>NC_082639.1:37075000-38325000 GCF_028023285.1 Balaenoptera ricei | reverse complement strand
TTTAGAGCCAGAAAGGCGGGAGCTGGAACATCCATAGCCAGCACCAGGCTGAACACCTAGGCAGATATAAATGGGATCAGGGATTCCAGAAATAGCTGAAGGGTGGGGGGAGGGGCAAGGCTTTCCCTCACTGCTGCCAGGGTCATGCCACATAGCTAGGGGTGAAAAAAAGCAGGTGAACATCCCCCCCCCAGCAGCTTCCGCCCCCCCCCCGCCCCCCCCTCCATTCCCCCCTCCAGGTGCCTGGAACAACTATGGCCTCTGATAGGTGGAAACAGGGGGGTGGGAGCCTTGAGCAGTCTCCACAGTCACCATAGCAACAGAGTCATGGCTGAGGTTTACACCTGCTGCAAACATTGGAGAGGGCGGTGGTGAGAAGGGATACCCACCCCAAGGCCCCATTTGGCTCCCCTCCAGAACCAGCCTAGACCTCTCCTTGCCACCCAAGTGGAAACTGAGGCTCCAGAGAGGGAGTACAGCCAGAGCTCTTAGAGGCTCTCTGGCTCAACCCCCAGCTCAGAGGGAATCCTGAAGCCTAGACTGGGGAGGAGGGCACTGCCCAGTTCCCACAGCTCTTAGAGCAAAGCCTTGCTGATCCAGAGCTTCAGTGGATAAATCAGCCTGACACTGCCTAGGTGTCCAGTCCCCGCTTTCCGGCTATGGAAACCAGGAGTGAGGTGGCAGATTGTGGGTGGATCCCAGGCATGTTTGCCCAAGGACAGAAAGCTGGGCTTTTAGCCTACAGGGTCAAATTTCAAGGAGTTTGAGGCCTGCCCTGCCCAGTCTGGCAAGGCAAGGGCAACAGAGGCAGAAACCAAACCAGATTTGCCTTTAACCCCCTCGGGCCAGAGCCCCTGCTCTCCAAATCCCTGCAGTCCTGTTGCCTTTTTCAGATACATGGATAAAGTCTAGTTTCCTGAAACCAGAGGAAGCCCAAGGCACAGACCACATCGGAGTCAGTTTACTCACCCCCAGCCCAATTCCTCCAAATTCATCTATACTTCATGTCTCCATTTCCTCCCCATTTACTCACTCTAACCCACTCTCATGTGGCTCCAAGGTCTCTGGTGACATCCTGTGCTTAGTCATGGGCATATCCTCCTTGACCTCCCTGATACCTCGCTCTCCTGGTTTGCTTCCTGCTGCTTTTTCTTCATTTGCTTCCTGGTGGCCATTTGTCTGTTTATCCCTTGTAAGCTGAGTTTCCTGGAGTTCACTCTCCCTGAGTGCTCTCACCCCTCCCATGGCTTCAACGACCACCTATGGGCACATGACTTTCAAATATCGTGAGCTGCAACCCCACTGGGTACACAGCTGCCTGTGAGATATCCCCTAGGTTGTTCTTGCCAGAGACGTGGTCATCATCTCCAAGATGATGTCTCCCTTGCCCCTTCTTCCATCCCTCAGCCACCATCCAAGGGCTTTGTCCTTTGTCCACTTTGTCCATTTCTCCCCATCTCTAGGGTTCATGCCTCATTGCTCAGCTTCCTCAAACATGCCCTATATAATCTGTTCCTGGGTTTCTGAACAATATCTGATTTCATTGCCTTTGGGCCTTTCTGCATGCTTTACCAACCCCCTCACTCAGTGCAAATTCCTAGCCTCAGCTATTTCCTCCTAGAAGTCTTCTCTGACCAAGCAGGGTTCAAGCCCTTCCTATGGGCCCCTGTGCTAAGACCATGTATACTATGTCGAAACTGTCTGCCTATCTGGCCTGCTGGACCTGAGATCCCCAAGGGCAGAGAAAGGGCTTGCTCACCTGTCACCCCAGCACTCAGCACAGAGTCTTAGGCAGTGTGTTGGTTGAATGAATAAGGGCCGCTTGCAGCTGACACTCTGCTCTGATGTCTCTGGGCCTTCTGTGCTTTGGTTCCCCATCATACAGAGGCCACTGAATTTCCTTCCACACTAGGTGACCTTGGGCAAACCCCTTCCCCTCACTGGGGCCCCAGCCTGTTAGCCTACCCTGCCCTGCTGTAAGCCTGCCTGAGCTAAAGCTTCCTGGAAAGGAGAGGATGCCCCTAACCTTCTCCACCCCAACTGTGTGGCAGCCAGGCTGCTACCGGGACCAGGACTCAGCATCTGGGGAGACTTCTGCACCTCCTCAACTTGCAGGAAGAGTCTGGGCATAGCAATCTCCTCTTCCCCAGTTCGGGCTCTGCTCAGGTTAAGACCCACTCCTATAGGGAACCCCAAGGAGCCCATAACCCCCACACTTACAAAGATGAGCATATTGAAGAGGATCATCATGGTCTTAATGAAGCTGAAGCACTGCATGGTGGCTCCTGGGAGGCAGATGTGTGTGTGTTAGGACCTCGCTCCCTGCCCCCACCCCCAACCTGGGCTGACATACCGACTCCAGCATCCTGGACTCATATAATCACCAAGCTTCTCCTGCATCTGGACTCTGACACCTCAGGACTTTTCCCAATTCCCCTCCTGATGCCCCTATCCCTCTGTACTGCCCAGGCCCTCTACCAACACCTGGCACTCTGAAATCCTAACATCCCAGGTTCCTCCACTGGCACCCCAAGCCTGACTCCCACGCTACAGGGTCACTCCATGCCCTTCCCTGGCACCTGTGTATCCTGGGCTTTCCACTCCCCCTGAACCAATCCTAGACTCTTCCAAGACCCTCCCCACGGCCCTTCCAGCTCCCCAAACCTGTTTCCAGATTGATTTCACTTCACGGGATAGTCTCTATCCTATGCCATCACCTGTTCAGGGTTCTTGGTAGTGAGTTCTGAAAGAGGGATCTGCTGCGGCTCCAGAGGGGACTGCAGCTCCGGGGAACTGCCACTGAGTGGGCAGGCGGGGAGACGGAGCTTGGCTCTCACACAGCACTGCTCACCTGTGGGCAGGGCAGGTGCTTTAAAGGCCTCCTTCTGCCTGCCCATCTACCCCACCCACAGCCAGTCTGGCTCCTCCTGCCCCTGCTGTCCCCCTGCTGCCTGGCGCTCCGTCCTCACAGCCCCAGCCTCCTCGGGGCTCCTCCTGGCAACGCCAGCCACGGGCAACGCCCCTCCTGACCTGAAGAAGAGAGAGGTCTGGGGGTGGGGCAAGTGGCCCCCCAGAACTGTGTGCCCTCCACCACGGCAGTGCACAGGCGCTTCCTACCCTGCACCTGCTGATACTGTCGTACACACCCTGCATGCTCGAGGCACGCACATCTGCCCAAGCTGTATGTTCACACACACACACACACACACACAAACACCTCCTAGTGCTCTCAAATGCACACTCACACACGCACACACACACTCTGAACTGTGTGGACTGACTCCCAGCAACAATCAACAGAGCAACATCTGAGGTACGTACTGAAACACTCTCTCACACACACACACACACACACACACACACACACACACTCTCTCTCTCTCTCTCTCACGCAGGCATGCCCACACGTGCTTTCAAGGAAACGGCCAAGGCTTGGAGTTTTCTGCCCCCTCCTCTCAGTGGCAAACGACTCCTAATCTTCTAGTCTTTTTCTCTCCACAAACTTCAACCCCACACCATTGTAAAGCAATTATACTCCAATAAAAATGCTTTAAAAAAAAAAAACCTTCAACCCATCTTTCTCCTCCCTGAGTCTTTCCTCCTCACTCTTCTCCTTTCCCACCCTTTTTCTCTCCTCAGTCCTCTCTCAGCACTCTGCCTACACCCCTTCCATTCCTGCCAGCAGGGGGCACCATGGTCCCACAAAAGCACTGCCCCCCTTCCTCCCCCGACCCCTCCCCACCAAGTTCTACAGCTCGGTAATCCCCATCATCGTCAGTCCTTCTGGGGCTGCTGGTCCTGATGTCGAGGTGCTGGGAAAGTTCTGGCTTTTAAGTCACTCAGACCAAGTGCTCGAATCCTGGTTCTGTTGCTTATTAGCTGTGTGACCCTAGGGGCATTTCTTAGACTTGGGTTTAAGCCTCTGTTTCCTGGTCTGTATAACAGAATAGTTATGGGGTTTTCAAGTGAGATTTAAAATGAGATTTTTCTTCCCATTCTGGGACATAAGGGAATGACCACAGACTGAAAAGTTCAGAATAAGGAGAGTCACAGCCAGAGTGGGTGTGGGATGGAAGATTTTTAAATTTGTTTTGTTTTTATAATGGGAGGAGGCAGTTGAAGAGACAGGAGAGAGAGGAAGGCTGTTAACACTAACATTTGTACGTATCATGCTTTACATGCATAACTTATATAGTAAGTCTTTTTTCCCCTTTCACAACAATCTTATAAGATTCTCTTTTCGTCTGCTTTTTAAATATGGGGAAAGAGAGGCACAGAAGGTTAAGTGCACATTTCTGAATGAATGAATGCTTGCAGAATAGCAGGAGTTAAACGTCTGGGCTTTGGACCTTGGCCATCCCAGATTTGAATCCCTGCCTGCCTCTAATTGTGTGAGCCTAACTGAGTGAATTTACCCACTCACTAAAAATGATTTATAACTCCAAACCAATACTCACAGCACTTTTGTGGTCATTCATGGACATGTGCAGAGCTGCAAAAAATTTGAGTTGTCTACCATGCTTGTTCTCAGCTGAGGTTGAACACGGAGATGCTCTGCCTTCTTGTTTCAGCTCTCACAATGTAAACAAGTGTTCTTTTTGCGGCCTATTTAGTGGCCGTCATGTTTTTTGCATTTTTGTGCTTTTTGTTGGTGACTTTGCTATTAAAGACTCCCTCCAGCGTAGTGCTGAAGTGCTCTCTAGTGTTCCTAAGTGCAAGAAGGCTGTGATGTGCCTTATGAAGAAAATACACGTGTTAGATAAACTTCATTCAGGCAAACGTTGGCCATTTGTTGGCTGTGAGTTCAATGTTATTGACATCAATATATTTTAAATGAAGTGGCTTTAACAGAAACACAAATAAACTAGGTTATTGTTCAGTTGACAAACTGCTGTGACCAGAGGTTAGTATGAATCTAATCCTGTATTTCTCCTGGGAGCATTGGCTCAATATTTGCTAATACAGTGTTTGTGGTGACTTTATTAGGGCTAACTACCACGAATAACAAGAATCGACTGTATATGAAATAGGAATAATGACAGAATCTCCTTGTAGGGCTGTTGTGGGATTAGATGAGATTATGTTTGCAAAGGACTTGGCACTGTGTTTGGCACATAGTAAGTACTCAATAAACATTGTTAATGTTGTTAACGTGGATGAGTGAGAAAATGAGGGAGTGATTTTTTTACTCAGAGTTCCTTTTTCCAAGGGGCCAAGCTGAGGTTTTCTGGCTCTTCGGCTAGACCCATGGAGAGAACTGTGAGGGAGCCTGACCCCTAAGGGAGGGGCTGGGGATCAGGACCTGTAATAAAGAGCATCACTCTTACACAGACTCTGTATGTCATAGAGGCCTCAGCTGCGCTGGCCAGTAACACCATCAGGCACGTGACAGAAGTTCCCTGCGCCCAAGGGGCCTTCTCAGCTTGTCTGTGCCCCTCGCCCCCGGGGCTTGTTATTTATTTATTATTTATTTTTGGCTGCGTTGGGTCTTTGTTGCTGCGCGTGCGCTTTCTCTAGTTGTGGCGAGCGGGGGCCACTCCCCGTTGCGGTGAGCGGGCCTCTCACTGCGGTGGCCTCTCCTGCTGCGGACCTTGGGCTCTAGGCGCGCGGGCTCCAGCAGCTGTGGCACGTGGGCTCGGTAGGTGTGGCTCACAGGCTCTAGGCACGCGGGCTTCAGTAGTTGTGGCGCACGGGCCCAGCTGCTCCGTGGCATGTGGGATCCTCCCCGACCAGGGCTTGAACCCGTGTCCCCTGCATTGGCAGGTGGACTCCCAACCACTGCGCCATCAGGGAAGCCTGGCCACGGGGCTTAATTTCCCCCTACCGGAGGCCAGGTATAGGCTGGCCTCGGCTCCGGTTTCCCAGGATGTTCAAGTGTAGCCACAGAAGGTACCGGCAGAAATCCCAAGGCCCAGCTGCCACCACTGCAGCCACCAATCTTGCCACCATGGCCACGGATATCAACAACACCCACACTGCCACCACCAGGGTGTGGATCCTTGCACCGCAAGGTTAGCCGAGGGCCCTGAGCCAGGGTGGGGGGTGGGAAAAACAGGGCCACTCAAGTTTTCCCCACATTAGCCTTGTGCAGGCACTGTAGGGGACACACCTTCTGTGAATTATCACCCCAAAGGTATGGTGGGGTCTTGATGGCAGGCATCCCAAAGGCTGAGAGCCTTAACGGAGGATGTATTGGCTGGAAGTGGAGGGCCTGGGGAAACGGGAGAATCTAAGAGCAGTGGAGCTTCCAGAACTTCTGCTTTCCTCACACTCTTCCCTCTCCTTCCTCTCCTCAGTACTCAGACACCTTTGTCAATCTGGCAGCATTCTGATCCTCTAGAAATGCCCAGAAACTAGTCCAGAAGCTTGGCTGGCTCCGGACCTGCATCTCCTAAGGGCCACGGGTGGTAAACAGCAGACAAATAACAATCCTTTCTGCTCCAACTGCTTTATTCCACTCCAAGGTGTTTCCAGCTGACTATGTAGGGTATGAGGGCAGGGTTGGGACTGAATGCTCCCAGGGATAGGCTTCAGCGACAGCAGCAGCCCTCACAGTAAGACAGTGGAAGGACAGAACAAGATCAGCAACACACACCGTCTTTGGCCTCAGCTTTTGATCTGCCCTATGAGGTAGGGGAAGTTCCTGCCTTGCACTCCCATCTGCACAGGGAAAAAGATCTCCGGAAACATCTTGGAAGGTATAAGAAGCCAGATCCTTGGAGAGGGAGGTAGAGGCACAGATCAGAAAAGGATAGCATGAAAGACAGATTTCACTGCTCCAGTGTAAACCACGAGTGCCTGAGTGAGAGGTGTATGTGGCTCTGTGTGCCTGTTATGGTCAGTGTTTGTGAGACCAAGAGAATGGGGATCTAAGCAGACATGTGGCTGAACGTACCTTTGCAAAGAATGTGCCAATGTTGCCAGCTGTGTGTGTCAAGGTGTGTTTGTGAGCGTATGAGTGGGTCAGAGAGAGAGACATCATCTCCACGAAGAGGAATGAATGAAGGTCAGGAGGCGGGTGCGGGCAGCCGGAAGGAGGAGAGCGTCAGCTTCTGACAGGGGTGTACCATCTTCAGCCCCCCAGCCATTCTCTGAGGTTGGTATTTTCCAGGACTAACAGCTTAGCTGGGGTGTTTGGGGGTGGGGTGAGCCTGAGTTAGAGGCCAGAAAGTGGGAGGGTGCTAAGCTCTCAGGCCTGGGGATTTTCCACTTGGATTTCCGCATGTGCGCCCATGTGTCATCGGGTGTAACTGGGTTTACGTGAGGTGTGTCTCCATGGAGTTGTGTCTCAGTGGCAGGAAACATTGTGAGGGACTGTGTCTCTAAGGTGTCACTTTATGCACAAGTTAGTGTGTGTCCCAATGTCCTGAGGTCTGGCTCCAGTTCCAGGGCTCCCTTCCTTGAGGGTTGGGGGTGGGAGTGAACACTGAGACCTTTGGCCTGGGCCCCTGGGAAGCCTGTGAGGAGAAAATGAATTTTGTCTGCTTTCATCCACTCCAAGGCTTGCCAGAGACTGGGACCCTGAGAGGAGGAGGGGGGCAGAGAATTCACTGACACATCATGCCCAGACAGCACTGGCAGAGGATGAGGCTTCTCAGTGTTTAGGGGGAAGGTGCTGAACCCCAGTCAGAGCTGGAAGCTAGCTAGGCTAGTGCCCAAGGCCCACAGGGGGGCCCACACATATAAAGACACATGACAGGAACACATGCAGACATGTAAATACAACTGGACTCACAGATACACAATGCAACAGATTCACACATGCATACAAGTAGATGCCTATAAACAGATATATGCACTGACGCAAATGCATATAAACCTCTCCACATGACACATGTAACAACACATACACATGCCTACAAATGAGGACACACACACACAAACATGCATGCTCCTAGACACAGCACACAAGCATATAGACAGACACTTGCAATCACACTCATGAAAACCCAGGTACACACACACATACATGCAAACACACTCACCAGACTTCCCTGCCCCTGCAGCCCTGGGACCCAGAAAAGCCTCCCTCCCCTATATGAGTGCCTGTGTGTGTTTGTGTGCAAGCGCATGCATGCATGCATGCCCACACTTGTGTCTGTGTGTATCTGGGTCTGTGAGAGTGTGTGTGCATTTGTGTGTGTGTGTGTGAGTGAGCGGGGTGCTGAGCTGTGGGAACCCGATGACATCAGCTCTTCTGGCTATTTTTAGCTCCCTCTGCAATGATGGCTGCTTCACTGCCCCTCCCCCTCCCAAGTTCCCATCTCTCCTCCCCGTTCAGGCTCCCAGAGGCAGCCGCAGCCAGTGGGCACCCACCATCCCAGTCTAGGTGACCCCCTGGATGACCGAATACAGTTCATTCCCTCTCACCCCAGCCCTAGCTCCCTGGAAGCTGAGAACACCGGGCTCCCAGGCCAGAGGAGGAGGCTTGGGCAGTCTGGCAGCCCAGAGAAGGGGCCTGGGTTAGGTGAGCTGACCTGGCTGATCTCCAGCCCCTAGGGCGCCTCTCCTTCTGCTTTTCAATCTGAAACTGTGTCTTGGTCAGTAGTGCCTGCTGTGTGCCAGGGAGGATGCCAAGTTCTGGGGACAGAGCAGTGAGCATGACAGTGGGCGTTCTTCCTGGCTGGAGTTATGGCTCGGTGGGAGACAGACATGAAACAGAGCACACAGGCACCGCACTGGACCGCAGCGAGGGCTCTGAAAATTGGTAACGAGGGGATTTAGTCTGGGATGATGGTCTCTGTCTCTCACAGAGGTGACCTGAGGGAACCAGAGGGGCACTCCCTTTACCTTGCACCTCGCACCCCAACAACCACACCTCCAGAATCCCACAGAGTACTGCTTCCTTCTCACACCCCACTCTCTGCTCTCAGCACTGCACCAGCCCACCATCCAAGTGGTGGCCCACCACTATTTGTGTCTCTCTTTTCTTTGGAGCTTCCCCACAGTCGATCCCCAGGAAGCAGTCCAGTGTTTCCCATCTGTAGATGAGAAAACTGAGGACCAGAGAGGGGTAGTGCTGGACCACATTCCTCAATGCCCAGGGAGCAGCCCAGGCGAGATGGCAGGCAGGTGGAGGAGGAAGTGGTGGTGGCACTGGTGTAGAAGGAGCAGGGATGAGGTCAGGAGGTGGGAGAGGGGAGGACCGCAGCCTGAGGGGCTCGTGCCTGGAGGAGGGCTTCCTGCTCTACCCAGCCAGGGCAACTGCTGGAAAATCGGGTTTGGCAGCTTCAGCTAACCCGCAGGACTGGAGGAGTGGTCCAGACCACACCTGGGAGGTGGCCTGGAGGTGGGCCCATCCTCTAGCATGGAGTATGGCCAAATGGTCTCATCGCGGGAGCATTTTATAACACTGGGGCCCTTTGGAGTATGTGGAAAATAGCTCTGGGCTGAAGTCAGGAGCCCAGAGTTTCAGTCATTGTTTTGCCCCAGACCCCGGTGTGATCCTTAGAAAGTCCTGCCCCCTTTCTTGGCCTCAGTGGACCCTTCCGGAAAGGAGATCTGGAGGATCAGTTTCCCCACCCCCAACTCCTGCCCTCCGTGTTTTCCTGGGAGTCTGACTTAGGCACAGGAACACAAAGCCAGTGGGTAGGGGCTGACCAGACAGCCTCTAGGGCGCCAGGCTGGAGGTCCCTTGTCACCAATGGATCAATGGCCGGAAGCCCAGCTCCAGCCCCACAATGCAATACTGGTCACCCCACCCTTACCAGTGCCCTCACCCCCACCCCCACTTCCGGCCTCTGTTCCTTCCTCACCTTCAGGGAAAGTTGCAGGGCTCCCTAGGGAATCTCCCATATCTCCTCCACTGGCTCCCTGCCCTGTGCTTAACCCTCCCCCTCTGCCCATTTGGCCAGGCCAGTCTCCCAGTCAACTTTCTTTTCCTGGACCCGCAGGCAGTCCAGGGAGGAAAGGAAGCTGGGTGGGAGGGCTGTAAAGGAGGCTGCTTTTCCTGCTACCCTCAGATACTGGAGCCTAAATAAGGGGCTTGGGGGAGGCAGGTGGGCTGAATGCATGGGCCTAAGACTGGGCTGCCCTGGGCATATCCCGCCCCGGGCAGCCCCAGGGGAGGTAGCAGTGCTACCCTTCACCTATCCAGCCATCTTCTTCCTCTGCCTTCAGCGAATTCAGAGAAAAGAGCCTAGAGCTGAGACTTGCATCCTCTGGAGAACAAACACAGAAATCCAGGCCAAGTGAATCCTGACTGTTGTCACCATGTCAATGACAAATTCATGAAACACAAAAATCATAAAATTCTGGATGCGTAGAATCCATAGTCGCAGAATCTTAGCGTCACAGAGTTCTAGCACGGTGCACTCTGAGTTACAGAATCTTAGAAATACAGAGTTCCGGCATCACTGAGCCCCAGATGACAAGATTAGCATATCCTTGAGATGGAAGTCTTGAGAAGTCAAGTAGTAAAGGGTGGATGTCTCAACCAGGGGATTCCCCACTGGGGATGCGCACAGGAGTTCTCACATGAACACGAAGGAGGAGGCAGAGCCTGGGACACATGAGCTTAGTTAGGGTGAGGTAACACACCTGCATTAAACCAGACAGAAGAAGTGTCCTCTTTCATAAGGACACATTCCTGGTTCCTGAGGATGAGGGGAGTGGGGTGGCAGTGAGGAGAGAGAAGGGAACTATATAAACAAAGAAAATGTAACCTGAAGAAAAATATCATCAAGTAGCACAATACACCGGCCCTAATGCATCCAACTTCCACAGGATTGGGGTTAACATCAGCCCAGGACATTTTCAAAGGTTAGTAGGTTAGTAAGACTCTTTATCACATTAGAATGGTGACCCATGCCTCACTTTTTTTTTTTTTGGTCAGAAAGGTACCAAACAGAAAAAAATCTATATACTACACTTTTCTTGGGGCTGCTGGCAGGAGCAGCCTCTCTCCAAAGGGGTGCTGAACCTGGAGCAACATGGTGTACACCAAAGCCAGCTTGTGGGGTGGGGTTCAGCGCCCCCAGCAAGGCCTGGTAGGGGGCCTTGTGGAGGGCATCTGTCTGGGGTGGTGTCTGTTGGGGGCGGGCATCTCTATGGAAGGAGCCAAGTTTGAGGCAGCACTTTGTATGGGGACCCTTGTCTGATTATGGGGTTGGTTACTCAGTAAACAACAGGGATATTTACTTAGCATTTCTGGGAAACTAGTGAAAACTCAGGAGCCCAGAAGGAGCAGCTCCAGAGAAAGGCAAATGCCAGGACCTGCTGCGCATGGGAAATGGGGCAATGTCAGCTGGAGATCCTCTTGCTCGGCTGCCTGTCCTTGGATTCAGCTCAAAACCTCAGCCTCGACCTCTACCCACACCCCCATTTGCCTCCCTCTCCCTGCCTGCCTTCTGTTCTACCTACCTATACCTGCTGTGTGACCTTTGGCAAATGCTGTCCCCTCTCTAGGCCCCAAACCTCCTTTGCTCTTTTTTGAAGTCTATAATTGGGTCCTAAGTGAAGCTTTTAGTCCTTTATAGTCCCGCTTTTGTCCAGATCAGTTTCAACTTCAGATATCTCCATTCTCAGCTTCCAGAGAAAGTGTCTGGCAGCGTCAGGGGAGAATGCAGGGAATAGGGAATAGAAATAATGCTCACATTTGACATGCTATATGTGTCAGTGCCCATGATGATTGTTTTTATAAATCTTATACAATGCCCACAACCACCCTGTGTATATAAATCATTTCTCCCATTTTATAGATGAAGGAACTGAGGTTCAAGGAGGGTAAATAACATGCCTCAGATCATTCAGTAGGGAGCAACAGAAGCGGAATCTCAACCAGGTCTGTCTTAATTCTGAGTGCTGTGGTTTCAGATTAGCATTACTTCATGCGGCTTCCATGGGTAAAAGGAAAGCCCATGGATGGGAGTTTAGGGAGAACTGGTCTCTCTGGCTGGATCTGAAAGGTGATGAGTTGCACTTAGAAAAGTTTGCAGGGCTTCCCTGGTGGTGCAGTGGTTAAGAATCCGCCTGCCACTGCAGGGGACACGGGTTTGAGCCCTGGTCCAGGAAGATCCCACGTGCCGCGGAGCAACTAAGCCCATGCGCCACACTACTGAGCCTGCGCTCTAGAGCTCGCGAGCCACAACTACTGAGCCCACGCGCCTAGAGCCCATGCTCCGCAACAAGAGAAGCCACCGCAATGAGAAGCCCGCACACCGCAACGAAGAGTAGCCCCCGCTCGGCACGAAAGCCTGCACGCAGCAATGAAGACCCAACACAGGCAAAAATAAATAAATAAATAAATTTATTTAAAAAAAAGAAGAAAAGTTTGCAGTAAGGACTGACAGCTCATGCTGTGAAAAAAGGTGAACTGAGGCTCCTTCTCTTGGAAACCCCTGGGTATCCTCAGCTCAGACTGGAGATAGCGGGGCTGGGTTGAGTGTGAGGAGGTTGGGTTGGAGAGTGGGGTGGTCCTGGTCTGATCTTTAGGGTGTTGAGAGGCTGCTGTCACCGTTCCTGGAGATAGTGTGTGCATGTTGGGGAGGGTCTGTGAATGTGGGCTTCTTCGCTTTCTGGGATGGGCTAGCCTCTGCCACCTGAAGCTGGAGCTGGTTGACGGGCCTTTGGGGCCTGGAGCAGGGGACTTTCCAGCTGGGATAGCATGGTGTGTTGGCACTAGTCTCACTGCCTTGAGGGTCCCAGCACCTTCTGGATCCCTAAGACTCAGCAACCTTGCACAGCTGCCTCAGTTAACTGGCTCAAAGGAAGTGGAAGGATTTCAGATGGTCACCTAACCCCTGCCCTGTCCAAGGTTGGGTCATCACAGGGGGCTGGGAAATCAGGAAGTCACTGTCTCACAGGGTCAGGACTGGAGGCACCCCGGCGGGGGGCGGGGGAGGGCAGTCATCTCTTCCAGATCCTTCACTGTAAGGGTGAGGAAAGAGTTTGAGGTCCAGAAAGAGAACAGGACTTGCCAAAGATTGCTTGGTAGACACACCAAGAGAGATGTCAGGGCTAAAAGAGAGGTTCAGACTTTGTATACTGGGAGCTTAGAGAGGCAGGGGCACAGACCCCTAAAGGCTTCAGCAAAAATGTATACGTGGTTTTAAAGCTGGGCTTAAAGAAAGGACAGCTTTTTAGCTGATGCAAAGGGATAAAAGACTTTTCCTGGCTGAGAAACACCATGAGCAACGGCCCAGAGGGGGCACTGATTGGCTATGTGGGATGAATAAATTGCCCTACAAGGCTAGCCCATGTGGTTGGAATAGAAGTCTGATGGGCAGTAGTATAAGCCAGGGTTAGGACTTGAGCTCAGGACTGTCTGTGCTCTGTGAGAAGTCACAGAGGTGGAGGCCGCAGGGATCCAGGGCCCCGAGGCGGTTGGTACCGCAGTCTGAGGAAGACCAGGGCTGGGAGAGTCTTAGCAGCAGGGGTGGGGTCTGCTGGACTCTCACCACCCCAGGGCCCGGTCTGTTTCCTCCAATCCTTTTTTTTTTTTAACATCTTTATTGGAGTATAATTGCTTTACAATGGTGTGTTAGTTTCTGCTTTATAACAAAGTGAATCACTTATACATATACATATGTTCCCATATCTCTTCCCTCTTGCGTCTCCCTCCCTCCCACCCTCCCTATCCCACCCCTCTAGGTGGTCACAAAGCACCGAGCTGATCTCCCTGTGCTATGCGGCTGCTTCCCACTAGCTATCTATTTTACATTTGGTAGTGTATATATGTCCATGGCACTCTCTCACCCTGTCACATCTTACCCTTCCCTCTCCCCATATCCTCAAGTCCATTCTCTAGTAGGTCTGTGTCTTTAGTCCCATCTTGCCACTAGGTTCTTCATGACCTTTTTTTTTTTTCCCTTAGATTCCATATATATGTGTTAGCATACTGTATTTGTTTTTCTCTTTCTGACTTACTTCACTCTGTATGACAGACTCTAACTCCATCCACCTCACTACAAATACCTCCATTTCGTTTCTTTTTATGGCTGAGTAATATTCCATTGTATATATGTGCCACATCTTCTTTATCCATTCATCCAATGATGGACACTTAGGTTACTTCCATGTCCTGGCTATTGTAAATAGAGCTGCAATGAACATTTTGGTACATGACTCTTTTTGAATTATGGTTTTCTCAGGGTATATGCCCAGTAGTGGGATTGCTGGGTCGTATGGTAGTTCTATTTTTAGTTTTTTAAGGAACCTCCATACTGTTCTCCATAGTGGCTGTATCAATTTACATTCCCACCAACAGTGCAAGAGTGTTCCCTTTTCTCCACACCCTCTCCAGCATTTATTGTTTCTAGATTTTTTGATGATGGCCGTTCTGACCGGTGTGAGATGATATCTCATTGTAATTTTGATTTGCATTTCTCTAATGATTAATGACGTTGAGCATTCTTTCATGTGTTTGTTGGCAATCTGTATATCTTCTTTGGAGAAATGTCTATTTAGGTCTTCTGCCCATTTTTGGATTGGGTTGTTTGTTTTTTGTTATTGAGCTGCATGAGTTGCTTGTAAATCTTGGAGATTAATCCTTTGTCAGTTGCTTCATTTGCAAATATTTTCTCCCATTCTGAGGGTTGTCTTTTGGTCTTGTTTACGGTTTCCTTTGCTGTGCAAAAGCTTTTAAGTTTCATTAGGTCCCATTTGTTTATTTTTGTTTTTATTTCCATTTCTCTAGGAGCTGGGTCAAAAAGGATCTTGCTGTGATTTATGTCATAGAGTGTTCTGCCTATGTTTTCCTCTAAGATTTTGATAGTGTCTGGCCTTACATTTAGGTCTTTAATCAATTTTGAGTTTATTTTTGTGTATGGTGTTAGGGAGTGTTCTAATTTCATACTTTTACATGTACCTGTCCAGTTTTCCCAGCACCACTTATTGAAGAGGCTGTCTTTTCTCCACTGTGTATGCTTGCCTCCTTTATCAAAGATAAGGTGACCCTATGTGCGTGGGTTTACCTCTGGGCTTTCTATCCTGTTCCATTGATCTATGTAGGCTCTGCCCTGACCTCCCTCGACAGGACCCAGGCCCAGCGTGAGGTCGGGCCCAGCTAAGGGCAGAAGATTACACCCCAGTAGCTGCCTTCCCGCCCCAGGTTTTCCGGCCAGTGCGCACACCTCCTCCCTTCAGCAGCTTCCCGATCCCGCCACTGCGGGCGGGGTGGTGGACGGGAGAGGGACGTCCTCGGCTTTAGGGCTTTGGCTGCTGCGAGCCCTCCCAGTGCTGCTGTGATGCAAATCCGCTCCGGATTTATTCCCGGACGTTCTTCCGTAAAGCGGGACGCGCCCGGCGCCAGAGCTTGGCTGGACGTGCCTCCCCCGGGCCGTGACCCAAGGGCGCCACGGCCTAGAACTGGGCGGGGGTGCCTTCCCCGCTAGCCCGGGGATAGGGGTGGTGTTGGGAGTATGGGTGCTGGGCCGCGGCGGCTCCGGCCTGGGGGCGGGGCTGTAATTAACCCGCCGGAACGCCGGGTGTGGAGCCGGAAGCGGCGGTCTGGAAGACCAGCAAGAACCTAACTAGGAGTGTAGGGGATGGGGAGCAGCTTGGGCAGGCTGAACTCAGGTCCGGGCCTGAGGTTTTTGGTGGAGAGATATGAAGGTTTAGGGCTGGGGAGCGTGTATAGCGCTGGAGATCGTGGGGTGGAAGACGAGGGGGAATACCCGGGCCTGTGAGGGGCCGCCCCAAGCCTGGCAGGGAAGCCGAAGCTGGAGTTACACCTCGGAGGCCTGAGAGCCTTGACACTACTGGGAGGAGGGTGGAGGAGAGGACAGGCGGGAGTAGGCTTGCTGGGTGCTGGGGCTCCAGCTTCAGGAAGCAGACCTGCAGGAATGGTGTGAGCAGTTTATAAGGAAACGCTAGCCAAATCAGCATGTATGTATAGGCATAGGGAGACGGCATCTATTGAGTGCATACTGCATGCCACACCAAGGATATTCAACAAATTGACAAAAAGAGGAGTGCGTCTTCGCTTTTTTCTTGTTGCTTTTATAACCAGAAAAGGACACGACAGCTCTTTTTATTTAAAAAAAAAAAAAAAGTAAATAGACCTAGTTTTCAGCCCTGCTAAGCCACTTACTGTTTGGCCTTGGAAAATTTGCTTTAACTTCTGCAAACCTTTTCTTATCTGTAAAATAATAATAGGAGAACCTAGGCCCAGGGTTTGTGGATTTGTTTGAGGATTAAATGAGTTAGGACAGCAAAGGTACTTAGAACAGTGTTCAGCAAGTGGTAACAATGAAAGCTACTTAGCCTAGTTTGGAGGTGAGGGTGGGGATGGGGAACAAAAAGTCTTCTGGAAGAGTGGAAATCGGAGCTGAGTCTTAGAATATGAGTAGCAGCTTGTCAGTGGAAGAGGGAGAAGAGAAGAATGTTAATGACAGAGGGGACAGCATGAGTAAAAACAGGCAGGGAGAAACAGGACAGTGAATTTGCGGGAAACGGGGAGGCATGAGGCAGGCAGTGGAAAGAGATGAGATTAGAAAGGTGAGCTGGGGCCAGACTGGGGCAAGGTGGGGCTCAAAGTTACGGAGGCCGGTTTCCCTTCTGAGAGCTGTTGAGTTTTCATCGGAGGCAGGAGGAGATAGGCTCCCACTGGGGCAGTGTGGGCACAAAGAGACCTGTGAGGAGGAGGATAATGGCACGAACTCCGCGGCAGCCCTGGGGTGGAAAGAAGTGGATGGATTTGGGAGAGGCAGGAGCGACAGGACTTGGTGATAGAATGAATAAGAGGCATATCTTGATTTCTAACTTGGGTTCCCAGGGTGCTGCTATTCTCTGAGGCAGGGATCGGGAAGAGTAAAACATTTGAGGGGAAGCTGAGTTCAGTGTTGGACATGCCTTTGACCACACCCCTGGACAGACCCTCAGTAACTGGGGTCCTGTCGTCCCACCTGGCAATTCCTCTGTCCATAAGATGGGAGGGGTATCATTAGCACTGCTGGCTGGCTGTTCCCTGGCTGCGGCTGGCTGGAGGTCTGCGTGGGGAGGCTGGGCTGGGGGTGCTGCTACCACTGGGCTGGGTCTGGCGAGTGTTCCTTTGTGGTTCTGGATTGCTAGGCAGTTTCTTTGGGCACAGTCATGTTATAGGAGCTCAAGGACTGAGTTGTCTGATCGTTCCCAAAGAGAGTCCCTGGAGGGTGCCAGTGCTCTGTGCTGTGGAGATTACTGTGTCAATTTTATAGCTCAGGAAACTGAGGCTCAGAAATTGAGTGGCAGAACAAAGGTCACTGGAAGTGAACAAAGGTCTGTGTGCTGTCTTCTCACAGTTCCAGCTGCCGCATCATCAATGGTGACATTTGTTCTAAGAGGGGCAGGGAAAGCACCAGAGCCATGGCTCCTTGGGGGAGAAATGCAATCTAGAGGGGATAAGGGGGATTGGGGGAGGAGGCAGGAAAAGCTTCCTGGAGGTGGTGCAATTTGTGAGGTCATAGAAGCGCAATCTTGTTTTCTGTCTTCCCAGCCAGCAATCATTGACAACCAGCCGTTGCCTGCCGTGAGGGAGACCTTGTCATCTGAGGGACCTCTAGGTAGAATGTGTCCACAGAGCCCAGAAAGTGGCAGGCTGGAATTCCTGCAGGCATTTCAGGCCTGAAATGGAGGCACTTCTACCTCGGTCTCTGGCATCCGTCAACCTGAGCATCCCTTCTGCACAGGCACTTCACTGGCAGCTGGAATCCCAGTGCCTATTCATTTTCATATCAGGGTTCAGCACAGGTTTCTGTTCTGTTCCCAGGCTTTGTTTTACTTAAAAAAAAAAATCGTGTGATGAAGTGATGGGTTATTTCTAAGGGAGGACTGACAATTACAAGAAAAACTGATCTTTCTGTGGATGATTGGGGAAAAGTTTTAAGATACAAAAAAACATTGCTAACCTTCATCTGTCACACATTAAGTGTTTTTTTCCAGGTGTCCAAATAACTGCCATGGTAAGGGGGTGGCTGCATTTTAGGAGCTGAGAAGGGGTAACTTTCCCAAACAATGTTTAAGTAATATTTGATCATTGTAGAAAATACAAGTAAAAAGAAAATAAAAAAATAAAGCATCCATTAAGAGAGAAATACTGCTAACATTTTAAAGTATTTCCTTTTTTTTCATTTCTGGGCATTTCTGGTTTTCTTTTACATGGTTAATATACTGCATAGATAATTTTGTGTCTTACTTTCTTTTATTTATTTATTTATGCCCGCGTTGGGTCTTCATTGCTGTGCGCAGGCTTCCTCTAGTTGCAGCCAGCAGGGGCTACTCTTTGTTGCGGTGCTTGGGCTTCTCATTGTGGTGGCTTCTCTTGTTGCGAAGCACAGGCTCTAGGTATGTAGTGCACGGGCTTAGTTGCTCCGTGGCATGTGGGATCTTCCCGGACCAGGGCTTGAACCCATGTCCCCTGCACTGGCAGGCGGATTTTTCACAACTGCGCCACCGGGGAAATCCTGTGTCTTGCTTTCTTATTCAACAAAATTATAAGAACTATCTCATATGATTTAAAACTGTTAAAAAAATGTTTTAATGACTACATAATCTTCTAGTATATGGAGTTACCGTATTTCATTTTACCACTCCCCCCATCCTTAGACGTATAGGCCCTTTCTTTCTTTCCCTCTTTCTTCCTTCCTTCCTTCCTTTACTTCTTTCTTTCTTTCTATTATAAAAATGCTGTGATGAAAATCTTTGTACATATATCTTTGACCATATTTTGGGTTATTTTCTTATAATTTTTTTCTGGAAGTGGAATTACTGGGTCAGAGGGTCAAAATATTTTTAAGGATCTTTGTAAAATTGAAGTATAGTTGATTTACAATGTTGTGTTAGTTTCTGGTGTACAGCAAAGTGATTCAGTTATACATATGTATATACGTATTCTTTTTCATGTTCTTTTCCATTATGGTTTATTACAGGATATATATTACAGGATAGTTCCCTGTGCTATACTAAGGATCTTGATATGAATTGCCAAAATGCTTTCCAGAAAGGTTGTGCCAGTTACACCCCATCACCTGATATAAATGTACCTGTCTTATGGTATAACACTGAGTATTACCATAAAAAAATTCTTCTAATTTGATAAGTAAAAACTGGAATCTCATTTTTGTTGTTGTTGTTGCTGAATAGTTTCTTGGAGGCCAGAGTGGCAGGGGTCTACTAGGTCAAAGATTTGGTCCAGTCTCACCGGTAAATTCTTCTACAGGTCAGACTGTCTCCTTCACTAAGTTGGTGGGGGTTGGCCATTGTTGTGGGTATCTATTGTTTTTACCTGCCTGGAGTTCTCTTCTCCTTGTGGTTACAGTCTCCCAGTTTTCCTTTGGGAAATTTCCTCCTCCATTTTGGTCCCTGTGATTCAAGTGGGCCTTCTCCACCCCCCGAATTCCAGGGATGGGCATTGAGACCCTGGCCTGGTCAGTCATCACAGTGATTGGTTTAGTAATGGACATTTCACGCAAGTGGGGCAATGATGGCCTTTTGCTGGAACACCTGGGGGACAGAGGCCATCTCTCCTATTAGGGGATTGGGGGTAGAGAGAGTGAAGCTAAAGAATGCAGGCCTGCATTTCCAGATAATTTATATATTCAAATGATTCATTTCCTTCGTTCTTTCCTCCAACTCTCCTAGTGTCACTATTCCTCTTTTAGCAAATGGAATATTATAATTTTTAATAAAGCAGTTTTATAAGTTCCTGAAGCAATGGATGTATGTGTGTATACATAATTGAAACTGACCAAATATATATATATATATATATATATATATATATATATATATATAAAGAATGCAGGCCTGGAACAGGCTGGTGGCTGACTTTGCCACTCAGGGGGAGAGCCCGCCTAAGACAGAAGCTAATACTAGATAAGTGGTGCCCAGAAATGGAGAAGATATACCTGGAGACTTTGTCTGAGCCCCTGGATTCAGCTGTCTGGCTTTTCATTTACGTGAGGCAACAAACACAACCCCTCCTCCCCCTTAAAGGTAGTTTGAACTAGGTTTCTGTTATATGCAATTGAAAAAGTTCTATGGTTTTTGCATGGTGTTCAGAAAAGGCAAAGGTGCCTAAATTGTTACAGAATCATAGGTTCTGAAGGTTGAAGGATCTTCACTGTGTTCTTCACTGTGAAGAACACAGTGAAGATCCTGCATGTTCTATATGCAAATCTCCAAGTGTTTTAGTCACGTATTAGTCCAGCCTTTGCTTGCATAATTCCAAGGATGGAGTACTCACTACCTTCAAAGGTAATCTGTCCCATTGAGTCAGGACATAGATGGGCCCCAGGCTGAGCAGCTGAAGTCTGTCCCCCAACCACCCCCCCCACCACCCCTGTGGGCAGATACTCCAAGATAAGATAATGGCAGGAGCAGGGAGGAGCTGAGCCCTGCCCAGATAAAAGATAAAGAGACCACATATTTCTTATTCTCAAGGTCAAGAAAACCTTCCTGACTACACATGTGTGCGCAGAAAGACTCCTCAGGGGCCGAAAAGGGAGGGGGCACCACCCCATAGCAGGTGATGTCAACCTTTCCATAGGCCTCTGTGCTAGAATCCATCTTGGCTAAGAGATGCACGCACACACAGGGGAGCACCTTGAATTATACCAAATACAGACTCAGAGCCAGGTAAGCAAGATGACTGGCCAGAGGAAACCCAGAAGAAATGCCCCATATAAGTGATTTAAACTACCACGAAGGCACGACTCTCTCTCTGAACCCACCCGTGTGTGTCTATTCACACGTACTTTTTTCCTCCCAATACACCCTTTACTTGTTTCACTACTTTTCGTCTCTTTGTTGAAATTTATTTCTACAAAGCAGACAAGCCAGGGTCTTGTCACTGGCCACTGGCCCTTGTGGTCTAGTGGCTAGGATTCAGTGCTATCACTGCCGTGGCCTGACTTCAATCTCCGGCTGGGGAACTGAGATCCTGCATCAAGCCACTGCAGGTCAAGGCCACCCGAGGTCACCATCATTGGAAAGTCAACATCGAAGGAAAGTTTTTTTTTCTCATGAACTGGAAGAACTAAATTACTCCCCATGACTGAAACTAAGACAAAAGATGGGAAGGATCTAATCTGATGACCCAAGTATTTTGGCCAAATCCTTGGCTTTAGAAAGGAAGAGGTTAAAGAGAGCTGAGTTTGGGCAGGAAAGAGGTTAAATGGTTTGAATAAGATAACTGGGTGTTTTGTTTGTTTGTTTTTGCTTTCGAGAATTAGGGGGCCAGGAAGCGAGGGCTGGAGAGAAAGAAGAAGAGAAAGGAAAGTCAAATAATATGGCATAGTAGCAGAAAGGCTTTGAAGAACAATAATGTCTAATACTAAATTTCGGAGGTTTTCCGTGGTTATACTAAGTTCTCTCTGTCCCAAGTTTGGTAACAAAGCTTCTGGGTAAGCGACCGTTTTTGATGACAAAGGATTGAGGACCAGGTACAGGACAGGGATAACACACAGGGGATGTGAGGCAATCCATAAGCTAAATTCAGATAGTGGAAGCAGGGAGGCAGAGACAGAGGTTATTATGACAATGTGTGTGTAATTGCCCTGGGGATTTTCAATAATCTTTGGGAATGTTTCTGGGAATTTTTGGGAATGGGGGTTTGACCAATATTATCTGTTTTTTGTTTTGTTTTGTTCCGTTTTGGCTGCACTGTGTGGCTTGTGGGATCTTAGTTCCCTGACCAGGGATCAAACCCAGGCCCTCAGCAGTCCTAACCACTGGACCACCAGGGAATTCCCTTATCTGGTTCTTAAGAGGCAGAGAGAACGCCAGCTAACAACTCTATTGTACTCATATTAAGATGAAATCAACCTCCTTAATGCTTCCCCCATGATCAAAGGCATTTGCCTTTGGGAGCCATGAAGAACAAGGCTACTTCCTTTGCCCCACCAGACTGTAACTTTGTCATCTGGCTTTGGAGTCAGAACTGGGTTTGAATTTGGGCTTTGCCCCTGACCAGCTGTGTGACTGTGAAATTTATAATCTAGTGGGAAGAAATTGAAAATAAACAAATAAATAAAATATGTAGGGACTTCCCTGGTGGTCTAGTGGTTAAGACTCTGCGCCTCCACTACAGGGCGCATGGGTTCGATCCCTGCTTGGGGAACTAAGATCCCACATGCCATGTGGTACAGACAAAAAAAAATAAAATAAAACGTAGTATGATGGATAGAGATAAGTGGTATGGAGATAAAGCAAGTGAGAGGGAGATGAAATGCCAGGGGGTTAGTTATTTGCCACCTTTTATAAGGTGGACAGAGGAGGCCTAATTGATAATGTGATATTTGATCAGAGACCTACAAGAAGAGAGGCAACAAGCCCTGCCTATACTTGGGGGAAAATGTTTCAGGTGAGGGTAGAGCAAGTGTGAAGGCTCTGAGGTGGGAGTATGTGAGATGTGTTTATAGACCAACAGGAGGCTGGTGGCTGAAACAATGAATCTGCCCTCTCCGAGCCTCAATTTCCCATCTAAATAATATAGGGCTTCCCTGGTGGCACAGTGTTAAGAATCTGCCTGCCAATGCAAGGGACACGGGTTTGAGCCCTGGTCCGGGGAGATCCCACGTGCTGCGGAGCAACTAAGTCCATGTGCCACAACTACTGAAGCCCTCGCACCTAGAGCCTGTGCTCCGCAACAAGTGAAGCCACCGCAATGAGAAGCCCGCGCACCACAACGAAGAGTAGCCCCAGCTCGCCCCAACTAGAGAAAGCCTGCGCGCAGCAAAAGACCCAAAGCAGCCAAAAATAAATAAATAAATAAATTTTAAAAATAAATAAAATTAATAATACAGATAATAATAGTACCTATATCACAGAGTAGATATGATGAGTAAACGTGATAACGCTTAGCACAAGGCCCAGGCCTTGTAAGCTTTTGTCACTAAGATGACAGCTATGTCTTTGACCTTGTTGACCATTCTTTTTTGATAATGATTTGTGGTTCTCTTCCTCTGATTCATGCTCTCATTAGCCTATCATCTTTCTGCTGCAGTTGGTTCATCAGTCACTAATAATTAACAGCACCTACTATATGCTGCACACTTAGTTATAGGATTTTCTTAAGATGCCTACTGTCCCATGCGGGATCGAACACGGGTTCGATCCTTGGTGGGGGAACTAAGATCCTGCATGCCTTGAGGGGCGGCCAAAATAAAATAAAATAAAATTCACCTTAAAATTTTTATGTAAGTAAAATATACTATTTTTTGTGTACATTTCTATGGGTTTAGACTTAGCTATAAAGAGCTGGATAGGAAATATTTTAGGCTTTGTGGACATACAGTCTGTCATAAATACTCAACTCTGCCTTTGGAACACCAGAACATCTACAGATAATACATAATGTACAGAGAGTGCATCTGTACATTAACAGCCATCATAAAAAGCAGGCCCAAGAGAATAACTAGCAAAGTGCTCTGGGAGTTCAAAGGCAAGCTCATGGAAAGCTTCCTGGAGAGGGAGCATTTAGGCTGATTTTGAGGAAAGGCTTTTCACGAATGGAGATGAGGTGGAGAGGCCATTCCAGGAGGAAAAAAAAAAAGGTGTGAGCATGGGCAAAGAGACTGGCATGCTCAAGTCTCAGGTGGGGAAGGGGAAATTGCCTGATATGGGACAAGCATAATGTGTTGGAAGTGGGGACAAGATTTTGAAGGGACTTGATTGTCAAGTTGCGGATTTTGGACTTACTCTGTAAATTGTAGAGAGCCATCAAATACTTTTAGGAAATGATATAGTCACAATTGTGTTTTTGAATGCTCTGTCTGGCTGCAGAGGAGGAGAGCTGAGGGTCAGCAGGGACAAAGGGGGTGATGGGAATACCGAAGGAGGAGGCTGTAACAACTGCCCTGATGAGTACCGATGAGGCCTTTGGAATGGAGATGGAGAGGAAGGATGATAGAAATTCAGGGTGAAACAAGATGCTCTAACTCCTCTCTTAGGATTATCAGGGAACATATAGGAATTGCCCAGATATGACTACAATAAAACTGTGCTCTCAACTCTTCTGAAATTGTGCTTTGGGAGATTGAGGTCAACTATTTTCAGTCCCACTCCACGGAAATACCTTTCAGGAAAGGGAGATGGACAGGAGTAACATGTGTCTGCCCTGGGAACCTTCCTGTTTTGGCATTTGAAAACTGCACGAAACTTCAGCAGCTTGGGGTACTCTAGCCATCACTCTGTCCTGCAGGGATCAACTTTCTGAACAGGGATTTCTCCTGGCTCCCAGAGCGGCTTGAACTGAGAGATGGAGAATTGAGTTTTGGCCCTGGAAATGTCAGGTATAAAGCTCTGTAATCTTGGAGCAAATAATGCTGTGATTCCCACATAATCTTTTCAAAGGCTGTTTTGACTTTCTAAATGGTCTATCTAGCTGAAGAAAGAAATCAAAGATAACTAAAATTTGATAATTTGGGGGAACCCAGATCTGCCATGCTGCCAGTTCCTCTAAAAGAAGAAAGCCAATGCAGTCCCTGAGCTTCAGGATTTACGATACTAGTTGGCTGAATCCATAGCATCAATATTAGGAGATTGGGGAGGCTCTGTCCTTGAACATGAATGACCACTCAGCCACCTCCTGTGGAGCTTTCCCATTGATGGGCATCAAGGAGTCCTGTGGGCTGACTTTGGAGTGGAGGGAATTGGAGGGAGGGGGCCCAGCAGATGATTATCATAACAGCCCAGCTGAGCATTTTTAAGCTTCAAGCATTTTTACCCACATTAGCTAATTAACTGACAGTTTGTCCAAGTAGAAATGAGGGATGGTAGGAGACAGGGAGCTCATGCCTGATCACGCTTTCAGGGTCTGGAGGGGACTGATAACGTGACTGCAGTAATAGGGCCAGGGCATTTGAGTGTTTGGACAGGGACTAATGGACAGGAGCTAATTGACAGGCTCTTGGGCCCATGCGAGTGATGGTCAGCTGGTTTTTCCAAGACAGTGTGCTAAATGCCCCATTCAGTCCAGGGGCAGTCACAGTCAGAGAAACCCAGTCAGACCCTGTTACTGATCTGATGACAAGTGCACGGGATATTAGCTGCTTCACCACAGATGACTGCTCTGGAGAACTGTCTCTGTGTCCAGGAGACTGAATGAAATTCTTCGCGGTCAGAGATGTCGCATATGATTTTTTAAATAGGAAACTTTCACATCAGAGCCCAGCCAGTGATGAATTCCTATTATTTACTATTTATTTTCTATAAGGAAAACCAGAAAAGACAAGCACATTTACAGAAATGAGTGTGTTTTAGCACAGCTTGTAGTAATTCAGTGTAGACATCTATAATTTCACAATTTAAAATTCACCTTAGGGGCTTCCCTGGTGGTTCAGTGGTTAAGACTCTGTGCTTCCACTGCAGGGGACATGGGTTCGATCCTTGGTGGGGAAACTAAGATCATGCATGCCTTGAGGGGCGGCCAAAATAAAATAAAATTCACCTTAAAATTTTTATGTAAGTAAAATATACTATTTTTTGTGTACATTTCTATGGGTTTAGACTTAACTGTAAAGAGCTGCATAGGAAATATTTTAGGCTTTGTGGGCATACAGTCTGTCATAAATACTCAACTCTGCCTTTGGAGCACCAGTACATCTACAGATAATACATAAATGAATGAGCATGACTTTATTTATGAACACTGAAATTTGATTTATATAATTTTCATGAAATACTCTTTTTCTTTTGAAGTTTTTCTGCAATCATGAAAAAAATCTAAAAAACATTCTTAGCTTGTGGGCAATACAAAGATAGGTGATGAGCTGAATTTGGCCCTTGGGCTGTAGTTTTCTGACCTTTGGTTCAGACCAGGATTTCTCAACCTTGGCAATATTGACATTTCAGGGCAGATAATTCTTTGCTGTGGAGGCTGTCCTGCTGCATTGTAAAATGTTTAGCAGCATCCTTGGTCTCTACCCACTAGATGCCAATGGCACCCCCTCCTCTGCATTGTGACAACCAAAAATGTCTCCAGACATTGTCTAATATCCTCTAGGGAGCAGAATTGCCTCCTGTTGAGCACCACTGGTTTAGACAAATGCATACAGTCAGTTCACTACCACAACCATCAAGAGACAGAATAGTCCTATTATCCTAGAAAAGTCCCTCATACTGCACCTCTGTAGTCAACACCCCCCTCCATCCCAATCCCTGGCAGTCACTGTTTTCTGTTTCTATAATTTTGTCTTTTCCAGAATAATACATAAATAGAATCATAAGGCATGAGTTTGACTTCTTTTGCTTAGCATAATGCATTTGAGATTCATTCATGTTGTTGAGTGTATCAGTAATTCATTCCTTTTTATTGCTGAGTAATATTCAATTTTACGGACATATCGTAGTTTATCCGTTCACCAGTTAAAAGATATTTGTGTTGTTTCCAGTTTTTTGTGATTATGGATGAAATTGCTTTGAACATTTGTGTGCAGGTTTTTGTCTGAATGTAAATCTTCATTTTTCTGGGACTTCCCTGGTGGTCCAGTGGGTAAGACTCCGGGCTCCCAATACAGGAGGCCTGGGTTCGATCCCTGGTCGAGGTACTAGATCCCGCACACATGCAGCAACTAAGAAGTCCAATGCCGCAACTAAAGATAATGCATGCCACAACGAAGATTCCGTGTGCCACAACTAAGACCCAGCATGGCCAAAATAAACAAATAAATAAATACTAAAAAAAAAAAAAAGATCCCGTGTGCCACAACTAAGACCCAGCGCAGCCAAAGTAAAATAAATAAATACTTTTAAAAAAACCTTCAATTTTCTTAGGTAAATACGTAGGAGTGGAATTTAGGGATCATATGGTAATTGTATGTTTAATTTTACAATAAACTGCCAAATTGTTTTCCAAAGTGGCCGTATGATTTTAAATTCCCACCAGCCATGTATGAGCATTCCATTTGTTCCACATTCTCACCAGCACTTGGTATTGTCAGGGTATGTTTTTTTAAGCCATTCTAATAGGTGCGTAGTGGTGTATCATTGTGGTTTTAATTTGCCTTTCCCTACTGATTAGTGGTGTTAAGCACATTTTAATGTGCTATCTGTATATCTTTGTTGGTGAAGTGTTCATATCTCTTGCCCATTTTTTATTAGGTGATTTGTTACTAAGTTCTTTGTAACTAAGTTCTTTGTATATTCTGGATACAAGTCCTTTGTTGGATATGTGATTTGCAAATATTTTCTCTCAGTCTGTACCTTTCTTTTATTCTCTTAACAGGATCTTTTGCAAGCAGATGTTTTTAATTTTGAGGAAGTCCAGTTTATCAATTTTTTTCTTTTATGGATTACTCTGTTATGTCATATCTAAGAAATCTTTGCCTAACCCAAGGTCACAAAGATTTTTGCCTGTGTTTTCTTTTAGAAGTTTTATAGTTTTAGGTTCTACATTTAGGTCTATGATCCATTTTGAATTAATTTTTGTATAAGATGTGAGGTATGTTGTGTTGTTGTTTTTTTTTTTTTTCTTTTTTTGCATGTGGGTATCTAATTGTTTCAGCACTATTTGTTGAAAAGACTATCCTTTCTCCGTTGAACTGCCTTTGCACTTTTGTCAAAAGTCAGCTGAGGATATATGTGTGGGACTATTTCTGGGCTCTCTGTTCTGTTCCATTGATCTATGTGTCTACCTTTTTGCTAACATCACACTGTTCAATCTCACATTTTAAATAAAATTCCTAAAGGTGAATTCTTTTTAAACAGTTATGTGTCTAATGAGTGTTCTGTCATGTTGAACACATTCAGAATTGTGAAATATTTAAAACCCAAAGCTAATGTTTTGGTGAAAATCTTGGATGAAAGTTGGAGGGTGACAGAGTTGACAACTCAGATAGTGTGAAGGTGCTGAAAGAACACTGAAACATCTGCGGTTTTGGGCAAATCCCATAGCCCAATTAAAGCTCCTGGGAGTCATCTGACACAAGCTGAAAGAGCAGTATGGTGGCAAGATGACCAGCCATTGAAGAATTTATTCTTGAGAACTCAAGAGGCCCTGGAGAGAGTCTCCGAAATAGCTGACGTGGAGTTAATTCCTACAAATAGGGAAGTGTGTGTTCATGCTAGAATAACTTAGGTATAAAAGGTTATTAAATAATATAATCTCATTTGGTAGTTGGAGGCAAATGAGGCTGAGGATATGTGGGTTATATTTTGGAGGGGGTTCCACCTGGAATTTTTATGAATCTTATTGAAGTCTATATCTCTACCAAAAGTTTATATCCATACCATGAACTCACCACTACTTCTAGAAATAAAGCCAATAAATGTTTAGGATAATGGCCAAGAAAACATTAGAAAATTTGTGCATAGTGGTAGATGTAGACTTCCAGAAATCTCTATGACTTGTGGGATTCAAAAGAACTATGGAAAACCTGAAATTGAACAGGTGTGCAAACTTCTGTTAGGTCCCTGGGCCCAGCAAGGTCTTCAGGAGGGGAGAGAACACAGCCTTACTCAAGTTTCTAAAGATGTTAACTAGTCTGCAGTCCCAGGGAGATACCAGGGAACAGAGTTTCAGTGTTGGATATGGTTAGAAGTTCTCCTACATGAAAATAGATAGTTCCAACTGCCACCAGACTCATTGGCCTAGTTACTGGGGACAGGGGGAAGGAAAGGCCTTCCAGTTAGAGATTTATGAGATCCAAAGTTGAGAGTATTTGGGGCGAAGGCCACCCCTGGTATGAGGAAAGTGTGCTTTTGGTTGGGCATTCTACTGAGATACTACAAGTGGATACCAGTAGTGGAGAAGTGAGAGCAGAACCTCTGAGTCTGGCAAAGGGAGTTTTCAAGGCTATCAAGGTCTCAGTGTCAGTTGCCTGAGTGCCAAATACTCTGACCATTTTAGCAGCTGGTAGGGTTTATAACCATAGGGTTGTTCAGATATTTTTCTCTGCTCTATTGGAGGGTGTGAGAAAAGATGTCTACTTTATTTTTTAAAGATGCCTACTTTTTGTTTGTTTGTTTTAAATTTGTATTGGAGTATAGTTGCTTTACAATGTTGTGTTAGTTTCTGCTGTACAGCAAAGTGAATCAGTTATACATATAAATAGATCCCCTCTTTTTTAGATTTCCTTCCCATTTAGGTCACCACAGAGCACTGAGTAGAGTTCCCTGTGCTCTACAGTAGGTTTTCATTAGTTATCTATTTTATACATAGTAGTGTATATATGTCAATCCCAATCTCCCAATTAATCCCATCCCCCCATCCCCCTTGGTATCCATAAGTTTGTTCTCTACATCTGTGTCTGTATTTCTGCTTTGCAAATAAACTCATCTGTACTATTTTTCTAGATTCTACATACAAGCAATGTTATACAATATCTGTTTTTCTCTTTCTGACTTACTTCCCTCTGTATGACAGTCTCTAGATCTATCCATGTCTCTGCAAATGGCACTATTTTGTTCCTTTTTATGGTTGAGTAATATTCCATTGTATATATGTACCACATCTTCTTTATCCATTTCTCTGTCGATGGACATTTAGGTTGTTTCCATGTCCTGGTTATTATAAATCATGCTACAATGAACATTGGGGTGCATGTATCTTTTTGAATTATGGTTTTCTCTGGGTATATGCCCAGGAGTGGGATTGCTGGGTCATATGGTATTTCTATTTTTAGTTTTTTGAGGAACCTCCATACTGTTCTCCATAGTGGCTGTACCAATTTACATTCTCACCAACAGTTTAGGAGGGTTCCCTTATCTCCACATCCTTTCCAGCATTTATTGTTTGTAGATTTTTTTTCTTTTTTTTCTTTTTGGCTGCACTGGGTCTTTCTCTAGTTGCGGTGAGCGGGGGATACTCTTCGCTGCAGTGCGCGGGCTTCTCATTGAAGTGGCTTCTCTTGTTGCGGAGCACGGGCTCTAGGTGCGCAGGCTTCAGTAGTTGTGGCACACGGGCTTAGTTGCTCCGCGGCATGTGGGATCTTCCCAGACCAAGGATCGAACCTGTGTCCCCTGCACTGACAGGCGGATTCTTGACCACTACGCCACCAGGGAAGTCCCTGTTTGTAGATTTTTTTGATGATGGCCATTCTGACCCGTGTGAGGTGATACCTCATTGTAGTTTTGATTTGCATTTCTCTAATAATTAGTGATGTTGAAAAGATGTCTACTTTTGAATTGGGGCTGGAGACACACTTATAGGAGGCAGAGGAAACAGGAGCCAAAGTTCTAAACAGTGTGAATCAAGTCCCCTGTGTAACAGGCAAGGACTAGGGCTATCCTAAATTAAGGCTTTGGGGAAAATTTCAGCTGCCAGACCCAGAGTAGTCTTTTAGGTTCTTCCAATTATTGAAATTGACACAGGAAAAGGAGGAAGGGAGGCAGCTCAAGTCATGGAATGAAGGAAACTCCATCAATTGAGGTGACTGTAGATATGCAGCAAGGACTCCAATGACTACTATACAGAAGGACTTCACAGTACAGATGAGAGCCCTAATGATGGCCTTCCAGGTTTGGGGAAAGAGCTATGAGGGTGGACAGTTCAGAGCCCCTAAAAGGCAGAACACTGGAGGGGTGAGGAGGCTCCAGGTCAAGAAGAAATCCCAGCTATAGCATTCCTAAGGTTGAAGAGCATCAGGGAAAGGGAGTGGAAATGGGCCTGGAGTTTGAGCTCTCTTCAACCCTCACAAGAGGATCCCCTGCCAGGTGAAGAGCCCATCTTTGTCTTGTGGAGGGAAAAATACTAGGAAGAGGAGCAGCCAAGAAAAGCACCAAGTACTAAGCACGGCTTGATGGTGAATTCACAAGTAGCAAGCACGCAAGCCATTCCCCGTGATGAAAATAGAATGGGTCTGGGCTTCCCTGGTGGTACAGTGGTTAAGAATCTGCCTGCCAATGCAGTGGACACGGGTTCGACCCCTAGTCCGGGAAGATCCCACATGCCGTGGAGCAACTAAGCCCATGCGCCACAACTACTGAGCCTGTGTGCCACAACTACTGAGCCCACGTGCTTAGAGCCTGTGCTCCGCAACAACAGAAGCCACCACAATGAGAAGCCTGTGCACTCACTGCAACTAGAGAAAGCCTGAATGCAGCAACGAAGACCCAATGCAGCCAGAAATAAAATATAAATAAAATAACTCATTAAAATCTATTACAAAAAAAAAAGAATGGGTCAGATGTGGTTTTGTTTTAGTACTGATTGTGAAGCTTGAGTTTCCTACAGAACTTGTGGAGATGATGGAAGGAGTGAAAAATCTGTGGTTATATGTTGGACCCTGGAAGTGCTCAAGAAAGGTAGGTATCTTATAGGGATCAAGTCCAGACCCTTTAAAGTGTCTACCGAAAGCATGCAGTGGTGTTCAACCCTCATGCAGGAATGGAAGCCACAGGAAAATCAAGGCAAGGAAGAGCCCCAAATTCCCATCCTCCCTTTTTCCATTCTGGGTCCTCTATGTTAAGCTTTAATTTGGGGGATTCCTAAAATTCAAAAGGTGGAAATAGAAGGTGTCATGGAAGGCCCAAACCAAGAATAGTTTTCTCTCTTTAAGAAGGGACTGTGACTGGGCTTAGGGGAAGTAGCATAAGCTTGAAGTTGGAAACCCAGACTCTTTAGAAAATAGTGCAGGAAGTCTATATTGTCTGAAAGGGATGATCTTTTAGATCACCTTAAAGACCTACTGATTAACTGCATCATCTCTGGGTTCCATATCCCACAGATTCCCTTTTGTGATAGTGAAGAGAAAAAAATCAAGTAAATTCTGGGTTTGTGTGGATTTCCTGGCTCTGAATAGACAGTCTAAAATAGTCCAGCATACTGTGTTCCTTATACAGGATGGCTTAGCCACTTCCTATGGAGTCAGTTGTTTCCAGAATTGGATGTCAGAGCAAGTATTATAAAATCCCTATGACTACAGAGGACGTTAACAGGGTAGATTTTATCTGTCTTGTGTAAGTCTACCAATATGAAGGGATTGGGGTTTCAGGAACCCCTGTTACTGTTCAGAGGTTACTGGAGAAAGTGATTGGTCATTTGAATTTATCTGGAAGTGTTTATTTATTCATTTATATGTAATATTTATATATTCATTATTTATATATATACACATATATTCATGTTCTCCAAAACCTTGGAAAAGCATGAAGAATGGCTCTTCAAGAGTAGTGAACATGGGGACTTCCCTGGTGGTCCAGTGGTTGGGAGTTCACCTTCCAATGCAGGAGATGCGGGTTTGACCCCTGGTCAGGGAACTAGGATCTCACATGCTGCGGGGCAACTGGGCCCGCGTGCCACAACTACTGAGCTCGGGCACTCTAGAGCCCGAGCACCACAGCTAGAGAGAAGCCCGCGCGCCTCAACGAAAGATTCTGCATGCCACAACAAAGATCCCGCATGCCACAAATAAGATCCAACACAGCCAGGAAAAAAAAAAAAAAGAGTAGTAAACATTTTTTTTTTTTTGTCTGCCCAGATTTTCTTTGAGAAACTGCCCTCCCCAATTCTCAATCCCCAATTCTACGGTGGGTGCAGCTGACCCCATACTCTGCTTCCAGGAGTGCCACATGACCTAGAACTGTCCAATTAGAACATTCCATCTAACTAGGCTCGGTGATTGGTTCAGGGGTGAGCATGTGATCCAAGGTAGGCCAATGAGACTCAACCCTCAGAATTTTTCTGTAACTATATGGAGAAACTTGCACTTTGTTAGATGGAGTTGCTAAGCATGTGGAATGTAGGCCTGGGGCTCCTGGAAGCTTTCCTTGTCACCATTTGGGGGAACATTGGAGGGAAGGAGAACTGAGAATGAATCTAGTTCCTGCTAGCATTATTTGAGCACCTCTACTTAGGTATGTTTATTTGGCTTAAGCTAGTTTTCTGTCACTTACATCTGAAAAAGTCATACTAATACAATAGTGATACTAGACTGCTTGGGAGACTTTACAACTCAAGTAATTTTGCTTGATCTCAGTAAAAGAGGATGACATGTAATGTCACACGGGGGTAAGAACAGGCCACGAGAAGATCTCTATTAACAACTAGTTCTGCCCCATCAACTATGAAAAACTAGAAATATTCATAATGTTTATGAAAAGTTCTTCCAAGATTGCAGAATTCACTTGTATTCTAACGTGGCATTATCAGGACAGACCCAGCTCACCAATTCATAAGTCAGCTTAAAATCCAGAAGGAGGGGCTTCCCTGGTGGCGCAGTGGTTGAGAGTCTGCCTGCCAGTGCAGGGGACACGGGTTCGAGCCCTGGTCTGGGAGGATCCCACATGCCGCGGAGCAACTAGCCCCGTGAGCCACAACTACTGAGCCTGCGCGTCTGGAGCCTCTGCTCCGCAACAAGAGAGGCCGCGATAGTGAGAAGCCCGCGCACCGCGATGAAGAGTGGCCCCCACTTGCCGCAACTAGAGAAAGCCCTCGCACAGAAACGGAGACCGAACACAGCCAAAAATAAAAATAATAAATAAATAATAAATAAAATATTTAAAAAAAAAAAAAAAAAAATCCAGAAGGAAGTCAAATCCTTCACTCCCTTGTGAGAGTTCAAGGCCTTGGTAAGTTTGCTGAGCTCCTTAGCTCAGGATTGTCCTAGCAATTGCTGACCCACGCTGATGTCAGTTTTGAGGGCATCTAAGTAAGTATTATGTTAAAAAAATGAAGAAGAGAGAAGGTTTATAGTTTTTGTTATCAAGTCTGTCTGATAGTGAGGTGCAACACTATTTAAAAAATAGAGTTTCTGGGGACTTCCCTGACGGTCCAGTGGCTAAGACTCTGCGCTCCCGATGCAGGGGGTCCGGGTTCAATCCCTGGTCAGGGAACTAGATCCCACATGCCACAACTAAGACCCGGCTAGCCAGAGAAGTAAATAAATATTTAAAAAACTAAAAAAAAAAAAAAAAATAGAGTTTCTGGATCAAAAGTGGGAAATCACAGGTAAATTCCGAGAGAGAGAGCAGATGTGTCAGGTGCTAGACTACATCTCATTTGCCCATGTGTTTCCCAGTGCTAAGTTGGTTTCTTCTGGTACCTGACTCTTATTGATCTGTAAGCATGCCGGTGGTTTTTCTTCACTGTCTATACTCACGGGCCACTGAGAATCAGGCTTTGACACAGGCCTTGGACACCGTGATCACAGTGGCATTTGACTGTGTGGTCCAGGGCAGACCATTACTATCCTCAATGTGAGTGTAGAGTTGGAGAGAGGAATGATAGGCAGGACCCAAGCTGAGTGTGTGTGTGGGTTCTCTCCAAAGAAAATACTCAAAACTTCCCAAGGAATAGGACCAGAGCATCCTCCAATAGAGATGGCTTCAAGACCTGATTAATAGCATAGTACCAAACATTTGACATTTTTGGCCGTCTGGCATCTGAACGCCCTTCCGTTCTGGAGGACTCCCAAATCAGGTGGGAGGCGGGGTCCATAAACTCTGATATGATGTTGAGTATGGTGCCAAAAGATGCAAGAATGAAATAAAGTGCTATTTTAGGATTTGGGGCTGCCCATTAAGCTCAAAATAGCTAATTGGAGGTATAACATATAGCCTGAGAGTGGGAGAGGACAGTCACAGTGCTTGACCAAAATAACTTACCACTGATGGGGGAACCCTCCTTTTTTCTGGCCCACTTGGTAGGCATTAGGGTTCATGAGGAAACCCTCCCCCAGGCACTACTAGAGGCCCCATGGGGAACAGAGAGAGAAAATTGGACGGTGGTTGAGAGGGTAAAGACATCAGTCTTATTTAGGATTCTTGGGTTGCAAATAAAAGAATCTAGTTGGAGCCTACTTAAATAAACAAAGAATTCATATAAGCAGCCCCTATTAGATCTGAGAAAGAGGGGCCCAGGACAGGGTCTAGAGGGTCCTGAGCCCACCTCTCCTCATAGGATGAGAAATCAGTAGAGCCAAGGGAACTTACCCACCCAGAGGCTTCGGTTCCTTCTTCTAGACCATGCTTTTGGAGTTCTTCACCCAAATGGCCCCAAGCCTGTTTCCAGGACTGCATTGGACCTTTTCCCTGGATCTGTTCTCCTAAGGACAGACAGCATTGTCAATGTCAGTACCTTTAGACCCAAGGGGTGGTCAAGCGACAGCTATTTATAGCAGAATGGATGGAAAGGGCTTGGACATGTGCACAAGGGTCCCCTTCACAGTGCAGGATGAAGCCAGGGGTGAAAAGAGATGGGAGTCAGAACTCTAAGAATCCATGAATTCTAAATTTGAACCTAGTCTTCCAGGTTGACATGAAAGTATATTTAGCAAGATAGGAGGATTGAATATGCTTTACTTAATGGTTGTTCCTTTGATTTATAACTTTTAAGTATTTTGACGTATGGTATGTGTGCTTCTATTTATATTATGGTCCTGGGCTCTGCAAATGTTAGAGGTGGGCCTGACCTTAGAACAAGGACAAAGCTGGGCATTAGGAGGCTATAGACTGAAGAAATTGACTACTGGGGGACTTTCCTATCAGTTCAGTGGTTAAGACTCTGTGCTTCCACTGCAGGGGGCACAAGTTCGATCCCTGGTCAGGGAACTAAGATCCTGTATACCGTGCTGAGCGGCCAAAAAAAAAAAAAGAAGTTGACTACTGCTTAGGTCCTTTCCATTCTTCATCCCTGCTCCTTTCAGAGCATTTTCTTCATCCTTCTTTGGCTTTCTGAACACTGGCCAGCTCCAGGGATTCCATGCTACACGTCCAAACCCCTGGAGAGACCAGTTCTTGTGTTGGCTACTGTTTGCAAATATTTCTGACAGAAAATTTAACTCAGTCTGTGTCCCATCAACTATGGCCAGCGGCAAGGTCATGTACAAACTGAGAAGAGAAATGTCATGGTGAACTGGCCAGAGGTATTAAAAGGTGTCTACTACAATGGGACAACTGACCAACCAGTCTGGGTCATCGATCCACTCACACCCTCAAGCCTTAACCCATAAGCAGTATTCTCGGGGCTGGTTAATCCACCCAGTGAGGTCCCAGAAGTGAGTGTATCACCTAGAAAAGCAGAGGAGGAAAATACTACCAATAAAGAGAAAGATTCTCAACCAGAAAAGTTGTAATCTCATATTGCAGTGAGCCATTTTTTAGGTTGGGGATGTGCTGGTTACCTAACACCACCAAGTGTTGCCTTTCCTACCTCTTAAACATTTCTCAAATCTACCCAGGGCTCTCCGTCTTTTGCCTACATTGTTTTAACAATGTTTTGTCTTCAAATGGTCTTCAGTTTGTCCCTTCAATTCACTCTGCAATCTGTAATGATTCTCAAATACAGATCTGCCCTCATTGCTCTGAGCATAAAGAATGCATTCCTGGGAATTCCCCGGCGGTCCAGTGGCTAGCACTCTGCGCTTTCACTGCTGAGGGCCCAGGTTCAATCCCTGGTCGGGGAACTAAGATCCTGCAAGCCGAACGGTGTGGCCAAAAAAGGAAAAAAGAATGCATTCCTTATCTTGGTTTACAAGGCTCTTCGCCCTGCAGCTTCATCCCTCACCATCCTCTACATCCTTTATGGCACTATTTCCAGTGTCCCCAAGAGACACATGCTCTCCTCTGGGCATCTGCACATGCTCTTTTCCTTGTGGGCCTATATTCCCATCCGGCCCTGTCACCCAACTAGAAAAGGAACCAGCTTAGATATGATGATTTTGAGGTGTTTTGGGGCTATCTAGTAGGCATTTGGGTAGACAGGAGAAGGGATGCTTTAGGAGGTTGATGAGGGTGCTACCAGAGGTCAGAATGGGTGATCAGCTTTCAGTTGGAGGAAAGACATGCTGCCTCAGAGGGAGGCAAGGAAGCAAGGATGGTAGAAGTTTATAGGCTCTGGAGGGGATGTAAGCAGGGGGGGCGTTATGCCTGATGGTCTCTGTGAAGTAAAAGGCCAGGTTATATTTACTGATCTGAGGGTGAGACGTAGTCATCTGAGATAAGTGGTGAAGGTTTGGAACGTCGGAAGGAAGGAAGCCCAATTATGACCAGAGACCAGCCCAGAGCGAACTTGGTAAACCTGGTTTTTCTTTACCTAAGCCCCAGCTGCCTGAGTGTAAGAGCAGAAGCAGGACTCTTGTTTTGGTCTGGGATTTGGCTTCAGCAGGGTGACTTTTTTGGAAGGACACAGGGGAGACAAAGTTGAAGGTATTGTGAGAAAATTGTTAAAAAGATACACCTTGGGTTAGGCCTGAGGTTCCGAGTACTGGGGCTAGTCTATGACAACGTTTCATCAGTTTGAACACTATATTTAAAGTGACTTAAGGTCATTTCTTGGGAAGGATGATCCTTTAGTTTGAAGTTATATTCTTTCTATATCTTTTTTCTTTCTTTCTTTCTATGTCTTGATATTAAAATGTCTTTAATTATTAAATTATCAGGCAATGTATTAGTTTTGTAGGGCTAGCGTAATGAACTACCACAAACTGGGTGAATTAAAACAACAAAAATTTATTCTCTCACAATTTTGGAGGTTAGACATCTGAAATCAAGTTGTTGGCAGGACTGATTCTTTCTAAAGACTCTGAAGGAGAATCTGTTCTATGCCTCTCTCCTAGCTTTTGGTGGTTGTAGGCAATTCTTGGTGTTCCTTGGCTTGGACATGCATTACTCCAGTTTCTGCGTCTGCTTCACATTGCCTTCCCCTCTGTCTGTGTCTCAAATCCCCTCTGCCTTTTTTCATATGGACACCTGCCTTTGGATCTAGGACTCACCCTAAATCCAGGATGATCTCATTTTAAGATCTTTATAACTGCAAAGACCCTTTTTCCAAATAAGATCACATTCAGAGCTTCTGAAGGGTTAGGACTTAGACAGATCTTTTTTGGGGACCACTATTTACTACAGTGGTATGAGATGGTAATCATTTTCCTCCAATGCCTATGCTTGGCAAAAAAAAAAAAAAAAAAAGGTCAGGGAGGGTTGGAGAGAGTTATCTGTTTGAGTTGAGATTTCAGAGAAGGAGCAATTCATGGGTATAATATTGTCTGGTTCTTGTTTGCAGGGTCCTGGGAGAACTCAGGAGAAACACCAACCACAAGGCCCTATATCAGGGTAGGATACAGAGCTAGATTCCTCCATTGCCCTGAAAAAGAAGACAAGGGACACATTTGAGCTGTGGTTAGGGAACACAGCCAGAAGTCAGTGCTGCAAGAACAGAATCAGTGAGGAGTGTGACGTTAAGATAGCAGTCGAGGAGATGAGAAAGAGGCTAAGAAACAGTAGCACTATTGGAGAAGAAGATGGAGAGGGTAAATAGAGGCTGTCTTGCCCTGATCTTTTGGCCTCAAGAGAGTTAGCCAGTTTAAAAGCACAAGGGCTGTGGGGGAGGGATAAATTGGGAGTTTGGGATTAACAGATACACACTAGTGTATATAAAATAGGTAAACAAAAAGGACCTACTGTATAGCACAGGGGACTATACTCAATATCCTGTAATAACCTATGGTAGAAAAGAATCTGAAAAAGAATGTATAACTGAATCACTTTACAGTACACCTGAAACATTGTAAATCAATTATACTTCAATTTAAAAAAAACAAAGCAGAAAGGTCAGTGAAACTATTATTGCTTGTTCACATGAGTCTCCCTTACTAGATGATGGGCTCAACAAGGACAGAAATAGCATCTTACTGAGTACTCAGAATAAACTGTAGATCGTGAAAGGGGTTCAGTTGAACTGAAAGAGCTTGTCATTTTGGATTGTTCTTCCCTTCCACCTTTAACATTTAATAAATCTACTTTAGGTGCAATTATCATATTACATTTTTGATATATGTGATGACCAGTTAAATTTTTTTTGTTCACTATATGAAAATATATTGCTTTAGAACTCCCAGTTCCTTATGCTAGGAGTACCTAAGGTGTTTTACTTCTACTATCAGGACCTTAGGTGCCTTTAATTAGCCCTAACATTGCATAATTTAGAATTTCACATATTGGTACTGAGAGGGGAGCAACAGGATCCTGGATGAAGTTTGGGGAATGATAGTGATCTTTGCAGAGCGTTTCCTTTGCAAGAAGCGTAAGATGAGCAGAATACAAGGTAGTCTCTACCCTTGAATTAAAAAAAAAGTCACTGTGGGTGTATCATTTTTTTCAAACAAATTCTCAGATCTGAAGACACAGATGACCAAGCCTTTTACATTCCATACCTGTACTTTTCTTATTCAAATGGTGATCTTTAAGCCCTAGAGGTTGCACCATTTTCCCAGATTTCAAGGATGCCCATGCAGAGGTGTCTGGGGAGGCTGCAAGAGGCTCGCCCTCCCTCCCTCCCTTCCTTCCCTCCTTCCCTGCACCCTGCGGGATCTTAGTTCCCCCACCAGGGATCGAACCTGTGCCCCCTGTAGTGGAAGCGTGGAGTCTTAACCACTGGACCACCAGGGAAGTCCCGTCTTTTCTTTTAATGCATAGATTTTATAGAATATTTCTAAAGGATGTTTGTGATTTTATTATTCATAGAAGCAATGAAAAATGCTATTCGTTTTTTTTTTTAAACCAAAATTGTCCAATATGGGAACTGGACTGATTTTGCCCTCTACAATGAAACATATAAGACAGTTTTTAGATTTGAGACCCTGGAATTACAGGGAGATTATTGTACATTCCAGAAAGGGGGCATGAACTACACATTGTTCCAAACTATTGAAATAATGACCACAGGAAGTGAGCCTACTTTAAAGCCCTATATGGTGTTACATTTCAGAAATGAGCTGGCCTGGAAAATGAAACCAGCTTCTCTTCTCACTGCTGAGTTTTTCTGAATTTTCTACAAGCTGCTTGGAATTTTGCTAACAATTCACAGCTGATAAAATAAAAGGGTAGTGGAACTGAGTGTCTGTGGTGAAGACCCGAGAGGCACCCAGCAGGAGAGAAATGTCATTGTCTGCCCCTCGCACGTCTGTAACCAAAAACTGTACAGTTAAAAAATTTTCTTTTTGTCCTTTTAAATAAATGGGAATCAGCTGAGGAACTACAGAAGGATTATCAGGGTAACCTGAACTTAGACTGCCCCAGAACTTTCTTGGAGAGTTTCATTTCTTCTTGTGACTTTTGTTTATTCACTCAAAGAATATGCATCGGCTACCCACTGTGCACCAGGCCTGATGCTGGGCACTGATGGTCTGAGGACATGCTTTCCACCCGTGAAGAGCTCCAAGAGCAGGAGGGGACAGTTAGACCTGGAAACAGACACTTTGAACACGGTGTGCTAAGGGCTGTACAGAGGCCAGTGCAGGGGGCTGAGTGAGCACAATCTTCGAAATCGGATGCACATAAGTGGGAGTTTGCAAGTTTCTAGTGGAGGGCATTGTGTGGAGGAGAAATTTTCTGAGAAATGCAGTACTTCAGTATAGTTCTTAGGAGTGACAGGAAGAAATGTGTGAGAAAAGACTGGAGAGGGAGGCAAGGGTTAGACCATCAAAGCCTTGAATGCCAGGCTAAGAGACTGAAACCTTATCCTGAGGGCAAACGGGATTACTGTGCAGTTTCTGCAAGGGAGTGACATGCCCAGATTTTTTTATTTAGAGCCATCACTCTAACTTTGTAGAGTATGAACTGGAACAAGCAAGGCAGGGAGATTATGAGGAGGCTGTTGCAGCCTGATTAAAGATAATGAAAGACTCTGGTGATCTGATCTTTGGGTCAGCTTTCAGTGAAACTTTTTCAGGCTTGGAGCTAATCATATGGATTGGACAAACTGAGAAGTAAAGAGACCACATGTTTAAGGCAGGTGAATATAAGTTTGGGGCAGGCCAAATATCACCTCCTCAAGGAAGCCTTTACTCAGCTGCATTGTGGGCAGAGATCATTACTGTTTTGGGGGTTCATATAGCACTTTGTCAGTTTCTCTATTATAGCATATAATTGGACTCCTCCTCTACGGACTCTGGACTCAATGTTAGGCACTTTGTCTTATTCATTTTTGTATCCCCAGTGTTTGGAAGCATCAATAAACATTCGCTAAGTGAATGAAGGGGTGGGAAGCTGTGTGGTGTAGTGGGAAAGGCATCAGGACCTGGGGCTCTAATGCTGGCTGTGCTACTGAGTGGCTGCATGACTTTGAACAAGTCTCCTCACTGCTCTGGGTCTCAATTTCCTCATCTGTAAAAGGAGAATAAAAATACAAACTTTCTCAGGGTTATGGAGATTAAATGAGGTAGCAGAGCTCACCAGCTGCCCTGTTTGTGCCCTGCCCTCGTGAAACAGCCTGGACTATTGTTCCTGTCATTTGGATCTCATTTGCTCTCTCTCTCTCCCGGTGAGAGCTGAGTTGAAAGCTGTTGCCTTGATGGAGGGGAAGTTTGCATAACATACCATCCAGGTGGCCCTTGTGTTGCTAAAAGGGCAGATACCAAAAAGAGGGGAACATGTTAGGCTAGAGAGAGAGAGACCTGCATTTTTGGTGATCTCCAAAGCTGAAGGAGGACCCAAAGTGGGGAGAAGATCTATATCATGTGCTGAAGGGTCTGAGGAAGCCCTCAAACAGAGCCCTATAAGCCCAGGAATTTAGCAGCATCTGGAGAAACGCCACTCCTATGAAAACTGCTCATTCATCTAATGTCATAATTTCTCAGTGCCTTGGGCTGATAGGATTAACCCTACCATGGTTTTCCAAGTTTCAAGAAAGATGTAGAGGAGAAATAAAAAATCACAAATGCCAAATAAAAGGGGTATCATTCTGAAAAAATGGAAAACCAAGATGTTAGACACTGGTATCATAAGAGATGACTATCCATCCCCAGGGGAGATGTCTTTCTAGAAGATCCACTAGCATTGCTTTTTTTACATTGTAAAGGCAAACTTTTCCATAAAAACTTGATATACCCCCAACTTATAAGGCACGTGGCTGGGAAGGTCCTAAAATCTGCAACTGATAATTTGTAGAGTTTTCTTGGAATCCCATTTATTAAATGAGTTTATTTAGCTGCACGGACTTGGCCTTATCACAAGTGGCAAAGGGAAGATAATGAGAAAGGAAAAAAAGAGGGGGATTGAGTCCAGTGATCCTCTGCAAAGCCTAAAGCCAGTTCTGTGTTAAATCCAGTGACCTTAAAAAAATAATAAAAGTATGTTTCCATTTTGCAAGGCTTTAAAAAAAATATCGTGTGCTCAGATGGCACCTTTAATCACGAAGAACTTTTGGCTGAGTTCCAGGCTGATTCTGCTGGCACAGAGAGGTCTGAGATCATACCCTATATTCAGTGCACAGAAGAAATATTTCACCCATCTCTGAAATAGGGGGAAACGGAGCATATTTGAACTGTTTCATAGCAAGACAAGAGCAGGGTGAAAAGTGAAGGACACTCTGTCTGTTTGGAGTTACAGAAAGGTACTATTAATTCTAAGTACTTAAGTGGCATTTTTTTTTTCATTCTCAGAGTGTTTCACAATAAACTAAGTAGCTTGCATAAATCTGAAGGTAATCTCCAATTTCACAGATATATAAATGAAGGCAGATTTTGTGATTTACCTAAGACTACTTTAAATTTTAAAAAGGCAGGAGGCAAAGGGGAAAAAACAACTCCCAAAGTAGCAGGTTGTGACCCAGGAGTTTGAGCTCCTACAGCTGAATTTACTCCACACCCAGGCCAAATATAATTCTCCAGGATGGAAATGATCCAGGGCACCAGAGCTAACATTGTCTACCTTTGCCAAAGAGCCTGAGGCGGTTTGGTGACAAGCAGTCAGAACCTCACTTCTATTTCTCAACTGAAAGAAAGTAAAGCCAACATCATATGACAGGCACTTCCCACCATGGCAGGGCACTGGTTCAAGCCCATCTGAAGGAAGTGTGCTTCCCCTTGATTCATCGTTGCCTCTTGCATCACTGTTATTCTTTGGAGGCCTCCTTTATTTGTTGGACAGTTGGGTCATATGATTTTAGGTGGCAAGGTTGAATCACATAGCTTTACTCAATGTGTCAGTTTTGAGCACACATTATATACTGTGCTGTTTCTTCACTACATCTCCCAAAGCCTTAGCTGTGGGGAAGGCCTGGGTGATTGCTCCGTGCATTGGAAATTGAATCCCCACCACTAAATCATGAGAAGTGGTCCAGGCAAAAGCTGCTATGGAAATCTGAAAGCTATTATCTTTTCCACACTTCCTCTCTTCACCTTCATTTTGTTTGGGAATGCACAGGGACACCCGTGAACAAAAATAAACCAACTTGCCCTTGACTGATTGTTCTGCTTTTTGAGTTATCAAATGTGAGTACTTCTGGCTCCCAGATACAGTGAAGTAAAGAGCCTTCTGGGAAACCAGCCACAAATTAGGGTTGATCTTCCAGTATCTTCTACCTGGAGGAATGGTTCAGGACATTCAAATTAATGTGACCTGTCCCAGGTTGATTTGGCTTCAGAATCACATTTGGATTTCAGAAATGTAAGCAAGCAAGCATATAAGAATCCTGATATGTTTTCTCAGCTCAACCCTGTCCATTCATTCTTCCTGGCTCTTTTTAACCCATGACTTTACACCCAGTCTATACACATTTTGACTGCTCCCAGGAACTGTCTCAACTCAGAGCACCTTTAAGGAAGGCAGAACCACTTTAGGAGGTTGAGGATGAAACGTGGCAACTTTTCCACAGGCATGTCAATATAGCAGAGCCACTCATGGTAGGAGGTTTTGCTAGGGCTTTAATCAGGTTGTCAACCCAAACACAATGGGCTTCGTTACTCCTGTGTAAAGAGGAAAGAGAGCAGTTTTTGGCCTCCCCAGACTGTATTGCAGGGTATGCAGAATGGCAATTCCAGGCACAAGCTTCACGAGACACAAATCTGCTTTTGGCTATTCAGTGTCCCTCCAGCAAGTTAATTAGCAGTTCCTGAAATGCGTGGAAATATTCAGCATTTTAAGAATGGGTGTAGGGATTGGGTGTATGTGGAAAGGCGTCTGTCGGGGAAACAGAATAGAGCTCTTTGGCGAGGGATTCCAACACCTGTGATTTATCTCAAAAATCACACACGCGCTGTAGTTGCAAGGCATTTTTTCCGGCTTGAGCACTAGAGCTGAGGGGCCTGCTGTGGCCCTCCACCATTTATTTCAGGGGTGGGCAGTTCCCTCTGGGTTCAAAAATCCTGGGGTGGAAAGCGCAGGGTAACCGCGAAATGCCTGCTTAAGAAGTGCCTCACTTCTCAAGGGGAGAAGTCGCGGCTGGGCTCAGGTAGCGGCCGGGGACGGCTGCACGGGGCCCATGGGCACATCCTCTCACTTAGCAGCACGGTCCTGCAAGTGGGTTTGTGGACCTTTGCTTTATTTGACAACTTATCATGGGGGGTGGGGCAAGCTGTCTCAGCTCGGAGAAGAGGTCCGTGGGGAGGGACTCTAACCGGGGACCTCCTAAGGACCAGAAGAGCGCGCGTCCCGCCAAGTGACAGCACGCGCCCTCTCTGTCCGATCCCCTCCCCCGCGGCCAGTTTCTGGGCAGAGGTGTCTCGCGCCAGCCCGTCCTCCCCCTCTCCTACTCGTCCGGGCGGACCGAGCCTCAGCGGGAGCCCCGCCTGTCTCCGGGCAGCTTGAGCCCCTAAGCGCTCGCCGAGCCTGTCAGTAACCGCCGTTTGCGCTTTCTTTCTTTCTTTCTTCTTTTTTTTTTCCACTCTTTTCTTTCCCCCTTCTGCCTTTGTCCCGCTTAGTAACTGGGCTGCGACCAATCGCCGCCTCACCGGCCGGCGCCGGCTGGCTCCTGATTGGCTCGCTTGGGGCGCGCAGCCGTCTCCCGGTCCTCAGCTGGAGCAAGGCAGACAAAAGACGCAGGCTCCGGGCTCCGGCAACCTGGCTCAGCCAATCACCAGCGACTTCATCCTCTCATTTCCCCCCCACCCCACCTCCCCTCTCGCCTCTCCCTCCCCGCGCGGCTGGCGTGCTCCCGGCACTGACTCCTGGCGAGCGGCCAGCGCCCGGGCCCTACCATTCTGATTGAGGCTGGGGGGAGAGAGGTTGGAGGGTTAAGGAGCCGAGGCCTAGGGAGCGGTGGGGAGAGTTGATAGCCGAGGCAGACGACAGCTTCCTGAACAGTCTCTCAGGCACCTGACAGAAGCCCCAACACTTCGAGGCGGAATAGAGTGGAAGGGGCAGTGGCGATGCTGGCCATCCCCCCTGCTCGGCGCGGTTGGGTGGCGCCTCAGCGGGAGAGCTTGGGGGCGGGGAGGGTGTCCCCCCTCCGCGCCGTTAAAATGAAACTCTAGTGGCTTGAGTCAGGGCAGAGCGTGAGGGGAGCCGGCGCTAGCGAGCTTGCTTGCAGCCGGGCGGGAGCGCACGGCCAAGCAGAGCTAACTGGACTCTCGGACGGGCCCCCATCCCCAGGCTGCAGCAGCTTCGGTTCCGAGCCCGACCGGAACGGAGCCCGAGTCCTGGCCCCTGAGGGGATTTCTCCCCGCAGACCAGTGGGACCCTGAAACTTGAACGCAATACCCAACCTCCTTTTTATGCCTTCCTTTGTCACTTACCCACCTTTCTCCCAGCGCGTTCTTTCCCCCGCCCCCCCTCTATTCTCCCTCTCTTGAAGGACACAAAAGTGGCTTCCGCGGAAAAATTTGAAGGCGGTGGGAGCTTTTCTCTTTGGAGAACGACTGTGTAGGAGGGATTTTTGGGGAAGCCGCTTTTTAACACTTCTGCCCTCCGCCCCCCAAGCCTTTCTGTACCCCTTCGAGGAGAAAAGCCCGTAGATTGAACGTTCGGGGGGCATTTTGCTGGCTGCCAGAGCAGGAGAGGGGAGGAGGACCCCGTCCTTGTCCTGGTAGTTGGCTGGACTTGTACCGGCCGTTGGAAACCCCGAAGTACATTTCCGAGTGGGACTTTTACAGATATATATTTTTAGATTTTTAAATAGCAGATAAAAAATATATATGCTTTCTATATATTTCCTGACGACCTGCCCCTGACAGCGCGATGTACAATACGGTGTGGAGTATGGACCGCGATGACGCAGACTGGAGGGAGGTGATGATGCCCTATTCGACAGAACTGATATTTTATATTGAAATGGATCCTCCAGGTACTTGGGAGAAAAAAAAGAATCTTGTGATGGGTCTGATTTGTGTTTAACAAAACCTTGGTGATGTTTTCAGGGCAGAAGTATTCTTGGGTGAACTAGGTTCGGGATGAGGGGCAGATTTGCAGTTAGAGCTGCAGTAAAACTGCTTCTGGTTTACACGTTTAAAGTTTGCAGTTAGGACCCCGATCCTATTGTCCTGTGAGAGTGGGGGTGGGGGATGGGGTGGGGGATGGGAGGAGAGACCCGTTTCTTTTACTTCGTTGCCTTTGCTTGTCGTTCGGTTTTTTGTCGTACCCTTCACCACCGCCCCCCCCCCCTCTTTTTTTCTTTTTCAATTAAAGATTCTTCTACCTGCAAAGGATGCTTTATATCCCAGTCTTGAAGTCCGTCTTTCCCTTTGGGGAAATTCTTTAAAGCTTGTCATTTCGTACGTTTGTCTTGTTTGGTTCGCTGTGTTTTACGTTCGTTAACTTCTGAAACTGGGTTACCTATGTGATGATTCGTTTTAAGACCCCCTTTTTCTCTCACGGAAGCCGAATGCCGGTTAGGGATTTTCAGGGATAGGGCGTTTTTATTCAGTCATGGCCTTAGTCTGAGGTTTTTCTTTTCAGAATATAGTCACTCAGATCTACGTGCCCTATTTTATTACTCTTTAATTTATGGTGATTTAACTTCATTTATGGGATCGGATTTAACGTAACTTCAATTCTTAGCGTAAAAAAAGGAGAAACCTTTTTTGTGTGAATATATGTGATGTGTACATATATGAGATAGGTTTGAGTATACATAATGTAAAGTATACATACACTGTATTTTTACTTTAGAGCTTTGTCTGAGATCCTTACAGACATTTTGTGTATCTGGTAGGAAAGGAAAAGGAAGGAAAAATGGAAAAGTTGGGTAATTTTTTTTCTTTAAAGTCTACCCCATTTTATGATTATTAGCTGTCAGATTTTCAAGCCCTGTTTGCAGTTATAGACAGTGCTTTATGTAATGATTTTTGAATAAGTAGAGGGCCTTTGTGACTATTTTTGTTAAGGATGAATTCGTTATGTCTTTAAAAAATGTGTTATAGCTAAGCCTACAGAAAAAATTGTGTGTCATTGGGGAATCTCAGTTATCATAAGACTATGTGTTTTTGGAAGCCTTTGAAAGGATTTGAGCCCATGAAAGTGTAATGAAGTATAACTGTCTTACAGCATGTATGTAGAAATTATTTCCTGTGTCCTTGTGAACAGTGAATTATCCTCTTTGTTTTTTTTTCAATTAGTCATAGAGAGATAGAGTGTTAAATGATGTTATATTAAAAACTAGTACTAATATTGAATCAACCTTTTTCACTCTTAATGATCACTTAGAATTTTTTCTTTTCCCTTCATTTTGGAGCCTTCTTTATTTGCTTTTATAATTGTGACTGCAATCCAGATGCAGCTTTTTTTGTATTTTGCGAAGTTTGTGAGATTTGCCACCCATCTATTGTGTGTATTTCCCCCTTTGTTTCCCCCTAATGGTAAAGCATCATTTCTATTAGATGCATTTATCATTCACATAAATGGAAATTTAGTACATCACTGGTTCCTCTCCTGTGAAAAGTAAGGTTAATAATTCTAGATTTCTGTTACTATAAGAATTATATATTCGAACTGCCTTAGAATCATACTGTATCATATAGTATCTTGCCTTGCAGACATACAAAGGGAATTTGTTGGGCGGAGAGGTGAGTGGGGAGGAGGGGAGAAAATGAAGAAGGCACTAATATTTGAAAAATATGGGCCTGGTAGAAGTGTAGACCAAGTTGAGTTGAGTTGTCCAGAAATGATTTTAAGAAAAGTGAACTATTATAATTATGTAGTAATGTGGGTCTTACAAGATTGTATAGAAAATTCTGATCCAAACTTTGTGTATTCCATGGAAATAAACTTTTGAGTTTAAAATGTTCATCTTTAAAAGAAATTTTGCATACTGTGATTCTAGTCAGAATATTGAAAATATGGTTATGCTGCTCTTTATTGCCCACTTTATAGTCTTAATGTAGAATACAGTTAGTTATTCCTAACAGCTTTTTTAAAAGGAAGCACACTTGAGTATGCTGAAGTATTGCCTATGAAGTGAATGGTTTTTAATGTAAATAATGTGAACAACCTTGTTTTGTGTGGTAAATTAAGTTTCGAAACATTTAAAACTAAGTTAATTTTTAGTGAAGAGGTTGCAGCATGTCTTGTATCTGCCTTTTTCCTAGTTCCTGTCCCAGATCAAGCTCTTATTATTTCCTGCCTGGACTGGTGTGATAGTGCACTGACTGTTCTCTCCGTTTCTACTCTGTCCAATCCACAGTATTATTAAAGTATCATCTGATGATTTACCTTCCAATGGTAAATCTTCCGATGACTTTAAAAACCGTCCAATGGCTTCCCTTTGCCTACTGAAAAAAAGCCCTGTCTTGCTTATCCTGTCATGTAAGTCCCTTTATTTTTGCTTCCAGCCTAATATTCCAGTCTTTTCCCCTCCTGGAGTCCATCACAAGTTCTGTGGAAGCTATTTTATACTTGCTGTTCCTTACTGTGTGTGTTTTCCTCTTCCTGGGATGCCTTTCACTTTGGGTTGGAACCTTATATATGTTAAGGGCCCTGGTGAGATGCCTTCTATGCCAGAATGTATGTTCCATGATCCCTTCTGTTAGGAGACATCCTTCCCTCCCTCTTCTAGCACTTCTCAGATAGAACTTCTTCCATTCTGTCTAGAGTAGCTTCCACATTTATTTATGTATACTTCCCCCTTTAGAATTATCTTCCCACCAGCTTATGAGCTTCTTAGCTTGCTCAAGGTCTTGCAAGTAGTAGACAATTTAATAAATATGTGAATTAATGAATACCTAAGGAGCATCATTTCTTTCTAGCCTTTAAGTGCTTTTCTACTTAAGGTCTTTGATCACCTCATTTCTTGGCTATTGCAATAGCCTAGGGTTAAGTAACTTCCAAATTAGACAGTTGTTGACTTAGGTTCCTTAACTATAATATTCATATTACAGTTTTCAAAATATGGCTTTCATTTTAATTTTAGACTGAAGCATAAATGTGAAGTTTTTATCTGTTATTGCTTCCAGCAGCCTCAAAAACTAGTATTGAAAGGTGTTTCCCTCCAGCCTGTATTTTCAAAAACTACCATTACCATGCATCCTGAAGGTATCTAATAACTGCACGGATTGCTACATCTATTACAATTTATTGACAACATAAGGATTGGATCCAGATGGGACTTTGATGTCTTAATGTTTATGTATTTCCCAGAAATACTGGGAAATATTGAACTGTTTAGATGAAACAAAACTTTTTATTTTGGAGATGTTAAGATTATGGTACAGAGAATTGCTTTTAAGCATCTCAGTTAGTCCTGTTGTGATTTGGGAATCAGGATTATTCCATAACAGAACAGTTGCTGGATAGACCTCTCAAAGAGCCCTGTGTTTGGTATAGGAGCTATTGGAGGATTACCAGTACATAAGTGATCATAAACTCATGCCCAGAGCTTATAGATAGTGGTCTATTAGCTTGCACTTTAGTTTTGACATTGTTACTGTATTTATTTTGAGGAGATGTAATAAATGATTTATTTTTTAAACTAATGGATACAATTCTTTTTAAGATTGTCTGTAGACTTTTTTGTTCTTATCAAGACAAATTTCTGAAATAATCTGTACGGCAGCAACATCTCCTCAGTGGTCACTAGGAAATTAAAAATTTAATTGTTTGGCAAAACATAAATACAGGAAGGTCTAGAAAAGTGGTTCTCATTTTTTTTTTTAATCTCAGTACCCCTTTTATACTCTTAAAAATTATTGAGGATCCCAAAGAGTTTCTGTTTAAGTGGGTTATATCTATTGAAATTTACCATATTAGAATAAAACTGAGAAGTCAAAAAATATTTATTTAATTCATTTAGAAATAAAGCATTACATGTTAACATAACTTTAAAATGAGAAAATAGCTATATTTCCCAAAAAACAAACAAAAAAAGTGGGAAGAGTGGCATCATTTTATGTTTTTGCAAATCACTTTAATGTCTGGCTTTTTAATCTTTAATGTCTGGCTTAAATGGAAGACATGTAAATTCCTAAGTCTGCTCCTCTATTCAGTCTGTTGAGATACCACAGGTCATAGCCTCTGGAAAACTCCACTACACAGTTGTGAAAGAATGAGAGTACAGAAGGCAAGTAATGTCTTAGTGATATTCTGAAAATATTTTTGACCTGTTGGACCCTCTGAAAAGGTCTTGGGGACTCATTGGTCTCTGGACTACACTTTGAGAAGTACTGGTTTAGTAGTTACTTGACTACATAATTTGATGGCCAACCCAGTAAAGTATCTTCTGACTTTTTTTTTTTTTTTTTTTCACACACACACACTGTATTTTATTTTTATAAGAGATAAATAGACTGACACCAAGCATTGTACATGGATGACCACAACAAAAGCAACAATGATTGCAATTACCAAACATGAAACACACTCATACTATGTCATAATATTGACATTCAGTCCAGTAATCCTCCACTGTAACAGCTCCTTTACTTTGCAGTGAAAATTGATTTGTATATTCTTTGCCTCTGAGTCCTTGTGGGATTTTTTTTTTTTTTAATTCAGACAGAAAGTCACAAAAATTATACTCATCCTCATCAGTTCACTCAGTCTCTTCTGACTTTTTTGAAGCCAAATGAAAAGGTTGTTTCAGGAAACTTTCTTGCTTTGGCATACTTGGTATTTTCATCCTGGTAAAATTTAGATTAAGTAACATTCTGGTGGAGAACTAGCATACTGGCCCTGTGGTTGAAGGAAATATCTGCTGAGAAACAACACTGAAGAAATAGGTCACCTGCCACCATGTGGTCCTTACTATTAGCAGATTGGGCATTCTGCTTCTGTGGTGTAATTTTTCTTTATAACTCTGAACATTTGATGGATTCATCTTATGTAAAATGCTTCTCCTATGTGTAGTAAGGTATTTCTTTTATGAGCTAGGTGTCGCTTTTTAATGATGCTGTAGTATGGGACAAATGTTAATATCATCAAATGATGTAAAAAGCCATGCCAACTTTTTCTGTATGTTCTTATTGAAAAAGATTAGTCACTGCTTTCATTTAATATATTATAGTTTATAGTATTCCAACTATGTTTCATTAGAAATATGGTAAGTCTTCATTTTATAATGCTTTTAAAATTTATTCTCATTTTTTATATTTATCTTAGAATGTAGAAAAGATTGGACATGTTTATGGTCACCATATTTAACAAAGTAGATAGAAAAATAATTACAAATATGTCTGTGTGATATGATATAATTTTTATTGATATTAAAGGGGGATGCAGCCTGAATGTAGTAGAAAGAACACAGGCTTTGGAAACAGATGGTATGGGTCCCAAACCTAGCTTTGCTTCTTATTCTGCCCAAGGTTACGTGGCTAGTGCTTAACCTCTGTGAGCATCCATTTTCTCTTTTGTAAAATTGAACTAATATGTACCTTTCACAGTTGTTCTGGGAATTAGAAGTACTATATCATAATCTAGCACAGTGTTTGGCACATGGTATATACTCAGTTCATTGTAGCTTATATTTTAAAGCATATTTTTGTTTAAAGATTTTTCTTTTTCTTTTTTTTGATGTGGACCACCTTCAAAGTCTCTATTGAATTTGTTACAATGTTTTTATGTTTTGGTTTTCTGGCTGTGAGGCATGGGATCCTAGCTCCCTCACCCCCTGCACCAGAAGGCGAAGTCTCAACCACTGGACCGCCAGGAAAGTCCCTCTTAAAGCATATTGATAATATTTAATTATCTTAACTCTACTGCTTTGGACACTCTTGCAGTCAAAACCTTTTGAGCTTTCTTGCTCCATTCTTGTCTCATCCTTGACATTTAAACTGGGGCCGTTTTGGTTTTGGAAGAATTCTCTAGGGTCTTTTCTAGTTATAACATCTCATGAGTCTATGGAAATACGACTCAAGTCATCCTTTCTTTTTAGTTTCTATTGCCCTTGTTCCTCATCACCTCGCATTTGAAATGGTTTGTAATACGGTAATTGTTGCCAACATTTGTTGAGTAGTTATTACAGAACAAGCACTATGTTAAATGCTTTCATATGTAGTATTTCTTTTAGCCATACAACAACCTTATAAAATAAGCACTACTAGTATCCCACTTTACAGACAGGAAACTGAGGCATAAATGTGTTTAGTAAATTATTCAGTGCCTCACAGCCAGCAGGTAGCAGAGCAGGTATGTCTGCCTGACTCTAATGCCCAAGTTCTTAATCAGTGCCTCCTAAGTGATTGCTTTGTTTCTAATTTTTTTCCCCTCCCCCATAAATTCATCCTGAATTCTTCAGCCAGGTTAATCCTACTGAAATGTTATTTTCATTGTCTTACTGCTCTATTTATAAATAATCAGCAGCTCTCCATTTCTTTTAAGCAGAGGCTGTATTCTTAAACTTGGCTTACATAGTCTTTAGTAATATGGTACCAATTTACATTTCCAACTCAATTACTAATCCTCTATTCTCATTTCTCATCTTGCCCAATTCCTTGCTTATCCCCTCAATATACCTTGCTTATTTCCATCTCCAGCCTTTTGGTTATGCCACTTCTTGTGTTAGATTATGCCCATCCCACCCCATCTTCAAATCAGGATCCTTTGCAAGTCCTTCTTCCTTTTTTTCTTCCTCTGAAAATTCTAGCACTGAACCCCTTAATTATCTAGGGCTAAGGTCTGTTATTTTGACACAAAATCATGTTACATTATGGCATTAATTATTTTGTGAATATAACTTATCTCCCCAACAAGGTACGCTTCTTGAGGTCAAGCTGTCATATTTCTTTTGTATCTATTTTTTTCTCTAAATACCCAGTGTCCAAATATTTTGTTAAATCTTAGACCTGTGGACTCAGCCAGCTTCATTTATGACTTGTTTCAAAATGTTGATATTATTTATTATCAACATGTGACCTTTAAACTTATAAAGATAATTTATTCTAACGAAAGAAATAATGAAAAAATACAATACTTAATGTTATCAGCAAAATTTTATGGTTTCGCGTAAAAGTCACATTTGAAATTTGGAAGAATTAAAGTGAGTAGTAAGTTTTTGAAAGTTTGTTAGGCTAGTTTTAACACAGTATTGGGTTAAATGTAGATTTAATTTACTTAATGTGTTACTATACCAATTAAATTTAGATTGTGTAGGACTTGACTTGGGATAACAAGGTAAGGTCAAACATAGAGCCTTATAAGATCAGTTTCCAAATTGTTTGCCCATATATGGTATATGTTTTGTTCCTTGTATATTATTTGTAAGTTCATATAAAGTAAGAGGGTTATCTAATTTTTTTAATAAAAGAGGCAGTAGGCTAGGTCCAGCCTGCCAGATCATACCATTTTGCAGGTCCCATGTCAATATAAAAACTGCCCTGTGCCCTGTGAATATGAGCCAACACAAAGCCAAAGTCAATACCATGATGTCATACCATCCGCCATTATCCAGCCTTGGATTTCCTGTCTGATGTTCTGTTTGTGGACCAGATCAGTTGTCTACCCGTGTGTAAGGGTATAGGGCAACAAATCCAGAGCATGCAGCTATGTAATCTTAAATACGTATTGTTACAGTTTCTTTTTTTTTTTTTTTGGCTGTGCCACGTGGCTTGCAGGATCTTAGTTCCCCAACCGGGGATTGAACCCGGGCCATGGCAGTGAAAGCGCCGAGTACTAATCACTGGACCGCCAGGGAATTCCCTAGTTTTTTTTTTTTTAAACTTAAGAAAAAATAAATTCAATCATGAGTCAAAATTTATAATTTGTGTATAAATTGTTTTGGAGAAGGCCTTATTGAAATGATTGTGCTAGAAGAATACTGCTTTAGAGTTCGTTCTTTCACATGTATCCTTTTTAACTTTCTAACTCCGCAGCTGAGTCACTCAGTGTGGTATAATTCATGTTGAACTTCTAATATGCATTTGTAGAATTAGCCACAAACCTTTTTTTAAAGATAATTTAAGATAAATTTTATTTATTTTTCTTATTAAAAGCACTACAAAAGTACTACATAGTCATTGTAGAAAAGAGAGAAAATACAGATAAGTAAAAAGAAGAAAGTAAGAGCTCCCGATCCTACCACACAGAATAACCACTGTGATCACCTTCAGATATATTCTTTCACGTGTGTATTTCTCATTTCAAATTCAAATGAGACAGTACTGTAAATATCTGCTTTTTAAGGTATTTATACAAACTTTCACATTTGAGAATAGTTTTAGATTTACAGAAAAGTTGCAAAGTAGTACAGAGAATTCCCATATACCTTTCACCCAGTTAAACACCTTTTTTTTAAAAAATTTATTTAATTTATTTTTATTTTTGACTGTGTTGGGTCTTCATTGCTGCGCGCGGGCTTTCTCTAGTTGCTGCGCGCGGGCTTTCTCTAGTTGCGGCGCGCGGGCTTTCTCTAGTTGGGGCAAGCCGGGACTTCTCTTCGTTGCGGTACAAGGGCTTCTCATTGTGGTGACCTCTCCTGTTGCAGAGCATGGGCTCTAGGCGCGTGGGCTTCAGTAGCTGTGGTGCATGGGCTCAGTAGTTGTGGCTCATGGACTCTAGAGCGCAGGCTCAGTAGTGTGGCGCACGGGCCTAGTTGCTCTGTGGCATGTGGGATCTTCCCGGACCAGGGATTGAACCCGTGTCCCCTGCATTGGCAGGTGGGTGCTTAACCACTGGGACACCAGGGAAGCCCAACACCTGCTGTTTTTTCACTTAATTTGTCATGAACACTTTCCCATGACAATAACTATTCATGTTAACATCATTTTAAATAATAGGATTGTACTCAATTGTATGGATATAGCATATTTATTGAACTAATTCTATTTAACCACAAACTTTTTTTTCTGAGGTTAGTCCTGGGATATGTTTCATAAAAAAGTATGTAGTTAGTATGTTTTCAGCTGTAAGCAGCAGAACCTAATTCAACATGGCTTAAGAAATAAGAAATTTTATCTTCTCATATAATAGGCTTCAGCATTGGTTGATTACAGAAATTCAACAATTCAGTAAAAACCCATATTCTTTCCATTGCTCAATTCTGCTGCTCTCCATGGGATAGGCTTACAGGCATCACATCCATACGCACAACTTCTAAAAGAAGGAAGATGTCTCTTCCTGTGCCTCTGTTTACAGAGAGAGGAAACTTTCTCCAAAAGCCTCTAGCAGGCTTCTTTCAGACCTTTTTGGCCAGAATTGGGTAGTATGTCCATTTCTGAACCCATCAGGAATGGTTCAATAGTGATTACTATCAAACTAACCGAGTTCGTGCCTGAATCTGGAGTGGTGTTGACTTCCCCTGAGGCATTATACTGGGGAAGGATTCTATTAGGAAGGAAGAAGGAGGGGATGAATTCTAGGTAGGCAAACAACAGTAGCCAATCTGGAAAGTAATTTGGAGAACCATAGCTCTTTCAAAGTTCTCATCTCTGTGTTTGGAAATGAAAAGAATTAACGAGTTAATTTTTTTTTCTTTTTCAAAACTAAAATCTAATTAGTATAGTGATGTATTATGAAACCCATTTTCATTTTACAAATTGGAATTCACAGGGTCACATAGTATTGAGAGTTAAATATAAGACAGGCCTTTTCCTATCTTACCAATTGCTTTCTAGAAGATGAGGAAGCTAACTTCTCTGGTTGATAGTTTCCTTATTTGAGTCATGTAGGTGTTGGAATAGAGTATATTAGTATATCAAGTAAATGACTGTGAAGAGAGAATTTTGTAAAACTGTAAACTCCAAATTTCAAAGTTTAATAAATTAAGTAAGTTTGGTATATGAAGCCTTGGACTTGTAGAATGATTTATGATTTGAATGACTGGTGTTAAAAATTAGGACACTTAAAATAACCCATAGATCATATCTTTCAATTAAAATGTATTAATTAGAAATTTAGAGGCAATATAGTGGGGCTATTAAGAGAGAGGGTTCTGGAATCAGATTGCCTGAGTTCAGATTGTGCCTCTGCCACTTCCTAGCATATGTCATTGAGCAATTTACTTATGTTTTCTGTGTTTTGGTTTCCTCACCTAAAAAATGGGGATGATGATGGTCCCTACTTCAGTAGGATTGTTGTGAGAATTTAGTGAATTAACAACTGTAAAGCAACTAACACGCCCAGACCATATTAAGCATCCAAAAATGTTTTTGTTCATGTGTATTGATTAATTCATGTTTTTCAACAAATATTTGATTGCCAGATAGTGTTCTAGGTATAGCAGTGAACAGAACAGCAAAGCTCCCTGTATTCATGGAGTATACATTTTTAAGGGAAGGGAGAGAGCAAAGAATAAACAAATTCATAAGTGAAATATATAGTGATGGTGATAAATGATATGGAGAAAAAGCAGAGAACAAAAATAGAGTGCTGGGTGGGGGACCTGCTATTTTAAATAATAGGACAGGGAGGGCCTGACCTAAAGGAATTGAGGGGGCTAGCCAGGTAGATATATGGGAGCTGAGAGGGCGGGGGAGTGTGCCTGGTAGAGGGGATACCATATGACTTACTCTGCGGCAGGAGCGTGTGTGTCATGTATTCAGGGATCATCTACGAGGCTAGTGTGGTTGGAGTGGAATGAGGGGAAAGTAGTAAGATTTAAAGACAAGTAATGGTGTGGATGGTGGGGAAGACCATTGATTGTAAGAACTTTGGCTTTTAAAACTTGACTGAGGAATATAACCAATATTTTATAACTATAAATGGAATATAACCTTTAAAAATTGTGAATCACTATTCTGTACACCTGTAACTTGTACATCAACTTATACTTCAATTAAAAAAAAAAAACTTGACTGTGATGAGAAGCCATCCAAGGGTATTGAACAGTGATGTATTATGATTCCTGGCTTAAAAGGATGATTCTGGCTGCTGGTGGAAGTGGAGAAACTGGTTAGGAAGCTACTGCAATAAACAAGCTGAGGGATGGTGGTGGCTTGGGCAAGGGTGGACGCTGAGGAGGTGGTGAAAGTAGTTGGATTCTGAATATTATGACCAGTTATGTAGCTTGTCATTTCTAAACTGACTTAATTACTTTATTTTCTAATTTCTTAGCTTTAAGTATGCTTTAGTAATTAAAAGATTTAGCTTTTAAAATTATGTCAAAACTATATATTTTGGATGGATTTTTCTCTTTTTTGAAGTGTTATGATTTCTAATCTCTGCCATCTGAGTGCAAAGCAGCATAATATGTGGCCTTAGTTATTTGATGAAGGCTTACTCATAAGTTGCTTTGATAAACATTACTGTATAAATCTAGACTGTACTATAATTTACTTTCAAAAGTAACTTTGAAAAGAAAATTATCTTAAAGTTCTAAGTTTCTATGGTGGGCTTTGAAGGGGAGAAGAAATTAAAGAGAAGGAAGCCATGCCATATATGTGTCATTTTACTTTATGTGCTAAAGTTGTTAGTGTTTTAGAATAATTAAACTATATTTATGTGTTTTTGCTTATTAGTGGAATGCTTAAGTGCTTGAGTATAGACATTGTTTTGAAATAGGGAAGTGTTGCTCAATGTTTAGGAGCTCTGAACTCGGGCTGCTTGGATTTCCGGTTCTAGCCCTGTCTACTTCTGGTTTGTGACCCTGGACAGTTTCCTAATCTGTATAGCAGGGAGAAGAATATTAACCCCATTGTAGGGTTGTTGTGACAATTAGATGAATTAGTACATGTTAGACACTTAGAGCAGTATCTGTTGTTGTTATTATTTTTATTATTAAGCTGGGATGCTTTGTGACATATCTCCTCTCTTCCATTCAGAGGAAGCACCAGCCTAACATTTAAATTGAATTGAAAAGTAATTTAAACCTTTATTCCAGCTTCTCAAAAATGCCAAAGGGGATTACATTCATACCATATTGCATTACTACTTAAAATCTGATTTCTCCTTTTTTTTTTTAAGAGTATCTTTTTAAAAATAATTAATTAATTAATTAATTATGTCTGCACTGGGTCTTCATTGTGGCACATGGGCTTCTCTAGTTGTGGCACATGGGCTTCTCTAGTTGTGGTGCACAGGCTCTAGAGCCTACGGGCTCAGTAGTTGCAGCGCATGGGCTTCTCTAGTTGCAGTGCGCAGGCTTCTCTAGGTGCAGTGCACGGGCTCTCTAGTTGCAGCATGTGGGCTTTGCTAGTTGCAGCATGTGGGCTCTAGAGTGCGTGGGCCCAGTAGTTGTGGCATGCGGGCTCTCTGGTTGTGGTGCATGGGCTCAGTAGTTGTGGCACATAGGCTTAGTTGTGGTATGTGGGATCCTAGTTCCCCGACCAGGGATGGAACCCAGGCCCCCTGCATTGGGAGCTCGGAGTCTCAACCACTGGACCACCAGGGAAGTCCCTGATTTCTCCATTTTTGATCAGTATCTTTGCACGGTTAATCCCAAACTTCTTTCTCTCTTTTAAAACTTGCCAGACTCTCTATGGCGACTTGAACAGTCTCATTGTTTTTGTTTCTTTCCTCCCTTTCTCAAACTTATTAGTTTCTCTTCCAGGAGTACCTGTTTCCCTTTCAGCTCTCTCCTTTGCCTATTTCATTACTCTGATCTGTATAATAAGGGCCAGGAACCAAGGGAGTAAAGAAAAGAAGCTATGAATACTCATATAGCAACGTATTTCATTTTGTCACACTTCTCTGCCATAGAACATGTTTGACTTTTAGAAAGAAGTTTGCTTAAGACAATCAGGTAGTTCAGACCTGTTGTAGGATGTTAGCTCAGGACTTGGGAGTTTAGTCTTTTTCCTAGTAGTCATGAACTATGTGAGAGAAGTTATCACTTTTGTCTGACTGAGATTGACGTGGGCCTCTCTTTTGATTCCTAGGGATCAACAATGGGCATTTAGAGTAGAGTTGCCAGATAATATACATTCAGTATGTCCCATGCAAAATTTGGGACATATTTATACTAGAAAGTTATTCATTGTTTATCTGAAATTCAAATTTAACTGGGTGTCTTGTATTTTTATTTGCTAAATTTGCCAAGCCTAACTTAGAGAGAGGCTGGACAGTTGAATAGACACTATTTCCTAGTACATTCTCCCCATGGAGATAGATGTGTAGGGATAGACATGTAACTTGTTGTAATGGATATCAGGATTTTTTAGTTTCAGTAGCAAAAAGTCCAACTCAAATTGGTGTAAGCGAAGAGAATTTATGGGTTTGTGTAGTTGAAAAGTTGAAAGGGAATGAGGGAATAAACAGGGTTGTACTGTATAGCACAGGGAACTATATCCAATCTCCTGGGATAAACCATAATGGAAAAGAATATAAAAAAAGAATGTATATATGTGTATAACTGAGTCACTTTGCTGTACAGCAGAAATTAGCACAACTTTGTAAATCAACTATGCTTCAGTTAAAAAAAAAAAAAAAGGGAATGGGGGTCCCTGGCTGGGTTTGATCAAGACTGTCAGGCTTTGGCCCTGTTTTTCTGCATTTCTCTTGGCTCTCCCCTATATCAGCTTTTTTCTCAGGCTGGCTTCCCTGGTAGTATAAGATGACTGCCTGTGGCTCCTGGGACTACATGTTTCCTCAATTCTGGGTGGGAAAAAAGGATGCTTCCCACAAATATAACACAGAAATCCTGAGTTTGTCACTACTTAGACTATTCCTGTGTCTCAAAGGATCACTGTTTTAAAATCTGGATTCCTTGAACTATTAATTGTAGCTTTCTCTGTCTGGTAAACTTGAGAGTGCATCAGAACCACCTGGAGGACTTGTAAAAACACAGATTGCTAGGCCTTACCCCCAGAGTTTCTGATTCAGTAGGTTTGGGTTCTAAAAATTTGTATTTGTAACAGATGTTACTGATTTGGCTGGTCTGCAAACCACACTTTGAGAACTACTGCTGTGTGGAATCAGGGCCTACTCCTGGAGCTGGGGAAGGGGTCAGTCCCACATAAACTCCTTACCAGTGTGGAGAAGGAACAAGATAGGTTTTGAGGAGATAATTACAGTGTCCACTAAAGAGAGGACTGCTTGCTGTTTTTTGCCTGTCCAGCTTCCCTTCCCTCTTTTTTTTTCTTGTTTTTCCTTCCCTCTTATTTGGGTAGCAGCTTCCTCATTTTTATCTTGGAACCATTCCTCCCCTATTTGCAATCAGTGTGGCTTAGGTAGAATTGATCTAAGCCATTGGCTTTAAGGGTAGGCACATGACCCAGGCCTGGCCAATAAGATCACTGCATTTGCCTGGCCAGGGGGATTAGCCTAGGAGTTAACAGGGCAGTGATCTTTGTAATATAGTCAATGCACATTACTATATGTTACTATTTACTGTCCTGACTAGTGATATAAAGATGGCATAATCCCTGTCCTTAAGGAGCTCAGACTGTAATTAAGGAGTACCCACATGCAAACAAATGCATGTAGTACTTCTCTTTATAACTTCCTCCCTTTCTCATGTCTATCATCTAACATACATTTCCATTGTATACTGTATTACCCACTTTATAATCCTTAACCACTGTTATAATTAGTTGTTTAGCATCTTTAATCCTTATTAGATTATCAATTCCATCAGGATAAGGGCTGAGTCCATAATTAACTGCTGGGTTTCCAGTACCTAGCACTGTCTCTGGCACATAGAGATACTCAGTAAATATTGATTGAATGAATGTTTTAAGTATAGTAATAGAAAAATGTATAAACAGAAGAGGGAATGATTGGTTTACTGGTGGGGTAGTAGAGAGGTAACAGCCTGGGTAAATGCACACAACTTGGTGTATTTGGGAACTGTAACTAATTCAGTTTTGTTGAAACAAGTGTGAGGTAGGAAGTGGTGGTAAATGAGCCTGGAGAGATAGGTGAGGGCCAATTGATGAAAGGCCCTGAATGCTACACTTAGAGGCTGGATTTTTTCCTGTGGGCAGTTGGGGAGCCACTGACTGATTGGTTTCAAGTAGGGAAAAGAGTATATTGGCTGCAAAGTGAAAAACAGATTGGAGGAAAGCCAGATTGAAGAAAGTAAACTCTCTAGGAGGCTATTTCAGTACAGATGAAAGATGTTATGAAAGCCTAAGGTAAATGGAAAAAAAAAAAAAGAACAATATGGAGGTTGGGGGGAGACCCTGTGCATAAGAATTCATGTGGACTCATGGAGATTTTTATTATAATTTAATTTTGTTTTAGCAGCAGAGACTTCCTTAGCCAATCTTAACTACTGACGCATAGTTCTACATACATACCCACTTTATATTTGTAACCAGAGATTATGTTTCTGTTTTAACTTCTAATCATTTAAAAAAAAATAAGTGGAAATTACCTGCCCCCCGCCCCAAAAAAAAAGAAGCCTAAAGTAAGGTAGTAGCAGAGAGAATGAATAGGAGAGTTATTTAAAAAGTAAAATTGATGGGACTTAGAGACTATCTTGAGAAAAATCAAAGACTCTAGAATGATTTTTAGTTTTCTGGCTTGGGAGATGGTGGTACCATAAACTAAGAGACACAATTTAAAGAGGAAGGACAGGTTTGGATCATATGGAGAAAAGTGTAAAGGTGTATTTTATTCTAGGTACTCTTCTAATGGCTGGGAATATAGCAATGAACAAAACAAAGTGCTTGTTTATGCAGGAGGAGATATGACAGTAAACAAATTAAGAAGTAAATACATAGTTATGTTAGGTGAAGACAAAGTCTATAGAGGAAAAAAAACTCCTGGCTTAGGAATTCCCTGGTGGTCCAGTGGTTATAACTACACACTCTCACTGTGGAGGGCTCGGGTTCAATCCCTGGTTGGGGAACTAAAATCCCACAAGCCATGTGACACATCCAAAAAAAAAGGAAAAAACAAAAGAAAGCTACTGGCTCAGGGAGATGGAAGTCAGAGAAGGAATTACTGTTTTATTTTGGGTAGTCAGAGAAGACCTCACTGATATGGTGATTTAACCTTATTGTGACATAAAATACATATTAATAAGTATATAAAACATAAATGTACAGTTTACTGACTTCATATAAAGTGAACAACCTTGTAACCACCACTTAGATAAAGATGTTGAAGATAGCTTCCCAGAAGCCAAAAGCATGCCCCTCTCCAATTAATATCCCCCTTCTCTTCTTCCCACCAAAGGTAGCCATTGACTTGACATTTTATGCAATTACTTCCTTGTTTTCTTTCTTTTCTTTTCTTTTCTTTTTTTTTTTGTCTGCGCTGCGCGGCTTGCGAGATTTTACTTCCCTGACCAGGGATCGAACCCAGGCCCCTGGCAGTGAGAGCACCAAGTCTTAACCACTGGACCTCCAGGGAATTCCCTGTTCTTAAATGATATATTTTAGTTTTGCCTTTCTTTTGAGTTTCAGATATGTGGAATTATACCATATGTATTCTCTTGTGGTTTTTGTTCAGCATTAAGTCATCTATATTGTTTTGACCTAGCTGTAGTTTCTTCTTTTTTTATTATATGGTATTTCATTGTGTATCACAGTTTATTCCTACTGTTGATAGATATTTGGGTAGTTTCTATTTTGTCTATTATGGACAGTGCTGCTATGAACATTTTTGCACACATGCCCTGTTTTACATCAGTACATTTTTGTAGGGTATATCTAGGATTCAGAATTCTGGTTTATAGAATATGTGTATCTCAGCCCTTCTAGAGAATGCCAAACTATTTCCTTTTGTAACAGTGTATGTTACTTTAACCCTCGGTATTGTCAGACATTTACATTTTTGTAAATGTCATAAGTGTGTAGTGGTATCTCATTGTGGTTTAAATTCATTTGCATTTTCCTTATTCCTAATGAGGTTGATAATCTTTTCGTATGTAGGCCATTTGGTTATCTTCTTATAAAATGCCTTTTCATGTCTTTTGCCTGTTTTTCTGTTGGATTGTCTATTTTTAAAAATATTTATTTACTTATTTATTTGGTTGCACTGGGTCTTAGTTGCAGCAGGTGGGCTCCTTAGTTGTGGCGTGCATGTGGGATCTAGTTCCCTTACCAGGGATCGAACCTGGGCCCCCTGCTTTGGGAGCATGGAGTCTTATCCACTGCACCACCAGGGAAGTCCCCTATTTTTTCTTTTTCTTAGATTTGTAGGAATTATAGATATGGGTGTTAGTCCTTGTTTATTATTGCACATGTATTGCAGATATTTTCTCTTAAGGTGACATTCTGAGCAGAGACCTAAAGGAAATGAATGAGTGAGCCATGGGGTTAGCTGAATGAAGAGTATTACAGGTAGAGTGAGCAACAATAACATACAAAGACCTTGAGGCAGGAGTATTTTTGAAATGTTGTAGGAGCAGCAAAGGATGCTTACCTGAGGTTGGAAGAGAGAGGGGTAGGAGGATCTCAGAAAAAAATGAAGCAAAATGAAAAAAAAACCCAGCAACTCATGGGACTTCCCTGGTGGCACAGTGGTTAAGAATCCACCTGCCAGTGCAAGGGACACAAGTTCAAGCCCTGGTCCGGGAAGATCCCACATGCCACGGAGCAACTAAGCCCGTGCACCACAACTACTGAGCCTGCGCTCTAGAGCCCGCAATCCACAACTGCTGAGCCCACAAGCCACAACTACTGAAACCCACGTGTCTGGAGCCCGTGCTCCACAACAAGAGAAGCCACTGCAGTGAGAAGCCTGTGCACCACAACGAAGAGTAACCCCCGCTCGCCGCAACTAGAGAAACCCCGCGCAGCAACAAAGACCCAATGCAGCCAAAATAAATAAATTAAAACAAAAAAACAAAAAACCCCCCAAAAACTCATGGAGTGTTCCTAGTAAAAATGTAGACTATAAAATCCATTCCTTGCTATTACTACAAATACATAAAAATGGAGTATGGTGAAGGAAGAGAACTAGAATACGATCAAATGAAAAGAATAATTTAATGATGGGATTGTGGATAATTTTTGTCCTAGATTTGTTATTATATATCAAAAACAATGTTAAAAGTACATTTAAAAAGAGAAAAGATTTGCAAGTAGATACTACAGTTAAGTTAAAAAAATTAATCTTCAGGAAGATAATCTCGGAGCTGCCTCTTACTCTCAGGCATTAATACGTAGAAACTCTGTATTAGTTTCCTATTGCTACCATAACCAGTTACCATAAACTTAGTGGTTTAAAACATTATTATCTTGCAGTTCTGGAAATCAAAAGTTCTAAAATCAAGGTGTTGGCAGGCTGTATTCCTTTCGGAGGCACTAGGGAAGAATTCGTTTTCTTGCTTTTTCCACCTTCTAGAAGCTGCCTGCGTTCCTTGACTCCTGGCCCCTTACTCTATTTCAAAGCCAGTAGCATTGCGTCTTCAAAACTCTCTCTCTCTCTGACCTCTGCTTCTGTTGTCATATCGCCTTCTCTGACTCTGATATTCTTGCCTTCCTCTTATGAGGACGTTTGTGATTCCTTTAGCTCACTTGGATAATCCAAGATGATCTTCCCATCGCAATATTCTTAACAGAATCACATCTACAAAGTCCCTTTTGCCATGTAATGTAACATATTCACAGGTTCCAGGAACATTCTAGGGATGTCTACATCCTTGGAGGGCCGTTATTCTATCTACTGCAGACTCTAAATTTGAGAATAAAAATTTCACTTAATCCTGTTTCTTAGGATTTGATGAATGAGGAATTAGAAGTATAGATAAAAGAGAGAGGGCCCTCATTAGCAGAGAAGGAGCTTGGTGAATGTCTTATCTTAATTTTGAATATTCTACAACATCTGCCATAGAGGGATAGCTTAGAGTTAGCCTTACACATGATGTGAGGAGTACCTGAAAGATTGCGGGGAACTTTTAAGTCCTATTTCACGTAGTTGATGGCTTGAGAGAAAGAGGATTGTGCTTTGTTAGAAGACTGGTTTGAATTTGGTCTGCTTAACAACTGTGTGACATTGAACAGTCTTCATCTGTGAAATGGGAGTAGTCGTACTTAATTCACAAAGATTTTTATAAGAATTATATATATACACACATACACAAATATACATATACATATAATGAAATAATACTTAGCTTAGTATCTGGCATATAGCAGGTACTCTTCTTGAAGGTCAGTGCTTTTGTGATATACTGATAGGGAAATGTTAGAGAGGTTAAGGTGAGGGGCTTGTGCTGGAAGCTTTGCTAGAGGCAGCTGCACATCTCAGTTGCTAGAAGCTGCCTGACTCTAGTGTGTGCTTGGCTCTAAGGTCAGGATGGGTAAACTTTTGGGACAAGAGAAACAGTGGGTTAGTATTTGTAGCAAGTGTCACTGATCATTATTCTTTTTTTATGGCTCATTTTACCTTTTTTCTATGGGAAATTTCAAAAATGTTTTTCTGTCTTCAGGCTGACCTTTTTTTCTTTTTCTGCCTTCAATAAAAGTCTACTGCTGTTCTTTCAGCATAATTATTCTTGGATCTTCTCTTTTTCTCTATGGTAAGCCTAAGTGCTGATCATCTCATACATTAATTCAACAAATATTTATCAAGTGCCTTCTATCAGTGAGACACTCAGCACTGGAGACACGAAGATAAATAAGAAAAGGTGTGTCCTCAAGGAGCTCCAGTTTCAGTACAAAGACAGGTAAATAGCTATACTATAATCAATAAGCTTTATATTAGAATGTTCAGCAAAGCTCTATGGAATCAAAGAGGAGATAGTGCTTACCTAGGCCTAAAAATGTGAGGGACGGTTTCATGGATAAAACTATGTATGACCTGAGTCTTAAAAAAAAAAGTAGGTGGAAGGAGAGTGTGGTGAGAGAGAGAGAGGAAGAGGGAGAGAGAAGAAGGAGAAGAAGAGGGGGGAGGAGGAGAGAGGAGGAGAGAGAGAGAGAGAGAGGGAGAAAGAAAAAGAGAGGAATGGGCATTCTTTGTGGTACAGGGAACCATATGTACAAAGGCATGAGAGGGTATTGTGTGTTTGGATGAGCTGTGGGTGTTTAGGTGTGGCTAGGGTGAAAGGTGCCTGTGGGAAAATAATAAGAAAATGAGCTTAGAAAAGTAAGCAGGGCCAGGGCCTGAAGGGCCTTATATTCCACACTGAAGAATTTGGACTTTATCTTACAGGTAGTACAGAACTCCTGAAACATAGTATTCTAAAGCAATATGATTAGATTCAAGACTCAAAAGTAGCAGGGCAGGTAGGAAGAGAAGAAGATTGGTCTCTGGGAAGCTCAGGGGCAGATTTTCAAGAAGGAAAAAATGGCTTACAGGGACTTCCCTGGTGGCGCAGTGGTCAAGAATCCGCCTGCCAGTGCAGGGGATATGGGTTCAAGCCCTGCTCCGGGAAGATCCCACATGCCGCAGAGCAACTAAGCCCATGTGCCACAACTACTAAGCCTGTGCTCTAGAGCCCATGAGCCACAACTACCGAGCCTGCATGCCACAACTACCAAAGCCTGCGCCCCTAGAGCCTGTGCTCTGCAACAAGAGAAGCCACCGCAATGAGAAGTCCGCGCACCGCTACAAGGAGTAGCCCCCACTCGCCGCAACTAGAGAAAGCCCGCGCACAGCAATGAAGACCCAACACAGCCAAAAATAAATAAATTTTAAAAAATGGCTTACATTGTAAAACCTGAAGTGATTTTGTGAAATAAAGATAGAAAAGTTTCTGCTGGACCTTGTTATTGAGAAGAAATCAAATTACAGTAAGTTGAAGAGTGGATGAGAGGTGAGAGTATAGACTATAAATATATAGACCACTCTTAGAAAACTTGCTGTGAAGGAAAAGTGAGAGCAAAAGAGAGACATAGATCTGAGAAACAGAATTTTTTTTTTTTTAAAGACAGAAAAGTTGAACACCTGTTACATTTTGGTGGAGATAATAAAGCAGAGATAAGGTTGAATATTTGGGTGGGGGGTGTGATTTGATGGAACAGGAAAGTGATGTGTTTGGAGGTGAGAGGAATTATTATCCCAGGAGAGGAGGAAAGATACCTTTGTCTAACACTTAGAAGGAAGGAGATGGGTTTGAAGCACAATGTAGGTTGGAAAATTGGGTGAGGTCAGACTTCTTTTTTCTGGTAGAACGCAATTGTGAAAGAAGAGGTGTGTAGAGTGATTGCTGTGTGGGATGGAAAGGGCCACTGATATATAAATGAATTACTAATAAGATAGTTAATGACAGTGAAGATTAGAGACTTGCAAATTTGCAGTGGCACAAATTCCATGCTCGTTGTGCTTTTCTTCAGCAGCACTCAGCACTTGTGGTATGGAAACAGAGGAAGCAGGTGGTTGGATAATTCCCCATGATTGAGAGATGTACTGGGCTGGTGTGGCAAAAGAACAACAAGGAGCTGGGTAGAGATATCAATAAGAGTGGTTGATGCTCAACACTGAGGGCATAGTTAAGTGAATTATGACACATTCATGCAAAAAACTCTTTTGCAGCTATTAAAGTTTGTGTTTATAAAATGCTTATTTTATAGTATTAAGGTAATAAGAGTGCTGTATGTTGTACAAAGGTTTAGTAATGATCAACTGTAATACTCTAGGGGTTGTCTTAGGCTTAATGATGAATAAATACTCTCAAAACCAAAAGAGTATTGGTTGTCCCTTTTCACACACAGACAGTCATTCGACAGGGATTATTATGTCTGCTTTACAGGTGAAGAAAATGAGATTTAGCAAAGGTGACTGTTCAGAGTCATAGATTTGATAAATGTCAGAGTAATAACTATTATAGTACTTATTGGGTAGTTAAGCATTGTTCTACTTAAGTAATCTTATTTAATATTTTCCTCTGATATTGCTCTAATTTTCATTTCTCAGTTAAAGAAACAGACTCAGCGAAGAGTAATAATATGAGCAATAGATAACTATCAAAATGTGATACCAACAAGTGCTTTTAGAAATTCAAGGGAAGGGGGGGATTGTGGGCTAGAATGGAAGGAAGGACTTTGGAGATGATGGTGTTTGAACTTGGACTATGAAGGATAGGTAGGATAGTCCTTTTTTTTTGCAGTGGGTCTCTTTGATTTACATTTTCCACGTTAAAAAAAGGATCTCTATAATAGTCTAGTATATCATGTTTCTGGAGCCTTTTGCTCAGCTAAAAAAAAATATTATTTTTGCTTATTTTTAATGAAGAGACCAAGGCTATCTATAGATGTCATAAGGGACTCAACATAATATCCAGATCTTGAGCACGTCACATTTGAGACTCCTTTGGAAGGAATGGAAGAAATAATGGCTTCCAATCAGCTTTGCTAGTTGATTCATGAATTCCTTGGTAGGCCTTCTAGAATAGATTTCAAATATAAATATAAATCAATCTATTTATCTGTATATTGATCTTAAGTTATTTTTCTCTTTACACAGTCACTTATATTTGGGTATTATTTTTACTATTGTTAACAAAAGGAAACACTTCATTTGAAACAACAATGAAAAGGCCACTGAAAATTAGTTCTTTCATGCTGAATTGAAACGGGCAAAAATAAGGACTTTTTAAGGGTAGTAGTTTAAATTTCCTTTTTCCCCAGTCTTGACACTTTCCTTCTGTGGTTTTAGTGGAAGAAACATTTGAATGTAGAATATTTTACATTAAGGAATCTTCAAGAACATATCAGAAGTAATTTAGTAAGTATGATCTCACATTACTCATAAAGTAGGGTTTGCTCTGTGTGGATTTGTTATTTATCAGGTTTTATGTTTGGAGATGCCTATAATTGCCATCTGTAAATTTCTACAAGAAGTAGTCACCATTGTAATCTGTCTCATTTGTAGATCAAGTCCGTATGTAATAGATTATGGCTTCAAATGAGTACTTGATACTTTTTAATAGGGCTCATCTGGTAACTACAAAAAGTAAGGATAAAACAGACAATTTAATGAGCTGTGAAAACGTAGCTTCAATAGGGAAAGCACAGTTTAAAAACAACTAAGAATGACTTACCAATACTGACTTGAGAAGAAATTAAAAATCTTTATATAGTCTTTTAACCATAAAAGAAATTTAATTAGTGATTAAAAAAATCTACCTACTGAAACGATTCCAGGTCCATATAGTTTTAAAAACCATGATTTAAAAAAAAATAAAATTTACCAGCTTAAGCCTTTTTAAATGTGTAATTCAGTAGAGTTAAACATACTCACATTGTTATAGAACATATCTCCAGAACTTTTTCATCTTGCAAATCTGAAATGCTGTACCAGTTAAACAACAACTCCCTTTTCCTCCTCCCCTTAGCACCCAGTGACCACCATTCTACTTTGTGTTTCTATGAATTTGACTACTTTAGATACCTCATATAAGAAAAATCATATAGTCTCTGTCTTTTTGTGACTGCTTATTTCACTTCATGTAATATCCTTAAGATTCATCTATATTGTAGCCTGTGACAGGTTTTCCTTCCTTTTTTTTTTTGTTTTAAATTAATTAATTAATTAATTTATGGCTGTGTTGGGTCTTTGTTTCTGTGCGAGGGCTTTCTCTAGTTGTGGCAAGCGGGGGCCACTCTTCATCGTGGTGCGCGGGCCTCTCACTATTGCAGCCTCTGTTGTTGTGGAGCACAGGCTCCAGACGCGCAGGCTCAGTAATTGTGGCTCACGGGCCCAGTTGCTCCGCAGCATGTGGGATCTTCCTAGACCAGGGCTCGAACCCGTGTCCCCTGCATTGGCAGGCAGATTCTCAACCACTGCACCACCAGGGAAGCCCCTTTCCTTCCTTTTTAAGGCTGAGTAATATTCCACTGTATGTATATGCCACATTTTATTTATCCATTCATCTGTCAGGGGACATTTGCGTTGTTTTCACTGGTGGCTATTGTGAATAGTGCTGCTGTGGACATAGGTATCCAGTGTCTCTTTGAGACCCTGCTTTCATTTCTTTTGGATATATGAGTATATATCCAAATTGGGATTGTTGGATCAAATGGTATTTCTTTTTTTTTATTTTAATTTTTAATTTATTTTTGGCCGCACTGTGCGTCATGCAGGATCTTAGTTCCCTAACCAGGGATCAAACCCGTGCCCCCTGCAGTGGAAGCACAGAATCTTAACCACTGGACTGACAGGGAAGTCCCTCAAATGGTATTTCTATTTTTAATTTTTTCATAAATTTATTTATTTTATTATTTATTTATTTATTTATTTATTTTGGCTGCGTTGGGTCTTTTGTTGCTGTGCACGGGCTTTCTGTAGTTGCGGTGAGTGGGGGCTACTCTTCGTTGTGGTGCATGGGCTTCTCATTGCGATGGCTTCTCTTGTTGCGGAGCACGGGCTCTAGGCACATGGGCTTCAGTAGTTGTGGCACGTGGGCTCAGTAGTTGTGGCTCGTGGGCTCTAGAACGCAGGCTCAGTAGTTATGGCGCATGGGCTTAGTTGCTCCGTAGCATGTGGGATTTTCCTGGACCAGGGCTCGAAGCCGTGTCCCTGCATTGGCAGGCGGATTCCTAACCACTGTGCCACCAGGGAAGTCCCCTCAATTGATTTTTGTATGTTGATCTTGTGTCCTGCAATCTTGCTGAGCTTGTTTGTTAGCTCTAATAGTGGTTTTTTTGGTGTGTGTATTTCTTGTAATTTTCTGTATGCAAATAGACATAGTTTTACTTCTTCCTTTCCAATCTGGATGCCTTTTATATATTTTATTTCCCTAATTGCTCTGGTGAGAACCTCCAGTAGTATTAAATAGAAATGGCAAGAAAAAACATCCTTGTATTGTTCCTGATTTAGGGGAAAGCATTCAGTCTTTCACCATTAAGTATCACGTTAGCTGTGCGTTTTTTCGTAGATGCCCTGTATCAGGTTGAGGAAAATCCCGTCTACTCCTAGTTTGTTGAGTGTTTTTACCTTGAAAGGTGTTTGATATTGTCAAATGCTTTTTCTGCATCTACTGTGATGACCAAACCTTTATTCTTATTTTGTTAATATGGTGTATTACATTGATTGATTTTTGTTTGTTGAACCAACCTTGCATTCCTGGAACAAATCTCACTTGGTCATGGTATATAAGCCTTTTTATGTGTTGCTGGAGTTGGTTTGCTAGTATTTAGTAGAGGATTTTTGTATCTGTGTTCCTAAGGGATATTGGATCTATAGTTTTCTTCTCTTGTGTTGTCTTTTTTCTGGTATTGGTATCAGAGTTATACTGGCCTCATACAATGAGTTGGAAGGAGTTCCTGCCTCTGTTTTGCTAATCCCTCTCTCCCCCTAAAGTCTAATCCTAGTTTTCTTCAGTTCTGTTGTTCACTTTAAAAAATATTAATGCTATTTTTTTGGTTCTTGTTGTTCTTTTTATGAACACCTAGAAATATAGTCTTCATAATTGCATTTAGCTTACCAGTTGGGAATATGACTCATGGTACACAGCAAACTTTAAATGAAATCTGCCTAAGATACTGTCTCTTTTGGATAGCCAAATACAAGGACAGGAGGAACTATTTAGACGTAATCAAAGATTTTATAGATAAGAAGACAAGAGAGTTTAAGAGGATTGTGCAAAGTTACATTGCTGGGTTATGGCCAAGTCTGGAGATTTTATTTTAGACCAGTAGTTTTCTGTGTGTTTGTGAGCAATACTAAGAAACAGTATTCTATTTATTTGAATGAAGTATGTCTAAAACTTATCATATTGTAATCATCGTATTTTCCAATTGGAGAAGTCTTTGAAAATATAATGAATTCATTGCTATCAGGAAGATAATATTATTATTATTATTATTAGAATCTTCAAAGCAGTTAACTTTAACTGAAGAAACTGCTGTTTACCTATATTACATCATGTGAGTGGACAAAAAAAGGCAGTGTCAGAATAAATTGAGGGACTTCCCTGGTGGTCCAGTGGTAAAGCATCTGCCTTCCAATGCAGGGGACGTGGGTTTGATCCCTGGTCAGGGAACTAAGATCCCACATGCCACGGGGCAACTAAGCCCACACACCACAACTATTGAGCTCGCGCCACAACTAGAGCCCACGTGCCGCAAACTACCTAGCCCACGTGCTCTGGAGCCCACGCTACAACTAGAGAGAGAAAACCCACACGCCACAACTAGAGAGAAGCCCGCACACTGCAATGAAAGATCCTGTGTGCCACAACTAAGACCCAGCACAGTCTAAAATCAATCAATCAATCAATCTTAAAAAAAAAAATTGAAATCAGAAGGAACTCTGTCTCTAGCTTGGGGAAAGGCACAAAGGGAGGGGAAATCACATTACTATTTCAATCTAAGTGTTTTAACCTTGAATTATTAATTAAATGTTACTTCTACCAATTGTTAAAATCATTTTTTTGGTTGTGAGACAGTCTTTTAGAAACATATATTTTCAAAGAAAAAATCAGCAATATAATTTTAAGAAAATAACATATATGTTTCTAAAGATAAAATCATAACTTCAGTTTTGCTGAGCCAAGAATCTCAACTAAAAATACCTGCTGGAAATTGCAGTTTTCTGTCTCAATGTCAGTAACATACAAACCAAATTCTGTGTTGTGACTGGCTTATGTACTGTTTTCATTCAGAGATTAGTTTTGCCAGCAACATCTGATTTGGGATTGGGATTTAGCTCACAAAGCAGGTTGGTTATTGGGACATAGGAAAGGGTCAGTGTTACTAATGAGCATACTACAGAGAAATAATTTCAGTGGAGAAAAATAGCATTTGTCCATACGTGAACAAAATTGTTCTGTAATTCATTGTTGTATGCCAAATAGTCTGTGAAGTCTGGATTTGAATGTGGCAGGTCACTGGTGCTGGGGGCGAAATTTTATTTTAACCATTATCCTTGAAAAAGAGGTTGGTTAAAGGTGTCAGTTGTTTTTCTTTTAGAAGGATGAAATGTTGTTTTTGTTTCTTTCTCTCCTCATGTTTCCATAATTTTATTTTTAGGTTTTCAAAAAGCTGAAGATTTAATTTAAGTAAAAGTTTTCCTTCCCTCTGAATATAGTTGTTTTTTTCCTCTGGATAGCCTGATCAACCAGTCGTTCTTTTCTAAGCATTTTTCTACATCTAAGATTATATCAACATCCAGAGTAGTTCTAATTCTTTTTAAAAAATTTCTCTAAAATGAAATAGGTTCATGAGTTTAGAACTGTATTTTAATAGAATTATTTAGTTTTGTAACTTTCGTGTTTAAAACCTTGTATAATTTCAGATTATTCACAAATATATGTACTGGGAATTTTTCTCTTGTTCCCTGGTTCCTTAGCAGTGGTTAGTAACAGCTGGTTTGATGTTTCCAGAAATTCAGAGTACTTTTTTAATAAAATGGTTATTTAAAGTACCATGGATAACACTTTCTATTCAGGTAGTCAGAATTTATCATCTGATGAAATACTTCAGGTTTGTTATGTGTACTTGATAACATCATTTGCCTTTGACAACACTTAACAGGATAATTTCTTTATTTACTTAGTACTTAAACACAGTACCCTCAGTACCATACAGCAAAGGTTTATATGAATGAAACACTTTTCTTAAACAGAATTTTTATGTCAAGGATATTTGTAGAAGATAAGATTTACTATTTAGAGGGTAAATATTAAGAATTAAAAAGAAAAAAACAAATGTAAGAGGTTGATACAGAAAGATTTTAAGAGAGCATTGCAAATTCCTTTTTTACTTTTAGTTGATTGATCAGAACCAGTATCTAAATATGGCTTAAATGAATTAACTGTAAAGAGTAAACATGAATTAGTAGTTTTTTTTTTTTAAATATTTTATTTATTTATTTTTGGCTGGGTTGGGTCTTTGCTGCTGCTTGCAGGCTTTCTCTAGTTGCGGCGAGCAGGGGCTACTCTTCGTTGTGGTGAGTGGGCTTCTCATTGTGGTGGCTTCTCTTGTTGTGGAGCATGGGCTCTAGGTGTGTGGGCTCCGTAGTTGTGGCTCACAGGCTCAGTAGTTGTGGCACATGGGCTTTGTTGCACCGAGGCATGTGGGATCTTCCCGGACCAGGGCTCAAACCCGTGCCCCCTGCATTAGCAGGCAGACTCTTAACCACTGCACCACCAGGGAAGTCCGAATTAGTAGTTTATTTTTTCTTTTTCTTTATGAAGATAAAAACAATTTCTGATCTACTAGTTTGCCATCTCTAGTTATACTAAACTACCAGTAACAGCTAACTAAGCCAGAGTTGCTAAGGACTTTTTCCCTAGTACAGAGATGACTGCTTTTATGTTTGCCTTTTGGTTCTGCATATGTTACTTAGGTCTGGTTTAGTGATAACTGAAATATCTTGTGAATGCCTAATAAATATATTTGGTACCTACTATATCACCTTTGGGGGAGAAAAAACCCTTTTTCTCTACCCTCATAGGTTTAGTTACTGGGGATTGCTAATTAAATTGACAAATGCCAGATTAACAAAAGAAAAGGTTTACTCATATATACACAGGAATGTCACAGAAAAGAAGTGAAAACCCAAAGAAGCAGTTAGTCTTGAGAGCTTGTATGCCATATTTTTTTATTTTCTTTTCTTTTAAATTGGACTATAATTGATATATAACGTTATATTAGTTTCAGGTCTACAACATAATGATTTGATATATGTATATATTGTGAAGTGATCACAAGTCTAGTTAACATCTATCATCACATATAATTACAATTTTTTTTCTCATGATGGGAACTTTTAAGATATATTCTCTTAACAACTTTCAAATATACAATATAGTATTATTAACAATGGTCACCATGCTGTACATTATATCCCTAGGACTTATTAATTTTATAACTGGAAGTTTGTATCTTTTTGCCACCTTTACCCATTTCACCCACCTCTCATCCCTTTCCTCTGGCAATTTACCAATCTGTTCTCTCTCTGAGTTCTGTTTTCTTCATTCTTTTTCTTTTTTTTTCAGATTCTACATATAAGTGAGATCATACAGTATTTGTCTTTCTCTGTCTTATTTCACTTAACATAATGCCCTCAAGGTCCATCCATGTTGTCACAAATGACAGGATTATCTTCTTTTTATGACTGAATAATATTCCATTGTATATATTTTCTTCTTCTTTCTTTTTTTTTTTTTTTGGCCGAGCCGCACGGCTTGCCGGGATATTAGTTCCCCAACCAGGGATCAAACCTGGGCCACAGCAGTGAAATCCTGAAAGCACCGAGTCCTAACCACTGGACCTCCAGGGAATTCCCTCCATTGTATATATTTTCTTTATCCATTCATCCATCAGTGGACACTTAGGTTGTTTCCATATCTTGGCTACTGTAAATAATGCTGCAATGAACATGGGGGTGCATATATCTTTTTGAGTCAGTGTTTTCATTTTTTTGGGATAAATACCCAGAAGTGGAGTTGCTGGTTCATACATTAATTCTATTTTTAATTTTTTGAGGAGCCTTCATACTGTTTTCCATAGTTGTTGTACCAATTTACATTCCCACTGACAATACATAAGGGTTTTCTTTTCCTCACATCCTTGCCAACACTTGTTATTTCTTGTCTTTTTAAAAATTTTAAATTTTTGACTGCATTGGGTATATGTTGCTGCGTGCAGGCTTTCCCTAGTTGTGGCGAGCGGGGTCTACTCTTCGTTGTGTTGTACAGGCTTCTCATTGTGGTGGCTTCTCGTGTGGAGCACAGGCTCTAGGTGCGCGGGCTTCAGTAGCTGTGGCACATGGGCTCAGTAGTTGTGGCGCATGGGCTCTAGAGAGGAGGCTCAGTAGTTGTGATGCACGGGCTTAGTTACTCTAAGACCTGTGGGATCTTCCCAGACCAGGGCTCGAACCCATGTCCCCTGCATTGGCAGGCGGATTCTTAACCACTGCACCACCAGGGAAGCCCTTCTTGTCTTTTTGATAGTAGCCATCATAACAGGTGTGACATGATATCTCGTAGTTTTGATCTGGATTTTCCTGATAATTAGTGATGTTGAACACCTTTTCATGTAACAGTTGGCCATCTGGATGTCTTTTTGGAAAAATGGCTATTCAGATCCTCTGCCCATTTTTTTAAATTAATTTATTTTTGGGCCACATTGGGTCTTCATTGCTGTGCACGGCCTTCTCATTGCGGTGGCTTCTCTTGTCACGGAGCATGGGCCCTAGGCGCGCAGGCTTCAGTAGTTGCAGCACACGGGCTCAGTAGTTGCAGCACGTGGGCCCTAGAGTACGCAGGCTTCCGTAGTTGTGGCGCCCGGGCTTAGTTGCTCCGCGGCATGTGGGATCTTCCCGGACCAGGGCTCGAACCCGTGTCCCCTGCATTGGCAGGCGGATTCTTAACCACTGTCCCACCAGGGAAGTCCCCTCTGCCCATTTTTTATCAGATTTTTTTGCTATTGAGTTGCATAAGTTTTAAAATATATTTTATTTTTTTAATTATTTATTTATTTATTTGGCTGTCCTGGGTCTTAGTTGCAGCACACAGGATCTTTGTTGCCGTGTGTGGGATCTTCATTGCGGCATGAGGGATCTTTAGTTGCGGCACACGGGATCTTAGTTGCGGCATGCAGGATCTAGTTCTCTGACCAGGGATCGAACCCGGGCCCCCTGCATTGGGAGCCAGAGTCTTAACCATTGGACCACCAGGGAAGTCCCTAATATATTTTAGGTATTACTGTCTCATCAGATATATGATTTGCAAATATTTTCTCCCATTCGGTAGGTTGCTTTTTCATTTTGTTGATGGCTTCCTTTGCTGTACAGAAGCTTTTTAGTTTGATGTAGTCCCACTTGTTGATTTTTGCTTTTGTTGCCTTTGGTTTTGGTGTCAAATCCAGAAAACCATCGCCAAGACTAATGTCAAGGAGCTACCTTCTGTTTTCTTCTAGGAATTTTATGGTTTCAGCTCTTATATTTGAGCGTTTAATCCATTTTGAGTTGATTTTTGTGTATGGTGTAAGATGGTGGTCCAGTTTCACTCTTTTGCATGTGGCTGTCCAGTTTTCTCCACACCATTTATTGAAGATGCTGTCCTTTCCCCTTTGTATGTCCTTGGCTCTTTTGACATAAATTAATTGACCTTGTGTGTGGGTTTATTTCTGGGCTATTTCATTCCATTTACGCATATGTCTGTTTTTATGCTAAATACCATACTGTTTTGATTGCTTTAGCTTTGTAATATAGTTTGTGTTCAGGAAGTTTGAAGCCTCCCGCTTTGTTATTCCTTCTCAAGATTGCTTTGACTATTTGGGGTCTTTTGTAGTTCCATGCCAGTTTTAGGATTGTTTCTTCTATTTCTGTGAAAAACGCCATCGGAATTTGGATAGGGATTGCATTGAATCTGTAGATTGCTTTGGGTAGTATGAACATTTTAACAGTTTTTCTTCCAATCCATGAGCGTGGAATATCTTTCCATTTAGTTGTGTCTTCTTCAGTTTCTTTCATCAGTGCCTTACAGTTTTCAGTGTAGAGATCTTTCACCTCCTTGGTTAAATTTATTCTTAGGTATTTTATTCTTTTTGATCCAGTTGTAAATGGGATTGTTTTCTTAATTTCTCTTTCTTATGGCTCATTATTAGTATAGAAATGCAATTGGTTTTTATATATTGATTTTGTATCTTGCAGCTATACTGAGTTTGTTTATTAGTTCTAACAGTTTTTTTGGTGGAGTCCTTAGGGTTTTCTATATGTAATATATCGTCATCTGCAAATAGAGATAATTTTACTTCTTCCTGTCCAATTTGGATGCCTTTTCTTTTTTTTTTGCCTAATTGCCCTGGCTAGGACTTTCAAAACTGTTTTGAATAAAAGTGGTGAATAAAAGTTGTCTTGTTGGGCTTCCCTGGTGGCACAGTGGTTAAGAACCCGCCTGCCAATGCAGGGGATACGGGTTTGAACCCTGGTCCAGGAAAATCCCACATGCCGCAGAGCAACTAAGCCCGTGCGCCACAACTACTGAGCCTGCACTCTAGAGCCCGTGATTCACAACTACTGAGCCTGCGTGCCACAACTACTGAAGCCTGTATGCCTATAGCGTGTGCTCCACAACAAGAGAAGCCACCACAATGAGAAGCCCGTGCACCGCAACGAAGAGTAGCCCCTGCTCGCCACAACTAGAGAAAGCCTGTGCACGGCACAAGACCCAATGCAACCAAAAATAAATAAATAAATAAATAAATAAATAAATAAAAAAGTCTTGTTCCTTAAAAAAGCTTTCAGCTTTTTATTATTGCATATGATGTTAGCTGTGGGCTTATCATATATGGTCTTTATTGTGTTGAGGTATGTTCCCTTTGTACCCACCTTTTTTTAAAAAAACATTTATTTATTTGGCTGCCTCAGGTCTTAGTTGTGGCATGTGGGATCTTCGTTGTGGCATGCGGGATCTTTAGTTGAGTCATGCAGGATCTTTCAGTTGTGGCATGTGGGATCTTTAGTTGCGGCATGCAGGATTTTTAGTTGTGGCATTGAACTCTTAGTTGCAGCATGTGAGATCTAGTTCCCTGACCAGGGATCAAACCTGAGCCCCCTGCATTGGGAGCGCGGAGTCTTAGCCATTGGACCACCAGGGAAGTCCCCCCTCTGTACCCACCTTGTTGAGAGTTTTTAATCTTTAATAGATGTTCAGTTTTGTCAAATGCTTTTTCTGCATCTATTGAGATGACCATATAACTTTTATCCTTCATTTTGTTAATGTGGTATATCACAACATGGTGCTTTGTGGATGTTGAACCATCTTTGCATTCCTAGAATAAATCCCACTTGATCATGATGTATGATCCTGTTAATGTATTGTTGAATTCAGTTGGCTAATATTTTGGTGATGATTTTTGCATCTATGTTCATTGGAGATATTGGCCTTTAATTTTCTGGAAGTATCCTTGTTTAGTTTTGGTTTTAAGGTAATGCTGGCCTCACAAAAATGAGTTTGGAAGTGTCCCTTCCTCTTCTATTATTTGTAAGAGTTTGAGAAGGATTGGTATTAATTCTTTTTTAATTTTTTTATTTTTTTTTATTTTTATGGCTGTGTTGGGTCTTCGTTTCTGTGCGAGGGCTTTCTCTAGTTGCGGCAAGTGGGGGCCACTCTTCATCGCAGTGCGCGGGCCTCTCACTATCGTGGCCTCTCCCGTTGTGGAGCACAGGCTCCAGACGCGCAGGCTCAGTAGTTGCGGCTCACGGGCCCAGTTGCTCCGCGGCATGTGGGATCTTCCCAGACCAGGGCTTGAACCCGTGTCCCCTGCATTGGCAGGCGGATTCTCAACCACTGCGCCACCAGGGAAGCCCCGGTATTAATTCTTTTTAAAATGTTTGGTGGAACTCACTAGTGGAGCCATCTGGCCCTGGACTTCTGTTTGTTGGGGTGATTTTTGATACTGATTCAATCTCCTTGCTAGTAACTGGTCTGTTCATATTTTCTATTTCTTCATGATTCAGTCTTGGTAGGTTGTATGTTTCTAGGAATGTTCCCATGTCTTCTGGGTTGTCCAGTTTTTTGACATGTAATTATTCATAGTGGTCTCTTATGATCCTTTGTATTTCTGTGGTATCAGTGCTAATGTCTTCCCTTTCATTTCTGATTTTATTTGAGTCCTCTCTCTTTTTTTCTTGGTAAGTCTAGCTAAATATTTGTCTATTTTTAAAATCTTTTTGAAAAACCAGTGAGAGCTTGTATACCATTTTAAGAAAGGGTGATAAATTGTGGAGAAGTGACTAGACAAAGTTAAAAGGATTTGGGATTCTAGGGGTAGTAAATTGTGGGAAGGTAAATATATGGGGAAATTAATGGAAGATAAGGGTCGTTTTAGTAAGGTTTGTTTATGCAGACTCCAGTTGGTGCTGTCTCCTGTGATAAAAGTCATTTCTGGTGATTGAGTCATTCTCCTCTTCCTGGTATGGGAGAGGGAGATGTCTTTACAAATAGAAATATATGCCCTGCCTTTAGACAGAAAAGGGGAGGGCAGAGAGTTCCTCTTGTGTCTGCTGTTTCTTAATTGCCTTCAGCTCAAAATAATCCTCATGCCAAAGGGGCATACTTTGGGGTGGTATATTCTGATCCCCTTCGCTGAGGCATGTTTTATTCTGTAACACATATGGCCTTCTGAATAGGTTGTAGGATTGGAACCTGAGCCTCTTCTTTATCCTAGCTCGTTTTTTTGGTTTCAGGGTACAATTCAGCTATATATAAAACCTTTTGCACATGAACAAAAAGTGGTAGTGAAAAAAATTCCTTTTTGATTTGAACACAGGCCTGATTAGATTAGCAGTTCTTGAACTTTTTGATTTGGGACCCTTTACACCCTTAAACACTATTGAAGAACCTAAAGCGTTTTGGTTTATGGGAGTTATGTCTATTGTTACTGTATTAGAAATTAAAACTGAGAAAATTTGAAAATGTTTACCTTATTCATTTAAAAATAACAATAACAGGGACTTCCCTGGTGGTCCAGTGGGTAAGACTCTGCACTCCCAACGCAGGGGGCCTGGGTTCAATCCCTGGTCGGGGAACTAGATCCTGCATGCATGCTGCACCTAAGAGTCCACATGCCGCAACTAAGAATTCTGCATGCTGCAACTAAGAAGTCCGCATGCCGCAACTAAGAGTCCGCATGCTGCAACTAAAAGATCCCACATGCTGCAATGAAGATCCTGTGTGCCGCAACTAAGACACGGCGCAGCCAAAATAAATAAATTAATGAATTTTAAAAAATAACTAAAATAGCAATAACAAAACCATTACATGTAACATAAATGACATTTTAAATGAAAAATAATTTCCAAACAAATTTAGTTAGAAGAATGGCATTGGTTTACATTTTTTTTTCGAATCTCTTTAATCTCTGGTTAATAAAAGGCAGATGGATTCTCATATTTACTCCTTTTTTTAAATTTTATTTATTTTTTGGCTATGTTGGGTCTTCGTTGCTGCATGCGGGCTTTCTGTAGTTGTGGCGAGCAGGGGCTAGTCATCATTGCAGTGTGTGGGCTTCTCATTGTGGTGGCTTCTCTTGTTGCAGAGCACGGGCTCTAGGCGTGTGGGCTTCAGTAGTTGTGGCACACGGGCTCTAGAGCGCAGGCTCAGTAGTTGTGGTGCATGGGCTTAGTTGCTCTGAAGCATGTGAGATCTTCCCAGACCAGGGCTCGAACCCGTGTCCCCTGCATTGGCAGGTGGATTCTTAACCACTGTGCCCCCAGGGAAGTCCCTTTACTTCTTTGCGAAGTGTGCTATGTTTTGGTTGAAGTCTATGAAGAAAAGTCTAGTCTTACACAGATCGGTAGTTGCAAAAGGGAGGGATATTTTAATATAATTAATATTAGTGTTTAAGGTCTTCCTTGACACTTTACCAAAACTTTGATAGTTTCTTAAAGATTAGTTGAAATGTGGAATCAAGAACCATATCAAAGAACTTTTCAAACTCTGTTATATTACAATCCATTGGTCTATCTTGTACTTTAATGGATTTCTTACCCACGTATGATTTTATAACATCATGAATTGTTGTAGTCCATTTGGGCTGCTATAATGAAAATACTTTAGATGGAGTGGCTTATCAACAGCAGAAATTTATTGTTCACAGTTCTGGAGGCTGAGAAATCTACAAGCAAGGCACAGTCAGATTTGGTATCTGGTGAGAACCCACTTTCACATTCATAGGTGTCTGTTCTCCCTATGTCCTCACATGGTGGAAGGGGCAAGGGAGGTCTCTTGGGTCTCTTTCATAAGGATACTAATCCCATTCATGAAGGCTCCACCCTCATGACCTAATGACCTCCCAGAGACCCACACCTCCAAATACCATCATGTTGGCAGTTAGGGTTTAATATAAGAATTTTGTGGAGATATGCTGGGCTGCACCCTGCTGGCTTGCAAGCCCTACCTGTACTTGCTCTACCTCAAGACTGAAGACAGAGCCTGGAGTCAGCGATAGAGATATCAGTGGTTTCATAAGTGGGTGAATCTTACACAAACAGCAGACGGCTACCGGAGGAGGGGGAGTAGAATGATTCACATCAGGTTGGCTCATTGGTTACCAGGGAACCAACAGAGGCGCACACGCCTTTGATAAACTGTCATAGTGGAGATAGTTCTGATCTAAAGATTAAAACAGTCACTAGCTGGCTCGGAGCAGGTGATTGCCTAGATTCTATGATTAAAAGGGAAGGTCAGGGGCTTCCCTGGTGGCGTGGTGGTAAAGAATCCTCCTGCCAATGCAGGGGACACGGGTTCGAGCCCTGCTCTGGGAACATCCCACATGCCGCAGAGCAACTAAGCTCGTGCACCACAACTACTGAGCCTGAGCTCTAGAGCCCGCGATCCACAACTATTGAGCCCATGAGCCACAACTACTGAAGCCCGTGCGCCTAGAGCCCGTGCTCTGCAACAAGAGAAGCCACTGCAGTGAGAAGCCTGTGCACCACAACGAAGAGTAGCCCCTGCTCACCGCTTAGCCCGCATGCAGCAACAAAGACCCAACACAGCCAAAAATAAAAATAAATAAATAAATATATTAAAAAAAAAAAAAAAGAAGGAAGGTCAGTCACGTGTGTAGGTGTAGGTGAAGCAGGGACTGGTGGAGCAGGGGATGTACAGAGAGCAGGAAAACAGCTGTCTTTGGTGGCCTGGTCATATAAGATACAAACATTCAGCCTATAGCAGTCTTTTTGAAAATATTGGTTGACTGAAATATGTAGGTCTTCCAGGTGTTTTCACATTGCATTCTGCAATATTAAGTAATATTAATATCACTGTTGACCTCAGCAGAAAAGTTTTAAAGTTATTGGGAAGTTTTCAAGTTTTACAAAAATTGTAATATTCTTTTGAAAACTCTGTTTTATCAATGGCAACAAATACTGTCCGTAGTTTTCTGTAAAGTGAGAAGCTTTATTTATTTTTAGGAAAAATGTCTGCCAAATACCCAAGTCTGAATAATTATAGTTTGTTAGCCACTTATAAAGTTAAAAATAGAGTTCTATGGAGAAAGTAGCTTGCAAGTCAATCTCTTAAGTGTTTTTCTTCAAGATAACTGTCATTGCATTGTACAGAACTGCTTTATATGTATTTTTCATTTTGTCACACAGAATATTAAAAAGATGTATACTCAAGGGTCAAGGTTTATAAAATTTTAAGGATATATATTTTAATAATAAAGCTAGAGGTGTAATAAAATTTTTTACTGCTTTATGTTGGACATTTTTAAGTCCAACTGACTTTTTTTTTAAACTCAGGTGTGTGATAGTGAAGAATAGAGTGACTAGACTGATGAAATAGTACAGTCTGCTTCCACTGCTTTGATTTATCTTTTATCCAAGATGCTTATACACTATCAGTGAACCATAATTAAGTGAAAAAGGAAATATTAATATGAAAATAGTTTTGACCTTGTATATTCCCTGAAAAAGCCTCAGGGGCTCTCGAGGGTTTGTGGATCATACTTTGAGAACTGTTGCACCATTATCAAGAGAAGAGTGCTTTGTCTATGTCACGACCATTTTATTTTTTAATTTTTATTTATTTATTTATTTATTTATGGCTGTGTTGGGTCTTCGTTTCTGTGCGAGGGCTTTCTCCAGTTGCGGCAAGCGGGGGCCACTCTTCATCGCGGTGCGCGGGCCTCTCACTATCGTGGCCTCTCTTGTTGCGGAGCACAAGCTCCAGATGCGCAGGCTCAGTAGTTGTGGCTCACGGGCCTAGCTGCTCCGCGGCATGTGGGATCCTCCCAGACCAGGGCTTGAACCTGTGTCCCCTGCATTGGCAGGCAGATTCTCAACCACTGTGCCACCAAGGAAGCCCTATTTTATTTATTTTTAAAGCTTTTTTTTAAAATTTATTTTTTTTGAGTGTGTTGGGTCATCGTTGCTCTGTGCGGGCTTCCTCTAGTTGCGGTGAGTGGGGGCTACTCTTTGTTGCGGTGCGTGGGCTTCTCATTGCAGTGGCTTCTCTTGTTGCAGAGCATGGGCTCTAGGTGTGTGGGCTTCAGTAGTTGTGGCTCGTGGGCTCAGTAGTTGCGGCTCACAGGCTCTAGAGTGCAGGCTCAGTAGTTGTGGTGCATGGGCTTAGTTGCTCCACGGCACATGGGATCTTCCTGGACCAGGGCCTGAACCCGTGTCCCCTGCATTGGCAGGTGGATTCTTAACCACTGCGCCACCTGGGAAGCCCCTGTCATGACCATTTTAGTAGAAATCACCTTAGCCATTTATTTGGTATTGTGTAGGAAGACAAAAAGAAAAGATTCTGGTTGTGCAATTTAAAAAAATTGTTCTAATATATACAGAATATAAAATTTATAATTTTAACCGTTTTAAGTGTGTAATTCAGTGGCATTAAGTAAATTCATAATGTTGTGCAACCAGTACCACTATCAATTTCCAGAATTTTTCATCATCGCTAACAGAAACTTAGTACCTATTAGACAATAATTCCTCCGTTCTCCCCACCCCACAGTTCCTGGTAACCTCTATTCTACTTTCTGTCTCTATTAATTTGCCTATTCTGGGTACTTCATATAAGTTGAGATAAATATACAGTATTTATCCTTTTTTGTCTGGCTTATTTCACTTAGCATTATGCATTCAGGATTTATTCATGTTGTAACCTGTATCAGAATTTCATTCTTTTTTAAGGCTGAATAATATTCCTTTATATGTGTATACCACATTTTATTTGTCTGTTCTTCTGTTGATGGACGTTGGTTTGTTTCTGCCTTTGGCTATTGTGAATAATGCTGCTGTGAACACTGGTGTACAAGTATCTGTTTGAGTCATTGCTTTTAATTCATTTGAGTGTATACCTACAAGTGGAATTGCTGGATAATCTGGTAATTTTATGTTTAACTTTTTAAGGAACCACCAAATTGTTTTCACAGCATCTGTACCATTTTTACATTCCCAGCACCAATGCACCAGGGTTCCAATTTCTTCAGATGTTTGCCATCATTTGCTATTTTCTGTTATTTTGATAATAGCCACCCTAATGGGTATGAAGTGATAACTCATTGTGGTTTTGATTTGCAGTTCTCTAATAACTAATAATAATCTTTTCATGTGCTATTGGCCTTTCGTATATCTGCTTTGGAGAAATACTATTCAAGTCCTTTGCCCATTTTTTAAATTCAGTTGTTTGTTTTTGGTTGATTTGTTCTTTATGTATTCTGGATATTAAACCCTTGTAGATCTATGATTTGCAAATACTTCCTCCCATTCTGTGAGTTGTCTTTTTCACTTTTTTGATGGTGTCCTTTGATGCACAAAGGTTAAAAAAATTTTTTTTAACTTCATTTTTTGGCCACACCTCACAGCATGCGGGATCTAGTTCCCTAACCAGGGATCGAACCCATGCCCCCTGCAGTAGGAGCGTGGACTCCTAACCACTGGACTGCCTGGGAGGTCCCTAAAAGTTTTAAATTGTGATGAATTCCAGTTTATTTTTTCCCTTTTGCCTGTGTTTTTGGTGTCAAATCGAAGAAATTATTACCAAATCTAATGTTGTGAAGATTTCCCTATATATTTTCTTCTAAGATATTTATAGTTTTGGCTCTCACATTTAGAACTTTATACAGTTTGTATTAATTTTTTTTTTTATAGCGTGAGGTAGGAGTTTAACTGCATTATTTTGCATATGAATATACAGTTTCCCCAGCCCCACATGTTGTAAAGACTTTCCCAAAGATGGTCTTTGGACTCTTGTCCTAAAGCAGTTTACCATATACATATGAAGGTTTATTTCTGATTTGTCAGTTCTGTTCCATTAGTCTGTGCGTCTGTCCTTCTGCCAGTATCATCCTGTTTTGATTACTATAGCTTTATAGTAAGTTTTAAAACAGGGAAGTGTGAATCTTCTAACCTTGTTCTTCTTTTTCAAGATTATTTTGGTTATTCAGGGTCCCTTTTAATTCCATATGAATTTGATTGCTTTTTCTAGTCCTACAAAAAGCCTATTGCAATTTTGATAGGGATTACATTGGATCTGTAGATTGCTTTTGTCCATCTGTGAACCTGGGATGTGTTTCCACTTATTTATGGAATTGTTTTCTTAATTTTCTTTCAGATTGTTCATTGCTGGTTTATAGAAATATAACTGACTTTTATGTGTTGATCTTGGATCACTACAACTTTGCCAAACTTATTTATTAGCTCTAGTAGTTTTTTTTTTAATTAATTAATTTATTTTGGCTGTGTTGGGTCTTCATTGCTGCACGCAGGCTTTCTCTAGTTGCAGCGAGTGGGGACTATTCTTCACTGCAGTGTGGGTTTCTCATTGCGGTGGCTTCTCGTTGCGGAGCACAGGCTCTAGGTGCATGGGCTTCAGTAGCTGTGGCATGTGGGCTCAGTAGTTGTGGCTCGTGGGCTCTAGAGCACAGGCTCAGTAGTTGTGGTGCACAGGCTTAGCTGCTCTGCGGCATGTGGGATCTTCCTAGACCAGGGCTTGAACCCGTGTCTCCTGCATTGGCAGGCAGATTCTTAACCACTGTGCCACCAGGGAAGCCCAGTACATTTAACTTTGATACAATACTTTAATCTCCTATTTGTACATTATTTGTAGATTATGACCAAAGAAATAATTTTTTTACAGCATTGTAGCCCCTGAACACTTTCTTTAATTAAAAAAATCAAAGTGAATTTTTGAAAGTTTTTTTAAAAAAGTTAGAAAACACAACAAATTAAAATGAAAAATTATTCATAACCATTTTTGTTTTTGTTTTTTTAAAACATACATAAATAAAGCATGCATATATAGGTAAAGTGCTCTCCTGTGTTGCTCCCAACATTCCTGTTGTATACACTATTAGCAGTTTGTGTATTCTTCCAGATGTTTTTATGCATGTATATACATACACACAAACATATATGTGTATATGTTTGTTCTTATGTCTACATATTAAAAACTGGATTTGAAACATCTTTATGTATTGCTAATATTTTAAAACTTGTAATATACTTTTTCAAAATGGGAAGAGAAGTACTGTTCATTGTCTACTAGATAGAAACAAAAGTGCTAGGTATTTTATGGATACTTATGTAGGAAGGTATTGGGTTGGCCAAAAAGTTCTTTTGGGTTTTCCTGTAAAATCTTATGGAAAAACCTGAACAAATTTTTTGGCCAGCCCAATATTTGCTCAGGAGCATTTAATTTATCACTCAGCACTGCAGTGCTTACTCAGTGCAAGAATCACTTTGTCAAGGGGTTGAAAGGTAATTAATGTACCCTAATTAGCTTCTCCCTTTATGTGTTCCACTTGACCTACTTAAAATGTATGTGATTTGTAATTTTTCCCTTTATTTATAATATCATAATCTGGAAGTGACATATAGATAAAAATATGCTTATCTCCATGTAATAAGAAGGTTATGTAAGGTAAATTTTTACTTACTTTTGTCCAGTAAATTCTATAATTTACATGGGAGGGAGATCAACTGCTAGAGAAAGCAAAACATTTAGTTTGAAGACTCAATTTAGTTGAACTGAATTTGAACATACTCATGATTTTAAGAATGATGAATTATCTTGAAGTTTATCCTTTTGGATTATAAAGTTCATAAGTATAAAGACTGTGTCTGTCTAGTTCATTGCTATATTCCCAGCTTTTAGAACATAGAAGGTATTCAGTAAATACTTGTTTAATATATGTATGGAGTGATGATAGATGAGAATGTAGAAATAGGCCAGTATTTCATTCATTCTTAATTGTGTTCTTTTAGCAACTTTATGTAGGAACAGCTTTATAATCATTTCATTCTTCTTATATTTCTGCAGATGAGAAAATCAAGTTATAAGGAGGCTATGGGAGCCCTCTGTAATACATGTGACGTGGTCATTATCTGTTTGGTGGTGGTGGAGCTATCAGTAAACTGTCATTATCCATAAATAGCAGATTCCCCATGCTGCTGGTCAACTCAGTTCAGTATAGAGCTCCCCCCGAGAAGGAATATAGACAGCAGCAAGTCTCTGTGGCTCCTTTTGGTGATTAGGTTGTAACCTACCTGCTGATTCAAGGAGGCGAATTGGTTCTTGTTGGGCCCTCCTGGTCATGGCATTCAGTTCAGTAAGGACTAGGTTTGAGAAGCCCAGTGTTTGAACTTGAAGTTTCCCCAGGAGAGGATCAGTTGTTCCTTTTGCTGGGTTTTCATTGCACCTTACTTTACTTTTATTATAGTTATTTACCTCATTCTGCTGAGAATTATGGTTAGGTGTTTCTAAGTGTCATTCCCTCTAGATTTGTTCTTTTGAGTGCCTTGTCTTTGTACCTTTCATAGTGATAGCAAAGTGCTTTTGTATAGCACACGTTTAAACTGTTAATCCTTATACGTAGAAGAATTTTAAATTCTACAAAATTATAGTTCCAACTGTTGCTACTTTTATAAGCCACATCCTTTTCAAAGAAGATAGGTATAAATAAGTAGCCAATTAGAAAAAAAAGTATGGATTATAGCAAGCTCTCCCCCATCTAGTGATTTCAGAAGTCTGATTTTTGTTTTTAAAACAGCTTTATTGAGATATAATTCACATACCATACAATTCATCCACTTAAAAAGTATATGATTCAGTAGTGTTTAATATATTCACAGAGTTGTGCAGCCATCACCACAAGCAATTTTGGAACATTTTCATTACCCCCCAAAGAAACCTGCATACGTAACTGCATACATTAACTGTCATTCCCTTTTCCCCTTCAACTCAACCCTAGGCAACCATTATTCTTCTTTGTCTTCTATAGATTTTTATGTTCTGGACAATGGAATCATATAATATGTGGTCTTTCATGACTGTTTTTTCACTTAGTCTAATGTTTTCATGGTTCATCCATGTTACAGCATGTTTTATTCCTTTTTACTGCCTTTTAATTTATAATTAAATACTAAATATAATATTTAATTATATGTATATGTATTCACACACACAACATTTTATTTATTCATTTGGGTTATTTCCACTTTTTGGCTATTATAAATAATACAGCTATGAACATTTATATACTAGTTTTTGTATCGTTGTATGTTCCATTTCTCTTGAAATATACAGATAGGATTGAAATTGCTGGGTTATATGGTGACTGTACGTTTAACCTTTTGAGGAACTACTAGACTGTTTTCCAACCAGTTGCATCATTTTACATTTTCATCAGCAGTGTATGAAAGTTCCAATTTCTCCACATTCTCACCAACACTTGTTATTATCTGACTCTTTGATTATAGTCATCCTAGTGGGTATGAAGTGGTATCTCATTGCGGTTTGATTTTCATTTCTGTGATGCCTAATGATATTGAATATCTTTTCATGTGCTTGTGGGCCATTTGTATATCTTCTTTGGAGAGATGTCTGTTCAGATCCTTTGCCCATTTTTAATTTTAGTCACTTTTTTTTCTGTTAAGTTGCAAGGTTCTTCATGTGTTCTAGATACAGTTTTTTGTCAGGTATATCATTTGGCTCTTAACATTTAGGTCTTTGATCCATTTTGAGTTAATTTTTGCATATATGGTGTGAGATAGGGGACCAACTGCATTCCTATATTCACATCGTTCCCCTTTCCCCACAGTATTATCTATAACTTTTTTGTTAATTAAAAAAGAAGTTTTTTTGAAACAATCTAAAACTTAAAGAAAAGTTGCAAGTACGATACAAAGAACTTGATTTCTTGAAGCACTCAGAGTAGGTTGCCGACATGATAGTCCATGACGACCATGTTTGTGTGTATTTCCCACCAATAAGAACATTCTCCAACGTAACCACAATACAACTATCAAAATCAGAAAATTAACATTGATGCATTACTACCATCTCATCCTCAGATCCCATTCAGGTTTTGCCATTGTCCCAGTAATGTCTTTTATAACAAAAGGAGCCAGTCCAGACTCACACATTGTATTTAATTGTCATGATTCTCTAGTCTTCTTCAATCTGGAACAGTCCCTCAGTCTTTCTTGACTTTCACGACCTTAACATTTTTGAAGATTCCAAGCCAGTTTTTTTTTTTTTTTTTTAAGAGAATATCTTTTTTTTTCTTTTAATAAATTTATTTATTTTATTTATTTATTTTTGGCTGTGTTGGGTCTTCGTTGCTGCGTGCAGGCTTTCTCTAGTTGCGGCTAGCGGGGGCTACTCTTCGTTGAGGTGCATGGGCTTCTCATTGCGGTGGCTTCTCTTGTTGCGGAGCACAGGCTCTAGGTGTGTGGTGCACGGGCTTAGTTGCTCCGTGGCATGTGGGATCTTCCTGGACCAGTGCTCGAACCGTGTCCCCTGCATTGGCAGGCGGATTCTTAACCACTGCACCACCAGGGAAGCACCAAGCCACTTATTTTGTAGAATGTCTTTCAGTTGTGGTTTATCTGATGATTTGTCTGTGGTTTGTCTGATTTCCTCATGATTAGATTCAGTTTATGCATATATGGCAGGTATTTGGCAGAAGTGATGTTGTGTCCTTCGTGGTATATCCTGTTGGGGGCCCGTGATCTCACCATTACTGTTGGTAGTAACCTTGATTACTTGATTAAGGTGTATTTGCCAGGCTTCTCCACTATTATATAAGTCTTTTTCAATACTTTTGCGATTAATAAGCATTTGTGGGAAGGCCTTCGAAATTATATGTCTTCCTCCTCATTAATCTTTCAGTTTTTTCATTTATTTATTTTTATCTGTGTGGACACATAGATTCCTATTTTGTTGAATGGCTTATATTCCCTTACTATTGTTATTTGTATTGATGCTCCAGTTATCCCAGATTTGGTAGTGGGAGCCCCTTCAAGCTGGCTTCTTTGTTCTTTTGTCATGGCCCCTCATTCTTTGAGTACTTGGTTACTTTTTAGCACAACATAATGTTCCAGGTTCATTTGGTACTTGCTCTGCCCCACCTCAACCATTTCTCCAAAGAGCCCTGGTTCCTTTTAGTAGAGAATGGCATTAGAAACCAAGATCTGGGTGCTAGGTGTGTGTATTAGGATTTTGCTGATCCCAAGACCTCTCAGGGGACAGAGCTAGGGAATAGTTGTATTTTCTATAAGTACAGACATTTATATCTATCCATCTATCTATCTGTTTAAGTCCATGGGTTCACATCAATAGCTGCAGTTGCAGTCCAAACCAGAGGGTTCATTCTATTTCTCTACCTTTCCATATTTGTAACTTCCTTTTTAGACTGTGAGAACCCCAGCTCCTATTATCTATAGTAGTTTTACTTATTTGGTCCATTTCTCTATATTACCCAGTCTTTCATAGTTATTGCTACATTCTGCCTACCCCCTCCCATCCCCTGCCCAATTAGAAACTCTTTGCATCTTAATCTGCCTTTGCCCCACTGTGTTGGGATGCCCACCTCCTAGGACCATGTCCTTGTTAGCTTGGTCTCCAACACTCTGTGCCACCCGGGCCCCAGGCCACTGCCCTTCTTCTTCACTCACCTTCAACACCCCACGCCAAGTTGCCCTCTTGAGGATTCCCTCCTCACCCTGCTGGAGCTCTGAGATCCTTGTTGTGTAGCTGCCCTCAAGCATGGACATAGTCCTCCCTCACCTGCTTTGGGCTCTGACACCAGCTCTTGGCCATCATGACCAGCTCTCCCTTAATGGCTTTTGGACTGAATTGTTTGTGAAGGGGCTTCATGTTGTCTTTTGAGAGAGAAGTTTTTTGGACATCTGTTTAGAATTAAAAGTTTATTTTTTTTCTAATTTAGAACTATTTTATTTGAAGAGATTTTCTTCTGTAGTTCTAAACACAGAACGAATGCTGTTTGACTGCTTCAAAGGCATCATTGTATTTAAGTGCATCATGTGATATATTTACATTTTAAGCCACGCTTGAAATTGAAGACTCAATACAACCCTTTTTAAAAAAATAAATTTATTTATTTATGGCTACATTGGGTCGTCGTTGCTGCGCGTGGGCTTTCTCTAGTTGCAGCAAACAGGGGCTACTCTTCATTGCGGTGCGTGGGTTTCTCATTGTGGTGGCTTCTCTTGTTGCGGAGCACGGGCTCTAGGTGTGTGGGCTTCAGCAGTTGTGGTGCACGGGCTTAGTTGCTCCACAGCATGTGGGATCTTCCCGGACCAGGGCTCAAACCCGTATCCCCTGCATTGGCAGGCGGATTCTTAACCACTGCACCACCAGGGAAGTCCCAATACAAGCTTTTTATTATTTTTTAAATTACTTAATTTATTGTGTGTGTGTGTACAAATATACATATATTTTTTTTAGCCTTTTTTTTGAATTTTTGAATTTTATTTATTTTTTTATATAGCAGGTTCTTATTAGTTATCCATTTTATACGTATTAGTGTGTATATGTCAATCCTGATCTCCCAATTCATCACACCACCACCACCCTACCACTTTCCCCCCTTGGTGTCCATATGTTTGTTCTGTACATCTGTGTCTCTATTTCTGCCCTGCAAACTGGTTCATCTGTACCATTTTTCTAGGTTCCACATATATGTGTTAATATACGATATTTGTTTTTCTCTTTCTGACTCACTTCACTCTGTATGACAGTCTCTAGATCCATCCACGTCTCTACAAATGACCCAATTTCGTTCCTTTTTATGGCCAATACAACCTTTTTAACAAAGAAAGTATTAGTTGTAACAAAACATAACTATTCATTCTACAGATTATCATTTTTCCTAATATGACCACTAAATATAGAGCCCCTATTAAGTTTTTTTTTTAGAAATGCAAACTACGTTTCCCTTCTCTTTACTAGTAATAAACTATGACATCCATTTGACAAAGCACTACCCAACCCTACCAAAGTCATTTCTGCAACTTTTGCAACTCAAAATTGACCATCTTTTACACTTAATCTGTCTCCTGTAAGGAATGGATGTAAATGGTTATGTCAAGTGCAGAAGTCAGTCTGTGTCAATTGGTGTGTATTTTATATTGTGTTCTTAAGTTAACACCAGAAAATGAAAAATAAGTACTCTTATGTGAATGAAATATACCCTTTGATAGTTATCACAAAGGCAGAATCAACTGATTTTTAGTCAGGACTAGTGTCTCAATGTCCACTTCTTTATTAATGCTTTTTATGGAAGTGTGTTAAAAGCATAGGTATAAATGCACACGTGAACAGCTTACTTCTCTCCCAATACCCACTTGCCTGGCCTTGCTCCTCCTTTTCATGGGATCAAGCTACTGAGCCCTCAGCTACAGAGGCTGTGGTGCCTAGTCAGTATTTTTAAATAAAGCAGATCTCATATCATCCTTTTCTGAAAAATGAAGTACAGAGAAGACTATGGAAAGTAGTGAGAAAGAGCATACTGTGAAAAACAAAAAACCAAAACCATAGGATGTGATGTTCAAATTTAGAGAAGAGCTGGTTCATGATAATTGTCAGTATATCATAAAGTAGGGAGCAGATTGGGCCAGGACTGGAGAGGCAGGAAGGCCAGGGAGCCCCAGTGCGCCTGACAAAAGTGGGCATGCTCCAGATGGACAGTCTAATTACGAACATCACGGCAAACATTTTCACAAAGCTGTAAACTCTTCAAGGCCAGGGACGGTGGCTTACTCAAGTCTGTATCCCCACTTCTTAGCACTTTCTTGCACATGATAGACATTTAATAGGTATTTCTGGGAACCAGGGAACTGAGCTGAATCAGCTCACTGCTTTCAAAACCATTTTGGGTGGTGTCTATTCATGCAATTCATTCACTCCTCTGCCTAAGGCAGGGATGACAGACAGACTTCATCTCACTCTGATGGACTGGTAATGGATACCTGGAAGCATGAATGACACAGATTTTGGGGGACTTCCTTGGCAGTCCAGTGGTTAAGACTCCGCGCTTCCACTGCAGGCGTCACGGTTTCAATCACTGGTTGGGGAACTAAGATCCCCGCAGGCCACGCGGTGGGGCAAAAAAAAAAAACTGCATAAAGAAAAAATGACGTGGATTTTGAGACCAATTCCTGGCATGGAGGAAAGGAGTGCCGCTCATTCACAATGCCACCTTGAAAGAATGGTGGCACAGACGTTCTCTATTCCCCACCCCTGGTCTAGGAGAAAGGAATCCAATGAAAAGTTAGTATTTTATAAGAAGGAAGAAAACGCAAATAGCTCAAATATTTCATTTTTTCAGGCAATTATTGGTAGAGTTCTAAAAGGATTATTTCTTTGGCTAATGTTTAACATTTAACATAAAATAACTCTTAATTTGATTTATAATTATTTGAATCATAATGTACATTGGTTAATGAGCTGTGTTTGACTGAGGAAATTAGAAAACAAATAATAATTTACATCTACAAAATAATAATATTCATTTCTCTTCTAGCTCTTCCACCAAAGCCACCGAAGCCAATGACTTCAGCCATTACAAATGGAATGAAGGACGGTTCTGTTTCTCTTCAGGATGCAGAATGGTACTGGGGAGATATTTCAAGGTAACTAGAAGGGTACTATAATTGAATGAAGTTTAGAAAAATAATTTTGAGATTAAGAGTTAAAATAAAACATTTTTAATGCCCCACAAGTTGTCATTTAAAGATTACCATTTAAAAAATTATTTAGGAGAACCTTTCAAATTTTCTAAATGCTTTTCTTCCCACAAAAAAAGTGACAAGAAAATCTTTCAATTATGGCTGTGATTATTACTTTTAATACTGTATTAGGATAGACTTCTGAATAAATGAAACCTATACATTTAGGTTAGGTGTATGTGTTTTAGGATAAAAGATATTTATCTGTACTTAATTTTCCTTACTTTTCTGTTTCTAAGGCAATGGTTCCACAATCTTTGCATGCACAAGCATCATGGGGTAGGGTCCAGGAATCTGCATTTATAACCTCCCCAGGTGATTTTTATGCACCCTTCACACACCTCCTTTTGAGAAACAGGACTCTAGGATAGATTTGCTTTTTGGGTAAAATGTGGTTTTGGAAAGCTTTGAACTTACAGAAGGAAAAAATATATATGTATATATATTTTAAAATTTGAACATTGTATTTTCTTGTTTTTAAAAATTCCTATCCATTTCTGCCAAGTCAGATTCCAGGTTGCTTCTATATTGCTCAATATGCTTGTCCTTCTCTTTCTCTTGTCTGTTCTCTCCCATTACAAAGTAGCACTCATTTCTTTTTTTTTTTCCTTATCATTTTAACCATCTTTAAATATACAGTTCAGTGGCATAAAGTACATTCACATTATTGTTCAACCATCACCACCATCCATCTCTGGAACTCTCATCTTCCCAAAGTGAAGCTCTGTACCAATTAAACACTAACTCCCCTTTCCTCCTGTTCTCCCCAGCCCCTGGCAAGCACCATCCTGCCTTCTCTTTCTATGAATTTGACTATTCTAGGTACCTCATATAAGTGGAATCATATAACATTTGTCCTTTTGTGTTTGGCTTATTTCACTTAGCGTAATGTCTTAAAGGTTTATCCATGTTGTAGCATGTGTCAGAATTTCCTTTTTAAGGCTGAATATTATTCCATTATATGTATATACCACATTTTTATTTATTCATTCATCTGGACATTTGGCTTTGGTGAATATTTGGATTGTTTACAGCTTTGGGCTATTGTGAATAATGTTGCTATGAACATTGGTGTATAAATGTTTGTTCAAGTTTCTGCTTTCAGTTCTTTGGATGTATACCCAGAAGTGGAATTTCTGGGTCATATGGTAATTCCTTGTTTAATTTTTTAAGGAAGACTTAATATATTTCATATTCAAATTGATCAGAAAATTTAAATTTTAGCAGTGTACAATAAAAGGATCTGTTATATTTAAATACTACTTAATTTATATTTTAAGACCATGTGGTTCTATAGTTCAAGGTTCTTTTATGCCCTGCCATTTTCTTTGAGTCTTTTAGTGTTGTTCCTGAAAGCCCTAAACCAACTCTGCAGAAGGAATTTGTTATCAGTATAAATGCAAATTGGAGAATATTATATTAAAGGTTGTGAACTGAGTAAATTATCCCCACTCTGATCTGACCCAGCTGCCACTGTTGCTTAAACTTAATCTTCTTTCTAAACAGCTGTTGTTTTTTTCTGAAACTCTACAAGTTCATACCTGCCTAAGGAAGCCCTAAAGGCTTAATGGAAACACTATTCCCTACAGACAGTTGAAACCTGGAAGAGTTTAAAAATCAAATACCCTTCCTTAGATTGCATAACACCAAAAATCAAAACAGAAAGAAATACCTAGGGGGAGGAACTAAATGACCTCTGGCAGCCCCCATGATTCTATAACCGTAGACGTACCCACCTCCCAACTAGTCTTAGTGATAATATGTGAAAAGAACAACCAACACTTACATTTTTTTCATTTTTCCTATAATTCTGTTCTTCAGGGAGGAGGTAAATGACAAATTACGGGACATGCCAGATGGTACCTTCTTGGTCAGAGATGCCTCAACAAAAATGCAGGGAGATTACACTTTGACTTTGCGGTGAGTATTTTTCAGCATTTTGGCTAGGGTTCTACTAGGATTATTTATTTATGGGTATACAAAGATTCCTGTATTTTATTTAAATCTTTACATACAAATATTTTCATATTTTTATTTAATTTAGATACATAATTTTTAGTTTGGCTAACTGTTCTTTTTCTACACATTTAAATATTTAAATGTAATATTGAAAAGGCAACAGTTTTTATTTTTTTTAAATTTTTTTAATTTAAAAAATTTTTATTTATTTATTTATTTATTTATGGCTGTGTTGGGTCTTCGTTTCTGTGCGAGGGCTTTCTCTAGTTGCGGCAAGTAGGGGCCACTCCTCATCGCGGTGCGTGGGCCTCTCCCTATCGCAGCCTCTCTCGTTGCGGAGCACAGGCTTCAGACGTGCAGGCTCAGTAATTGTGGCTCACGGGCCTAGTTGTTCCGCGGCATGCGGGATCTTCCCAGACCAGGGCTCGAACCCGTGTCCCCTGCATTGGCAGGCAGATTCTCAACCACTGTGCCACCAGGGAAGCCCAACAGTTTTTGTTTTTATGTAGCAATAAAACAAAAAGGCTTAAAATCCCTAAATGTAATGAAGTAAGAAATATACTGTTGACCTTATGAGTGAAGGAGAGAAGTCATGGGCACAGCCTAAGGTTATTAATGATGTGCTGGGAATCCACCCCTCCAATAACTATTGTTTTCCTTAATACAGACTTCAGAGAGTAAAACTCAACATAATTTAGGCTGATGAGGATATGTAGAAGATAAAGCGATTCTCAGCCTATATCATGCCATCCATGTGGGCGTATTAGAATCTCATAATGTGAATGTATCATTATTTATATTTACAAAGGTGGGATGTTATATATTTATAAAAAACTTTTTTTATAGATATATTTTTAATTAATTTTTGGCTGCATTGGATCTTTGTTGCTGTGCATGGACGTTCTCTAGCTGTGGCGAGTGGGGGCTACTCTTCTTTGCGGTGCGCAGGCTTCTCATTGCGGTGGCTTCTCTTGTTGTGGAGCATGAGCTCTAGGCACGCGGGCGTCAGTAGTTGTGGCTTGCGGCCTCTAGAGCGCGGTCTTAGTAGTTGTGGCACACGGGCTTAGTTGCTCCGCAGCATGTGGGATCTTCCCGGACCAGGGCTCGAACTCTTGTCCCCTGCATTGGCAGGCGGATTCTTAACCACTGCGCCACCAGGGAAGCCCAGATGGGATGTATATTTAAATAGGTTAGGAATACTGTATTAGATATTTCCACATTTAGTTTTAACAATTAACATAGCCTAAGGGCAATAAAGTCTTGTGATTTTTTTTTTTTTTAAAAAAAGGAATATCTAAAGAAAAGAAGAATGATAACAATAGTGACAATAACAACTTCCTTGTACTAAGCATTTTACATTCACTATCTATTTATCAAAACAACCTTATGAGGTAGGTATTATTAATATTTCCATTTTATAGATGAAGTAACTGAAGCTTAACTTGGTTAAGAAACTTGTCTTAAAAACACTTAGCTTGTAAGTAGCAGAGGATGAGTTCAAATCCAGACTTATCTGTCTCTTTGCTGCCTTTCCAACCTAGTATCTTTAGGAAAAATAATCCCATATTTTATGCTAGAAATTTGGGGTTTATATCAGTTTCTGGTAAAGACATTAATACCTTAGGACTTCAGTTGTGCTGAGGAATAATTAGTGTTCTACAGTGATTCATTCAACATAATTTTTTCCCATTCCAGTCAGGCTTCTGTGTCTACTACTCTACACGTACAGCTAAACCAATGGCCACTTCTCTCTTACCTTACCTGACCTCTTAGCAGCATTAGTCATAGACACTTCTTCTTAGAAACAGTTTATTGTCTTGGCTGTTGTGACGTCACTCTCTCCTAATTTTCTTCCTAACTCCTTTGCTCAATATCCCAGGGCTCAGAATTGGGCCTCCTTTTCTCCTCTGTATTCATTCTCCCAAGGTAAGCTTGTCCTCTCCCATGGCTTTAATATACAGCTTCGTGGTGATGATTCATAAACCTTATCTCCAGCTCTGACCTCCTGAATTCCAGATGCATATATCCAGTTGCTACTTAGATAACTAGAGGACATACTAATTTTAATATAGTCAAAGCAGAATTCTTGATTTCTAATGCATCTCCTCTACCCAGACTGTTTCTCTTCTAGTCTTTCCTTTTTTCAGAAGCAGAACCACCATCTCTACAGTTACTAGAGCCACAAATCTTTTTTTCCTCCCTTTCCCTCAGCCTCACATCCCATCTATCATTAAACAAGTCCTGCCAACTCTACCTCCAAATCTATATCCATAATCTCTTCACACTTCTCTACCATCCAAATCTAAGCCACCATCTTCTTGCTTATATTTCATAGTTATCTCCTAACAGATTTGGATATGTAGAAAGTTGGGAGAGGAGGTTTGCAGGATTAGGTAACAATAGGAACAAAGATATGAAGGTGAGGAACTAGAGTCCTGTTCTGTGAGATGCAATCCCATTTGGCTAGAGGGTAACATTTGAAAAGAGGAAAAAGCAGTAGGGGATAGAAGGTTGGAAAATGATCATGTTGAAGAGGGCCTTGAATTCTAAAATTTGGAGTTTGTGTTTATTATCATAGGGAGGCGGGGGAACCATTTCATTTTTTAAATAGGGAAGTTATATGATCAGACCCTATTTGAATAGAAAAAAATAAAAGAGGATAGAAACTAGTAAAGAGTTAGAAGGCTATTATTAATTGAGAGGGAATGATCATCCAGAATTAGATTTATTCTTTAATCATTTAATATTATTGAGTGACCACATTGTTCTAGGAAAAGAAAATGATGGACAAGCCAGACATGGTCTCTTGTCTATAGTGTTTATATTTGGGAAGGGGTATTAGTGGGGGAGAGGGAGACAAAATAAACACATAAAAAAGAAATGAGGGAGTTCCCTGGCAGTCCAGTGGTTAGGACTTGGCGTGGCCCTGGGTTCAATCCCTGGTTGGGGAACTAAGATCCCGCAAGCTGCGAGGCACAGCGAAAAAAGAAATGAGCCTGAATCACTTTGTTGTACACCTGAAACTAACACAATATTGTAAATCAACTTAGTTCAATAAAAAAAAAAAGAAAAGATAATTTCACAGTGTATGAAGTGCTATATAGGGAATACATAAGGTTATCTGATAACAGAATATGAGGAAAGGGAATTTCACATAGTTTTCAGGAGGGCCTCTCTGAAGATATGACTTTGGAAAACTGAAGGATTAGAAAGAGCCAGCCAGAAAAGTGTTCCAGGGAGAGGGAACAGAAAAATGCAAAGACACTGATTTTGGAAAGATTTGGTGGATCCAATGAATGCAGAGACCGCTGTGCCTGGCTTCCAGTGTGAACCACAGAGTGGTAGGAGATGAAGCTGAAAGTGGGAAAAAGCCTAATGCAGAGAGCCTGATGAGCCATGGTAGGGAATTTGAACTTTATTTCTAAGTGCAAAAAAAATTAATAAAAGGTTTTAAGCAGGAAAATGACATGATTGAAAAATCAAATAAACTATTACCTAGGATGGTGGCTCTAGGAATGGAGTTGAGGAATCAAAGTAAGAGGCAATGTGGAGCTAAGAGCTAAAAGAATTTGATAATAGAAAAGGTATGAGGTTGAGGAGGAGTTAAAAGTGACTGTGGTTTGACCTTGCGGGACTTAGAATGAATGTGCCATTTATAGAAATAGGAGAGCCAGGAGCAGTTGATTTTTAGCTGCTTCAGAACTTCCAGGTAAAAATATATCTAGACTATGGCTAGAAATTTAGGTTTAATGCTTAGGAGAGAGTATAGGGCCAGAAAAAGATTCAGGTACCATCTATATAGAATAATTGGAATTTTAAAGAAAGAGTTTATTCTGGAAAAAATGGGTAGAGGCTGAAGGCAAATTTTTTTAGGGAATAACTGTGTTTAGCCGCAGGATGGAGGCAGAGAAAGAGCAGTCTAAGAGGTTGAGAGAAAAGAGTAATGTCCTAGAGGTCATGGGAGTATGAAGTATTAAGAAGGAAGTGGGGACAGAGGGAAAGAAGGGAGTAGGGAAATTTCAGTCACTGCAAAGAATCTGAGCCTGGGATAGAGGAAGTGAGCAGAGTCTGAATTTGGTAAAAGTCCTTGGTGACCCTCAAATGAGAGGAATGAGAGTGAAGTCAGACTGCAGAGAGTAGGTGATGAGAAAGTAGAGGTTTTTCAATTCAGTAACCATTTAAAAAATCAGCAAATAGTATTTATTGTAGAAAATCTGGATAGTTAACAAATCTTTAGGAATCTGATATATGCCAGGCATTGGGCCAGGTGCTAGGATATAAGAAGGAATAGCATGATTCTTCTGTTCAAGAAGATTACAGTGAGGGAGAGGCATAATTAAAAATCCACCATTCCACAGTTCCTTCATGGCTTTACTTCCCTCCTCCTCTGTTTAGAGTCCATGGTCCACTGTTAAAATTACCCTTGTGAATATATCCTCTCTCCAAACTTGCTCCTCTCTTCCTTCATAGTAGTCGTCTACCTATATTCCAACACTTGTTAAATTCAACTCTCCATCTATTTTTTGCTTATACCTGGGCAGCTGAATGTGGAGAAAAATACATCATGCTGATTGGTCTCACATTAACTTTGTGACTGCCAATCTTAAGTGGGCATTTAGCACTGCCCAGCTGAATTTGCATTTCCGCAATCCATTTGCTCTCTGACTTTTCCTAGATGATAATTTCACATATTCTTTTTTTTCTCTTCAGACCAACAACCCACCTCCTTCCCTTTTAACAAGCTGCTTCCTGTTTCTCTGAGGACATGGAAGCAGTTAGAAGACATAATTCCATCATGCTCCTGTTGCTATAGCTGTCAACATGAATGTGAATACTCTGCCTTTTTCCTGTTCCATTCATGTCCTTGTCCAAGATCCCGTTGTGGACTGAATCCCATCCCATCCCTCTAACCTACTCAAGGACATCACCCTAGGAATTATCTTGTCCTTTCTTTTGTATCAACAGTTTTTGTCTCTCTACTGAGCCGTTCCCATCAGTATATAAATATGCTATACTGTCCCTCACTTAGGAATAGTAAATAAAGAATACTCCCTTGACTCTCTCTTTCCAGCTATTTCCCTATTTCTCTGCTCCCATTTACAGCAGTATTCCTCAAGACAGTTCTCTATAGGCATTTCTTCTATCTCTTCTTTCATTCTCTTTAATCCATTCCAGTCAGGCTTCCATCCTTACCATTCCACTGAAACCATTTTGTCAAGATCACTTAGTGATTCTCTACTTTGCCAAGCCCCAAGATCATTTACCCAGTTGATTATTTCCTCTTTGTTGAAATGCTTTTTTTTTAAATTGTTTTTTTGGATACCATTTACTTCATTAATTCCCCTCTTGGTTTCCTTTGCTGGTTCTTTGTCATCTCCCTGACCACTAAACATTGGTGTACCCCAGGACTTAGACCTCGGACCTTTTCTCTTATTCAACTATGTTCATCTTCAAATAACATCTATAGGCTGACAATTCCTGATTTTATACATCTAGCCCAGAACTTTCTCCTGAACTTTAGATTCTTCACATAGGCTGCAGGATCCTCTGCTCTTGGATGTTCACTAGGCATCTCAAATGTAACATGTCTAAAACCAAAATGTTTTTTCCTCTTTAAACATGTTCCTTTTATATATCCTTCTTCACTCCAATAAATGACAATTCCATTCTGACTACTTAAGATAAAAACCTTGAAATCATCTTTACCTTGTCTCTTTCTCTCATATCCATATCCAGGCCACAGCATATCCTGTCAGCTCTCTCTTCAACATATATTCAGAATCCCACCATTTCTCAGTGTCTCCATTGCTACTACCCTTGTCCAAGACACCATCATGTCTTGCTTAGATTATCTGTCCACTCTACCCCTTCCCACTTTGAATGGTCTCATCTCAACCTAGCAGCTAGAATGAGCCTTTTAAAACACGAAATAGATGATATCATTCTGCTCAGACCCTCTTGTGTTTCCCTATCTTACTCAGCAAAATCCAAAGCCATTACGATGACCCCATAGGCTATTAAATGATCTAAGCTCCTTTTATATCTTTTACTTTGTCTCCCACTACTCTCCTTTTTGCTCATTCGGCCCCAGCGTCACTGGCCTCATTGCTGTGCCTGGAACATGCCAAGCTTGCTTCTACCTAAGGGGCTTTGCACTTGCTGTTCCCTCTGTCTGGAAAACTTCTCCCCCAGATATCTGCTGTGCTAGCTCCCTCACTTCATTTAGGACTCTGCTAAATGTCACCTGAACAGAGTGGTTTTCCTTGTGTAACATGTATAAAATAGCAATCTCTCCACCCCCCAGAATGATCTCTTCCCTTTATTCTGCTTTATTTTTTTCCCAAAGGACTTAATACCAGTTGATATATCTAGTTGTTTATTTTATATGTTCTATCTTAATGAAAAATTCTTTATCCTCTTTGTAAAGATGGAGATACATTCCTCATGCTCCTAAACTGGAAGTTCTGTGAGAGCATGTACTATATCTGGCCTGCTTATCATTATGTCCACTGTGCCTCATACAGTTCCTGGCACATAGCAGATGTTCAATAAGTTTTTTTGAATGAATGAGTGCTTTTTAGCTTTTCTCTAGCAGAAAGACCAGCTTGCATTTACTGTGGGTATATGTGTGGGTTATATACACCTATAGAAACTGCGTATGATTAGGTGGTCCTTCTAATGTACATTTTACAGGAATAGTTCTTCATCCATCTAAATACTCACCTTCTGAGCATTAAATTTAAATCAATCCACAGATTCAAACCAATTGTGTTTGACCTTTCACAAATCCCAGTGGTTCATTTATCATGTGTAATGGCATGGCATAAAGAGATACAGAAGCATATTTTTTCCCCATTAAGTCTGCATTCTGCTATAAGAACAGTTGAGTGGGAATGGTGCAGTATTTTGCTATGATATAATGAATAAATCTGCTCTGGTTTTAGATTATACCTTATGGGGCTTGTAAAACATTGCCATTTTAAGCTTTGGTTATAAATGATCTTTTAAGGGACCATTGGATATGATTCAGTAAGCAAAAGTGGTCTAAACTATTCAAGCATCAGATTACATCCATCTAATATAAATGACTCTTCAAAAGCTGTACTTTGTAAAACAGTTGAATGACAGTTGAATCATTTACATATTGTGATAGCTTAAATAAATAGTCATTTCCAAGAATTATAAGCAAATATAAAAGACAAAATAATGTAAGGTGCTAGATTAATTACTGAGTTATAAATCATTCAAGGAGCTTAATTATGTTTGTGCATTAACAATAAAACCTTGAGTGCTGTGTTGGTGTATGTGTGACAAATGGTTATCATCCCCCTTGATGTAGAGATTGCTTCTGCTTCCCTCCACAGACACACAACCACGTATCTTTAGATCCCAAAGAGATTGTCCCTGTTCTTCCTGATATAGAACTTAATTTAAAAAATTCATTCAGAAAATAAACAAAAGATACAATTTACTTGTTTTGTTTTTTTTTTTAGTGATTATTTTTGCTAAATTTGTTGATACTGGAAGCTGTGTAAGTATGCTGACCTTTAGTAGCCAAGATATTTTATAGACAAAAGAAATAGTTGTAAAAGAATATGATATTATGTATACTTCTACACACATAACATGTGCCTTTTTACCCATTCCAGTTTCATTAACATAGTAAAAACTTGTTTATAATGTGACACCAAGCTTTCATATCTCCATGTGAAAGTAGTACTTCAATAGAATTTTTTGGGAAAAAAATCTACAGTTGTTGTCTTGTTGTTCACAGGAAGGGAGGCAATAATAAGCTAATAAAGATCTATCATCGAGATGGTAAATATGGCTTTTCTGATCCTCTGACATTTAATTCTGTGGTGGAGCTCATTAGCCACTATCATCATGAATCTCTTGCTCAGTACAATCCCAAACTTGATGTGAAGCTGATGTACCCAGTGTCCAGATACCAACAGGTATGATTACACAATTTTTTTTTTGGCCGTGCCGCGCAGCATGCAGGATCTTAGTTCCCCCACCAGGGATCAAACCCGTGCCCCCTTCAGTGGAAGTGTGGAGTCTTAACCACTGGACCGCCAGGGAAGCCCCATGATTACAGAAGCTCTTGATAGCTAATCGGCAAGTCATTATTTAACAACATCATTTGATTCTAACTTACCAGGCTTATCAGTTAGAAAAAAAAAAGAAATCTAGACGTTTAAAATTTCCTACTTAAGACTTAAGATATTTTTAGAACTTATTTTGTGGCCACTATTCCTTAATAGCTTTGTTGCATGTGTTTATTAACTTTATATAAAAATACTTCTGTTTATGTTTCCTATTCTTTATTTCTTTTGTTTACCTGTATAGGATCAGTTGGTAAAAGAAGATAACATTGATGCAGTAGGTAAAAAACTGCAAGAGTATCACTCTCAGTATCAGGAAAAGAGTAAAGAGTATGACAGGCTATATGAAGAATATACCAGAACATCCCAGGTTAGTATATTTTTGTTGTTCAGGCCAATAAGTATGCAATAAGTATTATAGTTATATCAGATTTTCTATAATTTTATAATTTTCTATAATTCACCTGACAATCTTTAGCTGTCTTAATATCTTTTTTTAATTTAAAAAAGTTTTAAATTTATTTTTATTTTTTATTGATGTATAGTTGATTTACATATAAAAATTCTTAAATATATATATTTATATATATAAATTATTTTTCAGATTCTTTTCCATTATAGGTTATTACAAGATATTGAATATAGTTCCCTGTGCTATACAGTAGGACCTTGTTGTTTAAGCTGTCTTAATATCTTTTTGTTTTTAATTGAAGTATCCCTGATTTACAATGTTGTGTTAGTTTCTGGTGTACAGCAAAGTGATTCAGTTATACATATACATACATATTCTTTTTCATATTAATATCTTTTAATATCAAATAAACTCGTTTGAATAATAACCAACTTATTATTGAATAAGTTTTCAATAGGGTATAAACACTGTGCTCCTGTACATCTTTATTCCTCCCCCTTTATATTGTTACTGCCACTGATTACATTTTTATACATTGCCAATTAGCATAGATTTATAATTATTGTTTTATGCATTTGTCCTTTAAATCATATAGACTTTTATATTTACTTATCCAGTTACCTTTACCAGTATTCTTTATTTCTTCATGTAGCTTTTTTTTTTTTTTAATATTTATTTGGCTGCACCAGGTCTTAGTTGCGGCATGCGGGATCTTCGTTGCCGCATGTGGGATCTTAGTTGCAGCACATGGGATCTAGTTCCCTGACCAGGGATCAAACCTGGGCTCCCTGCACTGGGAACTCGGAGTCTTAGCCACTGGACCATCAGGGAAGTCCCTCTTCATGTAGCTTTGAGTTACTGTCTAGTGTCCTTTCATTTCACCCTGAAGGAGTCTCTTGAGCATTTCTTGTAGGGCAGGTCTAGTGGTAACAGACTCCTTCAACTTTTGTTTATCTGGGCATATCTTAATTTCTCCTCCTTCATTCTTGAAGGACAGTACTGCTGGTTATAGAATTCTTGGTTGACAGTTTTTTTTTTTCTTTCAGGGCTTTAAATATGCCTACCCACTGCCTTCTGGCCTCTATGTTTCAGATGAGAAATCAGCTATTAATTTTATTGGGGGTCATTTGTATATGACAGGTTGCTTCTCTCTTGCTGCTTTCAAAATTCTCTCATTGTGTTTTGACAGTTTGACTATAATGTGAAATACTTGTTTTTTTATATCTTTGTCTATAGTTTATAATTGTTAACTGTGAAGGGTATTCCAGTATTACTGTGCTTCATGGTACCTTGTTTTGACCCTAGAATTAATGTTCTTGATTTCTCAGCCCCAAAGCCCTTGATCTTATTTCTAAGCTAGTGTCTGTGGTGGGCAGTGTAAAGGTAGAGACTGCACCAGGAACCTCAGGACTGGAGGAGTTTATTAGGGGATATTGGCCTGTGAGGATTATAGGTTAGGTATGAGATATAGTGCTGATTGGGGAAAGGTGTGGGATTACAGTGGCCAGAATTGCCGTAATGGTCCATTTTTCTATGTGAGATGTTTGATTTCATTTTATTTTCAGGTTTTCTTTTATTAGTTAATTAGTTATTCAGAATGATTTTAATAACTTTTTTTCCCTTTTCTGATACTTGTGTTCTGTCTGTGGTGTGCCTGTGTGTGTATACTTTTTTTACACTGCAGATTTCAGCTTTTCTGTATTCCTTTACCTCTTCTAGGTGCATTATCTGTGATGAGGCTAGTGTTTGAGTTAGAATGGGGAAAAAGTTACTGAGGAATCAACATATGTGGTCAACATAAGGGGATGGTGAAATTATCATACATATAATAGAAGGTTATACAGCTATTAGAATAGTTTTCAGAAATTATTTTTAAACTTCTTGATTTTTAAAAAGTGAAAAAGTTATATAAATATGTATGTTAAATTCAATATAAATGTTGCTGAATTCTATGAATTATATCACACAAAGTAAAAGTCCTCATTCCCCAGAGGCAACTGCTGTTATTAAGTGCTTCTTAGGAATTCCTGATGACCTGAGAAATGCTAATGATGTAGTTTCAGGTAAAGGAGACAGCATTTAGAATTGTGTATACATGATTTCAGCTGTGGGTGTACCTACTCACCTGAAGGGAGAAGACTTTATAACAATATGCTGGGATGTTTTGGGGATAGAATTAGAGAGATTTGGGGAAAATACAGTTAAAATAGAAAGAAGGAAATAATAAAAATAATAATATGCATGTATTATTCTATAAGAAAAATGGCATTTCCTCTTTTTAAAACAAAATGAACACTACCAAACATAAAATAGATAGCTAGTGGGAAGCAGCTGCATAGCACAGGGAGATCAGCTTGGTGCTTTGTGACCACCTAGAGGGGTGGGATAGGGAGGGTGGGAGGGAGGGAGATGCAAGAGGGAAGAGATATGGGGACATATGTACATGTATAGCTGATTCACTTTGCTATAAAGCAGAAACTAACACACCATTGTAAAGCAATTATACTCCAATAAAGATGTTAAAAAAAACCCAAAAAAAACCCAAAGTGAAATGAAATTATTCTATAACCATCAAAAAGAATAAGGCAGTCTACATTTACTGATTTTGAGTGGTTTCTAAGACATATTAAGTAAAAAAAAAAAAAAGTGAGGTACAGAAAAATATATGTGGTAGAGAGAAGCCTGTGCGCTGCAACGGAAGATCCCACATGCTGCAATGAAGATCCCGCTGGCAACTAAGACCTGATGCAGCCAAATAAATAAATTAATTATTTAAAAAAAGAAAAATATATGTGGTATACTGTCATTTATGGTTAAAAAAAGAATTTGGAAGGTGTTATATATTTATATGTACTCAGAATATCTCTGGTCAAAAACTGATATACTCTCTGGGGAAGATAATTAAGGCAATGAGGGTGCAGGAGTAGGGAACTTAATCTTTACTATTCTTTTATATTGTTTGATTTACTTTTTTCTCTGTACATGTATTACCTTTTTAAAAAATATAAAATGAACTGAATTGGAATTTAGGAGATTTATTTTCTAATCCTGGTTATGTTAAAAACTAGTGATGTCCCGTGAGAGACATCACTTGTCCATGCTTCAAGTTCCCATCTATAAGATGCAGATACTGGCAACTACAGCTATATTTGAGTGTGAGTGTGTGTTTGTCAGAGAGAGAGAGAGAGAGAGGGAGGGAGAATCAGGTATAAAAGGTTAGCACAACCATCCAAAAACATTTATTGAATACCTAGTCTAGGTATGAAACTATATTTGACTCTAGAAATACAGAGGGAGAGATGAGGCCCTATTTTGTAAAAGTGCAAAGTATTCTGACAATATTTGTTAAATATAATGTGCATTAGTCAAAATAGCATACTTTAATCCCTTTCCTCTGCATCAAATAAAACAGTGATGGGTTACTATAATTGTGTGTGTATATTTATTTAAAGGGCAACGTATAACACTATGTTTAATCTCACAAAAACACTGAGTAAAAGATTCAAAAGAATATATATATAATATGAGTGTATTCTATAAGGTACAAAACCAAGCAAATGTTAACTTTTAAATTTTGGCTGTGAGCATAAAGTGGTAAAACCATAAAGAATAACAAGGAAATGATCATCATAAAGAGCAGGATAATGTTATCACCAAGGCAGGGAAGGTGGAGTGGGAAAAGGCAGGGAGTTGTGATCCAGAAAGCATACACAGGGAATTTCTGGGGTGCTGTTAGTGGATGTTCATTTTATAATAACTTGTTAAGCTGCGTATTTTTTATGTACTTTACTGTTATGTTATATCTCATGCTAAAAAATGATAAACATTAAAAGCCCATGGCTGTATGCAAAAACAATGTGAATATTTCTATAGATCAGAGGTGGAAGAGAAACCCATAATAAATAATCATAAATGGAACTTTTGGATCTGGAAATAAGCAGAGACAGCTGAGAGCTTGACCTCCCTGGTAGTTCCTTCTCAGTCTTCTTTGCTGATTTCTCCTCTTTGACCATGGTTCTTTTCTCCTTTCTAGAGAGTCATTCAATCTCTGGTGTGATCTCAAAGAGTCTCATGCCTTTACATACCACCTATATGTCAGTAACTCCCAAACTTCTATCTCTGGTTCTTCTGACTTCTTTTAACTCTAGACTCATATATTCAACTGCCTATTCAACAGCCCCACTTGGATGTTTAAGTAGATATCTCAAGCTTAACATATCCAAAATTGAACTCTGATATTCCACGTCAAGGCTGTTTTACCCTTTGCTTTCCCCATCTGAGTTGAGAGTTATAATATTCTTCTTACTCAGGTCAAAAGTCCTGAAGTCTCTTTCTTTTACATGTTACATCCAGTCCATCAGGCATTCCTGTTGACTTTACCTTTAGAATATACCCAGAATCCTACTCCTTCTCACCACATCCATTGCTAATACCTTGATCTAAGCCACTATCAGTCATTTATCACAGAAACCTCCCAACTGGTCTTCTTGCCCTTATCTATACTCCCCTTGCCCTGGTCAGTTCTCAACATAGCAGCTAGGTGATACTTGTAAAACATAGGTAAGATCATAGCACTCCTTTGTTTGAGACCCACCTCTGGTTCCACGTTTTACATAGAGTGAAAGCCAGAGTTCTCTCTACAATGCCAGTATGATCTGTGTCCCTCTTCCTCTCTGACCTCATTTCTTATAACTCTCTTCCCCACTGTACTCCAGCCACACTAGCCTCCTTGTGGCTCCTCGAATATACTAGACCTGCTGCCTATCTTTGAGTCTTTGCACCAGCCATTTCCTTGCCTGAAACACTTTCCCCCTAGATAGTCACCTGGCTAACCACCTCACCTCCTTCAAGGCTTTGCTCAAATGTTGTCATTCTCAGCGAGGCTCACTTGACAACTTTATTTGAAATTCCAGCTCACATTTCACTTCTCCTTTCCCACTCTACTTTTCTTTTTCCGTAATACTTCTTACCTTCTAACAAACTATGTAATTTATTTACTTGTTCTATTATTTATTGTCTGTATAACCCCCTAAACTATAAGTTCCAGGAGGGCAGAAATCTTTAAGTTTGTTTACTTACATATCCCAAATGCTTCAAATAATGCCTGGCATATAGTTAGTGTTCAATTATTTGTTGAATGAATTTATGCAAGATAATGAACCAAAGCACTCCACCCTTGTCAAGGGTGTGAAGTCAGACTCATGGTATGGACTGGAATCTTGGGGAGGGCTAACCCTCCTGTGAATGGAGGCTAGAAGAAATGGCCACTATTGCATATGGCTTTGGTTTGTGTAGAGCTGCATTTCTGCTTTCTTGTCATGACTGGAGAAAGCAGAGAAAGCTCCACATGCTGCACACATGCCCAGTAATATGGGGGCTTTAACAGCAGAATATGAGTTCTGAGCAGCTGATAAGAGACTGGGTTCTGGAATTGGAATCCCTGGTTGGGGAGCTGGGAATGGGGGTGGATGGAAGCAACCAAAAAAGCCATGAGGTCAACGCTAGAAGAGGGCTAATTCCTCTGTGTGAGAATTGAGAGCAAGACCTGAGATGGGGCTGAGCCCAGAAGAGCCTTGGAGGCTTAACGATTTGGGAGGTAGGGGAAGAGAGGGAGGGATCCAAAGGGATCCAGTGATTAGCAGTTTAGGAGATGTGCTGGGACAATGAGTGTTAAAAGGAGATTAAAGAATTGACCTCTGTTTGTGTTATAGTGTTTCTAAGTGTTATAGACCTTCTCTGTTTTTTTCTGTGAAATCTTAGATAAAATCTAGATTGCTTTGATGTAATCGAATTCTTCCCAGAGAATGGGAAGAGATGGTGTATCCTGAGTCAGAGTTGGCACAGGGTGAGAATAGGCTGTATGTGGGGATATTTGGCATCTGGATTACATATAATTAGGAGGCAAAGTGATAGGATTTAGCGATGGTTTGGGGTTAGAGACAGGAATTCAGCAATGAGATCATTGGTGACCTTGGAAAGAGCAGTCTCTGTGGAATGGTGAGTACAGAAGCCAGAATAGGGCGAGTTGCAGTATGAATGAGAGATGAGGAAAGAGAGAGAACCCATATAAACAACTTTTTTAAGAAGCTTAACTGTGACTGGAAGAGAAATTAGGGTTAAGTAACTTTTTTTTTTTTTCAAAGTGGTGTTACTAGAACTTGTGTGTATGCCGTTGAGAAGGAACCTTAAACTGGGAGAGTGAATGCTGTAAGAGGGGCTAGTTGATGTGATGAGATGAAGTGCCTGAGAAAGGAAAAGGAGGTGAGACCCAGAGCACATGTAGGTAAAAGAGAAGAGAAAGGAGAGCAGGTATAAATAAAGGTAGGTTTACAGTTTCGGTGATAGGTATAATGGCGATGTTTGTGGGGGAGCTGCTGCTTTGGCAGCGGCACCAAATACTTTTCCTTTGCTGCCCTACCTACCAACACACACAACAGTGTCAGTGAAGTCAAATTTTTGGTGTTTACTTTGAAGATACAGGGCCAGGAATTTTAATAGGTAATTTCTAACCTTGCAAGGGAGCCAAGACTATAATTTGAGAGTTGTAGAATTTATAGCTAGATATTTAGATATGGGCATTGCAATAAGTTTACAATACTATTTGAGATATGTATGATATAACCTCAGCTGTATGAAACATCACAAGATTCTAGTGTCCCATATCTGCTAATCCCCTTATGTTCCAGCCCTACCGAGCAATTGCTGATCCCTAACATCCACTGTTATTTCATGTATATGTCATGCCATGCCTTCTATGTGCAATGCTGAATTTTCTTCTCAGTTAAGACCTAGCTCAGATGTTGCCTCGTCCATGAAGTCTCTGTAAAGCAGTAAGTAACTTTATTGCCCCACTTTATTGCCTCTATCATGACATGAAACAAAACCTTATAAGAGTTCAGAAATCTATTTTGCCTGTATAATCTGAATCCTGGAGTGCAGGCCCCATGTTTTATGAATCTCTTTAACACCAGGTGGTACTTTCTAAACAGTGGATTCTCAATAATCATTTGTTGAAATTAATCAGTGCTAAATAGTTGAATTATCCCATAAGCACCAAAACTTTTAAAATTGTAAACATTCAGGATTGCAATCTTTCTAGACCTTTACACATATTTCTTGATTTTCTAAAGTAAATTGAGCAAAATTTAACCCTCTCTGAAGATTTTAGGAGAATCATGATTCAGAAGCTAAAGTGTACAAATACATTCAGAGCTCATTGGAATGCGGAGGACCACTTACCCTAGTGTGAATGGCTTAGCCTCCTGGGCTTCTGTTTTGTGGAGTTTTTAGCTTTTCATTGTATTCTGCATCTCATTTTAGCAGCTATTCTTCCCCTTTGCATTTTCTGCTTCTAATCAGATTAATCTACTAATGAATCTGTTTAGAAAACGCCATGCTTTAGAAATGAAAGTAAGTATAAGTAGACTCTATAGGGCTCTTCTGGAAATAAGGCTTTGCATGTTGGTGCATGAACTCCTCTGCTCTGTCTCTTCACTCGTTCAGCACCTTTTGGGGGTCAGCACTACATTAGTTACAAAGGCAGAACTTTATCCTTGTCTTCAAGATGTTCAGGGTTAATCTCTCTTAGCAACTCAGAGGGCCTTTCTGTGTTTCTCAGCTATATTTCAGGTAATAGTTATTTTTCTTTTATTTTAGGGTTTGAATGATATATTTTATATACAAGTAATATGGGTAGAAGGGTTTGTTTTGGTCCCCTTAATTTGATATTATATGGAATCGTAACAAGAATTGTAAGATTTGTTTTAAGCCTAAGGTTACAAAAAATACAAAGATAATGAAGTGTGTGTGTTCTTTTATAGGAAATACAGATGAAGAGGACTGCAATTGAAGCTTTTAATGAAACAATTAAAATATTTGAAGAGCAGTGTCATACACAAGAGCAACATAGCAAAGAATATATTGAGCGATTTCGGAAAGAAGGGAATGAAAAGGAAATTGAACGGTAAATCTACCTAATACCGCCAAGTGCATCAGTGAGCCGAGACGTCTTTTCTTCTCTAATAATCTCTGACATGTCTGCTTTTACGCCCTCAAACTTGGCAGTCCTGCCATATGGAATTACTTGCTGTTCCCACTAACGGCACCAAGCTGAACCTTCTCTCTTCTGCGTTCTTTCTCCGTCCTCCAAAATTGTTGACCCCGGCTCATCCTTTAGGACTCGGTTTAGATACAACTTACTGGAAAATTTTCCCTGATTCCCTAGACTGGTTTAGGGACTTTTTATCCCCAGCCCTACAGCATCTATCCTGATCCCTAGTGTAACATTTACTGAAAGTCGCACTCACTGAATTTTGAGCTTGTTGAGAGTAAGGGTGGTGGCTTATTTTCTCTGATAGCTCCAGCAGGTTTTATGGTGCCTGAGAGTACATAGTGGTGCCCATGGAATATTTGTTAAACTGAAAACCAACGGCAGCAGTCTGAGACTAAGTTGAAGGCAGAACAAGACCATTGGCAGGAAGACCAGCCTGCATGTTGCAGGTGACTGACTGCGTCTTTGTGGTCATCAGGTTAAAAGATGGTGAAGGCCTGAACCAGAGCAATGGCACGAAAGGAGGGGGAGTTAATAGAAATGCTGAGGACTTGGTGCCTGACCAGATCTGGCAGGTGTGGGAGAAGCCAAAGATTATTCCTAGATTTCTGGTATTAGTGACTAAGGGATGTGTAATTCACCAAAATAGGAAGTACATGAGGGGAGTTCAGGGTTGGAACCAATGAGTTTTGAGGTTCCTGTGAGAACCCAAATGGAGTTGTCTGAGAGGCAGGCAGCTGGTTATTTGGATTTGGAACTCACAGTACAGAAAGCATTTGGGAGGCCAAAGTGTTGTAGGTGATGGTAGATGCTAAGCATGAGATTACACAGAGAGTGAGAAGCATGAGAAGTACTGGATCTGGCAACTAAAAGAATATTGAGAACCTTTATCAAAGCAAATTTAGTGGAGTATTAGAAAATGAGCCAAATAACATGGGGTTGAGGAGTGAAAAAGCGGATAATAAAGAAAAATGAATCACATGCAAGGGAAAAGCAAAATTATTTCTCATATTAGTACCAAAGTGTTAGTGAACTTCTCTGTGCCTAAGAATAGTATTAAGTGCTGTGAGGCAGTATAGCTTAATGAATAAAACTGTGGGCTTAAATGCTATATTAACCATTTACTAGCTGTGTGACCTTGAGTGAGTTACTTAACTCTCTGAGCCTGTTTCTTCCTGCATAAAACTGTGGATAAAACCTTGTTGAAATGCTATGAGGACTAAGTGATACACACACACACATTTATGGTAGAGAAAGGTGTGTGTGTGTGTGTGTGTGTGTGTGTGTGTGTGTGTATCTTGACATATGGTATCAGTAAGTGACAGTTATTACTAATAATGAAGAAATAGAAAAGAACTTGTAGTTTAGTTGCAAAGGGAGTTAAAGTATCATGATGACGTTTTAATAGTAATATAAAACTACATACTATCGAGTGACAAATGAGTAATGTGGACAGTTGTTGCCTTAGGGTTCAGAGCACAGCAAAACTTTGTGTGCTGGAAAAGCTTAGGGCCATCATCTACTGAGTGCTTACCAAGATGTCCCAGGCACAGTTTAGTCCTTTTACATGTATTACCACAATTAATTCACACAGTAACCCAGCTTTACTTGTTCAGTCATGGCTGGATCCAGGGCCCAAACAAGATCATCAGGATTCTCCTCATGCTCTGTCTTTTGGCTCAGTTTTTCTCTGTGTTGGCTTCATCCTCAGGCAGGCTTTCCCTACGAGGTAGCAATATTAGCTACTGGGAGTCCTAGAATCACATGTTCACAACTTAGTCCCAGTGGAAAGAGAATCTCTGTTTACAGTATTTCTAGTAAGAGTCCTAGATTTGACTCTCATTGGGTCAGTTTGGGTATTATTCCCATTTCTGAACAAGTCATTGTGGCCTGAGGCAGGGATAGGATGGAATGGAACACTCTTTGTTTTTTGTTTTTTTAATTAATTAATTTTATTTTCGGCTGCATTGGGTCTTCGTCGCTGCGCATGGGCTTTCTCTAGTTTGGGCGAGCAGGGTCTACTCTTCATTGTGGTGTGCGGGCTTCTTATTGCTGTGGCTTCTCTTGTTGAGCACAGGCTCTAGGGCACGCAGGCTTCAGTAGCTGTGGCACGCAGGATTCCGTAGTTGTGGCACACAGGCTTAGTTGCTCCAGGGCATGTGGGATCTTCCTGGACCAGGGCTCAAACCCATGTCCTCTGCATTGGCAGGCGGATTCTTAACCACTGCGCCACCAGGAATGGAACACTCTTATTGGCCAGGCTGGGTGGTGTGGATGCTCACCTGTGAATCTGAGATGGGGGCAGGGAACATGAGGGTGCTGTTCCCAGAAGAGTAGGAATGGATATGTGCTAGGCAAAAACAGCAGATGTCCACCACACTTCAGGTGTTAGGACTGTGTTCATACTGTAGAAAGCTCCTGCTTGGTTCGTGTTTTAACCTTAATATGTCAAATATTTTTACAGAATTATGATGAACTATGACAAATTGAAATCACGTCTGGGTGAGATTCATGATAGCAAAATGCGTCTAGAGCAGGATTTGAAGAAACAAGCTTTGGACAACCGGGAAATAGATAAAAAAATGAACAGTATCAAACCTGACCTGATCCAGCTGCGCAAGATCCGAGATCAGCACCTTGTGTGAGTATTCTGGGACTATGTGAGAGGGATCCACCACCACCTGATTCCTACTGGGCTAGAGACCTTAGAGGTAGAAGAAGAGATTTGTCATTGAGAACTGGCCAGTGAGATTGTAAGAATTTAGGAAAGCAGTCCTGTTAGTAGTCAGGGTATTAGAGTCTACCTGAAGTCAAGCGTGTGGGGCCAATCAGAAGGTAAGACTGTAATCCATACAAATGAGCAAAGTGGTTGAGTTTTAAAGGTACAGATTCATTAATGTGTGCCTAAAACACAAAACCCAGAATCTTCGGCTACGTAGAAGAACCATAGAAACAGAAATTACCCCTCAAAGGCAAGGACACTAATAGTGTGGGCCTACAAAGAAATATACAGAATAGTCCGTTAAAGGGTTTTTATATTTAAGAAATAAGATTCTATATTTAAGTAATAGAAACATTACTGTTGATAGCAGGTATGAAAAATGGCACACCTGAGGAGTGATGGAAAACAGTGATTTAGCTAGATATAGGGATATTATCTAAATATAAATTGAAAGATATATTATCAGAACAAGATGTGTGGATTAAGAGTTTTAGGCCAGATGACTGATTCATAGAAGGAGAAAATCCATGAGAAAGGAAAATATATTAGGTTTAGTTCTAGGTAATGAATAGACTGTTATGTAATATGTTTATGGGTAACTTTCATGCATGTAACACACTCAGTTCAAACTCTTGGCAGGAGGAGACAGAGTAAAGACCTCTGAGGGTTTGTTTGTGTCAGAAAGAGGGAGGGGATAAAATGCAAGCTTAGAGGTTGGAACATTGGCTGTTGAGTTTCAGTAGAGGAAAATCTAAGGTGATTGTTTTGGGAGCAAACAATTATAACTACACTATACTGAGTAGTTTTTAGTAGCACTCCTCTCTAGAGATCTTTCAGTTTGCTATTGTGGCCAAAAAAGAGTCAAGGAAGTACACATAGCATACAGAAGAGCTTTGGAAGCAAGGCAGGGAGGTGCCCTTGTGTAAAAGCAGGATGTGTCTGCTCTTGGAATGCTTATATGGTTCGGGTCATATAATGAAGCCGAAGAAAGGCCCAAGAAGGCTGTGCCATGGACCAAAGGAATGATTGGAAGCACTTCTTTGCCCTGGAAAGTGATGAGATATTAAGAAACCTGCCATTCCTAGGTGCATGACTAAGGGTGGCAAACTAGACCTTGAAAGTTCCTTTAACAAGTTATGTAAGCTAAATATAAGAGAATTTAGCTCTATATTTAGAATTTATCATGGATGATAAGCCATGACCTGCCTGTATCCTGCTAGGATGTTTAGGGAGACACAGAAAACCATTGCCTCTTTTGGAAGTGTTGCTTCAGGGAGGATAGTCCACTGTCCCATAGTCCGTGCTTTGATGTTTCTAACAAAGACAATACTAGGATTGGTAGGCTTGATCTGCTCTAATGCTGAAATTGTACAGTCAGTCCTGAAAGAGACTGGTTGTATTGCTGCATGATACTGAATATGATCTCTCTTTGGTCCTGTGTTGAAGTTGGAATTGGTTGGAATTCTGCAGCACCCAACGAGAGACTGTCATTAGTTTATCAGGTCCCTTTTGCGTGTGGACATTTCCCTGACTTCCCGCTGTATAGCCCATAAGGATTTTTTGAGATTTTCTGCTGAGATTCCAATGTACTGTTTCTAGAATATTCTTGAATGCCTAAATGCAGAATTTCATTTGTTAAATATAGAATAAAATATTTCTTAAATATAAAATCCTTTATTTATTTTTACTTTATTTTTATTTTTTGGCCATGCCATGTGGCTTGCGGGATCTTAGTTCCCCAACCAGGCCCCACGGCAGTGAGAGCGCGGAGTCCTAACCACAGGACCGCCAGGGAATTCCCTAAAAGCCTTTAAAATTCCTTTTCAAAAAAAGGAGTTCATTTGCAATTCTTTTTCATCAGGAGCTAGTTTTCATGATTACCATTTACTTTTCTTGGTATTCATAAACCTGAATTCAAAATAAAGAATAATTTGCCATAACACAACTTAGTCTAACCTGACTAATAAACTATGACTTATTGCCACCCTAGAGTAGGCTCTGTGTAGTGTGCGTCAGTCCATCCACATCTACACCCAAAGTAACATTATTATCAGTGACTGGATCGTCATTAGCAGCTGATCATATTTTAAAAAGCTGGGATAAGTACCTGATCAGATAGATAGATGATAAAATATCAGGCTCCAGAAAGATCTCAGGAGACTGAAACTATGATCCAAATTGAATATCATAAAACTTAATTTGAATAAATGTCATCTTACACATAGCTCAAAAAAATCAACTTCCCGAAAGTAAAATTGGAGAGGCAAGATGGGGCAGCCATGTGTATGAGGAATTCTGAAGGATATTATTACTGTGTCAGTAATTGTTCAGTAAAGGTACACATTGTGACTACAAAAGTTAGTTTAATCTTACATTAAAATGTATCCTAAATAAGCCATTAAAAGTCCCATTCTCTTATGCTGGGTAAACACTCCTTGAATACAGGAAGCCATCTCTTTATCTGAGGATAATAGGTCCTGGAAAAAAAAGTCCACTTAAAGTTAATCCATTTCAAAAAAAACCCCGATAATCCATTTCAAAGGGTGTGCTGGAATTTTCCATTTGCCCTCACAGTTTCTACTCTTCATCTTTCTCTACCCTGCTCTGTGCCTAAGAAAACGGATCTATTTGCCCTCTGGCTTCTAATTAGTTTTGGCCATTTGGAGGGACTGGCAGGAGATGAGAGGGCAGGAGGAGATTGAAGTAAGAATATTTATTTTCTGGCTTCCTCTCTGTGTGATCACAGTGAGTTGGCTGTGTCCTCATTCTCCACCAAAGGTGGCACTCTCCATACAATACTCTCTGGGTTCAAGTCACGGCTGTCTCCAACTGATTCTTCAGTTCTAGGAGAGGTTGTCTTCCCACTATTGCTAGCCCCAGGGAGTTTCTCTAAAACATCTCAAGACCTTTGTAAACAGTAAACTCTCCTCAACTACCAGTTTGACTGTGCCTTCTGCTTCTAGCCAAGGCCCTAACTGATACAAATTAGGCAAAATGTCATAGTACGAAATGTCATAGTACACAGTAAACAAAATGATAGTTTGATTAGGGATTTTATGTTGAAGATGAAATTGAACATAAAGAAAATAAGTTCATCCTATGTGCACTGAATTTATGTTGTAACTTCAACTTCATATCTTTTTTAGAATAAACAAAGAAAAAAACCACACAGTTAGTGACAGAATGAGAATTGGATGTTAGGTCTTTTTTTCTTTTTTTTTTAATGTCTCTTAGCTTTCTTTTTCTTTTTTTTAAAAAATTAATTAATTAATTAATTTATGGCTGTGTTGGGTCTTCGTTTCTGTGCGAGGGCTTTCTCTAGTTGTGGCAAGCGGGGGCCACTGTTCATCGCGGTGCGCGGGCCTCTCACTATCGCGGCCTCTCTTGTTGCGGAGCACAGGCTCCAGACGCGCAGGCTCAGCAACTGTGGCTCACGGGCCCAGCTGCTCTGCAGCACGTGGGATCCTCCCAGACCAGGGCTTGAACCCGTGTCCCCTGCATTGGCAGGCAGATTCTCAACCACTGCGCCACCAGGGAAGCCCCGGATGTTAGGTCTTTGATGCTTTGTTCAGGTTTTTCCCCTAGAATGTACTGTTTTATATGTGGCATTACTCAATAACAGTAAATTAAATATGAATTAACATGCTAAATTTACTTGAGCTTTTTAAAAATCATTTTTACAAGCTAGTCAGTTCCTGGCATTGTTATTAGATGTTTAAGGAGTCAGAACTATATAGTAGTATTTGAAGTGGACTTTTGGGAGATTAGAAAAGTTGCCTGTGTCAGAAGGCCGAGACATCATAGATAGAGCGTGAACCAAAATATTCTTCTCTTTCGCCTGGATTTTCCTGGGTGTCTTAACATTCCTTGTGGCAGAAAAGGAGGCTCAGTTTACAGAGGTTGGTGGCTTATAAGAAAATGGGGACTCAAGAGAAAATGTGGTACAGTTTGTTCATTTTAAGCCTTTTACCCAGTGTGCTTGTCTCTTTATTTAATAAAGAGAAAGATCAGTTTATTTAACAAAGGAAAGATCAGTTCTTCAAGGATAGAAAACTTTGGATATTAAGAGTGTTTAGAGGAGGGTATCTGGATATTTTGCTAAGAGAAGTGATAGTGTAGGATGGGGTTTGTTACTAAATAAATTCTATCAAGATCATATGTTAGTTGTTTTCCAGTTTTCCAGTTTCACTAAGCATACAAAATGAAATCCAGGTTAACTGAAATGAAATCCAGGTTCACTAAGCATACAAAATGAAATCCAGGTTAACCGAAATCCAGGTTAACGTCTTATTGAGAAAGGCTGTGTAATCTATCTTAAAAGAACTTTAGAATTAGTTGTGATGCCAAGTTATCTACTGTACTTGGGGTCAGAGGGAGGTACAAGATGATCTTGGAGTTGACCCTGAAGACTTTGTTAAAAGTGGCCCACCTACAGATATTTACTGACTATTTATTGAATATCTACCATGTGCTGGTACTGTTTTCAGCGTTTGGAATAGCCATGAGCAGGACAGATCCCTTTCTTTAAAGCAGCTTACATTTTAGCTGGGGAGACAAACATAACCAAGTGAAAATAATGAATTTCAGGGAGTTCCCTGGTGGTCCAGTGGTTAGGACTCAGCGCTTTCACTGCTGTGGCCCGGGTTCAGTCCCTGGTTGGGGACTAAGATCCCCCAAGCCGTGCAGCGTGGCCAAAAAAACCATTAAAAAAAATGAATTGCAGGCAAGTACTAAGAAGATGATAAAATAAAAGTGTAGAGTGACTGGTGGACTGCCTTAGTTGGGACAATTTAGGGTAGTCTTCCCTGAGATGTTTATGATGACACCTGAATGATCAGGGGCCTGGTTGGAGGATGGTGATGAATGAAAGAGTTTTTATACTCCACTGAAGTTTTAGGCCATCGTCCATCTCAGTGGAACGAGATGAAATGGTTTATTTCATTTTACATCTAAAATGTTGGTATATTTTGAAATACTGTGATCTACCTGGTGATGAAGTAGATTTGTATTAATTACTCAGATTGCCACCCTGAATTTCTTGTGGCTCACTTAGGTGCAAAAATAGACCTTGAAATTCTGTTTTAGAAGGTAACTCAGTGTAGTAGGCCAGTGAGGGATTGCATACTCTGGCTTAGTGGAGATTGCAAATGTGACACCATGCTCGCCTAACTAATGATTTCAGAAACAAGTGTCCCATTGTGTTTGAGTGCGAGTATATGTGTGCTTGTGGTTATATAACCTTTTAGAAAAGGAAAGTGAAAAGTGAGATAAGTGCCTAATTTCAAGTAGCTTTCTGTGTCTCTGCCTTTTTGCAAAAAGTTGAAGGAAAAGTAATGGAGAAACAAGTTTAGGGAAATCTCTGGCCATTCTTAGTGGGACTGGGGAAAATAAGTTCCTGGACCCTGGAAGTTTGGTTGGCTTGGACGTGTCTGCTTTGTCCAGGCAGAGTTTGCATAGACACTGACACTGGTGTCTTCCCTCTGGCAGGTGGCTCAATCACAAAGGAGTAAGACAGAAGCGCCTAAATGCCTGGCTGGGAATCAAGAATGAGGATGCTGCTGAGTAAGTTCTCTCTGTACCTTTCTGTCAGAGGGCTTTGTTTCCAGGATAAGACATGGGACTTCTTAATACATACTGCGTGCTGGTTCTCTTTGTTATTTGAGGACATTTGAATCAAGAACTTTGCACCTCTTTAAATTGAATTGCCTCAAGAATACCCTATAGGCACTTGAGTTCAAAGACCTGCTGAACCATATGAAACATGGATGCTTAAGCATTGCTCATTCACACATTCATGTGTCAGGTTATTGGATGAGACATGTGAATTCTGTGCTTTCTGCATGATAGCAAATAATGAAGTTGTTAAAAAAAAATCCAACTAATTGCAATTCCACTTTGTCATTTTGTGGTTAAAGATTTAGAAGAGAGTTTTATTCGTGGATTTGCTTTTAGATATAAGTAAACTGATTGTTAGAATAATATTTTAACATTTAATTTTTAGGACCTATTTTATCAATGAGGAAGATGAAAACCTGCCCCATTATGATGAGAAAACCTGGTTTGTTGAGGATATCAATCGAGTACAAGCAGAGGACTTGCTTTATGGGAAACCTGATGGTGCATTCTTAATTCGTGAGAGTAGCAAGAAAGGATGTTATGCTTGCTCTGTGGTGTAAGTCTTCTCTGGGGGTATAACCTTTTGAAAACTTCCACATTGATTAATAGAAAATCAACGCCTCCTAAAGTTCAGATCAAATTAGTTGAAGTACAGTAAAATGAGGAACCATGGCTTAGACCATTAATATTAGTACAAAGAAAACAGTTAGTTGCTTTAAGAGAAATACCATCTGAAATTATTTCGGGGATTTTAATTTAAATGGTAAGCAGACTAGGCCCTGCATTGTTGCTATTGGATTTTAGGTATCTCTGAAAAGTAATTTGAGATTTTCAATTGAAAAGATCACTTAATTCTTTAGTAGTCTCCTGCTTGCCTAACTAGGCCTTCATTGTCAGATTAAGGAAGGCTTGATTAAACAGAACTGTTTTTACTTCAGAAGAAAAACTATCTAAAATTTGTACTTAAATAGTATTCTGTTGAGGTAGTGATAGAAAATGTTGGATGTTTTCTGTAAGATGATTGTATGACTTTGTTTGGAAAAGCCTATTTTCCTTTTAATGGAAAGTGAAATTCTGGGGACAATTAATCATGCCTCAGTGAGATTTTGCCAAAGTGTTATATATATATTCCTTAAAAAGGCAACTGTTTTCATTGACAAAGACCATACCTACAGTGGAGGTAATAGTATGATGGTCATGAGAGCAAGCTTTGGGGCCAGATATACAGGATTCAGATCCTGACTCTACCACTTACCAGATATGTGACCTAGGGTAAGTTACTTAAACTTTCTTTGCCTAGTTTCCTTATTTGTAAAATAAGGATAATAATAATATCTACTTAAGGGTTTTTAAAGTATTACTCGAGTTAATATATGTGATTTAATATACTTTGATCAGTGCTGGAACATAATAAGTAAATGTTATCTACTAATATTATTATGATAATGATGCTGCTGATGGACATGCCAGAAGGCAAGCAAAGATGACAAAATGATTTTGCCCTCAAAGAGGACAAAGTGGTGAGGATAGACAAAAGACACTCATATTAACAGAATGCTTAGTGCTTTACATGATCATCTTGTCCTTAGTGGTCTGTCTCTGTCATGCAGTCAGAGTTTGAATCCAACTTTACCTGGTTTCAAAGCCCACATTTTTCTTTTGCACCACACTTTCTTCATTTCACAGTTAAATATCCAAGATAAATAAAATCACTGTGACATAGGTATCACTAGTAGGCTGTGTGCATGAAGAACTAATTCTGTTAGAGAAAGAGGGTTGGGAGATTTTGTGGAAGAGGTGGCATTTGAGCTGGACTTTGAAAGGATATTGAATAGTGGGACATCTATGGGCAAAAAGTAAGGCAGGAATTGGATTAGTATTATCCAAAGATAGAGCTACTTGAAACATTTCATTTCTCTCTGACCTGGGCTCAGATACTCAAGTGTATTTGAGTGGAAATGGCAGGAGAATATGACTCTTGCAGGATCTGAGATCTTTTAAGAACAATAAAAAGAAGGAAGACAATAAGCCCAGCGCATTAGTAGTCCCTCACTCTTATCTAGGTCGTTGGGTGGCAGCCTGTGGGTTAAAGACTTGGCTGGTGGAAAATGCTGCTCAGCAGCTCAGCTAATTCCTGGGAGACCAAGGAGCAGCTTGAGTATCTTGGGAGCTGTATTCTTTTTCTCCTTCTCCTTCCTTTAGCCACAGACTTAACCAGACTCAAGTCCACAGCAGTGTGGATTTCTGTTGCCTATGAAAACCAACTGCAGTAATATATCATATTGGGGTTCACTTTTGGAGAGATTGGAAGCAAAAGAGTCTGGCATCACAGACTTACACTTGTTTGCTAGCCACTCCAGCTACAGAAAGCCTGCTTACAGTGATTTCTCAGTTTACTCAGGACATTTGCTGAAGTTAGGGATGTGAATAAGTTCAGTTTTTAAGGAGACTCTCATAGCAAAATTAAAATGATCATGTAGTAGGAAGTCAAGGCATAAAACTCACTTGTTTTTCCATTTTAATTTCTGTAAATGACATTATAAAGAAGCCTAAGAAGAAATTGCTTAACTCTACAGCCTTCTCAGGCTAGAAACAACAATATGTGTGTTTCACTAGGTTAAGGAGTTAGTTAGGTAGTGAGCACTTGTGATCCTTATTGTTATTGCTATTTGGGGTAAGAAATTTGATTAGAGATAGAACAGTTAGATCAACAAGGAAACAGAAGACTTGAACAACACTATAAAACAACTAGACCTAACAGACATCTCTAGAACACTTCATCTAACAACAGCAGAATACACATTCTTCTCAAGTGCACATGAAATATTATACAGGCTAGACTACAGGTTAGGCCACAAGTCTCAATAAATAGGGTTGAAATCATACAAAATATGTTGTCTATAACCACAATGGAAAGAAATTAGAAAGTAAAAATAAGGGAATTTGGGAAATTCACAAATGTGGACAATAAATAACACACTCCTAAATAGCAATAGATCAAAAAAAGAAAACAAGGGAAATTAGAAAATACTTCGAGTTAAAAAGAGAAGCACAAAATTCAAAACTTATGGAATGCAGCTAAAGCGGTGCTAAGAGGGAAATTTATAACTGTAAGCATTTATATTAAAAAAGCTCTCAAATCAATAACCTACCCTTCTTTCACCTTAAGAAACTAAAAAAAGAAGAGCAAACTAAACCCAATCGAGCAAAAGGAAGGGAATAATAAAGATTAGAACAGAAGTAAATAAAATAGAGAATAGAAAACAATTGAGGAGGGCTTCCCTGGTGGTGCAGTGGTTAAGAATCCGCCTGCCAATGCAGGGGACACGGGTTCAAGCCCTGGTCCAGGGAGATCCCACATGCCGCAGAGCAACTAAGCCTGTGCACCACAACTACTGAGCCCACGTGTCACAACTACTGAAGCCCGCGTGCCTAGAGCCCGACCTCTGCAACAAGAGAAGCCACTGCAGTGAGAAGCCTGCGCACCGCAACGAAGAGTAGCCCCTGCTTGCCATAACTAGAGAAAGCCCATGCGCGGCAACAAAGACCCAATGCAGCCAAAAATAAATAAAATAAATAAAATTTTTTTAAAAAGGAAACAATTGAGGAAATCAGTGAAACCAGAAATTGGGATGAACAAAATCAATAACTTCTAGTTAAAGTCTTGCACACACACACATACACACACGGGAGAGAGAGAAGACACAAATTACTAAAATCAGGATGAAAGAGGGGACACTACTTGCAGTCCTTACAGAAATAAAAAAAAATAATGATGGAATACTATGAATAATTATATGCTAACAAATTAAACAACCTAGATGAAATGGACAAATTCCTGGAAGCACACAAACTACCAAAACTGACTTAAGAGGAAGTAGAAATTCTGAATAGAACTCTAACAAGTAAAGAAATTGGCTTCACTGGTGAATTCTACCAAATATGTAAAAGGAATTAACACAAGTCCTTCACAAACTCTTCCAAAAAATAGGAGAGAACACTTCCTAATTCATTTTATGAAGGCATATTCCTTATGAATATAGACATAAAAATCTTTAACAAAACACTAGCAAAGCAACTCCAGCAGCATATAAAAAGGATTATAAACCATGACTAAGTAGAATTCATCTTAGGAATGCCAAGAGGTTCAACATTAAAAAATCAATGTAATAAACCATATTAATAGAATTAAGGACAAAAATCAACTGACAATAATCTACTGATTATTTCAGTAGACTCAGAAAAAGCGTTTTACACTCTTACATGTTAAAAAACACTGAATAAACTAGGAATAGGAGGGCACTTCCTCAGCCTGATAAAGGGTATGAAAAACCCACAGCTAATATCATACTTAGTGGTAAAAGACTGAATGCTTAAGCTCAGGAAGAAGACAAGGATGTCTGCTCTCACCACTCCTAATCATTGTACAGAAGGTTCTAGCTAGGGCATTTAGGCAAGAAAAAGAAATAAAAGGTATCCAGATTGGAAAGGAAGAAGTAAACTATTAGAGCTAGTAAATGAGTTCAGCAAGGTTGCAGGTTAAAAGATTAGGATACCAAAAATCAGTTGTATTTCTATATACTAGCAGTGAACAATCTGAAAATGAAATGAAGACAGTCTATTTATAATGGCATAAAAAATGCTAAAATGCCTAGGCTTAAAAAAAAGTGCAAGAGCTATACAGTGAAAACTATGAAACATCATTGAAAGAACTTAAAGAAAACCTAAATAAGTGGAAAAACATCCGTGTTCATGGATGGCAGTACTTCCCAAATTGATCTATGTGTTCAGTGTAATCCCTATAAACAGTACGAGCTGGCTTTTTACAGAAATGTCAAGATGATCTTAAAATTCATATGAAAATGCAAGGGATCCAGAACAGCTAAAATAACCTTGAAAGAATAGAAAAGAGTTGAAGTACACCTCCCAATTTGAAAACTTACAACAAAGCTGTAGTAATCAAAATTGTGAGGTACTAACATAAGATTAAACATGTAGCTCAATGAATAGAAATGAGAGCCAGGAAATAATAAACTCTTACAATTATGGTCAGTTGGTTTTCAGCAAGGGTCTCAAGACCATTCAAAGGGGAAAAAATAGTCATTTCAGCACATGGTGCTGGGACAACTGGTGAGCCACATGCAGAAGAATGAGGTTGGACCCCCACCTCACACCATATACAAAAATTAACTCAAAGTGTATCTTAGGGACTTCCCTGGTGGTCCAGTGGTTAAGAATCCACCTTCCAATGCAGGGGACGCGGGTTCGATCCCTGGTTGGGGAACTAAGATCCCACATGCCACAGGGCAACTAAGCCTGTGCACCACAGCTAGAGTCTGCGCGCTGCAACTAGAGAGAAGCCCATGCACTGCAACAAAAAGATCCCGCGTGCTGCATCTAAGACCCGACGCAGCCAAAAATAAATAAATAAATATTTTTTAAAAAACCCAAAATGTATCATAGAACTAAATGTAAGAGCTAAAAGGTAAAACACTTAGGAGAAAACATTAGGTATAAATCTTTGTGACTTTGGATTAGGCAGTGGTCTCTTAACACATCAAAAACTCAGATGACAAAAGAAAAAGATAAATTGGACTTCACCGTAATTAAAGACTTTGTGCATCAAAGGACACTATCAAGAAAGTAAAAAAGACAACCCACAGAATGGGAGGAAATATTTGCAAATCATATATCTAAGCAACTAGTGTCTAATATATGAAGAACTCTTAACAATAAAAAGACAAGTGCCCCAATTAAAAATGGGCAAAGGATTCAAGTAGACATTTCTTTAAAGAAGATATATAAATGGTCAATAAGCATATGAAAAGATGCTCAATGTCATTAGTCATTAGGGAACTGTAAATCAAAACCACCATGAGATACCACAAGGATGACAGTAATCACAGAGATGGACAATAACAAGTGTTGACAGGGATGTGGAGAAGTTAGAGCCCTCGTACACCGCTGGCAGGAACTTAAAATGGTGCAACCGCTTCAGAAAACAGTTTGGCAGTTTCTCAAAAAGTTTAACTTTCTTTTTGGCGAGGTTGGGGGGTGCCATGCCACGCAGCTTGTGGGATCTTAGTTCCCCGACCAGAGATTGAACCCAGGGCCACGGCGGTGAAAGCACTGAGTCCTAACCACTGGCCCTCCGGGGAATTCCCAAGAAGTTTAACTTATGACTCAACAGTTCCCCTCTTAGGTATATATCCAAGAGAACTGAAAACCCGTGTCCATACAAAAACTTGTATGTGACTATTCACTATAGCCAAAAAGTGTTAACAATCCAGGTGTCCCATCAGTTGATGAATGGACAACCAAATTGTGGCATATCCATACAATAGAATATTACTCAGCCATGAGGAGAAATGAAGTATCAATACATGCTACCACACAGAAGAACTTTGAAAATGGTGTATTAAGTGAAAGTAGCCAGACACAAAAGATTGAGTGATACTGTATGATTCCGTTTATATGAAATGTCCAGAGTAGGCAAATCCATAGTGACAGTAGGTTAGTGGTTGCCCGGGTCTAGGGGGAGGGAGGAATACAGAGTGACTACTAATGGATATATGGTTTCTTTTTAGGGTGATGAAAATATTCTGGAGTGAGATAGTGGTGATTGTTTCACAACCTTATGAATATTCTAAAAACCACTGATTTGCACACTTAATTTTTTTTTTTTTTGGTTTGTTTTGCCCCCTGCAGTGCATTCTTGCCTCATGGAGGTCCAGAGCTGAGTGATTAAATGCAGCCATCCATTTTAGCTACCAGGTCTTGGGAAATGAAGGGTATCTCTGTGACAAGTCTGTAGGGGTGGGGGGACACATGGGTGTGATATCATACAAGCTTTGATTGACAAAAAGCTTCTGCTTCTCCTTTGCAGAACAACTGCTCTCAGACTTCTGTTCATTTAGGGTCCCTTTATCTGTTGCTATCTGCCTTAATTCCCTGTGGTGTTTGTGTGTTGTATCTTTGCAGTGCTGATGGGGAAGTGAAGCACTGCGTGATCTACAGCACTGCTCGGGGCTATGGCTTTGCAGAGCCCTACAACCTGTACAGCTCACTGAAGGAGCTGGTGCTCCATTACCAGCAGACATCCCTCGTCCAGCACAATGACTCCCTCAACGTCAGGCTTGCCTACCCTGTCCACGCACAGATGCCCTCGCTCTGCAGATAAAGAGGGAGTGGGAAGAGCGGTGGCTCTCTAGCATTTTTTCTACAGTTTTTATTAGACTATGAGGGCATTCTTTCTACGTAGACTGCTTGTTTTGCACAAGAAGTGATTCTGTGAATGTGAAGTGGAGAGGCCGAGCAGCAGCCGGCCAGAATGGGGGCATATGGGGCCTGGGGTTCTCTGGGACTCACTGCTGCACTGACATAGGAAGCTGGGAGCAGATGCTGTTTTTTGGAAAGTCTGTTTCCTTGGGGTTTTTGTTTTATTTAGCCAGGCACCCTCAACAGAACACATTAGGCCTGATGGGGGTGAGAGTTATATCTGGAAGCCTCTGGGGAGTCCATGTCCTCTTCTGAGAGGCCATGTCGCCCTGAGAGTGTGGTGGGGCATGGCCCTTCTCTCTTCCTCCCAACAAGGCGGTGGTTTTGGTTCAGTGGTAGAATGGCATTTGGTGAAAAAGACAACCAAAGGAAAATGGGGAGGCTTGGGATTTCATTTAAAGAATCTTAATCCATGGGTAAAAACTTTCAACCGAAGGTACTTAACCAACATCGTTTAGGCGTCAGCATCTCAGTAGCTCCTCCCTTTAAAGAAGCATTATGTTTAGAAACCAAATTGATCCCAGCAAAACGATTGTTGCCAGACTAAGGTCTGATGGAAGAAGGCGGCACTAGTATCTGAATGCACACTTCTGTACCAAAACTTGAAAGTAAAACTAGAGAATTTGTTAGTTTTAGCAAACACTAAAATTGGTCAGTGTAACTCCTTTTGCCCTGCCCTTGTTTCTCTGAGATGAGGAATAGTGTTCTTTTTGTGGGCTGGTGAGCTTTGAATCATAAAATGAAGTTGGTACTTGTGTGGTGTTTCCTTAGCCTAAAGAATGATCTGTTGTTTGAAACCTTTGTAACTTGTGTGTATGAGTAAAGAAAAGGTGCAATCCAGTGCTTTTAGATGGCTTGATATACCAAATAATGATGTAGAACAACATTCTTATATGTGCTTCCCCAAGTTTAAATGCCCAGCAGAAATAGTCAGCATGGTTTAATTTCCCGTCATCTCCTGTCGTTTGCTGGGTGGGGCCCAGGGGAGCCATAGGTGGCTAAGGCTGTAGCTGGAAGGGAGCCAGATTGCGGTCAGGGACTTCAGTAAATCACAGGCCCAAGGGCTCTGGTTTCCAGGGCGAGGGTCATACCACATTACCCATGTGCTTCCATACAGTGGTTTCTGAAACTTTTGCAAGGAGAGGAAGGGATGGCTTGGAGTTTAGACTGTTAGCCGAAGCCATCTGGAAGCTTTTTTCTTTGCCTTTTTTGTGATCCTGCCGTTAAGATGATGTGCACAGACTGTCCTCATGCTCCAGTGGCCCTGATTTTAGGCCAGGAATCCTCTGCTTCATGTGGTTTAAGCCTTCCAGCTGAGTGAAGCTGGGCAAATGGAGCTGGAGGCAGCCTCTACTCCTACCTCCATTATGCTCCACCCTCCTCAGTCAACACTCGTTTGACAAATAGAGTCCAGCTGCCTCTGAGCCAATCTCTTGGTGAATAAATAAGGTTTACACCTAGGGAAACTCCAGTTTTGGGGATGAAAGAAACAAATTTTGCTTCCCCTGAGCACTTATCTTGGTGACAGGATCTAGAATGGACCATGACATAGAAATAGACATAGATTAACAATTTGGGGGAGAACCTCCAGAGTTACTAACAGTGAAGATAGAAAGAAAAGGGGCATATCTTTGGCTTTTCCTTGGTTACGTTGCAGTCTCAGGATTGGGTGAGGCAGACAAATGAAACCCCCTCCAGTGTCACTGTTCTGACCTAAGCCCTTAACTAGTTGATAGCCCGCTGGAATCCCTTCCCCATATTGCCAGATTGTTGAACCTGCTTAAGCAGCTAGATGCTCAAGATTGGGTGCAAGGAATCCCTTCTTTCTGGTACTAAAATTTAGTGTGTCCTGGATATCTCTTAAAATAACCGAAAAGGAGAATGAGGATGAACCATGTGTTGCTCCTTATCAGGCAGCATTAAGGGTGTGCAGGGAGAGCGCAAGCACCATCTACCATTTACACTTGGGCTGGCTAGTGGAGAAGGGCTACTCATTTTTAAGTCATACATTCCTTCACTTTTTCTTCCCTGTTTTTCATTACTGAATTTGTCGCTTTGTGGGAACTAAGACCTAGGGATCATTTGAGAAGTTGGAAAGTATCTTTTCTGAGTAGTTGCCATGTGATTTGCTTGATCTTGACCAGTGGAAATGGCATAGGGACCAGTCTGCTAACCACTTGGAGGGGTAGTATGCAGCTCTTTTACTCCATGGTCTTGGCAGCAGGTCTTGGCCTCCTTCATCAGAACCTAGCTCTGTGTGTTATCCCATGATCTGGGCCCTGGGATTCTCTCTTGGCATCTTAACTGCAGCCTCAGTGAGGCAGAGGGTAAAGAGACAGACCAAGACCAGAGGGGCTCATTGTTTTCCAGGCTAGAGAAGCTGGCCACCAACACGGAAGCAGCTTGGGGCTGGCTGGACACCGGTCAGAGGCCTATCTTTTCCAGGTTGAGCTTTCATCACAGAACAATGCTCTGTCTCCATCTGGCCATAGATGCTAACTAAGCCTTGGCCATGCCTCAGGCCTGTATAGGCTAGTGGTGTCCTTACCACTGATTTGGTCAAGTTTGAGGACTTCTGATTACCGCCCCTACTCTGTCTCCAAGCCTCGATGGAATCCCCGCTTATTTTGGACCCTCAAGTGCTTTGCAGAAGCTCTGAGAGCCAATGTGGTGTCTTCCACCGGTCTCCTCTTGCAGCAAGGAACCAGCCTCATGGGTCCTCTTGGGCCAAGAATTGCATGTGGGCAATTACTGGTTATTCAAGGTGGTCTCTTGCCAGTTAAGACTCCTTAGTAGATCTGTGTGAGGCTTCAGTGGCCTCAAAGCAGAGGGTCCAGATGGGGGCCTGGCTGGGCCCTCTGCTGTCAACTGCTCAGCCTTGCTCTAGCTCCAGCCACTTGTGACAGACAACCTTGTTTCCTTACAAATTCCAGCATGTGACTTTGGTGCCCTGTTGTTACTCGTGAAAAACCTATTCTTCTGTTGTCTTTGGTGTAGTCAAAAAAATTCATGTAGTTACGTAAAAATATCGGATTTACAAGGAAGCCAACTGTATGTCTTGTGTTGGGACAATTCATAATGTAGTTCCTAGACCACTTTTGCAAATTGTTCTTGTCACCAGGTGTGTTCAGACATTGCTGTGCAGTTGTGGGGGAGGGTGGGGGGAAGGTGAGGGGAGATACTTTTTGGTCTTTTTGTTTTTTACCTTCCCCAAGTGGGGACAGTCTGGCCAACTTGCTCCAGTAATGCAATAAAGACATTACAATAAAGCACCTTTTTGTTCTCATGCTATGGAGGGGTGGGCTGGGCGGGGGGTGGCAAAAGGAAGACTGGGGTATTGAAAAGCCCCGAAGCTCCCAAACCTTCTCTGCCATGGCACCAAAAGATCAAGATCAGTCCTGGGGCTGATTTGGGGTTACCAGAGGCTCTCTTCTTCCCCTGAAGAGGAAGTCAAGCCTGTCAGGCATGATGCCAGAATCCTGTCCACCAACACAGGACACACGGAGACTCAGAAACTAACCCTGATAAAGTTAAACGTGAGAGCCCTTTTGTCCTCACCCCATTCCTATTAGAAAGGCCACTTAATTGATTCTTAATACCTGTCTCTGCCCAGCAGTGTGTTTGCATGCTGTTTTGTGGGGGCAGGGGTGTGGGCTGTCTTAACAGTCTGCCTGTCCTCTTGTTGCCCCCGGCCGTCACCCTCCTGCCACACTTTGTTGAGGTTCCTACATGTTGGGAACATAATCAGCAAACATGTGACCAGCACTGTGGGCAAAGGGCACTGCAGTTCTCATCCTTGTCACTCAGGCCCCACTCACGTGTGTACTGAATTACAAATCAGACTGAAGGGCAATAATCTATTGTTCTAAATGACCTTGCCTACGTCCTTCCTCCCCAGTGCACTTAGCTACATAGCACCCTCAAGGCCACTGCTAGGAACCACAGATGATTTCCCCTAATTCTGAGAGTTTTTCCCACTCTCAGCATGGGATGCTCAAACTCCTATCTATCTACAGCCCAGTCCTCTCTTCTGAACTCCACCTGCTGGCGGGATATCTCAAATGGGGCCTTGGGTGTCCCACAGGACTGCAAACTTTTTGTCTACTTAATGAGTAAACATATGCTTGGCTATGAATTCCCTTACGTTCCTACCACCAAACCTATAACTGGTCTGCATCCACCTAACTAACTCCTCTCCCTCTCACCTGTCAAATTACAAAAGGTAGCCCTCCTCCAACTATAAGCTAGTCTCTCCATGTGTATTTTGGATCCTGTTTTCTCCCATCTTCTCAGGAATCTCCTGTGAGTTCTCTGTTGTTCCCTCTCAACTGGATGATCCATTTAAACGTGGCTGGCTGTCTCTCACTCCACTTGCTCAGTCTCGTCTCAATCCTTTATCTCTTCAGAGCCTAACCTTTTTAAAAAAACATCTAAGTTTGTCTTTATTTCTTCACCTCCTCAAGCTCTTCAGTACGGGTCTCACCACTACCTGAAATTGCTCTCCTTGATGTCTTAAGTAACCAGCATTGTGACTACTCTGAAAAACTCTGCTATTGACTCCATGATCATTCATCTCGTTTTCCTCCTGCATCTCTGACTGTTCCTTTTAATTCTCCTGGACTCTAAGTAAGTCTCTTGGGCGCCTCTGGCCCCCTCACTTATGCCTTTTTCCCTGGCAGTTTTATCCACATCCATGAATTCACCTACCGTCTCTAGGCCAATCATACCCATCGTTGTTTCTCCTGCCCAGACCTATGTTGCGAGGTACCTCACATGCAACATATTGAATGCAGGGTCACCACGTAGCCCTGGTTCTTTCATTATTTCATATTTCAGTGAATGGAAATACATAATTCATCTGGTTATATAGGTCAGGAATGTAGTCATCTTTGATACCTTTGCTTTGTGTCTACATAAAACCCACCACCAACCTATATTAATTTTTACTTTCTAAATAGCAAAGATATCCAACTTCTCTCCAACTTCACTGTTTCACTATCTCTAACAATACTGGAAGGCCTCCCTTTTATCATTCTTGCCCCCTCAAATTCATTTTCATTATAGCAACCAGAGTCATCTTTTCAAAATAGAAATCTGGGGAATTCCCTGGTGGTCCAGTGGTTAGGACTCAGACTTGCGCTGCCAGGGCCCAGGTTCAATCCTTGGTCAGGGAACTAAAAACAAAAAACAAAAAAAACAACAACAAAAAAACTCCAAACAAAACAAAACAAAACAAAAACACCAAAAAGGGACTTCCCTGTGGCACAGTGGTTAAGAATCTGCCTGCCAATGCAGGGGACACAGGTTCAATCCCTGGTCTGGGAAGATTCCACATGCCACGGAGCAACTAAGCCCGTGCGCCACAACTACTGAGCCTGTGTGCTACAACTACTGAAGCCATGTGCTTAGAGCCCATGCTCCGCAACAAGAGAAGCCACAGCAATAAGAAGCCTGTGCACCACAATGAAGAGTAGCCTGCTCGCCGCAACTAGAGAAAGCCCGTGCACAGCAACGAAGACCCAACACAGCCAAAATATTAAAAAAAAACAAAACAAAAAAACACCCAAATCTGAACTTGTGTAAAACCATTAAATAACTTTCAATTGCTCTTATGGTAAATCACAAAATTCTTAAAATCATCTGGCTTCTCCCAAGTTCAGGATCTCATCCCCTACTTCAGTTACTCATTTGGCTCCCTCCACTCAGCTAACCTCAATGGCTTGGACCTTTTCCTTTTTCCTTCTGCACATGTCCTCTGTACAATCCCTATCTTCTCCTATGGCTTTAATTACCACCTATTGCCTGATGGCTGCCAGATCTATGCGTCCAGCTCCCTACACCTCCCCGCCTTCTGGGGACACCTCCTCATTGTTGCCATCCTAGTTTAGACCACCGCAACGGGTCACTACATCATTTTCTCTCTGGTCGGCTTACTCCACTTGAGCCTCTCTACACTGCGGCCAGTGATCTTCCTAAAACCTAAATCTGATTATACCACTCCCAGAATTACCTTCCAGAAGCTCCTCACTCCTGTCAGGCTAATCTGGCAGTGTTTCTCAAGGGGAGCACCACTGGCACTTGGGGCAGCTGCCCTAGGCATTACAGGATGCTTAGCATCTCTGTGCCTACTCTTCTCAAATCCCTTCCTTCCTCCCATTTCCAACGCCCTAGGGGGGCAGGTCCTCCCTCCCAGGAACTGCTGCAAGATGTGCCCGCACCTCCCCCTTCACCTATGGTATGGCGCTTCTAACCAGATCCTGACCTACATGGGGGGCTGCCCCAGGCAACTAGTTACCTGTGTTCCCAGTGTCCCGGACAGGCTGTCCAAGGATCTGCCGTCAGTGAATGACTGAAGGAAGGAGGAAGGCAGGTTCAAGAGGGGCCTGGAAGGCTGAGGGGCCAGACATCTGCCACCACAGGCAGGGTGCGCCCTCTGGCGGCCACAGCCTTCCCCACGCAGGGTGACGAGGAGCTGCAGGATGCATGTCGCGCCCAGCCAGTACCCAGAGGCATTTTCCTGTCTCTAGGCCTCTTGATGCCTCTCCTTCTGACCTAGGCACTGGATTATGGAACAGTCAGTGCAAGACAGCAGTTTGGCAAGTCCTGCATCACCATGGAGGCCCTCTACCACAGCCCTACCCCCTGTCCCTGGGATGCCATCTCCTGACTCCTCCAACAACAATGGTCCCACAGCTGTCCTCCCCCTCCCTTCCACACCACCCACCCACTCACCAACTGCAGTCCTACCCACTGGGGGCTGCCCATGTCAGCAATGTCCATATCCAGTGCTAAGGCCTACCTGACAACAGCCCAAGAAGGGCTGACTGGCTACAAACATTAACGGTTTATGACTAAATACGGAAGGCAGTTTCTCTATTTCACCTGGCCTCTCAGCATTTTACCAAGTAAGCTCTCGTTCCATTTAAAATCTCTTTACTTTTGGATTTTATGACTCTTCCTCGATGTCTTCTTTCTTTGCCTTAAATGCTAGTGCATTACTACTGGTACATTGATGGCTCTCAGATTTCTAACTTCAGTCTAGATTTTCCTACTGAGTTCCAGACCCATGCACCCAAACTTCTGGATGTCCCACAAGTACCTCAAATTAAATATATCCCAAGTTCAACCCTTCACCTCCCTCTACCTCTTTTTCTCATTTACTGGCTAAGAGCACTCCAAATTAGGAGATAAATGTGGGTTCTAGAGTCAAGAGAGACCTAGATTCTAATCCTAGCCCTGCCCAGAGCTGTATGATCTTGCTCACATTAATGTCTGAAAACCTGAGTCCCCTTCTCTATAAAGCAGGAATATTACTTGCTACATGGCCTTCTCTGGTTCCCCATCACCTACAGAAAGTCTAAACTCCTAGAAGACTCTTAGATATGGCCCTCGTCTAACTCACTAGACCCATTTCCAGTTTGAATTACTTTCAGCTCTTTGAATATGCCAGGTGTATGGCAAGTGCCGTACTCTGTCTGGACATTCTTTCTCACACTAATCCCCACTCTTCTAACCTAGCAAACTACTACCTATCATCTGTCCTCCAGGTTTGAGCTCAGATGCCCTAGTCTCTGGGAAGCCTAGCTGGCTTAGGCACCCTCCCACAACAGTGTCTCATTCATCACTACATTCTCAGCAGCAACACAGGACCTTAAGTTACATTTGTATTGACTGAAGGAAAGAAGAAAGCCAAAGACATAAAGATAGTTTCCAAGAGCGTGTATTACACAGGACTGAGTGCAAGAAATGGCAAACAACCTCTATGTTTGCTTTAAAAGCTCATCGGGTGCCAATGCCAAGTCCTGATGCTTCTGAGGGCCCCCTGGGTCTCGGCCCTTCTGGAGCAGGCTGGGCCCAGGCTCCTGGGTGAGGGGGCAGCTTTTGCATGGAATGTCCTGCCTCCTGTCACCTGAGGCATCAGGCACTTTGGTGATACCCAGGGCTGGCTCCTCTTCCTCTCTTTGTGTACACTCAGGCTCCCATAGCCAGCTCTGGCTGGGAACCTCACAAGGTAGATGGGCCCGCCCAGGGGCACTGGGTGGCCATGACTTCCCCTCCTGTCTGGGAGGCAGGTTTGCAGGGTGGACTGGAGTTGTAGTTTCCAAATCCTGGGAGCTGGCCAGCCCATCTAACATTGTTGCCTTTCTGGTTGGGGATGCCCTGTCAGGGCCTTCAACAATGAATTTCCAGGACCACGGGCCCAGCTCTCCAGAGGTGGAGGCAGTGGAGCAACTGGTGGGGATGAGTCCTGAAGAGCTCGGACAAAGTGCTGTTAGTGCCTGGGTGTGGAGGTGCTGGGCCTTCCAGCAGCCTTCAGGGGGGATGGGGTCTGTGGGTCCAGCCCTACCCAGGTGGGGGGCTGATGACGAGGAGCTGGCAGCCTCTTCAAAGGCTTGTAGGATCCCAAGCCTCTTCTGGGGGACACTAGGGCCTTCCATTCTGGGAGATCCCAGTGTGACCCCTGTCAATAGGCCTGGGACCACTGGGCCCTGGCTCCTGGGATCCCTGGGCAAGAAGGCATCCTCTTCCTCACCCTCTCCTGCTCCTGCTCCTCTGAGGAGTGGATCCTGGCCCACTTCTGGGTTAGGTACCAAGCTTGGCTCCTGTACACCTTGGCTGTTCTCAGGCCCCTCATCAGTGTCATCTTCTGAAGAGTCAACCTCCCGGATGGCTTCCTGCTTCTGCAGCGACTCTCGCCGTTCAGCCCGGTCCTGGCGGAGGGTTCCTAGGGCCCGTGAGGGAGCAGCCTGCAGCACCCCTTTCCCTGGCAGCGCCCCCTTCCCAGACAGCACACTCCTGGTCCCAACTACCTCCAGAGAGCTGACTTCCCTGGGTGGCAATTCCTTCTTTAGCTCAGGGTAGGGCAGGTCAAGGCTATGTTTTCGAGAAGTGGCTAGCTTCTTCTCAGAAGCAGCGAGTGCAGCCGCCAGTTTCTCAGCTGACTGCACCCTCTTAAGTAGCGGTGAGCGGGGTGGCTCCGCACTCTTGGGCCGTGAGAGTTGCCGGCCTAGGGGAGGCGACAAGTGAAGCTTGGTAGGGAAGGCCTGGACTCCATGGCCAGACAGGGGTGATGGGGAACGCTGGGGTGAAGCTGCTGGTGGTGGAGAAGGGGTGTGGGCCAGTGGTGACAGTGGGATGCTGCCTGCTGACTTGCGCCGTGGAGAGCGGTACTGGCGTTGGAGCTTGGGCGCCAGACCGTGGAGGGAGCTGGGCCGTGTGTGCCCAGAGCCGGCTGGAGAACTGGGCACGCTGGAGCTGGGGGAGCTGCTCTGTGATGAATTTCCCCCCACTTTGCACAGACAGACAGACAGACAGAGACACACACACACAAAGGCAGAGCAGTTAGCTCTAAGAAGTGACTGAGGGGCAAAACAGGGCTTAGCCCTGGAATGTCCCAGGATCATCAAGGTTACTCCACCAGTGAACCAGAGCCCAGGCTACAGAAATGAAGTCACCCTCCACCTGTCACCTCCTCCCCAAGACTGCTGGATCTTAAGGGGGTGGGTTGGATGAGAGCTTCAGAGTGGGACCAGTGGGAAGCACAGAGGGCCCAGGACTCTGCTACCTCCCAGGGGCTGTCTCTGCAACCAGCCCTTCATACCTGAATGCACAGCTTCAGGGGTCACCCTGTAGCCCTGAGTGGGAGATCGGGGAGAAAGGCTGTGGCTGTGTGTGGGAGAGCCTGGCCCACTCTCCCCTGATGACAAAGAGCGGTTAAGGGAAGAAAGGCTGCGGCTGGTGTGGAGTAGGGATGCCTGCTTCGTGATCTTCCGGAACAGGGAGCTCCTTTTTCTGCTGCAGAGACAGGGGTCAGAGGCTGTCTGAGTTGGTGCCCAGGGCACAGCACACACTGGGGCAAGGGCCAGGGTCCCCAGCACACACTAGCACCTAGGTGGCTGAGAGCAGATCCCCTGGGCTAAGTCTGGCTCACCTTTCTTGCCCATCCTTGCCCCGGCTCCGCTTGCTCCTTCGGGCCATCTTGGCCTTGTAGCTGTCCTTCCGAGCTGGCCCCACTTTAATGGATGTGTTCTCCAGGGGAGTTGTTGAAATAGACACCTTGTTTCCACTCTGGGGATCAGAGCATGAGCCTAGGCTAAGGCCGTGGCTGTGTTCCTGCCCCTGCCCCTCCCGCTGGGTACGGCTGTCCCACAGCTTGAGCTTCTGCCCCTGCATCACCATGTCTGAGCCAGGGACCACCTTCCTTCTTCACAGATTAGGAAATGGCTCCACTGGAGCCCAAGTGGTTTGCGGTTGGGAAGATAGAGAAGAGGTTCACATGCCCTGTCCTCCAGTCCTACCCACAGCTCAGCAGGATCCCTGCCTTGGTCAATGAGGGTGTCGCCTTCCAGTGAAAACCCTTTGCTATGGCCACACCCAAGTTCCGTGTGTATGTGCATCTGTCCTCAGTGTCAGGTATGTGTGCGCCCAACTCTCCCACTCCCCCATGGCCAGTCACAGACTCATAAGGCTGGAGTCATTCAGGGACCGCAGCAGGCGGCACACCCAGCACTGACCTTCAGGATCAGCTCCACCACCTCTGTATGCACCAGCCCGTGCACAGGCTCCCCGTTGACGTGTGTGATGAGGTCCCCCTGACGGAGCCCCGCCTCACTGGCTGGACCTCCGTCCTCCACGTGCTGTCCCGGGGAGAGAACAGTCCTCAGCCTGGAGCCTGAGCATGAAGGGTGGGGCCTAGCTCTGCTCATCGAGTTGTGACCCCTACCCCCCACTCTTTAACCCCTGAGGGTAATGTGGGCGGGGACAGAAGCAGGGACAGACAGGCCCTAGTAAGGGGAAGGAAGAAGAGTGATGAAGCTGGGAGACAACAGGTCTGGATGGCCAGACATACCCACACCATGTGGTGCACAGTGTAGACGTCCGAGTCACCCATGTAGACACGGATGGCCCGCAGGGTGAAGCCATACTTCTTGCCGGCTCGGTGGATGATGATGGGGGGCCTTGAGCTACTGAGGGCTGGCAGGAAGTCCCTGCTTGGAGAAGAGTCCCTGGATGATGGGTTGGATGACTGGGAATGCGGGGACATGGGGCTGGCCAGTGGAGAGCAGGTGTGGTGCTCTGGAGAAGGAGAAGCCGGGACTTAGTGCGTCCATGCTCGAGCCCGGCCCCCGTCTGGGCTGTTGATCCCACACAGCTCTAGTCACAGAGCCTGCCCCCAGCCAGGTATGTCTTCCCCGCAACCTCTGAGCAGCAAAGCGCCTTCGTGTGCCCAGACCCTCGCAGACCCCAGGAGGTGACGGGCTCGCATTTACTGAGTGCTTACTTATATGCATTAGGGACCATATAAGCTCTTCATACATACTTGAACGTCACAATTATCCTATGAGCTACCATCATTAATACCCACATTTTTTGATGAGGAACTTGAGGCTCAGAGGGATTAAGCACCTTCTTCAAGATCAAGAGCTCTTCAGTGATGGAACCAGGATCTGAATATGAGCTCTCTGCCTCAGAGCCTGCGCTCATTACACGGTGCTATCTGCCTTCTGGAACACGCACACACAACCCCAGACCAACGCACACCTTTAGAGACCCCTGCTCTCTTAACAAAGGGGCCACAGTGACACACAGCCTCTCGGATCCCTGCTCCTCAACACACAGAACACAGACACACCTGCTGCGTGCACACACCAGCCATGGGCCCACAGAGGTTCCAAGGCCCTTCCTATGAGTTTTATCTTCGCTCCCCAGGGGTCTCACCCGTAGGAATGAGGAGGGACAGGGCTGTGGCTGAGGCGGACTTGATCACTTTGTTGATGGGGCGAGCGGTGCGCTTTTCTATAGAGTCCCCAGAGAGTAGCCGGTGGCGGGCCCTGCGCACCGCCAGGTCGCTGATGGCCTTGGCTGTGGCTCCCTCAGCCAGCTGTGGGGTCCCGCGGCCTCCTCGAGTCTCCACGGCTGTGGACCAAGTGACGAGTGAGACCTGCAGTGCAGCTGAGCCTCCCCTCCCGACCCCCTGCAGCATCCCCAGCCTAGGCCCTCTGGCCACCCGCTGGGCCGCACCTGGACTGGAAGCGCTGCTCTGGCCAAGAGGCTCCTCATCCAGCTTCAGCCGCCGTTCCGCTGGCCGTTCAGGGGCAGGCCCGGATACCCACTCTCCAGACGGGGGTGTCAGAAGCCAAGCACCCTCCTGCTGCTGCCTCCTAGGGGGGCCGCCAGCCTCCTCAGTGCCCTCAGGGAAGCGAGGCACGTCCAGGAGGCCCGAGCAGTGGCGGCGCACTGTGAGTGGAGGGCTGGAGTCGCTCTCCGTGTGGGATGACTCAGACACCGACAGCCGCTTCCGTAATCTGTGGGACACAAGGCCTAGGGTGAGGTGGCCCCGGAGGCCTCCCTCCTCCAGCCCAGGCTTCCTCTGGGGCTCATGTCACAGAACCTCTCTCCAGGAGCCATCCTCTCGAAGGCCCCTCACCGCACCACATGCCTCCCCTCCATCCGTGAGCACCAGCGGATGGCTGTGCCGCCCACCCTTGGGCGAGCTCTGGGTGCTCACATCTCAGGGGAGCCGATCACCCAGCTCCGCTCTCGGCCCCTCAGCCCCGCCAGGCTGTCCGAGCGGTCCTCCTTCTCCTCGCTCAGGCTGCGCTTGGTGGGGGGCGGCATCCGGCGCTCCTCAAGCAGCGAGAGCCTTTCCATGCTGCTGTACACCTGTGGGCACAGGAGACCTGCCGGGACGCCCAACGACCACACCTCCCAAGGAGCGAAAAGGATCCTCAGCGCCTGAAGCCCAGGAATTCGAGCCAGTTCTCCTCTTCCTTCCCCCACATATACCAGATGAATATTCGAGGAAACAGCTATTCCACTGGTCTGACCTGGCCGCACCCTGGCATCTCATATGTCAGGGCCCTGAGTAGATCTAGAGGCATCTGTCACATGCAGGCCCAGACCTTTCCCGCTCTTTTCCCAGAGGTAGCCCATCCCCTCCTCCCCAGGTGTGCCCCAGGGGTGTCCCTCAATAGGTCCTCTTCTCCCAATTCTCCAGCCTGGGCCCACCACAGTCGCACCTTGCTGAACCTTGGAGAACAGGAAGAGAACTGGCGAATCTCAAGGTAGCCATCCTCACTCACTTCCTCCTCGTCCTCTGAGTCTATGTGGTGGTATCGCTCTGAGCGGGCTGGGACACACAGAACAGTGCCTTTCAGAGGCCACGGTGGTGGCTTCCTTTAACCCTACCAGACCTCAGGAGGGCCTGGAGAAGTTGCTCCTGATACCAAGTTCACGGTGCACAGGTGTTTCTGGGCACACAGGTAAGATCCCTGCTCCTCCCCGTCCCACCAGTGGCCTTACTGTCAAAGTAGCTGGTATCATCCTCTGACTCCAGCTGAGGAATAAATTCAGCCTTCTGACGAAGAAGTCCCGTCCAGTCCAGACCAATAAAGAACGGGTGCTGCTTCACCTCATAGGCACTGCCTGTGGACAGGGATGGCGTGGGCAAGGGGCTGGGGTGAGCTGTGTGGAGTCCAGGTCAGCACGTCCAGTGAGAACCTAGGCCTCGAAAGGCTGGGCCTGGAGGCCTCAGCTTCCAGCACCTTCCTCTTCCGCCCACAGGGAGCAGGGCAGAGGTTCAGGATCCAGGGGCACCGCCCACACCTGAAGCCTGAACCTCCCAGTTATATGGAATCAGCCCTACTCCTCCAAGTGCTGAGAAAGGTTAGTGGGGCCTGTCCCACCTGTACCCAGTCTCTCCAGAGGGTTCTGGTGGAGCAGTTTTGAGGTGAGATCCTGGGCATCCGGCGGCAGCGCATCATCCCCCTCGGGCCACACAATCTCATCTGAAGAGTCATTGGGTGTGACAAGGAAAGGAGTGGGTTAGAGAAGGTCTCAGAAGTCGTGGGCAGAGTGGGGAGATGGAGAAGAGGGTCCTGTGATAGGATACGTGTGGGGAGGCATACAGGGCCCAGCCCAGAGCCCTGAAAGCCTTGCCTGGGACCCACTTCCTTTAAGTTGTACAGGTTCCTGTCCTTCTAGGGGAGCCTCCCACATCCTAGACCATGGCTTGCTCTTTGATCCAGGGTGGCCACTGCAAAGCAGTGACTTCCCCTGGTCTGATCTCCAGCTCACCTTGCCTTTACACTCCAGACACATGTACACTCACACACACACAGAACCCACACTCACGGGGTATGCACAGACCCAACACAGGTACACCACCCATGCACTCATGTGGGACCAGGCACACAATGAGGACAAGCGCTAGGTGACACACAGAGTTTGCATGTGCACACATCTGAGGCAAGCATACCAAACACACACACATGAACACAGAACAAGAACTCGTGAGCCTCGCAGATGCATGCGTTAAGTCGTATTTGTGGATCCAGATTCTGTCCCCTTGGTGGGCCAGGGGGATGGTACCTACCACTGATCACTTGCCCAAAGAGCTCCTCTGGAGTGTCTCCGAAGAAAGGGACGCAGCCCACCAGGAACTCATACAGGATTATGCCCATGGCCCACCAGTCCACTGGCTTCCCATAGCCCTGACGCAGGATCACCTCAGGGGCAATGTACTCCGGGGTCCCGCATACCTGGGCACAAAGAAGCCAGGCTGGCTCAGCATCCAGAGACAGTGAATTGGCATGGCGTCTGGAGGGGTTGGGGTGCTCCCACTTCTGGAGCAGAAAGTCTCTGAATGAAGACTCAGCTCACTCTGGTTAATGAGCAGGAGCAATAGGAGCCCCAGGGTACCAGAGGTGGAGCTGTTGGTGGGGTGAGTTTATGTATTTCCTAATTAACCAAAACATCTAGTTCTAGCCTGGAACCACCACTCCCTTTCGGCATGTGGTACCCAAAATTGGTCTCTGCCCTCCAGCCTCCAAACAACAGACACTACAGTCATATGACTCCTACAGGGACTTGTGAACAGTCACAACCTGTAATGTCAAATCAGGAAACGTCCCGCGGCTACTCTCAGGACGCAGCCCAGTGGAAACTTGGAGCTGTGTTCCAAGGACACAGGTGCCAGGAGAGCTTTGCTCTTCACTGAGGCTAGAAGTCTCAGGACTGACCTCTTATCAGTCTCTGAGAGTGTCAATGGTTATGTGACCTATCTTCTTCAAACCCTGAGGAGGAAGATGATTTTGGATTTTATATCCATGTGATTCTCATGGGTCACCTTATTTTCCAAATGTGCTACCTATCTCAATGCCTCCCTGGAACCAAAAGGTGGAAAAGACAGGAGCTCTCAGTCTTAACATCTAGCTGCAAGGTAAGCATGTGGCCTCCAGTCCTTACTCTGAGGCCTGGATTCAACCCCCAAGGTCTCAACCATCCTTCTTATTACCTGCTTGTCCAGGAACTCCCGAGTATCCTTTTCAATGTGGCCCTCGTACAAGTTTGTGGTCAGACTCATGAGGCCAATTTTAGAAAGGCCAAAGTCAGTGAGCTTGATGTGCCCCATGGATGTAATCAGCAGGCTGGGAAACCAGAGAAACAAAAGTTTGAAGTTATTTCCTGGTCTTCCAAGATTGCTGATTTTAGTATATGCTCAATTTTCCCACTCAGGCGTCTACAGTGGGACATAAGCAGGGTAGCTTCATCAGGGAGACAGGCAGCTGTGAAAGAATAAATAGCTCTGGTTGTATGAGTACTGTACTCTGCACAAGCAACTAAGCTGCCTTTTGCCCATTCCCCCAATTCACTTTTGTTTACTGCCCTCAACCGTATTCTATACCGAGGGCAAGTATCAGCCAGCTGAGAAACAGACTTTCTTCCACGAGCGATCAGCTTCATCCTAAGGCTCCAGCCATTCCCAGTCCCCTCTCCTGACCTAGGTGGCTCGCAATACCCCGAATCAGGGAGAGGGCAAAGGGGCACAATGATCTCGTTCCACATCCACGGCTAGTTTTAGGAGGGCTGGTTGGGAGAAACTAGAAGTAAGATCTCACAGAGAACTGTCTCTTCCCCTTCACATACTCTGCCTGAGCCATTTTGTGCCAAAGGCTTCACCCTACTACCCCTTTATTCCCAAATCTGTATCTCTGGCCCTGACTTCTTTTTTTTTTTTTTTTTGGCCCTGACTTCTTTCATGAGCTCCATGCCTAAAAACTGCCCAGATGTCCTACAGGCACACGAACTCAACCTGTCCAAAACAAGGTCATGCCTCCTAACTGGTCCTCTTCTCAGTGAAAAGCAGTAGTTTCTGTTACCTACTGAGCTCTGTGATAAGTGCTTTAGCAATTATTTATCAAAATATTCTGGCTCATGAAAGGTCTTACAGAGTAACTAACACAACAAAGGTAGGTATTATTATCCCCAAGAGGAGGAACAGGAGGCTCAGAGAGGTTTAATTAACAGACGGGAGTTCAGAGAGTTAACGAGCTCTATGAACTTAGGTCTGTCTAATGTCAAAGCTGCTTTCCACTACAGAGGCTTACCACCACCAGCACCAAGGTGGAAATCTGGAAGATATCCCAGACTCCTGCTCTCTCACCCCAGCCTTATCATTTCCTTTCCACTTCCCAACACTATCCCTCTCTTCTCCATCCTGACTCTCTTCCAGTGCAGGCACTGTTGTTTCGGGCCTAGACTACTGCCATGGTCTCATCACCTCTTTCCATGGGCAGTGATCTTCCTAAACCTAAATCAGAGTCTGAGTGTGACACTCTGTCACCCTGTGGTTAACAGGCCCTTCAGAGACTCTCTAGGACCCTTTAAAATTAAACCCAAACTTAACAAAAGCCCCCTTGATGATCCAATCCCTGCCCCTCTCTCTAGCTTCCTCTCTTACTACTCTGACCAACTAACAATCTCAGCTTCAGCCATACTGTACTATTTGTAGTTCCTGAATGGGACCCGTCCCCACACCTGTGCGTGCCTTTGCAGATCCTGCTCCCCAGCTTGAGAAAGCTCCTCCCACCTTCACCCACCTGACTAATACCTTCTAAGAAGCAGCCTATACAAAGATATTTCTGTCACCCACACTAGATTTAAGCTCTACAGGCCAGGGACTAGAATATAGTGCTTGGCACAGAGTAGATGTCAGTAAATGTCAGGACACTTGTTTAGCCATCTACTAGATGTGTGGATTCTTTTGTTCCTGCTTGGTTTCTTGAGTGGAGCTCCTCAGTGATTCTCTGATGTCACTAAAGCCTTACGGTGCCCTTGCCAGACCTTGCTGGCAATGTTCTTTGCATTTGGGGTAGTCAGGGGCTAGAGTACCAAGCCTAGATGGACACCCACATGAGCAGTGTTTCCTAGCAGCCATTTGGGATAGATTCAAACATGCTGTGTCTGCGTTCATTTATCTAGAGACCCAAGAGGGACACCCTAAACGAGGGACTCGGACAGTGGGCATACTTGTCAGGCTTGAGGTCACGGTGCACGATGCCATAGTTGTGTAAGTACTCCAGGGCCAGCACAGTTTCCGCAAAGTACAGGCGCACCATGTCCACAGGCAGGGCCCCGATATTCTTCAGCAGAGTGGCACAGTCTCCTCCTGCAACAAGTCCAGGACACTATGAAGGATGGGTCCAGTGCCCTGCTCTAGATGGGCTCAGAGGCCCCAGAGTAGATAGTGTCACAGAATACCCTGGTGCCAGACTGTGATTCTAGCCCCTCTGCTGCTGGCATGGGTGGGAGAGTGTGGAGGGGAGCAGGAGGTAAGAGGAGTTGGCCAGTGGCTGTCAAGGCCATTGTTCAGGACAAAGAGGGAATGAACCCGGGCCTCTATGCCTGTAAGCTGACTCGTTGGGACAGGACTAAGTTATTTTAGGATGGGAATCCTGTTTATTGTAAACACATCTGGCTGAGACTTCAGCATTTGTTCATTTATTTCCTTCCTGCTGGCTGTCCTTCACTTTTTGAGTAAATTAACACTGTAAACTGCCAGCACCTACCCAAAGAATGAAAAGCGGAGTTCTGTTCAGCTTCAACTTCAAGACTTAGGCAAAATATCATTGGAAGCTGTACACAGCCCTGACGAAGGGAGAGGGAAGGCCACTGGCAAAGCGGCTGCCCCCTCCAGAGCTGTGCCCCATGATGCTCTCCTACACCATCCCCAGAGCATTTTGTGGGGTCTTAAGGGGCATCCCCTTCAAAAACCATCCGCAAGGGCAGTGGCTTTCCTCTCCTCTGAGGGCCCAGATGCAATCCTCCCAGCATCCGACCCTGGGCTTTGGTGGCTCTGCTACCCTCTTTGTTCCTGCCAGGTACCAGCAGGTCTGCCAGGCTGTGCAGGCTTTGTAGCTGTGGGGCTGATACATCCTGTCCTGACATGGGCAGCCTCATGGCAGCTACTGCTCCAGAAGCCTCTCCCTGGGAGGGGCACGGCACCTTGTGCCCACCATGGCCAAATGGTCTCTGAGATCCTAAGGCAGAAACCAAGGCCAAAGAGAGGTTGGGAAGCTGGGCCCTGAAACTTCACGCCTACACAAGTTGTTGGTCCCTGCTCAGGGCTGTCTCAGGTTATGCCGTGGCCCCCAAGCCAGGCCACCTTTCCCCCAGTACCTTCAACATACTCCATCACCATGCACAGGTGGCGCTTGGTCTCAAAGGAGCAGAACATGCTGACCACAAAGGGGTTCTCAGCAAAAGTCAGTATGTCACGCTCCACAAAGGCCTGCTGGATCTGGTTCCGTAGGATCAGGTTCTGCTTGTTGATCTTCTTCACGGCAAAGCGCTGCCGGGTGGACTTGTGCCGCACCAGGAATACGGCCCTGGAAACAAAGTCCATCTGTACCCCACGGCCCTCAGCCCCTGAGCTGTGCTCTCCTCCACTGCTGAGCTTGGGTGGTCAAACTGTTTCCTCTCACACCTTATCAATGCACAGAACAAAGGAGCAGGGGGTGCTTATCAATGAGAAGGATCTGAGCCCTGCCCAGGGAGCTCTTCAATTTCCTGATATACCAAGTCCTGAGGACACAGCTCAACTCCTCCTCAGAGCTCAGTGAGAGGAGGAGTGCCACCAAGAGGAGAGGGAATCTTTCCTGGGAAAGGAACCACACTCAGATGTCAGAGGAAACTGGGCTCTTGCCTCTCCTGGAGGCTTCAGGGAGGGACAGGGTCCGTCCTGAGGCATCTGGTGCTCAGAGGATTAGGCATCATTCACTTCCGGAAGGAAGAGCCCCAGGGCCGACTTAGCTCCAGTCCCGGCCACACCCTGACCCCTGCCTTTACCCATAGGCGCCGTTGCTGATGAGCTTAATGGTTTCGAAGTCCTCTTCAGAGGGTGTCTTTTTAGATGTCAGAGATGCCCCACGGCCCTGGAAGACATGGGAAAAGGCAGGAGCCAGGAATGCTTCTCAGAGCTCACAGTTTTGGGGAAGCTGTGGCCCCAGCATCTGCTCAGCTCTTAGCCCTGCCGTAGCCTCCTGCCCATTCTTCCCCAGGAACTGAATGACCTCTCAGACAGTGTAAGCAACTGCCCACTCGGCCATCCCTCCTTCAGACAAGTCTCTTAGAGAGAATTCACAGCCCTTTGCTTCACAGGGCCCCGGCTCCAGGATTGAGGCAGGAGCTCAGGGTCTTTACCTCGACTGAATCATCTGTCTCCGGAGTGTCAGGACTGTCATAGCTGCTCAACTGGGCCATTTCTAGAAACAAAGAAAGGACACAAGAGAAAAGTGTGCGTGGCAATGTCAAGACATCTCAGCAGTCCATTCACATCACACGACAGATGCATGTAGGGAAGGCATTAATGCTTCCTGCATCAGGCTGGGAGGTGGTCCTGTGGCTCTATCCTTAGTGCAGTCACAGCTTTTGGACTTGCTTGTCAAATAATATTGCCACTCCTATTTCTAGAAGTCCAGTGCCATTCAAAAGGCCTGGCAAATTCTACAAAGCTTCCCTCAAACTTGGGACAATACCTGAAAACAGGGCCCAAAGCTGGGCTGTCTGATAGTTGGCCCCCATCCTGCTGGTCAAGACTCTGCTTTGCCAGATGAGGTTGGGAAGCAGGAAAGGCAGGAGTGGGATGACTAGAGACTAGGGATTTGGAAGCCCATGGTTCATGAGGGGCTCAGTGTGAAGGCCCAGAGAATGGCATTATCTTCTGAAGCCCTGAGTTGGGACCACCCCAAAGACACAGGAGGACTTGTGAGGTGGCACCAGGAGAGGCAAGCACGCAGAGGAGGTGACCATTTTTGAAAATGTGATTGTGGTCCTCTGTGATGACCTTTTGATCTTAGGCTCTAAATCCAATGCAGGTGGGCCCAAGGCAATCCAGCTTGGGTTATATAAGGCAGATGTGGACAATCCTGAAGGAGGGGTTGTTTCATGACAGAGAACACAGAGTTTTTCCTATAGCCCTCGGTCCTCTGATGCTGTGTTGTGTCCCGGTCCAACTAAGCCTCTTCTCCAAGTGGCTTCCCTGCTGTTAGAGCTTGTAGGCTGTGGGGCCTCTTTGCAGCCACCAGGCCGCATGCTCACCCTCTAGGGGATCCCGTGTGAGGCCCAGTTGGCTAACGATGTAGCGGGGAATGTCACATTTAATCCCTTGTCCCTCTTTGGCGTGGCCCTCAGCTGCTTCTAACAGGTGGTAGAACTCTTCAGGGTCAAACTCCTGTACCGGGGAGAGAGGTAGTCAGTGGTGAGGGCTACAAGAGCAGGCTGCTGGTCTCCTTGGCTTTACGGCATATACCCAGAGTAGGATGAACAAGAAGACTTCTTCTTTGTGATGGACACCCCTACCCCTGAATCCCCAGAAACATCATGATTCAGGAACCAATGGGGACAAAGCTGTCTTACAGGTCACCTCCAGATAGGACATCCTAAGCATTTGCTGTCTTTACAGCAATAAGAACCAGAGCATTTGGTTTCCAGAGAGCTCTGCCTATTTGCCTGGTCCAAAGCCTTGTGCCAGCCAGACACGGCACTGTCCGGTGTGTTCCCACACCCAGTGAAGAGGGGCAGTCCTGGCACATCTTCAATCACGCTTCACAGCCCTGGCGGTGCACACACATGCCTTCAGACATCTACTGAGCAACCCCTGTGTGCTGGGGGCTGAAGAGCCTTGTGGACACAGCACGGATGTCCTTGTCTGCCTGGAGCACGTAATAACGAGGGCCCCATTGACTGAGTGCCTACTAAGTGCCACTATGGGCTAAACCCTGAAGACACACCTCTGTGACCTTGATGAGGAAATCAAGGCTCACAGAGATGCATGGACTTGACCATGGCCACAGAGGTAGGAAGAAAGAGAAAACCAGCACGCAAACCCAGGCCTAACTCCAAGCCCCTGTTTAACCACGGACTTCATGTCCTTGCGGGAGAGGCCTCTGTTCACCGCGACCCCAGCCTCCACTGCTTTCTTTACCTCTGGTCTCACGGGTTTGGAGAACTCTCCCACTACCTATGTGGATACAATCTAACCCAGACTGGAAGTCCTTTTACCTTCTTCTTCATCCTCAGTCCCTGTCTAGTCAGAATGTCTACTTCAGAAACCCCCCTCTACCCAACTCTTCCGCTCTGTTCTCCCACCATTGTCCTAGTTCTGGGCGCTCCTCTCTCTCACATGAACTGCTTTAAGTGCCTCTGCAAGGCTGTCCCTGGCTCATCCTGCCTTCTCTTCCAATTCGCTATCCATGCTGCAGCCAGCGTTATCTTTCTTAGGAGTAAATCTAATGGAGTATTACTCAGAAGTAAATAGGAACCAATTACTGATACATGCAATAACATGTATGAATCTCAAAAAAATTATGCTGAGTGAAAGAAGTCAGAACATACTATATGATTTAATTTATATGAAACTGTACAAAAGGCAAACTTACCCATAGTGAAAGAGCAGGTAAGTGGTTGCCTGGAGTGGGAGGTAAGGCGGGCAGGGGAAAGGGACTGACTGCAAAGGGGCACAAGGGAATTTTCTAAGGCGGGAGAAATGTTTTCCATCTTAACTGTGGTAGTGATTAGACAGGTGTATATTTGTTAAAACTCACTGAACTGTATACTCAAATGGGATATATTTGATTGTATGTAAATTATACCTCTATAAAATTAGTTTAAAAAAGTAAATCTGACCATGTCATATTCTTACCTAAACTTTCTGATGGCTCCAAGTAGCCTTAAGGATAAATGCAAACTCCTGAGCCAAGAACCCAACACTCTCCATGGTCCTGTCGTGGTCTACCTCCCGGGTTTATCCCTCACCAACACTTCAGACACACCCTGTACTCCATCAAATGCCTTTTCTAATGGCTCTCCCCTGGCAAACTCATAATTATCCTTCAAGTAGCTGACTAAGCTTCACATTCCCCAGGGAGCCTTCACTGAATGTCCATCTCTGTTCATCCCGAGGAGGACTAGAGCACTTCCTTCCCCATGTCCCCGTTGCACCTTGTACTTCCCTTGGTTGCAAACTTCTTCCAGTATCATAATTATTATTTGCATGTCTCCATGCCTCATACCTAAGGCACTAAAAGATGAAATCTAACTCTGCTGCAGAGGAGGCACTGTAGGATCAGGGACTCTGCTTTATTTACGCCTGTATCTCCAGTGTCTAGAATGACGCAGGTACTCAGTGAAGTGTCACTGAATGATCAAACGAAGGGTGGACTCAACTTGTGCAAACGAAACTGGCCTGTCTCCTCACCCCCAGGGTCCCCATTGACCTGGGGCCTGCTCGGTGAGGGATGGGCAGACGAGCACCCCTCCCTGCCACACTCCTCAGGAGCATCCACTTTTCCTCCCAGGGACTTGCTTGCGTGTCATATTTAAATAAGGACTTCAGCAGCAGAAATGGCAGTGGGTGCCCCCACAGTTCTGCTGTTACCAGAATACTTCCTCCACAGCCCCCGTTCCCTCCCCTCCAGCCACCGCCGCCCCTCCCCCACCCCCACCCCCCCTCCAACCTTCCCAGAGCCCACTCACCAGGCATTCCAGGAGACGAGCAGGGCGGGCAATGACAATCATCAGCTTTTTCACCAGCTGCATCACAAAAGCCACTTCTGAACTCTCTGAGCGCTCATGAGCCTGTAGAGAAGACAAAGGATGCTTAAGCAATCCAGCGGCCCAACATGGCTGAGCGAAGCAGGACTGGGCTGGGCAGAGCCTACTCTGGGGAGAAGCACTTTGTAGTACAGAGAGTGCTGCAAAGTAAAGACCTTAGAGAGGGCCAGTGGGCCGTGAGGGGAGACAGGCTGCTCACCAGGAACCACATGAGCTGCGGAACACTACATGACGCCGAGGAATGTCACAGAGACACGCAGCTTTACCTGCTGCTCCATCCAGCAGGCTTCACTTACCCTCCAGACCCCAGCTCAAGGGGTAACTCCCAATGGAGCCTTCACTGATGCTCACTTTCCACCACAGACAGACTGTTAAGGAATAGAAAGACCTCAAGGCAGGAGAGGGATGTGACCAGAAGGGCTGTAGTGTGGATGGTGCACTAAGGAGGGCAAGCCTAAAAGCAGGGAAACCCACCAGCAGGCTACTGCAATAGTGCAGATGAAAAAGGCATAAGTCAAGGCAGTAAGAATGGAGGGAAATGGACCGACTGGGCCATCTCAGAGCAGCCCTGAGGGGTGGAAGAGGCAGGAATAGATGGTAAGTACAATGACAATTTTAGGGAAATTCCATTGAACCCATAAATGAAATAGACAGTATAAAAAAATACACAGTTTAGGTGAGGATAGGTAGAGAACATATTCCCTTTGTTTTTTTTTTATTTTTTTTTTAAAGATTTATTGATTTATTGATTGATTGAGTGATTGCTATGTTGGGTCTTCGTTTCTGTGCTAGGGCTTTCTCTAGTTGCGGCAAGCGGGGGGCCACTCTTCATCGCGGTGCGCAGGCCTCTCACTATCGTGGCCTCTCTTGTTGCGGAGCACAGGCTCCAGACGCGCAGGCTCAGTAATTGTGGCTCACGGGCCTGGTTGCTCCGCGGCATGTGGGATCTTCCCAGACCAGGGCTCGAACCCGTGTCCCCTGCATTGGCAGGCAGACTCTCAACCACTGCACCACCAGGGAAGCCCTTCCCTTTGGTTTTAAAGAGAAAGCAGGTAGGTGGAAAAGTTCTGCTTTGGATTTGGAAAGTTTGAGGTACCTATACTAGATATTTTCTTAGGTATTTGCTCAGCCCCGGAGACTCTCTCTTCCTGGAAACTGCTCTGACTTCTGGAGCCACATTTGTATTGTGTGGCTGCACTTTCCCTCCCACCTCCAATAGCTGACCAGAGTGGACTACTTTCCTAGGAACTTACTTTTTTTTTTTTTTTTAATTTTTGGCCATACCATGCAGCATGCAAGATCTTAGTTCCCTGACCAGGGACTGAACCCATGCCCCCTGTATTGGGAGCATGGAGTCTTAACCACTGGACTACCAGGGAAGTCCCCCCAACCCCCGCTTTTTCTTTTACATTTTTTTTTCCCCTAGGAACTTAAAAATGGGTGGAACGACAACCATTAATATCAGCATGACAGAACTGTATAATTCGCTCTTGGGTGAAAAGGATGACCATACCTACCAAAGAGAGAGAAACAGAGCTGAGAGAAGGAAGACGAATGGTTCCTGGGCTTTCCAAAGGCTCTCGTTTCTGGTTCTGGTCCCTTCTTAAGGCCTGGTTGCATTCCTGTCTTCAGTTCTCTAAGACACCCTTTCAATCTTTATAATTAGTTTCCCTTTCCTGCATAAACTGCTCTGAGTTGGTTCTCTACTACTTGCAACGAAGAATACTAACCGATGTGGGAAGTACAGTGGAGGAGTCCAATCAGCAGCTGGGGCCACTGACCCGGAGCTCAGAAGAACAGTGGGGAGCAAGGGCCCTTAGCAGATAGATGACAAGTGAAGACACAGGAGCTGACAGGGCCGATCAGAGAGTGAAGAAAGGAGAATGAGGAGCACGGATGCTCAGGAAGGTGCCCCTTGAAACACCAGCATTTAAGAAAACTTGTGAAGGGGCAGCAAGACCGCAAGACTGGAGAGAACAGTGTCATGACAACTGGGGGGGGAGAAAAGATCAAAGAGAGGTATTCACTGTGGAAACCTCTGTAGACAGGTGAAGGAAGGTGAGGACTGAAAGAGGTCACAGCATTTGGCAACCGGCCAGTTAGTTCTTTGGTGACTTTTGCCTGAAATGTTTCAGTGGAATAATGGGAAGGGAAAGTAGAAGGCAAGAGACTGAACAGTGAACAGGTTGTAAGGAAAGAAATATAGCAAATGAAGACCATTAAAAAAAACTGGTTATGCAATGAAAAGAGAGGTTGGGCACTTGATGAAATCTTGTTCTTTCTTTTAACACGCAGCTCAAATATCAACTTTGTGAAGCCTCATCTAAGTCCCCTGCCCACATACACACACACACACACACACACACAAACGAAGAACAAGAAGTAACGGCTCCTTTTTCTGTTTTCCTAGCTGTTTGCTCACAGCACATGGTACTAGCATGTTGTTTTACAATTAATTGTCTGTCTCTACAGGTACACTGTAGGGCCTTGTGAGTAGAGAGGCTATGTCGCCTAGCACAGGTGCCTCTTATATAGCAGATGTCAATGCTTATTGACTAAGTATTTGAAAGTGTACGATCTTAGGCTCTGGAATAAGTAACCTGGGTTTGGGTGCTAGCTCTGCTACTCAAGAAATGAGTTACCTTGGGCTAACTTGGCCCTTTTAAGGTTTGGTTTCCTCATCTGCATATTTAGAGAATAATAATAATACCTTCCTTACAGTGTTGTTGTGAAGATTAAATTAGACAATGTAGTGCCTAGCAAATTCATCTACCAGGGTTTCCCTGCAGACATCCTTCACTCTAGTCATGCCAAACTACTTTACCTGCAATTCCTGAAATGAACCAACTTCCTCCACACCTCTGAAAGGTTGTTTATACTGCTTTCTAGGTCCAGTGAACTCCTACCTACTCATCAAGACTCAGCTTTTCCTGAACTCTCCATGCAGAGTCAGCACGTCCTCCTCTGTGCTCAGAACTGATCTCTGTTTAGTGCTCATCAATCACACTTACTATAATAAACAAAAGTGAGGTAATTCATATAGAGCACTCACTGTGTTGTGTGGCATACAGTATACTTTGATAAACGATAGTTATTATTTTTACTGTAATACATATTGATGGGTCTGTAAACCCCAGTCAACAGCAAATTCCTTGAGCCAGAACCAGCACTGAACTTCTTCTCTGCATTCCCAGGGCCCAGCAAATGAGAGAACATATGAATGCACTGGCTCCATGTTCAGTGCTCTTCCCACTGCCAGGGGCAATGCATCTGGGAAATGCCTGAAGCTTTTGGGCAAAGCTCTGACTTGAGCATTTCAGAAGATCCATCTTAGATGTGCAAGCAACCTTGGAAGTCACTCTAGTTGATTTATCTGATGCCTCAATCCCTGATTCCTACGTATTGTTGGAGAACAGTTAGAAAGTTATTCTTGAACAGAAACAAACAGCCGCCAGTGATGTTTCATGGGACTTCAGCTTTTTAAACTCATATTTCTGCAATGTTTAAATTTAAGTATTACTTTTGAAATCAGAAAAAGACATTTTTGTAGAAGGAAGAACTTTTTCATTAAATCAAAACCTTTCTCGCCGTAACTCTTGTCCACTGGGCTAGTATGCCTTTTAGGGGACAGAGAAACTGCCACATATTACATATGCTAAAACTCCTAATATTTGACAGCAATAATCGTGATCATCTTTAGTCATCCTTTCTCTAGATTCAACTGTTTCCTAAATTAAAAAAACAAACAAACAACTTCCTGCTCCTAATTTCTGGACTAACACACCGGAGTCGTTTGAGCCCATTAGCCTGGGCTCTCAGATCAGTTGGTCCTACAAAAGCATGAAGGCACATGTCTGGAGGTAACAGGGGTCTGGACTGGGACATATTCTAGTGACATTAAGAGGAGACAGCACATCTCCTCTCCCCTAAGCTGTACTAATGGTGTGATATGGGCAACTGTAGTCTGAGTGGGAAGGCGTCCGATCACCCTATCGGAGAGGCAGAGAGGAAAGCGAAGAGCGGAGCACGAAGCAGCGAGAAGAACTCAATGGTCTCTGGATTACTTTGCCCAGAGACTTTTTACACTGGGGAGGATCAGGTCTCTAAACACATCAGTCCCCACTGGAGAACTTCTGCTACGCAAACAGAATATCGGCAAATGGATAAACCCGTAGTGCAGTCCTCGGGTCTGTTTTCCCTCGACTGAGGAGAAGCAGTCTCAAGGTTCTGCTTACACCAGTATGTCTACCAAAAGAGAGCCCACTACAGCCACTGGGGCCTCTTTTTGGCTCTGGGTTACAAATCTCCTAGGCAAATATTTATGAACACTACCAACGTTGGAGCCTCGGGAAGAGTAATTGGTATTAGAAAAGGAAAGGACTCACAGCACTGAGTTCTGACACCGAACAGGCTTCTCTGCGAAATGCAGGGGACTGAGGAGGAACCAAAGCCCAGCAGCAGCAGCACATGTGGGGTGGGTCCCGCATACCAGCAGGGAGGTGGCAAGCAGGCTGGGAACACCATGACTGCCTTAATCTTAGCTGGGGACTAAAAACCACTACTATACGGATTCACCAGAGTTCCAGAACAAGGACACTCACATCTTGCAGAAGCTTCTCTAAATTCTCTTGAAGTTCATAGAAGTAGTGTGAGGTAATGAGGCCACTCCGAGATTTATCCAGGCAGTCTCGGGCCATCTCAATCACCTGATGATGAATAAAACTCAAGGTTCCGTCTGCCAAGGGCAACACGTTGTCTGGAGTGTTGGAGGAAATGAACTCTGCTAGATGCTCTTCCATTTGTGCGGTGGCCTGCAAATCAAAGCAGGACAAGTGACTCTTCCCTTCTGATCCAGCTCGGCTGGAGCTAAGCCTGAAGGGCCTGGTCAGAGCCTAAGGATGGGCTCTGTGATCCTGGTTTCCTGATGTTGCATTTGGGGAACCTGATGACTGGAGACGTGAAAGGTCACCTTCAAGTCAAGTCAAAACATTACAATCAAGGCCCTCTCTCACCTGGCCTTGTCCACCTCCCCACTCCTTGAAGGGCACATTCTTTTGCTCTAAGGACACTGAGGTTCTGTTGTTCCTTTATCATGCTATCTCATGCCTCTGTCCATTTATGCTGTTCCCTGTGTGTAGCTTTTTCTTCTGCCAAGCCTGCCTGGCAAACTCCTACTACTCCTTCTAATCTCAGTTCAAGCATCACCTTTCCTCTGGGAAGTCTTTGATTCCTCCAGGAAAACTAGGGTTTCCTTTCCTCTGTGCTTCCACTGGACCTCCCAACTGTATAAACTTGGTGTGTGGACACTCCTGGTTTCGAAATCTTTCTCCAGACTGGGAACTTCTTCAAGTCAGTGGGAGTTTGATTTATCTCAGGATCCTCTTACTTGGACTTAGGACCCAACTGAGCTAAGCAGATGTTCAGAGAGTGTTTATTGAAGGTGTGAACCTGCCTGCTCACGGACCTGGATCCCCAGCAGAGCAGCATGAGGTCTGGCTCAGAAGCCTCGTGGGGACCTAACTGCACAGGAGTGTCAAAACGACAACTACACATCAGCTAACAAGTTCCTAACTGCCTATCTAGGGCTTGGCTTTCTTTCCTTTGCCACCAGGTGGTGATTTCTGATTTTCAGTGTGTGTTTAAGTGGGTGTTTGTATATATATGTGTGTGTATACACACACACATATTTATGGTGTAGCGGTGTGGTAGGGAGAGAGGCAGGGGAGGGGAGGTGAAAGAGGAGAGGGAGTGGAAGGAATCTTAACATGCTTTTTCTAACATGAGTTCATCTTACATACAAACGTGCAATGCTAGAATAACAATACAACACCTAATATAGAAGGAGGAGGAGGAGGAAACACGTGAGATGCATTTCTAAACACTATACACTTCCAAACTTTTTTATGAAGAACCAAGGCACAACAGAATGATTTCCTAGCTGTTCATTCTGCCCCTCTTCCTTGCTCTTACTCTCCAGTGCCCATTTGAAGGCTAGAAAGTGCAGACCACAGGGCAGCAAAGAAATAACAGCTAACACTTACTGAGTGCTTACTATGTCCTGGGCACAGTTAGAAAAGCTTAATGTTCACTAATCTTCACAAACTCCCTATGAGATAGATACTCTTATTATCCCAGATTACAGATGAGGCAAATGAAGCTCAGAGAAGTTAAATAATCTGCCCAGGGTCATGAGGCTAATAAATGGTAGAAACAAACTTGAACCCAGTCGGCCTGGTCCCAGAGTCTGAGCTCCTCCTCACTGCTCTGCTTCACTGTGAATGTCAAGAGGGAAAGCACAAGGGCTTCACACTTTTTCCCTAAGCCACCCATGTGTGCCCAGGAGACTACTCGAGGCTCGAAAAAGGACACTCTTGGAGGAGCAGGGAACCACACACTGTAGACCCTAGATACAGATGAACAGGTAGAGCCGGGGGTCTGGATGGAGGATGAAGAAAGAGGCTTGAAGACCCCATGCTTGCTGTTGTCATGGAGAGGGAGCCTCTGTCAGGCCCTGATTCTCTCTCGGACAGAACTGGCTGTGTTCTGCAGGAACAGGGCCTATCATTAGAAAGCCAGGTCAGAGTGTTTAGGCATGTGGTGTTCAAAAGAAATGCAAATGGGAAACAAGGTCCTCGTTCTACATACAAGGAGGTTTACAGTCAAACTGCAGTTGTGAAGACCATTTCTCAACCATCTCAGGACAGTAACCTACCTTCCTCCCTCAGCATTTCCATGCTTGAAAACACAAGTCCAAATGTGAATAGCAACTCTGAGCTGTCTTACTGTCTTACTCTGAGACCTTACTGCTCTCTCTGGCCAACTTCTTGCCAGAGGAAATTTCCAGCGTAGCTCTGTTTGTGCTTGGTAATGGGAGTGCTGCTTTAGAAATCTGCATTAAATGAAGGTGCTCTCAGAGGGCAAATCTCCTTCTGGGGGACCCCGACTCATGGATCCTGATGTGCATGGTTAGAAACAAGGTCTCTGCTCTTTCCTTCCCACTAATGTACAGTGGGATATGTTTTTGACATTTCCCTCTGGATACCCCTTTCTCTGGGGAGTGGAGAAATAGAGGCTCTGCAAGTACGATCCCCAAACTCAAAGTCCTCTGCTGCCTTCCTCTTCTCCAGCAGTCTGAAAGCCCTCATGCTTGTGTCCTCCTCCTCCTGGTGCCTCCCCGCTCTCCTTCCGGATTGCCTCTGGCGACTCCCCCACCCCCAGTCTTCCCACTGGGGCTGGCTGGAGGTGGCATCCTCAGAGGCGTTACCAGTCTCCTTTAAACTGGATCCTTACCTTGGGGAATCTTTCCTTGTACACATGATTCATCATTATTATTTCACTGTCAAAGGAAACTGGTGACCGTCCAGGACTAAATAAGAAAGAAACAACTGTATTACTTTAGTGCCAGGGAACCTTCAAGGAGAAAGATGCCCATCCCCAGAGCCCGTGCCCACCCACTGTCTGCAACACCCACACACTCCCACCTTAAGGAGTGCTGAGTTCCAGAGGCTTTCTTATTCCTGGAGCTGCCAGCACTGTTCAGCTCAAAATTGTGCCATCTGGAGCTAGACTACCTTCCTGTAAGAGGCCTGGCCTTCACAAAGACTTCTGCCAGGGCCTGAAAAGGCCCAGACAGGAGGAGACCACTCTTGAGGCCACTGGTGGTTCTTCTAGGATCATCTCCTCCAGAACAGGACTCTCTGGGTCTTCTTTGCTTTGGCCAGTGGGGTTGGGCATACCCCAGCATGTTCTAGGAATCAAATCAAATCAAACCACCACCAAAACAACCAAAGGAAGAACAGTGTATACCTGTATCTTTTCTAAACAAGCTGCATCTAATGGGGCTAACTTAGCTCTCACCTGGGAAATGAATGAGGCCAGTCCAGCCAGCCCATAGTGAATTATAAACCTGGGTCATCTAAATCTTCCCCTTTGGCCCATGTGTGATTACATCCTCTTAAAGGATTTCAGAGTTTGAGCCACACAACTGAATGGCTATTTGGGTCCTGCCCAGTTTGGTGCCCGACATGTGATCCCAGCTGAGCTATGTTCAGAACTGTTCTTTTCTGCCTTTCCTCCCTACAGTAGGCCATGGTCTGCCTGCTACATTAATGCACATTACCCAGCATTTTAAGAGTAATCCTCGGGGATTTCCCAGAGGTACTGTAGTCCTCTCAGTCTCAAATGGCCTAAAAGGCGCCCCTGTCTCTGTGTGGAGTGTGAAGAGCATCAAGATTCAGACGTTCCTCTGTATGAGACAAAGAAACACACTGGGCTCCACACTCCACACTCCTTCAGTTGTATGTCTGACCCTTTGCACTGCAGTCCCAGTCATTATTCTCACCAATCTGAACTTGAACCAGTCTTTGTGGTCTGGCTCAGCTCACTGGCACTTGCAGTGCCAACATGACCTGAGGGGATTCTTCCTGGAAGGCACTGCTCCTCTGGGCCCCCACCCTGAACATGTTAACCAACTTCTTATTTCCCAGGGACCCTGGAAATCTGAGCTCGACCATTTAAAGCCATGATCATTTTATTCTCCACCCTCTCCCTTAACCTGGAATTCTGGCACAGATTTACCACCTAATGCCAAAGAGAAGAGCTGATTTAATCTATGGAATACACAAGATAAATCAGCTGTTAAGGTTTGTTTGGTTTGATGAGCCCAGGTGATTCAGGGAAATGAGATAGATTTAGATGGGCATTTAGTTCTGCTTCTGCAATGGGCTTCTTCCCCGAGTCAGCCATAAGTGTCCTCAGAAGCAACTTTCTTAGTTGGCCTAGTTTATATATGCTGGGCCTCTGGGTTCCATCAGAGGAACCCATCACCATCACCATCAGTTCCATCACCATCAGAATGGATGATACTATTACTCTCCTTTTACTGAATGGAGTCCAAAGTACATTTCTACTGCCAACTACTTGCAAAGGGAAAAAGAGGGACCCCTTGACAGCATCTTCAGGCACCTCTTGTGATGGTGAGTTGAGCTGTACCCAATACCAAAGGGCTTGAGCTTCACTGCACTTGACTCATTTGAGCTGTGCCCATGTGCTAGGCCAGGGGTTGGCAAACTATGGCCCGCAGACCAAATCTGGCCCGCCGGCTGCTTTTATAAATAAAGTTTACATAATGTCTGTGGATGATTCTGCACAACAGCAGAGTAAGTAGCTGCCAGAGATGATATGGCCTACAAAGTGTGAATTATTTACTACCTTGCCCTTTATGGAATAAGTTTGTTGACTCCTAGGCTGTGCAGACAAGCTGAACTCCACGGGTACCAGGGCAGTGGGTGGAGGGCACCCTCACCTGAGGCTGCGGGAGCGAGGCCGCAGGGCCGGGGACTGCCGTCCTTCTTCATCGGGTACACTCTCTGTGCTGAAATGCTTCGTCAGAAAGTGCAGCTCATCGGCTGTAGGCTGGAAGGGCAACTGGTGCAGCTTTTCCTGCGAGGAGCATGATGACTAGAGGGGACAACATTTTTAAAAAGCATTAAAGACATGTCTAAGGCAGTCTAGAAGTGGAGAAGGACTGAAAATGGTCAGGGGCTCCCCAGTCAACGTAAACCTGAAGTCAGCCCACAGTCAGCATGCTTCCCCTCGCCCCCTTGAGCCTCCACTGTGCATGATCCCGTTCATCTCTATCCTTCAGAGCTCTCAGTTCTGACGAAGCCAAGATACTATTGTCCTTCATGAGCCTTGCAGGGGGCCAGACCCAGACATTCATGAGGTGTGACAGCTCCCCAACTACCTAGGGAGCCTCTTTAGGTGGCAAAAAGCAGATTCTTCCACGTGGACCCTCTGCCCTCAGTGAAGCTTTTGGCTGGTTAGAATGGAAAGTAATTATAATAAATCATGCTTCCTGGCTTATTAGGAAATGTTCCAGGTATGCCCAGCCTACAAATGACAATCCCGTAAGTTTTCCCTTCTACAACACCTTGGGAGAGCCCCAGGATGGCTCAGCAATGTTTCCTTTAGGCTGTTACCCAGAGGGCAACTGGCTTTGCTGCAGCTGTGAAGGCTTTGCCCAGGCTCTAGGGACACCAATAGGCAAGAAAATCCAGCAGGGAAGAAAATTATTTTTAGATCTAGAACCCAAAGATTAGACTTGACCTGAAAACAATTAAGAATTCTAAACATGGCCCAACGACTGAGATTCCACAATCACAAGAGCCCATTTGAGGGAGTGAGCTGTGCTATTACAGGCATCCCACCAATGCAGCCATTGCCGTGGCAGCCCCGGTCAGCACCTGGATCAGTGAACTCCCGCCCTTACCTGACAAGACTAGCTACAGCAGCAGCAAATCTAACACTATTGGCTCAATTTCTGTTCACCAACTGATGAAGGATCTGGGGTTAAATGTCTAAATTCATTTACACTCAAAGCTGCAGTGCCACACCAAGAAAACTCTGTTGCCACATGTAAGCCTTAATACCAAGTGAGAAATCAAAATTTTTTTTGACTTACAGTGCACACTTCTCTCATGGAATCCTATAATACATAAAGTTGTAAACAGCTAGTGGGAAGTTTTCATGAGGCTCTGTCTTGGTCACATTTTTATAAATGATTTGGATAGAAGTTGCAAAAAGTATTCTCACCCAAATGCAACTAACATGAAGCAAAATTGGTATTTTAAGGTATTCCAATAAAATAAGCTGGAGCAATGGGTTGAGTCTATTAAAACTTATTGAACAGGAATATATATATAATAAATACATGACTCTTACTTTGGGTCTCAAAAATCACCTGTTTGAGTAAAGGATTATGGGGAAGGGATATTCACTAGGGAAAGATCTGAAACTAAACAGCTGCCAAAAGACCAGTGAGATCTTTGGATTAATTTAAGAGTAAAATCTAGGACTTTCCTGGCGGTCCAGTGGTTAAGACTCCGTGCTTTCACTGCAGGGGGCACGGGTTCGATCCCTGGTTGGGGAACTAAGATCCCACATGCAGCACAGAGCAGCCAAAAAAATAATAAATAAAAAATTTTAAAATAGAGTAATATCTAGGTCAAGGGAGGAAATGATAACTTCTTTTACCTGCTTGGGATTTATGAATACAAACTGAGCTGAGAAGACCTGAAGAATGGTGGAAGACATGGAGAAACGGGTCATCCAGTCTGTGGCCTACAAAGCCTAAAATATGTGCCCTTTACAGAACGTGTTTGACAACCTGTCATCCTGGCTTCAATTAAATGTCGCTCAATGAGGAAGACTCATTTTAGGGTCAATTGTGCATAGTGACAGTTAGGACATTTGTTGTGTTTTAGGCTAAAATCTTCTCTAAAAGAGATATAACTAGAAGTTTTAGAGACAGGCCCAATATTTTTTTTTTGCTGATATACAATCAAACTTGAATATCAAATCACATTCATCCTCCCCTTCTTTTTTTGAAAGGAAAAGGTGAAAAAGTTGGAGGAGGGTCTACCAGGCCTTTGTGACATGGGGGGGGGTGTTATCTGCTCTTGGTTGCAGTTCTACAAATAAAATAGGGGAGCAAGGGAACCGTGCTTAGGAGTCCCTGTGCCTGGCCTCGTGGGCAAAGCAAAAGTCCATCCTCAAGCCCTCTTCTGACTCCACTAGGAATAACTGATGCTCAGAAACATGCTGGTTAATTCTTTCCAAAGGCACTTAATGGATCTGACTATGGCTGTTAAGGGCCACCAGACCTCAGCAACCTCTTTGAGTTGGGCTTTGGAGAAAAAGTTGAGAACCATGTTGCAACACTGTAGGGACAGGGAGCAATACCTGTAGGGAAGTATTTCCTCAGGGTGAAGGAGGTACGGCCACAGATTTGGCTACTTACTGAGACAGTAGAACTAGGAGTGTTGGTTCCATAGCCTGAAGAAGGCAAAGAGGCCAAAGACCAGCGCCGTCCATCGGTCCTATGTAAGAAAAGAATGTTAGGCAGTTTCTACCGAACCCCACCCTGAGCCCAGGACCTGCCTGTCTTTCCATCAGGTTTTTTGGGGCAGTTGATTCATTGGTAGGCTCTTCTTGTCTCAAGACAGTACTGCTCAGTCCAGCACACACTTTCATATCTCTTTCCTACAAGAGGCCTATTGTTGTGTGTTTTCCACTGCAAAGACAGACATCTCTGACTATAAAGGAGTCCATAACTTTAAATAAGAATATCTGTTATGCAATACTATGGTTTTGGAATAAAAATCTTTATACTCTCAACTTATTCACTTTTAGCAATGACAGAGAAGCAATGACAGAGGACTGCAGCTAAAGGCATCATCACAAGGAGAGAACTGCCACTGAAATGCTAGTTCCTTTTTTGAAGGCTCCATGCGAAGGGTCCTTTGGTGTTCCCCAGGCCACTGGGTTGATAACCGGGAAGAAGCGAAACTACCACCTGGGTCTGAGTATGAATCAATAGATTGCAAATAGTCAAAGGCTACCCAGGACCCATTAGGACTCATAAATCCAATCTTTGAGAATGTTTGCCAAAGAGTGACAGCAACCTTATGAAAGAAGAGTGAAGTGGCATAGCCTTGGCCATATATGAGACTTTGGGGCAGGCTTCTAGCTGCTCTTTAGAGGATGTGCTCTGAAGCTCTCATCACAGAGAACCACAGTTATCTGCTTTGCTTTAGAGAAGAAAGATCAAGCAAGTATCTGGTTTGAAGCTTTTATAACATGGACAAGTGATTCTTTCCTGGACTACAGGATGTGTTGTAACACAAATGTTCTTTCTTGTGGAGCTTAGGGGTACAGCCTGCTCTGGTTGAAGTTATAGAAAAACTTCTTTGATGTGACCCACAGAACCTAAGAACATTAGCAATGGAGGACCTTTAGAAGTTAAGTTCAATACTCTCAATCTTCAGAGAAAACATTAAGACCCAGAGATCTGGATGAATTGTTCCAGGCTCCACAGTTAAAGGTGGGTGCGGGGAGGCATGGAGAGGAAGAAGGAAAAAAAGGAATCAATCTTGCCAAGGCTTCTCTTTTGGAAGCACTCCTCTCCACCCCCACCAATACCAAGCAGCTTTTCCTACTATGTTCTGTAAGGGGACAGCCGGGGGTTCCATGCCACATGCACATGACTCAAACTTCATGCCACCCAGGCAGCCGGTCCTGCTGGAACCTAGTCTCTGAGGCAAAGAGATGTCCAGGAGGCTGCTCAAACATGATATTCTCTCTGCTCTCTCTTTTGGGTCCTGAGAGCTCTACACAAGGAAGCAAGTCAATTCCAGGAAAACACAGCTCAGCAAAGATGGGACTAGTCTAACTCAGGGAGGCATTTCCCAAACCCTTGTCAGATACACTTCTCCACATGTGATTTTTCCTCCTTCATACAGAAATGGGAACCAACTGCATGGCAGCCATTTTTCTGTAAACTGAAGAGCAGGGACCACCAGAGTCAGAAATGCCACTACAGGATGCCTCCATTTCCTCTGCCTGGTCATCCCACTGAGTGACTGAGGAAAGTTGTGGGAATGAGGGTGACCTGTCCCTACGCTCAGAAGCTTGGAACTAAATATTTAGCAAATCCTGCCTTCTAAACATATGAGCACGGAGCCTTGGTTCCAGCAGGTAGAGGGGGCTCCCTTAGGGCCTCTTTGATAGAAATGAAAGGCCAAATGTTCATACCCACAGTCAGAGAAGACTCATCACAGCCAGTTCTCACCAAGCATAAAACCACAAACCATACTGTCTGGCCATGCATAGCAGTTTCCCAGCCCCTCTCCCCATCACGTCCGCTATTACCTGTCTGCTCTGTGGCCATGGCTGTAGTGAAAAGACATACATTAAAGTGAGAATCAAAGGGAACCAGAGAGACTGCTCTGTTTGACGCTTGGCATTTGGTCTAGCTTGGCAGAGACAAACCTTTTGTTTACGAATGTGTGTAAGTTAGTAGTGAAATTGTGTGACTAATGGGTCTATCCCTAGAGTTTCATTAAATCTGCCTTTTGTGTGATATTCCAAACTAATGTGATGCTATAAAGCTCATGCCCAACTTCAGTGATAGGAAACACAATTCCTGAGTACCTTGTTTCGCAGGGTTGAAGTCTTCCTCCCCTCCCCCACCAATACCTAGCTACTTTTCCTACTATGTCTGGTAAGGGGACAGCCCGGGGTTCTGTCTTCCACACATACGACTCAGACTTCAGGCCACCTAGCACAGACCTGTGTGGATCTCAGTGGTAATACCAGGTCCCAAAGCCCCCGGCTGATCCTACTCCTAAAGCCCAGGGAATGATGCAGGCACAGGACACCAATGGAACATGCTATTCCCTCTGCATGGATTGGTCTACACACCTGCATCCTCACTCCCAACATGGCAGGCTCCTTCTTATCCTTCAGGTTGGCTTAAAAGTCACTCCTTCCGAGAGGCCTTACATGACCACCCAGTACAGACTCTCCAGCCTCATTCCTTTCCTACTCTTTTAGGCAAGCATCATGTTCTTTCCCTTCACGGTGCTTATCACAGGTTACAGCTATGTATTTGTTTGTTTGCTTGTTCGTTATTCTTCCCCACCACTCATTCAATCAATAAGCACCGACTGAGTGCTTATTATATACTAGCAGACATATTTTCAACATATTAAGGCATCTCTATTAAAGGTGCTTTGATTCTGGTTGAGAGGAAACAGAAAACAAATAAGAAACTACAGTCAGCCCTCCTTATCCACGGGTTCTGCATCTGTAGATTCAACCAACACTGAATCAAAAATATTCAGGGGAAAAAAAATCCAGAAAGTTCCACAAAGCCAAACTTGAATGTGCTCCGTGTCAGCAACTATTCACACTGTATTTAAAACTATTTACATAGCATTTACATTGCATTAGGTATTATAAGTAATCTAGAGATGATTTAAAGTATACAAGAGGATGTGCATAGGTTATATGCAAATACTACGCCATTTTATATAAGGGATTTAAACACCTGTAGACTTTGGTATCCACCAGGGTCCTGGAACCAATCATCTCCGGATACCGAGGGGTGACTGTATCAGGTATTGAAAAGTACTAGTTTGGAAATAAAACTGGATGGTTTGCTGGAGAATGATGAGGGGGCTCCTTTATGGTGAGGGAAGCCCTCTCTGGGGAGTTGACATTTAAGATGAGAAATGAAAGACAAGAAGGAGTTAACTAAGCGAAGACCTGAGGGAACAGCATTCCCTCAAAGGGAACAACAAGTGCACAGACTCTACTAAGTCTACTAAGTTTCTAGAAAGTTAGGGCTCTGTCTGTCTGGTTCCCACTATATAACTAAGTACCCAGCATGTGCCTGGGCTTACTGGGTACTCAGTAAACATTTATTGAATGAATGGGAAATGACTCAATGCCATTTACAGAGAATGGTCACAGGTCCTACTGTCCCAGCTCAGACCTAATCTGAGGCTACAGTTCAAACACAATCAAGGCAGGAAGTCTGGAATAAGTTAGACTTTCAGCTGGGCTGGAAAGCAAATGCATCCATCCATTATATACCTATACTGTAAGTGTTCCTATCTGGATCCTTAGTTAACTAACGAAGTTACACAGGGTAGGAGAGGTGAGTCCATGGAACAAACTCTGACGATACTTGCTTTGAGTAAGGCAATTGGGTCAGGAGGGGCACCCAAGTCAGCCATCAAACTTCTCCCAACCTGTCCACGTCCTTTTCAGCTCACAGAATCCTGGAGAGGAAGGGGGTGGATTTCTTCTGGGTTGCCATTTTAACAGTGAGTTAATGCTGTTAAACTAGGAATCTGTTCTTTTTCTGTTATCTCTTTTAAAAAAGTAGTCTGAGTACTACTACTACTACTCTGACCTCAAGATGTATATATCATTCTCCATCCATTAGAGGCTCCAAATCTGGAGCCATGATTTTTCTGGAGGTCTTAATACCAAAGACTGACTCTAACCAAGAATATTTTTAAAAATAAAAATAAAGTCAAAGAACGTGAATGCTGCCAAGAAAGAATTTTAAAGATGTTCTGAAAAGTAAATAATTTGTATAAGAAGTCTTGGGGTACTTCCCTGGTGGCGCAGTGGTTAAGAATCTGCCTGCCAATGCAGGGGACATGGGTTTGAGCCCTGGTCTGGGAAGATCCCACATGCTGCGGAGCAACTAAGCCCGTGTGCCACAACTACTGAGCCTGCGCTCCAGAGCCCGCGAGCCACAACTACTGAGCCCGCATGCCACAGCTACTGAAGCCTGTGCGCCTAGAGCCCATGCTCCGCAACAAGAGAAGCCACCGCAATGAGAAGCCCGCACACCACAACAAAGAGTAGCCCCCACTCACCGCAACTAGAGAAAGCCCACATGCAGCAACGAAGACCCAACACAGCCAAAAATAAACAATAAATAAATGTATTTAAAAAAAAACAAAAAGAAGAAGTCTTGGTATATGGATTGACTCATGTCAATCAGCTCAGTACTTCTCAAGAGGCCAGGTGATAACGCTGGCAATGGGCTGAACTGTCAGGATTGCTACCATGGGCCAGGGATAAGTTGATATCATTTCCAGAAATAAGTGAAATGTGAGGAATACCAGCACGGCTCTGCAACACACCAAATCTTTCTAAATTCATGGGAGGATAAGTGAAGACCTGGTAGTCTCTTTATCCCCAAGGAGGGAGGCATAAATGGCCTCTTCTAGTTCCCTGGAACTACCTGAGTTAGAGGAATAAGAGTATAACTTCGGGTCCTCCTGGGAGGAGAACCCATTTTCTCATCGATCACTCTAGGATAGCTTTCAATCAAGAGTATAATGTTTTCGAACATACCCTCAGGAAACCAGGGACTTGTGTTTAAGATTATAAAATAAATTCACTTGTAATATCTACTTGCCCATTTGAACATTCAAACACAAATACCTATGGTGTTTGGAAAGCAAAGCTTGAACAAGATGTTTATGACCTGGGCGAGGAAAGCAGGAAAGGAATTTTGATGGCTGGTAGACCAAGGTAACACACTTGGAAGGGCAGTGCCTCAAAGGAGGAAGCTGATATTTAACTGACATTCATGCAAATGCCACACGTTAGTCACAGAGGAGTTTTTCTATCAACTTACCTACGGGCAGGAACAAAGGAAAAGTGAGCAGGTGCATTTGGAGAGAAATTCCGGGGGCTGTCCAAAGGACTGTTACCTGTGGACAAGGAAAGTAAAAGAAATCCTCTGTGAGGTTTGCTTCTGAGGAGGGTTGAGATGATAATAACCTTCAGGGAAGAAATCAGCCCCTAGCACCGGCAATTAGCATTATATGGTTATTTTTCCAGGTCCACCATTAGTTTAGTGATTCTCTCTGCAAAAATTGGCAGCCCAGAGGTTTCTCCCTTGTTCCCAAGTTGCCTGTAACCATCTATGTTTCTCAGACATCTGTTTTAGATCTAGCAGCAACCTGCCCTCCTTGGAACACCTCAGGTTCCAATCTGCCTATTCAAGTTAACCCAACTTTCCAAAGGCTTGAACTCATTCAGTACAGATAGCATGGCCAAACGCTCACACTTCTCAAAGGGCAACGGGACTCCTGGCCTGAAGGTCTCTTGCACATATATCTCTGCACACTGCATCCAAGGGGCTAACCCAGAAATATGTGTGCTTAAGCGAAAATGAAGTTCTCAGGAGAGCAGTGTTCCTTAAACAGTCCATACACAAGCCCCCAAGTCTGCAAAGCATGCCCAACCCCTTCACAGTGTAGGAATTATCTCTATCTCTTTATTAGTTTTCACATGTCCCTTATAACTTGTAAACTTATAGCTCAGAAGCTTTGAACAAAACTGTGTGCTTACCTTAGCACTATGACCACAATTCTCAAACCTAAGCCTGCCATACTTCTTTGGTCTAACTTCCAGCTGGGGGCTGGTATTTAGGAGGAACTGCCAACATGTCTCTACCCAAAAATCATGTTGAAGTAAGCACCATACTCTATGATGTGCTAACCACTCTGCCAATCCCTGCCCACCTCCCCACTTCTGTGCTCACCTCTATGAACCAACACTGGCTATGAGGAACTGCTATCCAGGGACCTGGTAGTTCACCATGCCCTGGATTTTTCTTGGGCAGTTTATTTCCTGTATAGGGTATGACTGTTCCAAGGTGCCATGAAGCTGTCCAGGTGTTTCTCATTACCTCCATTCAGCAGGTGTGGATAGCACTTGCCTTTCTGTACTGATCTTGGAAAAACCAGCCTCTCAAACAATGCCCCCCAATCCTATGCAGCACCTCTGTATCAATTATATAAAGGCACTCTCTTTAGGAGAACTAGTGAAGAAGAGGCATTTTCAGCTTCCACTCATTCCCCTGACAGGGATCCCCAATGAGGTATACAACCTTATGCTCTCAACCTAGTACCAACTCTGGGTTTCCCATGTGTCTAGGGCTATCTCCTACAATCTATCCCACCTCCTGGCTGGCACATGCCACCAGGGTGTGAGAAAAGTGATTTAGAACAACTGTTTCCTTAGGCAGGACTTAAAAAGAATCAGGCCTCCTCAGAATTATCAAGGTCTTAAAAAAAAAAAAAACCCTATTCTTTTTAAATAGTGTCATCTCAGAGATTAAAAAGTACCTTCAGTTTGATCCCTGACATGTAAAACTAGATGCCCTTTGTTGGTTCCCAAAACCACCCAGCTAAAGCCTCAAGGAAATCGCCGGACATGAGTATCCTACAAACAATGACCAGCCTTCCAAGGACCAGGTGTGGTGATCGTTATCGGGAAGAACATGAATCTTCCAGGTGCTCACAGTAAAGCTAGGGATTCACAGAACACACATATGTCAGAAATAACTAACACTAAGAGGAAATAAAGCTGTAAACAACAACAACAACAATAATAAAAACCAGCACATCACTGAGCTGTGAGACAACTTCAAGCAGACTAATAATCCTTAAAGGAGAAGAGAGTGGGGGAGCAGAAAACATATTTGAAGAAATAATGGCTGACAGTTTTCCAAATTTGGTGGAAAAAAACTATAAACGCACATATCTAAGAATCTCCAAGAACCCTGAGAGAAAGAGGAAGAAAACTATACCAAAGCACATTATAATCATATTGCTCAAAACTCATGATAAAAAGAAAAATCTTAGAAGCAGTTGGGAGGTGGATAGGGGGGTAAGAAAGACGTGTTATATACAGAGAAACAAAGATAAGGATTATAGCAGACTTCTCATTGAAAACAATGCATGAAGGCAATGGAACATCTTTAAATTCATGAAAAAAAACACAAATCCTACCAACCTAGAATTCTATACCAGCTATTGTGTAATAAAGAATCTGGTGGCGTTTGTCCCCAGTTCCTGGGAATGTGCCTCTAAATCTTTGCAATTTCCCAAGTGATGGGAGTGTCTTTGTTATTTATGGTGGGGCCAGACAGTTTATGCAAATGAGATGACCAATCATGTGACTAGAGGGCTGGGGCTTTACGCCATCTGATGTTACTCTGACCTCCAGGGAATGGAGGGGTGCTAGAGACTGAGTTCAATCACATAGCCAATGAATCAATCAATCACATCTACATAATGAAACCCCAATAAGCACTCTGGACACCAAAGCTTTGATGAGCTTTCCTGGTTAATAATACTCTGCGTACTGTTACACACCAGCGTGCCGGGGGATTGATGCATCTAGACTTCATGGAGAGAAGGCACTGGAAGCTTCACACGTGGGACCCTCCCAGACCTCACCTTATAAGTCTCTTTTTTTGGCTGATTCTTTTATTTATTTGGCTGCATTGGGTCTTAGTTGTGGTGCGCGCAGGCTCTTTGTTGTGGCGCACAGGCTCAGTACTTGTAGTGCGCAGCCTCTCTAGCTGTGGCGCGTGGGCTCCAGAGTGCACAGGCTCAGTAGTTGTGGCGTGTGGGTTCTCCAGTTGTGGTAAGCAGGCTCCAGAGCGTGCTGGCTTAGTTGCCCCATGGCATGTGGGATCTTAGTTCCCCGACCAGGGATCAAATCCATGTCCCCTACATTGGAAGGCGGATTCTTAACCACTGGACCACCGGGGAAGTCCCTGGCTGGTTCTTAATGTACCCTTTTTGCTATAATAAAACTGTATTTGTAAGTATAGTGCTTTCCTGAGTTCTGTAAGTCATTCTAGCAAATTATTAAACCTGAGGAGGTAGTGGGAACCCTTGAATTTGTATCCAATTGGTCAGAATTATGGGTGGCCTGGGAATCACCAAGCATGGATGTCTAAAGTAATGATAGTTTTGTGGAGGACTGTGCCCATAACCTGAGAAGTCTCGCCTAATTCTGGGCAGTTAGTGTCAGAAGTCATTGCACCAGTGAAAATATTTTTAAAATATTTTTAAAAAACAAAGGTGAAATAAAGATATTTTCAGATAAAAAAGCCAAACGAAATCCTCAACAGAAGATTGCACTACAAGAAATATTTTTAAAATTTCCTTTAGGCAGAAGGAAAATAATACCAGGAGGAAATATAGATCTATACAAAAGAATGAAGAGCACTGGAAAAGTTAGCTATATGTGAAGTGGTTTAGTATGGTGATAAAGATATATACTATACATGCTAATCCAACCACTAAATAACAAAGAGTTATAGCTCATAAGCCAATAAAGGATATGAAATGGAATAAAAAACACTGAACCCCAAATAAAAGAGCAAAAGAGCAAAGAAGAAAAAACAGATGGTACAATTAGAAAACAAATAGGAAGGTGACAGATTTAAACCAAACCATATCAACAACAATAGTAAGTAAATGTAAATAGTCTAAAAGCCCCAATTAAAAGACAGAGGTTGTAAGACTGGATAAAAAAAGAAAGAACTTATTAAAGAAAGTATCAATATTCATAATCATTCAAAAAAGAAAAGATCAGTCTCAGATATTTCACTGATAAATTTGACCAAACACTTAAGGAAAAAATACCAAACAACAGCAGAATATACATTCTTTTCAAGTGAACATGGAACATGTACTAAGAAGGATCATATTCTGGTCCATAAAACAAGATCCAATAAATTTAAAAGAATTCAAGACATATAAAGTATGTTCTCTGACCACAATGAAATTTAATTAGAAATCAGTAACAGAAAGACCTTTGGAAAATCTCTAAATATTTGGAAACTAAACAACACACTTCTGAATAATCTGTGGGTCAAAGCAGAAACGAAAAGGGAAATTAGAAAAGTATTTTAAACTAAATAAAAATGAAAACATATCATATCAGTTAAAGCAATTCCATAGCAGGAAAATTATATCACTAAAATACCTGTATTAGAAAAGAATGACTCAATTCAGTGACCTCAGCTTCTATCTTAAGAAATTAGAAAAAGAGCAAATGAAACCCAGAATAAAGGAAAGCACAAAGATAACTGAAGAAATCAATTAAAAAACAAAGAAAAACAATAGAGAAAATTAGCAAAATCATATACAGATCTTTTAAGATCAATAAACTATAGACATACTGATCAGGAAAAAAAGAGAGAAGACACAAAATACTGACATCAGGAATGAAAGAGGTGACATCCTACAGATTGTACAGATATCAGAAGAATAATCAGGCAATATTATGAACAAGCTTATGTCAATTAATTTGACAACTTAGATGGAATTGAAATTTTTATTAAAGATACAAACCACCAAAGCTCATTCAGAAATAGATTACCTGAATAGCCTTGTATCTATTAAACAAATTAAATTTATTCTTTAGAACCTTCCCACGAAGAAAACTCCAGGCCAAGATGGCTTAACTGGAGAATTCTACCAAACATTTAAGGAAGAAATAATAACAATTCTACACAAACTCTTCCAGAACACTGAGAAGGGAATCCTTCCCAACTCATTGTAGGAAGTTACCATTACTCTTAATACTAAAACCAGCCAAAGATGAATATATTGTACATTCTCAACAAAATTTCAACAAATCAAATCCAACAATATATTAAAAGGATAATACATTATGACCAAGTAGGGTTTATCCCAGGAATACAAGTTGGTTTAAAATCTGAAAAATCAATGAATAAAACCCACCATAATAATAGGCTAAAAAAGAAAAACCGTAATATCATTGCATTAGACACAGAAAAAGCATTTGGCAAAAATCCAACAACCATTTTTCATAAAAACTTTCTCCAAACTAGGAATAGAAGGAAACATTCTTAAATTGATAAAAGGCATCTATGACAAACCCATAGCTAACATTTCCTTAATGGTGAAGACAAAATGGTCTAGGATCGGAAATAAGGTAAGGACGTCCATGCTCACTATTTCCATTCAAAACTGTACTGGAGGATCTAGTGAGTGAAATAGGCGATAAAGAGAAATTTTAAAAAGTATCCAGATCAGAAAGGAAGAAAAAAAATTGTATTTATTCATAGACAACATGATCGTCTATGTAGAAAATCTGACAGAATCTACAATAAAGCTACTTATAATAAGCAAGTTTAGCAAGGCTACAGGATATAAGATCAATATACAAAAATCTACTATATTTCTATATACTAGCAACAATCAGAAATTGAAAATAAAAGCAATACCATTTACTGCATTAAAAATATGGAATACTTAAGAGGTAAACTTGACAAAAGATGTACAAGAGCTATACAAAAGTGTTAAGAGAAATTAAAGACAGCCTAAATAAATGGGAAAATAGCCCATGAGTAAGAAGGGTCAATATTAAGAAGTCACTTCTCCCCTAACTGATCTACACGTTTAGCATAATCAAAATCAAAATCCCAACTGCCTTAAAAAAAAAAAAAAAGACTATTTTAAAGAGCAGTTTTAGGTTCACAGCAAAATTGAGCCAAAAGTACAGAGACTTTCCATATATCCCCTGCCCTCACTCATGCACAACCTTCCCCACCAGTTGCCTTTTGGATAAGCTGCTTTTAAAATTCACATGGAAATGCAAAGGACAAGAAGCCAGACAAAAAAAAGAATACATACTATGTGATTCCACTTAGATAAAAATTCTACAAAATTCATACTAATCTATAAGTGACAGAAAGCAGATCAGTGGTTGCCTGGAGATGGAAGGAATTATAAAAGGACACTGCAGAAACTTTTGGACATGATGGATATATTCACTATTTTGATGGTGGTGATAGTTTCACAGATGTATAAGTATGTCAAAAGTTATCAAAATGTATGCCTTAAAACAAATATTTTAAAAATTAAAATTTATTTTATTCATGTTACACAATTTTTTGCTTTTTTAAAAAAAGTGCAGTGTGACTGAAGATGGTTCATATTTTTAGAAATCTTAGGTCTTTTGCAGTTTGGTTTTTAAATTTAGATTTTGTGATTGGTTTTATTATAGGTGGAAAATAAACCTCACAGACATGTAGCTCCCAATGAAAGTAGTACATTATTGGCTCTGTTTATTAGATCATTTCAATTTTATTCAAAGGGTGATAAAACTTTCTTCTGTCTTCTGTGACGTCAAGCAGTTTTTCTCGGAAACTAATGGAAATATTTAATAAATTTTTTTAAAGTTTATTTATTTATTTATGGCTGCATTGGGTCTTTGTTGCTGCACACGGGCTTTCTCTAGTTGCAGTGAGCGGGGAATACTCTTCGTTGTGGTGTGCGGGCTTCTCATTGCGGTGGCTTCTCTTGTTGTGGAACATGGGCCCTAGAGCACGCGGGCTTCAGGAGTTGCGGTGCATGGGCTCAGTAGGTGCAGTGCGCGGGCTCTAGGGCACGCAGGCTTCAGTAGTTGTGGCATGCGTTCAGTAGTTGTGGTGCACGGGCTTAGCTGCTCCTCAGCATGTGGAATCTTCCCGGACCAGGGATGGAACCCGTGTACCTGGGGTTGGCAGGCGGATTCTTAACCACTGCGCCACCAGGGAAGTCCCTATAATGTTTTTTTAATTCTTAACAAATAGGTTCAAAATCTATTGAACTTTTCATTTGGAAGATAAGAAATATTCTATTTCCAATGTTTTTTAAAAAGTGGCAGATTTACCTGTTTCAATAGGTGACATCATTTTTGTCAATAAAATCACATATAGATGGGAACATTTCAAAACATCCATTTTCAAAATGCTCTCTCTGTGGCACAAACTTCTTTCAAACTGTAGCTACTTTTTCACTCATTGTTAAAATGTCACCTTCACCCAGGAGTATTTGCCTCCCCTCACCCCGCAAATACCTCCTAGTCAGCATATTACAACCAGTAAATTTCCTTCTTATACAAACTTTCCAAAAGTCCCTCCACACCGTTCTACAAGTGTACAAAAATTAATTAATTAATTAAATTTAAAAAAAAAAAAGAAAAGTAAAAGTTTTTATATTTTCCCCCATACCCAAGGGGATCACCTTTAGAGAACCACTTCGATGAATGCTGCTATTTGAAAATTCTAAGCAGTAGAATGACAGGTACAAAGTGATATATCACAAAAAATGTCCAGCTTCAAAATTTAGACTGGATTCAGTAGAAAGAGAAAAGGAATTAAGGGGTTTCTTCAATAAGTCAAATGATAGATGATTAAGGCCTCCATAAAGCCAAAGTCGGACTGTATTCACCCAGAGTTAGTTTGCAACAGCTTCTATATCAAAGGCTTTTTCTGAGTTTTAAACTATGTCCTCTTTCTCCTCTGCTTGCTTATTATTTTTTAAATTTATTATTTGTTTATTTTATTTTTGGCTGCATTGGGTCTTTGTTGCTGCGTGCAGGCTCTTCTCTAGTTGCAGCGAGCGGGCGCTCCTCTTCGTTGCGGTACGCCGGCTTCTCATTGTGGTGGCTTCTCTTGTTGCGGAGCACGGGCTCTAGGCGCACAGGCTTCAGTAGCTGTGGTACGCAGGCTCAGTAGTTGTGGCTCGCGGGCTCTAGAGCGCAGGCTCAGTAATTGTGGCTCATGGGCTTAGTTGCTCCGCGGCAATGTGGGATCTTCCCGGACCAGGGCTCCAACCCGTGTCCCCTGCATTGGCAGGTGGATTCTTAACCACTGCGCCACCAGAGAGGTCCCTACTTGCCTGTTTTTGAACCCCTGATGGCATTTACCCGAATTAAGGGTACCATATGGTACATCTTTATTCCAGTGTCAATGAAGTAAGTACTTATTAATTTATCAGTTATTAAGGTTTATACATTTGTTCGTTAGAACATTTTAGAGTTGGTTCACAATTCAACATCTTATATTCCAAATACTGCCAACATCACAGAAAGTAAATGGCTTGCAAGTTATGGGGGTAGTTGCCAGGACATAGTCCCAAACAGATCTCTATGTATGTGATTGTAATCTTTGGCAAAAAGCATCTATGGTTCAGGGGTAAGTAACAATGGATTCCTACCACCTGGAAGCTGATGAAATAATAAACAGATTATAACAAGCATTCCTCCCAACTGGCCAGGCTCCAATACACTTTTCAAAAAAGGTACTATTCTGACACTAACTGGGTGTACTGCAATTCCATTCTGACACCAACCACACACAGTTAGCACAGACCCAACAGGTTTAGGGCAAAGTCCTTAACGAGACTGCCTCACTTCCTATACCAGCCATAAATCTTGGGAGGAGGGAGGTGCCTGTAGTTGTGACCCACTGACTATAAATTTGGAAGTTTCCTTGCCTTCCTTGCCTTCCCCCAGCTGCAATAATTCACTAGAACAACTCACAGAACTCCGAAAGTATTATATTTACTATTACAGTTTTAGTTTAGAGGATATACACAGGTGAAGTCAGGGAAGGAATGCAGAACTCCTGTGTCCTCTCCTTGTGGAATCTGGGTACGTCCCCCTTCCAGAACATAAATGTGTTCACCAACCAGGAAGCTCTGCTCTGAGCTTTGGTGTCTACAGTTTTCAATGGAGTTTCACTACACAGGCATAATTGATTAAATCACTGGCTACACAATTGAACTCAATCTCCAGCTCCTTCCCCTCCCCATGAGGTTGGTCTGGACCAAAGTCCTAACTTTCTAATCATATGGTTGGTTTTCCTGATGACCAGCTGCCATCCTGAAGCTATCTAGGGGGCCACCCTGAGTTACCTCATTGGCATAACAAAGACACTCTATCACTCAGGAAATGCCAAGGTTTTTAGAAGCTCTGTGCCAGGAACCTGGGATAAAAACTGTAGAAATTGTTTATTATACAGGTGCTAAGGCCTAAAAAGTTTGTGCTACCTTACTGTGTTTTCTCTACTTCTCCAATATTCATTTTGCCAAACAGCCAAAAATTACTAATATGAAGATTGTGACAGAATAAAATCAATAATTTGAATTGGTCTTCTTTTGAGGGAAGATCAAGATATTAGACTGTTAACATTTGAAGAAAATATTTAAATTGACCCTTCTTACTGAATTACATTCACAGTTCTGGCTCCAGAAAAAAACAAAAACAAAAACAAAACACATCATTGAGAAGAACTTTTCCTTAAAAACAACCAGAAATGGCTCAACAGGACAAAAAATTGATGGAAAATCCAGCAGCCCAGAAAGCAGGCTTTTTCAACTTTACCAAGCAGTTTAGCAGTTGGAAAAAATAGTCAAAGACAAGTAATCAACCATCCCAGCAAAACAAGTTATAATAAAACATATAAACAAACAACTGGGATCTGTCACCTACAAACCGGCACTTGCCATCTACCTCTATAAGGATCAAATTAGCCGATGCAGCTGCTGACCATCAACACCCCCTGAAAGGAGTTCAGGGTGGAGATCAGGAATGAGGCACTCTGTGCTCTAGGAAAAACTGGCAGAACAGGTTTTCAGATGGTTAGATATTTTCAGGAGAAGATTTTATGAACCCAATTCTTGCATCTATTCGTATCTAGAAAAGCACTAAAATCCTTCATGGTGACGCCTGCTCCTCGTAACTAACAGTAACCTTCAAGAGACTAGCAGAAACCTTCTGCAAAAATATGTGCTTGACTGCATGTACTCACCCTTTATCAAAATCACATATACACTGACCTCCCCCCCACCTCTTTGGAGAAGTTTCTCGGAGCTATCTGAAATGCTGTCTCCAAGGCCATAGTCCTCATTTTGCCCCCAATAAAACTTAACTCACAACTCTCACGTTGTGTATTTTTTTCAGTTGACAGTCAGTTGACCTTGAACTAGTTGTTTCATTTATACAGTTTAGCTAGTTATAAAATAATATAATTATATAGCAAGCACCTGTATAAATACCATCCAGGTTAACAATGCCATCTTCCAAAATCCCTCTGCATAATCCTTCCAGTCAAAACGCCTCCCCATCCCCATTAAAGGTAAACATTACCCTAACTTTTATGGCAATCATTTCCTTATAGCTTTACCAACTAAATATGCAGCTCTAAATACTTGAGTTTAGTTTTTCTCAATTTAAAAAATTGATATGTAGGGAATTCCCTAGTGGTCCAGTGATTAGGCTCTGCACTTCCACTGCTGGGGGCCCAGGTTCGATCCCTGTTAGGGGAATTAAGATCCCACAAGCCACGTGGAGTGGCCAAAAAAAAGAGATAAGTCACATATCATAAAATTCACCCTTTTAAAGTGCACAGTGTAGCAGTTTTAGTATATTCACAAAGCTGTGCAACCATCACCACTATCTACTTCCAGAACATTTTTTATCACTCAAAAAAGAAACTGTACCTGTTGATAGTCACTCCTGATTCTGCTCTCCCCCAAGAATCTGGCAACCACTAATCTACTTTCTGTTCCTATGGAATTGCCTATCCTGGACATTTCATAAAAATGGAATCATACAATATGTGACCTTTTGTGCTCTAGTTTGTCTATTTTTAAACTTTACGTAAGAAAATGCCAAACTGTTTTTGCAAAATGGATGTACCAATTTATAGTTCCACCAGTGATGCTTAAGAGTTCCCACTGTTTCATATACTTATCTATACTTTGTTCTGTCATTTAAATTTAAGCCATGTTTGACAGTAATATAATGGCATTTCACTGTGATTTTATTTTGCATTTCCATAATTACCAATGAGATTAAAGTATCTTTTCACGTACTTATTGGCCATTTGGATTGCTTCTGTGAACTGCCTGTTCAAGTCTCTTGGCCATTTTTCAATCATACTATCTTTTTATTTTATTGATTTGCTGGAGTCCTTTAAATGTTCTGAATCCAAGCCCTTTGTCAATTTTAAGTGTCATAATTATCTTCTCTCACTTTGTGGCTTGCCTTTTCATGGTACCTTTTGGTGACTAAAAATTCTAATGTATTCAAATGTATTACCTTTTTCCTTTATGTCCTTTACAAAAAATTCCCTTTATGTATTTCCAATTCCCTTTATGTCCTTTTAAAAAAATGAAGATGTTCTACTGCATACCTTCTAAAAGTTTAGTGTTTTGGCTTTCACATTTACATCTACAATTCACGTATATGAAATCGTCATGTGTATACTTTAAATATCTTACCATTTTATTTATCAATTTTACCTTACTGAAGCTGAAAAAAAACACTACAGTTCACCTGAACTGATTTTTGTGAAGTAAGAGCTAATTCTTTCAATTTCTCCATATGAACATCCAATTGTCCCAGTGTCACCTCTGTCATAAATCAAGTGTCCATATATGTATGGATTTGTTTCTGGGATCTTCTTTCTCCTTTCCCTAAATATATTCTTCTCTTCAATACTGCTTATTTAAGTTAAGGGTATCATCACTCATTAATCACCCAAACAGGAAATCTGGAGACAATCTAATCCCTGCTGATTTGATCTCATAAATTTTCCCATATTCAAATATTTTCTCCATTTCTAATACTTCCTTACATCTTGACAATGGCCAGGGCCTCTGAACTGGTCTTCTAAATGCCAGTTTTGTACTCCCAAGCACCCTGGACATACATTTAGTATAGCCTTTAACAAATTAGGTGAAACTTGACTGTCCCCTGTGGACACAGCTCTCCTTGCAGCTCTCTCAAGTAATGACTGCTTTCACACACCCCTTTGTATACCACCGGGCCGAAATATGGGGTAGGTATCCTGCTAGCTCCTCATGTTTTCTTCCAGGCACTCTTCAGCCCTACTTCTCTGTCCTGAAATCAAGACTAATATATTGACTGGCCCATACCAGTGTCTAAAATGCATTTCAAACTTAAAATATTTAAGGGTTCCAAGGATCAGAGGTCCTGGAATCAAATGATTGGTTTTCGGGGGATGAGGTTTCTAGATGGCACAAGGTAGAAAGACTGGGTTAGTGCTTGGAGAGCAGGAAGAATGAAACTAAAGTTATGGAGACAGGGTCTAAAGTATAGGTATAGGGCATATGTGACCAAGGAAGTATGGAGGAGAAGCTCACTGGAAGACAGGAGTTCAAAGAACTGAAAGTCCTAAGAACTGAAAAGAGCCTCAACATAAGTGTATTGAAACTATCAAGAATAACAGAGGAGTTAGAACTGAAAAGTAATAGTGAGTCAAGAACTAAGATATTTACAGCTGCAATGATGGGTAGTGAGTGATATAATTTAATGGCATAAGATTCAAAGTTTTAGGGCATTAGGAAGAAGAGAGGGAGAATAATGAAAAGACAAGGCCCAATGGTAGGAGGCCATGGGAGCGGTAAGAGCTAACACTTCAGAGGGCTGCAGACAGCCAGTGTTCTAACCCTTCCCTTTTCCCCAGGATTTCATTAGAACAAGATTGATGGACTATGAATTCCAGAAGGTACATTGGAAGAGTTTCAAGAGTCAGAGAGGGATGAGAAAAAGGGTCAGAGCAGGGAATGTTCAGAGATTTATAGGAGCTAGGAGTGTAGGAGACAGAAGGGGCAAATACCTGGGGGTTCCTGTGGTGACTGACAGGGATAAGGGATAATGAAACTTGCCCTAGTGGATTCAAGACTGATAAGAGGTGAGGAGGCTGCAAGTGTTAGGGAGTAAAGAGGAGTGGATTACTGGGGATTGCTCTTGACCCTGGAAGATAGGGGCTGAAGGCTTAAGGAAGACACACTTTTAGTCCCATTACACTAGTTTAAAATCAGATGACATGTAACAAACATCATATAAACATGCATGCCCACTGACCTGTTAATCTTATTCTGAAAATATGACTCAGCAAGTTCACGCCTACATATAATTTTTAGACAGTGTTTATACATATATACAAGAAGAACATAAGGAAGGATGTTTGTTGCAACATTGACCATAACAGTGAAAAATTGAAAACAATCTAAATGTCTGTGCTAGTTACCAACTTAATACCTCTCAACTCCAAATTCATCCTTTAATACCTGCTCTGCCACAGAGGAGAGAATTCCTTTAGGTACTTCCTTTATAGTGAACATAATATTAAACTTTCGCAGTATAGGGTGCTGGAGGGACACTGTAGAAGGAAGAGGCTCTGGGTGCAGTCCCAGCAACTGCGCCTTCAGTCAGTAGTGTGGCTCAGTAGTGTGTCAGTGAGGACAGGCAGGGGTGCTCTGACCTAATCACATGCTCGCAACCTGGCATTGCTGACCTGACCTGATGATCACCTTTCCACAGCCCTCCCTGCAAGGATACTGTATGCCCCAGGCATGCCCACACTAGTGCCCTGACTCCCTCTGTTTGCCTGGTCCACTCCCTGCACTCCAGGGTTTGTCTTCCATGTTGTTCCTGAGGGATATAATATGCACTATGCCTCCCACTCTCTGTGCAGGCCTGGATACTGGTTGCCATGCTAGTGCTCCGGAGGGCTGCTTTGCTGATTGCTCAGCGGCTATGGACCAGCTCTGGCCTTCTTTTATTGTCATAGTTTATAATTCTATTCAACTTCACCTGTTTAAACCACTGTGTGGTTTCTGTCTCCTGATTAGGTCCAGACTAATATAATGTCCATCAATAAAAAAATTAATATGTAATTTTTGTACAGTTATATAATGGAATACTCTATAGGCAATAAAAATAAATGAACTAACTTCCCATGTATGGTCTGGCACGTTAGGGGTTTAGAGGTTGCTGCTTCATCCTAACAAGTAAAAAGCTGAACAAATCAAACAAACAAACAGCTCTTCTCTTCTGTCAGAGAAGTGAAGTCCCAGGGCAAACCACTGCCCCTAAAATGAGAGAGAGAGACAGGCAGATACAGAGTATCACAACTTAACACAGCAGAAACCCCTGTTGGTTCCTCCCCGGGAACCAGTGCCAAGGTAGGAAAACCTGAACTGTAATTGATGAGTTGCTAGAGGCTCAGTGTGCACAACTTTGAGAGTTAAAAACTCCCAGGGGATGCAGTCACAGAGGGGTCCCCACAGTATTTTGAGTTTTACCTACAAGAGTCCTACCAGGTTCTCACAGTGAAGATCTGAGAAAAATCCCCTCAAGCTTCCAGCAGGGGAAGGGGTAAAGGAACCATTTCAAAATAGGCCAGAGCATTCTGTTCTTCTTACCAAGGTCTGTTCACAGGAGAAACTATTTTTACCAGAGCTTAGCCTTCTGAGGTTTGATCAGAGCCTAACCTACCTGGGAGAGGGGAAATACCTAACCCCAGCACCCTCCAGCCATATCCTATCTAAGGTTGGGAGAGAACTAAGAAGCACTGGTGAAGTTCACAGTTCAAGGGCACAGGCTCACCGAAAGACTGAGGACTGCAGAACACTTCCCCTCTCCCGACACCTTACTACTACATTACTAAAGGCCTATTTATAGTGATTCCTTTTATTCCTTTTACATCAGGTTTGCTTTTCAACCAAAAATTACAAGGCACTCTAAAAGGCAAAAAACACAGTCTGAAGAGACTGAATAAGCATCAGAACCAGAGTCAGATATGATAGGAATGTGGGAATTATCAGAACAAGAATTTTTTTAAAACTATGATTAATATGCTAAGGGCTTTAAAAAAATAAATAAATAAATAAATTTATTTGTTTTTGGCTGTGTTGGGTCTTCGTTGCTACGTGCAGGCTTTCTCTAGTTGTGGCGAGCGTGGGCTGCTCTTCGTGTGGTGGTGAGTGGGGGCTACTCTTTGTTGCGGTGCATGTGCTGCTTCTCATTGCGGTGGCTTCTCTTGTTGCGAAGCATGGGCTCTAGGTGTGCAGGCTTCAGTAGCTGTGGCACACGGGCTCAGCAGTTGTGGCTCATGGGCTCTAGAGCTCAAGCTCAGTAGTTGTGGCGCACGGGCTTAGTTGCTCCATGGCATGTGGGATCTTTCCAGACAAGGGATCAAACTCATGTTCCCTGCATTGGCAAGCGGATTCTTAACCACTGCGCCACCAGGGAAGTCCCTATGCTAAGGGCTTTAATGGAAAAAGTAGACAACAAGAAGGACAGATGGATAATATAATCAGAGAGATGGAAATTCTAAGAAAGAATCAGAAATACTAGATGTCAAAAACACTGTAACAGAATTAAGAATGCCTTTGAAAGGCTCATTAGTGGAACTGACACAGGTGAGAAAAGAATCTCTGACCCTGAGGATATGATACTAGAAACTTCCAATACTAAAAAGCAAAGAGAAAAAAAAAAAAAGAGAGACTGAAATTAATAGAACAGAATATCCAAGAACTGTGGGACAACTACAAAAGGTGTAAGACTTGTGTAATGGAAATACCAGAGAAGAAACAGAAGAAATATTTGAAAGAATAATGACTGAGAATTTCCCCAAATTAATGTCAGACACCAAACCACAGATGCAGGAAACTCAGAGAACACAAAGCAGGATTAAATGCCAAAAAAACTACACCTAGGCACATCATATTCAAACTTCGGAAAAATCAAAGATAATGAAAAAATCTTGAAAGAAACCAGAGGGTAAAAACATCTTACCTATAGAGGAGCAAAAGATAAGAATTATATTCTTCTTCTCAGACACCATGCAAACAAGAGAGTTGATAGGAAAAAAAAAAACTCTACCAACCTAAAATTCTGTGCCCTGTAGTACTATCCTTCAAAAGTGAAGGAGAAACTAGGGCTTTCTCAGACAATCAAAAATTGAGGGAATTTGTTGCCAGTAGACCTGCCTTACAAGGAATGTTGGAAGTTCTAAGGGAATTCCCTGAGGGTCCAGTGGTTAGGACTTGGTGCTTTCATTGCCGTGGCCCAGGTTCAATCCCTGGTCAGGGAGCTAAGATCCTGCGAGCTGCAGGGCATGGCCAAAAAAAAGTTCTAAGAGAAGTAAAATGATATAGGTCAGAAACTTGGATCTATATAAAGGAATAGCATTAGAGAAGGAGTAAGTGAAGGTAAAATTAAAATTTTGATCTTTTATATTCTTCATTGATTTAACAGACAACAGTTTGTTCAAAATAATAATGCAAAAATGTATTCAATTATGTATTCTTATGTGTTTATATGCTTATGGATAAGTGAAATGAATGCCTTCAGTGATACAAAGGATTGGAGGGAGGAATTAGGATTATTTTGTTATTATAAGGAATTTACACCACTGTGAAGCAGTATAACGTTTTTTAAAGTGGATTTGGATCAGTTGTAAATGTATATTGCAAACTCTAAAACAAACACACACACACACACAAAGGAAAGGAAAATACAGCTGATACGCTAACAAGGAGAGAGTATGGAATCATCTAAAATGCGCCATTAAGACCACAAAAGAGTAGAAGACAAAAATAGGAACAAAGACCACACGCAACCAATGGAAAACAGTAGCAAATATGGTAGATACTAATCTATCTATATCAATAATCACCTTAAATATCTATGGTCTAAATTAAAAGATAGAGATTGTCACATAGACTTAAAACAAAAACAAAAACAAGACCCAACTAAGTGTAGTTTACAAGGAAGTCATTTAAAATATAAAGGCACATGTAAATTAAAAGCACGTGGATAGAAGAAGAGATATCATCCTAACACTAATCAAAAGAATGTGGAAGTAGGTACATTAAATTCAGACAGCAGACTTCAGAGGAATAAAAGTTATTGAGATAAAGAGGGGCATCATATAATGATAGAGGGGTCAGTATTCCAAGACATCATAATAATCCTTAATGTGCATGCGCCTAACAACAGAGCTTCAAAATACATTAGGCAAAAAACTGTTAGAGCTGCAAGGAGAAATAGATGAATCCACAACTATAGTTGGAGACTTCAACATTCCTCTATCCAAAACTGAAAAATACAGCAGGTAGAAAATCAGTAAGGAGAGAGTTGAAGTCTATGGCATCATCAATCAACTAAACATAATTGACATCTATAGACTACTTCATCCAATAACAGTGGAATACACACTCTTCTCAAGCTCACATGGAACTTTCAACAATACAGACCACATTCTGGGCCATAAGACACACCTTAACAAATTTAAGAGAAAAGAATTCATACGCCTGCTTTCAGATCACAATGGAATTGAACTAGTAATCAATAACAGAAAGACAACTGGGAAAACCCCAAAATACTTGGAGATTAAACAACACAGTTCAAAATAACATATGGGTCAAAGAAGAAATCTCAACAGAAATTTTAAAATATTTTTAACTAAATGAAAATGAAAATGTAGCTTATCAAAATTTGTGGAATGGGCAATATAGGGGTGGGGGAGTGGGAGTGGGAGATATAAACTACTGGGTGTAAGACATGCTACAAGGGGGACTTCCCTGGCAGTCCAGTGGTTAAGACTCTGTGCTTCCACTGCAGGGAGCACAGGTTCGATCCCTGGTTGGGGAACTAAGATCCTGCATGGCCAAAAAAAAAAAAAGATAGGCTACAAGGATGTATTGTACAACATGGGAATATAGACAATATTTTATAGTAACTGTAAATGGAGTGTAATCTTTAAAAATTGAATATTAATTAATTAAGGAAGATCTAAGATTAATCATCTAAGCCTTCACCTTAAGAAACCAGAAAAAGAGCAAATTAAATCTAACATAAGCAGATGAAAAAAGAGAGAAGACACAAGTCACTACCATCAGAACAGATGCTATATCACTACAGATTCCACGGGCATTAAAAGGATAATAAAGGAATATTATGAACAACTCTATGCCCACAAATTTGATACCCAGGTTAAACACACCAATTATTTTAACACAAAATCTGCCAAATCTCACATAAGAAGAAACAGACAATCTGAATAGGCTTATATCTATTAAAGAAATTTCATCAATAATGAATAATCTTCCAAAACAGAAAGCACCAGGCCCAGATAGGTTCGCTTGTGAATTCTACCAAACATTCAAAAAGAAATTATACCAACTCTCCAGAATCTCTTCCAGAAGACAGAAGTGGAGGGAACACTTCCTAACTTATTCTATGAGGCCATTATCCTAACACCAAAACCAGGCAAAGACATTATAAGAAAAGAAAACTACAGACCAGTATCTCTCATGAACATGGATACAAAATCCTTAACAAAATATTAGCAAATCCAATCCAACAATGCATAAAAGGAATTATACACCATAACTAAGTAGGATTTAATCCCAGGTATGCAAGGCTGGTTCAACATTTGAAAATCAATTAATGTAATCCATCATATCAACAGCTAAAGAAGCAAAATCAAATGATCATATCAACAGATGCAGAAAAAGCATTTGACAAAATCCAGAACACATTAAAGAAAAAAAAAACTTTCAGTAAATTAGGAATAGAAGGGAAGTTCCTCAATTTGATAAAGAACATCTACAAACAAACTACAGCTAACATCATATTTAATGGTGAGAAACTTCAAGCTTTCCTGCCAAAATCAGGAAAATGGAATGTTTTCCATTACCATTGTCTTCCAACATCATACTGGAAGTTCCAGCTAATGCAATAAGATAAGAAAAGAAATTAAAAGGTATACAGATTGGGAAGGAAGGAGGTATAAACTGTCTTTGTTTGCAGATGACATGATGGCCTATGTAGAAAATCTGAAAAAAAAAATCAACAAAAATCCTCTGAAACTCTTAAGTGATTATATCAAAGTTGCAGGATTCAAGGTTACTGTACGGAAGTCAACACTTTATACCATCAATGAACAAGTGGAATTTGAAATTAAAAACATTACCAATCACATTAGCACCCCAAAAATGAAATACTTAGGTATAAATCTAACAAATTATATATGTACAAGATCTACATGAGGAAAACTTCAAAACTCTGATGAAAGATATCAAAGAAGAACTACATAAATGGAGAGAGATTCCATGTTCATGGATAGGAAGACTCAATACTGTCAAGATGTCAGCTCTTCCCACTCGATCTATAGATTCGACGCAATCCCAAATCAAAATCTCAACAAATTATTCTGTGGATGGACAAACTGATTCTAAAGTTCATATGCAGAGGTAAAAGATCCAGGATAGCCAACTCAATACTGAAGAAGAAAACAGAGTTGTAAGACTGTTATTACCCAACTCAAGACTTACTATAAAGCTACAGTAATCAAAACTGTGTGGTATTAGAGAAAGAACAAATAGATTAATGGAACAGAACAGAAACAGAATAGAGAGCCAGAAACAACCCACATCAGTTAAATATACTTAACTGATGTCTGACAAAGGAGCAAAAGTAATACAATAGAAAAAAGACAATCCTTCCAACAAATAGTGCTACAACGACTGTATAGCCACATGCAAAAAAAGAATAGACACAGACCTTCATAAAAATTATCTCAAAATGGATCACAAACCTAATCATGAAACACAAAACTATAAAACTCCTAGAATATAACATAGGACTGAACCTTGATGACCTTCGGCAGGACAATGACATTTCAGATGCAATACCAGATGCACAATCCATGAAAGAAATAATTGATAAGTTGGTCTACATTAAAATGAAAAACTTCTGCTCTGCAAAAGAGAATGAGAAAACAAGCCACAGGCTAGGGGACATACTTGCAAGAGACATCTGATAAAGGACTGTTATCCAAAAATACACAAAAAACCACTTAAAACTCAACAATAAGAAAACAAACAACCTGATTAAAAAACAAGCAAAAGATCTGGACACTTCATCAACAAAGATATACAGATGGGAAGTAAGCATATAGAAAGATGTGCAATACCATATGTCACTAGGGATATGCAAATGGAAACAATAAGATACCACTGCAAAACTATTAGAATGGCCAAATTATAAAACACTGGCAACACCAAAAGTTGGAAAGCATGTGGAGCAACAGAAACTCTCATTTGTTGCTGGTGGGAATGCCAAAATAGTTCAGCCATTTTGGACGACAATTTGGCAGTTTCTTATAAAACTACCCTTAACCATACAATCCAGTAATGACCCTCCTTGGTATTTAATCAGATGAATTGAAAATTTATGCCCACATAAAAACTTGCACACAGATGTTTATAGCAGCTTTATTCATAACTGCCAAAACCTGGAGTCACCAAGATGTGCTTCAGTAAGTCAGTGAGTAAGTTAACTGGTATATCCAGACAATGGAATATTATTCAGCACTAAAAAGAAATGAGCTATCAAGCCATGATAAGACATGGAGGAAAGTTAAATGTATATTACTAAGTGAAATAAGCCAATCTGAAAAGGCTACATACTGTATGATTCTAACTATATGACATTTTGGAAAAGGCAAAACTACGGAGACAGTGAAAAGACTAGTGGATGTCAGGGGTTGGGGGAGGGACTGATGAATAGACAGGACATAGGGGATTTTTAGGGCAGTAAAACTACTCTGTATGATACTACAATGATAGATACATGTCATAATACATTTGTCAAAACCCATATAATGTACACCAAGAGTGAATCCTAATGTAAACTATGGGTTTTGGGTAATAATCATGTGTCAATGTAGGTTCATCAGTTGTAACAAATGTGCCACTCTGGTGCTGGATACTGATAGTGGGGAGGCTGTACATGTGTGGGGACAAGTATATGGGAACTCTGTACTCTCTGCTCAATTTTGCCGTGAATCTAAAACTGCTCTAAAAAACAGCTTATTAATTAAAAGAAAAAAACAATAAACTAGGAAGGTTCCATTTCCAGAATGGCTAAGTAAGTGCCTACTGAATTGACCTTACTGTAGTTATAATCTAATTATATATAGTAAACATTTAATATTGAACTGAACTGTATGGAATAAATGAACCTACTTTCAAATCAACAGGCCCCATATTATTCAACATATTCCAGACTTTACAGTGAAAATAAAGAGTCTTAGAATACCCTGTGGACCCAAATATCAGTATGTATAAATTTTAGAATTAATCTGATATGAAGTTTGATCTGTATGGAACAATTAACGCTGCCTTTCTCAACATCTGGTTAAGTATAGAGTCTACAGCCATGAATTGGGCTTTTAAATCAATTCTTCCTCCCTGTATCTGAGGCCTGCCTAGATTTTCTGCATTAATTTAAGGAGAGATGATGATGATGATAGCTAACATTTATGGAGTACTAAGCATGCTATACATATTAACACAAGGCTAGAGTCCACAGACCCAGGCAGGCTGAAAAAGCCAGATGATGTTCTCAATCAAAGCCCCTTGAGTAGGGAAGCTTTAGTCCTAAACTCTGTCAGGAATCTAAATAGCATCTCAGAGAGAAGCTGCAAGTAGTAATTACTACCTAGCACTCACAATACAGTTGAGAAACTATGTTCAAGGTCTAGACATGCTAAATTAATTTCTATATGATAAAAAGGCCAAGTCAGATATATGCTGAGTTTTTACAAAGTTCATGACTAGAATTCACTATCTGAGCTAACACCTAATCCAGTCAATTCTGAGGGAAGTACCTAAGCACGAGAGCTTTGCTTTAAAAGCCAAGGGCAGCAATGGCTTCCTATGGGTCCAAGCCTGCTCTATTTCCATTATCTCCAGGTCTGGAACTTCCACTGTAAACAGAATAGCAGTGAACAGTGTTGCAGAGCAACAACTCCTTCAACAAAGCTGAGTTCCCTGGTCTGGCTCCCCTGGGATTTAAGAATACATGTCTAGACCAAAATACATGACTAACCCAAATGAGGTCTCTGCCTCATAATTTTTATATATTCCTTAGTCAGAGGCAAGTAAATCAGTCCTTACACTGCCTGGAAGAGCCCATAATTCAGATGGAGCAAAGTATGAATGCATGAGATCACTGATTTCACATATTGGAATTGAAGCAAATGTCAACATGAAACAAACAGTCCTCTCACTTTTGTTGACTCCTGTTGTAACAGAGGCAAAGTTGTTAGGAGTCCCATAAGGCAGAAACCCGTCTCTGTGAGCCCTAATTCTTGGGCATGATAGGACAAAATGTTAATGGAGCCCTCATCACATGGCCCCAGATGACTGGAGCCATAATACACTCTCAACACACCAGAACAAAGGCGGTAGACCCAGGATATGTACAAGACCAAAAGGACTGTTGACAGGTCAAGGCAAGAAATAACTAAGAGTCAAAAACAGACTGAACACATTCTCCCATGGAAAGCATGCCCATGAGCCCTGTATGCTTCAGTCAGCCACGTGAAGTGACAACGTAGTACGTTGAACCTCACAAAGTGAGAAGTAGGAAAGAAATTGGGCATCTGTGCCCACTCTTTTATTCCACCTTTCTTAATCTTCAAGCACTCACCTGTGTGGCCATGGAGTGGTGAGTGTGGCCGTGGTAGTGTAGGTGATGTGCTAGAGGTCACAATCAAACTCTTGCGGTTACTTGTCCGACAACTGCAATGAAAACACAAATGTCAGTTATAACAGGGTTGCATCATGGGCCCAGAGAACTTGAATGGCTATCGAGGAAAAAAAGAGTGACATCATTCCATGAGCTGAGCAGTATAATACTTTAAACTGAACTGGCTCAGCAATTATTGTTTGCACAGTGAGATTTCATTATTCACTGTGTTCCATCTTGGAATAACTTTTGTCACTGTCTTGACTTTTATCTTGTATTGCCACTGCACTTTTCTAACGTGTAGGTTTTGCTTCCTAAGCAAATACCCAAGGAGCTCCTTAAACGTAACAACCATGTCTTAAATGGTATCTAATGAAGAATGACCACTGCAAATTTGATTCAGAAAACAAAAAACATGAGTCATAAATATTCTCATATCTCATAAAAATTAATGTTCTTGCCATAAAAATGAAACTATTAACTTAATCTATAAAACTTATCTTTTAAAAACTGCTTAATCAATGGATATTTACATATCCATTCTCATTTCACCATAAATTAAGTAATATTCTCATTTCACCATAAATTTCAGAACAGGCCTGTGTTCCTTCTACAAAGTTGGCTTTCCTTTACATGTTAATGGCTGAGGCTTTTCCTTGAGACTGGAGAAAGCCAAATCATGATGAAAGGCCATTTCATGCTGTACCTGCTATTGAAAAGTATGTATAAATTTATATGAAAGTCAGCCCATCTTTCTTTTTTAAAAATATTTATTTATTTGGCCGCATCAGGTCTTAGTTGTGGCATGCGGAATCTAGTTCCCTGACCAGGGATTGAACCTGGGCCCCGTGAATTGGGAGCGCAGTCTTAGCCACTGGACCACCAGGGAAGTCCCCAGCCCATCTTTTAAAGGCATTAAAGAAGCCTGTCATTTATATTCATCCAAACAAATATTTACTGAACACCTACTATGCACCAGGCACCATTCTAGGTGCTAGGGAAGTAGTAGGGAACAAGAGGAATTATCTGTCCTCAAACTGGAGTGAAAAGTGCTATGAAGAAAGAGAGAGAGAATGTTCAAGAAACAGCAAAGAAGACAAGTAGGTGGCAGGAAGGGAGAATGACAGGAAAAGAAGTAGGTTATAGAAACTATGGGTATAGGCCACAGCCAGACTCTGTAGGGCTGGTAGACTACTGCAAAGAACCACTGGAAATGTGATAAGGAACCGCTGGAAGGACTGTGATCAATCTCAAGAGATTATGATTAGAAATGATAAGCGACTTTCCCTAAGATACCATCAGGACTAATCTAATCATGTCTCACACCCCCTCCTTACCGCCGTTACCATCAAATGCCCAAGACTTCCATCTCTAATTTGATACAGTCTCTACTCCTTGATCTTTAAAAAAAGCTTACGCTCTGCCTCCCTGAACTCAGTCTGTCATCAGCAAACTCTATATCCTTAACTTCTTTTCTCAACATTCAGTTTAAATTCTAGCTCTAACTGAAACCTTGCTATCCCCCAGGACACCACAGTCCTGGTGAAATCCCAATCCTTTTAAACCCAACTTTCCATCTATTTTGCAACTGCACTCGGGCAGCTAAAGGTGAATGAAGAAAAATCCAAAATCATGCTGGCTGGTGTTTCTTTATGTTTATGATGATAAATATCAAGTGGGTCCATACTACATCTACCTAGGCAACGTGCTCTCTCTCCAAGAAAACTAATTCAGAAATTCTCCCCAAACCTCTAGCACTCCTTCCCCAAATCCTACCCTGATCTGCTGACTTTGCTTTTTATTCAACTAGGGGTAAAAACAATCAACACAAAAAGAAGTACTACATATTTCTGCTACAAAAACCCATTAGCCTGGGACTTCCCTGGTGGCACAATGGTTAAGAATCTGCCTGCCAACGCAGGGGACACAGGTTTGATCCCTGGCCTGAGAAGATCCCACATGCCGTGGAGCAACTAAGCCGGTGCGTCACAACTACTGAGCCTGTGCTCTAGAGCCCACGAGCCACAACTACTGAAGTTCGCGCGCCTAGAGCCCGTGCTCCACAACAAGAGAAGCCACCACAATGAGAAGCCCACACACTGCAATGAAGAGTAGCCCCCGCTCACCGCAACTAGAGAAAGCCTGTGCGCAGCAAAGAAGACCCAACACAGCCAAAAAATATAAAAGTAGCCATTAAAAATCTATTATCCTAAATCTGTGTCCATATACTGTACTTTCCCATCTGTAACAGCAGAAGGAAAGACCATGTTCCTATCAAAGTCAACTCCCCCAACTCCCTATTCAAGAAGTCTGTACCTGCACTGTCCTCCTTTTATGAATTTTTACTTCCTAATGGATCATTCTCATCATCATAAAAATATGCTGTCATTTCTCGTATCTCAAGAAAATAAGAAAAAAACTTTCATAGACCTCTCCCAACTTGCCTGTTTCTTTGCTCCCCTGTTTGGGAAAAATCCCATGCAGGGATTCTGTACTTGTCATCTTCATACCCTCATTTCCTATTCTCTCTTTAACCCACTCTAGACTATACAATCATCCTCATCTTTCTTGCCTGTTATCAAGGTCACCACTGACAACAGGCAATTCTCAGTCCTTGTCTTACGTAACCTCTCAACATCATTCGACAGTTATAACTCCCTCTTCTAAAAAACAAATTGGGATATAATTTATATTCAATTATTCAATTAAGTGTTCTGTTCAATGAACCTTGAACAACTGTATACATTCATATAACACATCCAAAACAAAAGTCAGAATAATTCTGTTACCCCAGAAAGTCCCCATGTGCCCCTTCCGGTCAATCCCCCAACTACTTTCTTCTATCACTATAAATTAATTTTGTTTTGCTGGATTTCCTATAAGTAGAATTATACACTATGTATTTTTTTGTGTTTGACTGCTTTTGTTCAACCTAACATCTGTGTAACTTTTCTTGAGATACTTCTTTATTTAGCTTCTAGGACATGAGGCTTTCCTGGTCTTCCTCCTAGCTCACTAGCTGCTCACTTTTCATTCCCCTTTGCTAGTTCCTGCTCTTCCTGATCTCTAAACCATGTAGTACTACTCTGGGGCTCAAATGTGGAATATCTTTTCTTCTTTCCCTGCACTCACTCCCTAAATGATTTTTTCCTGTATTATAACTTTAAATCTATGATGTTGATGATACCCAGCTTTTTATTGCAAACTCTGTGCTCTTACCTCTGAGTGTGAGACTCATATCCAAAAACCTACTTGACATCTCTAACTGGATGTCTAAAAGGCATCTCAAACTTAACAACAGAGTTAGTGAATTTCCCTCTAAAACCTGCTAACTCCTCCCTATCTATTTCATTACATGGCACCACCATTCATCCAGATGCTCAGGCAAGTCCTTCAGGCAGAAGGAACATGATACTAGATGGAAATCTGGATCCACATAAAGAAAAGCACCAAAAATGGTAAATGTGTGGGTAAATATAAATCACTTGTTTTTATTTTTAAAATCTCTTCTTGGGACTTCCCTGGCGGTCCAGTGGTTAAGACTCTGCGCTTCCACTGCAAGGGGCACGGGTTCAATTCCTGGTCAGGAAACTAAGATCCTGCAAGTTGCGTGGCGCAGCCAAAAAAAAAAAAATCTCTTCTTGAATTTTAAAGGAAATATAATAATTTACTGTGGGGTTTACAACATATGTAGATATAAAATGTAGGTCAGCCACAGCAGCAAGGCTGGAAGGGAAGAATGGACGTATACTATTGTGAGGCTCTTACATTAAGTATGAAGCGGTATAATACGACTTGAAGATAAACTAAAAGTTAAAATTTTATATTATAAACACTAATGCAACTACTACAAAAGAAAAACAAACAAAAAAAAGGAAATAAAATGGTCTCATAAAAAATAGTCTAAAAGAAGGCAGAAAAAGAAGTAAGAACAAGTACAGTAGGCCCACACAGAAAACAGATAGCAAGAGAACAGATTTTAACCCAATTACACTAATAATCACATAAAATGTAAATGTTCTAAATACATATTTAATTAAGACAAAGACTGTCAGATTGGATAAAACAGCAGGACCCAACTATATGTTGTTTATTACTTGTGACAGCCAAAAAACTAGAAATCACCTCAAATGTCTACTAACAGATGAAGGATAAACAAATCATAATATATCCATACAATGGACTACTACTCATCAATAAAAAGGAATGAACTATTGATTCACACAATAAATGAATCTCAAAATAATTATGCTAAAACCAAGAAGCTAGACATAAAAGAGTACATACTGAACAATTCCATTTATATAAAATTCAAGAAAACACTAACTAATCTAGAGTGACAGACAAAAGATTAGTGGTTCCTGACCAGAGGCAGGGGAGGTATTATAACAAGGCATAAGGAAATTTGGGAGAGTTATAGTTATGTTTACTGTCTTGACTGTACTAATGGTTTCAGAGATGCATACATGTATCAAGACCCACTAAATTGTACATTTTAAACATGTACAGTCTATTATATTTCAATCATACTTAAATAAAGCTATAAAATTTTTTCAATATAAATAATATCAAAGTCACTCTTCTGCTTAAAATTCTCCCTGTCTCACTGAGAGTAAAAGTCAACGTTCTTACAATGGCCGACAAGCTTTACGCGGTCTGGATCTCCATTACCTCTTTCCCTCCTACTCACTCTACTCCAGTCACATGGGCCTCCGCACTGTTCTTAGAATATGCCAAGCATGCCACTGCCTCAGGGCCTTTACAAAGGAAGCTTCCTTTGTCTGTTTCCCTCATGGCTTGCTCCCTCACCTCTTTCAGGTCTTTGCTCAAGTACAATCTCCTGAATGGATTTTCCTTTGACCATTCTATTTAAAAAGGTAACACCGGCCCTCCCAAACACTCTTTTCCTTCTTTCCTGATATATTTTCTCAGTAGCACTTACTGTTATCTAACATACTATGGATTTTGCATTCATTCTGTTTGTTGTCTCTCCTCCCATTAGAATCTTAAGCTCTATGAGATCAGGGGCTTGCACAATCTTTGCTTACTGCTGTATTTCTCAGTGCCTAGAATTCAGCCAGGCACATGGCAGACTCAATAAATATTTGTTAAATGGATGAATGGATGAGTGTAATTTGTTACAAGAATTATAATAAAAGAGGATATTTGCACACGTGGCACCTGTAAGGTATATCAAACCACTATGTCTAAACTCCTTTTGTATAAAAACTAAGATCTCTTAAAACTGCAGGGACAGGACTTCCCTGGTGGTGCAGTGGTTAAGAATCCGCCTGCCAATGCAGGGGACACAGGTTCGAGCCCTGGTCCGGGAAGATCCCATGTGTCACTGAGCAACTAAGCCCGTGAGCCACAACTACTGAGCCTGTGCTCTAGAGCCCGTGAGCCACAACTACTGAAGCCGGCACGCCTAGAGCCCATGTTCCACAACCAGAGAAGCCACCGCAATGAGAAGCCCTTGCACCGCAACCAAGAGTAGCCCCCACTCACTGCAACTAGAGAAAGCTCGCGTGCAGCAACGAAGACCCAAGGCAGCCAAAAATAAATTAATTAATTAATTTTAAAAAAAAGAAAACAGAAAGATCAATAGTCTGTAATAACCTATATGGGAAAAGAATCTGAAAAAGAATGGATACATGTATACGTATAATTGAATCACTGTGCTTAAAAAAAACCCTGCAGGGACAGATAATTGATTCTAATTTCATTTGTCATGATCTTATTAAAATTTAAATTAAATACAAAACACTAAAGATCATATTTCCAGGCCACATGCCTTTGTATGAAGGTACATATAATCTCACTTGGCATATCTGCAACAGCTGCCAGGGGAAAAAAAGGTCAGATACCCTGGTACAGATGCCACGACTCAGCTAAGATCCAAGACAAGGAACTGCTTAATTTTTCCATTTCAACAAGCACTGGCCATTGCCCCCAGGATCCTAGAAGATAAAGGGCAGGTCTTCATTTTTTCATTTCAGAAGATTAAAGTACCAGATGTTTACAGAGTCAGCCACACTAACTCTCAGCCGATGGAAGGTAACCTGGAAGCTCCCTGAGCTGATGTTCTGCTAACCACTGCAAGGACTGGGTTAAACTAGACTGCTGCCCACCACCATGCCAGTCACTTGGTCACTCAGAGCAAGGCCGGGCATTTCATCTTCCTACTTGCTTTACCATGGTCACCCCTCCATGGATAGTGGGAGCAAGGACTAAAGCACCTGTGCAATCTCTGTGAAACTGTTGAATTGTGGCCATATTTGAAGAGTTCCCAGCCTTCAAAAATCCCTTCCCCCAGCAACTAGCAGGTACTCAAAATTTGAGCCCCTGCAGGAGCTGCCGTAAACTTATTTAGTTAGTCTGTTTCCCAGTCTGAAGGAATATAGAATTTGGGGTAGGATGCATGGTTGCAGACCCCTCAGGGTCGCTAATCTCCAATCTGTCAATTCCAGAAGTCCAGCTGCTCCTAGGAATCCAAGCACTCGGTAATGAATTGACTTGCACTTGGCTATTCCTTTCAGAATTCAGAATGAGGAAAAGACCACTTTTGTTTCATTAAGTGTGATCAATACAATAGACAAGAATTTGGGTCCATTTTAAGGTCAAGCACTTCCAGGTGTTATTTCAGAATAACAACCAGAATGATGCCCCTGTAAAGACTGAGAAGCTAGAGTGGGAGAAAATGCATGTTCTCTCAGTAAATAAAGGGTGCTGCTTGGAGATAAATCCATTATTTGTCTTTTTGCCTGGGTTATTTCAACAGCCTCCTAACTAGTCTCTCTGGTTTACTCCTGTCTCCTATTGCCAGTCTGTTCTCAACACAAGCAGCCACAGTGATCCTTTTAAGGCACAAACCAGATGATTTTACTCATTTGCCTAAAACCTTGCAAAGGCTGCTAATTTCACACAGAAACACCAAGCTACTTGGACCAATGCATTAACTGTTCCCTTCACTTGGAATGCCCTTCCCCACCTATACAATGGCAAATATCCCATACCTCCTTCAGTGTCACCTTCCACATTTCCCTATGTAACACTGTGACCTGCCCCTGAGAATCCCCCTTACTCTGCCTTTTTTGGGGATGGCAGCTCTCTTTGGATTAATAAAGTATTTTTTAACTTCTACTCCATTGGTTTGGAAATTATATACTGTTGTGTTGTTTTTTTTTTTAATTTATTTATTTTTGGCTGTGTTGGGTCTTCGTTGCTGTGCGAGGGCTTTCTCCAGTTGCAGCGAGCGGGGGCCACTCCTCATCACGGTGCATGGGCCCCTCACTGTCGCGGCCTCTCCCGTTGTGGAGCACAGGCTCCAGACGCGCAGGCTCAGTAGTTGTGGCTCACGGGCTCAGTTGCTCCGTGGCATGTGGGATCTTCCCAGACCAGGGCACGAACCCGTGTCCCCTGCATTGGCAGGCAGACCCCCAACCACTGTGCCACCAGGGAAGCCCCTGTGTTTTTTTTTAAACGTAGTTATTGTTATTAAGCTTTTAATAGGCATTCTTGTCTTAACAAGAGTCTAAGTCTTAGGTCTAAGGTTAGCTAGCATCTCAACCCTCGCTTCTAAACAAAATTAGATCTTGGGACTTCTTTGGTGGCACAGTGGTTAAGAATCTGCATGCCAATACAGGGGACATAGGTTCGAACCCTAGTCCAGGAAGATCCCACATGCTGCGGAGCAACTAAGCCTGTGCGCCACAACTACTGAGCCTTCACTCTAGAGCCCACGTGCCACAACTACTGAGCCTGCGTGCTACAACTACTGAAGCCCATGAGCCTAGAGCCTGTGCTCTGCAACAAGAGAAGCCACCGCAATGAGAAGCCAGTGCACCGCAAGGAAGAGTAGTCCCCGCTCGCCGCAACTGGAGAAAGCCCGCACACAGCAACAAAGATCCAACGCAGCCAAAAATAAATAAATAAAATAAATAAATTTTTTAAAAATTAGATCTTAACTCCAATTCTCCCCACCCCTTCCAACTTACATGCTAGTTGGTCCAGTGGTTCAGGTCTATCTTGCTTTTATAATGCCAAATTAGTAATTCTTATTGTTTCATACAATAATTGCTTGCTTTGATTTACTCATACTTTCCAATTTCTTTGCTCAGCATTCCCTCTTGGATCTCACAACTTTTGTCTTTCTTTCTTCTTTTCTAAGTGATTATTTCACTGAGAATCTGATATTGATAAACCTTCTCAATTTCACTGTTTGTCTGAAAATGGCTTTATTTTTCTCAGTGACTTCCAACGATAATTACACAGGTATGGAATTCTACAACCTCTTGTTGGGAGTAACTTTTTTCTCAATATCTTAAAGATATTATTCCATTGTCTTATGGCTCCTGCTATTGCTATTGAGAAGCCTGCTCTTAGGATTGCTGTTCTTTTGTAGTTAATTTTTCTTTTCTCTCTCGCTGCTTTGTTTTTTTAAACCATAATTTTTTAGATATATTCACATACCATAGAATTCAACCTTTTAAAGTGTATAATTTAGTGGTTTTTAGTACACTCACAAGGCTGTGCAACCGCCACTGCTAATTCCAGAACATTTTCATTATCCCCCAAAGAACCCCTGTACCCATAAAGCAGTCACTCTCCATCCCCATCTTTCCCAGGCAACCACCAAAGTACTTTCTGTCTCTATGGATTCCACCTATTCTGGATATTTCAAATAAATGGAATCATATATCATGTGGCCTTGAGCCTGGCTTCTTTCGCTTAGCATGTTTTCAAGATTCATCCATGTTGAAGTATTTGTCAGTATTTCATTTCTTTTTATGGCTGAATAATATTCTATTGTGTGAAGAATATACAACATTTCATTTATCCATTCATAAACTGATGGACAATTTGGGTTGTTTCTACTCGTTAGATATTTTAAATGATGTTGCTGTGAATATTTGTGTATTTGTGTGTACAAGATATTTTCAATTTTCTTAGGTAAACTTCCTTGCTGAACTCATTCATTAGAGCTCTTTTAGCTTTTGTGGATTCTTGAGGGTTCTCTAGTTCCTTTGAAGACCTCTGTTTTTTGGTTCTGAAATTTTACTGCAATGTACCTAGATGGACATTTATTTTTACCTATTGTGCTCCATGATGTTATTCTGGTTTCTAATCAATTCTGGAAGGTCTCAATCATTATTTCTATGAGTACTGCCTTTCCCCCATTTCTCTATATTCTGTTGGACCTTATTATTGTATGCTCCATATTTCTTAGTTCTCATTCATATTTTACATCTTTCCATCTCTGTGCTGCACTTTAGATAAAATTTTACTAGCTTTGTCCACAGCTCTACTATATAACCTGACTACTGAGTTTTCAAATTCAATGTTACAATGTATTTAATTCCTTGAATTCTAATTGTCATTTTTTTCAAAATATGCCTCATCTTTTAAAATTAAATGTCTTTTGTTCTCGCATTTTTGTCTCCATTTATATTTTTATTCACTTTACATACACTTATTTTACAGTTTTCATTCATAATGCTACTTTCTAAAGTTCTTAGGGTCTAATCTTACTGTTTCTTTTTTCTTCTGATTTTCACATGTGGTGGACTGCTTCCTTGTATGGTCTATAGTTTTGTACTGTAAACTCACCTTTATTTAGTGTGGCTTTATGGGAATCTTGTGCTACCTGATTTGAAGATATGTCTTTAAAAATTTTTTGAATTTGTTTCTGACAGATTTGTCGGAGTTATTTACAGCCCAGAATCTGCTCTTAAGACCATACATATGGTATAAACTCCAGGCTTCAAATTCAGTTGAATAAAGGTCTATAGTTTAAAATTCTCAAGGAGACTTTTTTTATTTCTTATTAAGAGCCTACTTAAAACCTAGATGAGATTAAAGAACTTCCTTTCATCTCTCCATGTCAGTGGGCAAACTGTTTTCCTAGTGCATTCCTACACTGAGGGTAAAGTCCTTTGAGTGTCCTAATTATATGTGGGGTCTCAATTCTACCCTAACTTAGGGTCTCCCTACCCTAAACAAGCCCAAGGCCTCATCCTTTTTCCCCTAACGGATATCAAGACTAATATAATATACCTCCTCTCTGGCCCTCTTTCTTGGAAGTCCCAACACTGATTCCCACTGTTGAGGTGTTGTTTTCCCTCTTAGATTTAGGTCACTTGGGATTTTCCTCACATTCTACTGAATTTAGCTATGCATTTAAAACAATAATCATAATAGCTAGCATTTATTAAGTGCTAACTGGGCACTGTTTAAAGCATTGCATGTAGTATCTCACACCCTATGAAGCAGGTACTACTATAATCCACTTTATACAGACAAGGAACCTGAAACAGAGAGGCTAAGTAGCTTGCCCTAGGTCACAATAACATACCAATAATTTTTGAAAGCCTAATGTAACTTATTTTCTCTTTGCCCTAGGACCTTCTTAATGTGGGTCTCCATCCTAAAGATGATTCAGAAGGCACATATCCAGAAAAACAAGGGCATTTTGCATAATTTGACTAACTTCAGGGGAGAGAAAATGGATGGACAGATAGGTTATTAAGAACTACCCTAGGCGGGCATCTAACGTACAGCATGGTGGCTATGATTGGCAATACTGTATCATATACTTGAAAGCTGCTGTGAGAGTAGAGCTTTAATTTTCTCACCATAATAACAACAAAATGATAATTATGTGAGGTGAAGGATGTGTTAACTAACCATATTGTGGTAAACATTTCACAATATATATGTGTATTAAATCATCACATTGTACAGCTTAAACTTACACAATATTAAATGTCAATTATACCTCAATGAAGCTGGGAAAAAAGGAAGAAAAAAAAAAAAAACTACCTTAGGGATTGGAACAGAACTTTGACAGAGACACAAATACTGGAGAGGAGACCGGCTATGGCAGAGACTCAGCAAAGACTATGCTCTCACCAAATTCTTTAGTCATGACCATCTTGGCTACCATTGTCAACATCAACAAGGTACAGCAAAGAACTCTCTTGATCCAGACAAAATACAAAGAGGTACAGATTATCTCTACACTGGCCAATCCTGAATCCCTTCACTGTGTTATAGAACAAAAGACCAGCAACAATGCAAAGGAAGCATGATTCAGCTCCTGGCAGAATATAATAGCCAGACCTAAAAGTCTCAGCAACATGGTCCGGCAACAATACTAACTTACAGTGAAAAGAAATAAATTTACCTCTAAAGCTCAAATGCCAATGTCCAAGGTACCACCATGGATTAAACAGACCCATAATGCTTGGAATGAATCAAGTTTTAAAGTAAAAAACATGAGGAAAGTGGGTAACTGGCTAAATGTAAGCCAGCGCAATCTCCTTCCCCGGAATCATGTGACATAGTGGGAAGTTTCCCTAACAGGGCAGCAGCAACATGTCCCCAACCCCAGTCTCAAGATGAAAAAAGAGTTGTGCTCACCACCTAGAAAACTAGATAGTTCTGTCATTGCTGACTGTAGTTGATGTTCACATTCCCAGAGTTCTAACTGAATAAACCTGGCAGAGAAATTTAAAAGCCCTAGAGTGGGCAATGCTTCAGAATTTGTGTATTCTAAGTGTGTCTATATTTCCAGTGCCCAGGACAGTGGCTGATACACAGTTATTATTGTTTGGATAACTAATGAATGGGAGAGAATAGTCCTGTAATGCATTCTTAAAGCAGTACATTTCTTGGTGATAAAAGGAAAGTGGCCAATGAGACTAGAGATTTTTTCTTTGAATGGAGTACACTTCCACTACAAATATGGGCCTCGGTAAAATGAAGTAGTCTAAGGCTATCCCTAATTACACAGTGTCTGGGAAGTTGTGGTATATTTGGTTTGTCTTTACTAGTTCCCATGGCTTCCGGATTTCTTTGGAAGTTCCAATTTATAAGCCCACTCCCAAGTTACATTTCCAGACCAGCTTCTCTGAGAGACAGTGGTTAAAGGGAAACACAAAATATCTTGTAAGCATTCCATATGTTTGTCCAATATCCAGGTTAAACCCTGAATTGGTAACAACCCTTCTTTTCTGCCTCCTCCCTCAATAAATAGCCCAGCTGTCTGGCCTGTGCCCAAGTTTACTTAATAGAGAAGATTAGAACACTTCTAATCTATACAGGATAGCCTCTGTATCCATGGCTGTTTCTATGAGGCAGCTATGGATACAGAGGATACTTTTAGAACTAACCCCCCACTTTCAGTAGTCAAACACTATATCCCAGTCATTTTTAGTGATAGTTAATTTCAAGGTTCTAGGCCAGGCACTGGAAGGACTAAAATATATGAATGTAATCAATCCTTGGCCTTCAGAGGCCCACAGCTGAAGAAACTTAGATATGTGAGGGAAGAGAGCTCAGGCAATATATACTGAACATAGGTGCCTTTTAAGAATCTGGGTGTCGGGACCAGAGGGCAGATAGCAGAAGCAAGAAGAACTACAACCCTGCAGGCTGTGGAACGGAAACCACATTCACAGAAAGGTAGACAAAACGAAAAGGCAGAGGACCATGTACCAGATGAAGGAACAAGATAAAGCCCCAGAAAAACAACTAAATGAAGTGGAGATAGGCAACCTTCCAGAAAAAGAATTCATAATAATGATAGTGAAGATGATCCAGGACCTCGGAAAAAGAATGGAGGCAAAGATCGAGAAGATGCAAGAAATGTTTAACAAAGACCTAGAAGAATTAAAGAACAAACAGAGGTGAACAATACAATAACTGAAATGAAAAATACACTAGAAGGAATCAATAGCAGAATAACTGAGGCAGAAGAACGGATAAGTGACCTGGAAGACAGAACAGTGGAATTCACTGCCATGGAACAGAATAAAGAAAAAAGAATGAAAAGAAATGAAGACAGCCTAAGAGACCTCTGGGACAACATTAAATACAATAACATTCGCATTATAGGGGTCCTGGAAGGAGAAGAGAGAGAGAAAGACCCGAGAAAATATTTGAAGAGATTATAGTCGAAAACTTCCCTAACACGGGAAAGGAAATAGCCATCCAAGTCCAGTAAGCACAGAGAGTCCCAGGCAGGATAAACCCAAGGAGAAACACGCCGAGACACATAGTAATCAAATTGACAAAAATTAAAGACAAAGAAAAATTATTAAAAGCAACAAGGGAAAAACGACAAATAACATACAAGGGAACTCCCATAACGTTAACAGCTGATTTCTCAGCAGAAACTCTACAAGCCAGAAGGGAGTGGTACAATATATTTAAAGTGATGAAAGGGAAGAAACTACAACCAAGATTACTCTACCCGGCAAGGATCTCACTCAGATTTGACGGAGAAATCAAAAGCTTTACAGACAAGCAAAAGCTAAGAAAATTCAGCACCACCAAACCAGCTCTACAACAAATGCTAAAGGAACTCCTCTAAGTGGGAAACACAAGAGAAGAAAAGGACCTACAAAAACAAACACAAAACAATTAAGAAAATGGTCATAGGAATATACATATCGATAATTACCTTAAATGTAATTTAGGTAAGGTAAGGAATGGATTAAATGCTCCAACCAAAGACACAGGCTCACTGAATGGATACAAAAACAAGACCCATATATATGCTGTCTACAAGAGATCCACTTCAGACCTAGGGACACATACAGACTGAAAGTGAGGGGATGGAAAAAGATATTCCATGCAAATGGAAATCAAAAGAAAGCTGGAGTAGCTATACTCATATCAGATAAAATAGACTTTAAAATAAAGAATGTTATAAGAGACAAGGAAGGACACTACATAATGATCAAGGGATCAATCCAAGAGGAAGATATAAAAATTGTAAGTATATATGCACCCAACACAGGAGCACCTCAATACATAAGGCAAATGCTAACAGCTATAAAAGAGGAAATCAACAGTAACACAGTAATAGTGAGGGACTTTAACACCTCACCTACACCAATGGACAGATCATCCAGACAGAAAATTAATAAGGAAACACAAGCTTTAAATGACACAAAAGACCAGATATATTTAATTGATATTTATAGGACATTCCATCCGAAAACAGCAGATTACACTTTCTTCTCAAGTGCACACGGAACATTCTCCAGGATAGATCACATCTTGGGTCACAAATCAAGCCTCAGTAAATTTAAGAAAATTGAAATCATATCAACCATCTTTTCTGACCACAACGCTATGAGATTAGAAATAAATTACAGGGAAAAAAACGTAAAAAACACAAACACATGGAGGCTAAACAATACGTTACTAAATAACCAAGAGATCACTGAAGAAATCAAAGAGGAAATCAGCAAATACCTAGAGACAAATGACAACAAAAACACGACGATCCAAAACCTATGGGATGCAGCAAAAGCAGTTCTAAGAGGGAAGTTTATAGCAATACAATCCTACCTCAAGAAACAAGAAAAATCTCAAATAAACAATCTAACCTTATACCTAAAGGAACTAGAGGAAGAAGAACAAACAAAACCCAAAGTTAGTAGAAATCATAAAGATCAAAGCAGAAATAAATGAAATGTAAACAAAGAAAACAATAGTATAGATCAATAAAACTTAAAAAAAAAAAAAAAAAGAATCCCAGTGCCAGGACTTCCCTGGTGGTCCAGTGGTTAAGTCTCTGAGCTTCCAATGCAGGGGGCGCAGGTTCCGTCCCTGGTCAGGGAACTAAGATCCCACATGCTGTGCGGTGCAGCTGAAAAAGTATTAAAAAAAAAAAAAAAAAAGAATCTGGGTGTCTATGGTCCACCAAAATGAAGGACTTGACTAAGAGGAAGGCAGAAGATCTGGGGAACTTATTAAAAGCCACAGTGGAAAGAGGTACTGGTAATACCATGATGGCAACTATGCAAGAAGACTAGAGAATAATCAAGATAGACTGGAGTGGAAGATGAGAGGGTTCTAGGAGTAATGATGGGGGTGACGGGGAGGATCATTAGATCATTTAACGTAACCTACTGCATTTTACACTTCTGATGGAAAATTTGGGGATGAACAAATGAATTCTACATAAAATATGAAGCAATGCAAAAGTGAGGTAATTATAACCCTCAAGAAAACAAAAAGTTGTAAAAGAAAACAAACATAATCACAGCATACAGTGCTTGAACTAGGATAATAGTTATGAAGTCATAATTGACACTGATATAGATGAAATAATTTTTCTTGTTTGGTTTCTTCTTTTTTTGTTTCTAACATGAAATAATTTAAAGTGCTTACTTTTGAGAAGGAAAAATTAAGGATGGTAAGAGTGGGGTAAGAGAATATCTAGTTTTCTTTTACAAGCCTTAAAGAAGTCACTGACTTTTGAAATTATGTCCATATATTACTTCAACAAAATAAAAATTAAATTTAAAATGTGGGTGGCTTACACATATGTAAAGTGAACAGGAGGGGGATGGCTGGAGTAGGAAAAGAAATTTGTAGCAATCAGTAATGTAATAGTAGTAATTATATTGCATGTTAATTGGTACAACCATGGTTCAATTCTAAGCTACAGTAGTTTAAAGAAAACTAGTAAATGATCACCTCACATGTCAAATAAATAAATATCTAAATTAGTTATTAGCATGCTATTCAAGGCGCTTCATGATATGGCCAGCCCCTTGCCAATCTGTCCTGCTCATCATCACCTCCTCACAAATCCACTCTCTATATGCTCTACACCCCAGTTATGTCTCCCCTCCCTTGCACATGCTATTGCTTCTCCTTAAATATCCTTGTCTCAAATGACTACCTGACAAATTTATGTTAATTATTCTCAACTCACGAACTTCCTTCTCTCTAAAGCCTTCACTGAATTCTCCAGGGCAGAATTAAAGACTGGTTTCCATACACCAGCACTGAACTTTGTATAACCTTCCATCATAGAATTTATTGGGCATCTCCACACAACTCCTACCACAAGCCAGGTAGCTCTCTACATGGGATAACTAACAAACTTCCAAGGAACAAGTAATCCTTGTCTTATTATAAAGTTGTGCTAGAAAACAGAATAAGTTGGAAAGCTGCCTAAGTTGTTTTATGGCATTAGTATAACTTTGATTCAAAACCGGATAACAACAGCCTAAGAAAATTATATGTCTATTTCCTTTATAAGCATGCATGTTTTAATTCTATACAATTTTAGCAAGTTTAATTTTAAAAAATATCATGATCAAGTTGGTCTGCAAACCCCTGAAGGATCCTGAGGCCCTTTCAGAAGGACAGCAATGTCAAATCTATTTTCATAAGAATACTGAGACATTATTTACTTTTTTCACTGGGTGACATTTGCAGCGATGTTACAGCAGCAATAGTGGGCAAAACTTCTGGCACCTCAGCACAAGTGGAACCAAAATAGTTCTAATAGTCAATTGTATTTTTTGCCACCACTCACTTGCAGTTTAAAAAAAAAAATCAAAAAAATCTATATTGACTCAGAATTATTTGTCACAGAAATAAAAATTAGTAATTAATAAATCTTGACTATTTTTTAAATACTCTGAGTGACACAATAAGAAGTATGCATAAAACACTACTTACTGCTGAATTATCAAAGTACAATGATTATCTTGAAGAAGCCACTTGTGCTGTTGGTTCAGCTGTCAGCCACTTTTTTCATGAACATCATTTCACAGTAATTCAGACTTAAGTATCTGCAAAGACTTTCTTGAAATGAACAAAATAAGCCTATTACTTTAACAAACAACTGATAGTATTTGTTGCCAACGATAAAATTCGACCTTTTAAGTAAAAATCAGATTTTTGAAAAACTTATGAGTTTGACAGCTTCCCAATATTTAGACTTTTCTGATGAGAGTGATGGCAAAATTAGCAAATGTGATTTTTTTATATTGTATAATTGAAATGTATCAACATTTCAGAGAGAAAAGGTATTTTGATAAAGTTTAACAGGATTTAAAGAAAAACTCAAAGAAAGTTTTAAAGAAAAATTAAGAAATTTTCTTAATTTTAAAAAAGACCTTTACTCAAAATTTAAAAGAAAATTATTATACTCAAGGGAGAGACTTTAGATATACTACTTTTTAAGGTCAAGGGAAAAAAAACAAGGGTGCCTGCTCTCATTGCTACCCCTGAACCTAATACCAGAAGCTCTGGCCAATGAAAGTAAAAACAAAACTCAAAAAGCTGAGGATAGGATGGAAAGACATGAAACTGTCAGTACTTGCATTATGTGAGCAATAACTACACAGAAAACAAATTACCAGTCACAATAATAACCAAAACACTTAAAAAAAATCTGATGGTAAGAAAGTCAGCCAATAAAATCAATAATGGGAAGATGAATTTCCATGGGATAGGAGTCAATTAATAGAAATCTGAAAAAGACTTGCAAATACAGAATGTTTTAGATCATCATAAGTATAAATGAATAACATAAAAAATTTAAAAAATTAATGAATCAAAACTGGCAATAATGGAACAAGAATAGTTGAATATGGGAAAATTTAATTCAATGTTTTATAAATAAAAATTGTAAGATACTGAATTATAAGATACTGAATGGATGAATGGATAAAGAGAAACACACACACACACACACAGAGTAATATTATTCAGCCATGAAAAAGAATGAAGTCTAAAAACTATAATTCAAAAAGATATATGCACCCCTATGTTCACAGCAGCACTATTCATAATAGCCAAAACATGGAAACAACCTAAATGTCCATCAACAGATGAATGGATAAAGAAGATGTGGTACATATATACAATGGAATACTACTCAGCCATAAAAAAGAACAAAATAATGCCATTTGCAGCAATGGTTGCAATTAGAGATTATCATACTAAGTGAAATAAGTCAGAAAAAGGAAGACAAATACCATACGATATCACTTATATGTGGCACAAATGAACCTATCTACAGGACAGAAATAGACTCAGACATAGTGAACAGACTTGTGGTTGCCAAGGGGAGTGGGGGAGGGAGAGGGATGGACTGGGAGTTTGGGGTTGGTAGATGCAAACTATTACATTTAGAATGGATAAACAACAAGGTCCTAATGTATAGCACAGGGAACTATATTCAATATCCTGGGATAAACCATAATGGCAAAGAATATTAAAAAAAGCATGTCTCTATGTGTGTAACTGAGTCACTTTGTTGTACAGCAGAGATTGGCACAACATTGTAAATCAACTCTACTTCAATTTTTTTTAATTGAAAAAAAATTAACAAAAAAAAAAGAATGAAGTCTTGCTATTTGTAAAAACATGGATGGACCTTGAGGGCATTATGCTAAGTGAAACAGTCAGACAGAAAAAGATAAATAGCATATAATCTCACTTTTACGTGGAATCTAAAGCAAAGAAACAAATATGTCTGAGCTTATGGATATAGAGAACACATCATCGGTGATTGCCTGAGGCAGGGAGTGTGAAGGGGTGGGCAAAATGGGTTAAGGGGGTTGAAAGGTACAAATTTCCAGTTATAAAATGAGTAAGTCATGGGGATTTAATGGAAGCATGATGACTATAGTTAACAATAACTGTACTACATATCAGAAAGTAGCTAGGAGAGGGAGTGGATCTTGAAAGTTCTCATCACAAGAAAAAAAATTACAACTGTGTATGGTGACGGATGTTAACTGGACTTATTGGGGTGATCATTTCGCAATACATACAAATATTGAATCATACACTGTACACCTGAAGCTAATATAATATTATGTCAGTTGTACCTCAATTAGATGAGGTAAACTCTAGCTTTAAATCAAAAAGACAGTACTAAGGAACCCATTCAAGACACAGTGAATGGATGGCTGTGTGAGCTTATTTCCTGGACCCTATTTAGTACCATAGTGCAGTGGCCTAAAGACAGACTTACAGCTAGAGAGAAAAAAAACTGCAATATAATGAGCTTCACTGTAAACCACAGATACTACTTAACAGTCTAATCCACTGTCCTCTTCTACACAAACTTCTTGTAAACACGTAGATTAGGAAGAACATACCTCTTTCAAAAATAATTAGTAATTCAAAAGGAGCTAGCACAAAATCTATACAAAGATACTATAAAAAATTAATATCCAGGATGTATAAGTAAGTCCTACAACTAAAAAACAACAACAAAAACAATAAACAACACCAGATTTTAAAATGACACAAATAGGCATTTCTCCAAAGAAGATATACAAATGGCCAACAAGCACATGAAAACCTGCTCCATGTCACTAATCATTAAGGAAATGCGAATCAAAACCACAATAAGATACCACTTCATACTCATCAGGGCAATTATAAACAACAACTATAAAAACAGAAAATAAGAAGTGCTGGCTAGGATGTGCAGAAATTGGAACACTTATGCATTGCTGGTGGGAATGCACTACGGTGCAGCTGCTGTGGAAAATATTAGGGTGGTTCCTCAAAAAATTAAACAAAAAATTACCGTATGATCTAGCAACTCCACTTCTGGGCACATGCCCAAAAGAACTGAAAGCAAGGACTCGAACAGATATCTGTACACCATGTTCAGAGTAGCATTATTCACAATAGTCAAAAGGTGGAAGCTACCCAAGTGTCCTCAAAAGATGAATGGATAAGGAAAATTGTGGTATATACACACAATGGAATATTATTCAGCCTAAAAAAGGAAGGAAATTCTGACGCATGCTACAACAGCAATGACCTTAAAGACATTATGCTAAGTGAAATAAGCCAGTCACAAAAGAACAAACGTTTTATGATTCCACTTATATGAGATGTCTAGAGTAGTCAAATTCATAAAGAAAGTTAAGTAGAATGGTGGTTACCAAGGGCTGGGAGAGGAAGGAATGGGGAATTAGTGTTTAATGGATACAGGGTTTCAGTTTGGGAAGATGAAAATATTCTGGAAATGGATGGGAGTGACACTGCACAATAATGTGAATGTACTTAATGCCACAGAACTATACACTTAAAAATAGTTAAAATGACAAATTTTATGCTCTTTATATTAAGTCACAGTTAAAAATGAAAATAAAATTTAAAAACCATTTTAAAAGAGAAGAAAAATAGAAGGGAAGGGAAAGAAAAAGCAAAAGGATTCTAAACTATGGGATCTATCCTTTGCAAAGTTGGTTTAAAATCAATTAATATATTATACCATATTAATAGAATAAAGGACAAAAACTATATGATCATCTCAACAGATGCAGAAAACACATTTTTTAACAAAGGTCCAACACACATTCACAATAAATGCTCTCAACAAACTCAGAAAAGTTAAGGGAACATCCTCAACCTGATAAAGGGCACCTATGAAAACCTCACAACTAACATATTTAATGGTGAAAGGCAAAATGCTTTCTTCCCTAAGGAAAAAGGCAAGTATGTCTGCTTTTGCTTATTCTATTCAACAGTGTACTGAAGTTTCTTGCCAGTACAATAAGTAAAAAATAAAAAATAAAATCATCCAGGATGGAAAAGAAGAAGTAAAACTGTTATTATTCACAGATAAAATGATCCTGTATGTGGAAAATCTCAAGGAATTAAAAAAAAAAAGACTGCTAAAACCAATAAACAAGTTTGGCACGATCACAGGATACATGAATACACAAAAGCTAACTGTATTTCTATATACTAGCAACCAACAACCTGAAAATGAAATTAAGAAACACTTCCACTCACAATAGCATTAGAAAGAATAAAATTCTTAGGAATAAATTTAACAAAAGAAGTGTAAGACTTGTACACTGGAAACTACAACATACTGCCGAGAGAAATTTTTGCCTATAATCAAGCAAAAAGAATATCTAGTGTTGGTGAAGATGTAAAAAAATGGTCCCTCAAACATTACTGGTAGGAATATAAAATGATACAACTTTCTAAAACGTTAGGGTTTCCCTGTTGGCGCAGTGGTTAAGAATCCGCCTGCCAATGCAGGGGACATGGGTTCGAGCCCTGGTCCGGGAAGATCCCACATGCTGCAGAGCAACTAAGCCTGCGAGCCACAACTACTGAGCCCATGCGCCGCAGCTACTGAAGCCCGCATACTTAGAGCCCGTGCTCTGCAACAAGAGAAGCCACCACAATGAGAAGCCCGCACACCGCAACGAAGAGAAGCCCCCGCTTGCTGCAACTAGAGAAAGCCCGCACAGAGCAATGAAGACCCAACACAGCCAAAAATAATAAATAAATAAAAATTAATAAATTTATATATATGTATTAAAAAAAGATAGGCATAAACTAATCATACAACTAAATTCCATTCCTAGGATTCTACCCAAGAGAAATGAAAACGTATGTCCACACAATGACATGTACACACATGTTCACATCAACATTTCCTCATAATAGTCCCAAACTGGAAACAATCCAGCTGTCCATCAACTGAAGAATGAACTAACAAGATGTGGTCTATCCATACAATGGAACATTATTAAGTAACAAAAGGAATGAACTACTGATGCATGCTACAACATGGATAAAACTCAAAAACATTACGCTAAACGTAAGAAGCCAGAAACAAGAAAACTACAAGGAGTATGATTCCATTTATATTAAATGTTCAGGAATGGCAAATTTATATAACCAAAATCAGATCAGTGGTTGCCTGAGGCTGGGAGAAAGAGTAGGATTAACTGCAAATGGGCACAAGGAAACATTTTGGATTATGGAAATGTTCTGAATTTAGATTCTGGTGATGGCTGCACAATTTTATAAATTTAGTAAAAACCACTGGATAACTTACAATTGGTGAATTTTACAGTATGTAAATTATATCTCAGTAAACTTATTTTTTTTAAATTATGCAGGCTCCTGAGAGTGCATCTGATGTACTTAGTGAACCTAAGAATCCTCCCTCCTCCGCTTCCTTCCTGAATAATTCAGTCTAGAAACCATTATATAATGATGATGGCTGAGTAGTTGGGGGTTGGGGGGACGGTGCGTGGCATGGGATGTCAGAGACTGACGAGGGTAAGGAGGTTGTCCGGTTGCAGAGAACAGTGGTGTCAGTTTGGCATAGGGCATTGGAGATCCAGCAAGCTGAGGAGGGCAAATACACAGGAAGTCAGTGATTACAAAGCCAGACTGGTTTCATACGGGAAGAAGTTATCAAGTAAGTACATAGAGGGTAACGGGAGTCAGGTTTCTCACTATCAAAGAAAGGAGTTACAAATATGGAAATGGAAAAAACTAGAATGAACTAGAATTGGAAGTAAAGATGTCAATGTTAGCTTATAGTTCTCAATATATAGAGATCAAGAAATTTAGAAAGATATATACATGTTACATGTATACATTCTCTGGGAACAGTGAACCCGAATATCAGCAACCATGCCTACCACCCATATCTTGGCTTTTAAAAGGAATCGTGTTCCTTGGAGAAATGACTAATTCAAGGGCTAGGGCAGGGAGGGCACAAAATAAGCCAGCCAGTATCATCTTGACAGGCCAGAAAGAGCAAGTTCCCAAATAATGATGGAGACGTGTGAAAAAGACAAAGAAGCCAGTATGAAGAGACTCCCCTTGACCAAATATGGTACAATTTGAGCATCAAAATATATAATGACATTAATAGATTATAACCCATTAAATAAAATAAGAGCCCACTGAGTTCATGCTGATATAATAAAATAAGTGAAAAAATGAACAGGGAGAGGAGAAAGCTTTTCTTTACAGTGCAATTTCAACTGATGAATGTAGAAAGGATGCTGGAATTAGAAAAATACTATTTGGCAACCAGCACAGTATAATAACTCAGCCAAGAAATATAAATGGATGTTAAAAACAGTGGGTTAAAATTTGGTGAGAAATGGGATAGTTATATAATTTCAAGAACCTTCCCACAAAATAGTTATTAATTACAAAGGGAAAATGAGTAACTTTACAGCACAGAAACCTAGCAGACACACCTGAATCAGTGATCAAAGTTAACTTCACAGTAATGAGAAAAAATGAAAGCCTGTATCACCTAATAGGACTGAAGGAGAAGAAGAAACACCATCTTTTTTCAGGAATAGTAATGTTCCTGTCAAAGATGTTGAAGGGGATCAGAATATGCCTCCCCAAAATATGCTACTTTGGCAAAAGGATTATTTTAAGCTGAAGATAAGTGAAAATCAACAGATACAGGAAGAATTCTCTGCCCTCCCCTTATCTGCCTAAAATCCAGCAAATTTTCCTTTGAGGAAGGTGTCCCTTGTACCAGGTAGAGAAGAGCTATGATGCATTTGTGTAAACAGACCTTATCTTCCATTAGTTTCCCCATATATTTCCTAGTTACTTCCCCACGATTTATCATCCCTTGAAGTTCAAACCTTCTTTCCTTTGTTAAAAGGGTATATAAGCTTCGGAGTCTAACCACTTCTTTGAGTTTAATTTCTTTTCTGTGAAATCCCATGCATGTAAATATTAATAAAAATTGTATGCCTTTTCTCCTGTTGATCTGCCTTTTGTCACAGGCCCCCAGGCACCGAATTAAGAGGGTAGAGGAAAAGTTTTTCCTCCCTAGCAATGCATTACCCAAATCTAATACTGAGGAAATATCAGACAAGCCTAAATTAAGGGACATTCTATCAAATAACGGGCCTGTAATTTTCAAAAGTGTCAAGGTCATAAAAGTTGAGAAAAGGCCACAGAATTGTTCCAAATTGAAGGAGACAAAAAAAAATAATAAAATTATAACACACGATCCTGGAAAAAATATAAAAGACGTTACTAGGACACTTGGTAAAATATGAATTAAGTCTGTGAATTAGATGATGGTATTTATCAACGCTAATTTCCTGATTTTAATGGCTGTATTGTAATCATGAAAAAATCTCTGTGGTAAGCACACTCTGAAGTATTCTGGGGTGATGGGATAGCATGTCAGGAACTGATTGTCAAATGGGTTAGGGCAAGGGTTGGCAAACTCTTTCTGAAAAGGGCCAGATAATAAATATTTTAGGCTTTGAGGGCCATATGTGGTCTCTGTCACATAGTCCTTTAAAAAAAAAAAATCCCTTCAATGGTAAAATCCATTCTCAGCTCATGCATGGGCTACACAAACACAGGTGGCAGAATGCATTTGGCCCATGGCGTTTGCTGACCACTGGTTTGTGGGCTGGAGGGTTCTTTGAACTATCCTTGCAATTTTGAAATTATTTTTTAAAAATATTTCTGCTAAAGTCCAGAGCAATCGCCTGAAAAGTTCTGGGAATGGTTGTAATGGAGATGAATAAGGCCGAAAGCTTTCTGTATCAAAAGCATTCTCTCTTTCTCCAACACATGCTGGGAACTTTCCTACTGCCAACTTGGACCTATACTCCTGCTCAGAGGGCCTAGTATACAGTTGAATGGAAAAATGGGTGCATCCACTTCAATTTCCTAGAAAAGGAAAATTACCTCCCTCCACATAAGGTTGGGAAATAAATTATTCATCCTTAAGGAACGTTTTAGCATGACTTTTTTTAGCTAGCTACTCTGAGAAACCATTTCTCACCCATCAGATTGGCAAAAATTCAAAAGCTTGATGATACATTCTGTTGACAAGGCACTGAGCAAATAGACATTCTCTTACACTGCTGATGGAAATACAAAATGATATAACCACTATAAAGTGAAACTGGTCAATATCTAATAAAACTACATATGCATATATTCTTCGACTCAGCATCCCCAGTTCTAGGAGTTTATCCTGAAGATACACCATGAAAATTAACTCTTATATGCCAAGGATCATTGAAAATTATTTGTGTTTCTCTTTCTCTAGTGTACTAGTTCCTCAACAGAAGGACTCTCTAAGCCCCAACCTATCCTATCTATCAAGACTGGGAAAGGGACTGACCCTAGTCCCTGAGGCAGTCAGGATAAGCAGTGGCCCCTCCTCCTGTAGCATCCAGAGGCATGAAAGAGAAGCCGCTACAAGTGGCCCTCCTAAAGAAACTTAACAAATAACATTTATCTTCTGCAGCTGCCTGGCTCCTGGGTTCCTGCTACCTGGATCAGTTTTTACCTCTCAGAACACCTACATAACAAGAGTCTGTATGACAAGGTGCCTGTCCCAGGATGACTACTAGGAGCCAAAAGAGGAAGCCAAGGTTTTGCTCAGCTGAGCATTCAGTCAGCAGCTACTAAAATGGCAAGCCCCAAGGACCTTCACACAGACAAAAATCTCCAGTTGTACTTCTCTGGCTAAACCATCTTTACTACAAATAAAACACCTACCAAGAAACTGGTGACACTCAGGTGTCAGGTTGAAGGCCCAGGAAAGAGTCTAATTAAGTTGACTCAAGAGTAAGGGTACCCAGGGACTTCCATGGCGGTGCAGTGGTTAAGACTCTGTGTTTCCACTGCAGGGGGCATGGGTTCGATCCTTGGTCGGGTAACAGATCCCGCATGCCATGCAGCAAGGCCAAAAAAAAAAAAGAGTAAGGGTACCTAATAGGATCACAGATGTAGAAAACAATCTTATAGTTACCGGGGGTAAAGAGAAGGGAGGGATAAATTGGGAGACTGGGATTGACATATACACACTGCTATATATAAAATAGATAATAAGGACCTACTGTTTAGCACAGGGAACTCTACTCAGTACTCTGTAATGACCTTTATGGGAAAAGAATCTAAAAAAGAGTGGATATATGTACATGTATAATCGATTCACTTTGCTGTAGAGCAGAAACTAACACAACATTGTAAATCAACTATACTCCAATAAAAATTTAAAAAAAAAAAAAAGAGCAAGGGTACCTAACTGTACCCTAGGGTAACAAATACATAACAAGGGGGAAATTCCTTTCATGTAAGTATTGTAGCTAATAAATGGAAAAGGAATGGGAATATCACCTTTTTTGCAAACTCCTAATAAAATAAACGATCTAAGTAATAATTATCAATGGCCTCTACTATCAAAACAAGGGAGAAACCTGACATTACCTGCCTCCTAATAGCTGTACACTGCATCAACTACTGTATTAAGTATGCTTCCCCAGGCCCCCAAATCAAACCAGAATCAGATCAAGCCCCAGGTTTACAGGAAATATAGAGGTCATAAGAACATGTTAAATACCTTTCAGGGATGCAATCAGCAAAATCCAGAATGTGGGAAAGTATACAAGGACAAACAACTCAGTTGCTTCAACAAATGAAACGCAGGGAAGAAAAAAAAAAAAAACAGAGAATGGGAAAACCTAGACTGAAAGAAACTTTTAAAAGTAGAATGACCAGGGACTTCCCTAGTGGTGCAGTAGTTGGGAGTGTGCCTGCCAATGCAGGGAACACGGGTTCGATGCCTGGTCTGGGAAGATCCCACATGCCGCGGAGCAACTGAGCCCATGAGCCACAACTACTGAGCCTGCACTCTAGAGCCCGCGAGCCCCAACTACTAAGCCCGCGTGCCACAACTATGGAAACCCAGGCGCCTAGAGCCCGTGCTCTGCAACAAGAGAAGCCACCACAATGAGAAGGCCGTGAACCACAACAAAGAGCAGTCCTCACTCGCCCCAGCTAGAGAAAGCCCACAGGCAGCAACAAAGACCCAGTGCAGCCAAAAAAAAAAAAAAGTAGACTGACCTTGGACTTCCCTGGTGGTGCAGTGGTCAAGAATCCGCCTGCCAATGCAGGGGACGCGGGTTCGAACCCAACACAGACAAAAATAAAATAAATAAATTTATAAAAAAAAAAAGTAGAGTGACCAGACATCCCAATTTGTCCATGACAACCCAGGTTTATGTCTGTTGTCCCAGTATAACTCTTAATAGAGTCCTCTTTCATTATTAAAAGTTTCCTAGTTTAGATAATAAATTATATGGTCACCCTACCTAAGAGATACAGTAATCAAATGAACTGTGTTGGCATATTTGGATATTGATTTTAAAAAAACCATCATAAAACATTTGAACACTGGATATTTGATGATATTGATAAATTATTATTAATTGTCTTAGGTGTGCTAATGGTAATATGCTTATGTTTTTAAAGAGTTCTTACCTTTAGAGATACAAACTGAAATATTTACAGATGAAATGACATGGAATTTGCTTTAAAATAATTGAGTGCGGGGGGAATAGGTGGGATGTAGATGAGATAATATTGACCATGGGTTGATAACATAGATACTGGAGATGTAAGACTACTCTCTCTACTTTGGAATATTATGGAGATTTTCCATAATACAAAGTCTAAAAAAGAGAGTAAGTTTTCCAGAAAACAAAATTTTCCTACTAACAGAAACAGAAATACCCTAGAAACCTTCAGCTTCCTGCTCTTAATCCAAGAACAAGCCTTTGACATCTTGCCCAATACAACCATTATGTTTATTCAGAGTCACTGAAGCCAGGATCTATGAATAATTCTCTCCCATACAAAGTTTCCTGAGGTTAAATCACAGCTAGTATTCTTCATTACTTCACCTTTCCATTAAAAAAAGAAAAAGTACTTTCCCTTCCCTAACAGGAGAATCACATCTGAATATACTCTCAAGCTGTTCTTTCCCTTACATGGTGGAGGGGGGTGTGGGGGGTGGGAAGGGGGTGGGAGGGGGGAAACACCTTGAAACCTGTTTTGATAGACTTTTCCCACTGCCAAAATATGGCCCAAAAAAGAATGTAATTCAGTGTTTCTTGTTTTAGTCCATGTCCTGGTGTGCCCCAACAGGTCAGTTTTAGCTGCAATAATTAGTGAGCCTGCGCAAGAAGGCAGGAGAGCACCCAGCTGCCACAGCCTTATCTTAGCCAATGACAAAGCTTCCATGGACAGGACATAATGATAAGTGATACCTAGAGCTACTCAAGGGAAAATTAGAATATGAGAAAACTAATGGAAGCCAAAGGAAAATTAATGGAAGCAACATGAAGTGTGAGGATCAGCAACATGTGAATTTTCTAACAAAAATAGCAAAATAACTGCTATAGCAACTATAATTGTTATCCTGAACAATTTTACATGTGTTGACTCATCTAATCCTGACAGCAACACCTGACGTGCTATCACCATCCCCAGTTTAATAATGTAGAAAACTGAGACAGAAAGAAGTGAAGTGATTTGCCTACAACAGGGCCAGGATAAGAACAAGTTCTGGAGACGTTCCTCTTTTAGAGTTACTTTGAAAAGCAGTTTAAAAAAAGACAGATAAGACAAGCAGGTGTTGGTAAAGTGAAAATAGTGCTTTCTCTTTGGTAGGAAACAATCTTGACACTACCAAAAAAGGGTTTCAAAGGCTGCCTAGTTTTGGAGGAGGCCCAAAGGAACACCTGTCCTTTGCCATAAAAGTCTACAGAAAGCTTCTCACACATGTGACACAGGAGGGGACAGCGGGCTGAATTAGTCCCAGCTGCAAACTTCAATAGTGAACTTCTTGTTGCTGAAGATATTCAACCAAAGAATAGCTTTTTCACTAGAGACTATATGAAAAGAATTCCTATGCAGTAGGCAGTAGGCTACAGCCAGAACCCTTCCAACACAAAGTTCACTCTAATGAAGATTTCTTGCTGCACTTTAGGGCCAACAAAGATGATGGCAATTTAAAACTGAACCAAAACCTAAGCCATTCTATGTTCCAGGAAGTTGCCAAGACCAAACTTCTATCCCCAGGAGGTCTACAGCTCCAATGAATGGCCAAAGACACAACTGCCTCCTCTCTCTAGGGGCATCAGTTACACCAAGGACCATATCTAGTACTCCTTCAAATAGGGTTATATCCACAATGCAATACCCATGTCTCAGCACCAATCAGCAGGCTAGAATCATATTCTTAGAAGATGTACAAGTTGACTAGATGTTCAAGGTTAATTAATTCAACCCAAATCACAATCATATTTATTATGCCTCTTAAGGTTGATCATACCCATCCAGGACACTTGAGAGCTAGCATCAAGGCCTGTCTATAACAGACCCATCCCTTCTCATCAAGGAAAAAACGGAAATGTAGTATAAGAGTTAAAGTGGGCATCATTTTAAAACCATGTCTTGATTGTCCTTCAAATTACTATGGACAACAATTTGTAAGGTCCTAAGTCATCACTAAAATGCAGTCAATAAAAAGGGTTAAGATTCTGAGCAGGGCCAGTTCTAATTACTATTTCTAGCCCTTTCCGGCAATGCAACCAAAAGCCTCAACAGTTGTGTTAGTTTGCTAGGGCTGCCATATCAAACTACCACAGATTGGGTGGCTTAAGCAAGAGACATTTATTTCCTACCAGTTCTGGAGACTAGAAGGTGTCAGCAGGGTTAGTTTCTTCTGAGGCCTCACTCCTTGGCTTATAAATGGCTGTCTTCTCCCTCTGTGTCTGTGTCCTACCTAATCTACTCTTCTTATAAGTACACCAGTCATATTACAGCCTACCCCAATGACCATATTTAACCTTAATTACCTGTGTGAAGACTCTGTCTCCAAATACAGTCATATTCTAAGTACTGGGGGTTAAAGCTTCAACATATGAATTTTAGGGGGACACAATTCAGCCCGTAAAAATAGTTATACTCCATGGAAATAAAAGACATCCCAATATGGCCACTGTATGGTGGCAGTATGTAGATCCTAGTTCCCTCTTTCCTGGGTCATCTATTTTTTTTTTTAATTTATTTATTTTATTTATTTATTTTTGGCTGCTTTGGTTCTTCGTTGCTGTGTGCAGCTTTCTCTAGTTGCGGCAAGCAGGGGCTACTCTTTGTTGCAGTGCGCAGGCTTCCCATTGCGGTGGCTTCTATTGTTGCAGAGCATGGGCTCTAGGCACACGGGCTTCAGTAGTTGTGGCACGGGGGCTCTAGAGCGCAGGCTCAGTAGTTATGGTGCACGGGCTTAGTTGCCCCGCGGCATGTGGGATCTTCCCGGGCCAGGGCTCGAACCCGTGTCCCCTGCATTGACAGGCGGATTCTTAACCACTGTGCCACCAGGGAAGCCCCATCTATTTTTAAATAGAGGTCAAATTCACTGCCAGTAGCTCTAGAATTTTCTTCACTTATTCACATTGTTTACTGGAATCATTTTTCTCTTCTTTCGACCTGTATTTGCTCAATTGCTAAATAACAGCATGTTCATTAGGCACATGTATGTGGTAAGGATTTTGCAGAATTTAGATTCATCACTGTGTTCATTAAAAACTGATTCTGTCCTAGATTCTGAATGTGAATTCAGAGAACAAAACTAAATTAGAGGATGACAGCAATGAGCATGGATAAAAGAAAAAATGGAATGACATAAGCCTAAAAGAGGAACAGAGGTTTTTCAAAGAAGGTAATAAAGGTAATGGCCAACCTCTTAAAGTCAGATCACCCCAGGGCTCAATCCATTGACATTTCCTCCTTCTCTACTCACTGGATGATCTCACAAACCTAATGATTCATTTCACTTATACACTGACAATTCCTAATTACAGCTCTTTAGCCCAGACCTCACATATCTCTAACTGAATGTCTAATTAGCTATCTCTTGCAGTTTCCCAGTCTCAGTTCATGGTAACTCCAATTTTCTAGCTGTTCAGCCCCAAACCTTCAGTTATCCTTAACTCATCTTCTTCTCAAATTCTGCATCTAATCCATCAACAAATTCTATCAATTCTACCTCCAAAATAGATCCGCAAATCTGACCACTTCTTACCACCTGCACCATCGTGGGTTCAAACCACTGTCTCTCACCTAGAATATAACAGTAGCCTTCTAACTATAACCATAATGATTCTTTTCATCTAAGTCAGATCATGACATTCTTCTGCTTTAAACCCGTCAATAGCTTCTCATCTTGCTGAGCATAAAAGTAAGAATCCTTATAATGGCTTTAAAGCTCTACTATCTCTGGCTCCCACTACATCTCAGACCTCATTTCCCACCTCTCACCACCTAACTCATTCCACACGAGCTTCACTGGACTTTGCTGCACAAAGAACACACAAAGCAAGCTCTTAGGTCAGGTCTTAGGCACTTACTGTTGCCTCTGTCTGAAACACTCTTCTTTCAGATACCACTATTCTGGCTCCGTGACTTCTTTCAGGTCTTTACTCAAATGTCAACTTATCACTGAGGACCTCCCTGGCCATCTTATATGAAATGTCAACCCCTGGGCCCCACATTTCTTATTGCCCTTAACCTACTCTATTTTCTCAGTATCACTTATGTCCATCTGTTAAATATTTACTCACTAATTTGTTTGCCTCCCTCCACTAAAATCTAAGCTCCCTGAGGGCAGGGACTTTACCTCTTTGTGATCATGGTTTGGTCCTTCATGCTTAAAACAGTGCCCAGCACATAGTATGTACTCAAATAACGTTGAACATAAGGAAGACAGGAAGAAATGCGGAGGCGGTTATTTTCAGCAACGTGAACAAATCCCCTAACCTGTTTTGGAATCAAATTTTCCTTTTGTGTAAAATGTGGGTTTGGACTATTTAACCCTGAGAGAGCTCTAGCATCCTGTCATGCTATGCTTCTCCTATGGGGTGGTTACAGGGCTGTCCATCAGTTAAGATGGACACACAATTATCTAACTACTGATACGCTACGCTATTTTCTCCCTAATTTTGAATGTAACAGAGATCTGTGAAATTCCTTTCACAGAGGGCCATAACTTTCATTCCATTTCTCCCCATTATTAAGGAGAAAGGTCTAGGTTTTACCTATCAGGCCAGAAGCAATCACCAAGGCCCACGTTTATCACAGCAGGTTTCTTACCTCCACTGCAGTGAGCGGCTGGAACTGGGACTGCCAGGACTGCTGTGGGCTTGTGTGTTCAGGAAGTAGGCAAGAGGAGAAGTAGCCAGAGGACAATCAGCACTAAATGGGACTTTAGTGAGGGATAGGGTTGGAGCCGATGTGGGTGAAAGTATGAGCCGGTTTACTTCAGATCCTCGACAAAGAGCAGAGATTCTGACAAGGTACCACAGTAGAAGAAGACAGAGTCAGTGATAATTTCTCAGCCAAAAAGAAACATTCAAGATGGGTTAGTTTAGGCAAGAGGCTCAAGAAAAGTAAGTGGTCAAAAACCATTCTCAAATATCATACCCAGTACCAATGCTGGCACAGAATGACCACTGAGTCTAAAACTTAATCCACAGAATTAAAACCAAAAATTTAAGCTTTGGATATTCCAAGTATTTAGATTGGCTTCTGGGAAAATATTGTAAATTTACTGTAACTCATCAATTAGCAAGCAGTAGATAATATTTTGTGTTCAATGACTAAAATTTCCTAGAAAAATGTGTATGTCAATAAAAGTAAAACATTCTTAATAGTTTTTAAGTTGTCAGATTACATTTACAATAATACCAAGTTACTTAGCTAACTTCTGCCTAAGGAGTACACCAAATAACGTTACTTTACTCTGTATAATAAATTTTGCTTCTATTTAAATTTTCGTTTTGCAGGTTACTTTTTCCCCCTAAAAACAATCTATCCATCTTGACATGTTAAGTCCTAAAGAAGACTATTAAGTGAGATCACTAGACTGAAAACGGACAGATGGTAAATATGAATTTCTATTTTGTTGACCATTTATAGACTTGTCACAGATGTTGAAAAATAACTGACAGATGCACAGCATTTAATTTGCTATAGTAGTGGCATAGCTTTCTATACAAATACCACATTTAACTACAATATTTTATTTCCAAGATAGGAAAAAAATTAAGTATCACATAAGCACCTGTTTTAAAATGATATTAGTTTCCTGTATTGTTATTGCTGCCTGTTTGGATTTGGTGACATCCTGCTTGTGTTTAATTACATATATTCAAAGGAAATCTTCACCTTCCTATGTATTATCCCTCTAGCTGGCTCCAGCATATTTCTCAGATGAGTATTTAATATGAGGATATAATAGGATAGGAAAGTGGATGGCAGATAACTATTTAAAATTACATGCATATCCAAATTTCTACAAATACAACATATTTTTTAAATTACAAGCAAAATATTAATTTTTGATTAATTTTTCACTTTCAAAAAGAATTTTCACTTTGCTAAAGAGCTCTAAATAATTTTAAAAATCTAAGGAATTTTAAAAATCAGCTCCCTAGTACAGGTGACCCTTGAACAACGCAGGGGTTAGGGGTGCCAACACCCCTCGCAGTTGGAAATCCGCCTACTTCACAGTCGGCACTCCGTATCTGAGGTTCTGCATCTGCAGGTTCAACCAACTGTGGATCGTGTAGTACCCTAGGACATATTTATTGAAAAAAATCTGCAGTATAAGTGTGTTGTTCAAGGGTCAACAGTATATATAAGCTAGAACTAATCAGAACATACAACAAGACACCTTTCTTGTTAACCTGAATAATATTGCTTTTACAAAATTCTGGAGTCTTAAATCTTATCACATAAGACGAGGCTTAGCCATTTGATGAATATATAATAAGGATTATAAAAAATCTATGAAAACCAAATCTCATTCTTTTTTTGCTCTTAATTACCACTCTGCAAACTGGTTAGACTCTGGGCCTAGAGTCTAAAAAGGATTGTTTGGAAAAGGAAAGGTGATTGATAAACTACTTCCTAGATCCTCAGGGAGAGTTTTCGTAACCCAAATTCAAAGTCACTAAAACAGATACAATGATTACAATTACCAGTACACTAATGTTCGGTGAGCATGATTTTTAACCCCTTATGTTTTCTTAAACTACAAACTTAATTGAAATTTTTCCAATTTTGCTCACAAGTTATCTTTAAATGACACTTTAGTTGATGAAGCTTCTCTATTGTGGTCTTTTACTTCATAGTTTTAATGTGGGGCTAAACCATTTTTTTAAAGTGTGCCAATCCTTCCAATTATTTACTTCAAACAAGTTTGATTTTCCAAGGTCTGGTAGAATCATCAGTTCAATCAATGAGCATCCACTAGCACGGAAGGGCAACGACCCAAAGGAAGCCCACTGACAAAGTCTGCCTACTTGAGTAGCTATGCTGTCTCCACGTAACCACTACCCTTCAGGGGAAGAAAATCTGAAGTGCTCTCCCTCTGCCCTGTGAGTTACAGCAAAGGCAGTTCAAGACAGATCGCTGAGGTGGCATGGACCCTAGGGCACTTCTTTCCCTGGTTCCCTAATTTGCTGATCAATTCACTCAGTACTTCTTCATTAAATAAGCCTGAGCAGCTCTTGGGAAAGCTACCCTGAAGTGAAAGTCTTCTTCCATTCCCCAGCTTCAAAATCCTTACCTAAGTATTATTTCTATATTGGTCAACATAGAAATAAAATTCAGGTCACACCCTGAAAGACTCAGGCTTGGATGTGCAAGGGTAGAGATCTGAGGTCCTGAGCTGACAGGCCAAGGGCAGAAATACAATACCCTCTCTAGTCAAAGGCAGAGATACTTTCATTTCCATTTGTTTCTCACATTCATGGGGCTTTGGCACTAACTTTAAATACACATTTGCTTGCAAGACAGGAAAAAAAGATCTTCACTGTTAACCCAGCTTCCCAAGTACCTAAGAATCACTAAAAGACATCTAACTCAGTTTTCAGAATTAGAAAACCCCATATGCCTCTGCCAGGGATCACTGTTTTGACCTTGAATCTATTAAGCCAGCTCAGCCCTCTTCCTGACAGGCATCTCCAAACCAGAGTCTCTTCCAAGCAAATGAAGGCGTGTTAGTTGGCATTAGTTCTTTTCCTGACACCTGCCAGTTTCCACTCAGAGACCCCAGCCTCCTTACTGAATCCGCAGGCATGGTGCTCCCAGTCTCTCTCTCCTCCGTTTCATGATTTTCCTGGCTACTCAAGCTTTTGCCCTCTCACACTTGGAATCTTGGCAGGAAGTTCTCTCACACAAGGGGTATGCAGTCATAAACCAAAAGAAACTTACAAAGGCTTCCCAAATATAAGAGAAAAATTAAAGCACTTTGCTTCAAAAACATGATTTTCAGAACCCCCCCTTAAAAAGACCCAAGAGCACAAAACGCAGCAGTGAGGCAGAGTGAGGAGTCCCAGATCCCAAATGTATCAGCTGTCCTCTGATCCGCCTGACATCATTCACACTCAGCCTGCAACAAATCAGAGCCCCAGGGAGCACCTTGTTCCTCCTCAGTGACAAGCATCAAATCCCCTCCCCCACAAATCAGTTGCAACCTCCAACCCTGAGACCTGGCAACAATAAAGACTCTGGCAGAAACTGCACATACCAACTTGAAAACTCACACTGTGACAGAAATACTATTAACTCAGGAGGCGTGGTCCAGACTAGAACAGCTGTTGCAGTGGGCAGGGGAATGGAACAAAGCATATTAAGGATCCCAAATCAGTAAATAATGAGCTAAGAATATGTGGGCATTTCTGCAACATTATTCATTCTCAAACCTAGGCCTGATGGAGGATGACAGAGTTGTAATGTTGGGGTTCAAGGCATAGTCATTATTCAAATTCAGAATCTGACCAATTTAAGTAAACTCTGTACTCCTTCTTTAGACTAAGTCCAGCATCATTTTAAATTCAATTTCTATTACTCTCCAATCACTTAAATAACCTTGTGGTAAAAAGAAAAAAAAAAGGCATAAGGAAAGTTAAGAAAAATAAGCCTAGAAACTATTTAGTTTAATTTCATCCAGAAACTATTAATGAAATAATTTATATGGCAGATGTTATACAAGGTAAGGTGAGGTAAGCTGCAGAAGAACTGTAAAGAAGGGTAAACCACTGAACCTTTGCATGCTCCAGTTTGCCCATCTGTAGAATGAAAATTACTAAGGTACCTAAGAGGTATGTTGTGGTAAAGACTGATATATGTAAAACAGAAAACTGCCTAGCACAGAGGAAGTGCTACAGAACTGTTAGCTATTATTGTAGGTCTTGCCCTCCCAGGAGGGCAAGCTCCCAATCTAAAGGAGAAGATAAGTGCAAACGCATAAGAAACCATCTGACAAAAGCAGCCTGGCCAATTGATCAAGTAAACTACTGAGCTAATAAACATTGACAGCTAAGGGAGCTGAGATTAAGCAAAAAGTCTTGGTCCCCTGCTTCAGAGCACCTGCCAACTCTGACGGGCTCCTCTCATTCACCTAGATGACAAAGTATGTCAAACTGTTTTTCTAGGGTAACATTCAAAAGATTAATTCATACTCCAACCAGTGCTTTTTTAACTGCAGGTCACAACTCTTTAGTGAGTCATGAGATCAATTTAGGAAGTCGGGACCAATATTTTCTTAAAAGAGAAACAGAATGAAATAGAATAGAAAAGAAAATATTGAAGTGCTTCACACAGAGTAAGGATAAGAATTATTTAGTGAAATTTGTGTGTTTGTGACAACTGTTATTGAAATATGTATAATATATAAGTATAAACATGTGTCATGGGTTACAATGTAAAAATCTATTTACTTTTGAGGGTCATAGTCTAAAAAGTTTGCAAGCCACTGCTCTAATGACCCAAGCAAACCCACCCCACCCGGCAGCTACAGACACTCACTTTCCCTCTCCATGTACCAGCCCAATCATTTGGCTCTCACAGCTCCTTTCCAGAATCCCCTGTTCTCTATAACGAAAATGGAAACACTCTCTCAGAAATCTAGCACCTCTGAACAAGTACTGGGTCCCACTTTGGGAAAGTCTCGTGATGATATGAGGGTCAGTCACAGAAGCCCACACTTCCACATCTAACAGACTAGCTGCGATCTATCCTCATCCCAAGCCGAGGCCATGCAGTTAAGGCCACGGTCCTGAGTTTCTACTCAATATTCTCCACTCGCCAATACCCAACCCCAGGCTACTTAATAATAATAGTAGTAATAATAATAATAACAACAATAACAGAATAACAGCACATATATCATAGGGCTGTGATGAGGACTATTTGGTTATTATGTATAGAGTGCTTAGAATAGAATCTAGTAAACAGTAATTACAAATGTTGGTTGCTTTATGTATTTATTATTAACAGCATTTTTCATCCAAGAAATGCAAGTTAAAACCACAATGAATAACACTATCCACCCACTTAGATTGGCCTTAAAATTTAAAGTCTTACTATAACAATTGTTAGTATAGATATGGGCCAACTAGAGCTCTCAATATCACTGGTAGGAGTATAAAATGGTACAACCATCACAGAAAATTATGTGGTGGTTTTTACAAACCTAAACATACAGTTATCATTTATCATTTGACAAGGTGGGGGAAGGGCAAAAAAACAAAAGAAATCTAAGTTTGGCTATTTGGCTCTTTCACTTTTTAAAAGGTTAAAAATATTTTAGCCAAAAGAAATTCCACATAGCAGATACAATGAAAGTAACACTGCAATAAAATATAAGGAGATTAAAGCAAAAAAGTGGAAAAAGTAAGTTTGCATGATGTATTCATTTTCTGTTGCATAACCAATTACCACAAACATAGCCACTTAAGACAACACACATTTATTATTTCACAGTTTCTGTCAGTCAAGAATTCAAGCACAGCTTATCTAGGTCCTCTGTTTAGGGTCTCACAAGGCTGCAATCATGTGTCACCCAGGTTGCATTCTTATATGGCAGTTTGGCTAGGGAAGAATCCACTTCTAAGCTCAATCAGGTGGTTAGCCGAATTAATTTCCTTGTGGCTATGGGACTGAGGGCCCTAGCTTCTTGCTGGATATCAAGTGAAAGCCAACCTCAGCTCCTACAGGCTACCATAGTTCCTTGTCACAAGGGCTTTCCCAGCATAGCTGCCTACTTCACCAAGCCAGTACAGACTGTTTCTATGGTAAGTCTACTAACTAGACAAAGTCTTATATACCATAATATAGCCACATGAATGACATCTTATCACTTTTATTATGTTTCATTGGTTAGAAGCAAGTCACAGGTACTGCCACACTCAAAGGGAGTAGGATTACACAAAAAAATGAACACCAGGAGGAGGAGACTACAGGGGCTACTTTAGAGTACATTCATCATGCATGACTATGAAGAAGATTCACCAAAAAATAACCCCAAACTGATTTCTATAGACTACTTTATTAGGACCATCACAGATCAAGGTTTAGTCTGCTATTTTTGGTTTTCTTTATAATATCCCAGCACTGAAAACATTAAAGAAGATCTTTTTTTTTTTTTAAATATTTATTTATTTATTTGGTCACGCCGGGACTTAGTTGCGGCATGCAGGATCTCTAGTTGAGGCATGAGGGATCTAGTTCCCCGACCAGGGATCGAACCCGGGCCCCCTGCATTGGGAGTGTGGAGTCTTAACCACTGGACCACCAGGGAAGTCCCAAAGGAGATCTTAAGACATGTCATACGGCTGCCTAGCTACTGCTTTAAGAGATGGTGAAACTGCAACATAAGTGACAGCAATTTATAAGGTGATATTAAAATATTGCTTAATATCTTCTGTGACAACAATAATTTATCATGAGACTCCATTACAAAGTTTGATGTGTGAAGTTCGTGGTTCATTTCTAAATCCATGTATTGCTTTTAAGAATTTTTTTTTTGCCAACTCCAATTTCTACTGCTACAGCAGAACAAATAACCTCTAATTAAAAAAAAAAAAACTAAGAAACAAAATGACTCAAGAAAGTCTATTAAGCTGGTATTGTCAAAATAACACAATTTTATATGAAAGTTTGTATTGAAGGACATAAAGTATGCCAAGATGAAATGTCCTGTCCAATGATAATTACTGCTAATTATTTCTTGTATATTCTTAAACATTTGATTTTCTACTCTCTGGAGTTTCTTCTGTGTATATACATTTTTTAAATTAAAAAAAATTTACTATTCAAAAAAAAAATAACACAATTTTAAAATTTTAATATATTTAACCTAGTATATTCAAAATATTCCAATATGTAAACAATATAATTATTAACAACACACTTTACATTCTTTTTCCCTAGTCTTTGTGATATAATTGACATAAAAACAAAACAATTTATAAGAAAATCTTAATTACAATATAGTGGCTTTGCTAATAAAGTCAAGGAAAAGTATGGACATTTTTATAACATGAATTGTTTGCCTTTAGTGCTCAAACAGATGAACACTTAGATGGGTGCAGTATTAATTCAATTATCATCTTTAATATTTTGCCAACTTTCAATCATATAAAATTGATAATGGAAAAATTGATAATTGGTTGTAATATCTGTCTGTTTCTCTAACCTTTAAATGTTTTCATTTTATATCTGGATGAGAGCCATGATTTTATCTTTTTTGGAAAATTACCTGTTAAACAGTGTTGGAAGTCTTCCACCAAAATGTCCAATGGATTCACCTCACAGAGCCACATGAAAGAAGTGCATCTCATGTGGACTGCCCAGGCATTTCTCTTCTTGAATTTGAGAGGTAAATCTGAAGTGGCGATCTGAAGTTGGCCTAGTCTCTCCTTTTCTAATTTTAATTTTCCTCTATATAATTCGGTTTTGTTTTAGGTTTGTTTATGGCTGATAAGTTACTCCCACTGGTGGTAGCAATGACTGGGATACTGTTTTTATGGTCTGACCACTCCTGGCTATACACCCAAGAGAAATGAAAACATATGTCCATAAAAAGACTTGTATATGAATATCATAGCACTTTTATTCACGATATCCAAAAACTGTAAATGAAAACAAGCAGGACCCTGTAGGGCCCTCTGGGTGACAGACCTCTCCATGTCCCCTGTTTCTTGTTTGTAGAAAAAGGCTTTAGTCTCCTAGGCCTTCCCTGAGTTCCAAAGAGCAGACTTAAGCAGTTACTAATTAGGGAAGTAAGGGAATGCAGAAACAAAGGAAAAGCAGTCAAGTAAGAAAAGTAATGATAGCTTAAACAATAGTTCAGCAATAAAACAGAGTCCTAGCTCCTTCTTAAGGGATATACATAACAATCCGATGCATATCTTTGAGTTGTTCTGCAGGAACTAAGACCCCCCCACCCAAGTGGAGGATGGTGACTACATGCTGAGCACAAGCAGGTAGACCCCAGACTGCTCGGAACCAGAAGGTTGATGATTAAGATTAACAAAACATCACCCTGTTACCTCACCACCAACAACCAATCAGAAGACAGTCCATGAGCTGACCAGGCACCCTGCAATCCCACCCCTAATGTTGCCTTAGAAGTCCTTTCCTGAAAGCCATCATGGAGTTTGTGTTTTTAGAACATGAGCTGCCCATTCTCCTTGCTTGGTGCCCTGCAATAAATGCTGTACTTTCCTTCACCACAACCCAGTCAGTGTCAGTAGGCTGGCTTTGCTGTGTGGCGGGCAAGCATACCCAAGTTCAATTCAGTAACAGAAATAACCCAAATATCCATCAAACAAAGAGTGGTCTATTCACACAAGGTATACTAAGTATTAAAATGAACAGGAACACCGAAGCTAAATATAAAAGAGTAGATACTGTATGATTTTCACTTATATGAAATTCTGCCACAGGCAAAACTCATCTAGAGTGCCAAAAAGCAGATCAGTGATTGCCTGGGACCAAGAGGTGAAAGAAGAATTGACTGCAAAACTACACAGGCAATATTTGGGGTAATAAAACTGTTCTATATCCTGGTTGTGGTGGTAATTGCATGGTGTATATGAAACAGGAGGGAAATGGGCAGGGTACAACCTCTAAAAGCATGACATAGCCCTTAAGGACATGACAAAAACTGGTTAGAACCGATTAGGTCCAAGATGGCAGAAGATTCGACTTCCTGTAGATCTTGAGCTTCATTATATGCTCATAATACATTATGAGCATCATAATATCTTAGCATATGCTAAATGACACATCCGCCAGAGCCATGACAGTTTCGAGGCAGACCATAAAAGGCCAAAAAGTGGGCGGTGGCCCAATTCCTATAAATCTCTGCCCCTTTTCCAAAATGGTTGGAATAATCCTCCCACTTGTTAGCCTATGAAATTACCCAGTCCATAAAAACTAACCACCCCATATATCAGGGCCTCTGAGATGGCCCACACTCTGTCTGTGGAGTGTGTTTCTCCCATGGCTGCTCTCACTTTCCAAGATAGCCCCATGCCCTGGGGCTACTCTTACCTTTTGAGACAGACGGCATTCTGTCTATGGAATGTGTTATCTCTCTAAATAAATCCACTTCTTACCTATCACTTTGTCTCTCATTGAATTCTTTCTGCAACTAGACATACAGAACCTGAGTTTCATTAAGTCCTGAGACCAGGTATGTGATCTCAATTAAAAGACAGTGGGTTCAAGTCCCAACCTGGGTTCTGGCCAGGTTCGAGTCCTGCCCCATGGGTTCAAGTCCCAGTCTGGATTCTGGCTAAGTTCGAGTCCCAATCTGAGTTGTGCAGTTTCATATATATTTCTCAAAATTCATCAAGCAAAACTTTTTGGGGACCCCCAAAGAGCTTATTTCTATGGGTAATAACTATCAATAATAACATGTACTATAAATGGAAACTGAAAGGTTTTGTATGTGTGTGTTTGGCTTAAACAACAGACATTTATTTCTCACAGTCTGGAGGCTGGGAAGTCCAAGATCAAGGTGCTAGCAGATTTGGTTCCTTGTAGGGCCCACTTCCTGGGTTGTAGCCAGCAGTCACCTTCTCACTGTGTCCTCATGGCAGAGAGAGAGAGGGGAAGGGAGAGGAGGGGGGAGGCAGAGGAAGGGGAGAGCCACAGGTACTTTCTGGTCTCTCTCCCTCTTCTTAAAAGGACACTAATCCCATCATGGGTACCCTACCCTCAGAACTTCATCTAAATCTAATTACCTCTCAGACATTTAAAAATGTTTATCTATTGATTCATTTGAAGAGAGCAATGATAAACACATTACATGTTAATATCATCTCAGTATTACTATAAAATTAAATCTGATCTGACAACACCCTAAGAACTGTCCTCAAGTAAAGTGTAAATATGTTCCAGAATATGAAGCAGAGTAATAAAGAACAAAATTAGGAAAGTGATTTTTGTTTGCCATGGTTTATAATACCATGCCGTGAGTCTGAAAAGCCATGAACTGGTTAAAATCTTAGCCAAGTCTGCTCAATTTTGATGGGCCAGTTTCCCTGGTTTATTGTTTATTGCCTTCACCTACCTTATTAAAGTGTATTCTTTTTTTCTATGTAATATGCCCAGATAGCAAATATTTTGTGTCTTAATAGAATAACTTTCTTTGCTTTATTCTGACTTATTATGCCCTTAATTATTTAAGAAAACACGCAAAATAAGGTTCCTCATGAAAAAGCTGAGGTTATTCAAAATTGTGTTACCTTCTCTGTTTATTTTTAAATGTTTTATTGTCACCTTGGTTAAGTAACCAGGTATTGTTTCTCAAACACCAAACTCTTATCTTTGTGTTTTCACTGACAACTCTTTGCAGTTTAGCCTTCCCCAAATCAGTTCCTAAATATAAGAAACAGTAAAATAAAACTTTCAGTATATTCTTACCACCTAAAAATATCTTTGAGATATCCCAGAACATTCCTGCAAAAATCACAAAGAAGTGTTCTTTCACATTTTTAGAGAGATGCCAGAGATAATTTGGTTTATCTGATGTTTTACTATTGATGAGTTTCATGGGAAAAGTTGTCAAATAAGAAAAGATGCTCAGCCTTCCCTAGTTGAAATATATACAGCTAAAATGCTATGAATATAAATATTCTAGAAACTGTATAACTATGGGACGTTCCTAGAGATTTGTCAATGCCCTTGCTATCCCATAATGTGTTTCTGTTTTATGAGTCCTCATGGCATTTTGCCAGATTTTAGGAAATAATAGTTTAGTGTTTTTAGTCTTAATTTCAGTTATCATTTAAAATGCTTACTTGGTAGAAGCCTTACTTTTAAAATCTAAATCTAGCATCTTCTAGGTCAATGGAATTTTATAAAAATATATTGATAAATGTCCAGCATTTACTGCAGACTTACTAAATCTTTTTACTTGATATCCTTAGTTTGGTCTTGGTATGTTCTCTGCCATAAGATTATTATGTTATATATATATCAAGAATTTTTCCTCTGTAAAAGTTATGTTCATCCATATTTTTTTGAATTGGTTTTATTATTCTTGTTCTGCATGCTACAGAAAAACTTAATTCCCTGTTAGTTGTATTATTCTTGTTATAAACTCTCATCAGAACTTTCACATTTAAAAATTGTCCATAATAAACTGACCACAGCTCTTTTAAGTCTCTGTCATTTACGAAGAGATTTTGTTTTACACTGATGCTAGTCTGAAGGCTCTATAATCAACTAGAAGCCAAAGTCTGTGTTTTCAACAAACAATTGTCTGAGTCCCACGGAAAAGGACTGCAGCAGGTATTTCAAACTATTTGACACTTCAAAGAATAGACTCTTGGGTACAGGCTTCTGATGCTATCACTTGGACAACTGGAAAACTTTCAGACCATTCCAGTGGACTGAGTCAGAATTTCCAGAGCTCTTTTTAGTCAAGAAGCAGACTACCAACCTAAGATCCAGTGAAATGAAAATTAATTACACTACGATTGAATGAACTAATGAGGGATGACTGTAGTTTGTTTGGAATACTGTCTTAAAGTCTATTTTCTGGATATATAAGGAAGCCTACTCTTTCTTCTTAATCTATCTAAATCCTTAATAATTTGCTTTTGTAAAAGGAAACATTTCTAAATCATATCTGATTCTCACTGACTACCCCCAATGGGACTTGCGAAAGTCTTACTAAATTTCCTTATTGAATTCCCTTAAAATAAAATTGTAAAAAATGGTTATGCAACCAAAAGTTTGTCAAAATGTCATATTTGAGAATGCTACTTATTTAATCAGGTATAACAAACCACTTTTAAAGAACTAAGGTTGACTTTTTGAAGCCAATAAACACAAAACCCCCCCAGGAAAAATGGCCTGGTACCTGGCTTTATAGGGTCCAGCAGATCACCTCCTGGCAGACCCAAGACCCTTAGGACATTTTTAAGGACCTTGAAAACAGAAGAATCCACCCAAATTTATAGGTACTACAGAAGAAATCTGATAAAGAGTTTCTTTTTTTAAATTAATTAATTAATTTTATTTTTGGCTGTGTTGGGTCTTCGTTGCTGCGTGTGGGCTTTCTCTAGTTGCGGCGAGTGGGAGCTACTCTTCGTTGCAGTGTGCGGGCTTCTCACTGCGGTGGCTTCTCTTGTTGCAGAGCACGGGCTCTAGGCGCGCAGCCTTCAGTAGTTGTGGTGCACGGGCTTAGTTGCTCCATGGCCTGTGGGGTCTTCCCGGACCAGGGCTCGAACACGTGTCCCCTGCACTGGCAGGCGGATTCTTAACCACTGCGCCACCAGGGAAGTCGCTGATAAAGAGATTCTTAAGCTTGGCTCTCTAGCCTTGAAATACAAGTAACAGTGGCTTTTAAAAGTTCAATCTGAGATTCTTTATAAAATTCCCAGCAAAGCAAACTTAAGAAGGCCAAACAGTAAATTAACCTTATTGCTACCCCTATGTAAAAAACTAGGCCAAATTTAATAAGACCAACCTTGTTTTATGATCAAGAGTAATATTTGAGATTGCTTTAATCAAAAGGGTGGGAGAGGGACTTCCCTGGTGGCACAGTGGTTAAGAATCCGCCCGCCCCAATGCAGGGGACACCGGTTCGATCCCTGGTCCGGGAAGATCCCACATGCCGTGGAGCAACTAAGCCCACGCGCCACAACTACTGAGCCTGCGTTCTAGAGCCCGCGAGCCACAACTACTGAGCTTGTGTGCAACAACTACTGAAGCCTGTGCGCCTAGAGCCCGTGCTCCTCAACAAGAGAAGCCACCGCAATGAGAAGCCTGCGCACTGCAACGATGAGTAGTCCCCAGCCCTGCTCGCTGCAACTACAGAAAGCCCGCGTGCAGCAATGAAGACCCAATGCAGCCAAAAATAAATAAATAAAATAAATAAATTTTTTTTAAAAAAAGGGTGGGAGAGACTGTAAGAAAACTTGGTGTAAGTAAAGAAAAAAATAATAATCTTCAGATTGAAAACTATGTATTGTTTAGAGACTAAATTATTTGATTCTAGTCTTTTATTGCCTTTGTGCTATTTTACAGCTCTCTAAGTTACAGATAACTGATAGCAATACAAAATAGCTCTTGTCTATAGATATGCAAATAAATTCTGTATAGTGGAGGTTCAACTGACTTCCCTTCTCCCCACAGAAAAATCCAGGTTTGTAACAATTTATAAATTTATGTCAACATTTCTTTACTACATATAAATTTGTACTTTTTTCACTTCTCCTTTGAATTGGCTGCAACGTCCGCCTGGTACTCATTGTTATTAATAGTTAATAATATTAAATTAAATATTAATAAAATATTTAGCACTTTAAAAATCAATCGTTTCACCCATATTTTTTGTAATTTGTTATTATGAAACTATATTTCTCAAGATAGGAGGGTAGAACATATTTTATTTTACAGTTTGTTAGCTTTACTTAAAATTCTTAAACATTTATATCTCCATTTATATTCTTGTCCCAGATCACACAAATGTTAGGAATGGGCCTAAGTGGCTGCCTACTATGTGTTAAACTCCATACTAGGCCCTAGGCCCATGTACCACACAACATGGTCTTGACCTCATGGAGCTTACCATCTGCTATGGACTGAATTGTGTCCCCCACCCAAAATTCATATGTTGAAGCTCTAACCCCCAATGACTGTACTTGGAGATAGGATCTTCAGGAGGTAATTAAGGTTAAATGAGGTCATAAGAATGGAGCCCTTATCCAATAGGCCTGGTGACCTTATAAGAGAAGGAAGATCTCGATCCTCAACCTTTCTCTTTCTCTCCACCCCCCCTTACACACACACACACACACACACACACACACACAGAGGAAAGGCTATGTGAGCACACAGTGAGACGGTGGCTATCTGCAAGCCAGGAAGACAGCCCTCCTTAGAAACCAACTGGCACCTTGATCTTGGACATCTAGCCTCCAGAACTATGAGAAAATTAATTTCTGTTGTTTAAGCCCCTAGCCTGTGGTATTTTGTTGTTCTTTGTTTTTGTTTTTTTTTAATTTTAATAATTTTTGGCTGCGTTGGGTCTTCGCTGCTGTGCGCGGGCTTTCTCTAGTTGTGGTGAGTGGGGGCTACTCTTTGTTGCGGTGCTCGGGCTTCTCATTGTGGTGGCTTCTCTTGTTGCAGAGCACGGGCTCTAGGCACGCAGGTTTCAGTAGTTGCAGCACACGGGCTCAGTAGTTGTGGCATGCGGGCCCTAGAGTGCAGGCTCAGTAGTTGTGGTACACAGGCTTAGTTGTTCCACGGCATGTGGGATGTTCCTAGACCAGGGCTCAAACTCGTGTCCCCTGCATTGGCAGGCAGATTCTTAACCACTGCGCCACCAGGGAAGTCCTGGTATTTTGTTATGACAGCCCAAGCAGACTAATAGACAATCCAATGGGAGAAGACAGACAAGTAATTCCTTATTTACAATTGCTGTGAGAACTATAAAGGGAAAGTACAGGGTTTAATCAAAGTACATTCTGGGAAACTCAACTTAGCCTAGGGACAGCAAGGTATGGGTGAGATCAGAAAAACCTTTCATAAGGAAGTGAGATGTAAGCTGAGACTTAAAGAATAAGTAGGAGCTAGCCAGGCACAGATGAAGAAAAGAACATTCCAGGAACAGAGAACACACTGTGCAAAATATAGAGACAAAGGCAGGAATCAGATTGTACAGACAGTTTTATGGACCATGTCAAGACTTTCAGATGTGATCCTAAGAGTAATAAAAAATGCACTAAATGAGTTTAAATAAACATCTAATAATCAAATCCGTACTTTAAAAAACTTTTTCTGGCTATTCTATAATGGATGGGTGGACTGGGGGGTAAGCAATGCTAGACAAAGAAAAACTGGTTAGAAAGTTACAGCAGTAGCAGAGCCAAGAGATTACAATGGCTTGGACAATATGGACACACCAGTGGTAGCAGAAAGAAGTAGAAGAACTTAAGAGATATTTAGAGGTATTAAAGAAAGGAGTTGGTGTGAGGCAGAGACAGGTGACAAGAATAACTGAGTTTTCTATCCTGAGGAAGTGGTACCATTTAGTAAGCTAGAGAATAAGAGAGGAGTAGATTTCTGAGAAAGATAATACCTTTGGTTTTTTGTTTTTTGTTTTTATACATTTATTTATTTATTTATTTTTGGCTGCGTTGGGTCTTTGTTGCTGCGCACGGGCTTTCTCTAGTTGCGGCGAGGGGGGGCTACTCTTCCTTGCGGTGCGCGGGCTTCTCAATGCAGTAGCTTCTCTTGTTGCGGAGCAGGGGCTCTAGGCACGCAGGCTTCAATAGTTGTGGCACGTGGGCTCAGTAGTTGTGGCTTGCGGGCTCTAGAGCACAGGCTCAGTAGTTGCGGTGCACGGGCTTTGTTGCTCCGCAGCATGTGGGACCTTCCCGGACCAGGACTCGAACCTGTGTCCCCTGTGTTGGCAGGTGGATTCCTAACCACTGTGCCACCAGGGAAGTCCCTACCTTTGGTTTTATAAATGCTAAAGATGAGCTGTCTCTGAGATATCCAAGTACATTATAGTGAATTGGTAGTTGCAAGGTCAAGACATATAAACGTGCAGATGATCAGCATAATGATAGCTATTTTCAACATAACAGTAACAAAACAGATTCTCACGAATTCTCCATTTTCAGGTCTTGTGTCCACATACTTATGGCTCACTGACAAACCATGTCCATTTTTTAACAACAAAATGGTTCCTATTGGGAAATTAGTAATAACTATTGCTCATCCCTGCCAATCTCTGCCAATCCCTGCCTTCCCACTGGAGAGGTAGAGAACCTATGTAAGATCATTTCCTGTATAAGCCCAATTTAAAAAAAAAATACTGTTAAATGTAACACAAAGCTATCACTCTGGCCTTCAAAGTCCTTACAGGTACCAAAATTTCCTGATTTGCAAAGTCCACACAGAAACTAAAGTCTTATATCAGGCACCACTGACACCACACAAAGGATTTACTGTGTGTAGCAGGTGGTATCTCTTTTTAGCACATTCTCCAGAAGCATTCATCCAGGCAAATACCATCAAGTTGCATCAGAGTGGGAAAGTACATGACACTGTTTCACATGTCAGTTTCACAGTGGTAAAGCTTGATACATCAAATTCTTGAGCCCCAGGAACTCCTCTCTGCACACTGCCTATCATTGCAGACACCTGGCATTTACTTTCATCCAATATCTGATGTCCTAGTCCACTGAACAAATGAGTAAGCCAGCACTGCAAAAAGGTAACTATCCTAAAGGACTCTTTAAGTTTAATAAAGGCCACCAATAGCAACACACACACCCATCCACACACACACACACACACACACACACACACACACACACATACACACACACACAGCATGACAGGTGCTTAGCTACTTCTTCACTCCTACAGTCCATTCTTTACCTCTACTGACTGCTCACAGCCTCAAAGAAATAAAGACATTTCAAGAAATATGAGGCCAATTACCTTGAGTTGTAATAGGTATTAGAAAAGCTTAACTTTCTGGGTAACTAGAGACATAAACACTATTTACATTGAGCTCCTAAGTGTAGGGCCTAGGTATTGGTGCTGAAATTCACAAACAAATAAACAAAAAAATCCTATGTGAAAGGAATTGCCAAGAGGAGGTCCCCTCCACAGAGCCAGGTGAGGGAAGTCATTCAGAACTGTTTAGATTGAGAAAAAGCAAAATACAATACTCCTTTGGCTTGGGTAAACAAATATAAATAGCTTTAGAACTTCATTTTCTTTCAAATTTTTTTCCACAGATATGTACACTGTCAACAAAGTTATCAGCTCCTCTACGTCTGGTATTCTAGACTAGATTTTTTAATGCATTAAAAAATACCCAGATGAGTTTGAATATGAAATAGCTTTCTAAAAATGAAAACAATTTAATTTCAGGAAGCTACATCTAAAATAAATGGTATGAGCCAGGCCAAAAGAACTTTCATAACCAATCTTGCCCCAACAAAGCTCTTATCATTGCAGACCTGGATGTTCTCATTCCGCATATTGGAATTTAGTTGCTCTCTTCTCTAATGTGACCAAAGCCAACCATGAATATCCTGTGGCTCTTCTAAGGCACACTATTGTTCTTTTAACTTGGTTTAGGATCTTAACTAATTTGTTTTTCTGAAGCATTTACAGTTTCTAACAGGTAATTATGGACTGCTAATAATAAGAACAATAAAAAACAACTACCATTTTTTTCAAAGTCTGCTAGTAATAGGCATTGCACTAAATGCTTTTAACAATAACAAATAGTTGAGCGCTTAATTGAAGGCACTGCGCCATACACTTTACATGCATAATCTTTTACAAATAAAGTGAGGTACCTGAGGCTACTGTGGACAAACTGTCAACACTCCTGTCTAAGGCCAATACCCCCACATGTACCTAGATGGCCTCCATTTTTGCTTACTCAAGAATATTCCAGCAGTTGTTCTCTCCTCTCCTGCATCAACTTCTCCTTCACTACTGGATAATTTCATTGACATACAAACAAGATGTAATATCTCCTATTTATGTTTTAAAAAGAGGGAGGGACTTCCTTGGTGGCGCAGTGGTTAAGAATCCGCCCGCCTGCCAATGCAGGGGACACAGGTTCGATCCCTGGTCCGGGAAGATCCCACATGCCATGAAGCAACTAAGCCCGTGTCCCACAACTAATGAGCCTGTGCTCTAGAGCCCGCGAACCTCAACTACTGAAGCCCGTGAGCCACAACTACTGAGCCTGCAAGCCACAACTACTGAAGCCCGCACGCCTAGAGCCCGTGCTCTGCAACAAGAGAAGCCACCACAATGAGAAGCCCATGCGCAGCAACGAAGACCCAATGCAGCCAAAAATAAATAAAATAAAATAAATAAATTTATAAAAAAGAAAAAAAAAGAGGGAAAAAATACTCAACTCTATAACCTTTCCAGGTGTCACCTGATTTCTAAAATCCTCTTTTCAGCAAATCACTTTGAAACAATAGTATAGTCTCACTACCTTCTCTCCAAATTATCAGAAGAGGAACATGAGTAATTCAATGAAACTATATACCCTTCACTTACCTTTAACAACTGTTAACATTTTGTTACATTTGCTTTTTTCTCTCCATTCTCTTTCCCTCTCATTCTCTCCCTCTCTTGCTCTAACATACACACACACACACACACTCAATCACTCACACATATACACACTTATTTTTTGTTAACTGAACCATCTGAAAGTCAGTTGTAAACATCATAATACCTCCTCTCAAATACTTGCACAATTAATGTCATTGGCCTAAGAACAAGGAACAACCACCACACAATTGTCACACTAAGGAAGTTTAACACTGGCACACTTTCACCCAACGAAAGTCCACATTCAAATTTCCTCAACTGTCCCAATAATGTCCTCCAACTATTTTTTAAAATCCAGGATCCAACCAAAAATTAATCAAGAATTACATTTATTCACCAAGTCTCTTTTCTCCAATAATCTAGAGCATATCCTTAGTGTTTGCTTGTTTGTGGTCTTTTACAACTTCAACATTTTTGAAGAGTTCAGGCCAGTAGTTCTACAGATTATCCCCTCAATTTGAACTTCTCTGACTGTTTCCTCATTCATTAGATTGAGGTTAAACATTTTTTAACACAAATAACACATAGATAATACTGTCTCCTATTCTGTCTTGAACCCATTCAAATCAAGCTTTGGACCCATCTCTGATCAATGTCACTTGCCAAGGTCACCAATTTGGTCTTCCCTATTACTAACCCAAAGATCAATTCTTAGTTGGTCATCTTACATAGCCTTGACACACTTTCTTCTTGTGTCTTTGGAAGCACCACTTTCTCTTGGTTTTGTTGCAACCTCACTCAGATGGTCCTTCTCAGTCTTCTTTACTGATGGATTCTCCTTATCTCTTAACAAGTAAATACGAAGTGCCCCAGGGCTCAGTCCTTAGATAACTTTTCTATCTAGATTCACTCACTCACCAGGTCAGTGCTTCTCAAGCTAGCTGTGGTGACAGGCCAAGTGAAATCTCCATCCATTCACAAACCATTGCAAAATACAATAAATATGAAATAACAGAAAAATGATCAAATGCCTGAAGGTCACAATAATGTCAAATTGCTTACTCTAAATTTCTGTACTTATTAACTCCTGGCAAACTGGTAACAAACAGTTCATTGATCATCACCAGTCAGCTGACCACACTTAAGTAGCATTTCAGTAGTTTATCTCATCCAATCCCATAGCTTAAATATCATCTATATGCTGTCAATCCTTAAATGTATATCTCCAGATCATATCTCACCCTTGATCCCCAGGATTCATATATGCAATTGCTTTATCAACACTCCTTGGATGTCAAGCAAGCACCAAAGTTCCTCCAACAACCCCTATCCTGCCCCTCCCAAGAGCAAAAATAACAACAACAACAAAAAAACCCTGCTCCGCTCACAATATTCTCTACTTGCTCAGTAAATGGCAACCATATCCATCTACCTACTCAGCCCTAAGACCTTACCATCACCCTCAATTCCTCTTTCTCTCATATACCAAAATTAATAACTATCAACAAATACTGTCAGCTCTCTTTTCAAAATACATCCAGAATCCAATCACTTCTCACCACCTAAGCTGCTACCACCCTGTCTAAGCAATCATCACCTTGACTGAATTTTGTAATGGTTTCCTCACTTACTTTCCAGCTTTCACTCCTGCTCTCCCTACAGTCTGACCAACCAGTGACCTTGCTAAAACCTAAGACAACTATTCACTAGGGAAAGAAAAGTTCTTTCAACAAATGGTGCTGGGACAACGGCTATGCACATTCAAAGGAATGAAATCGGACCCTTACCGATATCACATATAAAAATTATACCACATATAAAAATAATACCACATATAAAAATTAACTAATAAGGAATCAAAGATCTAAAGTAAGAGCTAAAACCATAAAACCCTTAAAAGGAAACAGAAGTAAATCATCATAACCTCATTCTAACTGTTTTCTTAGATTCTGTATTTGTCTATTTGGCATCCATTAATTGCTAGCCAAACTAACAGCCAAACTTATTCATATCTCCTCTGTAATCCAGCTTTTGCAGGTATGCAAAACTGCTATTACAAACCCTCCAATCAATCCTGAGTCCACACTCCCAACCACCTCCTTTATCAAACTCGAAGACATCAAGCCATTATTTCATCTGCCCTATATCACTCAGGGCCAAGTACCAAACAACTAAAGACCAGCCCTCTAGCCCTGAACCCGCCAACATTATTCAAAGTAGCCAGCCCTAAACTGTTTACCCTGCCCTGCTTTGCCTTTCCGGTGGAAACCCCAATAAAGGCTCTCTGGCTTCCCCTTGCAGCTTTCTGCCTCCTGACCAAACCTGGTGCTTTCCCCATGTGGCCCTGCATGGCATGGCATGCCCCTTCTCTTGAGGAAACTGTAAGTAATAAATTCTTCTTTCAATAGCATTAGCCTCTTTGTGTCATCAATCAGTTACCTTCATAATTTAAAGCCCAGGAACAAATCAGATCTTAAATTAGGCAATGGTTTCTTAGATATGATATGATATCAAAAGCCCAACCAATGAAAAAGCAGATAAACTGGACTTCATCAAAATTACAAACTTTTGTGCATCAATGGTCACTATCAAGAAAGTAAAACAACAACCCACAGAATAGAAAATATTTGCAAACCAAGTGTCTGATAAGGGTCTAGTATATAGAATATATAAAATACTCTTACAGGGACTTCCTTGGCGGTCCAGTTGTTAAGACTCCGTGCTTCCACTGCAGGGGGGTGCGGGTTGGGGAACTAAGATCCCATATGCCACATGGCGTGGCCATAAATAAATAAATAAATAAATAAATAAATAAATAAATAAAGTACTCTTACAATTCAACAGTAAAAAGACAACTCACATTTTAAAATGGGCAAAGGATTTGAATAAACATTTCTCCAAAGAAGATATGCAAATAGCCAACAAGTACACAAAAAGATGCTCAACATCATTGGTCATTAGGGAAATGCAAATCAAAACCACAATGAGAAACAAATTCAGCAAAGCTGGAGAATACAAAACCAACCAGTAAAAATCAGTTGCATCTATACACTAGCAATGAACAATGAATCTAAAAAAGAATTTAAGAAATAATTCCATTTATAATAGCATCATAAATAATAAAATATTTAGGAATAAATTTAACTAAGGAAGAGAAGACCTGTACACTGAAAACTACAAAACATTTCTGAAAGAAATTAAATGGAAAAACATCCCATATTCATGGATTGGAAGACTTAATATTGTCAAGTTTGACAATATCACCCAAATCAATCTACAAATTCCATGCAATCCATATCAAAATCCCAACAATTTTTTTTTATAGCAGAAATAGAGAAACTCATCCTAACATTCATATGGAATCACAAGGAACCCTGAATAGCCAAAACAATCTTGAAGAACAAAGCTGGTTCTTGATTTCACACTTCTTGATTTCAAAACTTATTACAAAGCTACAGTAATCAAAACAGTGGGGTACTAGCACAGGACAGAAATACAGACCACAGCATAGAATAGAGAGCCCCCAAATAAATCTTCACATGTATGGTCAAAAACTTGACAAGGGTGCCAAGACCATTCAATGGGTTAATAAGGACAGTCTTTTCAACAAATGGTCCTGAGAATACTAGATACTCATATGCAAAAGAATGAAGTTAGATACTTACTTTACATCATAAAGAAAAATTAACTCAAAAGTGATCAAAGGCCTAATTATGAGAGCTAAAACTCTTAGAAGAAAACATACGGAGGAAATCTTTATGACACTGGATTTGGCAATGATTTCTTGGATATGACACCAAAAGCTCAAGCAACAAAAGATAAAATAGATAAATTGAACTTCATCAAAATTAAAAACTTTTGTGCATCAAGGACACTATCAAGAAAGTGAAAACACAGTCCAAAAAATGGAAGAAAATATACACAAATCATATACCTGATAAGAGCTTAATATCTAGAATATAGAGAGAATTCCTACAACTCAACAACAAAAATAAACAGACCAATTAAAAAATGGACAAAGAACTTGATTTCTCCAGAGAAGATTTACAAATGAACAATAATCATATGAAAAGATGCTCAACATCACTAGTAATTAGGAAAATGCAAAATAAAACCACAATGAGACACCACTTCATACATATTAAGATGGCTATTTTTTTAAATTAACATATAATTGATTTACGATATTGTGTTAGTTTCAACATAGTGATTCAGTATTTTTGCAGATTATACTCCATTATGGGTTATTACAAGATAATAGGAATAATTCCCTGTGTTATACAGTAAATTCTTGTTGCTTATCTGTTTTATATATAGTAGTTTGTACCTGTTAATCCCATACCCCTAATTTGTCCCTCCCCACTTCCCTCTCCCTTGTGGTAACCACAAGTTTGTTTTCTAAGCCTGTGAATCTGTTTCTGTTTTGTATATACAATCATTTGTATTATTTTTAGATTTCACATATAAGTGATATCATATAGTATTTGTCTTTCTCCTGTCTGACTTATTTCACTAAGCACAATATTCTCTAGGTCTATCCATGTTGATGCAAATGGAAGAATTTCATTCTTTTTATGGCTGAGTAATATTCCATTGTGCACACATACATATATGTATTTATATATATAACATCTTCTTTATCCATTCATCTGTTGATGGACACTTGGGTTGCTTCCATATCTTAGCTATTGCAAATAGTGTTGCTATGAACATTGGGGTGCATGTATATTTTCTAATAAGTGTTGTCATTTTTTCCAGATATACACCCAGGAGTGGAATTGCTGGATCATATGGTAGTTCTATTTTTAGTTTTTTGTGGGAATCTCCATACTGTTTTCCACAGTGGCTGTACCAATTTACATTCTTACCAACAGTGTACGAGGGTTTCCATTTCTCCACATCCTCTCCAACATTTCCTATCTGTAGACTTTTTGATGATAGCCATTCTGACAGGTGTGAGGTGATATCTCACTGTGGTTTTGATTTGCATTTCTCTAATAATTAGTGATATTGAGCATCTTTTCATGTGAAGATGGCTATTCTTTTAAAAATGGAAAATAACAAGTGTTAGCTAGGATGCGGAGAAACTGGAACCCTGGTGTATTCTGGTGTATTGCTGGTAGGAGTAAGAAATGGTGCAGCTGCTATGGAAAGCAGTATGGTGGTTCCTCAAAAAGCTAAAGAACTGTCATATGATCCAACAATTCCACTTCTAGGTATCTACCCAAAATAACTGAAAGCAACACTCAAATAGGTACTTGTACATCCATGTTCAGAGCAGCATTACTCACAATGTCCATTGATGGATAATGGATAAACAAAATATGGTACATACATACAATGGAATATTATTTAGCCTTGAAAAGGAATGAAGTACTGACATGTGCTAAAACATGGATGAATCTTGAAAAAGTTATGCTGAGTGAAAGAAACCAGACACAAGAAGCCACATTTTATATAATTCCATTTATATGTAATGTTCAGAATAGGCAAATCTATTAAGACAGATGTAGATTAGGGGGACTTCCCTGGCAGTCCAGTGGTTAAGACTTCACCTTCCAATGCAGGGGGTGAGGGTTCGATCCCTGGCTGGGGAGCTAAGATTCCACATGCCTCACAGCCAAAAAAACAAAACATAAAACAGAAGCAATGTTGTACCAGATTCAATAAAGACTTTAAAAATGGTCCACATCAAAAAAAAAAAAAAAAGAGACAGATGTAGATTAGTGGTTACCAGGGGCTAGAGGGAGTGTAGAATAGGGGAGTGATTGCAAAGGAGTAGGGGGTTTCTTTTTGGGTGATGAAAATGTTCTAATTGAAAGTAGTAATGATTGTAAGACCTTGTGAATATGTTAAAAACCAGTGAATTGTGTATTCTTAAATGGTGATTATACAGTATGTGAATCATATTTCAATTAAAAAAATCATATTTCAATAAAACAAATTGCCCTTCCCCCAAAACTCTCTGACAGATCACATCATTTCTCTGCTTAAAACTACCCACTGACTTTCTGTCCCAACTAGTACAAAATGCAAAGTCTTTTCTGTGGCCCACAAGGTATTATAAAATCCAGCTCCTGCCTCATGTTCTTCTACACCCTCCCACCCCAACACCATTGTTCACTTAGCAATAGCCACTCCAGCCTCCTTTCTACATGCCAAGCATGTTCCCACCTCAGGACCTTGGCACATGCTGTATCCCTACCTGGGATGCTCTTGCCCAGTATATACATCAACATCACTCATTCCAGACTCCTGTTCTCTACTCAAACATCATCTTAATGAGAAAATTCCTAGAAAACATGATTTAAAATTTCAACCCCTGGGCTTCCCTGGTGGCACGGTGGTTTAGAATCCACCTGCCAATGCAGGAGACACGGGTTCGAGCCCTGGTCTGGGAAGATCTCACATGCCACGGAGCAACTAAGCCCGTGCACCACAACTACTGAGCCTGCACTCTAGAGCCTGCAAAGCCACAACTACTGAGCCCGCGTGCCACAACTACTGAAGCCTGCATGCCTAGAGCCCGTGCTCCACCACAAGAGAAGCCACTGCAATGAGAAGCCCACGCACCGCAATGAAGAGTAGCCCCCACTCGCCGCAACTACAGAAAGCCTGCGAGCAGCAACAAAGACCCAACGCAGCCAAAAATAAATTAATTAATTAATTTAAAAAAAAATTTAAACCCCTGCCCCACAAAAACACATACCCTCATATCTCTTTATCTGGTTTTATTTTTCTTCATAGCACTCAATACCATGACATACCATACATGCTTTTGTCTGTCCGTCTCTTTGTCTGCTAAAACCTACTGTATCTCCAGTATTTAGAACAGTGCCTGCACATAACAAGAACTGAATAAATACAGTGGATAGATGCATGGATGGATGGATGAATTTGAACAAATGAACGAATAAATGGAAGCAAAAAGACAAACAGAAATGTAGTAACTTGTTTTATGAAAAAGTATGTAGTAAATGGTAGGGCAGAGACTCAACCTAGGTCTGCCTGACTCTGAAGCCCAGGATCTTTACTTCTATGCTATAATTCCACTTACTAATTTGGAGACACTGGAGGAATTACTTGTTGGGTGGAAGTGTATTTTGTATAATGACAAGATATCACATACATCTCGAAATCCATTTTTTAGTTCCTGTCCATTTTCATGCAACTACCAAATTACATGGAAAAGCATAACAACTGACAGCCTCCAAAATGACTGAACTTCATTTATTTTATATTGCTCAGCTATTTTAACATTATGCTAATTAAATGAATCTGACTCCCTCTCTAAAGACAAGAACACCAAACCAGCTGCAAACTCCAAATCTCTCTGCACCCATAATGTATACTAGTGAGAACATGCCAAAGGAAATGGGCCTTTATACCTGGTGGGCATATAGTAGGTTCTGCTCTTGCAAGAGCCATTCTGGGGCAGAAGCAAATAGGGATCTAAGTACAATACCCCTCTCCTTCTGACCAAGACTCAGAGGACAATTATAATAACTTTTAACTTTCCAGACTAGGCTACAAGGACAAGAAATAATGGGCTAAGTGGTAAGTCACTCGTTTTATTAACATCAGTTTCTCCACACTTACTACAAATGTTCAAGTATTGATTAAACTTATTCAAAACACCTTATGCTTTGTGGTTCTTAATTTCCTGTCTTCTCTACTTCAGATGCTAAGTCATGTTCTGCCTCCTACTGCATACTCCCTACGAAGACTTGCCCAGCTCTCTGAAGAAGAGGTACCATGGAGTTTCAATTATTTGGGGAGATGACTAAGCACAGAGATCAGGTAAGCCCAGGTAAGCCAGCCCCTTCATTTTACAAGTGAGGCATTTCAAGCCCAGAAATGATAGTTCCTGTTGAAACCACATATAACTTGTTAGTGGCAAAGCCTAGGTTAGTATCCATGTTTCCAAGATTCCTTCCAGAATAAAACTCTTTCTACTCTAATACTAAAGATAAAAAACACGTATTTTTCTGGTTTACTTAACTCTAAGTTTTCAGAATAGAGGAATGTGTCTAATTGAATCTTGTAACCTCAGAACTTAGATCAGTGCCCAACACACAGTAGCTATTAGTATGTATTTACTGAATGATCAATTGTTTAAATGGGAGTTACTTTATTAAAAAGTATTTCTGGCGAATCCCCTGGAGGTCCAGTGGTTAAGGACTGGGTGCTTTCACTGCTGGGGCCGGGGTTCAATCCCTGGTCGGGGAAATAAGATCCCGCAAGCCACGCAGTGCAGCCAAAAAAAGAAAAAAAAAGTACTTCTGATCTTTATTAATTAAATATTTAAAGGCAGTTAGAAAACGCCTAACTTTATCTACAATAAATAACCAAGAAATTCCTCTAGTTTAAAACTAAATTGATCCTGGGACTTCCCTGGTGGTCCAGTAGTTAAGAATCCGCCTTCCAATGTAGGAGACACAGGATCCATCCCTGGCTGGGGAACTAAGACCCCACATGCCGTGAGGCAACTAAGCCCACACGCTCTAGAGCCCGTGCCGCAACTAAGACCCGACGCAGCCAAATAAATAAAGATTAAGAGTTAAAAAAAAAAAAATTCAATCAATAATAAAAAAAAAACTAAATTGACCCAAAAATTCCTCCAGTTTCAAATAAAAATCATTTTCACAGGATATCCTTCATTCTCAGCAAACTCTATTCATTAGAGGCACACATTCCTGGAAGAAGCTACCTGCCTCAGGCCTTAATTCATTTCACCTAACCTTAAGCAAAGGCAAATCTCAGAGAACTTCCAAATAAAGGGAACCAAAAGAAAAAAAAAAATGACAGAAATAATAGGAAAGTGACCAAGTACAAATATTTGCTGAATGTGATGCTGAAAAGCCACTCTCCTTCAGTTATGTATACCTACTCAGTGTATCATTCCATTAAGAGTCCTGGTAGTGCCCTTGCCCAATTTTTAGAAGACTCAGGACACTTGAGAACCTAGAATTGAGATCCACTGCTAGAAATTAATTTAAAGACAGAAATGTGACGCTTAAATAATGAAATATATCCAAATTTAACCTAATATATTTACAAGAATTCTGAAACTAACACATCTTAGACTAAAACTAAAAAATGAAGCACTATCACATATATTAAGTGATCTTTCTAATACCTATATATATATGAAAAAAAAAACAGGTATCATGGTTTATCATTTTATAGATAAGGCAACTGAGGAGATGAAGCAATTCCTCTACATTACAAAGCTAATTAAGTGACATAGCCAAGACTGAACCCTAGTAGTTTGCTGACTCATAACTCCAGTCTCTTTATATCAAAGCACAGTGAGTTTTCATAAAGCAGCCAAAAGGATTTTACAAGAATCCCAGAGGACAATTTAATCATTGGAGCATTTTTACAAAACAAAATCCCAGGATGACAGTAACAGAAACACCATGTGTTTCACACATTTTTAAATGCATATGATACATACATAAAGTATACTTAATAAATAAATAGGAATACTGTCGTGTCCTCTCTATAGTCATGTCTCATACATGTCTGTGAGAGATTTTTCAAAGCCATCATTTTAACACAGCCCTATTTCTTTCGTGTTTCCCAAATCTTGCTCCTTGGCAAAATCACAGTGGCTGTGCTCGCAGGTGCAAAAGTACAGGCTCCCAGGCCCCGACATGGAGATTTTAGTTTAAACAAGCTCAGAATCTGCATTTTAACTGCTTCTATTATTTAAATGTTTGTTTTTAATCTGAAAAATAAGCATTCTAGATGATTCTGGTTAGCCAAATATGCAGTACTACCCCAACAAAAGTCTTAGACAAAAAGCAAGCCAAGAAAACCTATGAAATTTAAATCCAGAGACAAAGATTATTAACGAATTTCCCCAGCCCTGAAGCCAGAAGAGAACAAACAGGTAAACGACAGCCCTATTCCAACCGTAAACCCAAACGTAGCTTTTGTTTGCCCCAACTTGTTGACCTCTCCCTAGTACCATGCTATGGGACAGATGTAGATGCTAAGAGTTTCAATTTTAACATTCTAAAAAAGCTTGATTCTACTAAAACTCGGTAAAGCCCAAAATACAAGCATAAGACTGTGATGGATATTTAAGTGGCAGCTTTCCCCCAGACCCTAGGCAAAAATTGACACAGAGAAGAGGATTTGGGGTGGGGAGTGATGAGGGAGAGGGGAGGAGCTGACCTAGTGAGAGAAGTAGGCTGGCCCACTGGTTTCACTGGCCCAGACAGGAGTCCACAGAAAAAAACACTCATGAATGAGAGTCCTCTGAGTGATACTGAGAACAGTCCCCAGGAGGGATTCCTAAGCAGGGTATCATAATCATAATCATAATCATCATCTACTTACAAGCTGCCTCTTCTTGGAAGGCTCAACTCCTTCTGAAAAGCAAAACACAAACATAAGTTAGAGAGAAATAAGGACCCATCTGAGTCCTACAGGTCTGTACTAAATGTCCTAGAAGATTTATAGCATCATCTTAATAATGGCAAAAACTCAATATTTCTAAATAATAACCTTTTTCTTTGTCTCTCAAATTTTAGTGAAATAATAAGCAGTCTGGTTAACTATCTATCATCTCCTCATTCTTCCTTCCCAAAAGGAATGTCTCACGAAATACTTGCAGCACTTTCACCCCTAGATGGAACCAACTGGCCAGTGAAGATTCCAGGTATTCACTGGGCCAGCCATCAACAGCTGATGAATTGTAAAGGACTCATATCATTAGAGTCAGTGATATGAAAGGAATGAAATGGAATATTTTCTTTAATTATAAAATATTTTTGACAAACAAATAAGTACAGAAAATAATATCACAAAGAGATGACTATCACACCACTGGCATGAGAAATAACCCTTGCAATAGCAGTTGGGCCTCTGTGACTTGCTTTCTAAATTTATCAAGTCCCACCTCCCACTAGTCTCCACTTAACAACTATTCTTAATTTTTTGTTTATCTTTTCCATAAGGGTCTTTATTTTTTATTACATATATCCATAAATTATTAGTATTGTTTTACACATTTTTAAATTATATACTTAAAACACTGTATATATTAATCTGCTGACATCAATCTACATTATAATTAGGAGATTCACCCATGTGAATATATTTCACTTTAGTTCATATATCTATAGTACAGTAGTCCAGTCTATAGATTTTTATAGTATTTATTTATCCATTCTCCAGTAAATTGAAATTTAATTTTCTTTCCATGTTTTTCTTCTCCATCAAAACAATGCTCCTTCAATAACAAAAAAACAAACAACCCAATCCAAAAATGGGCAGAAGACCTAAATAGACATTTCTCCAAAGAAGATATACAGATTGCCAACAAACACATGAAAGAATGCTCAACATCATTAATCATTAGAGAAATGCAAATCAAAACTACAATGAGATATCATCTCACACCGGTCAGAACGGCCATCATCAAAAAATCTAGAAACAATAAATGCTGGAGAGGGTGTGGAGAAAAGGGAACACTCTTGCACTGTTGGTGGGAATGTAAATTGATACAGCCACTATGGAGAACAGTATGGAGGTTCCTCAAAAAACTACAGATAGAACTACCATACGACCCAGCAATCCCACTACTGGGCATATACCCTGAGAAAACCATAATTCAAAAAGAGTCATGTACGAAAATGTTCATTGCAGCTCTATTTACAATAGCCAGGACATGGAAGCAACCTAAGTGTCCATCATCGGATGAATGGATAAAGACGATGTGGCACATATATACAATGGAATATTACTCAGCCATAAAAAGAAACGAAATTGAGTTATTTGTAGTGAGGTGGATGGACCTAGAGTCTGTCATACAGAGTGAAGTAGGTCGGAAAGAGAAAAACAAATACCGTATGCTAACACATATATATGGAATCTAAGAAAAAAAAAAAAAAGAAAAGGTCATGAAGAACCTAGGGGTAAGACGGGAATAAAGACACAGACCTACTAGAGAATGGACTTGAGGATATGGGGAGGGGGAAGGGTAAGCTGTGACAAAGTGAGAGAGTGGCATGGACATATATACACTACCAAACGTAAAATAGATAGCTAGTGGGAAGCAGCCGCATAGCACAGGGAGATCAGCTCGGTGGTTTGTGACCACCTAGAGGGGTGGGATAGGGAGGGTGGGAGGGAGGGAGATGCAAGAGGGAAGAGATATGGGAACACATGTATATGTATAGCTGATTCACTTTGTTATAAAGCAGAAACTAACACACCATTGTAAAGCAATTATACTCCAATAAAGATGTTAAAAAAAATAAAAATTAAAAACAATAAATAAATTAAAATGGGGGAAAAAAACAAAAAAAAACAATGCTCCTATAAACATGCTGTACTTGCTTCCTCATGCACATGTATACAAAGTTTCTTGGAAGTATACACTTAGATGCGGCATGAACTGAGTCAGAAACTGCATCAGAAATTGCTCCCAGAATGACTGTACCAATTTACCTTCCCCCTCCAACACTTCCTAAGAGTTCTCCTTTCCAGACCTGTCTCCCAAACTCCTGACACTTATAATCAATTGCCTTCTCAACATCTCAAATCCAAAGTGTCCAAAACTGAATGTGTTCTCTCCACCAAAACGGACTCCAACCATAGCCTTTCCCCATCTCAGATGATGGTAATTCTATTCTTCCTGTTTTTCAGACCAAAACCCTGGACATCTGGATTCTTGTTTTTAACACACCCCACATCCCATCCAACAGGAATTCTTAATGGCTTTAAATTTAAAATACAGCCAGAATACACCATTTTTCACTATCTCCAAAGACTTACATGTTTACAATCTCTTAACCAAAAACCTTGGATTTAGTCATGTTTTAGAAATCAGAATTGGGGGTGGGTAATTAAAGTAATAGCATATATATATATATATATATATATATATATATATATATATATACACATATATATATGTATATATATGTATATATATGTATGTATATATGTATACACACACACACACACACACACATATACCTATATATATAATATATAACACCCTCAACAAAGACTAGGTCACCAACAAAATACACCAAAAACATTAAGATTTCTCCAGTAAAATGTATGACAGCCACAATAAATGTGATAAAAACTCTAAAGAGTCTCAGTTCAGTTTTGTCACCAGAAGAGTTCAAATTAGGTCAGGTTTCACTGCTAAATGAGTTACAGAATCTCTTGGGTTTTGCTATTACGATCTAAGCCACCATGGTACCTCCCCAGCCTCACAACTGTCTCCAACTGGTATCCCATTCCTTCTTCTAGCCTTAACCCACATGGTCTGTTCTTAACAGAGTGATCCTTTTAAAGGTCAGTAAGATCACAACACTCCTACTCAAAATCCTGGAATGGCTCCCCATTTCATTCAAGAATAAAAGTCAAGACCTAGATGGGTGAACCCACCACCCTTCCCCAGTATCTCTCTGACCTCCCCTCTCCCGTGCACACTTGCACATTTTGATCCAGCCACACTGGACTTTACCGTTTGTCAGACACATTCGGTATTCTTCTGCCTTAAAGCCTTGTGCTAATCTGTGCACTCTGCCTAGAATGCTCCTCTTCCCCAAATACTTCCTTGGCTAACCCCTACAGCTTTCAAATCTCTTGGCTCAATGTTCACCTGAGTTCTTAATGAAGCCTACTACCCTGATAGCTCTATATAACATTACAACGTATTTTCCACCCCATCACACTCTTACTCCACTCTGCTTTTATAACCAATACACTTTCAATACACTTACCACTTCTAACATACTACGTAATTTACTTGTTTATAATGTTTATTGTTCGTTTTCTGTCTTTCCCCACTAAAATCTAAGCTCCATGAGTGCTGGGATCTTAGTCTGTTTTATTTAGTAAGGTACCTCAACGACTTAGAACAGTGACTGGCAAGTAGTAGATGCTCAAAAATTTGTTGAATAAATGACTTCACATACTCGCCAATACCTGGCATTTGTTAGACTGTTTAATTTTTGTCAATCTAAGGGCTGTGATCATATCACAGTATGGGTTTAATTGCCATTTCCCATAATTACTAGTGAAGCTAAACAGTGTTTTATATGTTTATTGGCCATTAGGGTTTCCTCAACTGTGAATTGCCTATTTACAATCGTCCCTTGGTATCAGCGGAGGATTGGTTTCAGAAGTCCTGGCAGATACCAGTACCTGCAGATGTTCAAGTCCCTTAGATAAAACAGAGCCATACAGTACAGTTGGCCCTCCATATATGTGGCTGGGGAGTCCGCCAAGATGCAGGGTCAAGTGTATATCCCTGGCCTATTTTTCTATCAGGTTTTCTAACATTTTTCTTATTGAGTTATAGACATTTACCTAATATATTCTGGATACTAATTATTTGTGGATTATATTCACTGAAAATGTTCTCTCAGTCTTTTTATTTTTTTTAATGGTGTCACCAAAGAATTTAATTTTTATATCATCAAATCTATTATTCTCCTTTATATTATCTATTTTTACATATAAGAAATACATCCCTAAGACTCCACGCTCCCAATGCAGAGAACCCGGGTTCGATCCCTGGTTGGGGAACTAGATCCCACACACATGCTGCAACTAAGAGCTCGCATGCCTCAACTAAGACCCAGAGCAGCCTAAATAAATAAATAAATATTAAGAAATAGATCCCTGACACACAGAGACATGAATACATTTACTTATATTTTCTTCTAAAAGATTATAGGTTTACTTTTCACACTAAGTTTGTGAATATACCTGGAACTTATTTTTGCATATGGTGGGAGATAGGAATCCCATTATATTTTTTTCTATAGGAGTGATCAATTATCCCAAGCCATTTATTAAGTGATATGCAATGTCAGCTCTGTCATATATTAAGTTTCCATGTACACAGGGGTGTCTTTCTTGACTATATTCTATTCCACTGTGCTGTCAGCCCCTGTGCCTATACCACGCTGTTTAATTGGTATAGCTTGACAATAAATCTTGATATTTGTAAGGCAAGTCCACTCACATTGTTATTAGTCCTCAAAATTATGGGAGTTATTCTTGGGACTCTGCTCTTCCATATAAATTTTAGGATCAAGTTGTAGATTAAAACTTGACACTGCACTCAATCTAGAGGATAACTGACACATTTATAATACAGACAACTGCTATATAAGAACATGGCAAATCTCTCCATTTATTTAGGTCTTCTTTAATATGTTTTAATAAAGTTTGATACATTTTCACATAAAGATTATACAAATCTTCTGTTATATTTATTTCTAGATAGCTTACATTTTCTTGTTGCCATTATAGCGTATTTTTTAACTAAATCAAGAGTTGTGGGCTTCCCTGGTGGCGCAGTGGTTGAGAGTCTGCCTGCCGGTGTGGGGGACATGGGTTCAAGCCCTGGTCTGGGAGGATCCCACATGCCGCGGAGCAACTGGGCCCGTGAGCCACAACTACTGAGCCTGAGCGTCTGGAGCCTCTGCTCCACAACAAGAGAGGCCGCGATAGTGAGAGGCCCGCGCACCGCGATGAAGAGTGGCCCCCACTCGCCGCAACTGGAGAAAGCCCTCACGCAGAAACGAAGACCCAACACAGCCAAAAATAAAAATAATAAATAAATAATAAATTAAAAAATTTAAAAAAAAAGAGTTGTATTTCATTACACCAGTAACACCATTTTCTTCCCAATACAATATGAAAATTTTCAAACACAGGAAACAGAAAAGTTAAAAGATTTGTACAGCGAACAGCCATATACACACCCACAACCCAGACTGTGCAACTGTTAACATTTTGTGATATTTTCTTTGTCACATATTTAGCCATCTATCCACCCATGTGGTTTTTAAAAAATATTTATTTATTTATTTATTTATTTTGGCTGCGCTGGGTCTTAGTTGCAGCATGTGGGATATTCGCTGCAGCACGCGGACTCTTAGTTGCGGCATGCGAACTCTTAGTTGCAGCATGCATGCGGGATCTAGTTCCCCGACCAGGGATCAAACCCAGGCCCTCTGCATTGGGAGCGAGGAGTCTTTTTTTTTTTTTTTTTTGGCTGTGTTGGGTCTTCACTGCTGCACATGGGCTTTCTCTAGTTGCAGCGAGTGGGGTCTACTCTTCGTTGCGGTGTGTGGGCTTCTCATTGCAATGGCTTTTCTTGCTGAGGAGCATGGGCTCTAGGGTGTGCGGGCTTCCGTAGTTGTGGTGCACAGGCTTCAGTAGTTGTGGCTCACGGGCTCTAGAGCACAGGCTCAGTAGTTGTGGCACACAGGCTTAGTTGTTCCGCAGCATGTGGGATCTTCCCAGACCAGGGCTCGAACCCGTGTCCCCTGCAGTGGCAGGCGGATTCTTAACCACTGCACCACCAGGGAAGCCTGGGAGTGTGGATTCTTACCCACTGGACCACCAGGGAAGTCCCTGTTTTTTTGTTGTTGTTGTTATTTTGTTTTTGGTTTTTTTTTAATGCATCTCAAAGTAGACTGTGGACATCAGTACACACTTCAGTATGTATATCATTAAGTAGAATTCAGTATTTGTTTACAACTTTTTCATGTTGGGTTTTTTTTTTTAAGGTAAACTTATAAACGCTGAACTGCACAAACCTTAGGTGTACCAATGAATAAGTATGATAAATGTATATGCTCAGATAACCTAAATCCCTATCAAAATACAGAATATTTCCATCAATTCAGAAAGTTTCATCATGTCCTTTCTTGGTAAATCCCCAACAAACCACTATTCCCTCGCCCCAAGCAAATACTATTCCCATATTTTCACCATAGATTTTTTTTCACCAGAGCTTCATATCAATGGAATCATACAAGTATGAACCTCTTTATATAACCCCTTCTTTCACTCAGTATAGTGTTTCAGAAATTCATCCATGTGGTTGTATATAACAGTAGCAATATCCAATCATATTAATATACCACAGTTTATTTATCCTTTCTCCTACTAATGGACATTTGAGTTATATCCAGTTTTGAGCTATTAGCATTCCTGTACAAGTCTTTTTAATAGGCCTATGTCTCATTTGTCTTGAGTAAATAAGAGTGTAATTGCTGGGTTATAGGATAGATGTATGTTTAGTTTTATAAGAAACTACCAGATCTTTTTCTGAAGTGATTATACCATGTTACACTTCCATTAACAATGTATGAGAGTTTCAATTGCTCCACATTCTAGCTAATATAGGTTACCCTCGTTAATAATATAAGAATTGGTCTACATTCATGCCAAGATATGATATCAGTATTTTAAATTTCAGCCATTCTTGTGAGTGTGTAGCGGTATCTCACTGTGGATTTGCATTTTCCTGATGAATAATGATGTTGAGCATCTTGTCATGTGCTTATTAGCCATCAGTACATATTCTTGTATGAATTACCTTAAAATATTTTGCCCCTTTTATAACTGGACTATTTATCTTTTTATTATTGAGTTGTAAGCGTTCTTCATATATTCTAGATGCAAGTCCTTTATTAGATATTTTGATGAGTATTTTCTCCCAGCCTGTGGCTTGCCTAGTGAAGTTATAAGTGGTGTCTTCTTTTTTTTTTTTTTGCAATGCCACATGGTTTGTGGGATCTTGGTTCCCCGACCAGGGAACAAACCCGTGCCCCCTGCAGTGGAAGCGTGGAGTCCTAACCACTGGATCACAAGGGAATTCCCGTAAGTGGCGTCTTTTTTTTTTTTTTTTTTGAAAAAGACAGATTTTTCTTGTCCTCATGGAGCTTACAGTCTAACGGGAAGAAAGACAATAACTGAGTCATCACACACATAACTAAAGTAGTTACAAGTTGGGATCAGTGCTCAAGCAGAGAATAACAGGGGCGAGAGAAGTTGACTTCATTTTTATCAAAATGACACAAGCATCTGGTTAAAAAAAACCACACAAACACTATAGAACAACTTCGAATATAACAAACAGAATCCTTTCATCCTCTCTCCTCAACCTTCAGTTCCACGAGGCTACTTTTACCCTTCTTCTTTTAATTCTTCTGCTGATTGACCTCTGTTTCTCTAGATAATATGCTTCTGTCCTCTTTTCTTTTTTTTTTTTAATTTTAGAATGTTATTTATTTTTTTACACTGCAGGTTCTTATTAGTTATCCATTTTACTTTTTTTTTTTTTAAACTTTGGGTTTATTTTATTTATTTATTTATTTATTTATGGCTGTGTTGGGTCCTCACTTCCGTGCGAGGGCTTTCTCCAGTTGCGGCAAGCGGGGGCCACTCCTCATCGCGGTGCGCGGGCCTCTCACCACCGCGGCCTCTCCTGCTGCGGAGCACAGGCTCCAGACGCGCAGGCTCAGTAATTGTGGCTCACGGGCCCAGTTGCTCCGCGGCATGTGGGATCCTCCCAGACCAGGGCTCGAACCCGTGTCCCCTGCATCGGCAGGCAGACTCCCAACCACTGTGCCACCAGGGAAGCCCCAGTTATCCATTTTATACATATTAGTGTATATATGTCAATCCCAATCTCCCAATTCATTACACCACCACCATCCCCCGCCATAAGTGGCATCTTTTGATGAACAAAAGTTTTTACTTTAACGAAGGTCAAGTTGTCAGTATTTTTTTAATGGTTAATGCTTTTAGTATCTTGTCTAAGAAAACTTTGCCCATGCCAGGGACACAAAAATATTTTCCTACATTTTATTTCCATATGCTTTATGGTTTTAGCCTTTATGTTTAGGTCCACATATGTTTATGATCCACCTCTGAATTAATTTTGGGGTAATATGTGAGATGGGGTTAAGGCTCAATTTTTTTCCATATGCTATCCACTTATTCCAGCACCACGTATTAAAAACACTATCTTTTTCTCAACAGATTGCTTTGCCACTTTTGTTGAAAATCAAATTATAATAGAATGGGCTATTTCTGGCTCTCTACTGCACTCTACTGATCTATTTTTCTAGCCTATGCCAGCACCACACTTCCTTCATCATGTAGCTTTATATCAAGTATTGAAGTCAGATCATGGGGTGCTTTAACTTTGTTCTTTTTCAATATTGCTTCAGATATTCTAGATTCTTTGCATTTCCATATAAATTTTAGAAACAGATTATTCACTTTTACCCAAAAAAGGCCTGCTGGGATTACAGACCAATTTGAAAAGCAGTGACAGCCTAATATTGAGTCTTTATATCCATGAACACAGTATTTCTCCACTAACTTAGACCTGCTTTAATTACTCTAAGCAATGTTTTACAGTTTTCAGCAAAAAGATCTTGTACTTCTATTGCTAAGTTTATCTCTAAGAAGGTTTTTTTAAATTGAAGTATAGTTGTTGTATAATATTATATAAAGTTGTATATATATCATATTGTATAAAGTTAAGATGATTTTTGAAGCTATTGTAAATAAAATCTTTATTTCACTTACCAATTGCTTGCTTCTGGTATGGGAAAGCAATCAATTTTTTACATATTAACTGTATATATTACAACTTAAATTCATTATTATAGTTATATAATATAATATATATATAATATATTATTATAGTAATGACTGTTTTGTACATTCCCTAGGATTTTTCTATATAAACAAGCATGTTCTCTATAAATAGTTTTACTTCTTTCCACTTTCTAGGATTGTCTGTGGTACACATCCTTGCCTTGTTTCTCATTTGACTGCAGAGGGAAAGAGTTCAACATTTTACTACTAAATATGATGTTAGCTGTAGATTTTTCATAGGCCACTTTGATCAAATTGATAAAGTTCCTTTCTATTCCTAATTTGTTTAGAGTTTTTATCAGTAATGAGTATTGATTTTGCCAAGTACTTTCTCTGCATATGCTGAAATAATCATATGGTTTTTCTCCTCTATTCTGTTAATGTGGTGAATTACAGTGATTGATTTTCTAGTATTAGACTAATCTCGCATTTCTGGGTTAAACCCAACTTTGTCAAATACACCATTAGATTATCTTTGCTAATATTTTATTAATGATTTTTACACCTATGTTCAGAAGGGATAATGGTCTCCAGTTTTCTTTTATTATAATGCCTTTGTCAGATTCTGGTATAACAATTATGCCAGCCTCCTAAAACTGGCTGTGAAGTGTTCCTGCCTCCTCTATTTTCTGAAAGAGTTTGTGTAAGATTGGTGTTATTTCACTAATAAAACCATCTGGGGTCTGGAGGCTTTTATTTAGGATTTTTTGCCTGTATGTTAATAAATAAGATTGGCCCTATGTACTTTTTCTTCTCAGATTGTCCTTGTCAGTTTTGGCTTCACGGTTATACTATCTTCATAAAATGTGCTAGGAAAGTGTGTCCTCTTCTTCTATTTTCTGAAACAACCTATGTAAAACTGGGAATATCATTCTTTGAACCTACATGACAGTTCTGGCTTCTTGAATAGCTTAAATAGGTAACATGAGGTGGATTTATATTTGGGGGCAATAACAATAAACAAAAATTCTATAAAATGCATCTCTGAATCCTCTTTAAACAAGGAAATGCATCCATGGAAATCCATCCCTTCTGCATTCCTTACCCACTTCTTGCACCTACACAAAAGCCTACATTTGCAAGATGGATGCCCAGGGATCCAGATCAGTACATTCTGTGCCAAGCTTTCCAGTACCATACAGACAGGCCTAAGGTAAAGTGGAAGAAGAACTGGTCTCCAATCAGATAAAGGTAGTCCAAGGAACAATGATTTCCCAGTTCTCTCTTTCCCAGATTATATTCATAGCAGGCTGAGGAAGAAAGCTGCATAATCAGGAAATTTGGCTGAGGTAAGAAGAGCATTCATTTAGGCAAATAACCATAAATTCTCTGACTCGTCACTTACTCTTAGAAAGTAGGATGGTAATATCTGACAATATATTACAACATCAGGTGAAGCCTGTCCCATCCAACCTTCTCTGACCTACTAGTTATCTCTGGACTCGCCGTAATTTCCACGATGTTCTGATTAGCATTCTGAACACATTCAAGTCTATCCCACCGTGAGATAAGAAAAAAATTTCCCTTAATTACTACATACCCCTCTTCAACCACTGCCTTATCAATTCTTTTTTCCCTTCACAGTCACACTTCTTGAATGAGTTGTCTACATTCACTGTCTCCAGTGTCTCCCCTTCTATTTTCTTCAACACACTGCAGATATCCCAAGACCTTACCACCCCATTTAAGCCATTCTTGCCAGGTTACCAATGGTCTCTATGTAAAGAACCTTTGCTGCATTTTTAGTCTACCTTTTCTTTTTTGGGCTTGACTGCTCAGCAGCATCTGACAGTATCATTCATTCTTCTGTTTCGAATGACTTTTCTATCCACGAAATCACACTCCCCTGTTTTACCTCTTATCACTACTTAAACAACTTCCTTCATCTCAGATGCTCAAATGTTGATTGTCCTTAAAGCTCTCCCTGGAAACTCCTCTCTACACACATTTTACAGATGATGTCAATATTTGTATCTTCATCCCAGATCTCTCTCCAACTATACAGTTGTATACAGTTTTATATACAACTACCTTGTCCTTAATACGTCTGAAAACTCAACTTATCTTTCTATGCAAACTTGCTCCTTCTCTGTTTTCCGTTTCAGTGATGGTACCACCAAACTCAGAGTCATTCTTTTTTTTTTTTTTTAATTTTTTTTTTTTTTTAACTTTTTGGATTTTATTTTTTTATTTATTTATGGCTGTGTTGGGTCTTCGTTTCTGTGCGAGGGCTTTCTCTAGTTGTGGCAAGTGGGGGCCACTCTTCATCGCAGTGCGCGGGCCTCTCATTATCGCGACCTCTCTTGTTGCAGAGCACAGGCTCCAGACGCGCAGGCTCAGTAGTTGTGGCTCACGGGCCTAGTTGCTCCGCGGCATGTGGGATCTTCCCAGACCGGGGCTTGAACCCGTGTCCCCTGCATTGGCAGGCAGATTCTCAACCACTGCACCACCAGGGAAGCCCTCAGAGTCATTCTTGATTCTTCACTTTCTCTCACACTACACATCCAATTATTCATCAAGCCTTGCCAGTTTTACCTCCAAAATATCTACCTTTAGTCAATTTCACTTTACTTCCACTGCTATGTCTCCTAGTCCAAGCCAGCATCATCCTGTAACATTCTCCTAACCGACCTCACTTTAGTTTTGTTCCCCTTGATTCTTAATGTTATATCAATGTAAATATCATGTAATAAGTATCTATTTTCTAAGTGGTAATATATGAGTTTAACAAAACAAATAATGCAGTCAAAAAGATCTTTTTAAAATGCAGAACTGACTGGGTGATTTCTCTTCTTAAAAACCCTTAATAACCCTTAACGGATAAAGTCTAAAATCCTTCCTGTAGCCTATAGGGCACTGCCTAGCTGCTACTGCCTTCCTCTCTAGCATCATTTGCACAATTCTCCAGGCTTGTTGGAGTTTTGATCTTTTAGACACACCATACTCTCTCTCTCACCCTCAGGGTTTCACAGCTATTGTTCTCTCTGCCTTTTCCTTTGCTCTTTTTATACATTCTTGGACCTTAGCTTAAACCTCATTTCCTCTGAGATTTCCCTATACACAGTTTCCCCAGCCTACCTCTATTTAATTCCAACACTTTACTATAATTAGTTGCTTAATTGTCTGTTTTCTGAGACTGACTATTAGCTGGAGGAGGAGAGATCATTCTTGCTCACAATGGCATTACTAGCACCCAGCACAATACCTGGCCTAGTAAGTACCAAATGAACGTTTGATGAATAAATCAGTGAATCAGTAATGTAAGTAAATGGTACTTACTATTATCACTATCATCATTATAAGGCTCACATAGGGTCTTACTCATTTGGAGTTATATTGATGAAAACTGTCAATTGCAATTAGGTCAGCAAAAGAGGCTTTACTAGAGAAAGGATATACTCTGCTATCACTTACATTATTTACTGACAGTCTTCAGGATGGTAGCTATTCCACTGTTCGTTTTCGTTTTGTTTTGTTTTTTTAAAGCTTTCAGGAGAGGGAAACAAACAAACAAAACAAAACAAAACCATTACCTACCAAGAAAACCCACTTTTATACCATTTACTAAGTGGCCTTAAAAGGACCATTATTCCCAAATACAAGCTTTTCCTCCGCTCTGGCAGCAAGCATTCTGCTGGGATGCACAAAAACCTCCCTTTCCTGTGTAGCAAATGTACCATTACAACTGCTCTGGGCATTATGATGTTTTAGCTCCACTTATTCACACTTGAGTGTGAGTGTATCTTGAGGTCAGGGACCAAGGGGAAATCAGTGTATATGTAGCTATGGTGCGCCTCTGAAACTCTAATGTATTTCACTCCTCTTGTTCCATTAAATTCAGATGTCCTCACCCTGAGAACAGGTTCCAATGACAAAATATTTACATTATACAATCATATTAAGAAACATGGAAAAGAGCACAAAATTTTAAGTTAAGAAAACTAGGTTCATGTTATGGCTCAATAACATATAACTTCTGTGGCCTGGGATTTCACCTACCTCTAAAGCTCAGACATAGTGTTTATAAAGGTCAAATAAAACAATGCATACAAAAGTATTTTATTCTATAAATTGTGACACAGATGATATGTGTTGTTCTCATATGAGTCTGAAGAACAGTAAAAAGAGGTTGATGATCCTAACAGGATATTTCTACATGGCATAAAGAACTCAGGGCTCAGAGTCAAAAAAATATTTAAACACAGTTCTACTGTTTATTTTGCTCATAAATCCTGGTCAGTCATTAAGCCTTTCTAAATCTAATTTTTCTTATCTGCACACTGAGATAAAAATACCTATTTTGCCTATCTCATAAAAGTTATTCCAAGGCTACAATAAGAAAACACATTTAGGGCTTCCCTCGTGGCGCAGTGGCTGAGAATCTGCCTGCCAATGCAGGGGACACGGGTTTGAGCCCTGGTCTGGGAAGATCCCACATGCCGTGGAGCAACTAGGCCCGTGAGCCACAACTACTGAGCCTGCGCGTCTGGAGCCTGTGCTCCGCAACAAGAGAGGCCGCGATAGTGAGAGGCCCGCGCACCGCGATGAAGAACGGCCCCCACTTGCCGCAACTGGAGAAAGCCCTCACACAGAAACGAAGACCCAACACAGCCATAAATAAATAAATAAATAAATAAAATATTTTTAAAAATACTTTAAAAAAAAATTATAAAAAAAAAAAAAAGAAAACACATTTAAAAGCTTAAGGTTTTCATAAAAAAGATGCTCCATATCATATGCCATCAGAGAAATGCAAATCAAAATAATAACGAGACAGTACTACACACCTATAAGAATGGCCAAAATCTGGAACACTATAACACCAAATGCTGGTAAGGATATGGAGCAACAGGAACTCTTATTCACTGCTGCTGGGAATGCAAAATGGTACAGCCACTTTGGAAGACAGTTTGGCAACTCCTTACGAAACTAAACATACTCTTATTTTATGACCCAGCAATTGCACTAGGAGCTGAAAACTTATGTCCACACAAAAACTTGCACATAGATGTTTGTAGCAGCTTTATTTATAATTGCTAAAACTTGGAAACAATCAAGGTGTTCTTCAGTAGATAAACAGATAAATAAACTGTGGTATATCTAGACAATGGAATATTATTCAGCACTAAAAAGAAATGAGCTATTGAGCCATGAAAAGGCATGAAGGAAAATTAAATGCATATTACTAAATGAAAGAAACCAATCTGAAAAGGCTACATACTGTATGATTACAACTATATGATGTTCTAGAAAAGGTAAAACTATGGACACAGTAAAATGATCAGTGGTTGCCAGGGGTGAGGGCACGGGGAGATGAACAGGCAGACCACAGAGGATTTTTAGGGCAGTGAAAATACTGTGTACGATATTATAATTATGGATATATGTCATTATACATTTGTCCCAACCCACAGAATATATAACACCAAGAGTGAATCCTAAAGTAAACTAAGGCCTTTGGGTGATTATGATGTGTCAATGTAGGTTCATCCTTGGTTAAAAAAAAAAAAAAAGTACCATTCTGGTGAATGATATTGATAATGGGGGAGGCTATGCATGTGTGGGGGCAAGGAGTATATGAGAAATATCTGACCTTCCTCTCAAATTTGCTGTAAACCTAAAATTGCTCTAAAAAAAAAAATACGGTCTTTAACCACCCCCCCAAAAGAAGCTTAGGACTTGACAGTCTGGATTATCATTAATACTAATAAGTTGCATTTTTCTAATCTGACCCACCTCCAACAAGGTTTAAACGCTAATGGATGAATTGCTGACTCTGCTCCCAAAACTCAAGGATATATTGTTTAGAGTCTCTAAAATTTTCATTACTGTGTTGGATCCCTCAAGTTGACATATTTTGACACTGTCTGCCAAAAATGATATATCTCTCTTTTCTTGAACTATATTCTGAAGCTGCAAAGAAAGCTGTACATACTAAATTCTAGAGAAACAACCACTCACTCCCTTTCACTTGTCCACAAAACAAACTTCTAAAGGTATTACATACAAAATAAGATGGTGCTCTTCACATGAGGAATCACTATCTATATGCATTACTCATTATTCACAATGACTAAACCCATAAAATATTTCCAAAGAAAAGACAAAGGCCAAGTGTCTAAAGGCAACAACCACTACCCCCACAAGTAAATATGCAAGCCAAGAGTCACAAGGCTGGTGTATGTCCTTTATATCAATAGCCACCAGCATGGAGATGACTGTGGGTTAAAACTATCTCTGCCTGAGACAGCTCCCAAACTGAGTCTCCCTCACCACATTTTCTATTTGAATTCTCACTTATATTTATTTATTTATTTATTCATTCATTCCTCTCCCACTGAGTAGCTGCACTCTTCCCAGAAAAGGAAATTAACAGCCTTTAAGAAACATAACTCAATCTTCCACTCCACTGGAAGTGGATAGAGGGTTGGGTTTTGGAGACAACTTCTCAACTAACGTATAAAAGCAAGGCAGGGGTTGGGAGGTGGGGGCATTCTCCACAACTGAAAGACTAGATATCTCTTTATAGAACTTGTAATTAAACCCATATAGTGTGCCTAACATAAATAACACTGTTTGGGGTGAGAGCAGGAGTGGAGAACAACACTCTAGGGGCCACTCAGAATCCACTGCTGATGAAACTACCATCCTATACTTCGGTGACCAACTGGATGAAAGAAGACAACAAATACTTTTTTACTCTTGTTGAAATACATTATAAATACAGAAAAATGCACATAAGCATACAACTCAAATTTTCACAAACGGAACACACTAGTGTAACCAACAGCCAGATTTTTAAAAAATGAATTATTATCATCAATCCAGAAGCATCCTCATGTCCCCTCTTCCAGTCACTACCTACACTCCCCAGGAAAACCATCTTCTTGATTTCTAAACTTTATAGGTCAGTTTTGCTGTTTTGGCATTTTCTTTACACAGAATATAGAGTATATACTCTTCTTTGTCTAGCACTTGTGTTCAACATATGCCCAGTTCGAGTCCCAGAAGGCAAAAAGTAAATGCAGATGTTAACAATATCTGAAGAGATAATGGCTAAGAAATTCCCAAAACTGATAATAGAAATGAATACACAATATATAGGAAGCATAATGTACCCCAAGTAGGATTAATTTTTTAAAAATCTAGACCAGGTAAATGATAGTAATATTGAAAAACACCAGGGACTTCCCTGGTGGCACAGTAGTTAAAAGAGTTCACCTGCCAATGCAGGGGACACGGGTCCAAGCCCTGGTCTGGGAAGATCCCACATGCTGCGGAGCAACTAAGCCCGTGCGCCACAACTACTGAGCCTGCGTGCCACAGCTACTGAAGCCCGCGCACCTAGAGCCCGTGCTCCACAACAAGAGAAGCCAGTTTCTTTCTTCTCCACAACAAGAGAAGTTAGTTTCTTTCAGATTGGTTTCTTTCAGATTGTTCAGAGAAGAGAAGAACAAGTTGCGCACCGCAACAAAGAGTAGCCCCTGCTTGCTGCAACTAGAGAAAGCCCACGTGCAGCAATGAAGACCCAACGCAGCCAAAAATAAATAAATTAATTTTTTAAAAATGAAAGAAAAACACCAAAGACAAAAATAAATCTTAAGAGACAGAAAATAAGATCCATAACCTTCAGTGGAATGACAATTAGAGTATCAATATATTTCTCAATAGCAATAATGGAAACCAAAAGATAGCTGAATAATATGTGCAAGTGTGAGAGAAAATGACTATCAACACAAAACTGTGTACCTATACAAACCATCTTTCAAGGTCAAAAGTATTTAAAACAGACATTTAAATAAATATAAGTATTTACTACTAACGTAACTATACTAATGTCTAAATGACATACTTTAGGAAGAAGAAAAATGATCCCAGGAGGAAAGTCTAACACCCAAAAATGAATATTGACCAAGAAAACTAGCAAAGATACATAAATCTCAGTTAAGTACTGACTGTATAAAATAACAATAGAAATATCCAACTTGTGGAATTTTTTAAAAAGAACTAAAATACTGGACAAAAATAGCATGTACGTTTGGAGGGGGTGATGAGAAGGAAGGAGTCCTTGTGTTGTTCAGGAGGGGGTTAAAATCTGAATTTGTTCTAATTCACCAGTAGAGTTAGAAAAATCAAATAAGAACACAAGCCAAAAAACTCTATCAATATTTTTAAATGGCAAAGAAGAAAAGGAGCTGTAAGGCATGGAAATGCAGGACATGTTATGTAAGAAATAATATGGCAGAAACAGTTCATAACAAATGTAAACAGACAAATTCACCAGTTTGCCCAGGGGGTGGGGGGTGGGGGTAGTGGTAACTTACTGATTGCCATTTGCAACAGACACCCCAAAAGCAAAACTACATTGGAACGGTTGGGATAGTTGGTCTTAGAAAAACTAACAAAACAGATCTCAAATGATACAGAAAGGAAACACATCAAACTAGTAGACCAACTTACTAAAAGAAAAGCAAAGAATCAAGGGAACAGAGATCTTCAAGACATTAGAAAAAGAAAAGGAGGAAAGCTAAGAAAGACAGAGGTCTTTAATTGAGACATATATATTGCAAACTCAAATACTTTCAGAGGCCAGTAAGGTAATATAATACATTTCATCAAATCTGAAAAAACTACTAATTTCAAGGGATGTCATTATTTTAGGTATCAGAAAAAAAAAATTGTAAGCAAAACAAAATAACCACTGCCAGTTAAAGTATAACACACCATCAAAAGTAACATACTATAACTTCAGAGCTGTTAAAAAGTAAGAAGATGGGAGCCTTAGAAATGACAAAATAGAGTAAATGTATGAAGCAACAAAATATAAAATGAGAAAGGATTGGTGAGGCCTATATTGGTCAATTTTTCTTAAAATCTCCAAAAGTAGTTAAATAAAACACATCTACAGGAAGTGGTTCACAGTCCTCCAAATTGTGATCTTCACACAGGAGAATACAAGAATTTAATTCAGAGATGATAAGGGGTTGTAATTTTAGAATATCATAAGATTTCTATGTGAAACAACTCCACGTATAAAAATATGCACTGCTTAGGGAAAATATGCTGTTAAAAAAGAGCAAAGAGAACTCTAAAGATCTGAAGCTGCTTCGATTATCCTTTTCTGCAAAGATGTTGAAATTATCCATGATGACATTAGTTGTTACATGGGGATGATGACCAGAGGTTGATAGGTAAAGAAAGGAGAGAACAACATTCAAGAATGGGAAACTTCTGGAGAAGATAAATGAATATGGAAAAAATAATCCAAAAAAAAGTGTGGTTTGGCTGTAACATAGGAGTATACTATAGAGCACAGAGGAAAAAAAGGAAGTATACAGATAAATCACTCAATTTTTAAAGCCATCTAATTTACTGACATGAAGAAAATATTCACCAGCTTGGTGCTTTGTGACCACCTAGAGGGGTGGAATAGGGAGGGTGGGAGGGAGACGCAAGAGGGAGAGGATATGGGGATATATGTATACATATAGCTGATTCACTTTGTTATACAGCAGAAACTAACACTGTAAAGCAATGATACTCCAATAAAGATGTTAAAAAAAAAAAGAGAAGAAGAAAATATTCAGTGGTACTAAGAACTGAAGAGTACAAATTGCAATTTTTCTTATTTTATCAAACTTCCCACAAAAAGAATAACGGGGACTTCCCCAGCGGTCCAATGGTTCAGATTCTGCCTTCAAATGCAGGAGGCGCGGGTCCTATCCCTGGTCAGGGAACTAAGATCCCACATGCCTCGGGGTGTGGCTAAAAATTAAAAAACAAAAACAAACAAACAAACAAAAACGAAATTTAGAGCATCAGGAGGAAATCATTAGGTTACATGCTTATTCATATGTTGTTGTCTTTTTAAAAATGAAATAACTTTCAAAAAGAATGTTTGAAATCTAGCTGGTTCTTGAAGTTTGTTTTTAATAAATATTATACACACATTCCTTTTTGGTTTGTTTTTTTAATTTTCTGTTTTATTTATTTATTTTTGCATTTTGGCCGCGACGTGCAGCATGCGTGATCTAGTTCCCTGACCCTGCATTGGGAGCACAGAGTCTTAACCACTGGACCACCAGGGAAGTCCCCAAGATTCTGTTTTTAAGGACTAAAATCTAAACTGAATTGCATCTTGTACGGTGATCATAATTTATTAGGATAGTCATAATTTTCAAAATTAAAAAAAAAATCCCAAGAAAGCTTTGTCAACAATACTTCCCAGTATGCACTATGCTGTCATATGTTCTCCAAAATAATGATTAAGTACCCCTGAATGATGGCACTTTTAAGCATTTTCACTTTTCAACATCAAAGGCAGAGAAGCGGAGAAGAAACATTGCACAGTTTTTGCCTGAAGGCAATAATTTTATCAGCAGAGCATATTCTCAGTTCAGAATCTGGGCTCTCTATACAATGAAGACCAATTACTTTGTCTGCCTTATAGGCAAATACTTACTTAATGTAGAAATGATGGCGCTAAGAGAATTGATAATAAGAGTTTGTTTATGGTGGTCAGGTGACCCTTCAAAGTTAAAATAATCTCCCATAAAGTTGACTGGGAAATAGGGCAAATATAAAAGCACCTTCTTCCATTCACAAAGGACTGCAGTCTCAAATATCTCACACTGCAGATGCTCCAAAAGTAGCAGTAGGATGAGAGCCAATTTTTACCATATGGAAGACCCAAACCTCAACTGCTCTTCAAGTAAAATGATGTCGTCAATCCCTACACAGGATGGAGACTCCTCCAGTTTTAAGGGAACATGCTCACAGAATCTCCCAGAGGTCTAAAAGGACCCAGGGATGCTGTAGTGTGTGAATGTGCAGGCTGAAACCACTACAGATCTTTTTCTAATAAGTAGGAAGCCAGTTTGAAAAAGAAGCCAATATACAGCAGAGAAGCTGAGCAAAAGACTCTAGATTACCCAACTCTGAAACCCATCCAACCTACGGATACACCTGAAAATGCAGATAACACACACTTGTCATCAACGTCATAATGATTGACTGAGATGATGTATAGTCTAACAATGAAGGAAACAAAACAGGCACACAATGAATGCACTATTTACTATACTGATACCTCCCAGGAAACCTAGCAAAGAAAGCTGGGTGATCAAAGAAGGGTGTATCTTGGCTGATTTTCTGGAAAACTTTTAGGAAGTCTAACTTATTCACCAAAAAGCTATTATTAAGGCCCAGATATTCATTTGGATTTTCATCTTCTAACCTGAGGTAACCCAGTAGATTATCCGTACCACTGGGTACACTTTAGCTTTTGTGTTTATGTACACAAATCTAAAACCAACTTTCAAAGTTTTACGTTAACAATTTACCTGTTTAAAACAAATAATCTAAACTTCTGCTTTTCAAGCATTACTTCTATTTCGGCATGCTCCAATGCAGTCTTCTGGAGAATAAACTTGAAAGTAAAAAAAAAAAAAAAAAAAAAAAAATGGGGTGGAAAAAAGAGGCTGTATGAAAACACTTTCCAGTACTATGTAATCTGGCAATTTGGAACTCCTGCTAGATAGAAACAAAGACTTGAAAGGAAGGGCATCAGTAAACAGGGTAATGGATACTAGAGACTGACTCAGTCACTAGGGAGAAAATATTTAATTGATTTAGCACAAAACAGGCACAATAACTAAAAATATTTCCCATTCAACAAATAGAATTCCCTTTCTGAATCCTGGAAACTAAAGAGAAATAAAGAGATAAATAGGCAATGCAATTAAATGTGCCTACAGAGCCGGCCATTTTCTATTAACAGCTACTTGAACACACAACACTATTTATCAGAGGTCTTCTGAGTAGTATATAACAATTTCACAAAATACTCCCAGGAAATCAAATGACAAATCTCATGGAACCAATTGTACTAACAGGAGAAATTAAAATAAGGCTTTGACTTTGAAAGCCCAGTCATCCTGGACAACTGCTGAAGATGCAGTGGGTGCTCCCAGTAGGCTCTGAATGTTTTCAATGCCATTAACTAGAAGCACAAATAAGAAGAGCTACAAATATCATTTGTTTAAATTTTACCAATCCTATACATTTTCTTTCTGAGCACTTTAAAGAAACCAAAACAATGTTAATTCAGGATGATTAAAAAGACCCTAGGTGCTTTGTCAAAAAGTGCTTTACAAATGTCAAACAAACAAAATAAAAACAAGAGAAATAGCTATATTTCACGACAAGAACTTCACAGGTTGACTGATTAGCTCAGTGTTTTATACCGAAATCTTTACTATGTCAATCCTTTAAAACGTTCGATGATGAACTAAATGAAGCTGGTTTGTTCTTTATTAATAAGACTAAGTCAGGATGATCTATTTTACAAAGCATAAAAAAATTATCAAATTTAAAAGAGTTGTAGTATGTACTCTTTTAGTGCTAAAGGTACTCATTAAAACTCAGTTGAAGGTTGTCTACCAGTCTATTTCCCCCTCATTGTTATATTTTACTTACCTCTTCATGTACCAAATTATCCAAGACTTAAGGAGAAGGCTTCCAAAACAGGTGTCAGATACATGGCCATCACATATGGCTATATTGTATGTATGTATGCAAAGTGATAATTTAGAAAAGTTCATAAAACTATGTGTAGGGTCACATATATATGTGAATTAATTAACAGAGGGATGGGTTGGGAGACAGACACAGTGGTCAGAAACAGAATATGTTTACTGTAAACAATCTGTAAGCAATAATGTCTGGTGTCCAAAATTAGGTGTGCATCCTGCATAGGTCTGATTTAATTGCTCCACTCAATAGAATATAAGTAAACCCAAGCAGCACTTTTTTTCTATCAAAGTAGAAAGGTCTTAGATGATTTCTCTAATTATAACTATACATAATAGAATATAGAGGAACTTAGTACCATTCTACCCTGCCTCAAATGAATTAAATAAAATTTAAGCTATCTGTTCAGTACATTTTCAATAGGCAGTAAGAGGAAGGAGATCAGTAAAAAGGCTTTCTGTTACTCACCTGTAACCCTCTCCTTTGTAGAATACTGGAATCATCCATAATAGACAGCAGACCAAAAAAGCCACTCTCCAGTTAGTCAACCACTAGTGCCTACTTGCTTATCGCTGGGTAAAGAGGCAAACAATCAAGCCCGCTCTCCATGCTGTGCCCACTGCTCCACTAAACCAGCTCTCCCTCAGTCCAGCATGAGTACACAATCACTGCCTCACACCAGAGCCACGTCTTTCTTCACAGCAGTCCAGATAGATCTCATCTGAATCACCATCAAAAAAGGGGGAAATTTTTCATATTTGTTTTTCTCTTGCATACATACCCCTTTGGTTGAAAATATCTGAAGTACCAAGAAAAGGACAAAGATCCCAGAAAAAAATTCCAATCTTTAACATCCTGACTTCACTGCTTATTAAAAAGGTTTGGCAAACAAAACAAGACAGTCTCCACCTACAGCTACTAAGCTTATAAAATCCATGTCACGTTTTCCTTTCCAAAAACAAAACCTCGTCACATACATTTTTTAAAAAGATAATTCTTCAGAAATACAAAGAAAAACATATTATTCTGACGCTATATTTTAAGCTTAGGCTGATATAAAACCAGTTATTGTTTTGACTAAGTCGGCAAAATTCCTTTCATCCTTTGTATAGACAAAGCAAATGTCAGATTCTTTCAATACTGAGACAGGCTCTTTTGTTTCTTTATCTCTAGATACGCTGGTCTTCACTTCTTGGACAGTCAGGAAAGTCTCTTTCTTCAGGAGCTTAGGTCATTGCTAAGGTCAGTTTCCCTGCTCTTTTATGTCCTGGAGGGGGCTTGTACACGTGTGGTAAGTTCTGAGCATGGACAAATTCATTCATCTATTCATTGCTGATAGTACTGTCACAGGAAAAGCTCCCCGTTCCATCAGACTTCTAAAAGGGCACAGCATGAAAAAGTCTAGTTTTACCCAGACTTTAATAATCTCAGAATCGTTTCTTTGGTCACTGGTTGTCATTTTCAAAGCAAGACTTCAGCCAAGTTTACAGATGCTTCTAGACTCTTAATTTATATATTTATAACATATACATATATATATAGAGAGAGAGAGAGAGAGAGAGTGAAAGGTTAGCTCTCATGATGTGATTTTGTCACTTAAACATCCCATAAGCAATGTTTCAAACTTTCCAATTTTATAGTAATTGCCAGAATCCTAGTAAACACAGGGGAAAGAAAATCAAGGCAAGTTAGTGATTTTTCTAGTAAGTCACAAAAGAACTGTTAGCAAAGGCAGCACTATATTCTTAGGAAGAGGGTTAAATACATTATCTACCAATTCACAATCACTGTTCTTCAAACTATAGGACATGCACAAATTATTCACTCTCCAAAGAATTTCAGAAGATATTAATCCAAATTTCCTAATTTGACAAATAAAGTTATGTATAAAGCACCCTGAATCAGGCTGTTATACTCTCTAAGGAGTAAATACAGCAATAACTATAGGACAGATTCAGTCTGTACCTAACAAGGAGAAAAGGCTGCCCCTCCTATAATTATGGCAGCTGCACCAAACAGTCTGGGGCTTGAAGGAAGGTCTATTTACAAAATCTTTTTCTGGTCTTCTTACAACTGACTCTAGTCACAAGAGCTAGCCACACTGCTGAAAACTGCACACAAAGCAGGATCCATCTCTCTTTCATTCAGCAAAAACCTTCTAATCTTTAGCACAACCAGTGTGGTCTTTCATTGTGAGAGCTAATAAATCCACATCTCCATGGACTCCTTCCATCTGCTGCTTTAAACAACTAATGGATGGATTATGTCTATGGGGAAAACAAACACAAGACCTGAACAGACAGCTGATTTGCATAGGGTGTGTTATCTTCTGTATGAGTATCTGCAAAGTCACAGGATTTTAAAGCTACAGAACCTCTATCAAAATAGATTTTATTAACTAAAACACATACATCAGCAGAGAGGAAGTAGGAGTGAGCCTCTAATCTATCTATCCCTGTAGAAATAGAAATGGTGTATTCTGATAAACTGTTCAGGCTAGACATTCAAAATTCAAACTCTTCATTCATTTACTAATTCAGGAATCATTTATTATGCCAAGCATTGAGATGGGCAGTAGGGAAAGATTACCAAGATTAACATTACCCATAAACTAATAATTCCATTCTAGAAGAGCTCAAGTCCAATGGGGAAGCCAAATAAACAAGTAATTATGATACAATGTGGGAATTATGACAAAGAGGACTCAATTCATTACATTGGGAAATCTACAAAAAAGGCTTCCAGTGCCAAGTGCCATCTGGTCACTGAAACAAATCTTATAGGATTATCAGACCTTGGCTGTTACCTAAAGCATGCATAGCTTAAAAATCTTTAACCAGTCCTCACTAACCAAAAAATTAAGTAACAAACTCCTTCCCTTGGCATTCAAGGCATGCTATAACATAGGAACAATAGATTTCATCTCCACCACTACCTTGCTGCAACCTTAGCCTTCCAATGAGAAAGAACAATGCACTGCTTCCTGAATACATCCCATCCTTCTTCTCTATCTCATATTCTTTGTGGTTAAACAGGAATACAATCATACACCTTATAGGACTGTTGAATAACTTAAACAACATATACCAATGCTTCTTAAACTTTTTCAGTATTTCTAATGACAGTGTAGAATGCACCCTGCCCAAAATTTCCTGCCATAACCTGGCTTCTTTAAAGCCTCATGTTTTGTTCTTAAAATTCATACCAATTTTGCATTCTTCTCTCTAATCTAATAAACTTTCATTTTTAATACTAAAATAATATTTACAAATGCTGATTAAATTGTAGGAGACTGAAGAAGAGTAACCAGAGAGGTGGGAGGAAAATCAAGACTGTTAATGCTATCACAGAAGCCAGGAAAAGAGTGTTCAGGGAGGGCTGAACAGTAACAAATGCTGCCAAGAGACCCATCTCTAAAGAACACCCCTGAATTTACTGACTTGGAAGTCATTGGCGTCCTCTGTAAGAAGAGTTTCAGGGGTAGATGGGTGAGAGGAGCAGAAGCCCTCTCACAGAGTGCTTCTGTGAGTGAGCAGGAAATGAGGAAATAAAGATGGCAGATCTTGACAACTCTTCCACCTTCCACTTAACTCTTTTCTATCCTTCACAGCCAAATCTCTTTAAAGAAGTTATTCTTGAAAAGGCATGGATAGGATTCAGGGCATTTACAGAAATAGGAGGAGGAATATTTCTTCCATTGTAACAGAAGAAAAAGCAGGTATAGGTAACAAAATATCTGTTAATCTTAGTGGTAAAGAAGCTAACAAAGTTTCCAAATTATAGCTGTTTTCTCTGTGAAATAAGAAGGAAATCAGCAAAGAGACTGGAAATTTGAGAAGAGCAAAGAGAATCTGAAAGAGATAATGTAGAGAACAAGAAGATGAGTTAAAGAAAAAGGACTGGCAAGCAATGTTGAGAACTGACTGACAGACATTATTCATCATAATTGTATAGCGCCAGCTACCAATCTGCTCCACGTGTGGCTTTCTTCAGTAAACTACAGTAACACAAAGGCAAACGTTTTACCAGACAATTTACCAGATGGATTGACAAAAAATGGGGCAAAAGACTTACGACACTGATGCAAGAGCTAAAGAGTTAATGGACCACAGAATCTAAGCTAAAAGATTAAAGGACAGGAAGAAATTAGAAGGCTCTAATAGAGATGCCGATAAGACTAAGAACTGTTATACTCTAAGAATAATTAAATGAGGGAACTGAAAATCTATTAGGTCATGGTGAGGAGGTTATCCAGCATTATGACTTTAGTGGGGAAACATTTCAGAGGTATTCCAAGGCACAGAGTATGGTCCTGAAGAGGGTATGTAAGTGGACTATAAATGATGATGATGATGAAGTTAAGTAACTGTGATGACAGGATCCTTCACTGTGGAAGGATCCACACGGTCGCTGAAGATAAAGATAATAAAGATAACTGTAGGAGTTGGGAGGACTAGGAAGACTTATGCCTGACGAAAGTATCTAACATAAAAGGGGAGGAATAATTGGGAGGTTAGTAAATACAGCGGCCAGGAATGGAAGGGCTTAGACATAAGGACTGCTGAGAAAAATTACCCTAACAGTTCATATTGAATCCTGCTTCAAATAAAGTTGATTTATAAACAGTCGTCATAATATAATCCAAATCCCTTATTTTATTCCTGGATAAATTAGGACCCAAGAAGGGGATATAACCTGCTCAGAAACTGTATACTAGGAACTTGAACTCACGTTTCTGCTAGAACATGCAGCTTTAACTAAATAGAACAATGGAGGAAGGTTTCCTGTCCTAGGAAGGACGAATAGAACATTTTCATCAACTTCTCTACTATACGTTAATTTGGTGTTAAAAAGACCATTTGGCAATGACTAGGTAAAAACTAGGACATCTGCAGAAATAAATAAAATTAAATACATAAATTCTCAGAATAGGTTGCATCCATGCATGTTCTCAACAAATATCATCCTTTCATTTATCCGAATGTGAGTAAATTATCTTATGATTAACCCAATGTGGAAAGCTATAAGGAGCTTTATATGGTAAACAAGCCAAGGTAAGCCCAACAAGAAAATTAACTTGTTGTAAAACCCAAGTCCTGAAGGTAGTCTCAGAGGAGACCTTTTTCCACCAGGCATGCAGCACTGCACGCAACACAAAGCACATAACCTGGAACCTCTTCGGTTCATGATAGGTCCTCAACAAAGGATTCTTTTTAATTTGCTGCTTAAATGGAAACTCAGTCAAATAAAATTCCTTCAAAATAGGCCTTTTTATACAGGAAAAGTATGCTCCTCAAGGTAAAATGAATGATTTTACTGATACCCCCTATTTTACAATATGCATGGGTTCACAGTTAAGATTCTCCACTCAAACCTTATAGGAAATCACTGTCATTATTTCAAAATAAAAAGTTAAATAAACCAGCTGAAACTTGCTTGATTTCTACATTTTCATTTTACTGTATCCTATAAATGCACTTTACTTTGTTCCCAAGATGCCCATACATCTGAGGGACCTTTCTGTTTGGAGTTTTGTGCCCCTTTTGAAAAACAGTCCATTAATTGTGTTTGCCAGAAGCAGTCTCAGTCCCTCAGCGCAGGTAATTTATTTCATGTGGGTCTGAAAATTAAGAGGTCAAATGGGGGAAAAAAGTGGGCTGAAACTGCAAAAATTACTGTCATTTAAAAAAATCTAGGCAAAAGTTATAAGCAATCACACAGCGGAAAATCAATTAGCATCATTTTTATGTCTTTTGCTTACTACAATGTAAATTTTACAAAATCAAAACAGAAAACTTTCCAACAATTTTCAAAAGCAGAAAATCACTTCTGTATTCCTTTGTATTCTGCTTTTAGAAGTTCTGTTTTCCCTATTACTTTTTAAAGGATAAAACTAAAAGTCTATACATACTCACATTCCAACAGACATGCCACAAGACAAAGGATTCCTTTCAATCCAAACACTGACATAAATAATTCAAAACTTTTATAGAAACTAGAAATCCTATCACTAAATTCTAATTCCTAAAATATATATATCTCCCTTGCCTTAAAGGCTTAGATGACTTAAAATTAAAATGATTTTCCCTGTGAAAACTGCCCAAAGTAATTAAGTTAGTGTAAAATCAAAGCTAGAAAATCAATGATTTAAAAAATAAAAACATAACAGACAGCACATGCATTGACCTCCAGCCCCTCTTGAGATTCCAAAACCCTCTTTAACAACTGATATAGCAGACAAAAATCAGTAAGGACCAAAAAAACCCTGAACAACACTATCAACCAATGTAACTTAAATGACATTTGTAGAGCACTAACACAACAATGGCAGAATACACATTCTTTTCAAGTGCACATCAAACATTTACCAAGGTAGACCATATTCAACACTATAAAACATGAGTCAATAAATTTTAAGACTTAAGTCATATATGTGACTGACCACAATGGAAATAACCTAGAAAATAATAACAAAAGACATATGCAAAAATTCTCTAATATTTGAAAACTAAATAACATACCCATGACTAACTCATCACTCAAAGAAATTAAAAAGAAAATTAGAAAGTAATTTGAACTGAGTGAAAATAAAAAAACACACATCAAAGATATGTAGGATATAGCTAAAGCTTTAGTATACAGAGAGAAATGTTTACCACTAATAACCTATATTAGAAAAGAAATGACCTCAGCTTCCACCTCAAGAAACTAGGAAGAGTAAATAAAATCCAGAGTAAGCAGAGAAAAAGATTAATAAAGATGAGAGCATAGAGTGGAAAACATACGTATAGACATACATACATACATACATACATACATAAATTCAATAATAAGAGAAATCAGTTAAACAAAAGCTAGATCTTGAGAAAATGAATAAATCACTATTCAGACTGATTAGAGAAAAATGAAGGAAAAAATTACCAAGATCAGGATGAGAGATTTATAATTTGATACCAATAAATTACACAATTTAGATGAAATGGATAAACTGCTTAAAGGACATAAAATACCAAATCTCCCTCAAGAAATATAGAAAGTATTGGGACTTCCGTGGTGGTCCAGTGGTTAAGACTCTGAGCTTCCAATGCAGGGGGCGCGGGTTCAAGGCCTGGTTGGGAAACTAAGATTCCACATGACGCATGGCATGGTCAAAAAAAAAAAAAGAAATATAGAAAGTATGAATATACATATCCCTATATCTAGTAAAGCAACTGAACTTTTAGTTTAAAAATATTCCTACAAATAAAAGTACAGATCCAGGTGGCTTCACTACTAAATTCTACCAAGCATTTAAAAAAACAAACAAATTCTACAAAAACTCTTTCCAAATACTGAAAAGGAGGGAATACTTCCCAACATATTCTATAATATCAGCATTATCTTGACTCCAAAACCAGGCAAAAGACATTACAAGAAAAGAAAACTACAGACCATATATATCCCTTATGAAAATAAATGTAATAATTTAGTAAATCATATCCAGCAATATATTAAAAAGACAATACATTGTGACCAAGTGGGGTTTATGCCAGGAATGCAAGGTTGGCTTAACACTTAAAAGTCAACCAATGAAAAAAATCAATATAACTCTCCAGATTACCACACTAAAAAAGAAAAACCTTATCATCTCAACACATGCATAAAAAGCATTTGAAAAAAATACATCATCCATTCCTGTTAAAACTCTCAGCAAGCTGGGAAAAGAAGGGAACTTCCTCAACTTGATAGAGAGCATCTACAACAAACCTAAAGTTAGCACTGTACTTAACAGTGAAAGACTGAATGCTTTCCTCCTAAGATAAGAAACAAGGCAATAATGCCTGCTTATCACTTCTATTCAACACTGCACTGGCACTTCTAGCCATTGCAATAAAGCAAAGAAAAAATAAATAAATGGGATTTGCATCTAACTTGGAAAGGATAAAAAATAAAACTATCTTTATTCACAGATGACATGATCATCTACACAAAAGAATCTAATATAACAAAAAAAGCTACTATAACTGAAAAGTGAGTTTAACAAGGTTGCAGGATACATGATCAATATTGAGAAATCCATTGTATTTCTATACACTGACAACAAGCAATCAGAAACTGAAAATTGTAAAGCAATTACATTTTACAATAGCATCAAAAAATACAAAAAACTTAGGGCTAAATCTGACAAGAGATGCACAAGGCCTGTACACCAAAAACTACAAAGCATTACCCAGAAACAAAGAAGATTTATATAAATGGAAATATTGTGTTCATGGATCACAAGACTCAATAAAGTTAAGATGTCAATTCTCTTCTAATTGATCTGTAGATTCAATGCAGTCCTAATCAAAATACTAGCAGGTTTTGGGGCTTTTGGGGTTTGGGTTTTGTTTTGCTTTGTTTTGTTTGTTTGTTTAGAAATTTACAAGTTGATTCTAAAATTCAAATGGAAATGTAAAGGACCTAGAATTGCCAAATCAACTATAAGAAAGAACAAAGTTGTAGGTCTTAATATTACCTGGCTTCCAGACTTATTATAAAGCTACAATAATTAAACAGTGTGATACTGGCATCAAGACAGACAAATAGATCAGTGGAACAGAATAAAGATCTGGGAAGAGGCCCACACATATATGGTCCATTGATTTTTGACAAAGGTGCAAAGCAATTTAGTAAAAAAGGACAGTCCTTTCAACAGTGTTGGAACAACCGGATGTCGACAAGCAAAAAAGTATGAACATAAATCCATATCTCACATTATATATTAAAATTAACTCAAAATAAATCATAGACCTAGACATAAAACCTATAAGAATTCTAGAAAAAAAAAAAGAGAAAATCTTTGTGATCTTGGTTAGACAAAGATTTTTTTTAATACAATATACATACTGGATAATTCTACTTATATAAAAACCTAGAAAATACAAATTAATCTTCAGTGACAGAAAGCTAATGAGTGGTTTCCTGGGTATGGAGATAGGAGAGAAAGAAGTACAGAAGGGAAGGCTCACATATGAACAAAAGGAAACTTTTGAATGTGATGAATATATTCATTATTTTGGTTGTGATAATGGTTTCATAGATATGTTAAATATCTATTTTAAATATTTTAAATATCTATTTTAACATATGTTAAAACTTAAATTGTATACTTTAGGGACTTCCCTGGCGGCGCAGTGCTTAAGAATTCACCTGCCAATGCAGGGGACATGGGTTCGATCTCTGGTCCGGGAAGATCCCACATGCTGTGGAACAACTAAGCCCGTGCGCCACAACTACTGAGCCTGCACTCTAGAGCCCATGAGCCACAACTACTGAGCCTGCGTGCCACAACTGCTGAAGCCTGCACTCCCTAGAGCCTGCATGCCACAACTACTGAGCCCACGTGTCGTAACTACTGAAGCCAGTGCGCCTAGAGCCTGTGCTCCGCAACAACAGAAGCCACCGCAATGAGAAGCTTATGCACCGCAACGAAGGGTAGCCCCCACTTGCCTCAACTAGAGGAAGCCCACGCATAGCAACAAAGACCCAATGCAGCCCCCCCAAAAAAATTGTACATTTTAAACGTACAACCTACTGTATGTCAATTATACTACAGTAAAGTATTATTTTTAAAACACATATTTTGTGGGGGACTTCCCTGGTGGTCCAGTGGCTAAGAATCTGCCTTCCAACACAGGGGACGTGGGTTCCATCCCTGGTCAGGGAACTAAGATCTCGCATGCCGCCGGGCAACTAAGCCTGTGCACCACAACTACTGAGCCCACACGCTCTGGAGCCTGCACCACAACTAGAGAGAAGCCCGTGCGCCACAACTAGAGAGAAGCCCGCATGCCACAATGAAAGATGCCTCATGCCGCTACTAAGACCCGACACAGCCAAAGAAACAAAAAACAAAAAACAAAACACATATTTTGTGTAAAAATAACCAAAACCACAAAAAAAATGTTTTTAACCAACCCCAAACTCTAAGGCTCATATTCATGTCCAAACACACCATGAACTACTGAAGAATTATTACCCTGGCTTTCAATTTCCCTTCTGATTTTGGCAAATGAGGTTTTCTTTTTCTTTTATTTTTTTTTATCTGTGCTCAGCTGTGGTTTTCTGTGGGTTTTTGTTTGTTTGTTTGTTTGTTTGTTTAAAGTATATTTTATCCAGCATTGGATATACATTTGGACCAGGAGGAGGGCTCTTCAGCTTTAGGTTGGTCTGCCATATTGCTGAAAGTTCTCTATTTACTCTTTAACACTGGCATTCTGACATCCATCCCTACACTCCTCATTTTAAGATATACTTTCAAACATTGTTTAATCTAATGAGTATTATGTGAGCAGCCAAAACAGTTCAAATAGCTTAAGTTAAAATCTTATTTATTAATTAGTTTAATTAATTAAAATACCTATTAAAATATTCATCCTACAGAATGGTTCTAAGTCTTTAAAATCCCAAGCTTAACCAAAGTAAGTGTCATACATAGTTGGTGTTGCAAAATGTTCAAAATAAGGAAGACTCAAAGATAGCTTGCACTGTACATTATAAAGAACAAAATCTCCCATCACTTCTGATCTGTCCTTCCACCAAGCAGAGCTGTCAGGATATTAGTGAGCAAGGCAAAAATCAGAAATCCTCAAGTATGCCATGATAGTCTGCATAAACAGATTATTTTAATAAAATGCCTTTAATATATAAAATTCAAAAGCTCCCCAAATCCAGAGTAAGATCCTATACTAGTTTCCAAATGTAAAGATGCAAACAAAACAAGTAAGAATTTTTTTCAAATAAAGAGGTAAATACATACATACATACACACTGTTAAATGCCATGAAGAAAACAATGTGTGATGGGGGAGGAATAATGACATTTGAGATAAAATTTGAAAGAGAGATTCAGTCATGAAAAGATCAGGCTAAAGTGCATAACAGCTATAGGGAAAATAACCTGCAAAGGCTTTGTGGTGGGAACAAGCTTGCAATGTCCATTATGTAGAAAGAAGACTAACACTGATGGAATATAGTAAGAAGGGGTTTGTTGCATAAGATGAGTTCAGAGAAGTAGGCAGGGACCAGATCATATAGTAACTTGGTAGGCCATGGTAAGGAGTTTAGAGTTTATTGTTTGTATAATGGGAAGCCACTGGGTAATTTTAAGCAAGGGAACGACATAATCTGATATACATTTTTTTTAATGTACTACTTTCTTAAAAAATTGTTTAAAATTTTTCTTAATGTACTGACTACATTGTGGAGAATGATTTGTAAGGAGGTCAAGGGAATGCAGAGAAATCACATAAGAAGCTACTGGAACAGTTCAGACTAGAGAAGTGGGGACTTGTACTAGGGTTCTAGCAATTAGGCTTGGCAGGCGGGGTGGGGAGAAGGCAAATACACAGATTCAGAGTGTATTCCATACAGAGAGCCAACTAGACTAGCTCTTGGACTGAACATGAGGTGGAAAAATAAAACAATCAAGGATGCCATCTTTTACCAAGATTCTGGCACCATTTATAAGATGAAGAATACTAGAGAAGGAACATGTCTATCACTTTGACATGTTAAAATTCCATTCTCCTAACTAATTTGCTTCTAAAGAGTTATAAAGGTTCCCTACATTCCACCCTCACTAGTAACAACCTTCAAATTGTTGAAGGTTGGACCTCGACCACCACTTTCTTCTTGAGAAGAGTATTACTTTCTAATTCTTCCATATGTTAAAACCACAGTCTAGAGAGCTGACTGACAAAGTCAGTGTTAGGTGCTTCTGAATGAAGAAAGGTGGGAAATACTTTGTGAGCTTCCTAAGCATCAGAGTGAAAATGTGAAGAAACTGTCTTTCTAGCAGTGTGAGCTCTTAAATAAACTGTATAGCCTTTTTCATTACTAAATGAAATCATCTTCTTTTCCGCTTTCAAAGACTCAAGCCCATGGCAAGAGCAGAAAAACATGCATAACTAGAATTTTATACAATATTTAGAACCCATTTATACTCACTCTATCATTTGGAATTTTTATCCAATGAAATCTGATTTTGAGGGGGAAAAAAACCCTACCTTTTTACACTTTTACATGATGTCTTGACTCCTCCCTAGATTCATTCGCTAACTTCTGAACGCTGCCTCTAAGGACTGAAAACATCTTCATTAAGAAAGAAAAAAAGCTGCCTATACAGAGATAAACTAATTAGAAAATTCCAGTCAGTAGCAAATACCAATATTATCATAATCACATAACCTTGCCCAACTGATGCCAAGGAATGTTCTGAGACTCTCTTAAAATAATAGAATAATAGGAAAAGTACACTTTGTATAGGCATTTGTGATATAACAGAGAAAACACTGGAATCAGAAACAAAAGAATCCCAATCCACTACTTGTTAACAATAATCATCTTGAGTGATATAGTCATACTACCTCACAGCTTCTTCATTTATAAAGCAGAGTTAATAATACAGTATGCTGGCTTTCCTGGTGGCACAGTGGTTAAGAATCCACCTGCCAATGCAGGGGACAAGGGTTCGAGCCCTGGTCCGGGAAGATCCCACATGCCACGGAGCAACTAAGCCCGTGCACTACAACTACTGAAGCCCGTGCACCTAGAGCCTGTGCTCCGCAACAAGAGAAGCCACCACAATGAGAAGCCCGCACACCACAACGAAGAGTAGCTCCCACTCACCGCAACTAGAGAAAGCCCGTGCACAGCAACGAAGATCCAACGCAGCCAAAAATAAATAAATAAATTTTTAAAAAATAAATAAATAACATAGTGTGGCAAAAATTACAAGAGTTTTAATATCTAATAACTTAGAGAAATGCAAGAAAACAGGTATATTCACATATTGCTGGTAGAAAGTAAACTGTTAAAAACAATAATACCTATTAAAATAAAATATGCATATAACCTTTGATCCAGCAACTCCATTTTAGAGGATCTATTCTAGAGAGAGGGAAGCGTCAATATTTAAGAATATATGAATATGGATATTTATTACAGCATGTTTAATATCTGTCGAGAGGAAAAGATGAAAAAACATTGTATAGGGATTTTTAGAAGTCCCTTAAAACCTTGAGTTTCCCACATCTCAGTGGTTCCCAAACTCTGCTGCACATTACAATCAACCTCCCAAACTCTGCTCCACATTACAGCCAACCTGAGCTTTTGAAAATCCTGATCCCCAGGTCACATCCCACACCAATTATATTTGAATGTCTGAGATCAGGAGCCAGGTGTGAGTATTTTGAAGATTCCCAGATAATTTCGATGTGCAGCAAAGTTTGGGAACCAATACCACAACTGTTAAAAAAGAAGTCTACTGTTCTGAGGTCCCTCCCTGTTTAGGATTGCTAGGTTTAGCAAATAAAAATGCAGAATGTCCAGTTAAATTTATCCTGCTCTAACATTCGATTTTTTGTCTGGTTTTAGATGAGAAAAGGGAGTTGTTAGATAACACTGAAGGAGAGGTTTCTCTATAATTTCTCAACAAAAGTGGTTCATGTGAAACCAAGAGAGAAACTTCCCAAATATAGTGATCACAAAATAATAAGAAACATCATCAGAGAGATTAACAGCATTCATTCTACAAAAAGAGAGATCTGGATTCAAACCATACTTCTATCATGAACCATCTGTGTGAACTTGGGCAAGTTACCCACTTTTAAGCCTCCACTTCCTCAATTTATACATTGATTGAGTAATCATGTCTATTTCATAGGGTTGGTATAAGGATTAAATAAAGCTAATCCATTTCAAATACTCAGCGTAGTCCCCAGCACACAGGATGAATTCAACAAATGTTATTATTTTTAATCATGCAATAAATGAGCCCTTCAAAATTGGCCCTGCTATAAGAAATGCTAGTTGATGTGGAAATACTAGTTAATATCTCCCATAAATTACTTCTATGGGAAGGATATGACTATTCTTTAGCTAATCTCTGATTATTTACTTAAGTAGGCAAGTATCAAGTAGAATAACATCATGTATGAATCTAAAAGAGGTTTTTTTAATGTATTTTAAGCACAAAGAGGATTTTGCATCCTATGTTCAAAGTATTATTCTTTTCTCCATGAAACTAATATCCTAAAATGCCAATGAGCCATGCTTCTCATTGACATCAATAATTGTGCTGCTGAAGGAAGACAGCTGAGGCCCTTTAATACAATGCAGCTAACAGACTGCCATCATAAGCTTATAATGAGAACTAGTATTGTTCAGAACGATAAGGCTAGATCAGATGCCCATCAATTCCTTTAATAGGCACAATATAGCAACTTACATTTGCATTCATAATCAGGAACCTAAACTAAACTACTATAGAAGACACGATAAAATGTCTTGTAAAAAGTTTTGTTAGACAGAGATGATCCTAATCCCAGCATTCTGAAACGCAGATCAAAAGTCACAGTACAGAGGACACAGACCACAATTCCATACAATCATACCAGGTAAACAAAACACCCAGATTCATTCATTTGTAGCAAAATACATTTTAAACACTACAGTTCTTTGATAGTGTTGATAATAACATTAATCTTTCATTGCCATTTACAGCTATATAACCACACCAATGCTGATTTATAATTATATACATATTTCTTTAAAAATTTGTTAATATCTATCACCCCCCCCCCATGAGGGTCTAGATTCCACAAGGACAAAAACCATGTCTATTGTTTTCACCCCTATACATTCAACACCTTCCATACAAGCTAGAAAGAAGTACTAAATAAGTATTTCCTAAAGGTTACCAAATGAATAGGAGGAAGGGGAGTCAATTCTTATCACTCATTTAGAGAAATTATATGATTTGTTTTGATATAAATCTTCCTGCTCATAATTAATTCTCCAGGCATTTTCATTGAAAGCATAGTGGCAAGCATCTTTTTACCCCATTTAATACTAGTAGTCTATAGAAAAATTATAATCAAGGACAACATACATATAAAGCAACTAATCTGTTGAAAGGACTAGTTGTTTTCTTCTTTAAAACATAGCAATATAAAACATTCACAAATCAATTACACTGCTTTAAAAAAGAGCAAAAAACTTAACCTCCTGATCACACTGAGTGACACATAATGGAATAGTTACTGAAAACGCAAAACTCAACAGCAGTTTCTCTCCCTCCTCTATAGCACCTTCTGCTCTGCACTGTTCACTACACATCTCTTTGTCCTAAAAGCCTGGGATCTTGCTAAGCACGAAGACTGTATCTCATTCTTCTCTGTGCACCCAGCACCGGGCACAACAAACTGGCACAGAAGAGTCAAAAAGGTTTATTAAATTTAGAAAGACATGATACCTGTCCAGAGGCAATCCTCAGCTAACAGAAGAGTGGTTCCCCTAAAGGTCTGTCTCTTTTTTAATCCTTCAGTGTTCTCAAGTGAACTCATCCACATTCATAGCTTCAACTACCATTTCATACTGATGATTCTTTGCCTCTTGAAGCTCTATCTCTAGCACAAATTTCCTGAGCTCTAAAAACAATTCTTACTGGCAATAGATCCCTCAAGTTAGACATGGCCAAACGAGCTCTTTTTTTCACTCCCTAGGTCTGCCCTGGCTCCCATAATCTTGTGGGGTTTTGGTTTCTTTTGGTTTTTTTGATTAATGAAATCACTCTGTGAGATCTATCAAGTCTCTGTAATTTTAATAATCATTGGAGGCTTCTAAGCAGAGGATAACTATTAGATCTCTAGTTTCAGAAAAAATCTGAAACATATTTCATAAATAAGCCAATTAAGGAAAGGAGTCAGAATAAGGGTAAATAAAATGGGGAAAGGTGAAAGAAACAACTGATGAGGAAAGCAAGAGATGTACACAGAGAGTAAAGAACATGGGCAGATACAAAGATCCTCATTCCGTCAGAAAACACTCTCTGAGTACTTTACACTGATCTCCCTCCCTCTCCCTCCCTAACCCTCTCCTCATCAACCACCCTCCCACTTTTTTTATTTGCAAACAATCACCTCTACTCAAAAGACCCCCTCCACCCCATTTCTCTCCAGTGCCCTAATCAAAATTCTCAACCAGTTTGTTAATCCTCAAGGGTTCCCCACTACTTAAAACTGAGGTCCTGATGCCTCCCTTAACATCCAAACTCCTTTGCTCTTTAATCCAATTTACCCAGCCTACTGTTCACAACCTTATCTACCACTCCACTCCTTCCCTTAGGCTCCATGAAGGCAGGGACAATGTCTGTTTTATTTAATAAGATGCAGCCAGAAGAAGGCACACTGACTGCCATATAGTATGAGTACATAAGCTCTATACTCCAGCCAAAATGAACTATTTGCTATTTCTAGGATTTTAGACAACCATACCTTTATTTCATGTTCCGTACTCCAGAAAGGTCTTCTCTCTGCCCAAAGCTTTTTATCTCTAAATCTTACTTACCCATCCAGGTCTAGCTCAAACACTACCTCTTCCATGAAGTTTTCTTTCATTCCCTAGAAAAAGTTATTTATTGCATCACAGACAACTTCTACCATCCTTTGATCATTTCTAATCATCCTTTAAAATCCAGCTCAAGCATTAACATTATTAAGCTTTTAATTCCCACCCACATCCAGAACTGATCACTACCTATTGTGTCCAAACTATGCCTCACACAGTTTTCTATTATAACAATTATACAGCAATTATTATTTAGTTCTCTGAGAACAAGGACAATGTCTTCTATATCTTATTTTCTCCAGCATTCACCTCAAATCCTGACACCACGTGAGTACTAAAAACATGTTTGCTGAATGAATAAAAATCCAGACAATATGTGGCTATAGTATTTCTCAACACTAACCTAAACCAGATGAGATTTAGGAAGGGACCCTAAAAGCCCAAAGATACCATTAACCTAATTTAAAGGCAAATCTAAATATTATCCTCAAAATTATAATTATATTATGTTATCTCCCTTTTATAGCCCTCTGCCTAGAGAATGAGTACTTTGGTCAATTTACCTCTAACTTTATAACATTCTGTAGAGCAAGATTATTTCACAGGTTCTACAACAGATGAAAACATGCCTCTATGTAATAAGTAGCTTAGGCTGAAATATGCATATTAGTTTCATATAGATCACAGAACCAATTGGACTAACACAAGTTCAGTTTGACCTATCAGTGCTTGCATTGTTATAAACATGCTTATTACATATGCATTTCTTAAGTTAAACACTGATGGAATATTTTAAGTCACAATTCTTCCTACAAGTCTCCCTCACTTAACACAGTAATAAATCATGATTACACACACACACACACACACACACACACACACACACAACCATGGGCTCTAAAACGTGTCATTTTACGTGGCACAGAACAATTTTGCAAGTATGGGGATATAAGATGGACATTCCAGGACAGTTTTTTTTTAAACTGCCTAAGAAAACTGTTAAATGTATTCACAAACAGAAAATATCAATCAGGAAATCCTGAGACAAACAAAGGAAAAACAGAAAAAGGTTATATTAAGCTTGAGGCAAGTACAGAAAAAAAAGAAACAGGCAGCTTAAGAGCTGTATCGTATTCTTTTTTATCAGCCACAGCTCCCAGCATAATACTTTAACACAGTGGCCATATATATAAAATTAACTGAATAAAAATAATGAAAATAAGATATGCTGCAAAGAGGTAACAGACCAAGAAAAGAGAGCCCAGCTCTTTCAATCTGTTTTATGTGCCATAAAAAAACAGGAGGACAGGGACCTCCCTAGTGGTGCAGTGGTTAAGACTCCACGCTCCCAATGCAGGGGGCCCAGGTTCAATCCCTGGTCAGGGAACTAGATCCCACATGCATGTCACAACTAAGAGTTTGCATGCCACAGCTAAGGAGCCTGTGTGCCACAACTAAGGAGCCCACCTGCCACAACTAAGACCCGGCACAACCAAATAAATAAATTAAATAAATATGAAAAAGAAGAAGCAATGCCATCCTCAGGGTAAAAAGCAAATAATGCCAGTTCTGGGGCAAATAGTGGTACAGGAAAAGATGGCTCAGTCTCAGGTGCTATGAAATGACCTAAAGTTAATTACATGTAAAACAATCTTCAACCCCAACCATTAATGTAAATCTGGGGAGCTACCTTTGGCCATTTCCACAAGCCCTTCAAAGGTGGCTACCTTTGTCAGGGGCCCCCAAGGCCACCCCCAGGTTCAACAATATACTTGTACTCCTGACTAAAATTTATTACAGAAAAAGGAAACAAAACAAAATCAGCAAAGGGAAAAGGGGCATGATGAAGTTCAGAGGAAACCAGAGGCAAGCTTTCAAGAGTTCTCTCCCAGTGGAGATACACAGGACACACTCAATTCCTCCAGCAACAAATTTTGATAACACACATGGAATGCAATCTACCAGTGAAGTTCATCAGACTCAGTGCTCTAAGTTTTTATTGGAGCTGCTTACACAGGCACACTCTGCCTACTACATACCAAAATTCCAGGCCTCCAGGAAAGCAGGTATTCACATTGTTTGTATAGTCTAGACACAGTCAGTCACTCTCATCATTTAGGGGAAGCTTTATCAGTGTAAGAAACAGTTTACAATTCAAGTTCCCAAATGCTAACCAATGGCCAATCTTGCATGCAGGCTTTTGGAAGGACAGCAGTCTCAGGCCTTGTTAAATCTTTTCTGCACGCTACTCTTTCTTAACATTCCTCCCTTTCAAGGCTACCAGTCTGCACATGCTTGAACCAGCCCTGTACTCTAGATATTCTAAGATAAGAAAAGACACACTGCAAAAATGCAGAATGACAATTCACTTGGAAGCTTTAAAAAAAAAAAAAAAGACCTGAGTCACACACCATAAGTAGATAATTTTTAGAAAAAGTGATTTTCACCTAACGTTTGTGGACTCAACTATTACATACAAACATCAAGTATTATGTTAGATGGCTGTTGCAGGGAGCAGTGAATGGGGGGAAATTTTTGTAAGAAACAAACCTTGCTGTCAAGAAGTATATAATCTAGTGATAGATGGGATCTTCTACCAAGATTCCCAGCAAATATTTACAAATGTTAACCCTATGAGAAAAAAGAAAATAGACATGTTCATGGAGAGAAGGACTTTGAAAGCAATCTTCATAACCCTTACAGTAAAACAATTATTCAGAATTTTAGAGATTGTGTTAAAAACAATAAGAATATCACAATACTCAAAACCAATTCATTTTGCACATGTTTACAGAGAACCCACTACATGCTATGCTTTGTGCTATGCTCTGCAGTCCAGGTGTAAAGAGAAACACGTGCTCAAAGACTATCAGATGAGAGAAAATTTACACAATAATCATATCATCTAATATTTCCTAGAGTTTCCAAGCATTGTTCTAAGAACTTTACACATACAAATTCATTTAATATTTAAGACAAAAAGAGAATAACTATTTTAGATAATATTTATTCCCATTTTACAAAAGGGAAAGCATTACAGAGAACTTAAGTAATTTGTACAAAGCAATGCATCTTCTAACGGTGGCAACTAGTTTAAGCACTCAATCTTCATTCACACTCTTGGCGTCTACCACCTATATATAGTAATAAAGGTTGTATAAGGTTTAATTGTGGTACAAATAAAGTTTAACAACTCAGTTCAGGATGAGGGAGTCACAGAAGACTTCACAATGGAGGGAATCATTGAACTGGATCTTAAAAGATGCACAGAAGTTGACTGAACAATCTAAGCAAAAGGAACAATATATGCAATTCCACATAAGGTTCCAAGAGTCATATCAAGTACTCTGATTTCCCATTTGAAAACAGAATTTATTAAATGACAAGTTTACAGAATAACTGCTATTTGCTACTATATATTATTTTTTAAAAGAACTTATATTTTTACATACACAAACTTAAAATTAAGGTACAGTAAATGCTATATTTACATGTATTTTAATGAACCAGAGCACTGTAGAATGACGGAATTTCTGAACTACAAGAGATGGTTTCTGGGATGAAGACATTCTCAAAAACAGGTTTATGAAAAAAAAAGAATTAGCAGTGCTTTGAATAAAACTGCAACATGATTTAACATAATTCATACTCAAAACTATGTATAAATAAGCTCAATGTTTAAAATATTTGCAAGATGTACAGGATATCATCCATTTGCCCCTCCAGATCATTCACTGTACCCCAAATGCAGGCTCATTATGATCTATGTCAACAAGGTTCCCTTGCCCTCTTCTGTCCAGATGGGTTCAGCCAATAGGTAGCACCAGCAAGAGGTCGGAGAAAGAACAGAGGGTAAGGGAGAGAGTGGAGGAGATTCATTCTCCTGGGTTGGTCGCTGCAGGGTTGTGTTAGGCAGGCTGCATCACACTACCACAAGTCATGCCAACTGTCAGGTCACTTTCTATACACAGCCTCCTCTGTCTCCAAGTTCCAAGGATCTTCTTCCCCTCACCCTTTCAGGCCTAGGGTTGGTAACAGCACCAGGTTATTATTAAGGAGAAAGTACTATGTACATGTTGCCATTTCACTACATCCTGCCTATATCTCTTTATTATAATATCATAATTCGTCTGTTCTTTTTCCAGCCAAAACCATTTTATGTGGAATAAAATTAAATGTATTTTCAACTTATTTGCATACTCTAAAGATGAGAAAGTCTTTTTAACTCAAAGAGAAATTTTTACGTAATCAAAACCAAGTAAAACTTTCCCTATATGTAATCCTGATCAAAATCTTCAATAGCTGAATAGTTGAGAAAATTGAGTATCAGTAAGTCCAGCAAAAAAGTGCAATTCAAATCACCCAACTTGCTAAAGACGTGCCTCTCCACTTACTTACAAGTCTTGAAATAGACCTCAGAGTCAGACCTGGTTTTGAATCCCTACTCTAACATTCACCCACTATCCTACAGCAAAGTACTTAACTTTGTTTTGTTCATCGTTGTATTCTGAGCACCCAGTACAGTGGTGATACATAGTGGGTACCTCATAAATATTTGTGGAATGAATGCACAAATGAATAAAACTCTGCAGACCTGAATTTCCTCACCTGTAGAAGAGGATAATTATGTCTACCTCACAAAAAGAAACTTTATGTTCCTGAGAAAATAAAGAAGAATATACGTAAAAAAAAAACCTAGGTACAGGGTCTAGTAAACATTAGTTCTCTATCCCAACTCAAATATCTCCAGGATTTCTATTTTGTTTACATGACAGAATGTACCAATATCAATACTTTGCAATCTTTCCTCAGCACTGTTAATTACACTTATACATAGCAATATACGACATTAACGGTCCGATTAAAAGACTTTCTGTAAAAGATTTAAAACAAAAACAAAACAGAACAAAACCTATAGCTATAACTTTTAACTGGTGATTTAATAACACTATCTTTTTTTCTTAATGAAAAACTTGCATAAACATTGTCATGTATGTCATGTATTCTAACCCTCAACAAATTCAATAAGATGTTTTTCAATAGTCCTAATCAATCAACCAATTTATCTAAAAATTTTTTTAATTTTAAATGCTTTTTTAAAATATGGAAGGGGGCTTCTCTGGTGGTCCAGTGGTTAAGACTCTGTGCTTCCAATGCAGGAGCATGGGTTTAATGCCTGGATGGGGAACTAAGATACTACATGCTGCGTGGTGTGGCCAAAATAAATAAATAAATCATTTTAAAATCAGATAAAATGATGAAAAAAAATTTTTTTAAATATGGAAGCCACTATTTCTAAAGTTGTACACCTTAAATTCTTTACAAATTATCAAAAAAGATATGATAAAAATGTTTACAAAATTCATCTCTGAATTTGTTCAGGCAAAATAATTAGCCTATTCTTTTGCTTCTCACTTAAGGATGTTCTTGAGAACAAGCAACTAGGTTTCTAATATTCTGTTCAATCTCATGAAAATCTCCCAACTATTTTAAAATCTCTTATGAAACATTATTCTCATACCTTTGAAAAGACACTAGGTGGCATTAGAAACACGTTCCTCTTGCAAAAAAGAAGAAACCAAGAGTGGAAAGGAGAGCAATTCTCAAGTTAATAGGCACTGAATGCACTTTTTTTAACCTAAACTCCTGTACTTCTTACTAAATTGAACACTTCACTCTTTTATACTATTTGATAAAGTGAAAATTCTTCCCTCTTATGGCTTGTGCCTTTTGTGTTCTAAGAAACCTTTGCCTCACCCAAAATCACAAAAATTTTCTCCAGTTTTCCTTTACATGTTTTATAACTTTAGCTCTTACATTTGGGTAATTATCCATTTCAAGTTAATTTTTGTATATAGCATGGGGTAAGGATCAAGGTTCATTTTTTTTTCCATGTAAACTGTTCTAGCACCATTTGTTGAAATGATTATTTTTTCCCCATTAAATTACCTTGCATATTTGTCTATTTCTGAACTTTCTATTTTGTTCCAATGATTTGTGTGTCTATCTTTACACCAATATCACAATGTCTTGATTACTGGTACCCTTACAGACACTCATAAAATCAGGTGGGGCGATTCCTCCAACTTTGGCCTTTTTCAATATTGTTTTGGTTATTTTAGGCCCTTTGCATTTCAATATAAACTTGAAATCATCTTTTCACTTTCTGAAAAGTCCTGCTTGGGTTTTGATTGGAACTGAATTGAATCTATAGATCAATAGGAGAATTTATATCTTAATGATATTGAGTCTTCCAATCCAAGAACATATCATATTTTCCATTCATTTAAGTATTCTTTAGTTTCTCTCAGTAATGTTTTGTAGTTTAAAATGTACTGGTCTTGCAAATAATTTTTTTAAATTTATCTTTAATTATTTCATATTTGTAAGCTATTATAAATAGTAATGATTTCTAAATTTCAATTTCATTGTTAGTATAGAGAAATACAGATGATTTTTGCGTATTTTTATAAACAGATTTTGATGGAAAACAGTGATAAGAAAATGAAAACATGAGCCACAGACAGGGAGAAATATTTACAAAGTGTATATCAAATATATAACTTGTATTCAGAATATACAAAGAACTCTTAAGATTCAATAATAAGAAGACAAACAACCTAAAATTTTTTAAAGGACAGAAGATTTGAACAGGTAATTCACCATAGAATATACACACACACACACAAACACACACACACAAACACACACACACATATATGTCAAACAAGCACATAAAAAGCAATTCAACCTCATTAGTCATCAGGGATATGCAAATTAAAACCACAATGAGATATCCCTACACACCCATTAGACCAGCTAAAATTAAAATGATAATACCTAGTACTGAAAAGGATGTGGAACAACTGCTGATGGAAATACAAAAATGCCAGTTCCTCATTTACATAAGCATACACTTATCATACATCCCAGGAATCTCATTCCTAGGTATTTATCCAGCAAAAATGAAAGCGTTAAGTCCACACAAATACCTGTACACAAACTTTCATAGCAGCTTTCTCCATAATAGGCAAAAACAAGAAACAATCCAAATGATCATCAAGTGGTGAACAGATAAACAAAGTCTGATATACCCAGGCCAATGGAACACTTTCAGCAATAAAAAGGAACTACTGATACTCAAAACAGCGTGGATGAATCTCAAAACCATTATGCTAAGTGAAAGAAGTCAAACACAAAAGATTACATACTGTATGATTCCATTTATATGAAATTCTGGAAAAGACAAAAAAAACCACAGTAACATAAAGCAGGTCAATGGTTGCCAAGGGCTGGGACTCGGGAAAGAACAGACTGCAAAGGGATACAAGGGAACATTTTAGGGTGACAGAAATTTCCATACCATGATTTTCTTTATCTATATCATGGGTAGTGATGGTAGTGACACAACCATATACATCTATGAAAACTCATCAAATTGCACACTTAAAATGGGTGAACTTTATTCTATGTAAATTATACCTCAATAAACCTAATTAAGAGATAAATATAGATATCTCCAACTTTCACAGTAGAAAAGGCAAAAAGTTACAGCTGCAGAAAGGTAAGCCTGAAAGGGGAAGTTGCTGAGTTTGGAATCTGTAACATAGAAGTAGGCAAAACAAATATCCATGGTGTTTCTCTTTGAACTCATACGTCAAAATTAAAGAATAATCATAAGAGTTAAGAAGTATGGGAAAAGGTTGTAAGTAGTATCTTGGATTCTTAATTCCTTCAAAGGCGTACCCCAAATATGTCACTTCGAAAAACTTCTGAAATATTACTACCTTAAAAATACAATAATAGCGGGCTTCCCTGGTGGCGCAGTGGTTGAGAATCTGCCTGCCAATGCAGGGGACATGGGTTCGAGCCCTGGTCTGGGAAGATCCCACATGCCACAGAGCAACTAGGCCCATGAGCCACAACTACTGAGCCTGCGCGTCTGGAGCCTGTGCTCCGCAACAAGAGAGGCCGCGATAGTGAGAGGCCCGCACACCGCGATGAAGAGTGGCCCCCACTTGCCACAACTAGGGAAAGCCCTCGCACAGAAACGAAGACCCAACACAGCCAATAAATTAATTAATTAATTTTTTTTTTTTTAAAAACCACAATAATAGGGAATTCCCTGGCAGACCAGTGGTTAGGATTCCATGTTTCCACTGCAAGAGGCACAGGTTCAATCCCTGGTTGGGGAACTAAGATCCCACATGCTGCGCAGCACAGCCAAAAAAAAAAATCCCCACACAATAATACTCAAAGCCACAATGAGATAGTACTTAATACCCACTAGGATAGCTATAATTTAAAAAAAACAAAAAACAACAAAAAAAACAGAAAATAAAATGTATTGGCGGGGTTTCCCTGGTGGTGCAGTGGTTAAGAATCCACCTGCCAATGTAGAGGACACAGGTTCAAGCCCTGCTCCAGGAAGATCCCACATGCCACAGAGCAACTAAGCCTATGAGACACAACTACTGAGCCTGCGCTCTACAGCCCACAAGCCACAACTACTGAAGCCCACGAGCCACAACTAATGAAGCCCGCGCACCTAGAGTCAGTGCTCCACAAGAGAAGCCACCACATTGAGAAGCCCAGGCACCACAACGAAGAGTAGCCCCCGCTCACCACAACTAAAGAAAGCCTGCACGCAGCAACGAAGACTAAATGCAGCCATAAATTAATTAATTAATTAATTTTTTAAAATAAAAAATAAAATGTTTTGGCAAATATATAGAAAAAATGGAACCCTCACACACTGTACATAGGGATGCCAAATGATGCATCCACTGTGGAAAACAGCTTATTGGTTCCTCAAAAAAATAAACAGAATTACCATACGACTCAGCAATTCTACTCCCAGGAAGGAAGGTATATACTCCAAAGAACTGAAACCAGGAACTCAAAGAAATACTTGAACATGAATGCTCACAGTAACATTATTCACAATAACCAAAAGGTGGAAACAACCCAAATGTCCATCAACTGATGAATGGATAAACACAATGTGGTATATCCATTCGATGGGATCATATTCAGCCATAAAAAGGAACAAAGTACTGATACGTGCTACAATATGGATAAACCTCAAAAACATTATGCTAAATAAAAGAAGCCAGACACAGATCACATACCGTGTGATTCCATTCATAAGAAATATCCAAAATAGGTTAATGGAGACAGAACACAGATTTGTAGTTACCAGGGCTGGGATGAAGTTAAAATGGACAGTGACTGCTTAATGGATAAAGGTTTTCCTTTTACAGTGATGAAAATGTCTTGGAACATGACTTTAATTCAAACTTCAATACAGTTTTGAGCTTTGGGCTTTTCAAAGGTTACTTTTCTCTCTGTTAAATCTGACTTTGCTGGTTCTTCTTGAACCATCATTTCTGTTTGTAAGGCTCTGACTGAATTTAACATTCAACATGTCATCAGCATGTGATACTGATGCATATGTGATAAGCAATTTCTTCAGTGTCTTTATCCAAGATATTGATTAAAATGAATTAAGACAGGGCTTCCCTGGTGGCACAGTGGTTGAGAATCTGCCTGCTAATGCAGGGGACACGGGTTCGAGCCCTGGTCTGGGAAGATCCCACATGCCACAGAGCAACTAGGCCCATGAGCCACAACTACTGAGCCTGCGCGTCTGGAGCCTGTGCTCTGCAACAAGAGAGCCCGCGATAATGAGAGGGCCGCGCACCGCGATGAAGAGTGGCCCACGCTTGCCGCAACTAGAGGAAGCCCTCACACAGAAACGAAGACCCAACACAGCCAAAAATAAAAATATGCAAATAAAAACAAATAAGAATACGACTCTTGCCAAAAACTGTCCTTTTAAAAAAAAAAATGAATTAAGACAAGGACAAGAATAGAGGTCTGTGTGACATCATTTCAGGCTGGTACTGACACATTAAATCAACCTTCTTTTGTGGACATCATACTTCAAACAAGTATTAATCCAACCAGCTATAACATTAGCAAAGGTATTCCAAAAGTCCTTTATTCTTCAATAAGTAATTATACATTGCCTACTATGTAGGAGATACAATGCTACATGTCAACTAGGAACATGATGATGGAAAGAGCCATTCCTTGCAAATGATCAGTCCTATAAAGGCATCATTCCTGTGAAGGCCATGTCTGCCTATAAAGTAAAGAAAGAATCCCAAAAGTATACTTGGAGAATTAGTCAAACGCTATCAATTAAAAGATTCTTGGGATTTACAGCCCTCCTATTAAAATGTCAATATTTGGTACAATTCACCGGTTAGGTCAACCTAACCGGTGAATTGTACCAAATTACTTGAATCCAATAGACTGATTTCAGAGAAAAAGCATCCAAGCCTAATCTTTCCATCTGTGGTCTCTGTCTCTAATGCCTCATTCCCAATTTGCTAATGTCAATGAAAACTCATCCACTCAATAATTACTTATTACTATATTTTATAATAATTGTTATAGGAAGCTATGGAAAGATTTTAACATTACGGCTGGATAAATATTAACCAAAGGAAAATTTTAGAAGATAAAACTAAAAGAAAAAAGTAAGAATAGACATATCAGATTTGTGGTTTTGAAAGAATAGACTTTAGAGTGGAGAATGGTTGGAAAGGAAGAAGAATGAATACAGGGTTAACAGTAACGAGGCCCCAGCAATGATCCAAGAGACTGCAAATGTGGCTTAAACTGGGCCACACCCCTCGTGAAAAAAAGTAGACCACTCAGAGATGTTGGGAGCTAGGACTTGATGGGTGATTGGATGGGGATAGAGTAAGGGCAGAGGAGGAGTCAAAACAGACTTCTAGGTCTCTAGCTTTCGACTACTGGGGCGGGGAGGGGCGGTGGGTCATGGTGCTATTTAACAAGACAGGGAACAACCGAAGAATCGGTTTAGGGGAACAGGAGGAAAAATAAACAGATGCAGCAAGTCACAGACAAAGATCAAAGTTGCAGATACTACTTGACATATTCATGAGAAAGCAAAGAAGGAATTAACCTTATGTTAAAGATTATATACATATAATCTTATAAATGTATTTTAAGATATATATGTATATATCTTATATATATCATATATTATAATTTACATCATAAAAGGATATGTATATATATTGCAGGAAGGGGGACCCCTTCCAGAGCCTGAGAGTGGGCTCTTGTCTAACACTTGGAAATGAATTGTCTGAGGAGACACATGTGCTGACAAAGCAAGAGACTTTATTGGGAAGGGGCACCCGGGCGGAGAGCAGCAGGATAAGGGAACCCAGGAGAACTGCTCTGCCACATAGCTCACAGTCTCAGGTTTTATAGCAATGGGGTTAGCTTCCAGTTGTCCCTGGCCAATCATCTTGCTTGGCCCATATTTGGTCTGACTCAGGGTCCTTCTGGTGGCTCGCACATCTCTCAGCCAAGATGGATCCCAGTGTGTGGGTTTCTGGGAGGCTGGCAGCACATATCATCTCCTCCCTCCTCCTTTTGGCCCTTCCCGAATTCTTCTGGGTTAGTTTTACAAGACGTACTATGGGCTGGTGTGTCCTCCCTCCTTTAGGCCCCTCCCAAATTCTCCTGGTTAGTTTTCAGGTGGCAGCACCTAGTTCTTTATCAGAACCTCCTGTTGTGAGACAATTCACGCAAGTGGTTATCATTGGGCCTGGCCAAGGTGGGCGGTTTTGGTCAGCGGTTCCCTAACATATATGTATGTACATATATCTTAAGATTAATAATTAATCTTGGACAAGATGTCATCTAAGTTTTTCCCTATCCCTAGTAACATACAATATAGTAGTATGATTGTATGATCCATTTTATACATGCTCTGGAAACCACTAATTGGAATCATTGTCACTATATATATGGGGAAAATGGGCCTTCAGAGAAATCTTCTCAATAGATACTAGGAAACAAGGGAGAAGAAAAAAGTCTCCTCATAAACACAATCACCTAGATGTCGTCAAAATGAAAATTTTGCTACATTAAGGCTTTTGGCTATCCATTCTCCAGAGTCTGGTCAAATCTAACCTCCTGCAAATTATCTCCCCAATACTTATACACAGCACAATTCTTGTCTCCTTAGTTCCTTTTAAGTCATAATTAACATTCTATTAAGTGTTGTTATGTTACTTTTAAATTATTTTTTGTTGTTATTATGTGAATCTTTTTGACCAAAAATTCTCTGGAGGCTGGGTCTATGGACTATATAGGGCCATAACTCTATTAACAACAAGAATACGTTATAGGACAGATTTTTCAGAAAAGCCACAGCCAGAAGCTGGGGTGGCATCGAGGTATATTCAGTGTAAAGTAAGTCAAAGCAGGAAAAGTATTCGATACTATCAAATGTGCCACCAAACATAAAATACCCAACTGGAAATCCTTAAGTAGGAGAATGGAAAGGGAGGAACTAGCCTGAGGTTACTATAAGTAAGCAAATAGCTCAGGAAAGAAAGGCACAGGAGGAAACAAAAGGCAGATCCCTGGGAGGAAAGAAGTAACTGGATTCAGGTCTAAAGAAGTAATGATTTTACAAATCCGTATATAAAAAAGACAAATAACCCAATTTTTTAAATGGGCAAAGAGTCTGAATAGACACTTCTTCAAAGAAGACATACAAAGGGCCAATAATCACATGAAAAGATGATCAATGTCATTAGTCATTAGAAAAACACAAATCAAAACCACAGATACCACTTCAGACCCACTAGGATGGCTAAAATCAAAGACAAATAATAGCAAATGTTGATGACAATGTGAAGAAACCAAAAATCTCATACACTGCAGTTTATCACACACTGCTACATTTAAACAGTTACCATACGACCCAGCAATTCCACTCACAAGAAAAATGAAAACTGTCCATGTGAAAATTGTAAACAAATGTTCATAGCAGCATTATTCATAATAGTCTAAAGGAAGAAACAACCCAAATGTCCATCCACTGACAAACAGATAGACAAAACATGGCATATCCATACAATGGAATATTATTCAGGAGTAAAAAGGAATGACAGGGCTTCCCTGGTGGTGCAGTGGTTGAGAGTCTGCCTGTCAATGCTGGGGACACGGGTTCGAGCCCTGGTCTGGGAAGATCCCACATGCCGCGGAGCAGCTAGGCCCGTGAGCCACAATTACTGAGCTTGCGCGTCTGGAGCCTGTGCTCTGCAACAAGAGAGGCCGCGATAGTGAGAGGCCTGCGCACCACGATGAAGAGTGGCCCCCGCTTGCCACAACTGGAGAAAGCCCTTGCACAGAAACGAAGACCCAACACAGCCATAAATAAATAAATAAATAAATAAAAATTAAAAAAAAAAAAAGGAATGACATACTAATACATGCTACACAATGGATGGACCTTGAAAACATCGATCTGAGTGAAAGAAGCTAGTTACAAAAGGTCACATAGTATAAGGTTCAATTTATATGAAATGTACAGTACAGGTAAATCTATGGAGGCAGGAAGTATATTAATGGTTACATAAGGCTAGGGAGATGTGAAAATATGAAGGTGATAGCTAAAGGGTATAGGAATTCTTTCTGAAATGATGAAAATGTTCTAAAATTGACTCCAGTGATGGCTGCATGTATCTATGAATATACTAAAAATCATTGAATTGTACAGTTTAAATGAGTGAATTTTATCATATGTGAATTATGTCTCAATAAGCTTTAAAAAAAATAATTAATTCAGGAATATTCTACTTCAGTTGGCCTAAGCTAGGAATTCAGCAAACTCAGTCCAAGAATTTCCTCTGCAACAAACCACCTTAAAATGAAACATTCAGCTTTACCTTAGTGGCAGTAGTTCTCAAAAGAGTGCATCTAGAAGTAGGTATAATGCTTTAAAGAAAATACGGATGCCTGGGACCACCCCAGACCCACTGGATCAAAATCTCTATGACGGTACATGGATTTTTTTTTTCTTAAGTTCCAGATGTTAAAGAGGGGAGAGGTGGGGCTTTAACAGACATGCTGAAAACAAGTAGGGAAATTTGAATTTTTTTTTAATATTAAATTGATGTTAAACTTCTTGGATCTGACAATACAGGTGACCCTTGAACAATGCAGGGGTTAGAGGTGCTGACATCTCCCAAACCCTCCCCACCCCTCCATGCAGTGGAAAATCCAAGTATAAACTTACAGTTGGCCCTCCCTATCCACAGTTCTGCATCCCAGGATTCAACCAACCATGGATCCTATAGTACTAATATTTACTATTGGGAAAAATCCACATATAAGTGGGCCCACCCAGTTCAAACCAGTGGTGTTCAAGGGTCCACTATATATTGTGGTTATTTAGGAGACTGTCCTTGATCTTAGGAGAAATACTTAAGGGGGAGGTAGCATAACGTCGGTTACTTGCTTTGAAATCTTCAGGAAAAAAATACATACATACACACAGATTAAACAAAATGTGGCAAAAATGTAAAGTTACAACGAAATTGGTCAATCTAAGTAAGCTTAATTGGGTATACACTGCACCATTCTTTCCATTTTTCTGTAGGTTTGATATTTTCAAGATAAAAAGTTGGGGGCTTCCCGGGTGGCACAGTGGTTAAGAATCCGCCTGCCAATGCAGGGGACATGGGTTCGAGCCCTGGTCCAGGAAGATCCCACATGCCGCAGAGCAACTAAGCCCATGTGCCACAACTACTGAGCCTGCGTTCTAAAGCCCACGTGCTACAACTACTGAGCTCGCATGCTGCAAATACTTTAGCCCGCGCGCCTAGAGCCCGTGCTCCACAACAAGAGAAGCCACCGCAATGAGAAGCCCGCGCACAGCAACGAAGAGTAGCCCCTGCTCACTGCAACTAGAGAAAAGCCCACACGCAGCAACAAAGACCCAACGCAGCCAAAAATAAAATAAATAAATTTTTAAAAAAAAAAGATAAAAAGTTGGGGAAGTTCCACAAATGACCCTGATGGTCCCTGTGGCCTAAAAGTCACAGACTTCTTCCCCTATCCCCACTTCCCAGGATGGACAAATGGACAAAACTTTCTACTCCCTATATGCCATCCCAAAAGATTTATGGTCCCAAAGAGTAGATAAGATTATTTTAACGGGAACAAGCTTCTGTTATTGTACCCTGCAAATTACTTGTGTGCCTTGTCCTACATTTAGAGGGAAGAGTGTGAGATCAGCAGAAAGTTAATGGGTCCCCTAAGTAAAGAGGCAGGGCCACTGAGGGTAAAAGGGTACAAGATGAAATAATAGGCAGAAAACAACCTGCCCAGACTACACAGCTTAACCTCTGTTAGGTCCTGTCTACTATACAAAGTCTAGAAAAGAAAAGGCTCATTCTTTTCACCCAATATATACTGAACTGCCTACTATGTGCAAAACATGTTCCCTATCTTCACGTACTAAATATGTATACCACAGAGCTGTACACAGAAGCAACACAACTTAACAAGATTTAGAATTATTTCTATAAGAAAGCTCTTTCTCAGGAAATTTATTCATTAAAGTTAGAATCATACTGAGTCTTCTTCTTGACTCTCATTATATAATCAGTACCAGTGACAGCATGAGAGCAATCAGAATACAGTCTATTAAATTCCATTCTTTTCCATACTTCGCTTTGAGAAATTAAACTAGCCAAACTTTAAAAAGGAAAATAATAGATGCAGTAATGACAAATGACAACCAAGAATTTGTTCATGGAGCAAGGGACCATCTGTACTAACACTTACCAAGCCAGCAGTAAGAGAAGGTGCAGACTGTCCGAGGGACTGATTCCTCATTCGAACCAGGTTTGATGCTTCTCCTGAAGACTGCCAAGTCACCTGTCCCACACTGCTATGTACACTGCCGGACAAGGGGAGCAGCTGCTTACCTTCAACAATAAGGTTTGGAAAATTAACAAATTATTAATTAACAAATGAAAAAATACAATGATATCAAGTGGATTACAAGTACATTGATCCAGGGACTTCCCTGGTGGTCCAGTGGTTAAGACTCCACCCTCCCAATGCAGGGGGCCCGGGTTCAATCCCTGGTCAGGGAACTAGATCCCACATACTGCAACTAAGACCCAGCACAGCCAAATAAATAAGTAAATTTTTTTTTTTTAAGTACATTGATCCAAAACAAAGTGAAGTCCCTCCACATCCATTTTAGAATCTGCAGCCCTCTAAAAATTCCAACTATATTGGTGGTGGTGAGAAATGCCAAGTGGAATACTGAACTGAGTTGACGACCATTTTAAATTCTCTGTAGGGACTTCCCTGGTGGTGCAATGGGTAAGACTCCACGCTTCCAAAGCAGGGGGCCCGAGTTCAATCCCTGACCAGGGAACGCCGCATGCATGCCGCAACTAAGACCTGGCGCAGCCAAAATAAATTAAATAAATATTTAAAAAAATAAATTCTCTGTAATATCCACCACCATGCCAGGGCCCAACCCTGACACCCAACCTAGCAGGCTAGGAGTTTTCTAGAGTTTCTGGAGTTTTCTCCATCCTACCTAGTTTCTCACCAACTCAATGTAATAAAAGAGTGGAGCTGACAGCTTTTCCTAGACAAATTTGACCCTTAGGTTTCCAGAAGACAAACACTGAATATATACTATTCTTGCCAGGCTCCATGTGTTCAGTCCAGGTTGACCAACTGCCTTAATCCCACTGACAGAATACAAGAAAGTCACTTATAAAGACTGAGCATCTAGAATTACAATGACTTTCTACCTGAGGTTCAAGTCCCATTTCAACTCCTTCCCTCACACCATTCTTCACATTGCTGCTAGTGATCTAATCAGAACAAATATGGTCACGTCATTCCCTTCTCATGACTCCCTACTGTTTAAAGAATTAAGCCACACTTTTTGCTTGTTTTGTTTTTGGCGGTGCCATGCAGCATGTGGGATCTTAGTTCCCTAACCGGGAATGGAACCTGCGCCCCCTGCAGGAGAAGGGCGGAGTCTTAACCACTGGACCACCAGGGAAGTCCTAAGCCACACTTTTTTTTTTTTTTAATTTATTTATTTATTTTGGCTGAGTTGGGCCTTCATTGCTGCGCGCAGGCTTTCTCTAGTTGTGGCAAGTGGAGGCTACTCCTCATTGCAGTGGCTTCTCTTGTTGCAGAGCACGGGCTCTAGGTGCGCGGGCTTCAGTAGTTGTGGCACGCAGGTTCAGTATCTGTGGCTCACGGGCTCCAGAGTGCAGGCTCAGTTGTGGCGCACAGGCCTAGTTGCTCCGCGGCATGTGGGATATTCCTGGACCAGGGCTCGAACCTGTGTCCCCTGCACTGGCAGGAGGATTCTTAACCACTGAGCCACCAGCAAAGTCCCCTAAGCCACACTTTTAAAACACTAAAAAACACTAAAAAGATCCTCCGTAAATCCAGATTATCTTCCTGGCCTCATCTCCTTCCACTCTTTCCAAACCCATTCACTCATTCAACTTTAATATTCTGCCCTGCATATTCAGCTGGCTTTCTCTTGATCACCAATTCACTTGAAAACCCTTCTTTTTCCTGGCAAAATCCTATTTGTCATGGAAATACCCACTTTATAAAGAGGTATGAGCAAAAGGAGGTTTGGATTTTGTTTTTGCTATAACATATCCTTTTACTGCAAACAAAGTGTGATGCAACTTATTTGCAGGGCAATTTAGCAAAACCTATTATAATTTTAATTTGAATATGCTTGGACCCAGCATTCCACTTGTAGGAATGTAAGGAAAAAAAAGTAGACCAGAACGTCTCCCTAGCAATGCTCACCATAATAAAATTGGAAATAAGATAAATGATCATTACCAGTTAATTATAATATCTTCACATAATGACATACTGAACCCATTAAAAATAATGAGGCAGCTGAACATGTAGTCAAGAGAAAAATGTTCAACATTTCCTGTTAAGTGAAAATAGCAGAAAGGAAGCATATAGGGACTTCCCTGGTAGTCCAATGGTTAAGACTTCATGCTTCTACCACAGGGGGCACGGCTTCAATCCCTGGTCGGGGAACTGAGATCCCACATGCCACGCAGCGCGGCCAAAATGTAATAAAAATTAAAAATAAAAAAAAATTTTTTAGAAGGAAGCATATAGCATATGATCCCAATTTTGATTTTTAAAATAAAGTTTATATATATTTATATAAGATTTTAAATGTATATTTAAATATAATGGAATACATATAAATGGTTTGGAGAGAGGGAAAATAGAAGAAAGTAAAGATTAAGAAGACCCTTCACTTTGACATGATGCATGTTACTGTACTCAAATTTTTTATAACTGGCATATTTTACATTTTTGATCAGAAACACACAGTTTAAAAAAAAAAATCTAGTTATCTTTCAAGTCTGCTCTCCAATGCATGCTTTAATGAGAAGTCTTTCCATAAAATGCTCCACAAAAAATAATAATGGTTCTGTACTCAAAACTTCCACAAGCCCAGAGTAGAGCCTGCCTGGTTTATTTTCTTCCTTCTGCAAATGTTGCCAAGCTCTCCAGGCGATCTGCCTATAGATGAGGATCTATATAACCTAAAGGAAAGCTAGTTTGTTAACTTCCCCCATCCACATATACAAAGGCTAGTATCACAACTCTATCTCCCTTCAAAATAAGGGCCTACTCGGGAAAGAGGCTTACACAACAGCAGAAGAAACCCATTTGGACATCTACTGGTCAGGGCTTGAAGCATACCAAGAACTGCCAAGAATCTGAGGAACACAAACAACTTAAAAACAGAAGGAACAATATGAACAAATGGAGCAACTAGCCCTTTAGTAAACAAATAACTCAGAAAAAAAGAAAACTTCTTAAAAATTCTAATTATTATTCTTACAATAATTTGAGGATATTTTTAAGAAATATTCCCAGTTAAAGATAGCTAACGGAGCACATACTTGTATTTTTGTCCCCCAGGAAACTCCATGAAATGAGAATAAAGAGGGAATTCCCTGGTGGTCCGGTGGTTAGGACTCAGCACTCTCACTGCCAGGGGCCCGGGTTTGATCCCTGGTCGGGGAACTAAGATCCCACAAAATGGCCACATGGCGCCACATGGCCAAAAAAAAGAGAGAGAGAGAATAAAAACAAAATAAATAAATAAAGGCTATCACCAGAGAGAGAAAGAGAGACAGAGACAGACACACAGACACTCTACGAGGGAATGAACAAAATTTGGGGAAAATCTAAAGCATATAGATGAATCATAACCAATGGAACTGGGCAAAGAAAGGCATGAGGTATAATAAGCTTAGTGGAGCTTGTAGTTAAATGGGGCATCAGGCTGCCCTGCAAAATCTCAGGTAAGCTCAGTACTCAGTACTTAGATACCTAAGAGGACATAAAGTAAGACATAAGGCTGAAATCAGAGTAACTGAAAATCTATAGACAGAACAGTCAAACACAACCACATTCCCACATTGTACCACCCAGTAGCCAGACAATTACCTCACAGGATAGAAGGGATTTATTAGTATCTCAGAGCAAAGCAATGGATTCTGGTTGTTAGGTGCTCAAAAGAAAAAAAGTTGATTCAGAAACAAAAGAAAACTTAAAAAAGAAAATCTTAATCCAAAAATAAAAAAATCCATTTACTCATAGAGAATTAGAAGATAAATACATCCTTAAAAGAAGAGCAGAATGCTATGGGAAAAAAACAAACAAGAAATAGCTCTATGTGATTAAATACATGACTGACAAAATAAAATTTCAATAGAAGAGTGAGAAGAGAAAGCCAAGGGAATAGCCCTGAAAAGGTACAAAAATAAAAAGAAACTGAAAACTGTTTACAGTAGGCCAAGGAATGTAATAGGATTACATTTGCTTCTTCAACTAAAGTCAAATGGATTCTCTTTCTTCCATACTCTATTGATTGCTTAAAACTATGCCACATTTTAATTGCTTCCTATTTGGGCATGACGTCCTTGTATTAATTTTTCCCCTTGAATTTTTTAAGACTTTTCTGTGGATGAGGTGGGGAGGCACTATGGGCTTTGGAATGAGTTTTGGAAATAAGAGAAAAAAGAAAATAAAAAGAAGCAAAGTTTGTGAAGTCTACAGAAGTAGGCAGAGAGCACAACTCATATTGAAAGGGAATAACCAGTGATAATGGTCAACCAAGAAATACCCAGCAGGTTCAGGAGGTTAGCATTGAGATGCCATGAGGAAACAGTAAAGAAAGGAAGACAGCCTTACCCACAGGTGTTCTATATAACATTATTACCACAGAAGAAGGTGTCAAGATGCCAAGTCAGTTGATACACCCTTAAATATTGGCAAAACAGTCCCACAACTCTGTTTGTTTTTTGTTTGTTTGTTTGTTTGTTTGGCTGCACTGGGTCTTCGTTGCTGCACGTGGGCTTTCTCTAGTTGCGGTGAGCAGAGGCTACTCTTCGTTGCAGTGCACCGGCTTCTCACTGCGGTGGCTTCTCTTATTGTGGAGCACCAGCTCTAGGCACACGGGCTTCAGTAGTTGTGGCACATGGGCTCTGTAGTTGTGGTTCGCAGGCTCTAGAGCACAGGCTCAGTAGCTGTGGTGCATGGGCTTAGTTGCTCCGCAGCATGTGGGATCTTCCCGGACCGGGGCTCGAACCTGTGTCCCCTGCATTGGCAGGGGGATTCTTAACCACTGTGCCACCAGGGAAGCCCCATTCCCACAACTGTTAAAAGAAAACAAAATTAGATACTTACCTGACAAAGAACTGGCCAGGCTTCCTCTCCGTAACTTAGAGTCATCCTGACTAAGTTGTCGTTGAAGTTTAGCTTTTCCAGTGGATGAAAATATGTCAGGATTACTGAGCTTCCTGAAGAGCAGGGGACTAAGTCCAGTTATCACATCCTTCAAAGTGAAAAAAGAAAAACATAAGCCTTTAATGTCTTTTCTGAAAGTATAAGAACTAACTTTATATTAAATATCTCTACAACATTCATTACAGTTAAAAAGTGCCAACATTTTATATTTCCTGTTCAACAGCTAAAGCCAGAAACAAATTTCTTAGTGACAGCTGTTTGGGTATGCTGTGAATGATGTGGGACATTGAGTATAAAATGTCAAAGGAAAAATAGGGGATGAGTTTCACAAGGTGACACAATAAGGCACTTTGACAGGCTATATTATTCATAATGAGTACATGTCTACTTATGTTTATTTACTTTTCTCCATTTATTCACACTCTTCCTGTATCTAGTAAAGCATATTTTAGTTTTCAAAAAATCATAAATAATAGACCTTCCTTTACCTGTCATATAAAGTTAGAAATACCCCTAACATTCAATTAATGCTAAAGTAACACTTTGAGCCTTCTTTATGTCTATAATAGGAGCTAAACTCATGTTTTCAATGAAAAATTATAATAGTACAATGGAGGAAATACAGACAATATGAAGCATTGACAGTGCCTTCCCATTGCCTTTATTTTAGTCTAACCCATCCCACCCCATCCCAATGCCACTTCCTCCTCACTCAGCATCATCAAGATGCAGACATTTTAAAGCAAACACCCATCTAATTAGCAGCATTAATGAGGAAATATTCTGGGTAAAAAAATTAAAAATAAGGCAAATGAGGCCTATCTTTTATATTTCAGTGAAGGAAGCTACAACAAACACAGATAAGTAGCACATCAATCTGACCTGGACAGTACAAAGACAAACTGAGAAGCATAAGGAGAAATAACTGAAATCTATGTTACCTGCCATTTGAAAAACAAGACACAAGCAACTGGTACCATAGCAATACTCAAAGCCACAGGGGGGTGGGAAATAAATGGAAAGATGCCTGCCTCCTTGAGAAAAGATTTTTTTAAAGCCTCTAGAGAGGACTTCCCTGGTGGCACAGTGCTCCCAATACAGGGGGCTCAGGTTCGATCCCTAGTCAGGGAACTAGATCCCACATGTATGCCGCTACTAAGAGTTCGCATGCCACAACTAAGGAGCCAGCGAGCTGCAACTAAGGAGCCAATGTGCCGCAACTAAGGAGTCAGTGAGCCACTACTAAGGAGTCCACCTGCCGCAACTAAGACCCAGCACAACCAAATAAATAATTTATAAAAAAATAAATAAAGCCTCTAGGGTCATATACTGTGACCGGTGAGTTCACACACAGGAAAGTACAAACATTGCTTAGTGGTGGCCATCCAGAATGTAATTTACAAATACCCCAGCATAAAAAGAAGAGTGAAGTTGATGAAAAATAACTGAAGAGAAAAGGAAAAAGGTTTTTTTCATCTGTTTTGGGGGTTTTTTTTTTTTTGTGGCCGCACAGCGTGGCTTGTGGGATTTTAGTTCCCCAACCAGGGACTGAACCTGGGCTCTCGACAGTGAGAGCACAGAATGCTAACCACTGGACCACCAGGGAATTCCCGAGGAAAAAGTATTTTTAAAATTGGTAGTAAATGAGACTTCCCTGGTGGTCCAGTGGTTAAGACTCCACGCTCCCAGTGCAGGGTACGCGGGTTCAATCCCTGGTCAGGGAACTAAATCCCGCATGCCGCACCTAAGATCCCTCATGTTGTAACTAAAAGATCCAGCAGGCCACAACAAAGATCTCACACACAGCAACAAAGATCCCATGTGCCGCAACTAAGACCCAGCATAGCCAAATAAATAAATAAATAAAAATAAATATTTTTTTAAAAATTGGTAGTAAATGGATAAAAGGATAAAGGGGGCTATTTAGGCACTGTACCATTAAAGCAACTGATGTGCCCATCCAACTCTAACAGGAATGAGCAGGGAGAAAGGGGAATTGGAAGGAGTAGTCAATGCAAAAAGAGAAGGCAGCAAGGGAACAGCCTATATTCCCACCAACTGGTGTGTCGAGGATGAAACAGTACCTACGCATCAAGTAGAAACCATGAAGAAAGCAGGGTCTGGGCACTAATGCTGGTAACCCACCAAAAAGGGCTGGCCACTCACAGAAGCAACACCCCAGCAAGCAGCTTTGGGTGGAGGGAAGTGAGAAGGCCTTGTAAGATATCATGCTGAAGGAATATCCTATGTGAAGGCAATATGGAAAGGAAGGTATCCCAAAAATACCTTACAAATGAGCTACTTGAGAGAGCCAGCACTTGGATCCCTGCTACACTGTATGGATGAACAGTTAGTCTTAGCCATAAAAGGATCGACAGCCGATAGGACTAGATCAGCACCAGTTAAAAGAAAGTTGTGGCTCATGGGCTCTAGAGCACAGGCTCAGTAGTTGTGGCGCAAGGGCTTAGTTGCTCCGCAGCATGTGGGATCCTCCCGGACCAGGAATCGAACCCATGTCCCCTGCACTGGCAGGCGGATTCTTAACCACTGCGTCACCAGGGAAGTCCCAAAAGAAAGTCATATCCTTTTCAATCTCCCTATTCCCTATCATAACATACCAAAGTAAAGAAGCCAGAAAACAGAGGAGAGGAATAATGAAAGCAGATCATGCACCTTCTTATTCCAAGTCTCCCCTGTCAAAACTTTGCAAAGGGAAGGAAATATAAATGAGAAATGAAATTTAACTTTTAAATCAGGACGTCTTTTTAACTTTTACTTAAGTATATTACTCATTTCAGAAAAGTACATATATCTAAGCATATAACTCAATAAATTTTGCAAGTTAAACATATCCATGGAACCAGCATCAAGATTTAAAAAAAAAAAAAAAGACATAACCAAGCATTCCAGAAAGCCCCCTGTGCACCCTTCTAGTCACTACACTATCCCTCCAGGGTAACTACTATCTAGGCTTCGAACAGAATATTAGATAAATGGAATCACACTGTATGAACTGTTCCGTATCTTGCTTCTCTTGCTCAGCTAGACTGCACTTTTTAAAACAGCAGAACATTATTGAATTTACCAAAGAATTCATTAAAAGACAGGAAAAGAGAATGAAGCAAATAAAACAGAACCACACATAGCCCAAGAAAGAAAAAGGGCATGGGAAGAGGAACTTCCTTTCTAACTTCCAAACTAATTTGCTTCTTGCAGTTTTCTAGTTCCCATTTCTAGTCACTTATGAGAGATCCAGCCAAACCACATGTTTTCAGATTCAACAGGATACCACTGTACCCTTATAGTAAGCTCCTCCTTTCTGCTTTAATTGGATCAAATTTCTATCTATCTATTCCTATCATTTCTACTATCAAATGATTCTTCAGCAAAATAGGGAGTTAAGGAGGGGAAGGAGCCTAGGATGACTTCCAGGTTTCTGGCGTGGATAGTATCCCAGGGAATATAGCAAGAGAAACAATATTACAAATAAAACACTATTATGGCAATATTAACATAACTACAAATTGCAGTACTCTTCCAGTAACTATTAGGGAAACTATAAACAGTTAACGTGAAAGAAATAAAACAAAGAAGACATGAATAACTCTCTTCAACTATAAGAGGGCTATCTCCTCTGTTATAGGAGAGTAAACTTCTTACTTCAGAGGCCAGTTTGATATACTGGATAAAAATAACAGAAGGAGAAGTAGGTTTAATTATAGGAAGAACCATCTAACAGTGAAAAAAGGCCGTCTTAAAAGGAATGGACTGTGCCCTTAGGATACTGAAAAAGTAAGGTGAAAGTTGGCCTAAGCAGTGACTCTCAAAATGTGGTCCCCAGACCAGCAGCAGCAGCATCACCTGTGAACTTGTTAGAAAGGCAAATTCTAGGGCCCCACCCCAGATCTACTAAATAGGAAATTCTGGGGGAGGGGAGCAGCAATCTGTGTTTTAACAAGCCCTCTAGGTGATTATGAAGCACACTAAAGTTTGAGAACCACGAGACTAAATAAAAAACTTTCAATATGATGCCATCAACACAAATATATGTTGACCAATTGTGAGGATCGTGTCACAAATTATTTGAAATTGACTTAAAGTACTCAAGTTTGCAATCAGTATACTCTCTTAATTAAATGAAAGCAGGTTCTTGGTAAATACTATCAATGAAATAAAGTCAGTTCACTTACGTTACAACATTCTTTCTTAAGTGAGATTTTTTTAAAAGGCAGAATTACAGCCTGCATGCCAGAAATTACATACAACATGTATTTATCTATTGTAACAATAACATATCTAATATATGACATGTAAATTTCAACTGTCAAAAAAAAGGTTGAAAATTGCCTGGCTACACAATTTCTACATGCTCCTTCCAACTCTAAGAGCTTATTGCTTTCTCTTTTAATTCAGAGTACTAAGTTGTGGCTATTTTGCCTATTGCTCTGGGAGTCCTCACAGAGAGTCCTCCCTCTCTTGGTCAGAACCATCTCCCTCCTCCACAATATCAAAGCAAATCTCAGGCTAACTTTACCCACAAGGCTAGTGTTGTGTTTATACTGTATCATGCTATTAAGGATAGGATTAGAAGTAAGCAAAGGACTCACAGCTGAAAACAGAAGTCCACACACTAAACACTTGTCTATCAGGCTAAGAACCTGGGCTCTCAATAGGAGTTGTCTTATCCCATATGAATGGTAATTCAGTAGGTGAAGAAAAATCCATATCCTATGGCAGATTCTTCCTGACCTACCTTGCCAAGAGTCAAACCCAGGTGCCACACTAATCAAAGTACATTCTCTTAATCCTTATCAAAAAACCTTTGCTTGATATGTACATGCAAAAAAAAAGAACCCTGACCCATACCTCAGGCATATCAAAGACAACATATATAAAAATTAACTCTAAGTGGATCATGAGTCTAACTATAAAACCTAAAAGTATAAACATTCAAAAGAAAATACAAGAGTAAATTTTTATACTTTGAGTTAGATAGCATTCTTAGATAACACACAAAGCCTAAGTTTAAAAAGAACAAATTTATAAATAGACTTCATCAAATTTAAAAACTACTACTCTTCAAAAGATACTGTTAAAAAATGAAAACAAATCACACAGGAGGAAGAATATTTGCAAAACACATCTGAGAAAGACTGGCATTCAGTATATATAAAGATCTTTCACAATTCAATAATAAGAAAACACACAAGCCAATAAAAAAACATGAGCAAGAAAACTGAACAGACATTTCAGCAAAGAAGAGGCAAATATGGCAAATGAACACATGAAACCATTCTCAACATCATTTATCATTGGGGAAACAAAGATTAAAATCAAGTGAAAGATAACATCAGCAAAATGGTGGAGTACACAGCTCCAAGCTAACATTCCCCCACAGAAACACTGAAAAACAAGCAGAAATTGTGACCACCCAGAGGGGTGGGATAGGGAGGGTGGGAGGGAGGGAGACGCAAGAGGGAAGAGATATGGGGATGTATGTATATGTATAGCTGATTCACTTTGTTATAAGGCAGAAACTAACACGCCATTGTAAAGCAATTATACTCCAATAAAGATGTTAAAAAAATAAATTTAAAGAAAAAATTTTTAAAAAAAAAGAAAATCAAATGAGATAAAGGATGTGAAAACAAACAAAAAAAACAAGCAGAAACTGTCAGAACCACCTTTGTCAGACTCTGGAAAATAGTCAAAGGTTTATGGCAACCAAGAGAATGCTGAATCAAGAAGTCAACTTAAAAATGGTAGGAGAGGGGCTTCCCTGGTGGCACAGTGGTTGAGAATCTGCCTGCCAATGCAGGGGACACGGATTCGAGCCCTGTTCTGGGAAGATCTCACATGCCGTGGAGCAACTAGGCCCGTGAGCCACGCAACAAGAGAGGCCGCAATAATGAGAGGCCTGCGCACCACGATGAAGAGTGGCCCCCACTTGCCGCAACTAGAGAAAGCCCTCCCACAGAAACGAAGACCCAACACAGCCATAAATAAATAAATAAATAATTTTTTTAAAAAAAGTTTAAAAAAAAAATGGTAAGAAAGCTTTGTGGCATTTTTACTTGCCCTCACCCTACCCACTCCTTGATGTGGAGGCAATCTTAAAGACATCAGGTGGTGTTCCAAGTGTGGGACTCTGGCCCCTGGTTCCAGAAGGAGCAGAACAGACCTTACTTGCAAATTATCGTTTATACCTGTTATAACTTATCTGACGACTACCTGAAGGACTAACACAAGGCACTCCTCTCTATTTCACCTCACTCACAATCTTCTCAAGGTGGAAAAGCAGCAAGTATTGCTTAAAACCCTGTATGGTGACCCAAACACCAACAGCCACTTGGGCAAAAGATTAACAATGAGACATTCAACTGACTGCCTGAGATCTGGGGGAGAAAAGAGAGAGTTTCTTTGGGAAATTAGGGCAATCAAAAACACCTGTGTATATATGGAAATTTAGAAAGCCCAGGGTGAAATGCATGCTCAGGAAAGACCTAAAAAGATTTTAAGCTTTCATCTCAAGCTGATCCCTAGACTCAGCACAAGTCTGGCTAAGGGCCAAAGGAGGGCACAAAGTCAATCTGCAAAGACCAGGATGTGTGTTTGTTTGTTTGCTTAGCTCCTGGCAATCCAGGAAATCTTCATCAAAACACAAGCTAAGTAACAGAGACTTCAGTATCACACACAGCAAGAAATACAGTTTCTACAAAAAAGGTTGGAAAACTCACTAGACAAATGGACAACTACAGCCTTCAACAATCAAAAAACAGCAAAGCCTGGGGAAAGGGAAAAAGCTGTATTCCAGAGTTACCAATATTCAAATGTCCAAATTTCAACAACAAAAAATCACAAGACATATAAAGAAATAAGAAGGTATGGCCCACTCAAAGAATCAAAATAAATTAACAGAAACCACCCCTGAGGAAGCCCAGCACTGGACTTAGCAGTAAATTTTAAATTGATTGTCTTAAATATGCTCATATCAGTAAAGGAAAACATGGACAAAGAACTAAAGAAAATCAAGAAAACAATGAACAAAACAAGACTATCAACAAAAAGACAGAAATTATAAAAAAGAACCAAACAGAAATTCAGGAGATAAAAAGACCAATAAGTAAGTGAAAAATTCAGTAGGGGGTTCAATAGCAAATTTGAGCAGACAAAGACAGAATCAGCAATCTCGAAGACAAGATAATTAAAACTATACAGTCTGAGGAACAAGAAAAAAAAAATAATGAAGAAAAGTGAAGAGAGCCTAAGGGACCAGAGGGACATCTTCAAAAGAAACAATATATGCATTAAGGGAATCCCAGAAGGAGAAGAGAGAAAGGGGAAGAAAGAATATCTGAAGAAATAACTGCCAAAAACTTCCCAAATTTGATGAGAGACACGAGCCTACATGTTCAGAAGCTCAATGAACTTCAAGTAGGTTAAACTCAAACAGACCCACATCTAAACATATCATAATCAAACTGTTGAAGCTAACAACAAGGAGAAGATATTCAAAACAGTAAGAAAGATGCAATTCATCATGTACAGGGGATCCCCAATCAGATTAACAGCCAATTTTGCATCAGAACTATGGAGTCCAGAAGGAATGACCTATTTAAAGTGCTGACAGGAAAAACTGTCAACTTAGATTTCTACCCAGATAAACAAAAGCTGAGGGAGTCTATTACCACTACACTGGCCCTAAAAGGAATCCTTCAGGTTGAAATGAAAAGACACAAAACAGGAACTTCAAGTCATATGAAGATATAAATATCTCCAGTAAAGGTAACTACATGAGCAAATATAAAAGTGAGTATTATTATATTTTTGGTTTATAACTCCACTTTTTATTTCCTACATGATTTAAAAGACAAATACATAAAAATAATTATAGATCTATGTTACTGAGCACACAATGTATGAACATATAATTTGGGAGAACAACATAAAGGGGGGTGGGAGAATAGAGGTGTATAGGAGCAGAGTTTTTGTATGTTATTGAAGTTGGTACCAATTCAAACTAGATTGTTATAAATTTAGGATGTTACGTGTAATCCCTGTGGCAAAGCAAAAAGAAAATATAAAAAAAGCACACACAAAAGGAAATGAAAGGGGATCAAAATGGTTCATTACACCAAAAAAAAAATTATTTTTCAACTAAACACAAAAGATGGCAGTAACAGAGGAAATGAGAGACAAAAGGGTATAAAACATACATGATAAAAATATTTCAATGAGCAAAGTTATCCATACTTGAATCAAAGGGAAAAATAAAACATAAAGAAGAACCAAATGGATATTTTAGAACTGAAATATATAATAACCAAAATAAAAAAACTGAGTGAATAAGCTTTTCAGCAGAACATAGAGGACAGAATAAAGAAACAGTGAACTGGAAGACAGAAGAACAGAAGTTATTCAACATGAACAACAAAGTGAAAACAGTAAACAGAGGCTTCGGGACCTATGGTTCTGTAATTAAAGATCTAATGTCTGTGTCATTGGAGTCCAAAAGGAAAGGACAAAGAGAGAAAGAAAGAAAAAGTACTAGAATAAATCATGGCTGAAAACCTCTCAAATGTGTGAAGAAGACATAAACCTACAGATGCAAGAAGCTGAGTGAACCCCAAGCAGAATAAACCCAAAGAAATATGCCAGGAAACATTATAATTAAAATTCTGAAAAATTACAAACAAAAGAAAAAAAAAACGTTTGAATGACAGATTTCTCATCAGAAACTATATAGTCCAGAATAAAGTGGCAGCACAGTATTTTTCCAGCATTGAAAGAAAAGAACTGTCAACCCAGAAGCAACAACCAGGGAAAAGGACCTTCAGAAATAAGGATAATTAAGAGACTTTATCGGCAGCAAACCTATCCTAAAAGAATGGCTAAAGAAAGTTCTCTAAACAGAAAGGAAATAATACAATAAGCAACTTTAGGAACAGAGAAAGAACACAGTGAGTAAAAAATGCAGATAAATACATTAGCATTTCCTTCTGTAACATACGATTTTAAAATTTACTAAAGACATTTATGCTACAAAACATGAATCAGATTCAAATAAACTCACCAGTGAGGTGAGAGAGCTTAAGAAAAAATTAGAAATAAAAGATCAGTTAAGAAATGACGGGGCCCCACCTCCCAGCCGCTCCGTAAGGAGAGTGAACTCCCTGAGACTAGGGGCCATATACCTTTGCACCCTCAGCAGGACCCAGGACAAGACTGGTACAAGGCACGATTCAGCAAATGTTTGTTAAATGGGAGCAAAAAATTAAATTCCAGCCTGCCTGCCTCCAAGGCCTACATGTTTGACCACCATGCCACACTGCTCCAGTGAAGACTCACTTACAGACTGATGGAAGATGGCTGAACCAAGAAAAATGATCTTATCTCATGCTTCAGTGACAAAATAAAAGCCATCAGACATGGGAGAATTGTTCCAGGGCCTTCATCTTCCCACCACTGAATCTCGAAACCTCCCAGTATCTGTGTTCATCTTTTGTCTCATTCCTTCCTGTTACCATGAAGGGCTTGAGGACCTCTCCTTCTCTCTGAGGCCCAGTGTCCTAGACCCGAGCCCCTCCTTTCCCTTCTATTATTCCCTTTCTCTTCTGTGTTCCCATCTGGTCCTTCTTTATGGTCTCTGGGTCATTCCCAGCAGCAAACAAGCATAGTCTAGTATCTCCCATCTTAGAAAAATCATTCTTTGCCCCTCCTCCTACCATCACCTTAGCTCTCTGGGTTCTGTTCCCATTCACAGCCATGTTTCACAAGGAAATCGCCTACACACCTAGCTCCACTTCAGCAGGAAGGGGGGGGGGGTAGTGTTTTATTCCCTCTGACCTCAGGGAGGGTCCTATAACAATCTACCCTCCCACCAGTACTCTATCCAATTATTCCTGTTTTTTAAATTTTATTTATTTTTCATGATAATACATTATAAATTTTATAATATACATATCTGTACAGTTTGAATAAATTATAAAACAAATACCTATGTACCTGTACCCATCACCCAGCTTCAAAAACAAATCATTTCTGAATGACAAAACCCACCATGTAGCCCTCCCCAGTCACATCTCCTTCCCCTGCCTGAGGTAACCAGTGTCATTTTTCATGCCTTGCTTTTTTGTATGGTTTTACAACATATTACTGCATCCATATATTGTAAAATTTTGCATGTTGTTCAACTTTATATAAACATATTCTTTCATGACTTTTTTTTTTTTTTTTTTTTTTTGGCTGTGTTGGGTCTTCGTTTCTGTGCGAGGGCTTTCTCTAGTTGCGGCAAGTGGGGGCCACTCTTCATCGCGGTGCGCGGGCCTCTCACTGTCGCGGCCTCTCTTGTTGCGGAGCACAGGCTCCAGACGCGCAGGCTCAGTAGGTGTGGCTCATGGGTCTAGTTGCTCCGCAGCATGTGGGATCTTCCCAGACCAGGGCTCGAACCCGTGTCCCCTGCATTGGCAGGCAGATTCTCAACCACTGCACCACCAGGGAAGCCCTTTCATGACTTTTTTGAATCAGTAGTAGGTTTCCTGAGTTTTATCCATGTTGATACATGTAGCTGGAGTTCATTCATTTATTTCATTATAGTATTCCATTGTAAAAAAAAAAAAAGAAATGACTAAACTTGAAGGAACACAAGAGAGAATACAAACAAGAGATAATGCCTTAAGAGGCACAGAAGATGAAATGTTTTGGGTTTTTCTGTTTGTTTGTTTGTTTGATTTTTTTATGAAGAGGAAAAAAAATGTTTGAGAGAAAATGGTATGCTGAAGAGAAGCAAAGAAGATCCAACATACAGCAAATAGAAGTCCCTGCAGAAGAAAATCAAAGCAAGGCAACAGAACAAATATCAATACTAAAATTATAATTCAATAACTTTGCTGAAATTAAAACTATATATATGAAAACTACATCCTGGAAGAGCACACCACGTGCATGACATATAAATCCAAAATGACCAACACCAAGATATATTCTAGTATAATAACTGGACTTTAACAGAAAAATCCTTTCAGCATTAAAAAAAAAAACATGACCTATAAGAAAAACCTGCATCACCATCAGACTATGACAACAATTTTTTTTTTAATATTTATTTATTTGCACTGGATCTTAGTTGCAGCAACGCAGGCTCCTTAGTTGTGGCAGGCATGTGGGATCTAGTTCCCTAACCAGGGATCAAACCCGGGCCCCCTGCATTGGGAGCATGGAGTCTTAACCACTGTGCCACCAGGGAAGTCCCGACAACAATTCTTTATGCCAGAAGAAAAACAGAGTTACATATATAAGATACTCAAAGAAAGGCAGTATGAGCCCAGGATTTTATATCCAGGAAAACTAATCTTCAAGGTAAAGGGCACAGGCAAAATGTTATCAATATAAAATAACTCAGGGAATATTGTTCCAAAAGGTCCTTCCTAAGGAATCTACTAGAGAACAAGATTCATACAATCAGGACTTCCCTGGCAGTCCAGTGGTTAAGACTCTGCGTTTCCACTGCAGGGGGCATGGGTTCGATCCCTGGTCGGGGAGCTAAGATCCCACATGCCACCCGGTGCGGCCAAAGAAAATAAAAAATTAAATAAAATAAACACATGTTTAAAAACAAAAGATTCATACAATCAAAATAACTAGAATGATGAGGTTCTACTGCATAGCACAGGGAACTATATTCACAGGGAACTTGTAATAACCTATAATGGAAAAGAATTTGAAAAAGAATATATATATCCATATATCTATATATAAATATATATATATATCTGAATCACTTTGCTGTATACCAGAAACTAACACAACACTATAAATCAACAATACTTCAATTAAAAAAAAAAAAACTAGAGATATATCAATATGGTGATTAGCATTAAATATATGGTCATTTATAAAATTATAAATAAGTGTTCATTAAAAGGGAGAGAGTATAGTATATAATGGCTATATGATCTGACAATGTAGATATAGGTCAACCAAAAAATGAGAGGAGAAGGTGGAGACAGCATACACACAAAAATTTTTTAACAGTTTTCCTTAATCATTGGTGGTAGTACATTAGTAGTGCCACTAGAGACTGTTATACAGTTAACATATGATAAAGCAAATTAGTAATTCCTGGATATTCTAATTCTATCATCCCCTGAGTCTTTGGGAACATGATTCTTGGTATGAAAGAAAGGAGATACTAATGTAGTAAATGGGAGATTAAGTTTAAAAAAAACCTCTGTAGTCCTTTGTCAATATCACTGTTGACTGCCAAGATAGTTTTTATTATATATATTTCTAACTCTATCCACTGAAAAGTCATAGGAACAATGATCAACCTAGTAGCAATAAGTATCCCTAGGATCTAGACTGCAGGTGTTCTGAAATTCCATTTCCCATTAAAAGAAGCCAGGAGTTCTTAGAGAAACAGCTAATGCCAGGTCTAAGGTGGAAAATGAGCCTGGAACAGTTCAACGTAAGAGATAGAAAGAAAATTATCAAAATTATTAGGACTGGGTCAAAAAGACTAAGGAACCAATTTGAAGAGGCTCTTCCTAGACAACAACAGGACAATGTGAGCTTCAATTAGCAGTAAAAAAAAAAAAAACACATAAAATATGGGTTGAAACCCATCAAATACATTTAAATGTACGACTCCACACTGATAATAAAAAATAACTAACTGATCACCATCTGAAGATGACAGGGAACCAATTTATTACCTTAAAAACTAGGTAAATAAAAGGAAAGAATCAGGCCATTCTTACATGAACTATACCACTGGGAATCAAACAGTAGATGAGAAGCATCTCCTTAAAATGCTATGCCACCTAATAAATGAAAACAAAATGATAGAATTATATGACTACTTTGCAACTCCCAATCAGCGAATCTCAGCACTGAGCATCAGCAACTGCTACAATCAAAGAGCAAAAAGCAGACATCACATGCCTCCTGTTGAAAGAACACACTACCACCCAAAATCTTGCCAAAGGAACTGAACCTGAGGCTGATTAAGCCTCTGTATCCAGCTGTAATTTGCAGGAAATACAACAGGACATAAAACATTTTGAAATGCACCATAACTATGCAATCTAGACTTTGGGAAACTCTACAGGCCAAATGCCCCAAGGTTCTTCAACTTTCAGATTTTAAGGAAAAGGAAGAGATGAAAGGAAAAGATTAAAAAGAGACAGGGACTTCCCTGGTTGTCCAGCGGTTAAGACTCGCGCTCCCAAGGCAGGGGGCCCCGGTTCAATCCTTGGTCAGGGAACTACACACCACATGCCACAACTAAAGATCCCGTGTGCCGCAACTAAGACCCAGCACAGCCAAATAAATAAATAAATAAATTTTTTTTTTAAAAAGCATGAGATATCATTTCTATCCACTAGGATAGCTAGATTTTTTAAAAATGGAAAATAACAAGTGCTAGCAAGGTCACAGACAAACTGGAACCCTTGTAAATTGCTGGTGGGAATGTTAAAATGATACACCCACTGTGGAAAACAGTTTGACAATTCCTCAAAAACTTAAACATAGAAAGATCATATGATCCAACAATTCCACTCCTGTATATAGAAACAAAAAACTGAAAAACAGGTGTACAAACAGAAACTTGTACACAAATGTTCATAGGGGTACTACCACAATCACCAAAAGGTAGAAACAACCCAAATGCCCATCAGTTGATGACTGAATAAACCAAATGTGGTATATCCATATAATGGAATATTACTCAGCCATAAAAAGGAATGACATACTGATAAATGCTACAATATGGATGAATCTCAAAAACATTATGTTAAGTAAAAGAAGCCAGACATAAAAGGCCATGTATTGTATGATTCCCTTTATATGAAATGTTCACAGTTCACAGCAGAAAACAGATTAGTGGTTGCCAGGGACTGGGGGAAGGAGGAAATATTCTGGAACAAGATAGTGGTGATGGTTATACATTTGAATGTACTGAATGTCACTAATCGTAAATTGTATGTTAAGTGTATTTTACCACAATTTAAGAAGTCAAAGCACATGTAGAGGTAGGGTGTCTAGGGCCACACTTCCTTCCAGGAGCCTATTCAAGTGAAAATAGCTGAGACTCAGTCGCCTTCCTCTCTGGCTTCCCTTGGCTTCCTTCTGGCTTTTTTCTCTTCCACATGGCTGGGCGGACAAACTGAGAAATGCCTACAGAAGGCTATCACTAGCCACCAAGACCTGAAAGAGTGTGGGGGTTGCCAGAGACTAGCTCTACCACAGACGGAGGAAAACAAGCTTTTCCAGACCTCCTAGGTATTCTTGCAAAAAGGCCTTTACATGCATTCAAAACGGTTATTACCCAAAACTCTGTGGGCCTATAAGGAATGAAGGTTCTAGGTGGTCTATACCCAGAATAATAGGATTTCTACATAGTTCTAGCTGAGGACCATATTAGGGTTTGAGGGCTATGGCAAGGACTAGCTAGATATTGACCAAACATGATTCACCTTCCTGCTGGGCACAAGCTATGGCCCTATGATTGAATTCTGGCAACAGAATATGGGTGGAAGTGATTAAGCCATTTCCAGGTCTGCCCATCAACAACTCCCACAGGATTCCCCCACTTGCCTCAGGTGACCTGGGAAGCCATGTGTAGAAAATGGTAGAGCCTCCATTAGTCTAGGTTCTTTTGAATGTATTTTTTACAGCAACTAATGTTCTTAAATATAAAAGACTACTGGGACTTCCCTGGTGATCCAGTGGGTAAGACTCTGCACTCCCAATGCAGGGGGCCCAGGTTCGACCCCCGGTTGGGGAACTAGATCCCAAATGCATGCTGCAACTAAGAGTTCGCATGCTGCAACTAAGAAGTCCGCATGCCACAACTGAGAAGTGCGCATGCCGCAACTAAAAAAAAAAAAAAAAGATCCTGCATGCTGCAATGAAGATCCCCCGCGCCTCAACTAAGACCCAGCATAGCCTAAACAAATAAATAAATATTAAAATATATATATATATAGAGAGAGAGAGAGAGAGAGAGAAGACTACTAGCATGAGAGCTAGTAGTAAAATGTCCCATTCTCTTACTGGTCAAAGGGAGGACTCAGATTTCCTGGGGTCACCTAAAAAAAAAATCATCTTGGTAACACCCTTTTGAAACAACTTAAGGACTTTTAAAAAATTAATACCAACTTTTTTTTTTTTTTTGGCTGTACCGCGCACCTTGCAGGATCTTAGTTCCCCAACCAGGGATTGAAACTGGGCCCGTGGCAGTGAAAGCACAGAGTCCTAACCACTGGAATGTCAGGGAATTCCCAATGCCAACTATTTTTAAACTCTTTTGTCTTTAAAATATTCTTGAAGATCTCAAATAGTCATGAAAATTAGAAGGCCAGACAGTACTATATTACCTCTGCTTTGCTGAAATACAGGCAGAGAAACTATGTGGCTTGCTAACCTCCCAACAAATTAAAGGTTAAAGGATTTGTGCATCTGCTACCCAGGTTCACTCTTAGAAAGTATTTTGTTACATTAAAGTTGGTACAACTAAAACGATATTACAGAATTTTAAAATGCGGTTTCCTTGGCCTGAATTTGCTCTTAATTATGTTCTAAAATCTAGGGAGACTATAATATCTTCTAAGCCAGTTACTTAAGAAAGAAATCCATAAAAGTTTCCCTAAAGGGAAAAACGCACAAATTAAAGCCATCTTTTCAAGCTGAACAAAGTAAAAGAAGAGTTCAATAACACCAACAAATCAAACGTCAAGACATACCTTTTTCTTATATTTCTTTATAAAACCAGATGAGAACACAGAAAAATATGAACTCTATATTCACACATTCTATGCACTTACCCTAAAAATATAATAATTAACCATTATTGAGCACTCACTGGTATCAGGCTTTGTAATAAGTGTTTTACGTGGATTAATTTATTAAATCCTAACAATAACCCTATGAAATTGGTAATGATAGTATGTCCATTACATATATATGGGATAAGTAAGGCTTAAAGAACTTAAGTAACTTGCATCAGTCATAGAGCTGGAATCTGAGGTCAGAGAATGACTTAATCACTATACATTCACTCAAGAAATATTTATTTAGTACCTCCTATATACAATTCTAGAAGCTGGAGATACAGCAGTAAGGAAAAACCAGCCCAAATTCCTACCCTCATGAACCATATATTCTAATGTGTGAGAATGACAATAAATAACAAATATGTGACAGTAACAGGTGAATAAAGGACATGAATAAAAAGAGGGGAAGGGAATGACTAAGAGTGCTACTTTAAAAAGGCTGGTCAGGCTTCCCTGGGGGCGCAGTGGTTAAGAATCCACCTGCCAATGCAGGGGAAACGGGTTCGAGTCCTGGTCCGGGAAGATCCCACATGCCACGGAGCAACTAAGTCTGTGCGCCACAACTACTGAGCCCGCTCGCCTAGAGCCCGTGCTCTGCAACAAGAGAAGCCACCACGATGAGAAGCCCACACACCGCCACGAAGAGTAGCCCCCGCTTGCCGCAACTAGATAAAGCCTGCATGCAGCAATGAAGACCCAACGCAGCCAAAAATAAATAAAATAAACAAATTTATTTTAAAAATAAAAATAAAAATAATAAAAAAGCTGGTCAAGGAAGGCCTCTATCTGAACAGAGACCTAAATGAAACGAGGAAGCCAGTCATATAAATATATCCAGAAAAAGAACACCTCAGGTAGAGAAAACTACCAAGTATAGAAGTCCTCAAATAATAATTTTTAAAATGTCCTCATGCAGGAGCATGCTTAATATATTTGGAGACCATCAAGGTAGCCAGTGTGAACAGAGCTCAGTAACAAGAGGAGTAGGAGGAAATGAGGTTAGAGAAGGCCAAGAGGCAGATCATGTAGACTCTTAAGTACAAAGCAAGCACCTTCCATTTTGATCAACTGTGATGGAAAGCCACTTTTGAGTAGGGGATGGTAACAAACTTTGATTTTAGCTTTTACAGGATGATACCGACCTTGCTGTGTGCAAATTCTCATGGGGGCAGAGGGGAGAGGAGGTAAAAGAAAAGAATCAGGAAGACAGGTTTGGAGACTTTTATAGTAATCCAGATGAAAGATGATAGAGGCTAAGATTAGGGTAGTGATGGAGTTAGTGGGGAAAAGTCTCATGCAATTTGAATGTAGCACCAACCAGAACTGATGGGCTGAATGTGGAATATGAGGTTAAGAAAAGAATCAAAACCAACTTCCATGTTTTGCTCTAAGGAAATGAGTGAATGATAGTGCCATTTATTGACATGGGAAAGACTGGGGAAGAAGTGGAATGGGAAGTGAAAAACAGGGTTCAGCTTTGGACCCATTAAGTTTGAAAGGTCTATTAGCTACCCAAATAGAAATGTTACATACACAACTGAAAATAGGAGAGCTCAAAAGAAAGGTCAAGACTAGAGAAGTAAATGTGGGAATCAGCAGCACAGAGATGGAATGTAAAGTAATACAATCTGATGAGATTACATCAGGAGAGAGAATAGACTGCAAAAGCAGATTAAATACTGAACCCTCTCAAGCACCAGTGAGATTGGAAGAAAACCAAGACAGCATGGTCCCAGAAGCCAAATGATGGAATGCTCAACCATGTCAAAAGCAACAGGTTGAGTGAGATGAAGACTGAAAACTGGCCACTGGGTTTGACCAATGATGACCTTGACATAAGTGTTTCAGTGGAATGACGGAAGGCTAAAGCCTGACTTGACTGGAATGGGTTCAAGAGGAGAGGAAATGAAAGAAGATATAGACAACTCTTTCAAGTAGTTTTGTTATAAAGAGGAGCACTCTCCTACTCACAATTATTTCGTATCCCTTGCTCTTTTGCCTGAATAACTGCAAGAGCCTCTTAACTGGTTCCACATACCCATTTAGTCAATGCTCACTAAAGTAGCCAAATAAGTGGGATTAAAATGAATGTTAGATCAGGTGATTCTTATGCTCAAAACTCTCCAATGGTTTCTCATCTCGTTCAACATGAAAGTCAAAATCCTCAGAGCTGCCTGTAAGACCCTTACCAATCTGAAACTCTCCACAATTCAGCCCTCCTCTCCCCACCTTTCCCCTCTGAGTTCACCTAGTACTCCTCCTCTTACTCACTCTACTCCAGGCACACTTGGCTTCCTTGGTGTTCCTCAAACACAAATTTTAGAGCTGGAGGTATGCTTCTACCCCAAGGTGCTTCCTATTCCCTCTACCAAGTATACTCTTCCCCCCACATAATCTAAATGCCTCAATCTCTTACATTCTTCAGGTCTTTACTCAAACATCTCATTCCAAAGAGATGCCTTTCCTGATAATGCTATTTAAGCCATAAAATCCCCCATCACTCTATATCCCCCTTCCCTGCTTTATTGTCTTCGTAGTATTTATCACCGTATAGCGTACTACATATTTTACTTATTTCTTTTATTATCTGATTCCCTCTACTAGAATAGAAACTTTGAAAGCAGGGTTTCTCATCTGCCTTTTTCACTTCTATAATCCCAACAGTAACCAAAAAATTTTAAAAAAAACAAAAACAAAAACAGAACAAAAAAAACTTGTTGAATCCAAGGATGAATGAATGAGGGGGAATGCAGGGTTAATGAAGTTTTTTCAAGATGGAAAATATTGTAGCATGCTTGTATGTTGATGAGAATCATCAACAGAAAAAAGAAAATTAATGATTCAGGAGTAGGAAAGAATAATTCCAAGAATAAAACTCTTATTTAAATGTAGGGGTTGGCCTTAAATGGGAAGAGGAACAGATTATCCATAGCAATAAGAGAGAGGGAAAAGAATGCGGGTACAGATATAGGTAGGTTGGGTGACTTGTAATGGGAGCTTGTAGGATTATCTTTGTTTTTTCTTCAGTGAAACAGGAAGCAAGGACATCAACTGAGAGTAAAGAGGACAAATAGAATGCTAGAAGTTTGAGGAGAACGATTAAACTATCATTTAAGAGTGAATGGAGGGAATTCCCTGGTGGTCCAGTGGTTAGGAATCCGCGCTCTCACTGCTGAGGGCCTGGGTTCAATCCCTGGTCCGGGAACTAAGATCCCACAAGCCGTGTGGCACTGCCAAAAAAAAAAGTGAACGGACTAGGGAATGTCATAGGATTGACTGTCATTGCTGAAAGACTCCTTAGGTTCATGATCACAAATTTAGATGTCAGCATCGTTGTGTTTTTCTCCAGCCACATTCAGCTGCCTAGACACAAGTGCAGAATAGGCAGAGTTGGTTTAATCATGGCTGGAATTTTCTCAAGCACGTATGATAGAAGGTACTGAAGGTACACGCATAGGAGTAATTATGATAGCCCATGAAATGTTAAGTTGGACAAGGAGGAAAGTAGAGGCATGAGGTGACTGACAACGAAAAGGTAGTTTGGACTTCCCTGCTGGCTCAGTGGTTAAGAATCCGCCTGCCAATGCAGGGGACACGGGTTCAAGCCCTGGTCTGGGAAGATCCCACGTGCCACGGAGCAACTAAGCCCATGCGCCACAACTACTGAGCCTGCGCGCTAGAGCCCACAAGCCACAACGACCGAGCCCCCATGCCACAACTACTGAAGCCCACCTAGAACCCATACTCCGCAACAAGAGAAGCCACTGCAAAGAGAAACCCGTGCACCGCAGTGAAGAGTAGCCCCTGCTCGCTGCAACTAGAGAAAGCCCGCATGCAGCAACGAAGACCCAATGCAGCCATAAATAAATAAATAAATAAATTTATTTAAAAAAAAAAATCAACAGACCAGAGGTTCCAAAGAGTTTGAACAATTTTGGGAGAGGAAATCCTAAAATGAATGTGAGCTAGAGAAACAGAAGATGATGTGAAGGTCAGAGTCTGGCAAGCTCAAAACTAAGATTTTAGAGGCGGAACAATTCTTGGTAAAGATGAAAAGTACCTAATGAATATGCAAGTAAGAGGCTCAGGTTGATGTCAATTTTCCCCATCAATTATTTACTGTACTTCCACTACACATGGCTGTAGTGCAGAGAAGAGAAAAGAGTTTGGGAGTTAACAATGAGGTACAACAAAAAGGTGGTCAACTATGTCTGACTAACAATGCATTTTTTTTTTTTAATTTATTTATTTTTATTTTTGGGTGTGTTGGGTCTTCGTTTCTGTGAGAGGGCTTTCTCTAGTTGCGGCGAGCGGGGGCCACTCTTCATCGCGGTGCGCGGGCCTCTCTCTATCGCGGCCTCTCTTGTTGGGAGCACAGGCTCCAGATGCGCAGGCTCGGTAGTTGTGGCTCACGGGCCCAGTTGCTCCGCGGCATGTGGGATCCTCCCGGACCAGGGCTCGAACCCGTGTCCCCTGCATTGGCAGGCAGATTCTCAACCACTGCGCCACCAGGGAAGCCCAATGCATTTTGTGTAAGTCCTTACTGCCAATAACATCTAGTCTCTGCTCTCCCTTGAGGACTTTTTCCTCTTCCCCCAGGGCTAGCCCTTGACCCAACAACCTGGTTTTCAAAACTCTTTGGAACCCCAAGTATGTATATAATGAAGAAAAACAACCAATACCTGCTGATAAAAAGTAATAATTACCAAGGTACCATAGGGATTTTATCAAGAAAGTACAAAGCTAGGTGGCAAATTTACCAGAGAATCATAAGCAGCTAAGACCAGCAATAAAGGAGGCATAATGATTGCAATATTAAGCTGCCTCTCACGGTCCTGATCATAGGTCACCATGAATAACGGGTGGAAAAAGCTTTTAGGTTGATCTTAGGCTAAGGGCATCCAGTAAAACAAAGATGGGAAAAATCTGGAGGCAGATGTGTCCTACCCTCATCAGGAAACACTGTCCAACCTGCTTCAACCATCCCAGGCTCTCTGCTCCCAGTACCTCTGACGAAATCAAATCTTCCAAAGGTAACAGGTTTTCAGGAGCTGGCCCTTATTCATATTACTTCTGGACAAGAGGGGAGGGAGGGCTAATAAACATTCTGTATTGAGGGACTTCCCTGGTGGTCCAGTGAATAAGACTCCACGCTCCCAATGCAGGGAGCCCGGGTTCGATCCCTGGTCGGGGAACCAGATTCCACATGCACACCACAATAAGCGTCCGCATGCCACAACTAAGAGTCCACATGCCGCAACTAAGAAGCCCACGTGTGGCAACTAAGAAGCTCGCGTGCGGCAACTAAGAAGCCCGTGTGCAGCAACTAAGAGCCCACATGCTGCAACTAAATATCCCGCGTGCCCCAACTAAGACCCAGCACAGCCTAACTAAATAAATAGATATTCTGTATTGAAAACTCAGAAAAATTCTCAAATGCCCATGTCTCAATCACCATGTCCTACATTGTATCCTTCACACAGCTGCCAGAGTAATCCAGCTAAAAAACAAGAAAGACCACCCTGCTTCCCTACTTACTATCTTTTTACATAATACTAAAGACTGTCTACAATCTAGGCTCCTTTAGTCTCTTAACTCATCATCTATGGCTTCAAGTTCAACTTCCAACAATACTAAATTGATTACAGTTCCCTACACAATATATGCAGCTTCCCCTCTGTATGTTTTCTGCCCCATGCTTTTGCCCGTATACTAACATTATAGTGCAGAATAAAGAGAAGATACTGATTTCCATGAAAATAATTTTGAAAATTCCTTAATGGTGCCAAGAGAATTCAAAATTCAAAATATTTGAATCTTTTTCTATTCATTCAGTCCACAAATAATTCATTCAGTCAACAAATAATTACTTAACACCTATTGTGACAAAGCCCTTGACTATGCATTATGATAGATAAAATGATGATATAGTTCCTACCCTCAATAATTTACAACTTAAAAGCAGATACGAAATAATACAAAATGAACACAGAAGGATAGAAGTTCTATTTACTACAGCCCAATCATGGAAAACAACTTCACAGAACAGTTTCTGTGGCATGAGTTAGGACTGGAAGCTTGAGTAGAATTTTAATGGGCAAAGACAGAGAAGAAAGAGCTTTTCAGATGGATGATTAATTAAAATAAATATATGGGGACTTCCCTGGTGGCACAGTGGTTAAGAATCCGCCTGCCAATGCAGGGGACACAGGTTTGATCCCTGGTCCGGGAAGATCCCACATGCCATGGAGCAACTAAGCCCACGCACCACAACTACTCAGCCTGAGTTCTAGAGCCCGCAAGCCACAACTACTGAGCCTGTGTGCCACAACCACTGAAGCCCATGCGCCTAGAGCCCATGTTCTACAACAAGAGAAGCCACCACAATGAGAAGCACGTGCACTGCAACGAAGAGTAGCCCCCGCTTGCTGCAACTAGAGAAAGCCCACACGCAGCAACGAAGATCCAACACAGCCAAAAATAAATAAATTAAATAAATAAATTTTAAAAATATATATACATATGAAAATGCCTAAGCAGTAAACAAATATTTACTGAATGCCCATTACGTACCAGTTAAAACACTAAAGGCTGGTATAATGATGAATAAGACAGACTCTGAGGAGTTTTTTCTCTGATGAGAGACTGACAGCCAACCAGAATATTGCTGAGGAAATACATGTTTCAAGTGCCAGCACACATATCTATGTTTCTCATAAATATTCAGACTAATAACTATGTTTCAAATACCATACTAGGCCCTAGGTAAATGAAAGAGTCTGGGCCTCAAAGAACTTACTTATGAGAGAGATAAACTATTTCAATAATGTATGCTACAATGGAGACAAAGCAAAGTCTTAGGAACCAAGAGAAGGGGCCTCTAACTCTGATTCTAATAAAAAGTGATAAGTATCAAGTAGACCTTGAATGCCAAGGTCTTCAAACTTTATTCTATGGTATCAAGAAGCTAATGAAAGTTTCTGAAGATAAAGCAATAAAATGATCATTTAACAAATACTTATCTATCACTGGAACTCAAGTAGGCAAGGAGTTCCAATCTTTTTTTAATTAGAATGCAGAATAAATCAGAGGTTAAAAGACTAAAAACAGAGTAAATGCAGTTAAGATATTACAACAACCAAGACAAAAGTTTATAAATGCTGAATTAAGGTGATGACAGTGAGAACAAAGATTCGAAAGATGTTATGAAGACAGAATCAGCAGAATCTGGATAAGGGGGTCAAGGGAGAGGGAAAAGTCAAAGACCATGGATATAATTTCAAGTTGATGACAAGAAAAAGGAAAGACACGGGGAGACCACATTTCAAAGGAGAAATAATGGATTCTATTTCAATGATACAGTAAGCCACTGAGCTAGAGATCCAAGTTCTGCATCCTGTTCAGAAATTATTCCTAAATACAGGCATGGTATAACATATAACAAGCATTATTCTATATCATGAGAAACGGAGAACAAAGTCATTTGTGAAAGGTAGATGCTTGGTGATCAGCTAGGTTCTTATTCCCTGAATGAATGCAATAATCCATCCAGCCTCATAACACACGAAACCAAAATTTTTAACTTTTTAACATCAAATAATTTCTAGTTACGGACTTTCAAGGACACTATCAGTTTATGAAAATCACAACTGTTAAGATCACAAATGCCGAGAGTCTAATGTGGAAAATATTAAGCCCAGAAATGGAAATGTAGAGCTAAGGAAAGAGGTCAGGCCTAGAGACTCAGATCACTCTACAAGGAGGTTCTGTGACACAATACTATGAACAAAGAGAACTACAGACCCTATTATACATCCTAAGCACGTGCCACAAATAGGGTAAGCCTGCTAAAAAACAAAGTACAATTAAGAAAAAAGCTGGGAATTCCCTGGCAGTCCGGTGGTTAGGACTTGGTGCTTTCACTGTGGGGGTCCGGGTTCAATCCCTAGTGGGGGAACTAAGATCCCCCAAGCCGCACAGTGTGGCCAAAAAGAAAAAAGCTAAGGACAGAGGACATATCCTCAAGGAACATACTGGGGACAGAGATAGAAAACAGTATAAGACACCCAAGAAGCAGTCAGAGTAACAAGAGTAGAATGGACATTATGACAAAAGAGAAGAATATATCAAGAAGGAACACATGCAAAAATTAATCAAAATAAAGCTGAGGTAGTCGTACTAATATCAGATAAAAGACACTTTAAAAACGCATAATTGGAGTATAAAAGCTCACTATAAAATAACCAACGTTTATTTCACCAGAAACGTTTAACAATTGTATTGTACACTTGAATGCACCTAATAAAGAGAAAAAAAAAACAAAAAAACAAAAAAAAAGAAGGAACACATGGTCAAGAGTGACAAATAGTTCACAGAGGTCAGAGAGGATGAGGAATGGGGGAAGGCTATCATATTTAATCATTTAAAGGTCCCTGGGACTGCTGCATCTCTCTGTGTAATTCACAATGAAAACTTTTCACAAATAGCCATACTTTTTTTTTTTTTTTTTTTTAATTTTTGGCTGCACGGGCTTTCTCTAGTTGCGGCGAGCGGGGTCTACTCTTCCTTGCGGTGTGCAGGCTTCTCATTGCGGTGGCTTCTCTTGTTGCGGAGCATGGGCTCTAGGCGCACGGGATTCAGTAGTTGTGGCACACGGGCTTAGTTGCTCCACGGTATGTGGGATCTTCCCAGACCAGGTCTCAAACCTGTGTCCCCTGCATTGGCAGGTGATTCTTAACCACTGCACCAACAGGGAAGCCCCAACACACATTATTTTTTAATTAAAAAAAAAAGGAAATGTTTTAGTATCCATCATGGTATAATCACACGATGGAAAATTACACAGCAATGAAAAAGAACAAGCTTTTTCTAAAAGCAACAACATAGATGAATCTCACAGACATAATTTGAATGAAAGAATCTAGTCACAAAAGAGTACAAACAGTACGATTCCATTTACATGAAGTTCAGAAGAGGCAAAACTAATCCATGGTGATAGAGTTTGGGAGAGCGGTTACCTCTGGAGAAGGGTAATACCTGGGAGAAAGCACAAAGGAACACTCTAGGGTACTGGAAATGTTCTACATCCTGATCTGAGGAGTGGTCACATAGGTGTATTCATTCTGTAAAAATTCATGGGCTGAACGAAACTTTGATTTGCACACTGTAGATAAGTCACATCTCAATTAAAAAGTAAATAAACAAACACACAAAGTTACTGGTGACCTTGAAGACAACACTTTGGAGGAATTTATGTGTAGAAGCCAAATCATAATATGAGGAATGTATACAAGGTGAAGAAGCTGAGACAGTGAATACAAACTCATTTTTCAAGAAGGTTGCTGGTAAAGCAAAAATGAGATTACAAAGTAGCTTAAGTAGGTTACAAAACTCAGGGAAATCATGTTGTTTTGTTTTTATTTGAGGTATAAGACAAAGAGAAAATAACATACATAACAAGGGCCTACAGCAGATGAGAGGGAATGAAATCAAGAACATGGAGGGATTAGCCTTGGAAAAGATGAATACTTCCTTCTTTGAGATTTAAAAGATGAGAGAACACAGAAATCCTGAGATAGAGAAGAGGGAGAAATCAAGTTACCTTGAACTCTTTAGTGAAGCATGTGATAAGGTCAATTAGACCAGGTAAATTGAGTCAGGAAAGGATCTGGGTTTTATAAGTACATTTTTAAATGTTTCAAATAGGAACTGCAGAGAATATAAAAGACAAGGATGAAGGGGGAAATTACAGTAAGAGGACAATGCTCAGTGGCCTGAAAGCAAGGGCAGAAATGGCACAGTCTACTCAGGACTGGGTGGAGAATACAAGATAAAAAAACAAAAGGAGGGGGGCTTCCCTGGTGGCACAGTGGTAGAGAATCTGCCTGCTGATGCAGGGGACACGGGTTCGAGGCCTGGTCTGGGAAAATCCCACATGCCGCGGAGCAGCTATGCCCGTGCACCACAACTACTGAGCCCACGTGCCACAACTACTGAAGCCCCCACGCCTAGAGCCCGTGCTCCTCAACAAGAGGAGCCATTGCAATGAGAAGCCCGCGCACCGCAACAAAGAGAAGCCCCCCCTCAGCAACTAGAGAAAGCCCACGCACAGCAACGAAGACCCAACGCAGCCAAAAATAAATAAATTAAATAAATGAATTAAAAAAAAAAAAAGGAGGGAAAAGTCCAAGGGCTAACATGTGCATCACTGAAACTGTATAATAAAGAATGATGTCAAAGGAAAATACTTATTTAACATACAGGAAAGAGGCAGGAGACCTAACAGAACTCTTCAAAGATCCAAAGATGAAGTCACTAGGGTCTAGAGTAGAGTGTGCAAAAGGGAAGCTGTCACTAGAGTTCATTACTACAGAACATTTTTCTGTAACTCCCACAAGATCAAGAACCACATACTCTCCTTTCACTGAACTTCCTACAGCTACTAGTGACAACTTCTCCTCCCTGATAAAACTGACCTTTATCCCCTACTTCTAAATACACCTACACTTGATTAATAAACTATATAAACATATCCTTTCCATTCAGAAACGCCATGAACTTTTTACACTTCTGTGTTCTCCCACTAAGGTGTTTTCAGTGGTACACTCCTAGAAGGCAGAGACTATATCCACGAATTCTCTGTTCACAGTATTGGGTTTGGGATTACACACATGCATCCCCAAAGCACATGTTTTAAAAAGTGCTTTCTCGTGAAATGAATCGTTACTGGAGAGAAACTTTAACAATGATTCGGAACATATTCCTACAAGACTAAGGACGGCCAAATCAGAGAATGCTTAGGAATGACACCCAACAAAACCTCTAGAAAGTAGGATAACATTTACTATATTATTGACTGTCCCTACCTTACACTATTTGCCCTTCTGGATAATTCCTCCATACCCCTTTAGTAAGCCTATTCTTTGCATTTCATTTACTCCCAGCCCACATTCTAGCGTCCCTTCTTCCCATCCAGAACCCCTAACCTCAAACGCCCCACAGGACCATTTTTCATCCCTACTCCCTCATTTCCTATTCAACCCCAGACCATCACTTCCATCCACTTCTCCACTCCCCATTTTTCTGCCTCTCCAGACCTCCCATTCCTTCTGCCGAACTATATTCAGTCCCCACCCCTTCAACGCCCCAGCCCAAGTCTTCCCGCCTGAGATCGCCCTCCCCCATCGCTCCCTTTCAGGCTCCCCCTCCCCATCCCTTCCCTCCGAGACCCCGGCCAGCGCTACCTGCTCCCTGACTTCGGGCCCTGCGGGCCCCGCCCGCTCCTCCAGTAGCTGCCTCCCGGGCGGCGCTCGCCGGCGCGAGGGCAGGGGCTGGGGCAGCTCCGCTGCCCGCTGAGCCCCATCCTCCCGGCAGGCGGCCGGTGGCGGCGGCGGCAGCTGCGGTCGGTCGCGGCAGCGGCTCCGCTTCATATCTGCGGCTGGGCCCTGGGCGTCAGCGCAGCGACTGTCCCGGCCCCGCACGGCCCCGGGCCGCGGCGCTACCGCGCCAACCACCGCCCGCGGCCACCATGGCCCGGCGGGCGCCCGAAGCCACCGACCCCAGCCAGCAGCTCCTCTGCGCTTTCTGGGGCCTCAAGAGCCGCGGCCTCCTCGGCGCTCCTTACGGAGGCGGCAGCATCGCCGCAGCGTCGTCTTCTCCCACCCGGTACACGCTCGGCCGGCCACCGGCCGCCGCCGCCTCCACCGCCGCAGCCGGCTGCACAGCCAGCCGCCAACCGCTTGCCTGTAGCCCGGCCCCGCCCCTCCCTTCCCTTCGCGCGCGCGCACCGGGAGCCCGCCTGCCACCTCGGGCCGCGCGCCGCCTCCCGCGCACGCGCCAGCGAACGGTCGCGAGAGACCCGCCCTTGGCCCCACCGCGTGGTGGGGGTGGGAGGGGGCGGAGAGCGGAAGGGGGCGGGGCCCCGACGCGCCCGCTGCGGCCGTGGAAGCTCCTTGATTCGTTCATTCATGCATCCATTCATGAAATTGTGTGTCTGGCCAAGCTAAGTGGTGGGGATCCAAAAATGAATTACAACTGATCAGCGTCCTCAAGGAAGTAGGTGGAGAGGGACCAGGAGCAGCAAGGAGACAAAATAGACAACCAGTAAACAGAACACTAATGCCTGCCTTTTTGTTGAGCACCTTCCAACCTACCGTCAACTGATCTTCACATCACACTTTGAAGGCAGGTCTGCTCATTCTCCTGTTACAGATAAGAGGACCGACGGGAAGTAATATGCCCAGGTCACTGAGCAAACTAGACAGGACTCAAATTCTGGCTTTTCTGCCCCTTTCCACTGTTTCCTGTTGCTCCCAGAAAGTAAGACAGGGTGTGGAAAGTCCTATAAAAGAGGAAGAAGTGATGGATTCCTTCAAGTGGAAGGCGAAGACAAAAAGGCATCCCCATGATTCCCCACTGACAATGAAGTCATCATGTTATAGCCCAGTCCAGCCTGGCCACAGCGGTGGGCAGCTCAGCCTGCCTCTTTCAGTGACTCATCTGCTCAGCAACGTGGCTGTAGCTCAGCCCTGTCTGGCCTCCTCCTTCTGGCTTTAGCTGGTCTGCCAAAGCACCATATTTTTCCTCTTTTGTCTTGACTGGAGTTCTTTCACAGAAGCCTTTACGGAAGGGTTCACCCATTTTTGCTTGGCCTCCCCCTAAACTCTTTCTGAGAGGTAATAATAGCTAACCTTATAGCATAACTACTGGATACCAGACACTGTGCATTCAATTCACACATATGCAAACAAGAGGTAAGTTGTATTATTTCCAGTTTACAGTTGAGGTTCAAGTTACATAACATGCTCAATATGACACAGCTAGTAAGTGCAGAGCCAGGATTCAAACCAAGGTCTGTCAGATACCAGAGCCTACACACACAACCAGTGTACTCTACAGCCGATCATCAGTCTGCTCCTGTATTCCCTGTTTCAGTTCCTCACCACCATCCATCCAGTTGCCTCAACCAGAAACCTGGAAGTCATCCTAGACTCCTTCCTTCCCCTCCTGCCCCCACACCCAATTAATGAACAAGTCATGCTGCTTCTATAACCTTACCATCTCTCCAATCTGTCTCCTTTTTCCATCCCACTGGTACTACTTTAGCTCAAGTCTTGTCTTCTCTCACCTACTTGACTGCGAAATCTTTCTAAATCATTCACCTACAACCAGTCCCTTTCTCTTCAAACCCATCCTCCAAAAAGCCTTTACAAGAACCTTCATATAACATGTGACTCCCTTGCTTAAAACAGTTAAATAGATTTCCATGACCCTCAGGATGAGGTCTACTAAATTTACTATGATTGGCAAGGCCATCTGAAATCTGGTCTCTGTCTACCTCACCTATTAATCCCCGCTATGCCAATTATTTATAGTTATGCCAGCTGTTTATAGTTCCCTGCATGTACAGGGTCTGACACATTCTTGGTTACAAACAACAGAAACAAACTCATTATCCTAAGCCTAAGGGGGAATTATTAGAAGGCTATACAGAGGGGCTCACAGAACAGAACAGAGATTGGAAAATCAGGCTTATGAAACTGGCAGGAAACAAGGAGTCTCTCCAGAGTACACATTAGGGACAATTTCAGGACAGTGCTGTCACCACCACTCCCACACCACCACCAGACAATGTGCTATGCTGCTGCCACATACCTGTGCAAAGGGATTCTAACCTTCTCTCCTCTCTAATTGCATCACCATTCCAGATTCACAGTCTCTGGCAAGAGAATCCACTGACTCAGCCTTGGCAACTTAGGGACCAGAACTCCATTTCAACCTCTTGCCTTCCACTATAGGGACTAGGAAAGTCAGTGTGGCAAATAGACTCTAAGGTTGCCCTCATGATCCACCTCCTTTCCAGTGTTTATGCCTTTGTGTGATCTCCTCCCCTTGAGGTGAGTGGGACCTGTGACTTGCTTCTAAACAGCAAAAATGATGTGGTATCACTTCCATGATTACATTACATTATATAAGACTCTGTCTTGCTAACAGACTCACTCTCATTCTCATTCTCATTCTCCTAATGGCCTTGAAGAACCAAGCTACCATGTTCTGAACTGCCTGTAGAGAGGGTCATGTGGCAGGAAATTGCAGGCAACCTCTAGAAGCTATGGGCAGCCTCTGGCCCAAGATCCAGCCAGAAAACAAACAAAAAACTCAGTCCAACAACCACAAGAAAAAAATTTTTTCTTGTAGTATAGTTGCTTTACAATGTTGTGTTAGTTTCTGCTGTACAATGAAGTGAATAAGCTATATGTATACATATTTCCCCTCCCTCTTGGACCTCCCTCCCACCCCCCCACCATCCCACCCATCTAGGTCATCACAGAGCACCAAGCTGAGCTTCCTGTGCTATACAGCAGGTTCCCACTAGCTATCTCTTTTACGCATGGTAGTGTATATACGTCAATCCTAATCTCCCAATTCGTCCCACCCTCCCTTTCCCCTCTCTGTGTCCACATGTACATTCTCTACATCTGCGTCTCTATTCCTGCCGCACAAATAGGTTCATCTGTACCATTTTTCTAGACTACACATATATGTGCTAATATACTATATTTGTTTTTCTCTTTCTGATTTAACTTCACTCTGTATGACAGACTCTAGGTCCATCCACCTCACTACAAATAACTCTATTTCGTTCCTTTTTATGGCTGAGTAATATTCCATTGGATATATGTACCACATCTTCTTTTTCCATTCATCTGTCAATGGACATTTAGGTTGTTTCCATGTCCTGGCTATTGTAAATAGTGCTGCAATGAACATTGGGGTTACATGTGTCTTTTTGAATTATGGTTTTCTCAGGGTATATGCCCATTAGTGGGATTGCTGGGTCATATAGTAGTTCTATTTTTAGTTTTTTAATGAACGTCCATACTGTTCTCCATAGTGGCTGTATCAATTTACATTCCCACAGTGCAAGAGGGCTCCCTTTTCTCCACGCCCTCTCCAGCATTTATTGTTTGTAGATTTTTTGATGATGGCCATTCTGACAAGTGTGAGGTGATACCTCATTGTGGTTTTGATTTGCATTTCTCTAATAACTAGTGATGTTGAGCATCTTTTCATGTGCCTCTTGGCCATCTGTATGTCTTCTTTGGAGAAATGTCTATTTAGGTCTTCCACCCATTTTTTGATTGGGTTGTTTGTTTTTTTGATATTGAGCTCCATGAGCTGTTTGTATATTTTGGAGATTAATCCTTTGTCCATTGCTTCATTTGCAAATATTTTCTCCCATTCTGAGGGTTGTCTTTACATCTTGTGTCGGGTTTCCTTTGCTGTGCAAAAGCTTTTAAGTTTCATTAGGTCCCATTTGTTTATTTTTGGCTTTATTTTCATTACTCTAGGAGGTAGGTCAAAAAAGATCTTGCTGTGATTTATGTCAAAGAGTGTTCTTCCTATTTTTTCCTCTAAGAGTTTTATAGTGTTGGCCTTACATTTAGATCTTTAATCCATTTTGAGTTTATTTTTGTGTATGGTGTTAGGTCGTGTTCTGATTTCCTTCTTTTACATGTAGCTGTCCAGTTTTCCCAGCACCACTTATTGAAGAGGCTGTCTTTTCTCCATTGTATATTCTTGCCTCCTTTGTCATAGATTAGGTGACCATAGGTGCATGGGTTTATCTCTGGGCTTTCTATCCTGTACCATTGATCTATATTTCTGTTTTTGTGCCAGTACCATACTGTCTTGATTACTGTAGCTTTGTAGTATAGTCTGAAGTCAGGGAGCCTGATTCCTCCAGCTCCATTTTTCTTTCTCAAGATTGCTTTGGCTATTCAGGGTCTTTTGTGTTTCCATACAAATTGCAAAAATTTTTGTCCTAATTCTGTGAAAAATGCCATTGGCAATTTGATAGGGATTGCATTGAATCTGTAGATTGCTTTGTGTAGTATAGTCATTTTCACAATATTGATTCTTCCAATCCAAGAACATGGTATATCTCTCCATCTGTTTGTATCATCTTTGATTTCTTTCATCAGTGCTTTATAGTTTTCTGAGTACAGGTCTTTTGCTTCCTTAGGCAGGTTTATTCCTAGGTATTCTTTTTGTTGTGATGGTAAATGGGATTGTTTCCTTAATTTCTCTTTCTGATTTTTCGTTAGTATGTAGGAATGCAAGAGATTTCTGTGCATTAATTTCGTATCCTGCAACTTCACCAAATTCATTGATTAGCTCTAGTAGTTTCCTGGTGGCATCTTTAGGATTCTCTATGTATAGTATCATATCATCTGCAAACAGTGACAGTTTTACTTTTTCTTTTCCAGTTTGTATCCCTTTTGTTTCTTTTTCTTCTCTGACTGCCCTGGCTAGGACTTCCAAAACTATGTTGAATAACAGTGGCGAGAGTGGACATCCTTGTCTTGTTCCTGATCTTAGAGGAAATGCTTTCAGTTTCTCACCATTGAGAATGAAGTTTGCTGTGGGTTTGTCGTATGTGGCCTTCATTATGTTGAAGTAGGTTCCCTCTATGCCCACTTTCTGGAGAGTTTCCATCATAAATGGGTGTTGAATTTTGTCAAAAGCTTTTTCTGCATCTATTGAGATGATCATATGGTTTTTATTATTTAATTTGTTAATATGGTGTATCACACTGATTGATTTGCATATATTGAAGAATCCTTGCATCACTGGGATAAATCCCACTTGATCATGGTGTATGATCCTTTCAATGTGTTGTTGGATTCTGTTTGCTAGAATTTTGTTGAGGATTTTTGTGTCTGTGTTCATCAGTGATATTGGTCTGTAATTTTCTTTTTTTGTGGTATCTTTGTCTGGTTTTGGTATCAGGGTGATGGTGGCCTTATAGGACAAGTTTGGGAGTGTTCCTCCCTCTGCAACACCTGAGTGAGCTTGGAAACAAACCTCTCCAGTTGAATCTCCAGATGAGAACATAGCCCAGCCATATCTGGACTCCTGATCCACAGAAATTGTGAGATAAATGCATATTATTTTAAGCTGATAAGTTTATGGTAAGTTATTACACAGGAATAGAAAACTAATACATCCAGATACTCACTTTCTCAGGCCAGAGGTGGCCATGTGACACAATCCGGTCTGAATCCCCTCTTGCTCCTATCTTCACTAGGTTAATAAATGACAAGCCGATTTTTTTTCAGTTGCTCAGGCCAAAACCTCAGAATGATAGTTGAATCTTTTCCTTCTCACGCACTTCACATCCATTCCGCTAGCAAATTCTATGCAAATTAAGAGAATTTTACAATTATCTGGGAGAGAGGTGATGATGACATGTAGAAAGAAAGTGATCGTCGTAATGAAAGGAAGTGAATGAATTTTAGAGAGACTCAGAAAGCAGAAACAACAGGAACTTTTGACTCATCTGGGTAGAGAGAAAGAGAGAAGATTTGAGAATGATTTCCAGGTTTCTGGCTTGGACAACTGATATAGGGAACAGTGAAGAAGTTTGAAGGAGATTATGATTAATTGTTCACATGTGTTTGCTCTTTTTTTTTTTCTCTCTTAAGTACCAGTGACATACCCAAGTGAAGATGTAGGGTGAGCTATTGATTAAATTGGTTTAGAGTTCAGAACTGAGCGCTACCAGTATTTAGATGTATGACAAATATAAACTGTTCAATAATCTTGAGGTTATACATGTTATGACATCTCTTTTCTGTTTTCTAGTTAGTCACTCAGGCCCCTCATGTCATATTATCAGGAAGTCTAGTATCTCCTCCTTAATTATCTAAGAACTCCAATGTTCCTATATATCCTAAAAGGTAAGTATGGTAGTTATCTATTGTTACATTACAAACCATCTCAAAATTTGTGAATTAAAACAACAAGCATTTATTTATCTGACAATTCTGTGGGTCAACTGGTTGGTTCTTATGGCCTGGGACAGTTTAGCTGATCACTTCTTAGTCTGCAAATGCATCTGCAGTTAGCTGAGGATTGACTGGTGGCTAGATAATCTAGAATGGCCTTTCTCAGACATCTGATAGTTTTCAGGCTGTTGGCCATAGCAATGGGGCCAAAAAAGTCACATGTCTCTCATCATCCAGCAGGCTAGCTTGAATTTCTTCACATGGCAGCAGTATAGGGGTCCCAAGAATAGAAAAAAAAGCCTCAGTGTGAAAGCACTTTTCAAGTCTTTCTTGGTGTCACATTGGCAATTGTGCCATTGCCAAAGCAAGTCATAAATCACACAGCAAGTCATTGCCAAAGCAAGTCAACGTGGGAAGGAACTAAAGTTACATGGCAAGGGGTAATAGATTCAAAGAGGGGAAGAATGTGTAGCTATCTTTGAAATCTACTCCAGGAAGATCAGTACAATTTCCACAGTCAAGTCCAGCTAGAATTAAATTAGTCCATGAGCATCATTGCATCCTAGGACCATGTTTGAAGTGAATGTCTGTGTCCCCCCAAAATTCATATGTTGAAGTCCTAACTTCCAATGTGGCTATATTTGGAGATGAGGCCACTAAGGAAATAATTAAGGTTAAATGAAGTCATAAGGGGGCCTGGATCCAATAGGATTATTATCCTTGTAAGAAGAGACACCAGGGAGTGTTTGCTCTCCCCCACCCCAGGCACATATGCAGAATAGGACATGTGACTATCTAGCAAAGAGGTGGCTACCTACAAGACAAGAAGAGAGCTCTCACCAGAAACCCAAGCAACTAGAATCTTGATCTTGGACTTTTAGCCTCCAGAACTGTGAGAAAATTAATTTCTGTTGTTTACACCACCCAGTCTAGGTTTTTGTTGTTGTTGTTGTTGTTGTTTTGGCTGCGCCTTGGCAGCTTGCAGGATCCTAATTTTCCCACCAGGGATCCAACCCGGGCCCACGGCAGTGAAAGTGCCAAGTCCTAACCACTGGACCACCAGGGAATTCCCATAGGGTATTTTGTTATGGCAGCCCAAGCAGACTAATACAGACCACATAACAAGGTCCTCCCAATCCAGCGAAGGTTTTTTGAGATAGGACAATCCCATTCCCTTGGTACCCAGCTCAGCCAAATATGCCCAGGCCACAGTTCCCACAATTGAAGCTCTTAGTCCTGTATGTTTTCCGTTTCCATACACAGCACAGTGAATTGCCAGGGAAACAAGCAGTCCCAGGACAAGTTTCCCAAGGAGCCCACATCCTAGAGATCTGCAGTTCTTCCTCTTAAACAGTCAAAAGAGAGAGTGTCTAATTATATCCCCTTTCCCTAGGCAATGATTGCTTGCTAATCCTCTGAAGGGAGGATACTCTTAGTGTTTCTAGGGGGCCGAGGAATCATTACATACCCTCTTGGAAAAGCCTGCTTTCAGTGATACTAACATTCTCTACTCTTCTATGAAAGATTCCTTAGGTGATTCAAAGGGGCCCACATTACTCTTCTAAGAGTTAGCTTCAAGGATTCCTTATTACAATTATGGTAAAAACAGGGCTTCCCTGGTGGCGCAGTGGTTGAGAATCTGCCTGCTAATGCAGGGGACACGGGTTCGAGCCCTGGTCTGGGAAGATCCCACATGCCGCGGAGCAACTGGGCCCGTGAGCCACAACTACTGAGCCTGCGCGTCTGGAGCCTGTGCCCCGCAATGGGAGGGGCCGCGATAGTGAGAGGCCCGCGCACCGCGATGAAGAGCGGTCCCCGCACGGCGATGAAGAGTGGCCCCCGCTTGCCGCAACTAGAGAAAGCCCTCGCACGAACTGAAGACCCAACACAGCCAAAAATAAATAAATAAATAAATAAATAAATAAAGTAGCTATAAAAAAAAAAAAAAAAAAAAACAGATCCTTGTCCCCCAATATCCATTCTTCCCTTTTCATATTATTGGACACATGCCACCTAGAATAAAGCAAAATTTCCAGCCTTCTTTGTAGCTAAATATAACCATGTAACTAAGCTCTGACCATGAGCTGTGAGCTTGAGTGATGAGAGCAACTTTTGAAGTATGCTCTAAAAGGGAAAAGCCATGTCTTTCCTTTGTTCTACCTGTTGCTTGTTAAGTGCTCATGGTAGTAATCTACCTTGGACCACAGGTATGAAAAAACATCTAAAGGATGGCAATGCAACAATGTAGAAAGTGCCAAGATAAACTCATGGAGCAGAGCTGCCATCCTTGCCCTCTCTAGTATTATGTGAGAGAGAAATATACCTCTGCCTTAAGTTACTGTAATTTGGGGTGTCTGTTACATGTAACTAAACCTCCATCATTATCACTTAATATGATGATTTCTAGTACCTGTTTTGCAGAGCTGATGGATCCAAACGTAACCTTGGGCAGGGCACCAGCTACAGATGGAAACTTAAGCCTTATTAAATACATTAGGATACACTTGGCAATAAAGGAAACAGGACTCTCAGGGAAATTCAGGACTAAAAGTACAGCTGTCCTCAGGGAATTTGGAACTGGAAGCATCTCTAGGACCCTCAGCAGCAGGAGTGCAGGGCATTTTACTCTATACTCTTGTCATTACCATGACTAAGTTTCTCTCTTGGTCTCTCATGTGTCTTTCTGTGTTTCCTCCCAGAACTAACCAGCTTATTTACCCTCTGTTCTGTATTATTGCTTTATATCATCACTTCTATCTACCAATATTTTCTACTTAGGCAAAATTTTGTCTTGGTCACCGCCTCTTCTGTACTAACTGGCTTCTTTATGCAATTTTAAAAACTTCCTTGCTTCTAATGTCTGATTCATTCCCTACTTTCTTCTTTTTTTTTTTAAAAAACTCTTTTTGGGGGGGTTTATTTATTTATTTATTTATTTTATTTATGGCTGTGCTGGGTCTTCGTTTCTGTGCGAGGGCTTTCTCTAGTTGCGGCAAGTGGGTGCCACTCTTCATCGCGGTGCGCGGGCCTCTCATTATCGCGGCCTCTCTTGTTGCAGAGCTCAGGCTCCAGACGCGCAGGCTCAGTAATTGTGGCTCATGGGCCTAGTTGCTCCACGGCATGTGGGATCCTCCCAGACCAGGGCTCGAATCCGTGTCCCCTGCATTGGCAGGCAGACTCTCAACCACTGCGCCACCAGGGAAGCCCCCATTCCCTACTTTCTAATTCATTTGCCTAAAGATGAGAAGTTAATTGGCCAAACTTTACCTGTCAAGTACTTTAATAGCTGCTGGATAACCTACACATTAGTTAGGGGTACCTTCCTGGTCTAATCAGCAATGTCTAGGAACTGGGAAGATGCTGTCATGTGGTACAGAATATGATTGCATAGGATTATCCCTTGACAGAGGTGTGGGAGAGATGATTTTCCATAAAGGGGGATGGTGGACTTCTCTGGAACTATGAGTACCATGTCTTAGATATATTGAAGAGGAATAAAAGTGGAGACCAGAAACCCCTCAGGAGTCTATTACAAAGGAATAGGTAACAGGTACTTGTCAGAGTTTTATAGTAGTAGGGTTAGAGAGAAAGGGAGAGACTGAAGAAATATTAAAGCTGTGCAATTTACAGGGCTTGATGAATAGCCAGATAGGAGAAATGGGCAAATAGGATGAATCAGGGATAATCTTCAGGATTATGGTTTAAATAACCAGGTGGATGATGGTGTCTTTCACTGACCTAGAGAATACTGAAGGAAGAACAAGTTTCATAATTTCATTTACTCATTTACTCACAAAGTAAACAAGTATTTGTTTAAACTTCCATGGAAGAGAAATATTGAACAAATGCATTCAGAAGAAGAACAAATGTACTCAAAGAAGTACAGTTTGGGGACATGTTGATTTTGTGGTGCCTATGAGATAAACAAGATGGATGTATGGGTCTAAAGTTCAGGGAGTGCTCTCAGTATATACACACACACACACACACACGCATATACATACATATACAGAATGAAAATTACGAACAGGCATATGCTCACAACTTTCTCTCCTGCCCCTGAGTCTTCCCCTGGCCAAGAGAGTTCTATAGATGCCAGACTGCTTCTTTGGGCTTGGGGATGCAGAACAAGGAGAATAATAAATAAGAAGAATAATTAAAGGGAAAAAAGAAGTAGAACTTAGTTCAAGAAGCTGAGTTGCTCTACACGGGAAGGAGGTGTAAGAGGGGAGGAAAGGGAGGAAGGTAGAAGATACAGGTACGGAAGCAGAGAGAAGAAAAGAAAGCTGTGTGGATAGGTGGGAGTAGTTGTTTTGTGGTGTGTAAGGGAAGTAGGTAGGAGAGGAAGAGAAGCTGTAAAGAGTATTGCTACAAATTCTCTTCTCAGTTCCCAAGCAATGCCTGTAAAGGACTTGCGTCATTTTGAAGTTACTTTTGGTTGCTGAACTGTGAACTTCTCTAAATATGATTCCATGCAAAGGGTAAGCCATGTTGCCCTCCCTCATTCACGAAGGGTTACTTAAAAATTCGGGAGCATACAGATGGAAATTGAAGTTGTGGAGATATAGATATATATATACACTCAGAGTATATGACTGAAGTAAAAGATTAAAAGAGTCTAGGGTGGAGCCAAATATTTAAGGTACAGAGAGTGGATGAAAAGTTGGTTAGAGAAAAGTGAAGAAGCCTACAGCTTTTAAAAGCATCTTAAACTCCATCATTGCAAACATATGGCAGCTTCAGACTGAAATAACTGTGAGGGGGACTTCCCTGGCAGTCCAGAGGTTAAGACTCTGTGCTTCTGCTGCAGGGGGCAAGGGTTCCATCCCTGGTCAGGGAGCTAAGATCCTGCATGCCCAAGCAGCCCGGCAGAAAAAAAAAAAAAAAAAACACACACACAAAACAAAACAAACAAACAAAAAAACTGTGAGCATTAAAATTTCAGAGCACAATAAAAAATATTATAATCTGTGGCAACATGAAATAATATATATATATAATAGAGGATGGGAAATAGAGAGGTAAAGAAATTGGATTTCCTCATCTTTTACTATTGAGAGAGCAAAAGATATTGTTTAAAACTAATAAATAAGGGCTTCCCTCGTGGCGCAGTGGTTAAGAATCCGCCTGCCAATGCAGGGCACACGGGTTCGAGCCCTGGCCTGGGAAGATCCCACATGCCACGGAGCAACTAAGCCCGTGCGCCACAACTACTGAGCCTGTGCTCTAGAGCCCGCGAGCCACAACTACTGAGCCCACGTGCCACAACTACTGAAGCCCACGTGCCTAGAGCCCACGTTCCTCAACAAGAGAAGCCCACGCACCACAAGGAAGAGTAGACCCCGCTGGCTGCAACTAGAGAAAGCCCTCAAGCAGCAATGAAGACCCAACGCAGCCAAAAATAAATAAATAAATAGAAGGGGGAAAATAAAAGACCCAATAAAGCTAATAAATAATAGAGAAACTTATTTGAAGATTCTTTAAAGGTATATAGGTAATCTTCAGAAGAATTTTTAAAATAATGTTTGTCGTTAAAATTACATGTTAAAGGAGAAGGTAAGGTAAAGAAGTGAGAAGTGGAAGTATAGTAATTTTGTCATTGCTGAGAGAAGAGAGTTAATAGGTAAAGTCTCAAGAAATATTAGGAAATGTTACAGTTATAAAGGTAACCACTGGAAGAACCAAAAATTAACTACAAACTTCCAAGTTAGCAGAAGGTACATGCACAAAATAAAACAAAGCAAATATAAATCATATAGTAAACATTTTTTTAAAGGTAATCATCTTAAAAAAAAATTCTTGACTCTTCAGTGCAAAAATAAATTTAGAAATCATCAGGAGCAGAGCTACTCCAAGTGTGGTCCTCGGACCTGAGCCAGCTGGCAAACTGCTATTGGTCTATAAAGCGATTAAGTAAAGAAACCGAGAGTAAGCTCTTAAAAAACATTTATAGCAATTTGGCAGAGTCATTTTATGTCTGTGAATCTAATAATAAAAAATTTTGTATGTCTTTGTGTTATTTCATTTTTTCTAGCTTTTTTACTGTATTTTACAAAAATATCAGTCTAGGCAATAAAAAAATGTTTTTTAATCTCAGTTGAGAAGCACTGCTCTAGAGTAGCAGCAACAGCAACATCACCTGGGAACTTTTAGAAATGCAAATTTATTGAGTTTCTCTTATTTTAGGTATTGTGCTGGGTCGGACTCTCTGAAGAAATCACATTTAAGCTAATCTGATGGATGAGTAGACATTAGCCAGGTGAATATCTCCAGAGCTCACGTTCTGTATATTTTACTGTGTTACCTACATTTATTTCTGAATTCATTCATTCAACAAATATTCAAAGTTCCTACTACATGTCAGGACTTATTTCTGTTGAGCAAACTGAGATGAACATGATCCTTGGCCCAGAGAATTTATAGTTGAAGGGAAGATTTCAACTTTTATAGGGTTTAAGTCTATGTCTTGAATTTCTATTAATTTCTACTTTCTATTCTTCAATTCATAACCCAGTACCAGACAGTTTTGACAACTGTTGCACTATGTAATTTTTCAAGTTAGGTACAGCTTTCTATCCAACAGTAGTGTCACTTTGTCTCTCTCTAGTTTTTTTTGTAGTTGTTGTGTGTGTTTTTGTTTTGTTTTGTTTTGTTTTTTGTTTTTCGGCCATGCCAAATGTAGTCAAAGCTGTTGATCATTTCCTTTATGATGTTTTTGGGTTTCGACCGTGTCGTGTGGCATGTGGGATCTTAGTTCCCCGACAAGGGATCAAACCCATGCCCCCTGCATTGAAAGCGTGGAGTCTTAACCACTGGACTGCCAGGGTAGTCCATAGCTCTAGTTTTCTAAACATTTTACTAGAGCAGTCAGCAATTCTTAACACGGTTGACTCTCTCTTTCATGAAAAGTTACTTTCTTCTCTTGGCTTTAACATTCTGGGTTTGCCTCCTACCTCTCTGATCATTCCTTCTCGGTCTCTTTATGATGTCTCCTCCTCTACCTGACTTAACTGTTGGCATTCTTCACAGGTCGGCCTTGGATCTTCTACTCTGCTTACTCAAAACATTTTCTTTAGGTAATCTTATAAATTCCTGTGACAAAATGCCATCTATAATGCTGTTGACTTTCAAATTTATAACTTTAGCTCAGATTTATTTTCTGAGCTCTTCCCTACTTGACATATTCACTTTGTCTCTCAGGTATATTTGAAAAACATGTCCTTAATGATCTTTTCTCCCTTCTTATTCAGCTTGAATTTCACGGTCAGTCATATTCACTTGCTCGCATATACCATCCACTCTTTTGTCCCTCTTTCATTTTGCTATACTCATTTGGCAAAACCGAAACCCTGATTAAACCCACCCTGTGCCTCTGCCTTGCATGTAGTGTTGCAGCTGAACAGAGCTGGAGAAAATATGAGACCATGAGGTAAAGTCATAACCGTAAATTTCAAGTGGGCCTTATTGTTGCCCAACTATCACACCGTATATCCCTAGTTCATTCACTCTCCCTTCTCCTAGATGATGATTTCATAACTTCCTACGAAACCCCAGTACACTCTCTCCCATTCTCACGCTCAGGTAACAGACTTGCTTTCTACTTCAGGAGACAGTTTCCACAGAATTCCACCATCACATCTAACCTGCCAGCATCTGCACTCACATATTTTGTTTTTCTTTCTGTTATTATAGATGAACTATCCATGTCCCTATCTAAAGTCAATCCCTCCGCTTGTACAATAATTCCATTTTCTGCCATTTATTCAAGAATATCACTCCAGAAATGCTGCCCCCTCTGTCCTATATCATAAATTTCCCTCTCTTTCCTGGATCATTCCATCAGATTACTTAAAGTTTCTCTTGTCCTCACTTCTGCCACCAGCTACTCCTAATAATTTTTGCTCCTCTGTGTAGCAAAATTTCTAAGAATATTTGTCTCTATATGCTCTGTCCAGTCTCCCCTCCATCTTATTTTTAAGTCTTTTTTTTTTTGGCTGCTCTTCACAGCATGTGGGATCTTAGTTCCCCCACCAGGGATCAAACCCATGCCCCCTGCATTGGAAGCACGGAGTCTTAACCACTGGACCACCAGGGAAGTCCCTAAGTCTTTTTACTATAAAATTATCAAAATGTATATTATAAAAATTGCAAACGTACACAAAAATTGAGAGAATAATATAATGAATCCCCATGTAACCAATCAAAATATTCTACAATTATGAACATTTGCCATATTTGCTTCCTCTTATCTTTTTTATTTCTTTTTGTTGCTGTAGTATTTTAGAGCAAATCCCTGATAGTATGTCATTTCAATTCTAAATACTCATACGTACTTCTAAAAAAATAGGAAAATTTCTTTAATCACAATATCATTATCACTTCTTACAAAATTAACAATATTCCTTAAAATTACCTGATATCTGGTCCACATCGAAATTGTTCAAATTGTCTCCAAAATGTCTTTATGTAGTTGGATTATCCACTCTCTCTTAAGTACACTCCAATTAAGCTTCCTCCTACCACCACTCCACCAAAACTTCACTGGTCAATATTATCAGTATTTACCATGTTGTTTAACCCATTGATCAATTCTCATCTTATTTGATATCTCAGTTGCATTTTATATATTTGCTCACTTCCTACTTCTTTTGTTTTTAGAGAAAGTCATATAATGAACCCCCACGTACCACTACCACCCAGTTTGTATAATTATCAACATCTTACCATTCTTGTTTTGTTTATGCTCCATACCTTTTTCTTTTTCCTGGAGAATTTAAAGGAAACCCCAGACAGCTTGTAATTTCAATACATATTTCTACAGGTAAGGACTTTTAAAGCATAACCATAATCACATTATCGCACCTAACAAAATGAATCATAATTTCTTAATATCATCTAATATCCAGTCTGTGTTCAATTTCCCCCTTTTGCCACAAAAATATCTTTTTGCATTCGTTTTGAAAATTCTTTCCAAGCAACATCCATTTGTTGATTTGGTTGATATGACTCCTAAGTCTCATTTAACCTAAAACAGTTGCCCCTCCCTCCTTTTTATGCCATTTTTTGCTGAAGAAACTAGGTGGTTTTTCCTATAGAATTTCCCACATTCTGCCTTTAGCTGATTGGATCCTTGTGGTGTCATTCTTATATTCCCTGATCCCTAGTATTCCCTAGTGTTTCCCTGTAAATTGGTAGTTATATCTGGAGGCTTGATGAGATTCAGGTTCATTTTTCTTGGCAAGAATACTTCATAAGTGGTGCTGTGTATTCTCATTACATCATATCAGGAGGCACATAATAACTTGTGGTTCCATTTTCAGTGACGATAATAAGAATGATGAGTAGGTTCAGATACTGTGAACTTCATCTATCCATCATAGATTTTCTCATAAACCATTCACCTAACGCTTTAAGCAGACAGTGACAATCGTTACTTAAATCTGTTATTTCAATAGGGGATCTAAGTCTAATATTTCATTTCATGGAAAAGCCAAAGTATGTGCCTGATCTTTCTCTTTGCTCACCAATTTTCAAAATAATGACTGCCCTGCCATCTCCAAAGAAATCAGCGAGTTTTGGAGGTTTTCTGGAGTTAGTTAAGGGCTCATGGTTTCAATCCATGTTAGTCATTACTCTTAGATGTTCAACATACCCCATTTTTGGTCAATGGGGGCTACTTTAGTTTGGCTCCTGTGTCTTTTCATCCTTTTGACAAATTCCAGTATTCTTAGGTAGTTTCCTTGCTTTCTGGAAAAGAGAATGTCCTAGGATTATCTTGTGTATTTTCTGCATCAAACCTGTAATGAGCCCATTCCTTCCTTCTTGATATATTTTTTCACCTAACGTGATAAATGGCACTTCTATCTATCTAGTTGCTTGAGCCAGAAACCTGGGAGTCATCCTGGATGCCACTGACTCCCATATCCCCTACATGCAGTTAATTGCCAAATCCTCTTGGATCTATCTATAGAGAAAAATCTCAATTTGTCCACTCCTCATCTTTACTGCTACCTCTCTAGTCCAGGTCACTATCATCTTTCATTTGTACAGCCAAAATAAACTTCTAATTATATTACCATTTCTATTTGCCCTTTCCAATCTACTCTTCGTCCAGCACTTGCTTTTTAAAAATGTAAGTCAAGGGACTTCCCTTGTGGCTCAGTGATTAAGAATCCACCTGCCAGTGCAGGGGACACGGGTTCGATCCCTGGTCCAAGAAGATCCCACGTGCCACAGAGCAACTAAGCCAGCAAGCCACAACTACTGAGCCCGCATGCCACAACTACTGAAGCCCGCATGCCTAGAGCCCGTGCTCCGCAACAAGAGAAGCCACCACAATGAGAAGCCCATGCACTGCAATGAAGAGCAGCCCCCACTCGCCACAACTAGAGAGAGCCCCCACGCAGCAACGAAGACCCAACACAGCCAAAAATAAATAAATAAAAAATAGGGGCTTCCCTGGTGGCGCAGTGGTTAAGAATCCTCCTGCCAATGCAGGGGACAGGGGTTTGAACCCTGGTCCGGGAAGATCGCACATGCCGCAGAGCAACTAAGCCCGTGCGCTACAACTACTGAGCCTACGCTCTAGAGCCCATGCTCCACAGCAAGAGAAGCCACCGCAACGAGAAGCCCACATACTGCAACAAAGAGTAGCCCCCGCTCACCGCAACTAGAGAAAGCCCGTGCACAGCAACGAAGACCCAATGCAGCCAAAAGTAAATAAATAACTTAAAACAACAAAAAAATTTTGCTAAAAATAATTAATTAATTAATTAATTAATTTCTAAAAAAAAATTTCATGATGCTGTGCCTTGACATGGATATTTTTTTTTAAATTAGGTCAAGAGATTTTATTTACTATATTAAACTGAGCACATGTTTTGACAATTTCTCCTTCCAAAAATCTCACTGAATTTGTACAATAAATAAAGAAATCCAATTCGTGACAAATTCCCACAAGAACAAAAGCAGACAAGGTCAATGGTCCTGATAATGTTCTAGTTACTTGGTTAGGTGATAAATTTGCTGATGTTTATTTTATTATGCTTCAAACTTACATATATGTTACACATATTATTTTTCATGTATCTGTGCAAAACACATTTATTGCTCACTAAATATCCATGTTGGCACCTACATTTCCCAACATTCTTCACAGTTAGGTGGAATCACATGACCAGGACTGACCAATGGGCTATGAAAGGAAATGAGATATGTAATTTTCAAACCAAAGTCTCAAAGAGGGAGTGTAAGTTTGCTGTGTTCTCCCTCCCCCTGTGTGTGATTGTAGAGACCCATGGGAAGCAGCTGGAATTGTTGAGTCATCAGGTGGAAGACAGCAACCTACGGAGTCAGACTGGACTCATCAGAGTGAGCAAGAACTAAACCTTTGTTTTTGTAAGCCACTAAGATTTTAGGGTTACTTTCTAGCCTAGCCTATCCTGACAAATACAGTATCTAATATAATTTTTAAAAAATAAAACCTTTTTTTTTTACATATAGGATCATATTGATAGATAAACTAGAGTTGAGAAAGCCACAGTCCAGAATACGAACGGAAAAGGCTAAAATGGAGGTGAAAATAGACTTCCTAAGAGAAAGAATCTCTAAACTGGAGTAAGCAGGAGCAGAAAGCACCTGAGAATGGAAGCAGAGATCAAAATATTAATTGAAACACTGGGAACAGCTGCACTACTTAGCATCCTTCTCTCTCTCCATAAGCACACACTAGCTTCCCTGTTACTTTAAAACACATCCTGAGAATAAACGGAAGAATTTGCCTAGGAGAGTTCATGCTCTAGACTTCTTATTTTGGTATTTGGGCGGGGAAAGTCTTGTTAGCTACCCCCTCCTCATTTTAACTATATATTTTCCTCAGAAAACAAGCTCAAATATCAAATTTCTTATCAGCTACACTTACACATATGTAATAAATCAGAAATTTTTTAAGTACTTCTCTTGAAAAAATATATATAATTTAGTGCAAGTGTGTATTCTAGCAAAAAATATAAAGGAATTCCCCCCCCCAGAAAGAGGAGGATATGGGAAGAAACAGATGAGTAATATAAAAGTAACATGAAAATAAATATCTAAATTTAGTTATACAGTAGGCCTAAAATGCAATTGTTCAAAATAGAATGAGAAGTCAAAAGCTAAAATGGAATGAATTCCATTCAAATGATAACATGTTTATGAAGATGAAAAATCTCATTGATATTATAAAGAAACTTCCCTGAAGTAACAGGGAAGCTAGTTTCTTAATTCAACAAGAAAAAAGAAAGGCTATTAGAATCTCCAGAAAAACATAAAGCCATGTCCCAAAGGTGAAGCAAATTAAAAATATGGTCTATATTGTAGCAATTAATGGTAAATAGGATAAGAAAATCTATTTGGCCTTGATACTTCTTATTTTATTGTTAAAGTTTTTTACTTTTGAGGTTAGATTTTTTTAAAAATCCTAACAGACTTGGGAACATCTTTGTAAACTTCAGCCACCATTAACTGTGTTAGTCTCAAATCCATTTCTTGCCCTTCCTCTACTTTGCTCTGTCTTGCAGAGGATTAGCTCATGCAAATTATCTTTCTAAAATTTCCTAGTCTACTTACTTTTGGTTAGTGGGAGGGTTGTTGGAGGACCTCTGCTTCAGGCAGCATCTCCAACATTGACTGTGTCTTTTCCATGGTTCCACATCTCACCAGAGTCCCTTCCTCCCCATCTCAGCTTTCAGAGGACTGTCCTTCCCTCTATGGTTTCAGTTCCCACTGAGTGGTCTCAGCTTGTGGGCTCTGTTAACACTACCTCCTCCTCTGATCCTCCAGCCCTAGGGATGGTAGAGGTTTCCTGCTGTTGCTAATTTATGAGTTGCTTACCCATCCCCTGTTTCACTTTGGACCCATTTGTAACTAGTTAACTATATGAAATTCCTTCTATTTAACTACTGGCATGGGCTCTATTTCTCTGACAGGACCCTGACAGATACAATGAATCTAAGTAGTGTGTATAAACCATGAGAATTAATGCCACTGAATCATCCATCAAAGGACAAGAAAGGAGAATACTGAGACTAGAGAGTTCCTGGAGCAGTAAGTTACATAGGCAATGGAATAGCCAGGCTCAGAGATGTGCTTTGGGAAGGCTGGTTGCATTAGCATTATCATTTCAAACAAAGTGGAAATCGGTGACAGGGAGACTAATGGGGACCCTAATACAGTAATCCAGGAGAGAGACAATGAAGACTGTATTAGTCAAAACTTATCTGATTGTAAGTGATCAAAACCTAAGTCAACCAGATAAGCAAAAAGGAACATGGACCACACTGCTAGTTGCCTATCTAATATTCATTCCTCCGTCTTCCATACTAAGAGAATCCCAGTTTTGTATGGGGCAGCAGTGTATATAGAAGTAGCTAAAAATTCTTACCTTTCTAGAGTGCAAGTGGGGATAATATGTACTCGGGGCGGCCATATGACCCAGTTCTGGCCAATGAGAGAATAAAAGAAAGTTTTAGAGTTAGGCTTCCAGAGGTATGCTTATTCCTTCAGTCCTTTGTCCTTTGTCCTTTCCTTCTCTTCATGATAAGAAAGCAGACTCTGCTTGGGAGGTACAGTCACTATCTTGCCTCACACTAAGGACAATGGAACAGAAAGACAGAAGAGCCTGGTCTTTTATGATATTTTGTAACCTGGAACAGCTGCTCTTATCCTGGCACGCCTATCTCCAAGCACCTTTTTATTGGAGGAAAATAAATTTGTATGTGGTTAAGCCATGTTAATTACTTGCAATTGCCTACATCTCTAACTGATAAAGAAGGTGTATTGGAAGAGTCCTAACGTAACTCAGATTATACAGACTGAACTAGAGTTCAACAAACTGTTCTTGAAAGAAACTGCAGTACTGTAGATCTTCCCTCTTTATCTCATTACTCTTCTCTGTATTGAATTAATATTCTTTTCTTGCTCTGATCTGGCTTTCTCTATTCCCCAATTCATCTGACAGAAAATATGGCCAACAACAGCTCATGTTTTACATTAAATATCTACAGTCACTGAAGAGAGATTAACCTCACTCTCTTGGTTCTAAATATAAAAAGATAAGAAGAAACTCATTGGCCTAGTTTGGGCCAGGTGACTGCCCCTAGACAAATCAACCACAAACAGGTGGGCACGGTCAAATATAAACATGCGATCTCCAGCAGGAATCATGGATAGAATTGGAAGAGAGGCAATTCCCACAAGAAAGAAGATGTCTGACAGACAAACAGTAGATGTTTACTACAAAGACTGAATTAGGCTGGTGGTACCAGAGTTAGATATAAGAGAGATTCAAGGAATAATCAGGGGGATGATTGTCTTGGGGCTGAGAATGACTTCAAGGTTTCTTGTTTCTTGTCAAAAAGATTTATAAAAATAGGAAATAAGAATTGGTGATTGACTCAAATTGAGTTATCATAAAGAGTAACTTTGGCCTGAATGCTGTTGATTTTTCTCTGCACACATTTTCACATGGTTTTAAACACCAGATTTTTACCTTAGTTTCATAAAGATTCCATACAAGTCTATATGAATATCGGCATTTCCAATGAATGAAGGAGCAGAGGACAGGGAACAGATAATTCACAAAGGATGAAATTAAAGGAATTAACAAACATGAAAAATGTTCTAACTTATTAGCAGCCAAAGAACTGCAAATTAAAACAAAGAGATGTGCTAGTATTTTTTTAACCCATTAGATTTGCAAGAAGGCTGGCTGTAGAGGCAATATGTTAGTTAGACCTGGGCATTCACCTGTGTTTCAGATGGCAAGGAAGTAGGCACAGCCTTCAGAATAAGCATCGTGACCAAAATTATTCATGAACCATAGAAATGTTCCACTCTAATGATTCCACTTCTGAAAAAAGATCCTAGGCAGGGACTTCCCTGGGGGCGCAGTGGTTAAGAATCCGCCTGCCAATGCAGGGGACACGGGTTCTAGCCCTGCTCTGGGAAGATCCCACATGCCACGGAGCAACTAAGCCCGTGTGTCACAACTACTGAGCCTGCGCGCCTAGAGCCTGTGCTCTGCAACAAGAGAAGCCACTGCAATGAGAAGCCCGCCCACCACAACGAAGAGTAGCCCCTGCTTGCCGCAACTAGAGAAAGCCCAAGCACAGCAACAAAGACCCAATGCAGCCAAACATAAATAAATAAATTTATTTTAAAAAAGATCCTAGGCAAATAATCCAAAATATAGAAAAAAAAAACTTTATGCATTAAAGATGCTTGCCACAGCAGTGCTTAAAATAGTAAAAATTATTAAAAACAATAAATAGTGAGAACTTATTTAATAAAGTATGATATCCTCTCAAAACACAATATTATACAACAATTAAAATAATAGCATTTACAAAGTATTTGTATAACAGTATGGAAAATGCTTCTAACATAACCTTAATTATATAAGCAATGCTCCAAGTATAAATTCAAATGAAACCAAAGTGTATGAAGTAAAAAATGAAAGTTTACTCCAGGGTAACCACTGCTAAAAGTTTTGTGTGTTTGCAAACTTTTTTCTACACACAGAAAATTGTATATCCTGATAGTTTTACTTATCATTGTCAGTTGAGCATTTTACATGTCATTAAATAGTCCTCTAAAACATTTTTAATGGTAGTTTGATAATCTACTGTAGAAAAAATGTACATTTACTCAACCATCCCCTTAACTGTAAAGCTACAGTAGGCTTTTGAATGCAAGTAATTGAAAACCCACCTAGTTAGCTTAAGGGAAATATATAAGCTGTCATAAGAATACCGTGTTTCTCAGAATAAAGAGGCAGGAATGCAGAAAGCAACTAGAATGTGCAAGGTAATGGTCCAGGAATGTTTTGTCTATGTCTCTTATCTCTACTTCTCTCCACAGCTCTGCCTCATTCTCCTCTCTCTGCAGAGTGGTGTTCTCTGTTCTTCAGTTCATCTGGAGGATAATAGCCTTGACAGAGTTCCAGAATTTTTACACTACTTCCATTCAAGATATCAGCCTAAACCGGAATTCCTAAGTAAGAAAGACAATATAATTGACCTAGTTTGGTCAGGTGTCTACCCTGGTCCAGTGAACAGTGGCCAGTGGATCAAGGTCCCACTTCTGAGGCTGAATTAAGGAGGGTGATAACACGAATAGGTCCCTCTGTTCTCAGAGATGAATCACTGTGAGCTGAGAATACACCCCCAAGGATGTCTATTATGGCCTCCATATGTCAATTTCTCTTCTTAGAATGGACAGGTAAGTGAAATCATCAGGTCAAATGATATGAGCATTTTAAGGCCAATTGCTTTCCAGAAAGAGCATCAACCTACACTTTCACCTGCAGTGACTGGGAGTTCCTGCATGCCCTCATCCATCTAAGAAAAGGAAGACCAATTTGAAAGAGAAAACATGGTATCTCAGTGTTGTTTTATTTTGTGGGGTTTTTTTAATCACTATTGAAGCTGAGTATTTTCTCAGATGTTTATAGACTAGTCCTTCTGGGCAGGGCAGAGCTGTACACAGTTTCTTTCATACTCCTTAGTAAAGATAGTGAAGATTCTCCCCCACTGATAGGACAGATGAATGGATGGGGCCTCTGCAGCTGTTGCACAAATGTCTGCATTTCTTCCAGGCTGCCCACACCTGCTCTCCAGCCACTGTTGTCTCCTGCCTGGTTCTACTTTCAGCCCTGCCACCAGATCCCCCAGTCTTCCTCTCCTCCCTAGGAGCCATAGCTCTTTTAGGATAGAAGTCCTGGGCTGTCCAGGTCTCCTAGCTCTGTCTTCTGGCAAATCAGTGTTTGTACAGAAAGTTCAGAAGTCCCCATTAGCAGGAGTCAACACTGCAGCAATATTCACTGCAGCACAGAAGCTGGGCACTTACATGCAGTACCAGAACCAGCTACCTAGAGAACTTACCTGTGCTGACCCTGTAGATGAAGCAACAGCTCATGAAGACTGCAGTTTCATTCTGCTGCCCTGCATCTCTCCATGAAGTTTCACCCATCTTACCTACAGTCTCCAGTGCACAATTCTGTCATTGCATTTGCGTATTGTGTTGTCATTATCTGTGCTAGTGACTTTTTCCCTCCCTAAAGTATCAACTCCTTGAGGACAGAGTCTATGTCTTCTTGTTTATTATTTCTGTGTCTTCAGTTGCATGAAACTTCCCTGCTAGACTTGCTCTGCCAACATTTCCTCTGAGCTCCCTGGCTGGGGAGAATAAAAAATAGAGACTATAGTTAGAGTAGAGGCCCAAGAAGGACCATTTGCTATTCAAAAAGCTAAAGGCCTAAAAGATTTTTGACTGAGGACTGAATTTCCAAGGCTTATGGTGAAGGGAAACTAACATTTTTAAAGTACCTGTTAAGTGCTAGGTACTTGTATTATTCAGTACTCTTTCACTCACTTGGTTTCTCTCCTACAGCTGTCAGGCTCTCTGCACTGTAGGAAATCTGGTAGCCGGCAGCCCCAAGCTTACGTTATCTCAGATAAGAACCTGCCACCAAAAAGAAGTTTTCTCTCCTATATATAAAGCCAAAAAAGGACTCTGATTAGCTTTACTTGTGTCACCTGTCCCCTGTGGACCAATCACTGACCCAGAGAGATGGAATACTCTGACAGGCCATGGCCAAATAATATGTCCTATGGCAAGAGGAGCAAAGGGAATAGAAAAGCTTACCGGACAGCCGAGAGCATTAGTTACCAGGGCTAAAGCGTATTGGAGCCAATTGTCTGCCTTGAAAACCTCTCCTCTAACACTCTAACCATTATACTCTAAGGATGGCCTTCTTGTGCCCTGAAGACGTAGATTCAAAGATCTTAAGGGGCCTTTACAGACTCCAGTTAAGAGAGAGCATGCACTTTTGCCAAGCCTTGAATGCTGGGCCTGTTCTGAAATAATGCAGAGAACTGGATAATCAGCACCTCTGGGTGGATCTGCTCCCACTATTAGGTCTTCAGGGCTTCCAAAACATTCTCACACCCATTTGTTTGACCTCCCTCATTCCCAGTCCTCCTTCACCAAATAATGACTTGACTCTTCAAATTCCTCTGGCCATTTTCTTCACTTGCTTTTTGAAAGAGACTTACTTTTGAAATTCATTCACCCATTCCTTCAAAAATAATTTTATTGAACACCATCTATGTACCAGGACTATGCTAGGCACCTTAAAAAAACTTTAAGAATGGAAGGCCTGCAGAGGGTTGAATCTGCAAATGTCAGCCTGACCAGATAAAGCCTTCTATTGAGTCCTTCCAGACTTTTCCTGACTCCCAGGTCTTCAGAACACTGAATAAGGCAGGTGTGACTTACCAGCTGTGGTTTCCAGGTGTCCTGACCCATTCTTTTCTGACTCAGTCACAAGAGAAATACAGGACATTTTTTTCAATCAAACAAATAAGTTAACAAAACTATATAAACAATTAGGGACTTAGAGAAGATATGGCTGGAGTTTTTTCCTGGAGGTGGAGTATAACTGACTTCACACATGTATACATATGTGCTCAACTTGCCCAAGGCTGAATGGTTCTGACCTTACCAGCTAAACATTTTCTTTCGGACAATTTTCTTTTTCTATAACTTAGCAACAGTAGCAATAGCAAGGTAGGCCCAATAGCAAGGTCAACTGTTCAAGGGTATCTCTGAGAACTATGACTTCTTAGTGAAGCTAAAGAAATAGTCTCCCTGGGCTTCCTCATCTCTGTTCTATTCTGCTGTCAGGGAAAGTTTTAAACTCAGTTTTCCCAGGCTAGAGTAAGCCACTCCTCAGCCACAATACTTTCTGAGTAATAACAGCTGATAAGAGTTAAGAGGTCTCAGGTGCTTTTTTTTTTTAATAAATTTATTTATTTTATTTATATTTATTTTTGGCTGTGTTGGGTCTTGGTTGCTGTGCGCGGGCTTTCTCTAGTTGCTGCGAGTGGGGGCTACTCTTCGATGCGGTGCGCGCGCTTCTCATTGCGGTGTCTTCTCTTGTGGCGGAGCACAGGCTCTAGGCACACGGGCTTCAGTAGTTGTGGCACGCAGGCTCAGTAGTTGTGGTTCACGGGCTCTGGAGTGCAGGCTCAGTAGTTGTGGCGCACGGGCTCCGCGGCATGTGGGATCTTCCTAGACAGGGGCTCGAACCCGTGTCCCCTGCACTGGCAGGTGGATTCTTAACCACTGCATCACCAGGGAAGCCCCTCAGGTGCTTTTAAAGGGCATTCAGCGCTCTCTGATATCTCCCCAGAACTCAGTGTGGACTCTCAAGCCTGCCCTTGCTCTGAATGTGAAAAGAGTACAAATGGCACTGGTTGACCAGCCATGCAGTTATGTCTTCTAGGGTGAAATCTTTAACCTGTCAAAACCTTATACAGGTAGAAAAGATTACTCTGTAATCTTCATGTGCTACAAAATAAAATCTCCTCAAAGTCTCAGGGTGATTGAAAGATAGAATAGGCAGGAATGCTGAGCCAATTACAGCTTTGCTTAGAAAATCCAGGCATTTGGTCAATGACGGAGAGGAGAAACTGAGACAAACCTGCAGGCAAGACAAATGAATAGCCAGAGTAGCCTCTTAGAGACCCCTGGCCATTGTATGCAGAGCTGACAAAGAAGCTGGATCAAGAAAGGCAAAGCAGACATCTGATTGAGGTCTCATCTTATATAAGGAAATCTCTAGTGAATTGTGACTATGTACTGTATTAAGTCAATATATATTTTGATAGAGACTGTAAGTCTGTGACCCCATTGGTAAGTCATAATCACTTCAGTATCCAGGAGATGGGAACTCTGTAGACCAGCCTCAGGCAGGTCAGGAAGGCACAGATTATGTTCAGAACACCGCATTGAGGGAGCTCAAAGTTTGAATGGGAATGGATATCTTTGGGTGAAGAAAACAGACTATTATTTGTGAGATAGATGGTCTAATATCATGTTACTCTGTTTATTTCCCGTGTCACCATCAAGCCTTTAGTAAAGTCTTTTTTTTGTTGTTTTTAATGTAGCAGGTTTTTTGTTTGTTTGTTTTTTTGTTTGTTTTTTTGGCGTGTGCGGCTTGCAGGATCTCAGTTCCCCGACCAGGGACTGAACCCAGGCCACGGCAGTGAAAGCCTGGAATCCTAACCACTAGGCCACCAAGGAACTCTAAGCCTTTAGTAATTCTATTTGAAAGCCCCAGCCTCACGTCACCATGCTGCTAGGATTAAGGGCAGCATTGCGAAACAGCAACCCATCTATGTTTCCACATTCAAAGCTTCCACCCAGGAGCAGCTATAAATAGCCCCTCAGCTCTCCATTAAGCCCATATATGCCAAACCTCAGCACAGATACAGCCAAAAGGACGCACGTCACTTTCCTTCTCTGACGCTCAGTTCCCTCCTCTTACAGGTATAGCATGATGTCCCAGCTAAATACAAACTGAATTCAGTCTAGATTGTGGTAGAATTAGTGGGCTAGTGTATGCATGAGTTAACACCCATGAGGAGGTTCCTGGGGAGAAAGAGGAGATGAATGGAGGCACTGTCAGGGACTCAGTCCCTGTACATGCTAGAGGTACTGATCTCCTTGGAGTGGGTGCCTTAATTTGAATTCCCCTAGAAACAGACCCTGAGACAGGGATTCAAGAGCAAGTAGTTTATTAGGTGGTGCAGGAAACACTAGAAGGGAAGTGAGGAGTGAGAAAGGAAGGGAGGGAGGTCCATAATGAACAAATGATCAAACCAGCTATCACTGTAGGTGACTGGAGCTTAATGCCATGCAGAAACTGTGGGAAACTGTGTCGAATACAGGCCTCAGGGTTTGCATGTCAAGGGTGAGAGAATGGGGTTATATACACCAATTCCCATCAGTCATTTGTTGAGGACTGCTCCAGGGAGTATTAATTCCCTCCACTGCCACCCCTGCCACTGTATTTCCAGCCTGCCAGATACAGGGGCTGTGTGACCTTCAGGCAGAGATGCAGATGCAGGCAGGTGGAAGTTTGTTAGCGAGCACTTAGTGATAAAGCCCTAAGGTGAAGGGCAGAGCACCAAAAGAATCTGCCACAAAAGGGCTGGAGCATGGTATACATCATGTCTTTGTGAGACTTGGGATACATTTGGGGAAGCTTTGGGGCCTCAGTGGCAAAGGTAGGGAGCTGATAATTCCCTTTTTTCCCCTCCTCTACTACAAACTACAGTGCCAAGGTCAGAGCTGGAGGATGCTTGCTGGAGAATTCTGGCAGAGGGTACCAGGCAATGGGAAGATTCCTTGAAGAGGTGTTTGTTTGGAGGATAAGAATATAAACAACTTCCCTCAATACCTGTGAGACACCTCTGAGTACTCCTTGGAATGTCCGAGGAGACTTTTGAGGGGGACTAAGGTCCTGTATGGCAAATGGTTGGCTAAGCACCACTGTGATTGGACATTAATATTAAGATGGCTTCTTTTGAACCCATGGTCTGGTGAGGCCTAGAATATTCAGGTTGCATAGAACAGTGGGGAGACTCCATGAGATGGCATATATCGATACAAAGGGGCTAAGGCAGTACTGAACACAGAGGCACATTCAATAAAAGGCAACTTTTGTTACTTTTGTGATCTCAGTCAATAAAAGGGGTCATCAAAGACAGAAAGGCACATTCCTCAGAATGCCAAGTCCTTCTTTGTGTAAGGTTCTACCTGTCTGTCTCAGACTTTGGGGAGTAAAAGGGAATCAGAGTCAATCACTTTCCCTACCCTACCTAGACTTTCTGATCTAAGGTATTTGTGTCAGTGTCTATTTATGTATATATGTGATCACATCCATGTGCATGTCTCTGTGTATGTAAATGATGTGTGTGCAATGTACATGTGTTATTGTGTGTATGTCTGTGGGCATGTGTGTCAGTCTGTGAGGTTTGAGGGGTGGTACCAATATTGCCATGTTCTCCTCTGCAACTTGTACCAAGCCCAGTGGTCTCTCCTTCAAAGCTGCCCTGTGATCCTGGATCCGGGAGAAATTAGAGGAGCAAGTGCTTGGGGCCAGCCTTATAGAGACTAAGTGGTGGGCTAAATAGATGACTGATGGTCCAGCCAGGCGCAGCCCAGGGCAGAGCCTAAAGAACACATTTGTGAACATGAACAGGGGAAGCAGAGACAGGAAACAGAGAAAGCAGAGAGAGGTGAGGACAGGAGTGGGATGGGGCAGCTCAAAAGCTAGAGCCAAGAGCCAAGAACTGAGAAGCTCTTTTCTGTGATGTACAGGATCCAGATAATGATTTTCTAACCCCTTATCTCAGGAGGCCCAGATTGGCCAGGCAGAACTTCCTGGACAGTCTGTGTTCAATGCCAGCCCAAGCTGAAGCAGGGCCAAGTTACAAAACAAACTGGATGAAGGCGGAAACACAGTTTGGTTTCCCTGGGACCCAGCACAGCAGCCAGTGTCTGAGTAGATGCGTGTTTCATGTGCAGGAAATCCACTAGCCACTTTGGCCATACAGGAAGCAATTGCCCTCACAATAACAGTGTCGTGTGTTTGCACAGGGACAAACAGTTTATGAGGCCCTTTAACGGTATTATCTCATTTGAGCCTCATTCGGGCCTTTTGGAAACAGTGTCAGATCCGTTTTATAGATGAAGCGATGTAAGCTTAGAGGTTAACTGATTTTCCCGTGGTTATACAGTAACTGGTTAGTGACACAGCTAGGACTGGAATTCAGGTTTGTCTGTCTCCAAAGCCAGAAAATTCTGTCTCTTCTGTTTCCTTTCCAATTGGTTTCTCATTGCTCCCTTCCTGGAGACATACAGGGGCCCCTGGAAAAGCAAGGGTCCACTTTATCGGGCCCTAGAAAGCCCAAGAACCTGGTCGTTCTTAAGCAGATAGTGTCCTCAGCTCAGCCACATGATGCTCTTCCTGCCAATCCACCCAGGGAACCTTGTGTGAGCTGAGGTAGAGGGGACCTGGGAGCAGAATGTCTTAGGATGTGTCCAGATGTGTTAGAAACCTTGCCCAGTATGCATCTGGGCCTGGTTCAGCTCAGGCACAGAGAAGGAAGGCAGAAACGCCTCCAGGGCTCCTCCACTGGAATCAAAGTACAAGCCCCTCAGCCTCAGAAGGAGACCTGGATGCCCTTAACTCCTGGCTATGAAAATAGCAATTTTCTCCAGGAAGATTCTTGGATTACTAAAAAGATTAATCCTCATTGGTGGAGGAATAAATGAATTGAGTCTGTTCCTCTGCATTTCTTTGTACTTTTTGTTCTTCTACCATTCAGCAGGCTTACTGCTTCACTTAGCTCTTCAGGGAAGAAATGACATAGCAGGCCAAAAAGTTGTTTCTTAGCTTTTGAGAGTTAAAACTTTAGGCTGCAAGTGCATGTGATATAAAAAGCAAGCTTCCTGTGACTAAGACTAGCTTGGGGTATGTTGAAGTTGGGCAAAAGAGTTGAGGGGAAGAAAAGAGGATACAGGAGATGTTGTACATGAAGTTGACTGATAAGGTGTGGTTATGACAGAAACTTCAGTTTTAGAGAAAATCCAAGCACAAGGTAAACCTTGCAACCTTTGCTAGGTAGAGACCACAAAGGCAGCAAGCCCCAGAGTGGAGATGGCTGGGTGGTATAGCTGGGCAAACAAATCTGAGTCTACCTCACAGAGCTCCCTGCTCCTCAGTGCAGCAAGGGGCAATAGCAAGATTCCTGTGCTCCCAAGAGTGGCATATAAGTGTTAAATGATTACAGAGAATCCCAAGTTTCTTGAGCTTGTAGCTAGTTATGAGATCAATAGAATGATCCTGGGTCCCTGAGTAGAGTATGAGAGTGGTATGAAAGAGCTGAACCTAAAGGAGTCAGGGTGATTGGAATGATGAACAACCCAACAGTGACCCACATGCCTCTAAAAATATAAAACTATATATGCACAGCATGTGCACAAGGTTATTTTCATTGTGATAATATTCCTAATAGCAAAAAAAGAAAAAAAAAGTATGAGGATGATCTACCAATTCCACTTCTGGATATATACTCAAAAGAATTGAAAGCGGTCTAGTTGGCGGCGCCCGGGAACGAGTCGCTTCCCGATGTTCCCGCCCCGGCTGCCGCGGGCCGCGCTGTGCGCTTAGTGCCCGGCTCCGGTCCCCTGAGGCGTCCGCGGGGGTGAGAGCGGCCTCGGCCCCGCGGAGACGAAGCAGCTGGAGGGCGAGGCGGCGGCCGCCGGGAGGAGGATGGGGGCTAACCAGTTAGTGGTGCTCAACGTGTACGACATGTATTGGATGAACGAATACACCTCATCCATCGGAATTGGAGTTTTTCATTCAGGAATTGAAGTGTATGGCAGAGAGAAGCTGTTGTTTTAGGGAGCACCGACTTCCTAGAAGATGATATAGAAAAAATTGTAGAAGAATTGGGAAAAGAATACAAAGGCAACGCTTACCATTTGATGCATAAAAACTGCAATCACTTTCCTTCGGCTTTATCAGAGATTCTTTGTGGGAAAGAGATTCCTCGCTGGATCAATCGGCTTGCCTACTTCAGCTCCTGTATACCCTTTCTCCAGAGTTGCCTCCCGAAGGAGTGGCTCACTCCCGCAGCCCTGCAGTCTAGTGTCAGCCAGGAGCTCCAGGACGAACTGGAGGAAGCGGAGGATGCTGCAGCCTCCGCCTCCATGGGCAGCACTGCCGCAGGCTCCAGGCCCGGGCGCCACACTAAACTGTAAATGTCTCCAGAGTCGCACCTTCAGAACTGTCTCTGGCAGTTGAATATCACTAGAGAAGAGTAAAAGAGTAAACGTCCTTTGGATATTTTGTATGCAAAGATGGCTCTCCCCCAAATCCCAGTTTTTCAGCTCAGGATTATATTTGTAATCAAAAAAAAAATCACTTGGCGCAGGAGGGAGAACTTTGTATGAAGCTTCCCTCTGTCTTTTTTACCCACTTGTAAATTTGGATTTACTTCTGTTTTATATAAGCTCTGTTAAGTTATGTTTACAGTATTTTGTATCGCTGTTTACAAATCTTGCATGGACTCCTGCCACCATGAAAGAAGAAAATCTTCATGTCTTCAAAAATGAGGCAGGTAATCTTTGTACACTTCTGACAATTGCCCGAGCTTCGGCATAAATAATAGGCACACGAGAAGGTACTTACACAATTATAGTCACCATCACCTGCTTAAGAATTACCTTTGAGGCTTGTGTTTGTTTTTGTTACCGTGTTGGTACCAGGATGCACAGAGGTGAAGGAGCACACACAGCCCTGAGGGCTTGGGACCTCGATCTGTGTGAGAGGTGCCCGAGCCTGGGCGCTCAGCACTCCCTCCACTCCGAGTGGTACAGCTCCTGAGGTTTCCACCGAACGGTGGCTCTCATCCCAAATATCCGTCCACCTCCACGGGGTGGTATACTCTCGTGTCAGTCTGGCTTTGATGCCTCTGATTCTGTAAGTAAGATGTTTCTCGTTAAAGGTATTCTTACTAGTAACAAGTGTTTTTGCACATGTGTTGGGGGCTTCATTTTTATTTTAATATATATTGATATCCTCCCTGCACAGGATTTTGTTTGTGGGGCAGGAATATCCTAAGTGGTAGCCTTCAGAGTAGCAGTGTGAGTTGACATTCAACTGCTTTTAACTATTCAGGCTACCTTTTATACTACACCTTGAAAACTAGAGTCTAAAGTAACACTCTCCAAAAAGGTAATACTTTGATATTTTAAACATTTTATGTACCATACCAGAAAGAGTATGTTGGAGTTTGTTAGTTTGTTATGGGAGTAGTTTCACCTCATAATAGAGAGCTTAGTCTCATTACCTCTTGTTGAAAACTCATATTTATGTGTCTTATTCATCTTTTTCTGTTCTCTCAAATGTATGTCTCTTACATAACCTACTCGAAGAATGAAATTGTCACCACAGATAAGTCCTCATTAGCAAGGAATCTGTCTGCTCAAGTCTACTCCCAGTTTGACCCTTGGATGTAAGAGCCAAGTCATTACATGTCAAATTCAATTTTTCTGCCTTAAGAATGAATGTTCTACATAAAATATTGGATGCAGTGTATAAATGATCCAAGGCAGTGACTTCAGCTTTATATATATATCGTTAGTTTTTAAATCATCTACTTTTATTTAAACTTCTAGATTGGATTGTTTGCTATTGCTCTTTGTAAGGATACATATCTTTCAGTACACTACATTTTTAACTTTTCCATAAGCTGATTTTGAGTCATTTTATCAAATTAAGCACACCCTGTTCATAGGGAAAATAAACCTTGGGTTTGACCTGAGGAAAATGAAGCCACTTAACCTAATTTATGCTTTTGACTGTTCTGTTGCTGGAGAGGAAAGCTTTTACAAATTATTCTCAGTTCTTTAGGGGGGGGCAGAGCACTTGTTTTAAGAGATGTGACAGGAATCTATGATCTTTATGAAAAGTTGACCTGATTCAGGTCTAAAAATGAGATTTAGAATAAAATGCGCAGACTCTGACAGTGAATCAGTTCACTCAAAGAAGAGTCCTGTCACTAAAACCCAGGTTAGTGAAAAATGTTTGATGCCGCTCGCTTGGGATTTTTGTTTTTAATAATGTGGTGGATTCCAGTTTTTTCTAATCCATTCAAATAGACATGAGTTTAAATCTGTGCTACAGACACACATGAAAGAGTGGCCATTATTTAGGCACTTCTTGGCGAGTAGCCAGGAGCCTTCCACCTTTGCTTATCCAGAATCCAGCACTTCAGCACACAAATGATTTTATTGTTATTTTGTTGTATTGACTTTCATCTGCAGCATTTGGAGTTTAAAAATAGTGTTAAGGTCCTAGTAAAAATAAATAATGGCCTGAGGCCAATTGTCATAGAACCACCAGATAAAATTCTGGACGTGAGATTGCTTGCAGTCTAATGGTACTTGAGGTTGAGAAATAAAGAAATGTCTTTACTTTAGAAAATCTCATTTAAGTCAAGTTTGTCCACTACAGTTCAAAATTGAGGATGAATTCAGTTAACTAGCATTTCACCAGCTTTCCCTTGCCCTTGGAGGAAAAGAATCTTGTTCTCAACCTGACCTCTGTTAAGAAAAATCCTGTATAAAAAATCCGGTCATTAAGATACATGTGATATGATGGCATCAGATATTCTCTTCGCAGTTGTAACCAAGCGAAACACATTTCTCATTGTGGGTTGGACAGTAATATAGTGTTAAGAGGGTCAGAAGCTGCTGGTTTCTACTGTTTGTTTTCAGTGCCCTTGGGTTTTGTTTTTTCTTTCTTTCAACCCTAAGAAAGGGGCATCAGCTTTTGGAAAGTGTGGCCTGTTGAATGGTAGAAGGCAGTGAGTGATAACAGCAGTAAAGAGAGCCTCCACTTGATGCCTGAAATCCAGCCCACTATTGTTCTGACCCACAGCAATAGTGCAAGTTACCTTCACCAGCATTTGTACATAGCAGGGAATTCTGGTTTTCACCAATTGATAGCATTGTGTGTATGAGGAGATTCAACCCTACAGACAGCTGTGGGACTCTATATCCATGGCTTCTTTCCATCACAAAATGGGTAGAAACTCATTCACTGCTTCAGGGTTCTAATCTGTGTGTCTTCTAATGGGTCCATTTCTATAAGATATTCTGTAATTTTGATACATGTTGTATTTTCTTTCAGTGACTAAGTTTAAAAGGCTTGAGTTTTGTCCAGCAAGCTGGCCATACTGCCATTGTACCCCTTTCCTTCAGTATGGTTTAGAGTGCAGCTCAGTCATTAGACTTTCATTGTCTCCTCAGTCAATACACATCTTCACTGTTTGAAAGGTGTTACAGCTGTTCAAGAATCTTCATGAACCTGAGGATAATTTCTTGTGAAGTTGAATGCAAATGTACTGTCATTCATAGTGTTTATATAAAAAAAAAAATACCAGGAATCTTCACTTTTGCTACCTTGATATAGCATTGGGCTATCATGTTAACAACGTTGAAATACATCAATTTATTAAAAAAATACTTTTATAAGAAAAAAAAAAAAAAGAATTGAAAGCAAGGACTTGAATGGATGTATGTAGATCTGTCTTCATAGCAGCATTAATCATGACAACCTAAAGTGGAAGAAACCCAAGTGTCCATTGACAGATGAGTCAATAAACAAAGTATGGTATGTGCATACAGTGGAATTGTATTCAGCCTTTAAAAGGAAGGAAATTCTGACACATGCTACAACATGGATGCACCTTGATGACATTATGCTAAGTGAAATAAACCAGTCATAAAGGGACAAATATTGTATGATTCCACTTAATAAGGTACCTAGAGTAGTCAAATTCATAGAGACAGAAAGTGGCATAGTGGTTGCAGGAGCTAGGGGGGAAAGGAGAATGGGGAGCTATTGTTTAATGGGTACAAGGTTTCAGCTGGAAAAGATTAAAAAGTTCTGGAGGTGGATGCACAACAATGTGAATGAACTTAATGCCACTGAACTGTGCACATTAAAACAGTTTAAATGGTACATTTTATGTATATTTTACCACAATAAAAAAAAAGAATATACTTTAGGGTGTGAGCTCCATGACATATTAAGTGAAAAAAAGCAAGGTACAGAATAAGCATAAAGCATGCTACCTTTTGGTTAGAAAGGGGGTTATATTCTAAGGATGAAAAAACTGCAAAAAAATCTTAAATGTTATTCAACAATTTAATTGTTGGTAGTAGTATTGATAATGCAATTTGAATCTAATAATGTATATTATAGAATAAAACAAGTAAATGTTAATATTATTAAGAACCAAGATTTTCAGTATAAGAGAAAGGGGATACAATATTAAATTCTAAGGTAAAGAAAAAATGCAATGTTCATTTTGAATTGGAAATATTAACATTAATTCAGTTTTTTTAAAAAAAATGTATTTTCCAGCTCTGTCTTTTTTTTTTTTTTTTTTTTTTTTTAAATTTATTTATTTATTTTTGTCTGTGTTGGGTCTTCGTTTCTGTGCAAGGGCTTTCTCTAGTTGCGGCGAGCGGGGGCCACTCTTCATCGCGGTGCGCGGGCCTCTCACTATCGCGGCCTCTCTTGTTGCGGAGCACAGGCTCCAGATGCGCAGGCTCAGTAGTTGTGGCTCATGGGCCCAGTTGCTCCGCGGCATGTGGGATCTTCCCAGACCAGGGCTCGAACCCGTGTCCCCTGCATTGGCAGGCAGATTCTCAACCACTGCGCCACCAGGGAAGCCCTTTTTTTTTTTTTTTTTAATTTTATTTATTTATTTATGGCTGTGTTGGGTCTTCGTTTCTGTGCAAGGGCTTTCTCCAGTTGCGGCAAGCGGGGGCCACTCTTCATTGCAGTGCACGGGCCTCTCACTATCGCCGCCTCTCTTGTTGTAGAGCACAGGCTCCAGACGCGCAGGCTCAGTAATTGTGGCTCTCGGGTCTAGCTGCTCCGCGGCATGTGGGATCCTCCCAGACCAGGGCTCGAACCCGTGTCCCCTGCATTAGCAGGCAGACTCTCAACCACTGCGCCACCAGGGAAGCCCCGAGCTCTGTCTTTTGAAAGCACCTGCAAGCAATAACCTGTAGTAGATTCTATGAATGCCCTGTCCCACACATCCTCTTACACCTGCTCTAAGTTCACCTGAAGTGAATAGTTCTAGTACACACTTATCAACTCAAGCTCCTGATGAAAGTGCTGGGATTTAAAAATCTAGGGATAATTTTAGAACAGTGAGGAATGAGAGTTGGTGGGTAAATAACCCAGCATTTCTGTCCCTGGGTGGGACAGTTCTGGGGCACATTCTAGGTCGTTCCTCAGAGGGTTCTCAGCAGGATTGAGCCCCATTTGTTCACAGTAGTAATTTGTTCTTTATTGGCTTTTTTCCCTTCCCCGATTCATTTCCCCACTTCCTGATTTGTATTTCTGAGGATCATCTTCCAAAGAAACTACCTGACCTCAAACCCTTGTCTCAGGGTCTGCTTTCAGGGGAATCCAAATGAAGAAAAACCCTGATAGTAATCAGTACAGCCGTATTGTGATCACTAATTATTATTTTTCACTAAAACTAGCCACAGTCCCTTAAAGAAATAGCTTATGAAAGGTATGAGGCAGGTAGAGTACAAGGTGAACCAAGGATATCTTATCATGCCAGAAAACAAGGAAGCTCTCAAAGACTAATGGAGACATATCATAAACACAAGGAGCCAGTTTGAAGGAATTCTCATTGACCAACTTTGGGATTATTTGAGAATCAAAAAGAATAATGACTGTGAAACAACAAGGTCCTACTGTATAGCATAGGGAACTTATTCAATATCCTGTAATAAACCATAAAAGAATATATATATGTATATATATATAATAAACCATAAAAGAATATATATATGTATAACTGAATCACTTTGCTGTACAGCAGAAATTAACACAACATTGTAAATCAACTATACTTCAGTAATATATATATATGTGCATATATATATATATATATATATATATTTTTTTTTTTTTTTTTTTTTTGCTGCACCACTCAGACATGTAGGATCTTAGTTCCCCGACCAGGGATCTAACCCGTGAGCCCCTGCAGTAGAAGCATGGAGTCTTAACCACTGGACCACCAGGGAAGTCCCAATAAAATAAATTTTTAAAAAAGAATAATGACTGATTTTTAAATATTTGAGTAAATAAAATTAAAAAGTCCATAGTGACTCTGAGAGAGAGACAGAAAAAGAGAGAGAGCTAATTGAAAATAAGCTTTTATATACAATATTCTGAAAACTGGCAACTAAATGAAATTAAGCATTTACCCTGCCTTTTTAGGAGGAGCTATGTTTAATCCCCAGTGGAAGAGGGGGAGCCTTTCTTTACAGGGAATGTCAATAATAAATGTAAAAAGATAATATTGATAGGATTAAGAAATTGCCATTTTTCTACTCCTCGTAGAATAATTGGTTAAGGCATGGAAAAAGAAATCAATGGATGCTGAAATCACTGAGTGAAAGGCTTTTGGGGAACAAGATATTTACACTGTGCCAAAGTATCACCCACAAGTTATCTTGTTGCTAATTGCACAGAGAAAAATGAATCTTGACAATTTAGAGATCTGGGAGTCATTAACTTAACCAAGCCTGATTAATGGAATAAACTAGCATGATGAGCCTCATGATGTGATACAGTATGAAGTGCACAGCAAAACCTATGAAATATTCTTGCCTAAATGTTTAATTGAATTTAAGCAAATTTTCAGCCCTAACTTTCAGTTACAGGAAATATAGGAAATATAAGAGCAAGATAGGGAATTCCCTGGTGGTCCAGTGGTTAGAACTCTGTGCTTTCACTGCCCAGGGCGCAGGTTCAATCCCTGGTCAAGGAACTAAGACCCCGCAAGCCACACAAGGTGGCCAAAACAAACAAACAAACAAACAAGATAAATTACACCAGTAAGACACAAATAGACAACCCAGAACATAGGACATTTATGAGGTAACTAATAAGTCTGTTCAAAGAATTGATGTCATGAGAGAGAAAAAAAAGGGTAGAAGAATTTTTCTAGATAGGAATACACTAAAGAGGCATAACCAAGTCCAATGCATGAACTTTGATGCAATATTGGTTTGGTAAAACAAACACAGCTATAAGAGACATATTGAGTGTCTAGTCTGGGCATCAGTGTAATAATGCTGGTCTCATAGACTGAGTTAGGAAGAATTTTCTTGAAGACTTTGTGTACTGTTTGTGAATTAGTATTATTTCTTCTTTAAATGTTTGGTAGAATTTATAAGTTAAGCCATTTGGGACTGGAGTTTCTTTTGTGGAAAAGGTTTTTAACTAAAAGTTGAGTTTCTTTAATAGATACACAACTATTCAGGTTTATTTTTTATTTTTTTTATTTTTGGCAGTGCCGAGCAGCATGCAGGATCTTAGTTCCATGACCAGGGGTCCAATCTGTGGCCCCTGTAGTGGAAGTCTGGAGTCTTAAACACTGGACCACCATGGAAGTCCCGTTATGTTTCTTTTTGAGTGAGGTTTGGTAGTTTATGTGTTTCAGAGAATTTATACATTTCATCTAAGTTGTCAAAAATTTTGCATAAAGTTGTTCATACTATCTCCATACAGTATTATGATTATAATGTCTATAAGAACTGTAATGATGTCTTCTCTCTCATTCCTGATATTGGTAATTTATACCTTATTTTTTCCTGATCACTTTGCCTAAAGTCGTATCAATTTTATTGATCTTAAATAATCGGTTCTAGTTTCATCAGTTTTCTATAGTTTATCTGTTTTTATTTCATTGATTTATGCTCTTTTTTAAGATTTATTTATTATTATTTTTAAATTTTATTATTTATTTTTGGCTGCGTCAGGTCTTAGTTGCAGCACGTGGGATCTTCATTGAGGCATGTGGGATCTTTCACTGCGGTGCACGGGCTCTTCATTTCAGCACGCGGGCTTCTCTCTAGTTGTGGTGTGCGGGTTTGCTCTTCTCTACTTGTGGCGCGCAGGCTCCAGGGTGTGTGGGCTCTGTAGTTTGCGGCTCACAGGCTCTCTAGTTGAGGCATGTGAGCTTAGTAGTTGTGGCACACGGGCTTAGTTGCCCTGCAGCATGTGGGATCTTAGTTCCCTGACCAGGGATCAAACCCACGTCCCCTGCATTGTAAGACAGATTCTTTACCACTGGACCACCCAGGAAGTCCCACATGCTCTTATTTTACTTATTTCCTCTTTTCTGCTTACTTTGGGTTTCATTTGTGTTTTTTTTTCTACTTTCTTAAGGTGGAAGCCTGGGTCATCGAGAGCTTTTCTCTTTCTAATACACACATTTATGCTACAAACTTCCCCATATGGACTGCTTTACCTGTATCTCACACATATTGATATCATGTTGATATGTTGTGTTTTCATTTTCATTAAGTCCAAATTGTTTTCTAATTTCCCTTTTGAGTTCTTTTTTTTTTGTAGATTTATTTATTGATTGATTTTTGGCTGCATTGGGTCTTTGTTGCTGCGTGCGCGAGCCGGGGGCTGCTCTTGGTTGCGGTGCGCGGGGTTCTCATTGCAGTGGCTTCTCTTGTTGCGGAGCATGGGCTCTCGGTGCATGGGCTTCAGTAGTTGTGGCAGGTGGGCTCAGTAGTTGTGGCAGGTGGGCTCAGTAGTTGTGGCTCGCGGGCTCTGGAGCACAGGCTCAGTAGTTGTGGCACACGGGCTTAGTTGCTCCGTGGCATGTGGGATCTTCCCGGACCAGGGCTCGAACCCGTGTCCCCTGCATTGGTAGGCAGATTCTTAACCACTGCGCCACCAGGGAAGTCCCCTTTTGAGTTCTTTGGACAGTGTGTTACTTAGAAGTGTGTTAATTAACAAATAGAGAATTTTCTAGATTCCTTCTATTGATTTCTAATTTAATTTTATTTATGGTCAGAGAACATATTTCATATGATAAGAACCATTTTACATTTATTGAGACTTGTTTTAAAGTCCAGAATATAGTCTACTTTGGTAAATATTCTATGTGCACTTGAAAACAATATCTATTCTGCTGATCTATATTCTGTTGAGTTTAGAGTTCTATAAATGTCAATTAGGTCAAATGAGTTGACAGTGTTGTTCAAGGTTTCTGCAGGATACACATGCCATCAAGGTCAGAGACAATGAGAACTGGCACAGGTTTCAAGGCATTCTTGTGATCTCCAGCTTGTGCTTGTGGCCATTATTTCTCCAGCCTTTTTTCTCTCCGTGTTTCCTTTTGGCTATTTTCTATCGCTATGTCTTCAGGTCAACTGATTTGCAATATCTGCTGTTAATCTCATCTAATGTATTTTTTTTCCATTTCATTCTTTTTTTGCCTCTAGAAGTTTATTGGGACTTTTTTATATCTTCCGTGTTTCTCTTTAACATGCTCAGGCTTCCTTCTACTTTTTTGAACATATAAAATGTAGTTATAATAATTTTAATGTCCTTGTCTATTAATTCTATCATTTGTGTCATTTCTGGATCTGTTGCTTACTGATTGATTTTTCTCCTCATTATAGGTTATATTCTTTGCTTCTTTACATGACTGGTAATTTTTGGTTGGATGCCTTAACTTTGTCAATTATTGGGTGCTGGATATTTTTTGCATTCCTATAAATATTATTGAGCTTTTTTCCAAGAAATAGTTTGATCCTTTCAAGGCTTGCTTTTAAGCTTTGTTACTTGGGACCAGAGCAACTTTTAGTCTAGGGCTAATTTTGCCACACAAGTGAAGCAATACTCTTCTGGGTACACTACCTGATGATGTATTCTGGCTTTAGAGGACATGAAACGTTTCTAGGCTAAGTGAGGCCAGAATTTTTCCACCTACTTTCCCAAGACTTGGATAGTTTTCTTATGCACATGTACTGATCAGTACCCAGATGAAGACATGAGGAGAACCTTCTGAAGATCTCCAAATTGCTTACCCTTTTCAGCTCATTCTTCTTTGTGCTGCTCTCTCCTCTCTGGTACTTTACCCTGAAAATTCTGTCCAAATTGGCCTCCTCAAATTCTCAACTTTGTCTCCTCAACTCAGGGAGAATGCTGAACTCTGGGTTCTGCCTCCTTGAACTGTGGCAGAGAATGCACTCCATGAAGTAAGTTGGGGCAATTATAGAAATCACCACATTTGTTTCCTTCCTCTCAAGGATAACTCTCCTGTTCTGCCTGTTTTCTAACATCTGAAAGTTGTTTCAAATATTTTCTTCAGATTTTTAGATTTTTTTTTATGCCAGAGGGTAAATTATGGTTGGAAGCAGAAGTCTATGAGGAGATACTTTGAGACTATGTAAATGTCCTGTTCTCCAACATCTTTTTATATGCTTATTCCGTTGATTATTCTTATTTATATCATTTATTGCTAAGATGGTTGGAAAATAATGATTTCCTGTCTACTATTCCTTCTTCGTTGATAAGTTGGCCTGTGTGAATGAAAAATGTTGCCCGCCCTGTCAGTCAACAAAGGATGTTGCAGCCATCACAGCAGCCACCCCCGAAGGTGAGCCCTGTGGGAACTCAGGATGGAGGTAAACAGGCTCCCTGCTGCCCAGCCCTCAGCCACCGCAGCCACCCCAGGGGTGCACCCTGAGTGGACTCAGGATGGGCAAGAACAGGATATTAGCTCTAGATAGCTAAGGTGACTATCAGGGGAATGATTTCAGTGAGTCCAGACTCTTGCATCTTCCCATACATAGAAAAGTGCTAAATTCATTTACTTGAGATATCTGGTTTTCTTTAATTAACAGTGATCTTTGATGTTTTCACTACCTGGTCGTTGCTGAAAAAACTCCTATATATCCTGGCTCCTCCCTTACCTCTTGGGAGCAGTCCCTCAGAGCTATCTGAGAGGCTGCCTCCCAGGGTTGAGGTCCTTAGAAAGTCCACCAAGTAAAACATAATTCTCAACTTTTAGGTTGTGCATTTTTTTTCAGTCGACACCTGTTACCATGAAAAATAGCTTTCCCTTTTCCCTCTTTCGCTTGTGTATTTAGGTATTTAGTTACTGTGGTGGACAGACTCTGAGGTGGGCTCCATGATCCTTGCCTCTTATATGATCCCTTCCCTTTGAATGTGCGTGTAGACCTGTAACTTGCTACTAACCAACAGAATACGGCAAAGGTTATCTGTACGTGATTGCATTACCTAAGACTGTAACTGTCTTACTTGGAGAGTATCTTTCCTTTGTTGACTTGAAAGAAACAAGCTGCCATGTTGTGAGCTGCCATATGGAGAGGAACACGTGGCAAAGAGCTGAGGTGGCCTCCTGTTGACAGCCAGCCAGAAACAGAGGCCCTCAGTCTAGCAGCCTGCAAGGAACTGAACGCTGCCAACAACCACACGAGCTTGGAAGTGAGTCCCTATCCAGTCAAGCCTCAGATGAGATGGCGGCCCTGGTAAGCAAGCTAATTATAACTTTGTGAGACCCTGAAACAGAGGATCCAACTAAACCATGTCCTGGTTCCTGATTCTCTGGGACTATGAGATAATAAATGTGTGTTGCTTTAAGTTACTAAATTCGTGACACTATTGTTACATAGCAGCAGATAGCGAATACAGTCACTTAGTTATTCACATCTTTTAGTGTCAGGACTGAAAGGACTCATGGATCCTTTTCCTAATTAACTTTTTAAACTAGAATATACATTAAAATCAAGTATATAAATGAATTACACTTAGAACTAGATCTTCAAATTACTGTTGCACAAGATAATCAGTCAAGATTTTTAGGAAGAATTAAGCCTACTCTCTTTCATTGCTCTCTATAGAAAGAAATTAAAGAGTTTTTTATACCATTCATAATGAAGTGAAAACTTTAAAAAAAAATTGTCATATTCATATCACCTTTTAATTTTATAGTTTGTGCTATACATAATTGACACAAAAATAAATATACCTATATTTGGAATGCACTTAAAATATCTTACTGATGGAGTATATAATCAAACAGTTTGGAATATACTGTCTTCTGTGTATATCTTTTTTGCCCTATTATCAAAGATACCTTTTTTTTTAACCCAAAATCCTTCAGGTTTTTTACTCTGTTTAGTACAGTAGTTCTCATCCCTAGCTGCACATTAGAATCACCTGGGACTTTTTAGAACTTAGGAAGCCTGTGCGCTACCCCAAAACAATTTAATCAGCATCTCTGGGGGTTAGGCATAGTATTGTTTTATTTATTTTGTATTATTATTTTTAAAGACCCAAACTCCCCAATGGCTTTTGGGGGAAGGGTTTTTAATTTTTATTTTTTATTTTATTTATTTATTAAATTTATTTATTTTTTGGCTGCATTGGGTCTTCGTTGCTGCGAGCGGGCTTTCTCTAGTTGTGGTGAGCGGGGGTTACTCTGTTGTGGTGTGTGGGCTTCTCATTGCAGTGGCTTCTCTTGTCGCAGAGCACAGGCTCTAGAGCGCAGGCTCAGTAGTTGTGGCGCGCGAGCTTAGTTGCTCCACGGCATGTGAGATCTTCCCGGACCAGGAATCGAACCCATGTTCCCTGCATTGGCAGACGGATTCTTTACCACTGCGCCACCAGGGAAGTCCCAGGCATGGTATCATTTTAAAAACTCCTCAGGTTATTCTAATGAGCAGCCAAGGTTGAGAACTGCTGCCTTTGAGATAAGCAACTGTCTTTGAAAAGTACTTTGTGAAAAAAGACCCAGTTGGAAAAACATCCTGTTTGAGGTGTGATTCTCTGGCTAAACCCAACTCCCTGGAAGCCCTGAAACTGACCCCTAGAGGAAATGTAATCCAGATCACAAAATGTTCAGCCAGCATTCATCTCTTCTCTTAACCAAAATAAATCCATGAGTATTAGATAAAGGTCAAAACCAATGCATGTTTTAGATGGAGAGTAGTCCTCAAGCAAGATTCAAGAAGTTTTAAGTTTTGAGGCAAGTAAGGACACTGGTGGACTGTGAACTTTGAGTTCAGTTCTATTCTCATGTGTAAATAGGCTATTTACCTGTTCTTTTATTCTCTATTAATTTGCTTGCCAAATTAGTATATACAATGACTCTGCAGAATAATTGAGCACTTCTGGACTGGGCACCAAAATGAAGTAGTAGGTACTTCCTATAACTTGCTGACACACCTTTTCTTCCATACCCCTCTTCCTGAAGGAACCACTGAGATGTTTTCGATCTCCTCTGCATTTCAAGGTTATGTATTTCTTTGGCTAATATGAGAAATTCCATCTTGTCTCTGTCTCTGGTAATTCTACAATAAATTTTCTGTTGAAACCTAAAAGCAAGCTTTTTTATCAAAACACTTTTCTTCCCTACTCCTCATTTCCAGCTCAAATTTTTACTTCTCAGGAGAAATGAAAAAGAGAAAAACAAACAATAGTGAGCTTCTGGTTAATAAATTCAGGCTATGTGAAATAGATTGCTTTATTGGAAAGTCTCCATTCTCTAGTCTTTAACATAACCATGTGAGGAGAACAGTGATATTATCCAAACCATGTACTAACAACTCAGGATCTTTTTTAAAAATGAGGTATGTTCTAACAGTAGTAGTTAGTTCCCTCTGATACCAAGATTGTGGTGTCTAAATACCATTTCTCATTAAAAAGGATCTAGAGGGAATTCCCTGGTGGTCCAGTGGTTAGGACTCTACTCTTTCACTACTGAGGGCGTGGGTTAGATCCCTGGTCAGGGAACTAAGATCCCGCAAGCTGTGCAGCATGGCCAAAATAAATAAATAAATAAAAATAAAGGATCTAGAGGTCCTTGGATAAGTGGCTGATTCCCAGGCCTGGGACAAGAAATGTCAAGATGAGCCTGAAATATCTTGTTGTGCCCCAAAGCAAGAAAGTTATCAAAGACTACTGGTGGTACATCAAAATGATACAGGAGCCAACTAGAAAGGGATTCCCACTAGCCAAAAATAGGATAATTTGAGTATTGAAAAGAAGAATGACTTCAATGAGTTGAACCAAATCAAATATATAATCTATGATTTCATAATGATACTAAAATGTACTGTGAAATAAAAGTCATATTTCTATGGCATGACAAGAGAAATTTAAACAAAAAAATCTCTGCACTTCGGCCTCCTCTCTCCCTACACTGTGCATTGTGTACCTGCGTTATGCATCACCAAATCTCCCCCAATGACAGAAAGACTTATTCAACCATAAAAAGCAAAATTCTCCTAGCATAAACAAGACAACTCCTTAAAAGATAGCATTCCTTCTTGATCTTGTAAGGGGTCACATGACCCACCACGATGATGCATAGATCTGGATTATGTAAACTGTCAATAATACATCATTTGCATACAGATGGCCAAAAGGCACATGAAAAGCTCATCATTGCTAATTATTTTCACTTTCTTAACGGTGTCACTTGAAGCACAAAAGTTTTAAATTTTGATGAAGTCCAATTTATCTATTTTTTATTTTGCCACTTCTGCTTTTGGTGTTGTATCTAAGAAACCATTACCTAACCCAAAGTCATGAAAATTTGTGCCTATGTTTTCTTTCTTTCTTTCTTCTTTTTTTGGCTGCACGGCTTGCAGGATCTTAGTTCTGTGACCAGGAATTGAACCTGGGCCCCAGCATTGAAAGCGCTGAGTCCTAACCACTGGACCGCCAAGGAATTCCCTATGTTTTCTTTTAAGATGTTATAGTTTTGGCTCTCATATTTATGCCTTTGGTCCATTTTGAGCTGACTTTTGTATATGGTATGAGGGAGAGGTCCACCTTCATTCTTTTGCATGCAGTAACCAGTTGTCCTGCACCATTTGTTGAAAAGACTCTGCTTTTCCCTTTGAATTGTCCTGGCATCTCTGTTGAAAATCAATTGACCATACAATATACTTCAATTAAAAATAAAATGCATGGACACTGAGAGGATATGCATCAAAATGCTAACAGTGGTGGGACTTCCCTGGTGGTCCAGTGGGTAGGACTCCTCACTCCCAATGCAGGGGGCCCGGGTCCAATCCCTGGTCGGGGAACTAGATCCTGCATGCGTGCTGCAACTAAGAGTCTGCATGCTGCAACTAAAGATCCCACATGCCACAACTAAGACCCCATGCAGCCAAAATAAATAAATAATTTTTTTTAAAAGTGCTTGGTGGTTATCTCTGGGGGGGTGAGGATTATGGGTGATTGTTATCTTTTACTTTATGCTTTTATGTATTTCTAGTTGTCTGCAGTGAACATATATTGCTTGTAAAATTAGAAAGAAAACAATAGGGACTTCCCTGGTGGCACAGTGGTTAAGAATCTTCCTGCCAATGCAGGGGACACGGGTTCGATCCCTGGTCCGGGAAGATCCCACATGCCACGGAGCAATGAAACTCGTGCATCACAATTACCGGGCCTGCGCTCTAGAGCCCGCGAGACACAACTACTGAGCCTGCGTGTTGCAACTACTGAAGCCCGTGTGCCTAGAGCCTGTGCTCTGCAACAAGAGAGGCCACCGCAATGAGAAGCCCACGCACCACAACGAAGAGTAGCCCCTGCTCACCACAACTAGAGAAAGCCTGCGCATGGCAGCGAAGACCCAACGCAGCCAAAAAAAATAATTGTCATTAAAAAATGTAAAAAAAAAAGAAAGAAAATCAATTGACCATAGACATGAGGGTTTATTATTGAACTCTCAATTCTATTCATTTATCTATATGTCTATCCTCATGCCAGCTCCACACTGTCTTAGTTACTGTAGCTTTGTAGCAGGTTTTGAAATTGGTAAACCTAAGTCCTCCAACATTGTTTTCTTTTTAAAAATTGGTTTGGCTATTCTGGGTCCCCTGAATTCCATATGAATTTTAGGATCAACTTGTCAGTTTCTACAAAGAAACCAGCTGGGTTTTTTTTTTGGAGAGATTTCATTGAATCTGAGATCAATTTGGGGAGCATTGCTATCTTAACAGATTGGTTTTTGATCCATGAACACAGATGTCTTTCCATTTATTTGGTTCTCCTTCAATTTCTTTCAACCATGTTTTGTAGTTTCAGTTACATTCATATTTCTTTTGTTAAATTTACTCCTAAGTATTTTATCATTCTTGATGCTATTATAAATGAAATTGTTTTTTTAATTTTGTTCATTTCTAGTGCATGGAAATACAACTGATTTTTGTACATTGATCTTGTATTCAGCAACCTTACCAAATTCAATTATTAGTTCTAATAGTTTTTGTGTATGTGTGTGGATTCTGTAGGATTTTCTATACAAGATCATGTCATCTGCAAATAGAAGCTGTTTACTTCTTCCTTTCCAATTTGGATGCCTTTTATTTCTTTTTCTTTCTTAACTTCCCTGGTTAAACCTCCCACACAATGTCGAATAGAAATGATGAGAGCAGACATCCTTGTCTTATTCCTGATCTTAAGAGGAAAGTATTTAGTCTTTCACTATCAATGCTGTTAGCTGTGGGGGTTTTTATACATGCCCTTTATCAGACAGGTGGAGTTCCCTTCTATTCCTAGTTTATTGTGTGTTTTTATCATGAAAAGGTACCTTATGTTTTAAATGGATCATTTTACTTGCTCTGTAGAGAATGGATTGGAATTGAACAAGATCTAAAAGACGGAGACTGGTTAGGATGCTATTGTGATAATCCAGGTGAGAGATGATGATGGCTTGCAGTTTTCCAGGCAAGAAATGATGAAAGAGGGTGGGATAACCCAATGGTAATCAGAATATAACAAGAGATATTGAGAGAATAGGATTGACAGAACCTCGTGACAATTGAATGTGATACTGGGCACAGCAGATAATGTTGCAGATCTTCTTTACTAGGCTGGTACAACCATCCCCCAACTGCTGTGGCTGTTGGCTGATAATGGCTCACATCTGCACTTCTCTTTTTGTTTTTTTTTAATTTATTTTTGGCTACATTGGGTCTTTGTTGCTGCGTGCGGGCTTTCTCTAGTTGCGGCGAGCGGGAGCTACTCTTCATTGCGGTGCGCTAGCTTCTCATTGCGGTGGCTTCTCCTGTTGCAGAGCACAGACTCTAGGGTGCACGGTCTTCAGTAGTTGCAGCACACAGGCTCAGTAGTTGTGTCAGGTGGGCTCTAGAGCGCAGGCTCAGTAGTTGTGGTGCGTGGGCTTAGTTGCTCTGTGGCATGTGGGATCTTCCTGGACCAGGGTTCGAACCCATGTCCCCTGCATTGGCAGGCGGATTCTTAACCACTGCACCACCAGGGAAGTCCACATCTGCACTTCTCTTGACAATTGACATTAGCTGCCTCATCCAGAGATGTCTGGAAGGTTAAATGACTTTCATCCCTGTGGAAGCCAATGACTAACTGGTGTGAGAGTATAAAGCCTGTTCACCATACCGAAAGGGATTATATATTACTAAGATTCTGATCCTTGAACTGCCCAGTGGGAGTGAAAAGCTGCCTCTTTGGCATGATGAATTCAGTTATTAATGGAAACCATATATTAAGCTGTTGAGATCCACTATGATAACTGGTCCCAGAAGTTTACCAAGCAATTTGTTGAAGGACTTTGGAGATAATGAAAATACTTGTGGTTAGAAAATAAAGAAAAACAAGACTTCAAAAGTTATGTCAGGGACTTCCCTGGTGGCACAGTGGTTAAGAATCTGCTTGCCAATGCAGGGGACACAGGTTCAATCCCTGGTCCAGGAAGATCCCACATGTGGAGCAACTAAGCTCACGCACCACAACTACTGAGTCTGTGTGCTGCAACTACTGAAGCCCGCACACCTAGAGCCCATGCTCTGCAACAAGAGAAGCCACTGCAAAGAGAGGCCCGCGCACCGCAATGAAGAGTAGCCCCAATCGCCGCAACTAGAGAAAGCCCGCGCACAGCAACGAAGACCCAACACAGCCAATAAATAAACAAATAAAATTAAAAGAAAAAAAATTAAAAAAAAAAGTTAAGTCAGTTTATGGGGTGTTGGAAATAGTTAATATCTTGATTGTGGCAGGTACATGACTTTATACTTGTGACGGACACATGAGTGTGCCTCGCACACTTTCAACAACAGGGAACATAATTGACCAAAGCCCTAGCTGCTGGGCCCAGAAATCCATCACCGTATTTGAACCAATGCTACATTTCAATGGGCTATTCTCAGACAACTGGTCACAGCAAGGGTACTAAGGCAGGTCTATTGTGGAAAGGTCCTTAGAAGGTCAACTTTAGCTCAAAGACTCCCAAAGGCCTTGCTTACTGATCTTTCCTTAGATTTCCTAGCATTCAAGGACACTCCCAACCTCTTTTCCTTCTCTTTTCACTCAGGATCAGGCTTGCATTGTGATCAGAGAGCTCTCCCACCCTTGCCTGGCTCCCTTCTCATTACTATTACAAGCACTGTCCTAAAAAAAAACAAAAACTCCTTGGACTTCCCTGGTGGTCCAGTGGTTAAGATTCTGCACTTCCAACACAGGGGGCATGGGTTTGATCCCTGACTGGGGAAGTTCCACATGCTGCACACTGCAGCAAAAAAAACAAAAAAAACAAAAAATCTTGTATGTTTAATCTCACATTGGCATCTGCTTTAAGGATAACCTGGACTAGTACATTTGTGAAAACTTAGAACCATACAGTCAAAAAGAGTGAATTTTATTGTATATAAATTATACCTCAATAAACTTGACTTTTTAAAAAAGTGTTGTTAGTTTTAAACATTTATCAAGAGTAGGTGAGTTATGCCTGTTTCTTCTCCACTCCACTTCAAGCATCTGTTTCCAAGATCTCATCCTGGCTCAGGTCACCGCCTAGAACTGCTGAAATTACACATCTCACAATGACCACATCCACCTAGCCTTGCAATTTGCTTGCTCAGTTACTCCCCAAATCTGTATGTCCTGGTCTCTCAGGGCTAGTTGGAGACAAAAATGACATAATGACTAAAGTTTACAACCAATGAGAAAAGAAAAGGTGAGAGATCTGGACATAGGGGAGAAGAGTACCTAGGCTAGACAGAGAAACTGGCCTTATAGTCCCCTCCACTGACTGCCAGCAATCAGATCTCTGGGCACACTTAGTTCTTTAAGGACTCAAAAGACTGATGTCAAACAACTTGACTGGGGTTTTATATACAGAAATGTGTGAGAGCCATTTGTCATTCAAAAAACAAAACAAAACAAATAACAACAAAACTAAACACAATAGAATAATTATTTCACTCAGAAGAAAAGCCAAAGGTCTTCTACTGGCATACAGAGCACTACATGATACTGCTCCTAGCTACCCATCTGCCTTCATATCCTATGAGCCTCTTCCCCCTTGCTAAGTTCCTCTAGTAACAATGGCTTCCTTGTTCCTTAAACATTATAAGCATATTCTCACCATAGGACCTTTGTGTTTACTTTTCTATCTGCCTAGAATTCTCCTCTACATGGTCTCTCTCTCCATGCAGGCCTCTGATCAAATGTTATCTTCTTAGAAGGCTGTCCCTGATCACATTGTCTTGAACAGCACTCCCTTCCTCAATATGTCACTCTCTATTCTCTTATCCTTCTTTATTCTTCTTCATAACACTTATCATCCCCTGACATATCATATTTATTCATTTATTTGTTTATTTTCTGCCTCCCCAACTAGCATGTAATCCCACAAAAGCAAGAACTTTGTTTTGTTCAGTGCTATATCGCCATGACCTGAAGTGCCAGGCACATTGTGGACTCTCATTAAGTACTAGTTGAATAAATGAGTAAGTGAAGCTTGCTATCATGACTCCTTTCTCTTCCTTCCTCAGTTCAGTAAAAATAGAAAATTACCAAGAGGAGAATCTTTGCAAATGGTAGACCTAGGACTTAAACTGGGGGCCTCGAGTATGTTGCCATGCTACAATGAACAAGTTTCTTGTGGCTTCTGAGAAGGACTCTTCTAGTCCATTCAACCACTATCTTATTAAAATTCTCAAGGTCCTTGACCGATTTTCTTTTCATGGTACCTACATAGCAAAACCTTAACCCTAGATCAATTCAAATGGTTGATTTTCTGCATCCAGAAAGGTTGTGGAGCACTGCTGAAGAAAAATCATTCAGCTGGGTAGATTGATGCCACTCTAAATTCATGGTCACTCATTTCAACCAACAAAGACATGTAAGAAAAGTAAGAGCTAATGTTTCTTCCTGAAAATGGCATAAACACTTTACATGCATTAACTCATTTCATACTTATAACACCACCATAAGCAGATAGATATTCATTCCATTTTACTACTGAAGAAACTGAAACATAGAGAAGTTAAGTAACTAGCCAAAAGTCACACAGCTAGTAAGAGTCAGAGTCTAAGTTTTCAACTCAGACATTCTGATTTCAGAGCCTGAGCTTTTAAGCACTACTGCCAGGAAATTTAATAATGTTTCAGTAGTCAGTTCTACCTCTTTTCTATCTATAACCAACAGGGCTACTTTGTTACCTAACTCCCAGGGGTACCATTCATGCTTACATTATAAGCGATATTTAGACAGAAATTTTTAGCCTTAAACCTATATTTTAAAATAAGAAAGACTGAAAAGTCAGGAACTAAGCAACTGAAAAACTTAAACTGATAAAGAGGAAAAGAATAAATTCAGTGAAAGCTAAAATAAGGAAATAATAAACATAAAAACAGAAAATAATGAGGTAGGAAACAAAGATAAAGTGGAGAGGATCAACAAAGCCAAAAGTCAGTTCTTTGAAAAGAATAATAAGATTGAGAAACATGTAGCAGGATTTATCAAGAAAAAAAGATGTCATAAATAAATATTAAAAATAAAAAAGGAGCCATGACTATAGATAATAGCAGAGATTAAAATTTGAGAATATTGTTAACAACGTTATTGTTTCATTGTCTGTGAATGAATTTGAAATTTTAATTAAATAGAACAAATTTATAGAAAAATATAAATTAGCAAAATTGCTCAAGAATAAAGTGAAAATGTGATAGAGATTGAATCAACAGTTAAAAATCTTTGCACAAAGAAAACAACAGATCCATATATTTTTACAGGCAAGTTCAACAGCTTCTGTCTTACTCAATTCCAATCTTACTCAGACTCATGCAGAGAAAAAAAAAAAGAAAAAGGAAAAACACTCCTAAAACCATGTCGGGGGTTAGTTAGTTAGTATAATCTTGATACTTAAATCAGAAAAGAGTAGTATAACAAAGGAAAATAAAAGGTTAGGCTCACTCACGAATATTGATGCACATATTCTAAGCAAAGTCTCAGCAGGACTTCTCTGGTGGTCCAATGGTTAAGACTCTGCGCTCCCAATGCAGGGGGCCTGGGTTCGATTCCTGGTCAGGGAACTAGATCCCACATGCATGCCGCAGCTAAGAGTCCACGTGCCACAACAAAGATCCCAGATGCTGCAACTAAGACCTGGCACAGCCAAATAAATAAATGAATATATTTTTAAAAAGTGTTAGCAAAGCAAATCCAGCAATGTTAAATTAATGATAAACACATGAGGACCAAGTGAAATTTGCATCAGAAATGAAGATTAGTTTAGCATTAAAAAACCTATTAATGCAATTTAGCACATTAACGGGCTAAAGAAGAAAAATCACATGATCATCTAAACAGATACAGAATTCATAGCACCACTATTTACAATAGCCAAGACATGGGAGCAACCTAAGTGTCCATCAACAGATGAATGGATAAAGAAGATGTAATATATATATCTATATATTTCAATGGAGTATATCTATATTCCATTATATGTATATGAAATATTACTCAGCCATAAAAAAGAATGAAATAATGTCATTTGTAGCAACATGGATGGACCTAGAAATTATCATACTTTATATCATAAAGTGAAGTCAGTCAGAGAAAGACAAATATCACATGATATTATTTATATGTGGAATCTAAAAAAAAATGATACAAATGAACTTATTTACAAAAAAGAAACAGACTCATAGACATAGAAAGTAAACTTGTGGTTATCAAAAGGGAAAGGCAGGGGGAGAGATAAATTAGGAGTTTGGAATTAACAAATACACACTACTATATATGAAATAGATAAATAACAAGGATCTACTGTATAGCACAGGGAACTATATTCAATATCTCATAATAACCTATAATGGAAAAGAATCTGAAAAAGAATATATATAGAAAGAATCACTTTGCCGTATACCTGAAACTAACACAACATTGTAAATCAACTATACTTCAGTTTTTAAAAAAAGATACAGAAAAAGTGTTTGCTAAAAGTCAATTCATGAAATACTCAGGAGATGCAATAAATTTAGGGGTTAAAAGCATAACAAATACCATATGTGTTCAGTATTATCATCATCGCTATCAGTTGTAGTAGTACTAACTGTAGTAGTTGTAGATGGATTTGAAGGGAACTACCTGATAAAAATATGCCTACCAAAGAAAACCTACAGCAAACATTATATTTAACAGTAAAATATCATTTAAAATCAGGACCTGTGTAAGGATACTTTATTTATTATTACTCTTTTTTTTGAAATTAAAAAAAATGTTTTTAATTTTTTGGCCACACCGCATGGCATGAGGGATCTTAGTTCCCTGAACAGGGATAGATCCTGAGTCCCCTGCAATGCAAGCATGCACTCTTAACCACTGGACCACCAGGGAAGTCCCTATTATTACTATTTTTGTTTTATTAATAATTTTAAAGTGCTAACAGTTGCCAGATACTAACTGCTTTATATAGTTAAATTAATCCTTACAATGACGATATGAAGTACAATAATTAGGCATAGTTCAACTTGAGAAATCTGAGTTTCAAGAAAAGTTAAATAGATTGCTTAAGGACTGAGTGGCAGGGCTAGATTTTGTACTTAGGCATTTGGCTCCAAAGTCTATGCATTAATTCCTACCCTACTCTGCATCTGCAGTCAACCTCACACTGGAGATCTTAGCTAGCTGAGTAAGACAAGAAAAATAAACATAAGGTATAAGGTTTGGAAAAAAAGAAACAAACTGTCATATGTGCAGATGATATGATTATTTACACAGAAAAATCCCAAAGCCCCTATGGATAATTTTTTAATTAATAAGTGAATTAAGCAATGTTGTTGCCCATAAAATCAACACACAGAAGTACCCCAATAAACATAAAATGTAATTCTTAAAAAGATATTATTTATAATAGTACAAAGAGAAAGTACTCAGGAATAAATTTAATAAAAGATATATGAGACCCTTATGAATAAAAATATAAAACTTTAAACTTTTCTAAAATTTAATTTTATTAATGGATAAAAGTATTCAATATTACGAAGGTGTTAATTCTCTCCAAATTGTCCTATACGTTTATTGAAATATTAGTAGAACCCCTCCTTCCTCCCTTGTATGTATTTGTGTGTGAAACTTGACAGGTTGGTTCTAAAATCTATGTGGAAGAACCAGGTGTTCCAAGAATAGCCAAGACACCATTGAAGAAGAACAAGACAGGGAAACTTATTCTACCAGATATCAAGACTCATTACAAAAGTATAGTAATTAAAGCAGCAGGGCATGTATGAATAGACCAGTGTAACTGAACAGAGAACTGATTCCAGCCCAAAAGGAAACATAAAATGGGAGAGAGCTAGCATTGAAGATTAGTGAGGAAATATGAAATATTCAGTAAATAACGTCGTGACAATTTGTTATTCATATGGGGAAAAAAATTGGATCCCTATCCCAATCCATACTCAAAAATTAATTCCTAGTGACTTAAAGAAGTAAATGTGAAAAGAGACATTATAACACTTTTAGAAGAAAATATAATATCTTTATAACATTGGGGAGGAGAAGAATTTCTTAGGCAATATACCAAAAGTGCAAAACATAAATAAATAGACTAATACATTGGTAAAATTATAAATTTTTGTTCATTAAAAGAGACAATGAAGGAAATTCCCTGGTGGTACAGTGGTTAGGACTCCGTGCTTCCATTGCAGGGGGCACAGGTTCGATCCCTGGTCAGGGAACTAAGATCCCGCAAGCCGCACGGTGTGGCCAAAAAAAAAAAAAGAGAGAGAGATAATGAATAAAAAATTGGCAACACATATAATCATAAAACATCCTAAATATCAATAAGAAACTAAAAATTCAATGGAAAACTGGGCGAAACACATGTATAGCCATTTTACACAAAAGGAAACTTAACTGGCCTATGTATTAGTTTGCTTTGACTGCCATAACAAAATTCCACAGACTGGGTCACTTAAATCAGTGGTCTCTAACCTTTTTGGCACCAGGAACTGGTTTCGTGGAAGACAATTTTTCCACGGGGGTGGGAGGGGAGATGGTTCAGGCGGTAATGCGAGCGATGGGGAACGGCAGATGAAGCTTTGCTCACTCAGCACCCACCTCCTGCTGTGCAGCCGGGTTCCTAACAGGCTGTGGACCAGTACCGCTCCGCAGACCGGGGTTGCGGACCCCTGGCTTAAACAACAGAAATTTATTTCTCACAGTTCTGGAAACTGGAAAATCCAAGATCAAGTTGCCAGCCAGGTAGGTTTCATTCTGCGGCTTCTCTCTCTCGGCTTGGTGGTAGGCAGCCATCATCTCCCTGTGTGCTCTTATGACTGCTTCTTTATGCGAATGGGGGCTAGTTGGCCACCTTTTCACTAGATACTCATGTGGTCTTCTATCATGCATGTGTGGGTGGAGTGAGGGACAGCAAGCATGCTCTGGTGTCTCTTCTTATAAGGGCACTAATCCCATCATGAGGGCCCCATCCTCATGACCTCATCTAATCCTAATTAACTCCCTCAAGCCCCATCTCTAAATATCATCACATTGGGAGTTAGGGCTTCAACATACAAATTGTGGGGGGACAAAATTCAGTCCATAGCAGCTTATAAACATCTTTTTACTGCCTGATTTCATTAATAATCAGGGAATGTAAGTTATAATAAAAATAAAATACTATTTTACACTCATCAGATCATACAAAATTGAAACATCTGATGATACTAGATGTTGGCAAGGATGTGAAGCCAGGCAACTCTCATTTGCTGCTGGTGGAAATGTAAACTGGAAAAATGAGTTTGGAAAATAAGTATTTTCTAGTGAAATTGAAGATGCACATATCCTATGTTCCAGCAATTCTGCTCCTAGGTATATGCTCTAAAGCACCAGTTTTCAAATTGCTAGGTGCAATACAATAGTAAATTGTGAAATTAATTTTAGTGGTGCTGAGGTATAATTTTCTGAAAGGTAAACTGACGATTTTCACAGAAATATAAAATAAACACGTCAAAATGTTATTTATCTCGTTAATTAATGAGTGAGCCAGTAAAACGTTACAGGAATGTTGTACGAATTTGCTAAGAAACAAGAATATTGAAATGAATTCCCTAACAGAGGCAAAGTGGTTTAATACCCTATAGGTCAATAAAATGTAATGTCGGGGGGTATCTTTTCTTCAACGTGGACAAGAATTATTCTAAATATTACCAGTTTTCTTGTAAAAGATCTTAGTCGGGCTTCCCTGGTGGCGCAGTGGTTGAGAGTCGGCCTGCCAATGCAGGGGACACGGGTTCGAGCCCTGGTTTGGGAAGATCCCACATGCCGTGGAGCAACTAGGCCCGTGAGCCACAATTACTGAGCCTGCGCATCTGGAGCCTGTGCTCCGGAACAAGAGAGGCCGCGACAGTGAGAGGCCCGCGCACCGCGATGAAGAGCGGCCCCCACTTGCCGCAACTAGAGAAAAGCCCTCACACAGAAACGGACCCAACACAGCCATAAATAAAAATAAATAAATAAATAAAAATTGTTAAAAAAAAAAAAAAGATCTTAGTCAACAGAAAGACATCCCTATGCATTCAAATCCTTCCAGTGTCTGCTAGACAATGCCCAGGCTTACACTGAAAAGTAATTTCTTTTGCTCATTTCCAAGTCTTTGACAATTTTTCCTTACAACAGTTCCCTTTCAGCATTTTTTTGGTAATGAAATCAAAAAGAAGCAATAGAAATTTAGTGCATTGCTGGTAGCAAATAAGTGTTGGGGCCCAGGGTAGGTTGCCCCAAAATGTACCTCAATGGCATATTGATTTTTTTTTTATATAAATTTATTTTATTTATTTATTTTTGGCCACGTTGGGTCTTCGTTGCTGTAGGTGGGCTTTCTCTAGTTGAGGTGAGCTGGGGCTACTCTTCGCTGCAGTGCGTGGGCTTCTCATCGCAGTGGCTTCTCTTGCTGTGGAGCACCTGCTCTAGGCGCACAGGCTTCAGTAGTTTTGGCACGCAGGCTCAGTAGTTGTGGCTCACGGGCTCTAGAACACAGGCTCAGTAGTTGTGGCGCACGGGCTTCGTTGCTCAACAGCATGTGGGATCTTCCCGGACCAGGGCTCGAACCCCTGTCCCCTGCATTGGCAGGCGGATTCTTAACCACTGCACCACCAGGGAAGTCCCAATTTTCTTGCATTAAAGTAACTTAAGAGATGGCCAACTCAAGAGAGACACTCTAACCCTCCTTTCTATCTCCCTGAAAGCAGGAAATAAATCTCTCACGTGAAAGGTGCACTCCCTGCTTTTGGAGGTAGAAGGACACTCTTATCTCCAGAGATAGGGAATTCAGGCCAACAAGCCTGTATAAACAAACCTTGTTACTTCCTCCCATTTACTACCCCAAGCCCAAACTCTGTTTAGATTTTTCGCTAATTGAACTCCCAAAACCTAGTTTCTTTGTCTTGTCAATTCTTCATAAATTGTTTCTCTGTTTAAAAATATAAAAGCTGTCTGCTTTGACCACTTCTTAAGCCCCTTTCTATGAGTCTTCCTTGTGAACAACTAAATTTTCCTTTTTTTCCTGTTAAACTATCTTGTGTCAATTTTATTATTAGTCCAGCCACAAGAAATCAAGATGAGTAGAGGGGGAAATTTCCCCCTCCCCAACAAGAGTTTTGTGAAATTTTTGTTTCAGATGTGTATATCTATCTATGTGGTAGGTATGTGGTAACCGGTTTGATGTAGAATGTTTTTGTTCACTGTGAGCTGGGGTCCGAAAGTTTGAAAGCCATTTTTAAATGTGCCATATTATGAGGTTCAACAGTTTAAATAACTGGACGTTTTGAGTTGTCCCTTCACTCAAAGTAGACATCCACTCATAGCGCGGGGCTCAGTCAGGCAGAGACTCAAAACGATCTGAGTGAATGGTAAGGAATAGAGAAGCGCCCAGCCCCGCGTGAGGGGTGCGGTGATGTGGGGGTGTTTGTGTGTGTGTCTGTGTGTGCGTTACTCACCATCTTTGTTTTGAAAAAATCCCATAGTTCTCCTCCTCAGGGACCCACATGCAAATGAGAAGTATGCTGCTTTGTAAACCGACCTAGGAAAATGATTTGTTGTAAACTTAAATAACAGTGTTATAGAATTTGTAAGAAAGATTCTTACAAGTTAATACACACAAAAAAGAGGAAAATATATTGTACCTAGCAGAAAAAGACGTGACATATACACCTGCAATTCCTTTCACTGCAGAAATGACTTTGTCCAGATCTTGGGTGTGGGTAACATTGAATTCTACTCTGTGTTTTCCCTCCGTGGGGCATTCAGGAGCTTTGGAAGGATGGATGGGCCTGGAGGTGGAAACTGCAAGCCCTTTAGCCAGCCAGTTGTTGACTTCCTGGGGAGCAGCGTCATAGGCTGTGTGAGGAGAGCAGATCCCGACTCTTTCATTAGCACTGAGGCTCGCTGGCTGCCTGAGACGCCCCAAGAATCGAGAGAGGGTAGGCGGCGTGGAAAGGGCAAGCCGGCCAGCCCCAGAAGGCGGGAGCTTAAGCTGGCCAAAGGCCATTGCCCGCCGGGAGTCAAGCACGAGCCCAGCGCCACAGCAGCGCCGCACCAAGAGCCGCCGCTCCCCGTGAGCGAAAGAGCAGTGCGCACGCGCAGACCCGCCCAGCCAGCGGAGTGGAGAGGCCCCCTCAGCCGGCCGGGCCTCGCCTCAAGCCCTCAGCAGTCCGCACTGCCCAGTCACCCGCGCCGTGTCACCCCGCCGGACTTTCCCCGCCCCGTCTGTGCGCTAGCTTATCGCGACTGCGCACGCAGAGCCTGAGCGGGCGCCAGCGGGAAGGGGAAGCGGCGGGTAAGAAGGGCCTGCATCCCGGGGGCGTCTATGACGGGATTGGGAATTTCCTCCTCGGCTCTCTCCGGCTCTCGGGACCCTTGAGGAGGAGAGTGCGAGGAGCCTCTGGAACCGGCTTCCTCCTGCCGTTCAGGCGTGCCTCTAATAATCGAAGTGTTTTCGCCCGGAACGTCGTCTAGTCCGGTCCCTTCCTGCCTCTCTTCTCCCCGCCCCCACTGGGGAATCCGAGGCCGAGCTCCGGCCCGTCTGTTGTCACCAGGAGTATCTGAGATGTCTTCCCCGCCGTTTAGGTAGCACCGGAATGTTTATCTGCCTTTAGTGTCGCAGCAGCTTAGGGTTAGCTCTCCAGGTCCAGCCCCCAAGTCAAGCACAAAGAGCCTCATTTTTTTTGACGCTTGCTTGTCCTGGGATTCTTTCTGACACGCTTTGCTGAATGAAGCAGCTTCCAGATCCTCGCAGCAGTGACTTCGAGGCCACTAAACATAGGTCCTCTTTACTTACTCTGGGCGTCTCCACCGTTTCCTAAATAATCTGCCTTTCAAGTTTGTGTCTCTTGGGGCACGTCGCTTACATCCGTATGCGATGTCCCTGAATTATGCTCTTGCCTTTTGGAAATAGTGTCATACCACGTGCCGCCTTTTGGAATGAAGTACTCCAGTGGCAGTGGGATAGTATCAGCAGTTACTAAGAAGCGTAGTAGTAATAGAGTAGGATTTCTGCTGTTGGCTGCCAGAGTGGATGGATAATTCAGTAACTTTTTTGTAGCAGGAGGCAGCAGCATTTTAGTTCAGTAGCTGTGCTTGATGCCCTGAAGTTGGGGGCAGAGGAGGTACCTTGTAATTAAGCAAACCAGTGGGGTCCAAAATCTGCTGATAGGAAGAAATCTAAAACAGAAGAAAGCCTGACAGCCATGCCATGTTTAATAATATCTGCAGGTCAAATTTCTATGTAGAGACAAATACACTGTTTGCTTTTATATGCCAGTTAAATGTAATATGTTGACATTTATGTTGGAGCTCATGTGAAGTTTTAGCAGCTACCTCGGAACTTTTCAATAAAATTTCTCAATAAGTTAATTCCTAGATAATCGTGATAATCAGCTTAGTTATTTTTACTTTAATAAGTTTGGATGCTATAAATTTAGCCCCCCCTTATTTTTAACATCAGGTCACACCATTTCTGTCAGCCTTATTACTAATTTTCCTTGATGCCTAAATACCTTAGTCATCTTAGATTTCCCCTGTGCTTCATCTCCGTATCTCTTGTATTACTGGATCTCATGGTTTCTTTATTCAAAAAGTAACTTGGATTTATCCCTTTGATTCTCATTGTTAAAGCTGGAAGACTGTTTTCTAAGACTTTGCTACCTCTTAGCTCATCCCCTGAAAGCTCAAATAACAGTTCTGAAATATGACTATTGTCATGTTTATTCTCGATAAACCTGTAAAGGTTCATGTTCAAATTGCTATGCTTGGGTTTCAAAGCTCCTTCTCTATATGCACATGATATGATGGGAAAAATCAAGGATTTAGAGTAAGAAGACCTGGATTCAAATACCAGGACTGTCATTATACTAACTCTGTGACCTTGGGAAACTGAGCGTGTGTTTCCTTTTCTTATTTCAAATAACAATATCTTTTTCTTCCAGCCTCTTAATTATTGTGAGAATTACAATTGGCATAATGTGTGGAAAAGTTATCAGAATTAAACAAAAACATCCTAAGCTATTATTGTTATTTCTTTGTGCCCATTTATTTCACAAACATTTGAAAACAAGATATGTTAGATACTGGTGCTACAGCTATGAAAGATAGTCCCTAAGGAGTTGTCTTTCAGGGAACTTTCAGAGTGTGTGTGTGTTTGTGTGTGTCTGTGTGTCTGTCTAGGGAGTAGGGTGGTAAAATGTCTGACAAGGTAGAATGTGATAGTATCCTGTAAAATAGGTAAGGTTAGGGTGAGCACCAAACCCAGAGGAGAGAGGAACAGGGAAGATTTCCTGGAGGAAAATAAGTATGAACAGTCTTGATTTATAACAAAGATCCAGAAAGAAAAGGTGGGGGAAGGGTGCCATGAAAGGGATGTGTTTAGAGAACTGTAAATTGTTAGGTTTTGTTGGAGTATTAAGTTCAAAGAGGATTATAGGAGGTAGGACTGGATAGGTAGAGGTGAAATTTGAAGGGCTTTGTGTGCTAAGGGAAGTGTACAAATTGAAGGATTTTAAGCAGACAGTTGGCCTGATCACAATTGCTTTTTGAAAGTTCATTTTGGCTGCCATGTGTGCGTCCTTACTGCAGTGTACAAAAATATCTTTATACCTTTGTGCCTTTCCTCATTTTCTTTACTCCACCTGAAAGGGTTTATGCCCTCTCCTCATACCTTAATACACTGTCACTCAGTGTCCAGTTCAGGTTCCATTTCTGCTGTGAAGCACCATCTAATTATTTTAGGCCCCATTATTTATTCCCTTCTTTGAAACCCTGTTAGAAATAGTACCACACAGTTTAGCCCTTATTTGTTTCATATGTGTTTTATGTCCCTAAATAGATTGTAAGCTCCTTGAGGATAGGGAATGTTTCATACATGTATGAATAGAAGACATGTTAAACACAAAAATACATTGTTTGGTCTCTTTCGTTTTTTTTTTCAGGGTAGGACCAGATTATGGGCAACAGTCCTTTTAATTAATCTGTCATCATCATGGCTAATGAGGGCTGTGCCAAGGCTGGTGATAGTCCTTTTTCATCAGATAAACATGCTCAACTCATCTTGGCCCAGATCAATAAAATGAGAAATGGACAGCATTTCTGTGATGTGCAGCTGCAAGTTGGAAAGGAAACTTTCAAAGTTCATCGGCTGGTTTTGGCTGCCAGTAGTCCTTACTTTGCAGCTTTGTTCACTGGAGGAATGAAAGAGTCCTCAAAAGATGTTGTACAGATTCTAGGAATTGAAGCTGGAATCTTTCAAATACTTCTAGATTTCATTTACACAGGTATGTTAAGTGAACTTGTAGCTTTGAGTGAAGAATGATGCAATCACTCACGTTCTGCTATGGGAATATAACTTGATCTAACATATAGAAAGTGATTTGACAATATGTTATTATGAACCTTCAAAAAGTTCATATCGGGACTTCCCTGGTGGTCCAGTTGTTAAGACTTCACCTTCCACTGCAGGGGGCGTGGGTTCAGTCCCTGGTCGGGGAACTAAGATCCCTGAATGCTGCATGGCACGGCCAAAAAAATCAAAACAAAACAAAAAATTCATATCTTTTGACCCAGTATTCCTTTTCTGGGAATCCTAAGGAATTAATTAGTGATGCAGGCAAATATTTACATTTATTGTAACATTATTTATAATAGTATATAATGGAATACAGTTTGTCCCTCAGTACCTTATATGGTTAAATAAACTATGGTACATGTATATATAATGGAATAATTTTTAGTTCTCACAAATTATATTTGTATATATGTACACACACACATATATACATTCTCATGGAAGAATGTTTGCAATATATTAAGTGGAAAAAAAGCTGTATATAAATATCACCCCAATTTTGTAAAAAAAAAAATTCATTTGTGTATTTGTGCACAGGAAAAGACTAGAATATTTATAAGCGTTTATCTCAAGATGATGGAATATGGAAGATTCTTATTTTTCCCTTTTTTTTGTTTTTTCCTCAAAATGTCTATAATCAGCATGTATTAATTTAAACAAAATTTTATTTTTAAGTTTCTGAAGAGTTTTAATGCATAAAATGTAAACAAAAACCATAGTGTAAAATATAAGTCATATGTAACATAAATATACATGGTAAAAAGATTTGAAAGAGATACACTAAAGTATTAATGTTAATATAGGGATTTCCCGGCAGTCCTGTCATTAGGACTCCACACTTCCCGCAAGTAGTGCAGTGCGGCCAAAAAAAAAAAGTGTATGTCAGTGTATGGGAAAATGTGTGATTTTCATTTTTATGCTTTTCTGCCTTAAAGTTTCTTTGTTTTAGTTTTTTTTAAAGATTTAATTTTTTATTTATTTTTAGCTGCATTGGGTCTTCGTTGCTGTGCACGGACTTTCTCTAGTTGTGGGGAGCAGGAGCTACTCTTCGTTGCGGTGCACGGCCTTCTCATTGCGGTGGCTTCTCTTGTTGCAGAGCACAGGCTCTAGGCGCGTGGGCTTCAGTAGTCGTGGCTCGCTCACCCTAGAGCGCAGGCTCAGTAGTTGTGGCGCACAGGCTTAGTTGCTTCGCGTCATGTGGGATCTTCCCGGACCAGGGATCGAACCCGTGTCCTCTGCGTTGTTGACAGGCGGATTCTTAATCACTGCACCACCAGGGAAGTCCCTAAAGTTTTTTTTCTGTGATGAATATATATTACTCTTACAATCAGGAAAAAATGTTTGAAAACAAAGACTATGTTTGTTTATACTCTAGTTTTGAGAATATACCTTGCTCTCCTTAAAGGACTACTTGGTGGGATATGGCCTGATAAAGTATTGTTTATTTAAAGCATGTTATTTAAACCTGGAAAATGACAAAACCAGGGGTCGAACCTGTGTCCCCTGTATTGGCAAGTGGATTCTTAACCACTGTGCCACCACTGAAGTCCCAAGGTGATTTCTTTCCTTTGTGTAGTTTCATATTCCTTTTTGGAAATTTTCAGAAAATAGCTTTTAATTTGGGATTGTAAAAATGATTATCACATTTTTAAAAAATAAATTAAAAAAATAAAAATCATTATCTTTTATCTGCTGAAAGCAGTGCAGCTCTGCCTATTGACTAGTGTACAGATTAACATTGAGGGGTTCTTGACCTCACTTTTCTAAATGACTTACATGAGCTGATTAAACTATTTCATAAATGCCCCTGCTTCTCTTATTTGCAAAGTATAAATTAACACAGATTAATCCAATGCAATTAGTGTCGAACAACATAAAAACAGAAGAAATTCCACAAGTTGCTTATTCTGCCTCTGTTGTCTGACAGTAGCAACAAGAGATATCTAGTGAAAGAGAATCTTCATGGCATCATCTCCATATTGCTGATGATTCGCACTTCCATCAAAGGAATAAAAAGTGGTAAAACCTAGAGAAGTAAAAGCTACTGAGCATATCTGGGGGATAATAACATTGTAGAATATTGACATTTAAGGTAAAATTGGTTAACAGTAAAGAACAACATTTGGCCACTAGTAAAAGATATAAAATAACAAGATAGGAGTTTATTTTTCCAACAAAAATGGATCCATAGAAGCCATCCCAAGGCTGGTATGGTGGCTTCTTGATGTTATTAGTAGCCCATTATTCTTCCAATATTTTGCTCCACCATCTATAGCTTGTAGCTTCTAATCTCATGATCAGTGAACTTTAACCAGTGGAAGGCAGAAGAGGAAAAGGTAAAAGGACCTGCCGGCTGAGTCTATCCCTTTTTAAGCTTTTCTGGTAACCCTCCCCAATAACTGCTGCCTGTATCAAGTTGGCCAAACTCAGTCAAAAATTCACCCCCATCTGCAAGGGAGGATGAGAAATGTAATTTTCAGCAGGGCACAATTGCCACTCACAACAAAATCAAGGTTCTGTTAGTATGGATTAAATGAAAATGAATATTGGGTATTTATTGGACAGGGAACTTTGTAGTCTTTGATACAATTAGTTCTTTAAAAACATGATCTTTGATTTTCATTGTAATAGCATTTCCTTTTTTAGGATGGGGCAGCAAAACCTGTTATTCTATTAATCTCTCCTCTGGACATTTTTTTTTCTTTTTTAATTAATTAATTAATTTTGGCTGTGTTGGGTCTTCTTTGCTGGCACAGGCTGTTCTCTACTTGCGGTGAGCGGGGGCCACTCTTCACCACGGTGCGCGGGCTTCTCACTGCGGTGGCTTCTCTTGTTGCAGAGCACGGGCTCTAGGCGTGTGGGCTTCAGTAGCTGTGGCACGTGGGCTCAGTAGTTGTGGCTTGTGGGCTCTAGAGCACAGGCTCAGTAGCTGTGGCGCATGGGCTTATTTGCTCCGTGGCATGTGGGATCTTCCCGGACCAGGGCTCGAACCTGTGTCCTCTGCATTGGCAGGCGTATTCCCAACCACTGCGCCACCAGGGAAGTCCTCCTCTGGACATTCTTTATTAACCGTTCACAATTCTAATAGGTCTTAACAGATTCTTCTCACCATAGATTTTTACGCACTTCACTTAAAATCAAATGACCTGGGTTTGTGATCCAGCTCTGCCACTAACTAGCTGTGTGATACGAAGCATTTCATTTAACTTTAGTCAGTTATTCATTCATTCTTTCAATATATATGTGAATATATTTTTTGAGCTAGGCACTGGGGATATGATAGTAAACAAGACAGGTGTGGCCTGTGCCTTTACAGAGTTTTATAGGTAATGTAAAGTAGGTACTTAAAAAATAGAAATGAGCTTGTGAGAGCCTCATTCTCCTTATTCATAAACTGGGGATAGTAGCACTTTTTAATTCATGTGAAGGTTAGATGAGATAAATTTTAATAAATGTAAAAATACTTTTTTTTAAACCCTCAGAAAGTATATTTAGATTTCATAAGGTGAAGGTCATACTGCTGGGGTAGAGCTAGAATTTTATTTTATTTATTTATTTATTATTTTTTTTTTTTTTTAATTTTTATTTATTTATTTATTTATTTTTGGCTGTGTTGGGTCGTCGTTTCTGTGCGAGGGCTTTCTCTAGTTGTGACAAGTGGGGGCCACTCTTCATTGCGGTGCGCGGGCCTCTCACTATCGCGGCCTCTCTTGTTGCGGAGCACAGGCTCCAGACGCGCAGGCTCAGTAATTGTGGCTCACGGACCCAGCTGCTCCGCGGCATGTGGGATCCTCCCAGAACAGGGCTCGAACCCGTGTCCCCTGCATTGGCAGGCAGATTCTCAACCACTGCGCCACCAGGGAAGCCCTATTTATTTATTTTTAACATCTTTTTTGGAGTATAATTGCTTTACAGTGTTGTGTTAGTTTCTGCTGTATAACAAAGTGAATCAGCTATATGTATACATACATCCCCATATCCCCTCCATCTTGCAGCTCCCTCCCACCCTCCCTATCCCACCCCTGTAGGTGGTCACAAAGCCCTGAGCTGATCTCCCTGTGAGATGCAACTGCTTCCCACCAGCTATCTATTTTACATTTGGTAGTGTATATATGTCAATGCTACTCTCTCACTTTGTCCCAGTTTACCCTTCTCCCTCCCCGTGTCCTCAAGAGTCCATTGTCTACATCTGCATCTTTATTCCTGTCCTGCCCCTAGGTTCATCAGAACCTTTTTTTTTTTTTTAAGATTCCATATATATGTATTAGCATATAGTATTTGTTTTTCTCTTTCTGACTTACTTCACTCTGTATGACAGACTCTAGGTCCGTCCACCTCACTACAAATAACTCAATTTCGTTTTTTTTTAATGGCTGAGTAATATTCCATTGTATATATGTGCCACATCTTCTTTATCCATTCATCTGTCGATGGGCACTTAGGTTGCTTCCATGTCCTGGCTATTGTAGATAGAGCTGCAATGAACATTGTGGTACATGACTCTTTTTGAATTATGGTTTCCTCAGGGTATATGCCCAGTAGTGGGATTGCTGGGTCATATGGTAGTTCTGTTTTTAGTTATATAAGGAACTTCCATACTGTTCTCCATAGTGGCTGTATCAATTTACATTCCCACCAACAGTGCAAGAGGGTTCCCTTTTTGCCACACCCTCTCCAGCATTTATTGTTTGTAGATTTTTGATGATGGCCATTCTGACCAGTGTGAGGTGATACCTCATTGTGGTTTTGATTTGCATTTTTCTAATGATTAGTGATGTTGAGCATCCTTTCACGTGTTTGTTGGCAATCTGTATAACTTCTCTGGAGAAATGTCTGTTTAGGTCTTCCACCCATTTTTGGATTGGGTTGTTTGTTTTTTTGATATTGAGCTTTATGAGCTGCTTGTATATTTTGGAGATTAATCCTTTGTCAATTGCTTCATTTACAAATATTTTCTCCCATTCTGAGGGTTGCCTTTTTGTGTTGTGTCGGGTTTCCTTTGCTGTGCAAAAGCTTTTAAGATTCATTAGGTCCCATTTGTTTATTTTTGTTTTTATTTCCATTTCTCTAGGAGGTGGATCAAAAAGGATCTTGCTGTGATTTATGTCATAGAGTGTTCTGCCTATGTTTTCCTCTAAGAGTTTTATAGTGTCTGGCCTTACATTTAAGTCTTTAATCCATTTTGAGTTTATTTTTGTGTATGGTGTTAGGAAATGTTCTAATTTCATTCTTTTACATGTAGCTTACTCTTTTATTTTTATTTTTTAATTTTATTGAAGTATAGTTGATTTACAATGTTGTGTTAATTTCTGCCATACAGCAGATATTGATAGTTCCCTGTGCTATACAGTAGGACCTTGTTTTTCCATTCTGTATATAATAGTTTGCATCTGCTAATCCCGAACTCCCAATCCATCCCTCCCCCACCCCCCACCCCCTTGGCAACCACAAATCTGTTCTCTATGTCTGTGAGTCTGTTTCTGTTTTGTAGGTAAGTTCATTTGTGTCATATTTTAGATTTCATGCATAAGTGATATCATATGGTATGTCTTTCTCTTTCTGACTGAGTATGATAATCTGTAGGTCCATCCATGTTGCTGCAAATGAAATTTTTTAATTCTTTTTTATTTTTATTTATTTATCTATTTATTTTTGGCCTCGAGGCATGAGGGATATTAGTTCCACGACCAGGGATCGAACCCGTGCTCCTTGCAGTGGAAGCACAGAGTCTTAACCACTGGACTGCCAGGGAAGTCCCTGTTTCATTTTTTTTTTTTATTATGAGTAGTATTCCATTGTATATATATCCATTCATCTGTCAGTGGACATTTAGGTTGTTTCCAGGTCTTGGCTATTGTGAATAGTGCTGCCATGAACAAAGGGGTACTTGTATCTTTTTGAATTATAGGTTTGTCCCGATATATGCCCAGGAGTGGAATTGCTGGATCATATGGCAACTCTATTTTTAGTTTTTTGAGGAACCTGCATACTGTTTTACATAGTGGCTGCACCAACTTATATTCCCACCAACAGCGTAGGAGAGTTCCTTTTCCTCCACGCCCTCTCCAACCTTTGTTATTTGTAGAGTTTTTTATGATGGCCATTGAGACTGGTGTGAGGTGGTATCTCATTGTAGTTTTGATTTGAATTTCTCTAATAATTAGCAATGTTGAGCATCTTTTCATGTGCCTGATGGCTATCTGTATGTCTTCTTTGGAGAAATGTCTATTTAGGTCTTGTGCTAATTTTTCAATTGGGTTGTTAGTTTTTTTGTTGCTGTAAAAGTGCTTTTAATAATCTGTAAAGCCTTATTAAGCTGTAGGGCATTCTTTTTAGTACTTTCAAGTAACTCTTGGTTTCATCCAGTAGCAGTCATTCAGTTACCTTCCATCACAACCCATGATCTTATCTTCTCCAAATTTGTAGTGAATTCTCATTTCATTCAATTAAGTCTTATCTCAGTTTTCTCTGCAGCCACTACCATTTATTCCCATGGTGGATTCCATTTCCTATACTTTTCAGAAAACCCCTGTTTGCATTCATCAAGCCATAGTCTTCCTCTCACCATAATGTCTTTGGCCATTCATTCACATATAATAAATATTTTGAGCACCTAGTGTGTGCTAGGCATTGGGAATACAGAAAGGACAAGCCTTGCCCCAACAGAGTTTATAAATCTATTTGGGAATACAAACTTTAGACACATAGTTTGGTTGAATGTTTTAAAGGGGTAAAGGGAAAGTATAAGATTGAATGGAGAGTTTATCCTTATTAGGTAGACTTACAGTGTTTTTTTTCCCTTCTAAATATAATTGAGTATTTGATGTCTTCCCAAAGTCATTATAAACATATATGAAAGTGGGGACTTCCCTGGTGGCATAGTGATTAAGAATCCGCCTGCCAGTGCAGGGGACACAGGTTCGAGCCCTGGTCCGGGAAGATCCCACATGCCGCAGAGCAACTAAGCCGGTGCACCACAACTACTGAGCCTATGCTCTAGAGCCTGCGAGCCACAACTACTGAGCCTGCATGCTGCAACTACTGAAGCTTGCACGCCTAGATCCCATGCTCCACAGCAAGAGAAGCCACCACAATGAGAAGCCCACACACTGCAACAGAGAGTAGCCCCTGCTCAGTACAACTAGAAAGCCCGCGTGCAGCAACGAAGACCTAATGCAGCCAAAAATAAATAAATTAATAAATTAATTAATTAAAAAATAATAATAAGGGGAAAAAACCCTATTATATGGGGTTGTAGCGAGGGTTAAGTGAATGTATAAAGCAATTAATGCTGTGCCTGGTTCATTGTTAAGTGTTACATGAATGTGGGGTACCATTATCATTTAAGTTCTGCACCTTTCTACAAGTTCTTTGTTGCCTTTATACTTAGTATCTACTCGGCAAAGCCTAAGCTATCAGTGGAATCTAGTATTGAATATAATGGTCTTTGAATATAAGTCAAATGTTTATTTTATTTTATTGGTTATTTTGTCTCCTTACTTCCCTAGGTATAGTGAACATAGGAGTGAATAATGTCCAAGAGCTGATTGTTGCAGCAGACATGCTACAGTTGACTGAAGTTGTTAATCTTTGCTGTGAATTTCTGAAAGGACAAATTGATCCACTGAACTGCATTGGGATCTTTCAGTTCTCTGATCAGATTGCCTGCCATGATCTTTTGGAATTTACAGAAAACTACATTCATGTCCATTTCTTGGAGGTTCATAGTGGGGAAGAGTTCCTGGCACTTACAAAAGATCAGCTGATCAAAATTTTGCGAAGTGAAGAGCTTAGCATCGAGGATGAATACCAGGTCTTCTTAGCTGCAATGCAGTGGATTCTGAAAGATCTCGGAAAGAGAAGAAAACATGTGGTGGAAGTGCTAGACCCAATTCGATTCCCTTTATTACCTCCTCAGAGGCTTTTAAAGTATATAGAAGGTAATTTTTTTGTGCCATGTTAAGTTAGTCAGTTAATTATCCAGTGACCTTTCCTCTATTTGAAATGTGATAGTGTTTTCGTTTTTCAGTTCAATAAGCAGACGTTTACTGAATGATTATTATATGCAAGATACAACTTCTGTGTTTTGTGGGTAGATAGTAGTATTTCAGTATTTCTTTTTTTTCTTTCTTTCTTTCTTTTTTTTTTTTTTTAAGCTTTTGGCCACGCCATGCGTCATGTGGGATCTTAGTTCCCCGACCAGGGATCGAACCTGCGCTCCCTGCATTGAGCATGGAATCTTAACCAATGCACCTTCAGGGAAGTCCCAGTTTTTCAGTATTTCTACCCAGTATTTTAATCAAATCTTTAAATACTTTCTTGAGATTAAGTACCACGGGAGATAAAATTACTGACAGAGTTAAAATACTGGTGCTATTTTAGGCAGTACTAATTATTTTAGTGTAAGATTTCTTCTTGCCACTGAAAACTTCACCAAAACCCAGCATTTGAGGAAAACATATATGCTAAACACAAAACCAAAACTCAATAAATCTTGTAACTCCTATCATTATAAAATGAATTGTATATTGATATAATATAGCTTCTATGTAGCCTTTGAATATATTTAGGTTCTACACTTTGAAAATACTTTTCACCATAGTATAAAATAAATTTTATCTTTATATTGGAAAAATGATAACTAAATTTATTTTTAAAAACTACTTTGGACCTGGTTTCAAGATTTGAAGGTTTTACTCTTGTCGTGCAATGAAGATTTAGGATGTGACTGAATTACAAATATTTTATTATGAATTAAATATAATATTAGCATTAAGGTTGTAATTCTGTGAAGGAATTATATTTAATGTGGATTTTTAGTTTTTTCCCATTCTTAACAGTGTTAACAGAATTTTGTAGGTTTTTCTGAGTGATATCTTGTATTAATGTATATGCAGTTAATTCTCATTATTCATATATAGTCAGTTCTCATTATTCATGGTAGTTATCTTCTATAAATTTGCCAAGAACACTGAATTGACAAATACTGAGCCATTGTTCCTAGGGAAATACAGGGTAAGTTCTTACAAGCCTCTGGCTACAACATTTTTGTCAGCTGATCAATACATAACTTTGTTTTATGTGTGTGTCTGTCAGAACTACCTCATTTAATATTATATGTTGTTGATTCATTAAACTCATGGCCAACAGCACTATAACTCAAGCCTGAATGAAGCCTAACACATGTATTTTCTCTGTAAGGCACATCACAGCCTTCTTGCACTTACAAACACTAGACAGCACTTTAGCAGTATGCTTGGGGTCTATTTTAAACAGTGAAAAAAACACAAAAATGTGAAAACCATGACACTAAATAGAGTGTGAAGAGGACACTTGTTTATAGTGAGAGCTGAAGCAAGAAGGCAGGATATCACCTCTTTCAGTCTCACCTGGGAACATGCATGTTAGGTGATTCAAATTTTTTGCCGCTCCGTGGCATGTTTCACTACCAGGAAAGTGCTGTGAATGTTGATTTGGGTTACAAATCCATTTTAGTGAGTAGATGTAGTCACAAGTAAGGAATCCACAAAAAATGAAGACTGACTGTATTTAAATGGTAAAACAAGAAGAGAGAAATTATCCAGACACATTTTTGCATGTATCATGTGAGAATTTAGGAGTGGAACAAAGGCTTTCATGGTTGAGTTGGCTTTTCCCAAGTGCCGCAGATACAGAGTGCTAAAGGAAAGTTCCTCTGCTAGGAGCAAAGGAAAGTTCCCTAGAATTGGGACATGTTTTCCTGCAGCTTTTTAGTGTTGTAATACAGTGTTTAAGTCTTGCACTGCCCAATAGTTATCACCTAAAGATATTTCACTGGAGTAAAACTGCAGGGAGGCAAGGGAGAAATAAATGGAGGATTTTTTTTAAAGGTAACCTTAATATTTTTCACTATTTTTGAAACTTTATCTCTTTGATCATATTGGAGAAAAGATGGACAATTCATACAGAAAAATAATGAGAGTCTACCACAAAATTCAGTGAAGGAGCAAGAGACTTAATTGAAATGGTTAAATTATGTTATGTGAAATGTGTAGATTTTCCCCCTGGTGTATATTTTTTGTATTTACCACAGGAATAATTCAGGCAATTTAATATTATTAGTATAACATATATTTTTCTTGCATTTTAGAGAATGATTTTACTTTTTAAAAATGGTACATACTCTTATGAAAAGTTTAGGTAATAAAGTATAAAAAAAACCAACAAATCACCCAAAGTCCATCACCCAGAAATAGCCAGTTATAATTAACATTCATTAAACATCATTCTAGATGTCTCTGTATAGGAGAATGGATGATAGGTGGGTGTATGGTTGCATGGATAGATAGAAAAAAAAATTTATAAGAATAAGAATCATTCTATCATACTATTTATACTACAAAAATGTATTTAAATCTCACTAAAATTAACAAAGAAGAAACTAAAGTAATAACTAATTTCAGATAAATGTTTCTTTATCCCAAGAAATAATCATTCTAAAAAGTTTTTGTAGAGTTAAAAACAAAAGATGAAAATCATTAAAAGGTGAAACCATAGTTTCATTTTGTGTTTCAATTTTAAAGTTTAGACTCTCTGCTAAGAAAAATGAGGTAATTAGCATTGTTATTTTTCTCCCTACCCCCCTCAAGTTTTACACAGCCTTTACATAGATTTTTTTCAATCATGATTCCCCTAGCTCTGTGCTTTTGTTTTGTATTTAATGCTCTCTACCAGTTTTTTAACGATAGTCTTTTTAGTCCTGACCTTTTTTTTTTTTTTGGCGGCGCAGCAGGGCTTGTGGGATCTTAGTTCCTTGACCAAGGATTGAACCTAGGCCACAGCAGTGAAAGCACCGAGTCCTAACCACTGGACCGCCAAGGAATTCCCTGAGCTTTCTTTTTTGATTCATCATTTGGTTGGTTGGATTTTATCACTAAGTATTTTTTTCAAGGAAGGCTCATGATAACTGTTATTTCCTGATTTTTTTCCCTCACATCTGAGAAGTTCTGCCTGTTGCTTTTTAATTTAACAGAAATTTGGGTGGGCATAATATTCTTAATTTATGATGATTCCCCCAACCCACCCCAAGTTTGTAAGGCATGGTTTTCTTTTTTTTTTTTTTATGACTTTCTCTTTCTGCTTGGATGCCTAAAGAATTATCTTCCATTATTCTTGATTTGTGTTAAAGTTTGCCATTTTTCCTTAGACTATATCATATACCCTTTCCTTTTTTTTTTTGGCTGAGCCTTTCGGCTTGCGGGATCCTAGTTCCCCAACCAGGGATCAAAGCCACGCCCACACACGAGGAGTCCCAACCACTGGACTGGCAGGGACGTCCCGCCCTTTCCTTTTAAAGGTTCAATTTTAATTTCATTTTGGGAAATTTTTCCTGTATGAAATTCCTGAACACTTTTAATGTTTCATTTGGTAGTCTTCATCCTTTCACTGGAACTTTTTTGTCTTTCATATTTATCTTCTAATGTTAAAATATTTTGTCTTTTGCTCTATATTCACAGTTTTCTCAAGTCTTTACCCCAAATTGCTAATTTGATTTTTTTCTGATGAGTTTCTTGTTTCCAATTTATTAAGTCTGCACTACTGTCATTTCAGTTCTCACTTTGTTTCCTCAACAATGCGTCTCATTTTATTTTATTATTATCTTTAAATATTTGGCTGCATTGGGTCTTTGTTGCTGCACATGGGCTTTCTCTAGTTGCGGCGAGTGGGGGCTACTCTTTGTTGCGGTGCATGAGCTTCTCTTTGCGGTGGCTTCTCTTGTTGTGGAGCACAGGCTCTAAGCACACGGGCTTCAGTAGTTGTGGCACGTGGGCTCAGTAGTTGTGGCTCGCAGGCTCTAGAGTGCAGGCTTAGTAGTTGTGGTGCACGGGCTTAGTTGCTCTGCGGCATGTGGGATCTTCCCGGACCAGGCCTCGAACCCGTGTCCCCTGCACTGGCAGGCGATTCTTAACCACTGTGCCACCAGGGAAGCCCACAATGCATCTCATTTTGCCTTTGAGTTCTTTTTTTTATATAGAATCTGTATTCTTAAATAATTCTATCCTGTGTATGGGGAGTCTGTTTCTGTTTGTGGCTAATGTTTTCTTCCAGACTGAATTCTTCAGTCTCTTTCTCTTCTTTTTCCTGAGGTATATTTACATAGCTGTATTGCCTTTTCATGATATATTGCTCATTCTTAACTTGGGCAACTCTGTTCAAACCTGCTTGCTCTGATAATTCTCTTTGACACTCTTTCTACCTTAGTGTAACTACTTTGTTTCTCCCATCTAAAATTTGAGGGCTCTGTGTTGTGTTCTCACCACATCTTTCTAGCCTGAGGCATAGGGTAGTGAAAGAATAGAGATCTGCTAAGGCTGAGGTCCTTGCTTGGGGGCCTGGGCTCTGAGGTCTCTCTTGTAAGATCCTACTACTGTATTGATCTGTTATCAAGACCTACTTAACCCAGCCAAGGATGTATCTCACTACTGTGGATTTTGGCTACCACTGAGCTCTGTTAGATGGCAAATCCTGGTGATCCTCTCTATCTTTACTGATGGGCCTGTAAAGGATTTTTCTTTTAATGGTTTTTTTCTTTGACTTCTCAGTTCTGCTTTTTATCTGCTATTTGCCCTTTCTCCAAATTCTTAAGTTACTAGTGAGACTTCTCAAGATTTTGTTAGTTAACCTTTTCTCCTCAATATTGCTTTTTGGACATAGAGACAAGGCTTAGAGACAGTCCCTTACTAGCATATGTGGTGCTTTTGTGCAAATTAGAAGATAGTGCCCTTTCACGGAGGCCAGTTCTTATAGCTTGCCAAGTGGGACACAGGTTGGCTTTCGTTCCCAATTCATCTTTTCAGCTAAGCACCCTTGAGCAGAATAACCTACCCAATCATGCTCAAAGTCTTTTTAGGAAATGGACCTCATCCGACCAGAATCTTCTGTTTCTTGCTTTGACTATCATTTTCAAAGTATATGACATAATTTTATATCCTTTTGTTAGCAGGTTGTAAGTATAGAATTTTGGGCAATTTTATTTTTTCATTTTGTAAGATAATTGTGCCCCTGTTTTACCTGGCATCTTTGTTTAGAGATCCTCATACATGTGTTTTCAAATTGGATCTAATGAAGCATGTTTTTTAAAACAATCTTTGATTTAAGGAAAGTATATATTCTTTAGTAGCAGTGAGAAAAATAATACTTGGTATTGTTGGAAACATACTCCATTGTTTGATGATGAGTTTTCATTTTTTGATTGTTAAATGTATTTTATTTTCATGGAAACATGTCTTTTCAATATTATTTAAAAATTGATTAAAACATTATCTTTTTCAACATTGCTTTAGGAATATCCGATTTTAATCTTCGTGTTGCATTGCAAACACTTTTGAAAGAGTACTGTGAGGTGTGCAAATCTCCCAAAGAGAACAAATTTTCTAGTTTTCTGCAGACATCTAAGGTTCGACCTCGGAAGAAAGCAAGAAAGTACCTGTATGCAGTAGGTGAGAACCTTTTAAAAAGTAATAGAAATTATCTTTATTTTCAGGATAAAAACCTTTTAAATTTTTGTTGTTATCATACATGTCAGAATGTGCAGGTATGTCAGATAGGCATATTTAATTTCACATACAGGCTACAGATTTAGAAATTGTATTTATATAGTACAGTGGACACATCTAAGAATAAATAGCTATTTATTTGACATCTGTTATTCTGTGATTTAAATCTTTGGGTTCTTATATACCCAATTATTATCAAATAACTGCCTAAGATATACTGCTTTAAAAATTAAATATTTGAATTCTAGTGAGAAATAGGAAAATAAATCTCACACATTTTAACTATTCACAGCATCTTAGATGGTCATTAGGGATGATAGGAACTAGTAGTGGTCTCCAAAGTGTGGATATGCAGGATAATCCATAGGAATATCGTATGAACCTTTCCATTTTTATTTTATTTTATTGTAGTGTAGTGTAGTGTAGTGTTGTGTAGTTTTTTGGCCACCCCATGCAGCTTGCGGGATCTTAGTTCCCCGACCAGGGATTGAACCCAGGCCACAGCAGTGAAAGTGCCAAGTCGGAACCACTGGCCGCCAGAGAATTCCCTCCATTTTTTTTTTTAAAAAAAGCATTAAACCTTATCAATATTTGATATATATGTCAACAGATTGTCCAGATTTATATACATAATATAATTTATTATATATAAAAACTTTATGTATAGTATAATTTTTAGTATGTATGTCATTGTATAATTTTATATATACTATAATATATAAATGTGTAATTTTTGAGTGCTTGCTAAACTTTTTTAATGATGGGATGTGCAGTCAAACAAGGATTTCAACTCACTATTTTTTTTTATTATTAATTAATTAGTTTACTTTTTGGCTGTGTTGGGTCTTCGTTGCTGTGCGTGGGCTTTCTCTAGTTGCGGTGAGCGAGGGCTACTCTTCATTGCAGTGCGTGGGCTTGTCATTGTCATGGCTTCTCCTATTGCAGAGCCCGGGCTCTAGGCGCGCGGGCTTCAGTAGTTGTGGCACGTGGGCTCAGTAGTTGTGGCTTGCAGGCTCTAGCGCTCAGGCTCATTAGTTGTGGTGCATGGGCTTAGTTGCTCTGCGACACGTGGGATCTTCCCAGGACAGGGCTCGAACCTGTGTCCCCTGCATTGGCAGGCGGATTCTGAACCACTGCACCACCAGGGAAGCCCCAACTCACTATATTTAACTGAAAAAGACATTAATAGAAGTCACAATGAAACTTCCTAACTAGACAGATAACCAGTTCCTAGATTTATGTTTTATCTAACATTTGATTATAACCAAGACCAGGTGGTAGAACATTGTGGTAGACCTCATTGCATTTAAACCATAATCTTTCAGGACCTGGCACATTTAAGAATAATAGATGTATATATGGCAGACTCTAAAGCACTTATTCCTTACTGTGCAGTAGTTATATTGAATGTCTAGATATAGAGGGCTAGATTTTTCTGGTTACTACCATTTCCATATTTAGCAGTAAGGGATTTGCTGTGTACCTCCTTTCCTTCCTTTATTCAGGTGGATATACCCGGTTGCAGGGGGGTCGTTGGAGTGATAGTAGAGCCCTCAGTTGTGTAGAACGTTTTGACACCTTTAGCCAGTACTGGACCACTGTGTCTTCACTTCATCAGGCTCGATGTGGACTGGGAGTAGCAGTTCTGGGAGGGATGGTCTACGCAATTGGAGGTAATAATGAAAATGTCTTATTTCCCTTATTAGTCTCTAGCTCTAAGTTGACTGCATTCTTATATGCCTTATATATATTGCTAGATACTATGGGGTATATGTAGATACAGTTGTGCTTAATAAATATTTATTGAATAAATGAATGAAAGAAAAAGGAAACACAAGATATTGAATATTTCATACCAGAGGGACACGGTAATTTATTACAAGGCAAATACTTAGGTTTGGTTTTAATGAAAAGTTGTTTATGAAAATGTGACGCCAAAATTTAGATCAACATTTGTGATAAAAATTTTTTTAATTCTGAGAGCTGCATTATGAATCATTTTAAATTAACCAAGTATCTGGGCAGTGGGATGTATAGAAACCATGTCAGCTAGACATTGGGATATATTTCTTGATTAAAATCACTGTGTTTTCTGAAACTATTATTATAAATTCTAAAATGATTAATGAATAAAATTAAAAGGGGATTTGAATGTGGGAGAGAAATAATTATCAGAGAGGGATCTAAAGAGAAATAAATACTAACACCTTTGATATCAATATTTACTTCTGAATAATTTGTCTTTATAGCAACCAGCCTAGGTAGATCATCTCTAACCTTTACAGCCAATTTTTTTGCTTTATTTCTATGGGTCATTCTAAAATACTGAAAGCTGTACATCAAAAATCATATTATTATTTTCCAACTATGATACCGTCAGTTTAAAATGAGAGAGATATAGGGAATATATGATTTTTATCTTTTGGAGGGAACATAATCATCACTCAAAAACTGTTTATTAAATCAGTAAATGTCATGGTGCATCTGAAAATCCTAACAGAAATTAGAGTTTTGAGCAATAACCATCTGTCAGTATAAAGACTGTAACTCTATATAATCTTTGGCTAGAAATCTAATAGTTCTTTTTATGTACATTTCGGCAGTTGCATTGCGTGAACTCTCTCCTGTTTCACCTAGGGTCACAGTGTCCTTTGCGACACTTCCATATATACTTATCCCCTTTCCTGATACCACAGAAGTACAAATGGGAGCCCGTCAAAACTGCTATGACTTTACTAGCCATTATTAATACTATAAACATTACTATCTTAACATATTACTTAATATATAATTTTTAAATAAATGTTTGTTATCAAAGTAATTCAGATTTGCTGTAGAAAATTTGGTAAACCTGAAGCATATGAAAAAGAAAATAAAAATCACCCATACTATAATCATACCACCCAGAGATAATCACAGTCAATAGCTTATTTCCTTTTAGATACATTCATATCTGGGTTAATATTCTAAGTATTATATTTAAAAATTAAGATATAATTCACATATCATAAAATTCACCATTGAAGTGTACAGTTAGTTCAGTGGTTTTTAGTATATTCACAAAATTGTGCAACCATCACCACTAATTCCAGAACATTTTCACCACTGCAAAAAGCCACTGTTATCATTTAGGGAAATTTTTATGTGAGTGTAGGGAACTGTTTACTAGCCATGTTCCCAGACTCCAGGCAAGGGTCAACCTTGCGAGCAAGCCTTTCTAACAATAGGCAGTTTTAGGCCTGATGGTGACTCTTTTCTGCACAGTAAGAGTTTTGCATACATTCAGGATTCTAGGCCCTCATAAGATTATATGTGCTGCAAATATATTTTCCTACTCCTCTGCTTCATCTTCTACTCTTTTTATGGTATCTTTTGATAAATGAATGTTTTTAATTTTAATGTAGCCAACTCTATTATTTTTTTGCCTTTATGGTTAGTATTTCTTATATCTTTTTAAAGAAATCCTTTGTCTACTCGAAAGTCATGAGGATATATACCTTTATTGTTTTCTAAAATTTTATAGTTTTGCCATTTACATTTATGTCTATAATTCACCTGTAATTGAATTTTTACAGATAGTATTAGTAAGGAACCAGTTTCATTTTTTCCCCCCTATATATATAACCAATTCCCAGCGTTTTTGTTTCCCCACTGCTCTGTCATGCAAACTACGTCATATACCAAGTAATCATATATGTGTGGATCTGTTTCTAGAATTTCCTTTCTTTCCCACTGGTCTCTCTGTCTATTCCTATCTTAATTATTAAAGCTCTATTTTAAGTCTGATAGGCTTATTTAATAGGGCATTTTCTCTTTCCTTATTATTCTTTTTGGGAGTGCTTGGCTATTCTAGGTCTTTCATACTTCCATATAAAAGTTAGAATTAGTTCATCAAATCTGTTTTTAAAAATAATAATGTATGATTCCACTTATATGAGATACTTGGAGTAGTCAAAACCAAAAAGACAGAAAGTATAATGGTCGTTGCCAGGGGCTGGCGAAGGAGAGAATGGGGAATTATTGTTTAATGAGTATAGAGTTTCAGTTTTACAAGATGAAAAGGATTATGGGAATGGATGGTTGTGATGGCTGTACAACAATATGAATGTGTTTAACATCACTGAACTGTATTCTTAAAAATGGTTTACATGGTACATTTTATGTTATGTGTATTTAAATACAATGAAAAAGAAAGAAAGGGTTTTTTAAAAACTGGGATTTCGTTAAATCTATAAATCGTTTTGGGAATAATCATCTTTACACTGACACTTGTAACTCATCAACATGATACATCTCTTCATTTATTTAGATATTCCTTAATTTAAAACTTTATCAAATAAAATTTATAAATTATATCCATAAAGTTCTTATAAATCTTTGATTAGATTTACTCCTAGGTATAGTATATTTTAAAATTCTATTTTAAGTGATATTTTAAATGTTTTTTTATTTTCTATTTGTTGCTAGATAAACATTGCATTAAAACTCAAATTCAAAAAATAATTAATTAATTAATTAATTTTAAAAACCTCAAATTGTAGCAGAGCCAACTATCTAAACTATGAAAATATAGAAGTGTTAAAATGCAAATTGTATCCTCAAAAATTAGATTGTTTGGGTGGTAGAATTAGAAATAGATAATAGCCCACTTTGCTTCATTAAGTGGGCTTTAATAAATGACAGTGCTATGGATTCAAAATAACACTTGGTGGGCAAATAAATTTTAAAGAATAGTATAAAATTAGACATAATAATTGAATTTCTGACAACACAGAATGCTGCTGAATATTGTATTGTGGTTCTAGGCTATTAATATTACTAAATCTTCTCATATGTGTCTCTTTTATTTAACTCAGGTGAAAAGGATTCAATGATTTTTGACTGTACTGAATGCTACGATCCAGTTACTAAACAGTGGACAACTGTAGCTTCAATGAATCACCCCCGCTGTGGCTTGGGAGTGTGTGTGTGTTATGGGGCTATCTATGCTTTGGGTAATTATACTCTCCAATTTAAGGATATCTAATATTATTTAAATTCTAAGTTAAATTCTGCTTACTTTAGAAATTTTCCTTCCCTCCCATAAGAAACTTGTGTCTTTTTAGCTTTAAAAGTTCTTATTCTCAAAATTATATTACTTGGGAGATATTGTCAAGTATGGAATTCTTAGAAGGAGATCGACATAAAATATAGATGAGATGTCTAGGGGAGCATTTTAGCTGACTATTTAAATTTCATGGTTAGGATAACCATTCTGAATACACAGACATTGTTTAAAAAAGTTGTTTTGCAAAGTACCATATTTCCTATGCAATAGATTGAAGTTTTTGGTTTTGTTTTGCTTTATTTTTTTAAAATCTCTTGTGAGGGCTTCCCTGGTGGCGCAGTGGTTAAGAACCCTCCTGCCAATGCAGGGGACACGGGTTCGAGCCCTGGTCCGGGAAGATCCCACATGCCGCAGAGCAACTAAGCCTGTGCGCCACAACTACTGAGCCCACGTGCCACAACTACTGAAGCCTGTGCACCTAGAGGCCATGCTCCACAAGAGAAGCCACTGCAATGAGAAACCCGTGTACCGCAATGAAGAGTAGCCCCTGCTCACTGCAACTAGAGAAAGCCCGCGCACAGCAACAAAGACCCAACGCAGCCAAAAATTAAAAAAAAAAAAAAAATCTCTTGTGAAACCTAGGCAGGGAGTTAAAAGACCCAAGTTCTACTTGCAATCAAAGTCTAACTTTTCATGTGATCTTGGACAGATAACCTCTCTGGTCCATATGATAATCATCCATAATATAAAGTTGTCAGATTAGATGTTTTCTAAGGTGTTTTTCTTTTTAAGTATTTATTTATTTATTTGGCTACATCGGGTCTTAGTTGCGGCACGCGGGACCTTCGCTGCGGCATGCGGCATCTTTTCGTTGCGGTGCGCGGGCTCTTCCGTTAGTCCGGCCGTTTTCTCTCTACCTATAGCGCGCGGGCTCTAGAGCACACGGGCTTAGTTGCCCCGCGGCATGTGGGATCTTAGTTCCCCGACCAGGGATCGAACCAGCATCCCCTGCATTAGAAGGCGGATACTTAACCACTGGACCGCCAGGGAGGTCCCTCTAAGGTGTTTTTCATAAATAAAATTCCTTTATTCCAAAAATAATATTTTTCTGTTTGGTTTCAGGTGGTTGGGTTGGAGCTGAGATAGGGAACACCATTGAACGATTTGATCCCGATGAAAATAAATGGGAAGTAGCTGGCAACATGGCTATGTCACGCTACTACTTTGGGTGTTGTGAAATGCAAGGTAATTGCTTTATAAAATATTTTTCCTGAAAATATATATTTTTTAAAAACTGTTTGAGCTTGAGGCTTTATTTTCACAAAAGTATATTTTATGTCTGTTAGTTTTGAATAATTGACACTGTGGAAATTCTGCTTCTAATCTCTTATATTTTTAAACCTCTTATATCTTTATTTCTGTATTGCCAAAAATAATCATTTTTTTCCCAAAATAAACAAAGCTAGAATTAAGAATTCCAGATGGGCAAAAATACCTAATTAGCAAAATAAGCATTTGAACTGTCATCCATTATTGTTATTTTCTCTCCCTTGTAGGCCTTAGTATGTATTTCTAAGTAGGGAGAGATTATCAAAAACCATCTTCATAGTGTCATAGGCTTCTTCAGTGTTTTTTTATAGAGTACATTGTGATTCAGTACACACACAATGCTATCACAGATTTGAAAAATGTTGTACTACATATTAAAGTGGTATACAGATATTATTTTAATTGTAATTGTCTATTATACACTGAGAGGTAATTAATAAGCACTCTCAAATAGAACCTGATTCTCTGTCCAGAATTGGAGAACAGATTTACATGTACCTGTAGAGTAGGAAGCAGTCTGCCCATTGTTATGTGACAATTCAGCCTGCTCTGTTCCCAGCTGAAATTCTTTCTGCCTTCTGAGTACCTTCTCAGATTTCTGCTGGCAGCTAAATGCTCAAATTACATGGTGCAGACTATGTTCTATTGTTTAATATTATAGTGTTCTCTAATTGTTTATTATTTTTATCTTCCCATCTAAAATCATAGAGCTAGAGAGGCATCTTGGAGATTCTCTATTTCAACCGCTTTATTTTTAGATGAGGAAGCTGAAGATCAGGAGGCTGTGAGTTGTCTTTTCTCATAGTTGGTTACTAGCAAAGCTGGAGCTAGAACCCAAGTTTACTAACATTTAGCTCATGTTTCTTAAAATGCCATTCCTTGGGACTTCCCTGGTGGTCCAGTGGTTAAGACTCTGCACTCCCAATGCAGGGGGCATGGGTTCGATCCCTGGTCAGGGAACTAGATTCCGCATGCTGAAACTAAAGATCCCACATGCTGCAATTAAAGATCCCGCATGCCACAACAAAGATCCCACACGCGGCAACAAAGATCCTGTGTGCCGCAAGTAAGACCCTGTGCAGCCAAATAAATTTTTTAAGAATGCCATTCCTTATAACTTCTCACTTTAGACCTCTAGGAACAACAGTAGACACTCAAAAAGAATAATTGTTGATTGTCAGAACCATTATTTTCAAGTTAAATTTAATAAGGAACTCTGTGAATTACAGTCTACTGTACAGTATCTGATACCTTAATCTAGCCATAAACTATTCTAATTTAAATTCATTTTATGTCCATCTGAGCAACCGTTAGGTTGTCACCAACAGGGTCATGTCATTCCCAGTTTAAGCATATGACAGTTTTTAAGGGGGAACAAATCCTTCTCCCCATCCTTTTTTACCTATATGTGGTAGCAGTGGATCTGGAACTTGAGATCATTAAGCAAACGATAAGATCGGAAATCCTTGTCTGACAAATTGTTTTTGTTATAGCATCATTAAATTCTTTGAAAATTCAGTGCCACTTTAAATTCATACCCCTAATTCTTTGTAACATGCTTAAATGAGAGCTGTGATAAACTAGACAGAAGTCAATTTTCTCTCTTGAAAGAATATTGTAAGCCCTGCATTAAGTATAATATCAGATAGCAAACTTAAATCACAATTATTACTTTTTATAATTATTTGTATCCTATTTTCTATAGCATCTGAGCAAAAATATTCCATTTCCAGGTTTAATTTATGTGATTGGGGGCATCAGCAATGAAGGAATAGAGCTTCGTTCTTTTGAAGTTTATGATCCACTTTCCAAGCGTTGGTCTCCACTTCCTCCAATGGGAACCAGAAGAGCATATCTCGGGGTGGCTGCACTCAATGACTGCATCTATTCTATTGGAGGGTGGAATGAGACACAAGATGCTCTTCACACTGTAGAAAAATATTCCTTTGAAGAGGTAGGTTGGATGATTTCAATTGTTTAGTGTCCTGTTACTCTTTTAATGTCTGTAAGATCTGTAGTGCTGTGTATTCTTTCATTCATGATATTATTTATAGGTTTTTTCCCTCTTTTTTTTTCTTTTCAAAGAATCAACTTTTGGTGTCATTGATTTTTTTCTATTGATTGTCCACCTCTTATTTCATTGATTTCTGTTACTATTACTATTTCTTTCCTTTCTTCTATTTGTTTTGGGTTCAATTTGCTCTTCTTTTTCTAGATTCTTAAAGTAGAAACTCAGATGATTGATTTTTAGACCTTTCTTTTTCTAGAATATAAATCTTTAAAGCTATAAATTGTTTTCAAGCACTGCTTTAACTGCATCCCACACATTTTGATATATTGTATTTTAGTTAGCATTTACCTCAAAATAGCTTCTAATTTCCCTGGTAATTTCTTCTTTGACCAATGAGTTGTTACAAGTATTTTATTTAATTTCCAAATATTTGGGGAGTCTCTAGATATCTTTATGTTATTGCTTTAATATAATTCTACTGTGATCAAAGAGCATATTTTATGTGATTTCTGTCTTGGTAAATGTTTCACGTGCACCTGAAAAGAATTTGTATTCTGCTGTTGTTGAGAGTAGTGTTCTATAAATGTCAGTTAGGCCAAGTTGGTTAGCATTCAGGTCTTCTCTAGTCTTTCTTTTTCTTTTTTGGCCACATGGTGAGGCTTGTGGGATCTTAGTTCCCTGACCAGGGATTGAACCCATGCACCCTGCAATGGAAGTGCAGAGTCCTAACCACTGGACACCAGGGAATTCTCTTCCCTAGTTTTTCTAATTTGTTCAATTGTTTTGTCAATTACTAAGGAAGAAGTGTTGAAATCTCTGTCTGTAATTATGAATTTGCCTGTTTCTCCTTTCATTCCCGTCAGGTTTTGCTTCACATATTTTGAATCTGTTATTAAATGTGTATACATTGATTATTATATCTTCTTGATGAATTGATCTTTTTATAGCCATGAAATGTTTTTCTTTATCTCTGGCAGTATTCTTTGCTCTGAAGTCTATTTTGTCTGATAGTAAGGTAGCCAAGCTATCTTTTGATTAGTATTTGCATTGTATATCTTTTTCTTTCTTTCTACTTTAAATCTATGTCTTCAAAAATTACATCTCTTGTAAGATAACACATAGTTGAGGTCTGTTTTTTCCTACAATTTGACAATCTCTGACTTTCAAATGGGGTCTTTAGAATTTTTACTATTTATATATAATGTAATTATAGATACAGTTGGTTTTTAGACTTTTATTTTGCTGTTTTTCTATTTACACAATCCATCCTTGTTTTTTCCTCTTTTCTGTCTTTTTTTTTGGCCGCACCACACGGCATGTTGGGATCTTAGTTCCCCAAGCAGGGATTGAACCCACGTCCCCTGCAGTGGAAGCACAGAGTCTTAACCACTGGACAACCAGAGAAGTCCCCTTTTCTGTCTTTATATTGTTATTGTTTTAGTATTCCATTTTATTTCTTTTGTCCAATTAACTATATCTCTTCACCCTTTTTCTTAGTGGTTGCTTTTGGGTTTGCATTATATATAATAGGTATTTTAATGCATTACATCTACATTCAAATAATATCATACCAGTTCACTTTTTTTTTTTTACATCTTTATTGGATTATAATTGCTTTACAGTGTTGTGTTAGCTTCTGCTGTACAACAAAGTGAATCAGCTATATGTATACATATATCCCCTCCCTCTTGAGCCTTCCTCCCACCCTCCCCATCCCACCCCTCTAGGTCGTCACATAGCACCAAGCTGATCTCCCTGTGCTATACAGCAGATTCCCACTATCTGTTTTACAGTTGGTAGTGTATATGTGTCAATGCTACTCTCTCAATTCGTCCCAGCTTCCCCTTCCCACCCTGTGTCTACAAGTCCGTTCTCTACATCTGCGTCTCTATTCCTGCCCTGCCACTAGGTTCATCAGTACCATTTTTCTAGGTTCCATATGTATGTGTTAGCATATGGTATTTTTCTCTTTCTGATTTACTTCACTCTGTATGACAGACTCTAGTTCCATCCACCTCACTACAAATGACTCAATTTTGTTCCTTTTTATGGCTGAGTGATATTCCATTGTATATATGTACCACATCTTCTTTATCCATTCATCTGTCAATGGATATTTAGGTTGCTTTCATGTCATGGCCATTGTAAATAGTGCTGCAGTGAACACTGTGGTACATGTATCTTTTTGAATTATGGTTTTCTCAGGGTATATGCCCAGTAGTGGGATTGCTGGGTCGTGTGGTAGTTCTATTTTTAGTTTTTTAAGGAACCTCCATACCGTTCTCCATAGTGGCTGTATCAATTTACATTCCCACCAACAGTGCAGGAGGGTTCCCTTTTCCCCACACCCTCTCCAGCATTTATTGTTTGTAGGTTTTTTGATGATGGGCGTTCTGACTGGTGTGAGGTGATACCTCATTGTGGTTTTGATTTGCATTTCTCTGATTTACCACTTCACTTTTTTTTTTTTAAAGAATTTTTATGTATGTATGTATGTATGTATTTATTTATTTATTTATTTTGGCTGCATTGGGTCTTCGTTACTGCACATGGGCTTTCTCTAGTTGCAGTGAGCAGGGGCTACTCTTTGTTGCGGTGCACGGGCTTCTCATTGTGGTGGCTTCTCTTGTTGCGAAGCACAGGCTCTAGGTGCGCGGGCTTCAGTAGTTGTCATAAAGACGCAGACGTAGAGAATGGACTTGAGGACTCTGGTGGGGAAGGGGAAGCGGGGACAAAGTGAGAGAGTATCACTGACATATATACACTACCAAATGTAAAATGGATGGCTAGTGGGAAGCTGCAGCATAGCACAGGGAGATCAGCTCGATGCTTTGTGATGACCTAGAGGGTTGGGATAGAGAGGGTGGGAGGGAGGCACAAGAGGGAGGGGATATGGAGATATATGTATACATATAGCTGATTCACTTTGTTGTACGGCAGAAAATAACACAACATTGTAAAGCAATTATACTCCAATAAAGATATAAAAAAAAAACAACTAGAATATCATCCAGTCTTGTGTGAGCTCTGAGAATTGTTAAGCTTACAACTCCTCTAAAGGAAAACTGTTTCTTTGCTCACAATATTTTGACACCAAATGTGTGGGTTTTCCACACCAAGCTCTTCTCCAATTCTCTGTGGACACCACCAACTGAGTGTCCTACAAGTCAGTTCAGTTCTGACACTAACTGTCCCACAGGTTAAGGGCTCAGTTCCACAAGACTGCCCCTCACTTTAGACACCAGTCCTCAGGTTAACCACTGACTTGTTTACAAATTAAGGGTTCCCATGATCCCTTCCTCAGGTTCAATAATTCATAATGGCTCACAGAACTCAAGGAAACACTTTACTTAACTATTACCAGTTTATTATAAAGGATATTATATATTATTATAAATATAGAATAATAGAATATAATATAGAATATAATAGAATATATAATTTTTATATTCTATATTATTATAAAGGATACAAATGAATAGCCAGATGAAGAGGTACATACGGCAATATCCAGAAGGGTCTTGATTACAGGTTTCTGCCCCGGTGAAGTTTGGGGTATCACTTTCCTGGCATGTGGGATGTGGTCATCAAACCAGAAGTTCTTCAAACCCCATAGTTTAGGGATTTTTATGGAGGCTTCATCACATAGGCATGATCAATTATTATTTCAACCTCCAGCCCCTCTCTCCTCCCTGGATGATAGGGTATGGACTGAACATTCCAAGCTTCTAATCTGGGCTTGATCTTTCTGGTGAAAGGCTCCCATCCTGAGGTTATACAGGATCCTACCAAGAGTTGCCTTATTAAGGAGGAGACATTCCTATCACCCAGGAAATTCCAAGGGATTTAGGAGCTCTGTGTCAGGAACTGGAGTCAGAGACCAAATATATGTCTAACTATGTCACATCCTCCTATTAGTTGTTTTTTGACTGTTCTCATAGGGTCTCATTTTATTTTCTTTTTTTTCCACTTTAAAAAAATTTTTTTTTAACTTTTTCTTTGTTGTTTTTATTTTTATTTTTTATTATTTTTATTTTCTTTCATAGAGTCTCATTTTATGCATGCATAGTTTAGGGGTATTCAGCCAGACTCAGGGGAACCTATATCCTCTAGCACTCTTCCTTGCAAATCTCAACTGCATCATCCTCTCTAAACTCTGATTTCTGTCTCCAGATCAGCTGACTGTCATACTCTGCTTGGGATTCCCTTCCCTGTACTGCTATTCACAAAGCCCTCCAGGCAGAAAGCCTGGACAACCATGGAGCTCACCTTGCTTGTTTCTTTTTCTGAATCACAGTTTTTCATTGCCTGTTGTCCATTGTCTGAGAACGTTATTTCATATAGTTTGTTGAGTTTTCTAGGTCTTTATGGCAGGAGGGCAAGTTTGGTAACAATTACTCTATCATGACTGAAAGTAGAAATCCATTCTGTTTCCGTCCTTTTAACATGATTCCATCATTCACTGAGCATTTCTTTACTATCTGGCATAATAAAATATTTCAAGTACAAGAAAGCTTATACTTCTCTGATCTGGCCCTGGAATCAGTCATTTCTCCAAGAAGCATTAGTTCCTCTTAGTGAAGGACAGTATTTAGAAACCAAGATTAGGCAGAGTACTCATTGCTACTGGGGTATTGCTACTTCTATGCATTCTCAGTAAACAGCTAAACATAAACAGTAAACAGTAAATGTATATTTACTGTGTGTATATGTATTCATACACATATTCATTTATAAGTATTTCTATATCTGTGCGTATATGTTATAAAACCGTGAATTCACAATGATAGCACCAATTCCAGTATACCTCAGATTCTTTCAGGCCTTCGCCATTCCCATGTTTGTAAATACCTTCTCTATCAGTTAAAAACTTGGCTCCTGGTATTCTCTATTTACTTATTTGTTCAATGAAACAAATCTACCTACCATACTAGCTGTCTTTTCCACCTGCCACCTCTGCATATTACCCATCTTATCATTGCCCATATGAGCGCCCCATTATTCTCTCATGCCCTCAGTTACTAGGTTGATGCAATTATGCTAGGAAAAGAAGAGAAAGTAGGTTGTATCTTCATTGAGTCACTTTTCTACCATGCATTTGTTTATTAGTCCATTTATTCATTCACAAATACTTACAGACCTGGGGAAACAAAGGCAAACTAAATATATAAGGCCCCAGCTCTCAAGAAGCCTACATTCTAGTGGGGAATATAGAGAAATAAATAGACAAACAATTGCATTACAGTTTATTAAGTGCTGGGATAGTGGAAGTACAAGGTGTGTTATGCCATAGACTTATAGGTTAGACAAATTTTTTCTAAATTAATTGCCATGGAATACTATTTTTTTGCATTGTTAATAGGAATTTGGTAACACAAGTTGCCCTGGTCAATTATACTTAGGGAAAGTTGGATTAAACAAAGTTGAATAAGTTTCTTACAGGACTTCTTTACACAATTTATTAAATAATGTACTTCATGAATCTTTATGCTAAGTCTCTCAAATTTAATTGACCACACAACCCTTGCTTTTGTTTGTGAAACATCTTGGGGGAGAAAAGTGTTTCAGGGAACATATTTTATGAAATATGGATTAGTGTTATTTGAATTTTATGGTTCTTAAACTAGTTTTGGTTATTAAAACCTTCAAAACCTAAAGGTTTTTAAATTTACTTTTTTCTCTTTTTAAGTAGAAAGGATTTTTATTTTTATATTTTTTTTATTGAAATATAATTCACAAACCAAACACTTGAGTTGTTTCAGTGTTTTGGCTATTAGGAACAGTGCTGCTATGAACATTTGTGTACATGTTTTTTTTGTGGACTGAATGTTTTCATTTCTCTTGGGTATACACCTAGGAGTGGAATTGCTAGGTCATATGGTAACTCTATGTTTAACCTTTTGGGGGACTGCCAGGTTGTTTTCTAAAGTGGCTATACCATTTTACATAACCACAAGCAGTATATAAGGGTTCTAATTTCTCTACATCTAATGCTTATTATTTATCTTTTTTATTATAGCTGACCTAGTAGGTGTGGATTGATATCTCATTGTGGTTTTGACTTGTACTTTCCTGATGGTTAATTAGGTTGAGCATCTTTTATGTGCTTATTGGTCATTTATCCTTCTTTGAAGAAAAATCTGTTCTAATTTTGTCCATTTTAAAATGGATTATTTGTCTTTTTATTACTGAGATATGAGTTCTTTATATATTCTAGATGCAAGTCCTTTGCCAGATATATGACTTGCAAAATTGTTTTCCCATCCTATGGTTTTCTCATTTTCTTGATGGTATTCTTAGAAGCACAAAAGTTTTTAATTTTAATGTCCAATTTATTTTTTTCACTTGTTGCTTGTGCTTCTGGTGTTATAACTAAGAAACCATTGCTTAATTCAAGATCACGAAGATTTATGCCTACTCTTTTTTTAAAGTTTTACAGTTATATTTAGGTCTTTAATTAATTTTTGAGTTAATTTTTGTATATGGTGTGAGGAAGAGGTCCACCTTCATTCTTTTGCATGTGGTAACCAGTTGTCCCAGCACCATTTGTTGAAAAGACTCTTTTCCATTTGATTGTCTTGGTATCTTTGTTGAAAATCAGTTGACCATAAATGTGAGGGTTTATTTCTGGACTCTTAATTCTATTCATTTATCTATATGTTTATCCTTATGCCAGTACCACACTGTCTTAGTTACTGTAGCTCTGTGGTTTGAAATCAGAAATTGTGAGTCCTCCAACTTGGAATTTCTTTTTAAAAGTTGGTTTGGCTGTTCTGGGTCCCTTGAATTCCATATGAATTTTAGGATCAGCTTGTCAGTTTCTACCAAGAAGCCAGCAGGGTTTTGATAGGGATTACATTGAATCTGAGGTCAATCTGGGGAGTATTGCCATCTTAACAATATTAGGTCTTTTCATCTTGAACATGGGATGTCTTTCCATTTATTTAGGTCTTCAATTTGTTTCAACACTGTTTTATAGTTTTCAGTATCTTGCATTTTGTTGGTTAAACTTATTCCTAAATATTTTATTATGTTTGATGCTATTGTAAATTGAATTTTCTTAACTTCATGTTCAGCTTTTTTCATTCCTAGTATATAATAATTTGATCGATTTTTGTATATTCATCTTATATCCTGAAACCTTGCAGCACTTGTACTCTAATATGTTTTCGTGGATTCCTTAGCATTTTCTATGTATAAGATCATGTCATCTATAATTAGAGATTATTTTATTTTTTCCTTTCCAATCTGGATGGCTTTTATTTCATTTTATTTTCTAATTGCCCTGGCTAGACCCTCCAGTATAATCTTGAATAGAAATGGCAAAAGTAGAATTTTTGTTTTGTTGTAAAGCATAATTTTGATTCTCATGTGTGACAAGTTTCAAACTTTGGTGATATTTCAGGTTCCTTTCACTTTCTAAGTGGTCTCTATTATATGGGGGGAATAGAGAAAGTGAACTTTCTGAGGGTGCTTTCTCTTGCTAATGTTTCTATATGGCTAGAAATGAATAGATTTTCATTCCAAAGTTAAGTGCTTATCAGTAATGTTACCTTGGTTTTTCATGCATAAATCTGAAATGTATTGTTATTTACTGTCTACTAAAGTCCTACATTATAGATTCAAACCCTAAAGATAATGTAAAACATGTTTCTGGTTTTACAGAGTTTATTTTGAGGGGACTCAAAATAAAAAGGAAATTGTAGTTAATACACTGATAGAAATGAAAGATAAACATTACTGAATGAGCCCCATGATTCCCTTACTCTTCTTGTCCAGAGCCATTTTTGTAGGGGAGCAAAGGTTAGCTCTCCCTAATGATAAACATAAACCGAACATCCTGATTTATCTTAACCAGCTATAGGTATTTTTGTGAATATATTTATCTTTTAAAATGAGTATTTTCTCAGCTGTGAAAACTTTGTGATGTATTCTATAATTTCATATAATCAAATAGCCTTCAAGTTTAATATGGTGCTTCAATTTCAAAGGATTGTCCCTGGTGTTAGTATTTCAGAATTTCATTTAAGTTCAGATCAGTATCTGTAATGTGCTGGTTCTATACTGGGTACCGGGATGTGAAGCTCATTAAGTTGCTCTCCTCAAAAAGTTCACTCTCTAGCACTGATGAATAATCTTTTTTCATCTTTTATGACTTTATAAACTTTGTTCATCATATGCTTTATTTTCAGATTCTTTTTTTTTAATCTGGAAACTTTTTCTTTTCTCTCTTGATAATTTCTCAGGACCTTTATTAGCTTTCCTGTTTTCTGGGTATAGACATTTTCCCTGGAGTAAGACTTTACAGTCATTTTGGATATAGCAGCTTATTGAAATTTCTTCAGTGAATAATGTATACCAGGAGTTAGCAAACTTTCTATTAAAAGGTCAGATAGTAAACATTTTAGGCCTTGTGGACCACATACAATCTCTTCTTTTGCCATATTGTTTTTTTTTAATAAACTTTTTAAAAAATATTTATTTATTTATTTATTTATTTATTTGGCTGCTTTGGGTCTTAGTTGTGGCACGTGGGATCTTCGTTGCTACATGCAAGATCTTTAGTTGCAGCATGCGGGATCTTTAGTTGCGGCATGCAGGTTCTTTAGTTGTGGCACACGGGATTTTAGTTGCAGCATGCGAACTCTTAGTTGCGGCATGTAGGATCTAGTTCCCTGACCAGGGATCAAACCCGGGCCCCCTGCATTGGGAGCACGGAGTCTTAGCCACTGGACCACCAGGGAAGTCCCTTAAATAACCTTTTAATATGGAAAGATCATTCTTAGTTTGTAGGCTTACAAAAATAGGCCCTAGTTTCCAATCCCTGATCTGTACTACCTTTCTGAAAATGTGTTTTGCAAATCACTAACTGCACTAGATGGTCCTTGAAAAAAGGAATCCATGTTCAAATAAATTTGGCCAGTGTTGTTTACTGTATTGTTCTCTTGGAGATTTAGAAGACCTATTATATTAAAGATTTTAAAAAGTCCTTCCAGACTTCCCTGGTAAATTTCTAGATTATCTCCTGGTGACCATAATTTATAATTAATCACAGATATATTTTTCATTACTTTCCTCTAAATTCACTAGTCTACACCTACTAAAAACTTCAATTTAAAATGTTCTGTATACTTATATGACTGGATTGTGAGTTTGAAATTTAAACATGTAAAAAGAACCAGAGGGACTTCCATGGTGGTCCAGTGGGTAAGACTCAGTACTCCCAATGCAGGGGGCCCAGGTTCCATCCCTGGTCGGGAAACTAGATCCCACAGGCATGCCGCAACTAAGAGTTCGCATGCCGCAACTAAAAGATCTCGAGTGCTGCAACGAAGATCCCCGCGTGCCGAAATTAAGACCCGGCACAGCCTAAATAAATAAATAAATAAAAATAAATATTAAAAGAATAAATTAAAATTTTAAAAAAGAACCAGAGTATCTAATTTCTCAGCACTTTTCTTTGTTACCATGTTATGGCACTGCTAACTTCTTTTTTTCTCTTATCCAGGAAAAGTGGGTTGAAGTTGCTTCAATGAAAGTGCCTAGAGCAGGCATGTGTGTTGTGGCAGTCAACGGGCTTCTGTATGTTTCTGGAGGTCGATCTTCCAGCCACGATTTCTTGGCCCCAGGTACCTTGGACTCAGTTGAAGTTTATAACCCTCATTCAGATACATGGACAGAAATTGGTAACATGATCACCAGTCGTTGTGAAGGAGGTGTTGCTGTACTATGAAATAGAAAGCGTAAGAGAGCAGAGGAAACATTTTGAAAATACAGGATCTCACCTTTTGCAAATCACACTTGTGTTTGGTGATAGGACCCTTTCATCTGTTGAGTTTTCTGTGAATTTGGTAGATAAATGAGTACAAAATGATTTTTTTAAAAGAATTTGAGTGAGAAGCGATATGGAATATATCCTAAATCAATAAAGAGTTCACACAAATTTGCCAGGCTTACCAGTAGATATGCTGTTTATGCTCTAGAATTGTCCAATTGGGAGTAGAGTCCTATTTGTAAAGATGATTTGCTAGAAGCTTCTTGGCAAATAGTCCCTTTAGCTGCTTCTCCAGTGCAGTTAAGCTGTAACATGACCATTATGTGATTTAAGAATATGAGCTTAGTACAAAGCTACTGCCTGGCTTGGAGAAGATGGAATTGTAGGTACCTGTAAAACTTTTTACAGACACTAACTCATAAGTGTACGCTGAAAGGCCTCTAACCCAAAACTGCTTCTCAAAACTTCTCATTTTCCCTGAGAAGCTTTCTAAAGAATTGTTTTCTGTCCATTTCTGAGACGAAGATTCTTTGTGTACATGATCATCACTTTTAAATTATTTCTACTAGTCAGTTGGAGCCATATATATTAAAGGTCTTATACATTTAGGTTTACCTAGCTGTTCCAGGATTTGATTTGTATATCCCTGATTTCCCGTTTTCTGTACAAAAGTCCTCCAGTATATTATAGGCATTAGTGGCTTATTTAGATAGAAAACCTTTGGTAAGCATTAAAGACTCGGGCAGCACTCACATCCAAAATATTTGGATAGACTCACAAAGATACTTTCCTTCATAACTTAACCATATGCATATATTAAGAAAAGCTTACGTAGTGCAGACAGAAAGCTCTGTGTCCCATTCTTTGGGGTACCCTGAAAGTCTGAAGGGTCACAGATGCCTGGCTGGGATCTGTAAAATGTCAAGGAATGAAGTATCAAGATAATATGTAAACTATTTAAGCTGTAACTCATGTGCCTTTAATATTTCTAGTTAAAGAGAATCTGCATTCTGGTTCAAGAGATTTACGAATTTTCCTATCATTTAATTTTCATTATTGCCTGATGCCAACCTAAAATGGCACTATGAAGGGAGGCATTTTGTACTGCTGTGGCAGAAATGTAGTCCACACAATCAGTGTTTGGGCTTAATAGGTCCAGACGATGCCTGAAAATAAGTAATTATAAATATGCTTATTTCCTAGGTAATGACAGATTGTTTTAAAAAGAATGTACTAATAAAGTATCTTGATTTCTTTGCTTTTTCTTGTATTACTAATTAATTTAGTTTATTAGCAGCATTCCTGGATTATCAAAGTGTAGTAGGATTGCCCATGATTTTTAGTGTTTCAACTTTAGGGACTTGCACATTTAGTTTTACATATAAGTCTGTTTTCTGAGCAACTGTTAATGTGATCTTCCTTCAAAATATTTAACAATTCAATGTACTTCTAAATATCCTGCCCAATGTACTTAAAAATCGCACACTGTAGAGAATTCCCTGGTGGTCCAGTGGTTAGGACTCAGAGCTTCCACTGCAGGGGGCACAGATTCAATCCCCGGTCGGGGAACTAAGATCCCGTATGCTTTGTGGCACGGCCAAAAAAAAAAAAAAGTGGGCAGTTAGCCTAAAAATATGACTTGCCCCTATTCTGAAAGATTGAGATCAGAGAAAAGTTTTAAGTTTGTGCAGTCCTCATGCAATTTAACAGAAGCAGAGAAGTAATTTTCCTCACTGACACAATCTGAGTAGGATCTGAGAAGGATCTTCTGAAGAGTATGAGCTTTCTTTCCTTCAGTATCAGGCTGTAGTAAACTTTACATTAATAAAGACGGATCGTGTGGTGATTTCAGCCACAGGCTTTTAACTGGTAAGCTTCTTAATGATCAGAACAAGCTCTAGCTCTATAGTGTTAATATTTGTTTGCTAGGGCTGCTTTAACAAAGTACCACAGAAATTGAAACAACAGAATTTTTTTTTTATTAAGATTTTTTTTAATTTAATTAATTTATTTATTTATTTATTTTTGGCTGCGTTGGGTCTTCGTCTCTGCGCGAGGGCTCTCTCTAGTTGCGGCAAGCGGGGGCCACTCCTCATCGCGGTGCACGGGCCTCTCACTATCGCGGCCTCCCCCGTTGCGGAGCACAGGCTCCAGACACGCAGGCTCAGTAGCTGTGGCTCACGGGCCCAGCCGCTTCGCGGCATGTGGGATCCTCCCAGGCCAGGGCTCGAACCCGTGTCCCCTGCATTGGCAGGCAGACTGTCAACCACCGCGCCACCAGGGAAGCCCGAAACAACAGAATTTATTGTCTCACAGTTTTGGAGGCCTGAAGTCTGAAATCAAGGTGTTGGTGGAGTTGGTTCCTTCTGAGGGCTAAGAAGGAGGGATCTGTTCAAGGCTTCTCTCCTTGGCATGTAGATCTTCATGTTCACATGGTATTCTCTCTGTATATGTGTTTATCTCTACATTTTCCATTATAAGAACACCAGTAATATTACATTACAACCTACCCTTATAATCTCATTTTAACCTTATTAACTCTATAAAGACCCTATCTGCAAGTAAGGTCACATTCTGAGATGCTGTGGATTAGGACTTGAACACACAATTCATAAAAAAATCTTGTAACAGGTGTGTAACAAAGTAAACAAGTTACCACTCTAGATTATGATCTTTCCACAGCAAGAATCATTAAAGTGAAAATTATATGTATATAATTTACTTATGAAATTTAAGTTACCTAATATTCGAATACTTATACAAAGGTAACGTATACCAGATGATACCATTTCCTGATTTAAATTCTTACAACATTGAAAATGTTTCTCCTTTTTTATGAGACTAAGCATCTCAAAAGACTAAGTTTTAATGTTAGAATTCAAGGTGTTGCTTCTGCTGTTTTAAAAAAGCTTTTGTGTGAGTTGACATGCAAAACTAGATAGAACATTAAGATGTCTCCAGCTTGACTTTTCCTAGTTTGTATGTCCTAGAGGCTTTATTATTTTAACTGTTTAACTATTTTTGACCAGCTGGTGTTATGTTTGGAGATAAGTTGCATCTATACTCTGCCAAATATCCTGGTAAAACCTGGAAAATGTGTCTAGCTTTTCTTTGAACATAGTTTTCCCTCGTGACACTGCTCCCTACTGACTTCAGAGCCACAGATCCTTTCAGTTCAAATAACTAGGTTGTGCCAGGTAAAAAGAGCTTGGAAACGCAATTCCCAGGGGCAACTGCAATGAAAACTCCACACTAGAGCCACGTATTATTTTCAGACACTCATGGATACGAAGTTTTCCTCTGAGGGTGTGTGTGTGTGTGTTTTCAATGATCCTAAAGCTCTAGCACAAAGGTTTTTCATCTTTTAATTTACATTTTTCAAAATAATTCAAACATTGAAAATTTTAAGTGGATGACTATAAAGTTCATAAAAAGACTGAATGAGAACTATAACCTAATATAACATGAAAAGGACTTGTTAAGGGTTTTCAAGCTGTTTCTCAGTGATTCCTTATAAAATAAAGATTTCTAGAAATGAAAAATAATTTGGGAAGAATAAATCACCATTGGTGGGAAAAAAGAGCTAAACTGAAGAGGCAGAAAAAGGTGATGCCAAAACACAACCTTACAAGGCTTCTAGCCAACATGCTAACATCATCTACAGAGTAGTTTTATATTTATTCTACTTGCCTAAGTCTCTTGGGTCCCTTCTCTGGATAAAAATCTTTAACTAGTAAAGTGATTACAAATGAAAAAAAGGCCACTAAAGTGACTACTATCCTCAGGGCTTTGAACCAATTGGGATAATGTGGCAAGAGAAAAAGTTCAGTGTGTAATGCTATCCCCAAACCTATTATTACTGTGACTATAGCTTCACTGAGTCTTTCAGAAACAAAGAACGCAAGCCATGAAAACACAACAGGAGCTGCACTATTAGCTAAATTGAGGAAGTCTGGTTTGGCTGGACTACCTTGTGGCAGAGTAAAACCCCATCTGATCCCTCCCAAGAAAGACAGGAAACTGGCTCCATAAGCCATCTGAGTAAAAGCTAATATGGGAATATAAGTCTTTGTCATCACCATGACCAGTGGTGGAGCAATGAAGGGGATTAGTCCCGCCAGAGTTATGTATAATGCTGGCTTTGGGCTGTCAGGCAGGTAACTGATGGTTTGTGGTGGCCTGGCTGGAAGTACTGCTTGCTCTTGCTTCTTCTTAAAGCTGCATGGGGAAGTGTGATAATATTGTGTCTTGCTCATACACACTGGAAATGATGAGACAAGCCAAGGCCTTGGAAACAAGGGGGAAAAGTTCTGCTGGAGGCATGTTTTGAGAGAAAATGTTTCTATTCTCCTTCTGGCTCCTAGTCTGATTGTGGAAGGGTACTTCAGCATCTATAGGGAAAACAGAACGAGAAGACAAAAAACAGATTTTTAAAAAGGAAATCACCAAATGTTTTAGTCCCAATCTGAGACAATATAAAAACAAACCACCTGCTTTCTGTTAGCACATCGAACTTAAAGAAAGGTTGGACTACAGGGTGATGTTATTATTGCTGGCAAAGACTATTAAACAGCTATACAACATGCAAAAGAAACTACTGAATAGAAACCAGTGATATATTTTGGCCTACCACTAAACTTATCCCATGAAAGAAATATCTGAAGGAGGAAAAGCTAAAGACTAGGTCTTTAGTTTTTGGCATTCTAAACTGCCTCTTCTATTTATAAATTGCAAAAGAAGCAGCACTAATTACTGTGGAAATGCTATTTCATGTAGAGAAAATTAAGTTTTAGACACTGCATAATTTTCATAGCTTCACGCCTTTCTACATATGTCTGCCTAGAATTCTAGATTACCATTTTTCTATCTAGGGAACTTATCTTTCAAAATTCGGCTTGAAGCTTTCTCCAATCTGATGTAATTCTCCTATAAGTACCATATACACACTTCCATCGTAATTCTCACAGTGAATTAAAATCATGTGTTTACTTGTCTGTCTCAGTAGACTTGAGAGCCAGGACCATATATTTTTATTTGCCTTAAAAAAAAAAAAAAATCCCCAGTGCCTTTCATGGTACACGGCCAAAGCAATAACCTCTCTTGCTGATTCTGTGCTTTAGTGAGTAGATTCCATACTTCAACAGTTAAGCAGATCAACATTAACTCAAAAAATGTTGGATTAAAGAAAAAAATGAAACAGTTATTTAAGAATCTTGGTGGTTACTCAAAATGCTAGGAATGATTCCATCTTGAGGCTTTTTTTGTTCCTTTTTGTCTAGAATGTTCTTCCCTGAGGTACCTGCATGGCTCATGGCCTCACTTCTGACCACCCTATTTATAAATGCAATCCTTAAGTCTACTGTCCCTGTTCCTCTTCCCTGCTCTATAGTCCTCCACAGCACTTACCACTTGACATATTAAATTTCACTTATTTATATTTTACTCTTCCCCCAATCAACCAGAATATAAGAGGATAAGGATTTTTGTCTTCTTTTTCACTATTGCCCAGCCAAGCAATGCCTGGAAAGTAGTGCTCAAATATTTGCTGAATAAACCAACCTTTGAAGATGCTCGAGAAAACTTCTGGATGAAGTAAACCATAGTGGGCCCCATTGAAAGTCTTGCTTAGGAAGATGCCACACAGTTCTGATTAATGTATTTTTATAGCTCAGTGGAGCATCTGAATCAGAAGCATGTTGCTGTGTACAAAACAAGATGTCATTTAATTTTCTTCACTTCATACATAACTTTTAAAAAGTTGTAATTTGTGATAATTTCTTCCATATAACAGTTTCCTTTGAAAACAATAATTAATGTTTTCAAAAAGTCAGTAACATTAAGTAAATAGATCCTTTTCTTCTCTGAACCATTCTTTTAGCTTTTGCTGTTTGGTGTAACAGAAAGAGTAATGCACAGAGACAACAGATCTGGATTTTTACAAATGCCTCCATCATTTCCCAGCTGTTGTGACCTTGGGTAAATTGCTTCCTTGAAGTGCCAGCCTTCTTATCTTTAACACTGAAAGTCATAGCTTGTCTGGTCTATTATCTATTTTGGGACTTAGCTTAAAGTTATGATAGTAGCAATCAATACAATTAGCTGTGAATCAGGCATTGTAACTATGTAATTACTGTAACTATTGAATAACCTCATCAACTTGGTGCTGAAAGGCAGTAATAGCCTGTTAAGTTAGAGTGCAGACTTTGGAGTCAAACAATCTGGGTTGGAATCCTGGCTCCACCACGTATTAGCTATGTGACTTTGGACAAATTATTTAACCTGGCTATGGTGCAGTTCACTCACCTATAAGGCTTATGATAACTACATAGGGTCGTTGTAAAAATTAAGTAAGTTAATACATGTAAAAAGCTGAGAACTGTCCCTAACACAAAGTAGGCACTCAAAAATTACTAGCTATTATTCCCACCTCACACAATGTAAGCAACCAGTAAGTGGCTGAGTGAGAATATTATGAATCCAGATCTGTCATGTTTACATAAGTCCCATTCTTAACCAAAAGAATAAGGTGTCTAAAAATCTAAAACCCACGGTTGCTGCTTAATTTAAAAACGTAGTGAACTAATTTCTTGATTACAGATCTTAGGGCTGGTTCAAGAAATCCTGTATACCAGCCCGTCAGTGTCTTCATTCTGTATATATGTATAAGGAAGCAAGTTGGGAGTTAAGTTATCCCGGGTCTCTGAATAGATGTTAGATGACACCCACATCCACCTACTGACTCCCAGACACACATATCTGCAGGGCCCACACACTCACCTTTGTTCAAAATCACCTTCGTAAGGGATTTCAAAAAGCTCAACGCTCCCTCAACCTTTCAAACTCCCTAGGCACTGTGACATGTGTTTTCCAGCTCAAGAGTATTAAAGAGAAAAGTGACAGCCTAAAGGCCGGGGACGGCAACTGGTGAGGGGGTTAAGGACAAAGACCCAAGGGTTAATCCGCTCAATTTGAGTGAGAACGCTCAATATTTCCACTGCGCCAAATAAAAGAGTTGCAAACTGCAAGCCTTAGAGCAGACATGAGAAAAGGGGACGAAGTCTGGACGCATCGATCCCCGGGAAACTTTGCCCAATAGTACCCGCGGCTTCAGTTAACTCCAAAGCCTTGGTGCCCCCCTTTCCCAACCTGCACCTGTGACAACAGCCCTACTACTCACTTGCCAGCGTCGCGCGGGGAGGTGGAAAGCTGAACTGCAAGAACAGCTTGGTACTGTGGAAAAGCACTTCCGGCAAGTGGGGTTAGACAGTCCTCCCCACTTCCTGAGAGCGGAAAAAAAATGAGTCCGGGTGCAGACTTGACCAGCGCTAACTGGTTCCTACCGGGGAAAATCTTAGTTCTAGTGGAAGCCAGCTTTTGAAGTCTGTAGGGTACCTGAACGGTCCTTGCCTTTGTATTCCAGGTTTCCCAACCAGCAGAATCTGCCTCGCAGAGTTCGGGAAGGTAGAGTGCAACTACTGAAACCATCTCAGAGTGATGGTGGTGGAGGAAGGTAGGAGAGATTTGGAGTCTAGGCCAAGTATGACTTGGCCAAATTGCTTGCCGTCTCTGGAACTCATTTTTTACTTTGCATAACAGGGTTTCTAGGAGCGACGGGTCACATCTCACGCGTCATTAAAGTCCTGAACTAATACTATTTAAGAAAAAACAAAAAACTGTTTTCACTTCATTCTCTTTGCTGGTAACTAGAAACTTCGTTAAGAAATAAACAGCACAAGGGGCAGGACTTTCATTTCCATGAAAGGTATGAGGGTAAGAGCCTTTAGGGTGACCCGGAAGTTAGATTCCTTGGGGCACCCTCCGCTTTAACTTTTGTTTGTGGGCTATGTGACCTTGAGCAAGTCCCTTCCCTTCTCTGGGCCTCCATTTCACAGTCTATCAAAGGAAACGCCATCAGGCAATTTGCGCGTTTATCTGAAAACAACAGGAACGCTAGCCAGTTCCTCCATTCCTCAGGATTCTAGGTAGTCTAGCTTCCTGGTTGCCGACCATGACATGGTTTAGCCTCCCGTGCAGAATGGGCTCTGAGAATTCTTCCTAGTAGTAACACTTTCTAGTCGTGATAGGCTTTCACTTTTATTTCCTTCTCTGCCATGGCAGCGCCACCCCTTCCCGTTGTGCGATACCCAATGAGACTTTGGGCCGGAGAAACAGCTTATCCACCCTGGCACAGGAGCAGGCTCCGGCCAGAAATCCGCCCAGCGCTGGGGCAGGGGCGTGTCGCCAGCGGTCGGGCGGAACTACCACTCCCAGCGTGTAGCGCGTCGGGAACAGCCGCGCAGGCCTCCAGAGCCCGGCCGTGCGGCCCGTTGGGGGCTGGAGTCTTAACGGCGCGTGCACGTGAAGGAAGGAAGGCGCCGAAGGTGGGAAGGGGTCGGAAAACACACGAGCCTACGAAACCGGTTTGTTAGTACTTGTAGAGGTAGTTTGGAGACGCGTGCTTGCCGAGAGGTGGGGTGTGGGAGGGTGCAGAATGAAGGGGCGGGGAAAAACGGGTACACACATACCCACCCACTCATTCACACGCGCCCAGGCCCTAGTGTCGGGAGAGGGGATGTGAAGGGGAGTACCAAACCCAGCTGGTCTCCGCCTCTGAGGCGGCGCGAGGAAAGGCAGTGTTCAACTCTGCAGAGGGGCGGGGGTTGACCATGCGCCGCCTCGAGCCGCAGTGGAGGGAGCTGGGGGCAGGGCAGGGAATAACCGCCGTTCACGCGGCTGAACGTTGGCAGCTTGGGGCGTCGGACGGGTCACCTGAACAGGGCTCACGCGCGTGCGCGTGCGCCCTTGTGGGCGGTGCGAGAGAGTGGGCGTGTGTGAGGCGGGGTCAGATTGGGGGAGGGCCGGACTGGTCGTCGCTCCTCCCCCTCCACCCGCTCTGCCCCTCCTGGGCCGTGTGGGCCGGGCAGCCATTTTGGGAAGAGCTTTGTTATGGTTGTGGGCTCTACACCTCTGCCGGATCAGGAAGCTGGGGACGCGCCCTCAGACGCCGCGACTGGTCCCTAGCTGTAGCCCCGCCGCTGCCCGGTGAGTGGGAGTTCCGGACGACGGTGCGGTAGGGGATCTTGAGTGGTCCGGCGCAGGGCTCCGCCCGGTGCCTGACGGGCCGGCTGTTGAAACAAGTTGAAGGAGGCTCTCACACAGGTGGTTGGGTGTAGGTTGGGCCGGAGACCGGGAGCAGAGCTCACGGGTCGTGTGGTTCGGACGGGGCACCTTCCCCCGCGCGTGGAGCTTTGCACATGAGCGTCGCCGCGACTCTGCCGGAGCGCTCCTACTTCAACTTTGGTCTTCGGGTCGGAACGCTCACCTGCGGCTCTCTGGCTCCTCTCCAGGCGTTCCGGCTTGTTGGTGGTTGAGTATCTTGATTTACGGGTTTTTCTTTCTCCTTCTTAAAGTAGATCCAAGGGCTTTTGTTTTTAAATGATGGAAAGTCTAAGGGAAAAACGCGTGTAAGTCAAATGTGGGGTATCTGAGGGGAAAAGAAGAGCTTTAACCCCCCACCCCTGTTCCCAGCGTTCCGGTTCCCCCTGGTAGCGAGGTGTTTTCGTTGATTTAGATTGTCTATCCAGCACCTACTGACCCCTCCCTCCCTGGAAACAAAAAAGGCTGGTCGATCTTGAAGTGTTTTAGTGAGGATTTTTTTTCTGTTTTACATCTACCTCTCCCCACCCCCGTGAAATTCAAAAGAAAGGCTGAATCTAAAATGGCTGTAGCTTGGGGAAGTGCCCTGAGCTTGGTAACTTAAATACGTTAACATGTCTTAAATTCTTAGTTGTTTTTCCTACGGGGACAATAGCTGGATCTTTTATCTTTTTGCAGTTTGTGCCTTATGTTGAAGAGTCTTTGCTAGGTGAAAACAAAGGTGAGGCTAAAGTAGTTTGCTTACTCCGAAAGTTTACATAAGAGTGGGTGCGGTTTGGGTGGTTTTTTGTTTTTTTTTTTTCTGGTAGTTGCTTATAGTTTTGAAATTGTGCTGTGGTGTTAATTTTATCAGCCAAGTTTGTGCTTTGAGATTGGTTTGCCATATTTGTTGAAATACTTGCTCTTAACTTTGATATTTATAGCTTATCTGGAATAAACAAAGTTTATGGTGGCTCATGTTTTAGTTTAGTACTAGAAGTCACATTCTTTGTAAATCCCTTCCAAAAGTAAAGTGATTGGTACTCTTCAGTACACTTAGATTTATAGTTTGGTCGATTGCTGGCCTTTTCTAAGGTCTTTTATGTGTAATACTTGAAAGAGAATCAGAGTGCTGTTAAGTTTGGGACATTTATTAGAAAAGTGTAAGACAACAAGTGAAAACAAATTTTATATGTGGAGTGCCTGATTGTTGTGCCCTTTCAAACAAAAGGCTGTCTTTTTTGTTTGTTGCCTTTTTTTTTTAAACCTTTAGATCCAGAAGTTTAACGGAAAACAAAAAGGCATAGAATGGAAACCAAAAACAGTTAACTTCAGTATTTGGGAAGATGCTTGAGTTTCAAGTTGCAATCTGTCTAAAAGATAAAATAATAAAATGCTAATTGTGAATGAGAAGGTTGGAATTAATAGTAAAATAAAGTGTCATCTTCCTTCCCTAGGGAGTCAGTTTCAATTTACCTTTCTACATTCTTTCAATACAAAAGTTTACTTTTGTCACCTCCCCTAGGATTTGTTGTTGTTCTTAAATTATTTTGGTGGTTTTACAGGACAAACATTTAAAGTGCTTTATAGAAATTACAAGTCAGTTGCTTTGTGTTTTGCTGTTGTTGACTACTGGACCTGTAAACTTGGGTGAGACCTTACTCTAATTTTTTTTCAGGATACTCAAAACAGTTTGTATATATTGATATAAATATTCTTTCAGTTGATTCTGAATAGTATCTTATCAGAGCTCTTGAAATTTGGTGGTGGTGGTAGGGTGTTAGGAAGCCATTTTTCTTTTGAATGAATTCCATCTTAACAGTTTTCTCATCAGTGGCTGTTTAGTAGCTTGGCTGAGGAGAGCACATGCAACCATTTTAATAAGTTTGGAATGACAAGAAATCTGGGACACATTTCTGCTTATAATTCATTTTTAAATGCTTAAAGATAAAACCTACAATTCTGAATCATACGTCAGCAGATTGCATATCTTTGTTTTATGATTGAGTGTATGCACTTAGTAATAACTCTAATGTACCAGAGGCTGACAGTTGCTCGAAGGGCTTTATATTTATTAACTTGTTTATTTCTGTCAGATAGATATTGTTTTATCCCCATTTTTTAGTTAAGGAAAATAAGTTCAGAGATTCATCCAGCTAGTAGGTCGCAGACCCTGTATTTAAACCTAAGCAATCTGTTTCCAAGTCACTGTGCTTAACCATTATGGTTGCTACCTTTAACCATGAAAATAAAAATAAGACTATTGGAAAGGTGAGACACAACACAGTTTTTTAAGTATCCCAACTGAAAAAGTAGTTCATGGAAAAGGCAAATTTTGGTGTATGTATTTATGGTTTTTCAAATAATTGGGGTGGGATTGGATATCTAGGTGATACATAGAAAACATGCTGCTTCATAACTGACTATAGTTGCCATTGTCTGCAATTTGATATGTGGTTCTGCTGAGAGCTAGCTGACCAAGTCACTTCAAAATCAGACTCTGATTTTTCTTTCCCACTGAAGTCTGCTCAAAACAAAACTGGCTACAATCAAACTTGAAAAATAGTTCAGTGAGATGAGCTGAACTTCTTTTGTCCACAGGTATATATCTTAATTAATGAGGTAAAATATTGCTAATGTTATGTAAATTGAATTTTTGTAGGTGATTTAAAATATACGAGACAAATATTTAAAGGAGTCTAATAGTTGTTTTTCTTTACTAACGCAAATAAGGAGCCTTTGGGACTTCCTGGCGGTCCAGTGGTTAAGATTGCACTTCCATTGCAGGGGGCGTGGCTTCGATCCCTGGTTGGGGAACTAAGATTCTGCATCCCACATAGGGCGGCCAAAAATAAATAAATAAATAATAATTTTTAAAATAAATAATGATAATCAGCCTTTAATTGATCTGTTGGAAAAATTATTTTTCATTTTTCAGACAAAATGGTTCAATCATTCTTTTAAGAAACAGTTTCTTTTAAGAAATGCTAGAGGCTGTACTGTTGTTCCTGCCTGTTAAGGAGTAGGAATACCTAGATGACTATAAAGCATTTCTGCCACCCGAGAACTTAGTAGTTTAACAGATAAGCACAAAAATATTCACAAGATAACAACACAGAAAGCTGTCATTCTTAAAGGAGTTGATTTTTTAACATACTCATTAAGCTTACCTTCCTTTTCTGTAATAAAACTACTTTGCCATATATCAGTCACATGTCAGGCTAGAGCATCACCAGCATGAACAAAGTTTTAGTGCACTTTTCTGAGCAGCAGGTCTGTTTATGTTGAAGAAGTTTGGTTTTTTTTAAAGAAAAAATTGAATTAATTTAAGTTTGGCTCTTCTTTATATTGCAGACTCTTGTTTCTGCTGATTATATGTTTAAATGTCATTATATTAAAAAGTTCTCTTCTGAATTACTGCTATCCTTGAAGTTTACAAGTATGTTGAAAAGTTGGTTTGGGGGTTCTTTGGTTAGTTAATTAAAAGGTAGAGCTATTCCAGTGTTCCAGCTATGTGTTTATGAATTATTAACTCTGCTTTTTAATTAGTCTTACCAGGTATGGTGGAAGGATAATAGGAACCATTTATTGTGGGCTTCATAAGCCAAAGACTTGTAACAGAGTCCAATCATTATTCCTTAAAACACTTGTTTAACATACTTGATATTAACTCTTCTATAAGTGGGTATACAGAGGATCCAAGAAGTTAAGTGGTTTATATAACATAGTGAGATGTGGGGACTCAGCTTTCTCCGATTCCAAAGCTGGTTTTCACCACATCATGGTAGAGAGATAGCATGGTACGGTAATTAAGGGCACCAGCGTTATAGCCTGGGTTTGAACCTCTGCATTGCCACTTACAGCTTTGAGACCTTGGTGGAGTTTTAGTAAGATTTCTGCCTTTTTCTTTCTCTGTTAAATGGGGATAATAGTACCTTCTCATAGGGTTTCTGTGGTAAACAAATGAAATAATATTTGTAAAGTTTTTAATACAATGCCTGCCCATTGTAAGCACTTCATAATTGTCAAGTAAATTGTTTGAAATTGTCTTTAATGAACATCCTTTTACCAGTTGAGTGAAATTCTGTGAAATCTGAACAGATTGTTGGACGTGGACTTTTGGGTTTTTGTTTTTCCTTTTCTAGGTATTTTCTGTTGACTTCTCTTGTTTATTTGAATCAGGATCCAGGTCCCACACACTGTAGTTGACTGATATTCTTTCAAGCCTCTTAGTTTGTATGTTTCTTCTGTTTTTTTCCTTGCACTTTGTTGAAGAAACCGGGTCATTTGTCCTGCAGTTTCCCACATTCTAGATTTTCCTGATTTCCTGTAAATTGGTAGTTTTTTTTTCTGGTTTGTTCAGTGATTCTCATCTGTATCATTTTCTCACAATTTCTCTATTGAGCAGCATAGAATAATTGTATGAGTTATTTATCCTCCTTCAGTATGCTTGTAAAATGGAGTGTTCGGTTTGGTCCTGTGCCCAATTCAGTGTTAACTTTTCTAGGTAGTTTGTTTCCTGTCCTTTTTTTTTCTACATAGTATATATTTGTTGTATTATAAAATTGAGTTAAGTATGCTGGGTTTGTAGTGGTTTTGTTTTCTTGTTTTGGTTACTAGTGAATAGTTTCCTCAGCGTATTTGGTCTGAAAATTTTTCAAAACTGCATTTTTTTTTCCTGTTGTTTATCCCCCCCACCCCCCAACTATTTATAAGCATTTTATTCGTAACACTTATGGAGTACTCACTATAGACCAGACACTTGTTTTTTTTATTTTCCCTAGGAAAAATATCCAGGCACTATTCTTAACACTTTGCATATATTCACTCATTTAATCAACTTTCCAACAATCTCCAAATTACAGGTAATGATTTGAAGCAAAAAGAGGTGCCCAATGTTGTGTATGGAAAATTTTAGAGGCTCTGGATGACATTGATTTCCTGGAGAGAGGATTTACTTTTCTGTTGGCAGCTACATAAAGTATGGGAATTGATCCAAAAAAAAAAAGTGAAGTGACTTCTCCAAAGTCACACAGCTAGTACATGGCAGAGCCAACTAGATCCAGAGTCTGCTCTTCTAACTTAAAAGTAATGTTTGGATTAGAAGCACAGTTTATTCTTGAGAAGAGATTTTTAGATATGCTTGTAAGTAAAATGTGCTTGAAGTAAAACGTATGTTTTGTAATATAGTAGTCACTACTATTAAATGTTTCAATTATAAAAGTATAGTTTTTTAAATGTGACAAATAGCCTATTTACTTATATTCATAGGAAATTGAAGCCTTTCAGAGTCAGCATAGCTGCAGATATTTGATAAAAGTTGTCACTACTTGAATGGCTTGTCTGTAGTGTAGTTGATACAGTGACTTTTTGATTTTTGGGCGGGGGTGGGGGGGGTGGGCATGCCACTCGGCTTGTGGGATTTTAGTTTCCTAACCAGGGATTGAACCCGGGCCCTCCGCATTGAGAGCATGGAGTCCTAACCACTGGACTGCCCGGGAAGTCCCAGATAGTAGTGACTTTTGGAGCAAATACTATAAAAAACATTTCTGCTGTTTTTAAAATCTTACAGTTTCAGATACTTTTCATAAATCTAATCCACTTAGTTATATGAATCTTACAGCCAGAATTTAATGTGTCAGATTGCATCAGGTGATAAATGTACTCTTGTAACATACTATGCTTATTTGGAACTGTTGTGATTTAAGTAAATTCCATTTCTGTTAGTGGGATAGTATATAGGTATGGTTGCAGCAGGTGCTTGTCCCCTTTAAATGACAAAATATTGGAAAGGCAATAACTACCTGAGAAAGTTTATAAATTTTAGTCTTCAAAAATTTTATACTTTGTGAAATTAGCTTCAGGAAATGTTTTTTGAAACTGAATTCATTTTCAAAATGTTTTTTGAAACAATATTGCCTTTCTGTGAATCTTAGTGGGAGAGGAAGCTGGAAAGGACATGTAACTCGTAACTTGTATGCATGCACACATATACTTTCTGCCCCTGGTAGCTGTGACCCAAGCTGTGCCTATCAAATACACTTGACTGGGGACTTGAATCTGGAGTGAGAGAGATACAAAGGAGCAAGGACAGTTTAGAATTAATTCTATTGTCTGGTGGCAGTGGCAGAGCTAGCTAGTGGGCAGTTTCCTGAGAGACTGTTCCTGTGATGTGACCTTGGTTGGTGGTTTTGACTGCTTAGCTTTACTTGAATTTTTACAGGTTTGCCAAATCATTCATTTTTTGAACTCCCAATATCCTGCTGATAAATTTCCTTTTCTGCTTAATCTACCTAAATACAGTTTATTTTTTTCAACCAAGGACCCTGATTTGTAAAATTGACTAATATAATTTGCTCCTTGGAAAAGATTTAGTTACTGCCTCTGTTTAGGGTGATCTAACTCATGAAGTAAAAAAACTTCCATGAGTGTCTTTTTTAAAGACAAACTTAGAGAAGAATTTTTCCTTTTATCCACTCCCAATTCTTAAAAGCAGTAGTTCTCAACCTTTTAAAATATATCTGGGGTAAGGCCTGAGCACCATTAGTTTATTAAAGCTCCCCATGTAATTCTGTCTTTAAGTAATTCTTTTATTATTACAAAAACAGTGTTGTGATGTGTAGATAGAGTGTACAGGTATGCAAAAATAAAAACCTGACATTCCTATCATTCAGAAGTCACTACTGTTAACAACTTTTGGTGCATTTTTTCCCCAGATCTTTCTCTAAGCACATATGTGTAGGTTTTTATTTTTATTTTACTAAAATGAGATCAGTTTACAACTTGGCTTTTTTTGCTCAGTGATGCCCACAGTCCATGTTCATTTCCTCTAGTATGCAGGTTCTATTATTCAAATTTCCCCAGCTGATCCAGAAAAATGTTTGTTACCACTGGCTATCCAAACTGTTGATAGTATCTAAACTAGGACTTTTTCACATATAACACTTTGTTTTGGGAATTCCCTGGCAGTCCAGTGGTTAGGACTCAGTGCTTTCACTGCGTGGCCCGGACTCAATCCCTGGTTGGGGCACTAAGATCCCGCAAGCCTTGAAGCAATCAATCAATCCCACTTTGTTTAATTTCTTTATGTCTCTTTTTTTTTTTTTTGGCTGCTTTGGGTCTTCGTTGATGCGCGCGGGCTTTCTCTAGTTGCAGTGAGCAGGGGCTACTCTTCGTTGAGGTGCGCAGGCTTCTCATTGCGGTGGCTTCTCTTGTTGTGGAGCATGGCCTCTAGGTGCACAGGCTTCAGTAGTTGTGACTCGCGGGTTCTAGAGCGCAGGCTCAGTAGTTGTGGTGCACGGGCTTAGTTGCTCCACAGCATGTGGGATCTTCCCAGACCAGGGCTCAAACCCGTGTCCCCTGCATTGGCAGGTGGATTCTTAACCACTGTGCCACCAGGGAAGCCCTCTTTTTGTCTCTTTAATCTAGCTTAGTACTTATTTTTCAGTGACACTGACTTTGAGACTGGACTGGTTGTCCTGAGAATGCTTCTGTACAGTTGCATTCTTGTGGTATCTCTTAGCTCGTTTCTTTCGTTCATGTATTTTTCTCTAAAGTTTACAGCTAAAAGCTTGATGGATTTATATCTAAATACTTTGTCGAGAATACATCCTAGCTCTCTCTCATTTTGCATCATGTTATAAAGCACATAATACCTGGTTGACCTACTTTAGTAATGCTAAGGTTGATCCTTGGATTAAGGTGGTGATAGCTGGGTCCATACATTAAACAGTAAGATTTCCCCCCTTGCAACAAGAAGTTAATTTGGATGGTGCTACTTTGTACTGCGTTCCCAGTTTCTTATCAATCACTGGCCTAATTTTTTTAAAGACAGCTTTATTGAGATAGAATTTACATAACATAAAATTCACCCACTTTACATGTACAATTTAATGTTTTTTTGTTTTTTGTTTTTTAGTTTATTTACAGAGTTGTACAACCATTGCTGCTGTCTAGTTTTAGAACATTTTCATCACCCCAAAAAGAAATTCCATAACCGTTAGCACTCACCTCCTCAACCCTAGGCAGCCACTAATCTCCTTTCTGTCTCTGTGGATTTGCCTATTCTGGACATTACCTATAAATATAATTATACGGTATGTGGTCTTTTGTGTCTGGCTTCCTTCACTTAGCATAATGCTTTTAATGTTCATACCTGTTGTGGTATGTTTCAGTACTTTTTTTTTTGCCGTATAATATTTTGTTGTATGGTTATACCACATTTTGTTTTTCCATTCATCAGTTGATGGGCATTTGGATTGTTACCTCTTTGCAGCTGTTATTAATAATGCTGCTGGGACTTCCCTGGTGGCACAGTGGTTAAGACTCCGTGCTCCCAATGCAGGGGGCCCAGGTTCGATCCCTGGTCAGGGAACTAGATCCCTTGTGCCACAAGGAAGATCCCGCGTGCCGCAACTAAGACACAGTGCAGCCAAATAAATAAATTTTAAAAAAATAATGCTGGGCTTCCCTGGTGGCGCAGTGGTTGGGAGTCTGCCTGCTAATGCAGGGGACACGGGTTCGAGCCCTGGTCTGGGAAGATCCCACATGCCGCGGAGCAACTGGGCCCGTGAGCCACAACTACTACTGAGCCTGCGCGTCTGGAGCCTGTGCTCTGCAACAAGAGAGGCCGCGATGGTGAGAGGCCCGTGCACCGCGATGAAGAGTGGCCCCCACTTGCCGCAACTAGAGAAAGCCCTCTCACGGAAGCGGGGACCCAACACAGCCAAAAATAAATATAAATAAATAAAAATTAAAAAAAAAATCACTAAGTCATAGAATGATGCATATGATACACTATTTGATAAAAAAAAATAATGCTGCTGTGAACATTCATGTCTAAGTTTTTGTGTGGATATATGTTTACATCTTTCTTGGATCTTTCTAGGAGTAGAATTGCTGGGTCATAGGGTTAACTGTTTAACTTTTTAAGAAACTATTTTCTGAAGTGACCCTATCGTTATACATTCCCACCAGTAGTCAGTGTATGATGGTGTCATTTTCTCCACATCCTCAGCAGCACCTGTTATTGTCTGCCTTTTGATTATAACCATCCTAGTGGGTGTGAAATGGTATCTTATTATGGTTTTGATTTGCATTTCCCTCATGGCTGATGATGTTAAGCATCTTTTCCTGTACTTACTGGTCTCTTGTGTATCTTGAGAGAAATGTCTATTCCTTTGCCCACTTTATTCATTCATTTATTTATTTATTTATTTATTTATTATTGCTGCGTTGGGTCTTCGTTCCTGCACGTGGGCTTTCTCTAGTTGCCGTGAGCGGGGGCTACTCTTCATTGCGGTACGCGGGCGTCTCATTGTGGTGGCTTCTGTTGTTGCGGAGCGCGGGCTCTAGGCACGTGGGCTTCAGTAGTTGTGGCTCGCGGGCTCTAGAGCGCAGGCTCAGTAGCTGTGACGCACGGGCTTTGTTGCTCCGCGGCATGTGGGATCTTCCTGGACCAGGGCTTGAACCCGTGTCCCCTTCATTAGCAGGTGGATTCTTAACCACTGCACCACCAGGGAAGTCCCTTTGCCCACTCTTTAATTGGGTTATCTTTTTATTATTGAGTTGTACAGGTTCTTTTTTTCTTTTAATTGAGTTATAATCGACATACATCTTATTAGTTTCAGGTGTATATGATAATAATTTGATAATTATAGCATATATTGCAAAATAATCAACACAGTAAGTCTTGTTAACATCTGTCACCATATAGTTACAGAAATTTTTTTTCTTGTGATGAAAACTTTTAAGATCTCCTCTCAGCAACTTTGAAATATGCACTACAGTATAATTAACTGTAGTCACCATGCTACACCTTACATCCTCATAGCTTATTTATTTTATAACCGGGAGTTTGTACCTTTTGACCCCCTTCACCTATTTGGCCCACCCCACCCCGCCTCTGGCAACCACCACTCTCTTCTCTGTATATGAGCTTGGTGTTTTTTTAGATTGCACGTATAAATGAGATCATATGGTGTTTGTCTTTCTCTGTCTTATTTCACTTAGCATAGTACCCTCAAGGTTCATCCATATTATTGCAAATGGCAAGAATTCATTCTTTCTTATGGCTGAATAATATTCCAGTGTGTGTGTGTGTGTGTGTGTGTGTGTGTGTGTGTATGTATGTGTACATACACACCACATTTTCTTTATCCATTTATCCATCAGTGGACACTTCCTATATCTTGGCTATTGTAATAATGTTTCAGTGAACGTGGGAGTGCATGTATCTTTTCAAGTTAGTATTTTCCTTTGCTTTGGATAAACACCCTGAAGTGGAATTGCTGGATTATATATTAATTCTATTTTTAAATTTTTGAGAAACCTCCATACTGTTTTTCATAGTGGCTGCACCAATTTACATTCACGCCAACAGTGCACAGGGGTTCCCTTTTCTCTGCATCCTTGCCAGTACTTATTTCTTGTCTTTTTGATAATAGCTATTCTAACAGGTGTGAGGTGATATCTCATTGTGATTTTATTTTGAATACAGTTACCTTATCAGGTATACAATGTGCAGATCTTTTCTCTCAGTGTGGGTTGTCCTTTCACTTCCTTCATGGTGTCCTTTGGAGCACAAATGTTTTATTTTGATGATGAAGTCTAATTTACCATTGCCTAACCTAAAATCACTCCTGTGTTTACTTCTAGCTCTTACACTAAGGCCTTTGATCCACTTGGAGTTAATTTTTGTGTGTGGTGTAAGATATGGTCCACATTCATTGTTGTTGCGAGTGGACATCCAGTGATCGTGGCACCATCTTTTGAAAAGAAAGACCATTTTTTCCCCATTGATATATCTCGGCTTCTTTGTTGAAAATCAGTTGGCCATACTTACTAGTTTTATTTTTGGATTCTTGGTTCTGCTCCATTAATCTCTATGTTTGTCCTTATGTAGTATGCAGAATTGAAGCCCTTTATATATTCCTTTTTAATTGCATGTCTTTGTGTCTTTCATCCTGAATTTGGTATTGATAATACGCTTGCATTTTTTAATAATTTTGTTTTATATGACTATATCTCAAAACTATCTAATATTGTTACTCATTTGTTAAAACCTTGTATCATATAGTTTTTAATTTTTACAACTTTTTTTACAACTATTTTATTCTACTTTGTGAGAGTCACCCATTTTGCTTATACATATCTCTAATTATTTCCTGCTGTACAGCATTGTACACATATACCACAGTTTAATCAGTCTATTGGTGGACATTTGGGTAATTTAGTTTTTTGTCTACTATATACAATTCTGTAGCAAACATTCTTATATATTTTGTCTTACCTTCATGTGTGATTAAGATTGGTGGGTCACAGCAGTCCCACTACTGGGCATATACCCTGAGAAAACCATAATTCAAAAAGAGTTATGTACCACAATGGTAATTGCAGCGCTAGTTACAATAGCCAGGACATGGAAGCAACCTAAGTGTCCATCAACAGATGAATGAATAAAGAAGATGTGGCGCATATATACAATGGAATATTACTCAGCCATAAAAAGAAACGAAATTGAGTTATTTATAGTGAGGTGGATGGACCTAGAGTCTGTCATACAGAGTGAAGTAAGTCAGAAAGAGAAAAACAAATACCATATGCTAACACATATATGTGGAATCTAAAAAACAAAAAATGGTTCTGAAGAACCTAGGGGCAGGACAGGAGTAAAGATGCAGACGTAGAGAATGGACTTGAGGACACGGGGATGGGGAAGGGTAAGCTGGGACAAAGTGAGAGAGTGACATTGACATATATATACTACCAAATGTAAAATAGATAGCTAGTGGGAAGCAGCCACATAGCACAGGGAGATCAGCTCAGGTGATCAGCTCAGTGCTTTGTGACCACCTAGAGGGGTGGGATAAGAAAGGTGGGAGGGAGATGCAAGAGGGAGGGGATATGGGGATATATGTATACGTATAGCTGATTCACTTTGTTATACAGGAGAAACTAACACAACATTGTAAAGCAATTATACTCCAATAAAGATGTTAAAAAAAATTCAGAAAACAAAGAAGAAAGATAGGTGGGTCATGGCGGTTTCACAGCTTGAACTTTGTAATTTGTCAAACTGTTTTCCAAAATGGTTGTATAAGTTTACGCTCACACCAGCAATATATGAGGATTCCCTGTTGCTTTATATTTTTATCAGCACTTGATAGTTTCAGGATTTGTTTTTGCCAGTTTGGTGGGTGTGGAATAGTATCTCATAATTTTACTCAGGTTTTAAAAGTATGTATGAGTTTATGAGTGATTCAGAGTAATATTAAGTGTTTTCTTAATAGAAAGAATTGTAGTGGAAGAAATCTTAAAGGTATATTATGTCCTCTTTTGGTTCATTGAAAGACATCAAATTTCATAGCCTTTAGAAGTTCTTAGGTACAAATTAATCTCCTGAAATTAAAATAAATACAAGGTAGAATATGGCTTTGGGCTCTTTTCTGTGATGAAGTATCAGTGTGAAGGTTAAAAATAAACTAAGCAAGGCACCAGTAACCCTGGAGTTCTCCTTATTGAGGACTTGGGAGGGAAACTGATGCACAGTTAGGAAATGAGTATAGATTACTGTAGGGTTCCTCAGTCCTTTAGAGGCAGTGAAAGTGATAGACATAGTAATATTCTTTTCAAATCATGAGATTTGGAAAGGAAATTTTAGGGCCAGTGAATATCTGAATTTATCCAGAGTTAATAATCTTGGACTCTGCAGTTAAAGGAATAAGGAATGTTCAAGGAGAGCTCTTAGGAACAGTTAAAGGAGATACTAATTGATAGAGTTGTCAACATCTCTTAAAGAAATTATTACTTGGGACTTCCCTGGTGGTGCAGTGGTTAAGAATCCGCCTGCCAGTGCAGGGGACACGGGTTCGATCCCTGGTCCAGGAAGAGCCCACATGCCACGGAGCAACTAAGCCCATGCGCCACAACTACTCAGCCTGCGCTCTAGAGCCCATGTGCCACAACTACTGAGCCCACGTGCTCTAGGGCCCGTGCTGTGCAGCAAGGGAAGCCACCGCAATGAGAAGCCTGCGCACCGCAACGAAAAGTAGCCCCCACTCACCACAACTAGAGAAAGTCCGCGTGCAGCAATGAAGACCCAACGCAGCCAAAAATAAATAAAATTTAGGGAAAAAAAAAAGAAAGAAAAGAAAAGAAATTATTACTTAATGGTCATCCTGTCTGTAGTAAGAGATTACCCCTTTTGCTATTAATTTAACCCCTACCAAGCATAGGGGAAATAAATATGTAAACAGGTAAATATAATGCATTGTGATGGATGCTTGAGTATAGGTATGTGCATGATATAATGCTTCTTGAAGTAGAAATTCCATGTGATAACTAAAGACCTGAAAATGAATGAGATGGTGAAGAGATTCCAAGGAAACAAAAGTGCTGCATCAAAGCGTTTAGGTAGCCGTTATATTTACAGTGCCAAAGAAAAGAGTCAGAAAGGAATTAATCAAGGGTAAGAAGATCACCAGGATATCTTGATGCAATGGTTACCACTCTTGTTGCTCCCTGACAAAGATTATACCGGCCCTTTGTGAATATTATCAGTATAAGGATGCCAACTTTCCTCTTTCCCCTCCTTCCTTCCTTCCAAACATGAGTTGTCCTTTTTCTCAAGATTTTCTTTTACGGCATTATTGCCTTTTCTCGTATGAAATGATAGTATTAGGATTTTTTTTTTTTAATGTTCTACTTATCCAAATAAAATTGCCAACCTGTATCAGCCCTTGAAACATATTTTGAAATTTTATAGTTGATGCAGTCCAAGTCTGCAAACTACTGCTCTAATGATGTAATGTCATGGAAACCAGGAGAAGGGTTTTAAGATAGGACTGGCCCAGGAACATGTAAACAGTGTACGCTATCGTGGGTGGTGATTCATAAGTTACTAACCTTTAAGAGTATATTGGTCAGGGTTCTTTGTTGTAGAAAACTAAAATGTTTAAAAGCATGGTTTTGTGTGTTCTTCAACTGCAACCAGCTGCATGGGTGATGAACGGTATAAGCAACGGTTGGATTTAACTGAGGTGGGACTTTTGGGAGTTGGGTACAGGTCATGGAGAGAAGAGCCAGAGTTGAGGGAGTTACAGTGATGGACTGAGTAATTTAAACTACAGAACTCTGCAGACTAGTCTCACTTTAAATTCATGATAACTTACAAGTGTGAACCCTTATTGTGCTGGGAAACTATGATATCTCCTTTTTCATTGACTGCAGCTCCCATTTCGTACCCTAACTCTCCTCAAACCTGTAACTCCCTCCCTTCCCTCACCTACCCATTGTTACTCTTAGCTGAAGACTTTTTACTTTGAGAAGATTAAAGCAATCAGAATAGACATTCTAAGCTCTCATTGCAGCAGTACTCAGGTACTCTGCCTTCCCAACTGACACCATAAACGAAGTATGTGCAAACCTACTGAAAGCTGATCTCTGCTGATGCATCAGATCCCTCTCCTCTTCACCTCCTTAAGAACATTGTTTCAGCAGTTTTCTGCATCATCAACTGCTTCAGGTTTTTCTTCTTTACTGGGTCATTCCCATCAGTGTACCAAAAGTAGTTCTTTCTTTTGACCACACATCTCCTTCTAGCCACTACCCCATTTCTTGGTTCTGTAGCAACACTCTTCAAAAGAATTTTCTGTACTTGCAGTCTGCAATTCCTTCCTTTTAAACCCCCCGAACCAGGCTCTCACTATTGCCCTTATCCAACATGGTCACTGAGAACTTCCATGTTGCTAAATCCAGTGGTCAGTTCTCAGTCTTCCATCTCATTTAATGGCCTTTGATATCGCCGGTCATTCCTACTTTCTTGAAATACATTTCTGCTGCTTAGCTTGAGTCCCCACACTCTCTTTAAAGTTATAATACACCAAAGTTCCTCTGTGTCTACATTCATTTCTTTGGTGATCTCATCTAGGTCCATGGATTTAAATGAAGTTTCTATTTCTAGTGTATACCTCTACCATGAACTGTAGATTCATATCTGGCTGCCTACTTAACATCTCCACTTAGATGTCTGATAGGCACTGAAAAGTTAACATGTTCGAAAAGAGTTTCTTCGTCATTATTTGTGGAATCTACAAATTAGTAGAATTCCTAAGAGTTTAGCAAAATGGCTTGATATGATTTATACCAATAGTAAACAGTATTATCATTTAAAGGAAATAACACAATTGCATAAAATATATAAAGTATTTAGGAGTAAGCCTACGAAAAAAGGTACGTAAGGTCGTTAGGGAGAAATATTTTAAACTTTATTCAAAGATGTTAAAGAATACCTAAGTCGGATATTGACCATGCTCATGATTTAGAAGATTTATCATAAAAATATTCTCCTGTATTGATCTAGATTGGTTCATTGGTATTCCAAGCAGTGTCATAACAGCCTCCTATCCCCAGTTTGACGTGCTTGTTTTATATTTTATATGAACGGGCAGAGTGCCAAAATAGCCAAGGCCTTTAAGGTGTATGTTTGTGGGGAGGCTTTGCCATACTATATATCAAGATATTATTATAAAGCCATAATTTAGTTAAGACACACATGGTTGTAGCATAGGAATAGACAAATAGACCAAGGGAACAGAAGTCTGGAAACAGACCCGTACGTATATAGAAACAATTTATAATTGAGCTGGCCTTTTGGGCAGGGGGGGTGTGGCTTATAGGGTCTCAGTTCCTCGACCAGGGATTGCACCCGGGCCACAGCAGTGAAAGCCCGGAATCCTAACCACTAGGGCACCAGGGAACTCCCTGAGCTGGCTTTATAAATCAGTGGAGAAAGAATGGTTTGGGACAATTAGTTACTCACGCGGTAAAAAATGAAATTGGACCTGGACCTCATACCGGATACAAATCAGTTCCAACTGATTGATGTCTTAAATGTGAAAAGCAAAACTATAAAACTAAGAAGATAATATAGGTAACTTCTTTGAACCTTGGAGAAGAAAGGCTTATATATATTAGATGCAAAAATACGCATCATAGGTACTTCCCTGGCGATCCAGTGGTTAAGACGCCGCGCTTCTACTGCAGGGGGCACGGGTTCGATCCTTGGTTGGGGAACTAAAATCCCACATGCTACGTGACGCAGCCGGGAAAAAAAAATCATAAAGGGAAATGATCAACAGCTTTGACTACATTTTTAAAAAAATTTTATTGGAGTGTAGTTGATTTACAATGTTGTGTTAGTTTCAGGTGTATCGACTACATTTAAAGTAAGAACTTGTGTTCATCAAAAAAAAAAAAAAAAAACGACGGGGACTTCCCTAGTGGTCCAGTGGGTAAAACACCATGCTCCCAATGCAGGGGGCAGGGCCCAGGTTTGATTCCCTGGTCGGGGAACTAGATCCTTCATGCCGCAACTAAGACCAGGCGCAGCCTAAATAAAATAAACTAATTAATTAATTAATATTAAAAATGTTTTTTTAAAAAAGCCATGAAGTTGGAAAAGATATTTGCAACACTATAATCAGAGGATTGGGGTCTATTGTATTCTCTTACTTCAGATAAGGGGAAGATCAGCTACCAAAAGAATGGTAAAATGATAAGAATAGATGTTTTACCAAAAAACGAAACACAAAGAGATGATAAATAGATTAAATGATGCAAACAAAGACTGCGTTAAGTCATCATTTTATACCCACCAGCAGAGCAAAGAATAACTGCCAGTCTGGCCATACCTAACTTTGTGAGGGTGTGGAGCAGATGGAAATCTAAAAATAACCACTGCTGGTGGTATAAACTGGTGACCTGATTGGAAAGCAATATGGCATTACCTTGTGAAGTTGAAGATGTAGTACCTATTAGTCAGCAATTCCTTCATTTATTTATGCATTCATTCAGCAAATATTTATTGAGTACCAACTATACAAGACTGTTCCTTGTGCCTTGGTTCAATGGGAGACAGTTAAAAATAAATTATATAGGTGATCATTGCTATAGGAAAATGTTACTTAACAGAATGAAAATAGTTCAATATCATGTCACTTCCTGTTTTTCAGTTTTATGGATATAAGTTCCAAAAATGCTACGTACGGTTTTTTACATCAGTGCCACTCAGTTCTTTGAATCCTTTTAGAGTTACTTACCAAAAATCATTAATCAATCCATCATCAAAACTTATTTTTATGATCTATTAGCTGAGAACTAGGTTACATCCTTTTTCAATTCTGTGGTATACACAGATTGTAAACTACCTAATTTATGAGATGATGTTACCTAGTCATTGAATTTCTCACTTTATAGGCGATATGCCAAAAGCCTTTATCAAAGAAGGCTTGTCAAATGACTAAATTATATCTATTACTCTTGTATTTAAAGGCACTTTTTTTATGGAGCCAAAATTAAACAAGATTGGCTAAAAATTAGACACTGAATATTTTGGGGTTTTCCCACAGGTTATTTAAAAAAATATTAGAGCCAAACCTCAGTGGCATTATTAGAGGTAACTTTTGAATTGTTGTGTGTAGTGTAGATGGAATAGAAATTTCATTTCATGGTTGAAGGTTATGCTTTTGACAGAATTAAAATGGCATGTCAACATCTGAGAGGGAGAAATTATTTGAATTGAAAGAAGTTTTTTTGTTTGTTTTGTTTTTGTTTTGCTGTTTATAAGTTTAGGCCATTATATCCTAGATTGCATTTCAAGAACATTTGTATTACCTAATATGTAGATGTAGGTATTCTGTTTTTAAGAGTGCAATTTATTTTGCTAGGAACTTTTTTTTAAGCAGTAGAACTCTTAAAGAGTTCGTAAATTAATCAAATATAAGTAGATGGTAGGAATGAGTAAATGTGCAGTGAAATACTGATGTATGATAGTGCACAAATGAATATGGATTTATAGTATCAAATCTCTCAGCAAAAGTTAATTAAAATGTTTCTTCATGTCTTGAATAACTATTCAACAGAATGTAAGTCCCAACATATGTGTATTCAAAGATGTAGTGTTGCTCTCTTGGAAGTAAATTTTTAGGACCTTTTCACCCTCAACAGCTTGGAATCGTGCAAAGCATGTAGCTGGGACACACATTCTTAATGCAGCTAGGACATGATCTTAGGCACAAGTGAATGAGTCCTCACTGAGCTTCACAATAGATTGGTATCTCCCAAAATGCTTTACCAGGAACATTGCTATGATTCTGTCACCTAGGTGAAATAATGCTCTGTACCTTACGCACATCCTCTGTGCTGTCATCATACTTGCTTACAGAAGTATTCTTTGATGTTAGTAAGGGGACCAGAAAGTGAGGTTGTTAAACAAAAATTGTCATCACTCCTGTCACCACATTCTATAATGAGAACACTCCGACATGAATGAAAAGACTTGTAATTTTTCTTCTTAATCCACTTGGGGTAGCACACCACAGTAAGATGGGAGAGAAGGAGAAGGGCACTTATGAACCCATCCATGGGAAAGAAGAATTAACACGATGTCTTGACCGCAGGTGCCTTCTTATGCAGATCAGTTTCAGAGAAGCGAGCATATGGAAGTAGAAGGTAGGGAAGTTCCTTTCAAACTCTATGTCCACTTACCCCTTTTAGCCAAGATCAGTTGGTATAAGCCTGATAACGTTTTGCAGAAAGAACCTCTTGTGGCTTCTTTGCATTCTTTCCCTTGGCTAGCTGTGGATATGACAGCTCCTTGGAACTTCATGGCTCAGCAGTACATGTTCTGAATTATTTTTCCCTATGATGGAGTTGGATTTATGGTCATGTTCTTTAAGGTATTGTCATGGCTAAGGACATGAGATTGCAGTTTTATTAAGATCAGGAACCATGTACATACTAGCCACATTCTATTGTAGTTTTTTTTCTTACCACAGAAGGGTTTAATTTTTCAAGTCTTTCAGTTTTGCCTGGAAGCCAGCCAGTCTTGGCTAATACAGATAAACAAATAATGAGAGAAATACAAAAAGAAAGGCAAAAAAAAAAAAAAATGTGTGTGTAAATTAACATCCCTCTTCAGTTTCTTGCTCCATAAAATTTTAAGGAATTTGTTCTACTTTTCTAACTATTGGAATCATTTCATGACTAGAGAGTAACAACCACAGTGTAATTCAGAAAGCAGTGAAGAAAACTTGTGTTCCAGGCCTCACCCAGCTGCTTATTAGATGTGTTACCTTGGATAAGTCCCTTAACATATTATAGCCTGCCTCAGCTTTTTTTTAATCTCTGAAATGGAGGGCTAACCCAGTGTCAGTGGGAGGAAGGAAGGAAGGATAAAATGTATGTTAGGAGTTGCACAGATCAGTGTTTTAATTAAGAATTCTCCCAGAATAGGACTAAATAACCCATCTGGCTTTGTATTGTTTTACCCACTCTTTGATTAAGAATCAATAAAATAGTAATGTGTTCGTTTTTATATTTGTTGGTTTATTAATCTTCAACATGTGAAGTAGCACAACTTTCATTTTAGAGGGAAAGAACCTGGGAGTTACCCATCAAATTTTGGAATTAAAAGGACAGATCAGTGTTCTTTGGAGTTGTGGGAGGAAATTAAATTTGCTGTGGATTGAGAAATTAATGGGGGAGTGAGAAAATGAAGACACTAGGAGTACACTGCTCTCTGTGGAAGTTTTGTTAAGACTGAAGGGAGGGGGACTTCCCTGGTGGTACAGTGGTTAAGAATCCGCCTGCCAATGCAGGGCATATGGGTTCGAGCCCTGGTACGGGAAGATCCAACATGCCATGAAGCAGCTAAGCCCGTGTGCCACAACTACTGAGGCTGTGCTCTAGAGCCCGTGAGCCACAACTACTGAGCTCGCGTGCCACAACTACTGAGGCCGCACACCTAGAGCCTGTGCTCCACAACAAAAGAAGCCACCGCAATGAGAAGCCTGCACACCGCAATGAAGAGTAGCCCCCGCTCGCCACAACTAGAGAAAGCCCGCGCACAACAACAAAGACCCAAGGCAGCCAAAAATTGAAAATAAATAAATAAAAAAAAACTAATTGTAAAAAAAAAAAAAAAGCTGAAAGGAAATGAACCGAAATACCTAGAAGGATATTCAGACTTGAGGAAGGGGTTTTGTTTTAAGTCAGAGGAGAAGTGGGTGTGGTTTTTTTGTTAATTGAGTGAAACCAGTGTAGATAGAGGTTGGAGTTACCAGGAGTAGTAGCTGGTGACACCATTGGACTGTGGAGAAAATGAAAGTTAATGAGATCATGAACACATGTGGAGTGGTAATGGGAGCCTGAAGTAGAGGAGATTGAGGTAAGGTCCCTGGCAGGGACATCCTCTCTAGCAGCTTAATTACAAGGTATAAAACTAGACCATGGGGGCTTCCCTGGTGGCGCAGTGGTTGAGAATCTGCCTGCCAATGCAGGGGACACAGGTTCGAGCCCTGGTCTGGGAAGATCCCACATGCCGCGGAGCGACTGGGCCCGTGAGCCACAACTACTGAGCCTGCACTCCGCAACAAGAGAGGCCGTGATAGTGAGAGGCCCGCGCACTGTGATGAAGAGTGGCCCCCACTTGCCACAACTCGAGAGAGCCCTCGCACAGAAGCGAAGACCCAACACAGCCAAAAATAAATTAATTAATTTAAAAAAAAATGTACTTAAAAAAAATTTTAAAAAAAAAACTGGACCATGTTGTGAAGTATCTTGTAGATTGCTGGGTATATGTGGAGTAGCCAGGAAGTCATAGGATTTGTAAAGCTAAGATACTTGACAGATGTTTATGAATGAATGGTTGGATCAAGTATTCAGATAGGCAGTTCTGATACACATGTGCAGGGAGAGAGCAAAAGCACTTAGATAAAACCTGAAAAAGAATGGATGATGTAGAACATTGTTTATATTTAATATTGACTGTTTATATTGACTTAACAACTGCTTTATAATACTGTTTTTAATTGTAGCAAAATACATATAAGATTTACCACTGTAACCATTTTTAAGTGTACAGTTTGGTGGCATTAAGTACACTCACAGTGTTATGCAACCATCATCACTGTCCAGAACTTTTTCATTATCCCAAACATAAACCTCGAATGCATTAAGCAGCCACACTTCCCCCCAACCCCTAATCTATTCTCTATGGGTTGGATATTTCATATAAATGGAATCATGTAATATGTGTTGTTTTGTATATTTGGCATCTTTCACTTAGCTTAATGCTTCCAAGGGTCATCCTTGTTGTAGCATGTATCAGTACTTCATTCCTTTTTATAGCTGAATAATATTCTATTGTATGGATATACCGTATTTTGCTTATCTGTTCATCTGTTGATGGGCATTTGAGTTGCTTCTTCTTGTGGCTATTGTGAATAAAGCTGCTGTGAACATTCACTTACATGTGTTTTCATTTCTCTTGGCTGTATACCTAGGAATAGAAATGTTAGATCGTATGCTAACTCTGTGTTTAACTTTTTGAGGAACCACCAACTGTTTTCCACAGCATCTGCACCATTTTATATTTCTACCAGCAATGTATGAGGGTTACAGTTTCTCTGCATTCTTGCTTTATCATAATTTGTAAAAATTAGTTCATTAAACCTTTGAATCCTTACTGAGTGCAAGGCACCATGCTAGATGCTATGTGAATTTCAAAGAAGGGCAAGGCAAGATTTTCTAGAAGCAACAGGCTTGGGGCCTGCTGGGAGTTAGAATCAACATTTATAACTGTCCTGGAAGGAGCAAGTGTTAAGTGCTCCTTAACACTTAATTTGAAGGCACAATTAAGGTACCTTGAGGATTTCAGAGAGGGAGTTTACTTGTGGGGAAAAGCTTATTTCTTGACTATCAGAACAAGAAACTTAAATCCTATTCTGTAGGAAGCCAGAAAACTTCTGAGCAGGATAGTGATATAATTTGAACCTGGACTCTGGAAGAGAAATCTAGCAGCCAAGAGTAGAGGCTGAGGTAGAGGGTGGAAGAGACTAGTAGTGCCTGTGAAACCAGTGTTTTGTTTATATTTATATATATATATATATATATATAAGTTTTTTATTATTTATGTATTTATTTATTTATGGCTGCGTTGGGTCTTCGTTGCTGTGCATGGGCTTTCTCTAGTTGTGGCAAGCAGGGGCTACTCTTTGTTGCTGTTCTGGGGCTTTTCATTGCGATAGCTTCTCTTGTTGCAGAGCACGGGCTCTAGGCGCGCGGGCTTCAGTAGTTGTGGCTCGTGGGCTCTAGAGCACAGGCTCAGTACTTGTGGCGCACGGGCTTAGTTGCTCCGCGGCATGTGGGATCTTCCCGGACCAGGGATCAAACCCGTGTCCCCTGCGTTGGCAGGTGGATTCTTAACCACTGCGCCACCAGGGGAGTCCCGTGAGTTTGTTTCTTATTAATCTTTTTCAAAAGAATTATCGTTTTTAAACATCTCTATTTTTTCTGACCTTTTCTTGCTTCTCTCCTTTCTGTTTCTTTAGATTTGCTTTGTTGCTCTCTTCCCATCATAATAAAAATGTTGGGAAAAGAGCAATAAAGATCAGTTTGGTTTTAGTCTTTTTTTTTTTTAAGTTTTTAAAGCTTATTTTCTATTAAGTATTGCTGTAGCTGTTACAGTGCAAATTTATTCATAGGGGTTTTTGTCATTCTGTTTAAGGATTTTGAATTTTTCTTTATCAGTGTATCATTTCTCTCATAGTAAGAAATCTGACTCCCATTTTTCCTTAATATTTCTTACTTTTTGATCAAATCCCAGTATGTAACCAGCCTCCATTTATCACCTCTTCCCTTGCATGTGTTCCTTCCTAACCACATCTAAGTTGTAACAACTGTGCAAGGCACCTTGCTGCGTGGAAGCCCTCAACCTATTTGGCTGTGTCCCTCTGCCAGGGTGTCCTCCTCATTCCACTTGAGGCTCTCACACTCTGCATTGGGCTGCCCTCATACTGGGACACTCACCTTACATTGCCTAATGAGGACTGACATCCCACACAGGACTGCTGCCATACACACATTTCGCTGTCCTTCCACCCCGTGTAGGCACCCTGGTTATGCCCCAGCACCCTGCTCTGGCCTTGAGCTCCCCCTTTGAGGACTTTACCTTGCCTGACCTCACCTAGTGGCTTTGGACAGGATTTCTTCAAGAAGGGGAAGGAGAGCGGGCACTGCAAGAGAAAGTCGTTTCCTGATTTAACATAGCATAGTTAGAGAACATAGACTGTTTTCTTCTTTGGAACTAATTGAGATTTCTTTTAACTAGTATAAGGTCAGTTTTTAAAACTATTCCATGTGCGCTGAAGGAATATATATACTCTGCATGGTTGATATGTATATATATATATGTATGTATTATAAGTATATAAAAAAATGTAGAGAACAAGTGAATAGTCATATACCCATCATTCAGCTTAATAAGGTATTACAGATACAATTGAAGCCCTCCGGAACTTTTTTTTGATTCCTTTCCCATTGTTTCCCCAAAGAGGTATTTACTATTCTGAATTTAGTATTTCTTAAACATGAATTAATTATATGAGAAATACTCTGTAAACTAGAATTTACCAGTGTACACCAGAATTGCCCACAGATGCAAGCATTCTCTCATATCAGAAAACTTTCTAGGGACTTCCCTGGTGGTCCAGTGGTTAAGAATCCGCCTTCCAATGCAGGGGACACAGGTTTGATCCCTGGTCGGGGAACTAAGATCCCACATGCCACGGGGCAACTAATCCTGTGTGCTGCAACTACTGAGCCCGCTCTGGAGCCGGTGCGCCACAGCGAAGAGCCCGCACACTGCAACGAAAGATCCCACATGCCGCAGTGAAGATCCTGCGTGCAGCAACTAAGACCTGATGCAGCCAAATAAATAAATATTTTTTTAAAAATCTATTACAAAAAAGAAAGAAAGAAAACTTCCTAGCCTTTGGAACAATGTTGGGAATTTGCCAAAGAAGTATTTGTGTCATCTCTTACTGCATATTTTAAGTCAGAGCATAAGCACTTAAGTCTCTTAATTGATAAGTAGGTATCTAAAAATATGTAAATACATGAGGAATGCTATGACGGATGTCTTGTTTTTAAGCATCTGGCTGTGGTTAGTACTAAACAATTAGATAGTTGACTGTGGTAATAAACCAGTAAGTTATGACTCTTTGCCCACTTATGGCAAGCTATTCCATATATGAGAGAAAATCTAACAGACTCTAATTTACATGTCTGAATTACCTTTGATAGCTAACTGGAGAAATTGTTATTTAAAAAGTATATTTTTTCAGATGACTTTTTAAAATCCTTTAAAAATCTTTAAAATTATTTTAGCCAGTTATGTTGTTGCTATAGTTGGTGACACATTAAATTAATGTCTAAATTGAACTTAAGAGTTTTGTCTCCTAGACCTTTGTCTCCAAGATCGATCATTTGACCATGTCTCACTTTAGCATTTATATATAGTAATTTTGCTTCTTGTGATATATGTTGTTTTGTTTTTTCATTTATAGTGATAGATTCCTGTGGCCTTTAAAATGATTGAATAACGATGGACATGGATGCAAAGTGACTTCTTTACTGAAGCAGAAGATTCTTATTACCTTCCATTAACTCAGTTTAGGCTTCAAGAAGGGGCAGAACGAGTGAAATACAGAAAACTGAAGAGAAGAAAACCTTACTTTGGAACTTTCTCCATGACTGTTCCTTAAGCCCTATCTTTCTACTTATTTTAATTTTGCTGTGAATTTATAAGTAGTGAAGACCAAAGAAATAGAAGAAACATTTGAGAGCTTTATACCAAGAAATTTGCCTTGAGAGCTGCTATTCTTCGGAGGGAAAAGCATATCAAGTTCCTGTCTGATTTTTTTTGTTTTTAAACAGGTTTCTTATGTCCTTAGATTTTGAAGGATAAGTCAAGTATAAATACATACCTGCACACTATTTTTAGCAGCTGTGTAAGAATAATGAGATTTGTAAATTAAGGGCTTGGTAATGTGGATGTTTTGCTACTAGAGTTGACTACTCAGAAGATCTTTTATAGCTCTTCAGTGTTTTATTTTTGATCTATCACTTCAATGACATTATTTGCCCAAACAAAAGTCCATCTGTCTTTCTAAGCTATGACCTTTTTGTGAACAGTGTTTGCATTCAATGTGCAAATGTCCATGTATTATCTATTTAAGCAACATCATAGGGCCATCACTCAAGGAAGTTGAATGAGGTGAACATTGATATAGCTCCTTCCCCTTCCCCCTATTTTTAAATGTAACAAATACTTTTTATATTCCCCTCCCCCTTCCCCTTTCCCCTTTCCCCTTTTGGAAACGTGTCAGGATCTAGATAGTTTAAGATGAGCAGTTGAGGGGACTGAGAAATTGATCCACACAGAGCCTGGCTTCTTTGTGCTTCATCATAAGGTGTGCTGCCGGCCAGCCTAATTTTAAGTACCCTTTTAACAAGAGAACCTCGTGGAAATCCAGCTGGCAGACTCAAGGAGTTCAGGAAACAGGACCACAGAGGTTACGCTCTGGGGTGAGTATTCTCCTATGTCTAACTTGGAAGAAGACTGTGTATGTATATGTATCATGGAAAATATTTACTGCTTTCTTATGTATTATACTTTGGAGACTATCAGTGGGGTGGTTTGGAGACACCAACAGATGGATCTCTCAGGAAAACTGATTCTAACTGATGTTTGAAGAAATTAATGTGAACTAAATAGAAAAACTCTTGAGAGGCTGTATCCTCCTTCTCTATCTAGGAAGATCTTTTCTGCTGCTTTTGCCTGAAGTTACCTGAAGCAGATTAATCTTTTTTCATAAGTATCTGTAGTTTTAAATAGTTGTTTATTCTTAAGGTTCTTCTGCTATAACACAAGAATTCATTAGCTTCTGTCATATAACCTTCCAGGTCTGTGACCCACTTTTCTGTTTGTGTTTTTCATGGTTATATATTCACAGACTGTTGTTTTTGTTTAGAACTTCTCTGATGTATGGGGCCTGATGAGTACTCTAGAAAGGCTCAGAGAGCAAGTCTTTCTGTAAAAGGGGGACCTTAAAGTAATCACAGACTCTTGATATCAGGTTCTTGCAAGAATAAGTGATTTCAGTTTTCTCATTTTCAGATCCTGGCCATGAGGTTGGATGCCTCACCTTGTTGAAAAGAGACACTGGACCTAAATGGCGCAGCATGACTTTGTTCCTGCTTGGCTAAATTTCTCAACACCACAGTCAGCTAAGGTACTGTTCTCCATTCTAGTAATTATCCAAATACCAGTTCTTTTCATCCCCGTCTTGTCTGTGGCCTCTGTTTTACAGTCTAGTTGTTTTCTTGTGTATTCAGCCTTGCCTGGGGATTTTACATACATTTTCAATAAACTTAACTATCTTTCTTTTAATAGGGTATAAATAATTAGGCAGTGCAAGTCAGTGTGTACCCTGCTACTGCCAGGTGTCCTGTTTATTTCATTACATGTTAAGCTTTTCTCATCGTGTGGCACACTTAAGACTTCATATATTAGCTGCGGGAACACTTCAGTTTGGGGGGAAATGGATCTTCAGGATGAATGCACATTTGTCTAAAGTAGTAGTAGATGAGTAGGAAAAAAGATAGACAGTGATTGACTGACTACTACATGGCTCTCAGATTAAATCCTAGAAATTCTTTTTTAGAGACAATAATCTACTTAATGATTTCAGGGAAAATGTATGTTGCATTAAGGATAAAGACAAATGGAATATATTATTGATAAAGGAAACCTTTGGGAAGCTAGTAAACTTAAAACTGCTTCCCATTTTGCCAACTAATAGAGGAGGGAGAAAGTTGATAGGTAGTCTCAGAAAAAAGAGCATACCTTCCCTATTTTTAGATGTGTATTTTGGGAAGATGTTCCTGGTCTGTCTAGACCCACAACCCTTTGCTCTAATCTTCATTTTGAATTGCCCTTGTGAAATTCCCCAAATCTCATAATTGACATAATCTGACCCAAGCGTTGGGGGTGGTGGGCCTGAGGGATTCAGTGTGGGATCCTAGGAAAGCGTTTAAAAGTATGCACATCTTGGGGCTTCCCTGGTGGCGCAGTGGTTGAGAGTCTGCCTGCCAATGCAGGGGACGTGGGTTCGAGCCCTGGTCTGGGAGGATCCCGCGTGCCGTGGAGCAGCTAGGCCCGTGAGCCACAATTGCTGAGCCTGCGCGTCTGGAGCCTGTGCTCTGCAACAAGAGAGGCCGCGGTGGTGTGAGGCCCGCGCACCACGGTGAAGAGTGGCCCCTGCTTGCCACAACTAGAGAAGGCCCTAGCACAGAAATGAAGACCCAACATAGCAATCACTCAGTCAATCAATAAATCTTTTAAAAAAAAAAAAAAAGTATGCACATCTTATACCTGCAAAGGATAATTGATTTAGCACAGTGAACAATTGATTTAGCACAATGAACTCAGTAAAAAGAATTAGAAAATATGATTTAAATATTTCCATTTTACAATAAGCAAATTTGTGTGGTATTAGCATAAGGATAGACAGATAAAGCAATGGAATAGGATAGACAATTCAAAAATAGTCCTATACATATAGTCAGTCGATTTTTGACCAAAGTGCCAAGGTAATTCAATGCAGAAGTGATAGTCTTTTTAACAAGTGGTTCTAGAACTGGGTACCTATGTGGGGGTGGGAGGGAGAGCCTCAACCTTTACTTCATATCATACATAAAAATTAACTTGAAATGGATTATAACCTAAATTAAAGAGCTGAAATCCATAAAACTTTCAGAAGAAAGAAGAAAATCTTTGTAACCCACTAGAATGGCTGAAATAAAAAAGACTGACAGACCACATGTTGGTGAGGTTATTAATAATAAGGAAATAGATGTGAAGATGTCTCTGCCCCAACCTATAGTTCTCCTGTAAGCCCTTGTCAAATGTATCCATACTTTTCATGGTTTTTTCAGACTTTGGTTTCTATCATATGAGACTAAAGACTGTTATAGAATGCAACTATTTGGAATAGGAAGGGACATCAGAATTCATCTATAATAGTGTTTCTCAAAGTGCTGCTTTTTAGTTGTGTAACCTCAGAGACTTATTCTCCCTGACCTCTTTCCTCATATGGAAATAGTAAAATAGGGATGATGCCAAATTATAGTCTTGTTATGAGTATTAATGTTTGGAAATAAGTGTTTTATAAAACTATAAAAACTCCTGTGGGGTTGTTAATGGCCTGCCAAGGTGGGATTTAACTGTTCCTTTCTCTTCAGTTCAAGAGTAATTTATACAAATAATAAATCTATTTAGAGCAAGCATCTTGCTTTTCCTTTCAAGATTAACAACATTTTTAAGTGTAAAGGTTTGGAGCTTATTCTTTTGGAGATTGACAGGGTTTTTTTCCCCTCTTTCATGCAAATAATTGAAGTAGCTGCTTTTTCTCCCTATTAATTCAGTTAATGATTGACTATGTAACATAGGGCTTCTCTAACTCAGAGGACTGCAGTACCCTTAACTGTGTCCCATATGCTCAAAATAGGGGCTTCTGCCATCAATATTACCTGTTTTCTAAAAACCCGATGCAAAACTTAAGATGCTGAAAGAGACTGATATGTACTTACCTGTTTGCTTCTCTGTACTTTATCATCTCAGTCACCTACAGCCACCTTCGAAAAACACGGAGAGCACCTGCCCCGAGGAGATGGTAGATTTGGAGTAAGCCGTCGTCGACATAATTCCTCTGATGGCTTTTTTAACAATGGACCTCTACGAACGACAGGAGGTAAGACATACCCAACTTCCATGACTCTATATAAGCTACTCAGAGCAAGCCCAAGCTGAGGGTGCATGTCCATAATCTTGGAATAATGATCTTTTGTAAACATAACACTCAATTAGGTCCTCCTGTAGTCATTACTCAACTATATTGGCTTTCTAAGTCTAACATTCTTAGGTTCTCTTAAGTCATTTATTCAGTTGAAGAACTCATATAGAAATTACATTAAAACAAAAAGTTGTACCTTGTGCCTTTTTTGTACGTGGACTTACTCTTTTATTAAAAAGGTCCCCCGAAAGGCTTTGGCAATACCTTAAATTATATCAGGAAGCATCTGGCCCAGTTGTTTCTGAATTTTCAGGAAGCAAAGACTCTAGTGTGTTACTTTTCCTTACTATTTCAGATTCCTGGCACCAGCCCTCCCTGTTCCGGCACGATTCCGTGGACTCTGGTGTCTCTAAGGGAGCATATGCTGGAATCACAGGGAGCCTATCTGGTTGGCACGGCTCTTCCCGAGGTCATGATGGCATGAGCCAGCGTAGTGGGGGTGGCACAGGGAACCATCGCCACTGGAATGGCAGCTTCCACTCCCGGAAAGGCTGTGCCTTTCAGGAAAAGCCACCTACAGAGATTAGGGAAGAGAAGAAAGATGATAAGGTGGAAAAGTTGCAGTTTGAAGAAGACGACTTTGTAAGTATGAAGATTTAGTTGTATACCTAAAACCTGACAAATGATTCTTATATATAAAACTGTGTTAGTAATGAGAACGTTTCAGAAAGTACTAAAAAGGGAGTCCCTGAGTTTAGACTTTTAGTGTTTTTAGGAAAGACAAGGAAGGAGCTGGTTAGTATGACGATGATGACCAAAATTCCTGTGTAACTTTTAGCAAATCTTCATATTTTTTCATCTTTTTGCCTTTGGAATTCTTATTTTTCTTTAAGCTTTATAAGGTTCGGTATTCAGATATATTTATGTAAAACTGTATTCTTGAATGTTAAATTGCTTTCTCCAACTATCATAAGAGGGGGTTTTTTGTCTTGATTTTGCCCTCTTATATAAAACAATTGTGGTAAGTTCAGAAACATGCAGTTAGGAGTATTTTAGCTGTTGCCTGTACATTCAGTAAAACTTGATGCTATTGTGTGTTGAATTATATGCCTTTTGACCTCTAAACCAAAAGTAGAGTTGTTGTGCACCTTAAAAAAGTTTAATAATACATTTTACTTAACCAAATATGTCCAAATTATTATTATTTTAACCTGTAGTCATTATCTTCAAGTTAATGAGATAATTAACATTATTTGTTGTACTACATCTTCAAAATCCTTTGTGCATTTTATAATTGTAGCACATCTTAATACAGACGGCACACGTTCCAAGTGCCCGGCAACCACACGTGGCTAGTGGCAGTCCTATTAGGTAGTGCAACTCGTTATTTTTAAGTAGCACATTAGATAAGCCAATCACTTTTATGACAGCCATTTTATGTTATCAAAGCCAACTAAAGAGTAAAATCAGGCATCAGCCCCTCTTCTCCCAAGTCTAGCAAATGACCTGGCGGCTCTTAATTTAAATGTCATTTATCAAAGTAAATTCCTATCCCCAAGTGCCTATCCTTTAAAACTTTATTCATGGAAAAGTCTGTAATACACCAATATATTAAATATTTGTCCAGAATGTCCTAAGTACTCAGTAGTCCAAAAATGACTACAACACTAAATTATAACATGGATTATTTATTCAGTAAACTTATAAGTTATCAGTTCTGTGGCATTCGCAGTGGGAAATTGACAATGGAAAGAAAAATGTTAAGGCAGCATTATCCACCTGCTAAGTGATCTGAAGGGAAGTTTGCTGTCACATCAAACCTGAACAAGGTCATTAAGGGCAAGTTTATTTTGTGTTTATGCTTTTTTTAAATTTATTTATTTATTTATGGCTACGTTGGGTGTTTGTTGCTGCGCACGGGCTTTCTCTAGTTTCAGAGAGTGGGGGCTACTCTTTGTTGCAGTGCACAGGCTTCTTGTTGCGGTGGCTTCTCTTGTTGCGGAACACGGGCTCTAGGCGCGCGGGCTTCAGTAGTTGTGGCTCGCGGGCTCGAGAGCGCAGACTCACTAGTTGTGGTGCACCAGCTTAGCTGCTCTGCAGCATGTGGGATCTTCCCAGAACAGGGCTCGAACCCATGTCTCCTGCATTGGTAGGTGGACTCCCAAACACTGCACCACCAGGGAAGCCCTGTGTTTATGCTTTTATGAAATATTCTAAGTGTACATAAAAGTCTGGAGAAAACAGTCAAGTACGCACACAACCTAGCTTTGTGAAATATTGACATTTTGCCCAGTATGCTCTAGACCATTCTTTTACAAAAGAGGCAAGATATCATACATACAGTTAAAGCTTCCCTAATCATATCCTCCTAATGTTCCCCTAGAGGTAATCACCATTTTGATTTTAATGTTTTATCATCCTCATGTATGTTTTGATAAATTTTTACTATATGAATGTATCCATAGACAATCTATAATATCATTTTGCCTGATTTTGATCTTTATATGAATACTGTCATATTGTAGTTCTCTTTTATTTGCTTAAAATTGTTTGAGATTCGTCTGTATTGATACATAGGGCTCTAGATCAGTGGTTCTCAATCTAGGAGCAAATTTGCCTCCTTCAGAGCACATTTGGCAATATCTAGAGAAATTTTGGTTGTCAGACCTGGGGATAGTGCTATTAGCATCTAGTATGTAGAGATCAGAGATGTTGCTAAACTTCCTGCAATGCACAGGACAGCCCCATAACAAAGAACCAGCCCAAAATGTCAGTAGTGCCATGGTTGAGAAACCCTGCTCTGTATCTTTCTCACTGCTGTATAGTAAATATTCTGTGGTGTGAATATACTAGGTTTATTTATCCATTTTCCTGTTGACAGACATTTAGGTTGTTAAAGATCTTGTTTTGGAGATAAATCTAAAGGATAGGAACCATGGCATTGTAACTAGAGAAGGAAGGGTCAAAAATAAGATTTTTATCCAAAGGGAATTGATGAATAATAAGTAATTAATTTGAAAAGGAAAAACAGGAGGAGCAGAATTGGAGGATAGAAGATAAAGACGTCTTGGTACCAAAGAGATGGGTGAGATCAACCAGAGGTGTGCACATGGAAATAGAGATAGTAGTTGAGGTTTATGATTGGACAGAATCACCCAAGGAAAGTAATATATTCAGAGAGGAAGCTTAGAGCAGAACCTGTGGCATAGCAGTAAGGGAGATTAAGAAGTGATTGGTTGAAAAAGAATGGAGTGTATCAAGAAAGAGTAGTTAGTCAAAAATAACAAAAGGTATTTGAGGACCTAATTGTTTACAGTAGGTTTTCTATGTTTCTTGTTTTTTCCCCATACTCTACATTGTATAATTAGAAAGTTATTTTTTGTTTTAAAATAGTATTAGTTTAATGTAATTAACAGTCCTATATTTGTACCTTGGACAAGTAATAACCCTAATTTCCCCTGAGTTGTTGGATGGTAATGTCTACCTTGCAACACTGTAGTAAGGAATAAAGATCACATATGTTGGGACTTCCTGGTGGCACAGTGGTTGGGAATCCACCTGCCGGTGTGGGGGACACAGGTTCGATCCCTGATCTGGGAAGATCCCACATGCCGCGGAGCAACTAGGCCCGTGTGCCACAACTGTTGAGCCTGTGTGCCACAACTACTGAAGCCCGTGAGCCTAGAGCCCATGCTCCGCAACAAGAGAAGCCACCGAAATGAGAAGCCCGCGACCGCAATGAAGAGTAGCCCCCGCTCGCCACAACTAGAGAAAGCCCATGCGCAACAATGAAGACCCAACACAGCCAAAGATAAATAAATTAATTTTTTAAAAAAAGATCATATATGTTGAATGATGTATGTGAAACATTTAGCACAGACCTTGACAGACAGAGTTGTTTTTTGTTTTTTATTTGACTTTGCCGAGCCTTAGTTGCGGCACGTGGGATCTTTAGTTGCCGCACGCAGGCTCTTTTTAGTTGCGGTATGTGAACTCTTAGTTGTGGCATGTGGGATCTAGTTCCCTGACCAGGGATTGAACCTGGGCCCCCTGCATTGGGAGCGTGGTGTCTTAGCCACTGTACCAACCAGGGAAGTCCAGGGTTTTTAATATTTTTTTATTTATTTTTATTTATTTTTTTAAAATGGCCACTCTGGGAGGCATGCAGGATCCTAGTTCCCCAAACAGGGATTGAACCTGAGCCCCCTGTAGTCGAAGTGTGGAGTCTTAACCACTGGACCACCAGGGAAGTCTGACATATAAGTGTGTTTTTTGTTTTTTGGGGGTTTTTTTTTGAAGTCTTTGTTGAATTTGTCACAGTATTGCTTCATTTCATGTTTTGGTTTTTTGGCCGTGAGCATGTGGGATCTTAGCTCCCCAACCAGGGATCAAACCAACACCCCCTGCATTGGAAGGTGAAGTCTTAACCACTGGACTGCCAGGGAAGTCCCATGACACATAGGTTTTTAAATGGTAGCTATTATTAAACGTGGGTGAGAGCTGTGTATTTGGCAGTTTGATATGCCCTCCCAAGAATTAGAGAATGAATTGGTGATGAGTGGTACACTGTTCCTTGGAGAAGGAGGAGCCAGGAGTGAGGGTAGAGTCTTGTAGGATTGAAGCTTTAATGTGTATGCAATCTGAGGAGTAAGAAATTTGTAGAGAGAAGGGATTCTGAAAAGGTAGCCACAGTGTAGCCATAGCTTTGAGTCTTCCCAAGTTCTCCGGTAAATATCAGGAGCAGTATTAGGATGTTTACTCTAACTACTTATGTTTAGCACTGTACTGGAGATCCTAGCAAGTGCAATAAGGCAAGAAAAAGAAAGAAAATATGTACAAATTAAAAGGAAGAAATAAAAGTTTCTATTCACAGGTGACATGATGGCTTACATAGAAAATCCTAAGGACTCTGTAAAAAATTAACAAGGTTTTAGGATACAAAGTCAATATTTTTAAAAAAGTCACTTGTGTTTTTATATACAGTTGACCCTTGAACAACATGTTGTTCAGGGGTTTGAACTGAGCATGTCCACTTGTATGCAGATTTTTTTTTTTTAGTAGTATATACTACAGTATGATCTGCAGTTGATTGAATCCACAAACGCAGAACCCAACAGCTTATATGTATACAGAGGGCTTACTGTAAGTTATACTTGGATTTTCCACTGTGCTGAGTGAGGGTTGGCGCCCCTAACCCCTGCATTGTTTGATGGTCAACTGTACTAGAAATAAGCATTTTATAAAATGCTTTTTATAAAATTTTTAAAAATCTTTTAAGGGATAGGGCTTCCCTGGTGGCGCAGTTGTTGAGAATCTGCCTGCCAATGCAGGGGACACGGGTTCGAACCCTGGTCTGGGAAGATCCCACATGCTGCAGAGCAACTAAGCCCGTGAGCCACAACTACTGAGGCTGCGCGTCTGGAGCCTGTGCTCCGCAACAGGAGAAGCCGCAACAGAGGCCTGCGCACCGTGATGAAGAGTGGCCCCCGCTCACCACAACTGGAGAAAATCCTCGCACAGAAACGAAGACCCAACACAGCCAAAAATAAATAAATTATTAATTTTTTAAAAAATCTTTTAAAAACTGCTTAGGAATAAATTTAACAGAAGATGTGAGAGACATCAATACTGAACCGCAAAATATTGCCAAGAGAAATTAAAAATCTAAATTAAAGGAGAGATACATTTTGAATGGAAGGCTTTGAATTGGAAGACTCAATGATTAGGACATCAATTTTATAGATTCTGCACAAGCCCAACAAGCATGCTTTCTTACATAAAGTGACATTTTTTCTGAAATTTATATTGAAATGAAAAGACCTAGAATATCCAAAGCAGTCTTGAAAAAGAACAGTCGGAGGATTTATACTCCCTAACTTTAAGACTTCGTATAAAGCTACAGTAATCAAAATAATGTGACATTATTATGAGGACAGAGTGATAGTAGGGCAGAATAGAGAGCCCAGAAATAAACGTACATTTATATGATCATTTGATTTTTCAACCAAGGTACCAAAGCAGGCTAATGGAGAAAGAAATGTGTTTTTTTTTTTTTTTTTTTTTTTTTCAACTGACAGCTTCTTTCTTTCTTTCTTTCTTTCTTTATTTGTGGCTGTGTTGGGTCTTCATTTCTGTGCGAGGGCTTTCTCTAGTTGCGGCAAGCGGGGGCCACTCTTCATCGCGGTGCACGGGCCTCTCACTATCGCGGCCTCTTGTTGCGGAGCACAAGCTCCAGACGCGCAGGCTCAGTAATTGTGGCTCACGGGCCTAGCTGCTCCGTGGCATGTGGGATCTTCCCAGGCCAGGGCTCGAACCCATGTCCCCTGCACTGGCAGGCAGATTCTCAACCACTGCGCCACCAGGGAAGCCCAGAAATGTGTTCTTAACAAACTGTGCTGGAACTATATCTATAGATATAGATGTGTGTGTGTGTGTGTATCTCTTCTCTACCCCTACCACCTAGCATACAAAAAAATGAATTTGAGGTGAATTATAGACCTAAATGTAAGGCCTGAAACTAAGAAAACTTAGGAGAATATCTTTCTCATATAGGGGATTAAAAAGAAAAAAAGATTTCTTTGGACCCAGGGAGCAATAACCATAAAGGGGAAAACATTGATAAATCAGGCTTCATCAAAATTTAAAACTTCTGCTTATTTCACAGACTCAGAGAAAATATTTGCAGAACATAGATTTGAAAAGGGACCTGTTCCCATAATGTGAATAACTCCTACAACTCAGTTTTTTTAAAAACATAAACAAGATTTGAACAGATGCTTCACAAAGGAAGATATATGAATGGCCAGTAGGCAGATAAAAAAAATGGTCAGTGTCATTAGTCATAAGGGAAATGTGGAAATTCAAATTAAGACCACTATGAGATACTGCTACACACCCACCAGGATAGCTAATATCTAAAAGTCCGAAAATACTAAATTTGGTGACATTTTTGAGCACTTGGAAGTCTCATACATTGTTAGCAGGAGTGTGTAGTAGTACAACCATTTTGCGAAAAGGAAGGTCTGACAGTTTCTTATAAAACTAAGCATAAACCTTACCCTGTGACCCAGTACTTCCACTTCTAGGTATTTGCTAAAGAGAAATGAAAGTCTGTGTACATTTATTGTAATTTTATTCATAGTAACCCAAAACTGGGATTTTTTTTTTCTTTTTTTTTTTTGCCGCCGTGCTGCATGGCTTGTGGGATCTTAGTTCCCTGACCAGAGATTGAACCCGGGCCCTCAGCAGTGAAAGCACAGAGTCCTAACCACTGGACCGCCAGGGAATTCCCAGGACATAATTTAAATATCTATCAAAACAGGAATAGAAAAATTGTGGTATAATCATGTAATGGGCTACTTATGCAGTAATAAAAAAGAATGACTGAGAAAACAACATGATGAATCTCAGTGAAGCTTTACACAATAAGGTACATACTGTATGATTCCATTTATATGACATTCTAGAATAGGCAAATAATCTATGGTGAGAAAGAAAAACAGTGGTTGCCTTTGTGGAGTGGAGATTGACTGGGGAAGGGCATTAGGAAACTTTCTGGTTGGAGAAAGTAGTTTTATCTTTGTAGATTTGGGGGGGGGTATAAGTATTTTTCAAAACTCATGGAATGGTATACTTGGTGCATTTCATTGTGCGTAAATGTTATTTGATTAAAAAATAGATTTATGTCACCGGTCATGGAACAAACATAACACAAGCCTCCTGATGTGATTCACTGAGGAGTGCCCTCCAAAAATTCATAACCTGAATCTAGCCATGAGGAAAATTCACACAAACTCAAATTGAGGTTTCTATAAAAGAATTTTAAAAGATTCTACAAAAGAACTAGGCTGAGTACTCTTTTTAAAAGTTATGGACATGGTGGGAAAAGTTCCAGATTAAAGAGGACTAAAGAGATAGGACAATTAAAGGCAACATGTAAACCTAGACTGGATACTGGATGAGGGAAAAACAGTGATTTTAAACTTTGTTTTCCTGTAAAAGTATCAGTGTTACAGTTTGAATAAGAGTTGTAGATTAGATAATAGTATTAGTATTAGTAATAGTATTTATTGTTAATTTCTAATTTTTATAATTGTACTATGATTATGTAAGAGAATATCCTTCAAGTCCTTCAGCCTGCAGATAGTTCAGGAAAAATATATATTTACAGAGAATTGTGGAACAAATGTGGTAAAATGTTGACATGAGACTGTAGATGCACGATATACAGGAATTCTTTGTATTATATTTGCAACTTTTTTGTAAGTCTGAAATTAAGGAATAAGTTAAGAAAGAACACAAAGCAACTGGGATTGAAGAACCAAAAAAATCCATGGACAGGGACTTCCCTGGTGGTCCATTGGTTAAGAATCAGTCTTGCAATGCAGGGAATGCCAGTTCGATCCCTGGTCAGGGAACTAAGATGCCACATGCTGCAGGGCAACTAAGCCCGAGCGCCACAACTAGAGAGCCCATGTGCTCTGGAGCCTGCACACCACAACTAGAGAGAAGCCCACGCACTGCATCGAAGAGCCCGTGAGCCACAACAAAAGATCCTGCGTGCTACAATTAAGACCCAACACAGCCAAATGAAAGAGTAGGTAAGTAGGTAGATAGAAGATAGATAGATAGATAGATTTTTTTTTTTTAATTATACTCAGAAAATCCGTGGATGTCATCTACAACAAAATAAAGTGAGGTATCACAACATAGAGACAAACCACTAAAAGCTTTAAGACCTGACTGGCACTGTGTTAGCAGTTGTGCAGGAGAAATTGAAGGAAGCAACAGGGCATCTGACAACCCCAGGATTTCCAGAAGAGCCAGTAATTGTTCTAGAAAGCTTAGAGAACATTTGAGAAGAGCAGCTAGAAATTAGGAGTGGTTTTCCATATTCCCAAAACTAGTAAATACAGAGATGTTCTGGGATAAGGTATAAAGGGTCTGACTGGACCAATCAGTAGAGAGAAATCACACAATAATTCGAACAAGGAAAGTTAATATAAAGAATTATTAACTGTAACAGGATGGGGTAATGAGTGATTAGCTAGTAAATAGTAAAGAGAACTCTAAAGAATATAAAGAACTTATAAAGAATATAGAGTTCTAAAAAACTCTATAAAGAATTGGCAGATACAAGGAGCAGCCACTAACCCTCGGGCTAAGACAGTGCCCAAGGAAGAGTCCCCTGTTGCCCCATCACCACCCCAGGATTGAGATCCAGACCTTATCGGAAAGGGCTTAGCTGTGGCTCACTGAATGGCAGAGCAGTTGCTAAGGTGCTTCTCCAGGGAACATGCTGGAAATCTGCCCTCTAGAGTACCTCGTAAAGCTGTTCATGGGATATGTCACTGCTTACAAAACCACTCAAGTCAGCGCCCACTTGCACTTTAGAACCTGGCATAGCAGGAGCAGAGTGCTGCAGGAACTTGCTGAGTAAGCACACAGGAACAAGAAGCAAAAGTCTCTCCTTGCGCTCTACTGACAAAATTAACATGCCAGCAAATTAACAAAGGGAAAGTTTTTGTTTTTTTTTTAATAAATTTATTTATTTATTTATTTTTGGCTGTGTTGGGTCTTCGTTTCTGTGCGAGGGCTTTCTCTAGTTGTGGCAAGCGGGGGCCACTCTTCATCGCTGTGCGCGGGCCTCTCACTATCGTGGTCTCTCTTGTTGCGGAGCACAGGTTCCAGACGCACAGGCTCAGTAGCTGTGGCTCACGGGCCTAGTTGCTCCGTGGCATGTGAGATCTTCCCAGACCAGGGATCGAACCCATGTCCCCTGCATTAGCAGGCAGATTCTCAACCACTGCGCCACCAGGGAAGCCCCAAAGGGAAAGTTTTTAAAGTGCCCAGATACATTTACACAGAGCAAGCAGAAAGGATGACTTTGGAACCAAGAGGCAATAAAGTTCAGCACAGAGTTCTGTCACATTTAATACTAACTAGCCAATATTCCCATCCAGAACAAAGCCCCTCACTGAGGACAAAACTGTTGGAAATAGAATCCAGACTGAGCCGCAGGGACAGAGACAATAGAGACAAAGGGAAGAGAAGGTTCAGGTACAAGGCATGGGGAGGAGGAGGTGAGCCGGGACATCAAAGAAAGTGTGCCATCTTTTTGAGCACTCCATGAAGACAACAGAAGAGAGCTATAAAGTGTGATGTTAGAAAGCTATCTTGATCCACTGTCACAAAAATTGATTACATAAAAATGAACAACATAAAAGGATCAAGAGAATAAGGAACAGAGTAACATTTCTACAGGCAATGCAAAGTACACCTGTGAGACGTGCACAAAACGGATAAGAACCATAACCTGTTATTTTAAAAATTGAACAAATGGTACAAGAACGACATAACCAGAAAATTTCACAGAGCTAGAACTTGGGAAAGAAGTAATAAAAGATTTCAGAAAAATGAAGACTAAACAAGAAAGAGCACAAGACAATAAACACTAGTGTTTTTCAAGATTTAGACAAAGGCAGATTTTTAAATGAAGAAGAAGCAAATAGATTAAAATTAAGAATTGAAAAAAAAGATACAGAAATTTGGCAAAAAAAAATCCAAAAGATCTCCCCTGCAAATAATAATAATAATATAAAATAACAAAAACGAACAGCTTAAGTGCTAAAAAGTATAATTCAAGAATAATTTCATGAAATACAGTAAGACTTGAAACTACAAATTGAAAGGACAGCCAGAACAGCCAACACTTAGAAGAAAAATATCCTTCGGACATCCAGACATAAAGAACAAGTCACTTATAAAAGAAAGAAAATCAGACACAATTTGACAACAAAGCTGTATAACACAAGTCAATGGTGTAACAATTAGAATACTCAAGCAAAGAAAATGTGAGCCAAGGATTTTATACTCTGTCACACTTTATTCATCTAGAATTCTTTTGCCTTTACTATTCCATCCAGAAGAGTGTATTTACCTGTCCATATTCTGTCACAGATTTGTCCATTTGTATACTGAATTAATATTTCAGATTGTATCCGTGCTTGCTCTATGCTAGTGGGTCTCCTCTTGACAGGTTGAAAATATACACCTGCTGGGGCCCCACTTCTGGAGCGCTGCAGTCGAGTCTGTGCATCTTTCTATTTCTTGTTTAATGTCCCATGGTCATTTGTGCTGAAAAGCCATTTTCCTACTCTGTACCAGATTGTAAAGTTTGGGTTTGGGCACCAGTGTCATCCTCACACCCCCATACAATTCGTTATTAAGTCTGTTACTCTTAACACTTCTCGATCCTTCCCATCATCTCTTCCTCTACTCCTGTCGCCTTTGTACTTTCCTGTACTAGGAAACTGGTCTCCTCATAGTCTCCTAGTTGTTTATAGCCCTGAAATACATCCTTCAAGCTGCTACCAGACTTGTAAACTAATGGTTGGATCATGTTAACTCTGCATGAGAGATGGATTCCCATCCCTAAAGAATAAAATTCAACCTCCCTTAAAAATACTCCACAATCTGGCTCCTACCTACTTTGCCAGATATCTCTTTCCCCAAAGAAAGGTCCTCTCATTCCCTAGCACTAATGCTGAACTATTTGCAGATCTCTTTTTCATGTTTTTCCTGTCTTGGTGTTCATTCAGCATTCTGTTCCTGGAATCACCCATTTTCCAGCTTTGGAATTCATCATTAAGGACTCTTCTTAGTCTCCTCTAATGAAACCTTTTCTGATAGCACTTCTTTTTCTAGTGGAATTGACTATTCCTTCCTTAGTACTCCTTCTTCCCTAATGTGAATTTTTATCATAGTCCCTCTAATCTTTTTTTTTTTTTTTGATGTGGACCATTTTTAAAGTCTTTATTGAATTTGTTACAATATTGCTTCTGTTTTATGTTTTGGCTTTTTGGCCATGAGGCATGTGGGATCTTAGCTCCCTGACCAGGGATCAAACCCGCACCCCCTGCATTGGAAGGTGAGGTCTTAACCACTGGACTGCCAGGGAAGTCCCCCCATAACCTTTTATTATACTTACTTGTCTACAAGTTTATCTTTGTAGTAAGACTGTGACCCTTGTGGGGATAAGGATTCTTCTTAATTGTCTTAATTGCCTTTGTATTCCTAGCACATGGTGTGCCTCTGCCCTAAAGCAGTCTCATTAGAAATGCTATGAATACTCAAATTTCACTGACCAGATTATGCTCCTTAAATCTGAGAAAAGTGATTCACTTTCTTGTTCATTCAGCTTTCTGTGCCTCCTTAGTTGGCATACATATCCTACAGGAAGATGAGAACTCGCACACTTATTCTGTTTAAAAAAATTTTTTTTAATCCTCTTATATTAAAGGAAATGAAAGCCAAGAGAACCTGAGATTGATTTTGCATTTCAACATCGTCTGTTTATTTGTTAATTCTGAATACAGTGTTAGAGTGCTGCTGATATATAGTTATCAATAATTGGTAGGTTCCATGGTGAATGCTACTTTGCAAAAAGTGCTGAAATGATTAGTTTTCTGTATCAACCATTAATACCCCTTTTTTCCTAGCCTTCTTTGAATCCAGAAGCTGGCAAACAGAATCAGCCATGCAGACCTATTGGGACCCCTTCTGGAGTGTGGGGTAGGTAGATTTTGCCATTTTTAAAGGCACAACTTTAGATTTTTCTTAGCAGGGAGAGGAGAAAAAATTCTTTATCTGTTTTTTTATTTGTTTCTTTATCTCTGGTTTCTCATCTCATCAATTTGCACATGGTAACTAACTCTGCCTAACTCTTACTCTGCCCCCCAAAATACCATTGAGATGTAATGGTAGTAGAGTCAGAATACAGACAATTGAGAGCTTGTAGAGCCCTGAATTTGAAAGCAGATTTTAAGCAAAGGAAGAATAATATAATATGCTCATAAGAAGTAATTTTTAATGTTGCTAATTTGCTTATAACAATTAAATTGAATTTTAATGTATTACAGTTGTCTCCTTAATATTTGGAAGACATAACTATATTCTAACCATTCTTTCATATTACTAAATACTCTTCTAAAGTGTTCTTTGAAAGGCTAAATAATACCACGTCCCAGAGAACATTTTGTTCAACCAGGTTCCGTTAGCTGAGTGGGGTGTTGTTTTTGTTTTTGGCAGTTATCAGTGATGTTTGTTGTATAGGGCGGGGGAAACCTATAAATATACACATTTATATGTATATGTTTCTAATAACTAGCCTTATAAAAAGTTAGTAGACAAATCAGTGTATTTCAAACAAAACCTGATCCTGTGGCATTGGGATCTTTGGCATTTACAAATTGTACTCTCCTAGTTCCTACATTAGATATGTTCAGTAGCCAGGCATTTTATTAGGAAGGCTTTAGTGTATCTAAATACTGGGTTTGGATCTTGAGTTACAGGATTAAGGGCAATTGCTGTACCATTTCCCCTTTGTTAATGTATAGCTTTGCCCCAGTTTGCCTCATCAGAAGGTCCCATAGCAGACTCCTTTCTCCAATTTCCTCATCTCTCTGTGTTCTAATGCTGACAGGAGTAGCTACCCTTGGATATATTCTTGTTTGGTCTATGCCTGAGTGATCACACCGTGCATGAGACATGTTATACCCCTGAAAGACTTCTAACATCTTTGGGCTTTTTGGTTGATTATGAATTTAGAATCAAGTGTTTTCTTATGCTGCCTTTTTTCCTACGGTTCCTGGGTACTGTCACTTTTGAGAGTATCTGTTAAGTGCACACCAGGAAATGTTTGTCACTTAGTCTCAACTGTCAACTCTTTGTTCAAAGTGAGGCCTTTGTTTGAACTATGCTTCATGTTAACCAATAGGTTTGACATTCTTTTGTCTCTCCACTATTGTATTTCACAGAAAACCCACCTAGTGCCAAGCAGCCCTCCAAAATGCTAGTCATCAAAAAAGTTTCCAAAGAAGATCCTGCTGCTGCCTTCTCTGCTGCATTCACCTCACCAGGATCTCACCATGCAAACGGAAACAAATTGTCAACCATGGTTCCAAGTGTCTATAAGAACCTGGTTCCTAAGCCTGTACCACCCCCATCCAAGGTATGATTTGGAATCGGTGTAAGAACCTTATACAGCAGAGGTGGGAGAATAAATAAAAAAATTTAGTAAATTTATTTTTTCCTGTTGAGTCACTCACCAGATATTCATTTGGTGCCATTAAGTTATACGTATAGTATTTTACTGTCTCCAAACTCTCTTCTGCTGCCAACTACATTTTTAGTAGGCCTCTCATACTCATTAGCTTCATCTCATAAACCTGCTTCCCTTGATTTGCTGTTTTCGTTAATAACACCAACATTCATCTGGTCACGTAGCTGAGTATCATGGCTGCTGCTTTCTTCCTCCTCCTTACTCATTCCCCTCTCCCAAGCAGTTATAAAATCCTCGTCAGTTTTTTCCTCTATGATATGCCCTTGTCATCTCACATTTACTGTTGTAGTGTACCCTTCTTTTTTTTTTTTTTTTTTTTTTTTTTTTTAATTTATTTATTTTTTGGCTGTGTTGGGTCTTCGTTGCTGTGCGCGGGCTTTCTCTAGTTGCGGCAAGCAGGGGCTACTCTTTGTTGCGGTGCACGGGCTTCTCATTGTGGTGGCTTCTCATTGCGGAGCACGGGCTCTAGGCGTGCGGGCTTCAGTAGTTGTGGCACGCGGGCTCAGTAGTGGTGGCACACGGGCTTAGCTGCTCCGTGGCATGTGGGATCTTCCCTGGACCAGGGCTTGAACCTGTGTCCCCTGCACTGGCAGGCGGATTCTTAACCACTGCGCCACCAGGGAAGTCCTAGTGTACCCTTCTATTTCCTCATTTCTCTATTTATCTTCCACAGAACTGCCAGAATGATTATCCTAAAACAGTTTGAATATATCACATCCCCTCCCGTTAAGTCCCTTTAGTGATTCCAAACCATCTGTATAGCAGGGGTTGGTAAACTTTATCTGTAAAGGGTCAGATGATAGGTATTTTAGGCTTTGTTGGTCACATATGACATATGGTCTTTTTGTAATATATTCTTTTTCTTTTTTTTTTTTCAACCCTTTAAAAATGTAAAAAACATTATTAGCTCATGGGCTATACAAAAATAGGCCTCAGGCCAGTTTTGGCCCAAGGGTCATGACTTAGCAACCCCTGATGTTATAATACGGTGTCCAGACTCCTGAGCACTGGTGTGTATAATTCTATATAGCCTAAGCCTAATCTGTCTTTTACTGCCCTTTCTTTTCTTACCTGGGAGATTTTCCTTCATGTTTATGTCATCCTCTCTGTGAATCCTTTTCTATCACATACATCTAAAGATCTAATTAAGCCTTGTATCTGGTTGAATAGCACTCTGTCTCTAATCACAATATTTATTGCATCTATTTCTTCATTTGGTTGTAATCTCCTTAAAGGCCTCAGGTCTTTTTCATATTTGTATCCCTAGCACCCTCACAAAAGCACACAATAATTGCTTGAATGAATTCCAGCCACTGTAAGGAAACAATTAGATTTACTGTGTTATTGCGAGAAAAAAACAGTGAGCATTAATTCACTTCTCTGTGTGTGCAAGCACTTGTTTGGTGCTTAAGAGCAACACAAAGTACAACATTGGTCCTCACCCTCCATGGGCTAAAAGTCTAATAGGGATGACAAGATATAACAATATAAGGTCATGTGATTGTGTATGAAATAAAATAACAACAAATCCTAAAAACAAATCTTAAACAGATTTGGAATAACTAAATTAATGAAACACTATTTATTTATTTACACAGTTCAGAGGAGCAAGGTTCAGCTTAGACTATGACCATCAAGGGAAATTTTACTGAAAAACTAATTTGAACAGATCTTTGGAGGATGGTCCAGATTTGGATAGTCAGGGAAAGTCTGGAGAGTATTACAGATTAGAAGAGGTGGTTAAATAAAATGTTCTGAAAATAGAAAACACTGGGCATATATGAGGGATAGGGAATGAACCATTCTGATTACCTGGTAGCACTGGAAAAATATCAGGACTGAGGGTCATTATCCTAGTGTTAATGAAGCTTTCAGGGTAGATAAGATCTCTGAGGGAAAGAGGATAGAAGAAGAGTAAAGAATGGGACAATAAGACTTGGGGAAATACTTAATATTTCATAAATATTAGGAAAATAACAACATAGTCAACAGGATTAAGAAATTGTAATTCCGACATAGAAAAAATCGTGTGCTATCACACATCTGGGTGGGTGAATTTAAGATGGCAGCCGGGGTTGTCAGCACTTGTCAGTTGCTGCCAATAGGTTGAGGGAAATAACTGAAAAGAGGGGATTTGGACCTTAGCAGTTGGAAAGTTTTTGGTGACCTTTGAGTTGAGGTTTTAGGAGAGTAGTGTAAGGCTGAAAAACAAGATTTCAGAGGATTCTGGAATTATGTGAGTGGAAGTGGAGGTAGTGGCACCTTTGAGACTTGACAGTAAAAGGAAACAGAATATAGGTGGTGGTAAAGTTAAGTGAAAGGGTGAAGAAAATCTGTAGGAAGAAGTCGCTGGGGACAACTTGAAATATACTTGAAAGGTCATTAAAGGATCATGGCCCAAGAAGAAATGAATGGGAATAAACTGATTGACAAGTGGACTTATTTTTGAAAGGGGTTTAGGATACTTGTTCCTCTGATGTAGAAGGAAAAGAATATGAATTCAGTCAAGAGAGCAACTCCTATAAAGAAAGAAACTGTAGCATGGAAATTAACAGCAGGGCTTTGAAGTAGACAGATGTGACACTTTGCTCCTTCTTTGTGATACAACCCTGGACAAGTTTCTAACATTCTGAGTCTCAATTTCATCATATAAAATGGAGGTAGTAGTGCCTGTCTTTTAAGGGTTTTTTGAGGAGTAAATGAGGTACTTGTAAGTGGTAATAAATGGTGGCTATTATTATCAGCATGGCAGCATACCTTTTGTTTGTTCCATTCCTTTAGAGTTTATAAAGTTTTCGTAAGTGTTAACTTCATGTGAAATGTCTGCAAGCATTCTGTTAGGCAATAGAAGAAGAGTATAATAATGAGTGAGACAAAGTCATATCCTCAAGGATCTTAGAAGTCTTTTGGGGGAGAAGAAGTGACAAGGATAAAAGTCATAACACAGAGCTTAAGATCAGTTTAGCCCTGTTGTGTAGAACTGAGTTGAGGATAGAATGAAGATAGGAAAACTAATGTAAAGTCTGCTGTTAACTATCCTTGCAAAAGGTAGTGAAGCCTGAACAGGGATGATGCAAGTGAGCAGAGAAGGGAGGTGGTGATGGCACACAGTGGGAAGCAAATCAGAGGAGGAAAACAGGACACTGAGCATTCATCCCCAGGAAACTGGGATAACTGTGGCACCATTTCACTGAAGTTAGAGAAGAGAGAAAGCAGAGTTTTCAGGAAAAGTTGATGAGAGTGGTTCTGGGACCCTTGAATGTGAGATGTTAGAGGAAAGCAGAGATGAGATAACTAGTAGGCAGATGTAGATTTATCCATTCATTCATTTTCTCTACGCATTCAACAGTTATTAAACATCGAGTATTTGTGTCTTTAAAAGCTGTATGCCACTAGAGTCAGAAAAATAATCTCAAAGAGTTGCTGTCCAGTAAAGAGACACATATAAAAAATAATTGTACTGCCCTGCCTGGAGAGGGTCCTCAGAGCCTTTACAGATGAGGTCATATTTGAACTGGGTTTTTTTGTTTGTTTGTTTTAATTTTATGTATGTATGTATGTATGTATGTATTTATTTATTTATTTTTGGCTGTGTTGGGTCTTCATTTCTGTGTGAGGGCTTTCTCTAGTTGCGGCGAGCGCGGGCCACTCTTCATCGCGGTGTGCAGGCCTCTCACTGTCGCGGCCTCTCTTGTTGCGGAGCACAAGCTCCAGATGTGCAGGCTCAGTAGTTGTGGCTCACGGGCCTAGTTGCTCCGTGGCATGTGGGATCTTCCCAGACCAGGGCTCAAACCCGTGTCCCTTGCATTGGCAGGCAGATTCTCAACCACTGCGCCACCAGGGAAGTCCTGAACTGGGTTTTGAAGCGGCAAAGGAAAGAGAACTACCGTTCGTTGACATCTTACTATGTTCCAGGACATTCACTAGGCCTTTTACGTATAACATTTACCTTAATCCTAGGATGTAGAAAATTATGTCATATATGAGGTTACATTGCTAATAAAATTATGGAGTTTGGGACTCTAAAACTAGGTTTGTCTAACTTCAACTAGGGCTCTTTCCACTGCCCCAGAATGCTCCCCATCTTGAAGGATAAAAAGGAGAGAGGAGGATGAGAATTCTAGTTTTAGAGTCAGACTTCATGCCACTCTAAGTACTTGGAATATAGTACTGACGTATCCTAACTAGTCAACAAATGGTAGTTTTAAAACAGTAGGAGAGGGACTTCCCTGGTGGTCCAGTGGTTGGGAATCCGCCTTCCAATGCAGGGGATGCGGGTTTGATCCATGGTCAGGGAACTAAGATCCCACATGCCACGGGGCAACTAAGCCCACGCGCAGCAACTAGAGAGAAGCCTGCGCGCCGCAACGAAGACCCAGAGCAGCCAAAAGAAAAAAAAAGAAAAAAAAACCAGTAGGAGTTTGTTAGGGAGCAAGTAGGTGGGGCATTCCAGGCAGAGGAACTATTTGTTACCAAAAAAGCGGGGGGGTGGCTTCCTTGGTGCGCAGTGGTTAAGAATCCGCCTGCCAATGCAGGGGACACGGGTTCGAGCCCTGGTCTGGGAAGATCCCACATGCCACGGAGCAACAAAGCCTGTGCGCCAGAACTGAGCCTGCACTCTAGAGCCTGCGAGCCACGACTACTGAGCCCGCGTGCCACAACTACTGAAACTCGCATGCCTAGAGCCCGTGCTCCGCAACAGGAGAAGCCACTGCAGTGAGAAGCCCGCGCACTGCACCGAAGAGTAGCCCCCGCTCACCGCAGCTAGAGAAAGCCCACGCGCAGCAATGAAGACCCAGTACAGCCAAAAATAAATAAAATAAAATTAATTTAAAAAAAAAAAAAGGAGGCAAAACATGCCATGTCTGGGAAAAGACAAGTGGATGGCTGGTAGTTGGGAAGTGGTGGGGAGAAGTAAGGCTAAAGCCAAATGTTGGAGGTCTTTATAAAAAGCTCAGGTGAGAGTTTAGGGGTCATATTAGCTCCATGATTTTAACAATTTGATTAAACAATTACAAATAACTAGTTTTTCTAATGAAGTTCACCTAGGAACAGATGGCAGTAGAAGAGCACTGAGTATGCCTGCCTCCACTGAATAGACTGAAAGGAATTCAGGAGGCGAGAAGAGAATGAAGCATCAGGGAATTGAGAAGGGAAAGAGGGACAGGTTCAGAAAAGATAGGTAACAAGTAATCGCTTCTTCTACAAAAACAGATTTTTTAAAGCTGGCCATTGAATGTAATATGAAGACAAGATTTTTGCTTATTTGTTGAAAGAGCTGTTTCATTAAAATGGGGATAGAGTTGAGTGTTGCAGGGAATTAAATAGTAAGAATGAACAAGTGAAAGCAGATACTGACTTATGCAGAAAAGTTTGGAAATAAAAGGATTGTAGTAAAAGGGAAAATAATATCTTTGGTTTTTTTCCCCTTAGCTTCAGTAAGGTGGCTTAGCATGTTTGTAGATAAAATGGAAGAACTTACTAGAGAGAAGGAGAGTAAAGATACAAAGGAGAAATAATTGATAAATTCATAAAGGAATGAGAACAAATGGATGTAGAATGGTAGAAAGGGAGGGGGACCTATCAAAGGAACTTGAGATGCAAAGGAGAGAATTGGGGAGAATTTGGATCCAGTGACGACATTTTTTTTTTTTTTTATAACTTCATTTTATTTTTTAATTTATCTTTGGCTGCATCGGGTCTTCATTGCTGCACGTGGGCTTTCTCTAGTTGCAGCAAGTAGGGGCTACTCTTTGCGGTGCGCAGGCTTCTCATTGCAGTGGGTTCTCTTCTCGCGGAGCGCAGGCTCTAGGCGCGCGGGCTTCAGTAGTTGTGGCTCACGGGCTCTAGAGCACAGGCTCAGCAGTTGTGGCACACGGGCTTAGTTGCTCCATGGCATGTGGGATCTTCCCAGGCCAGGGATCGAACCCACGTACCCCGCATTGGCAGGCGGATTCTTAACCACTGCGCCACCAGGGAAGGCCCGGATCCAGTGACTTCTGGCGTCAGTCCAGTAGGAGAAGACAGGATCATTTGAGGTGGAGAGTTGAGGTTGATTTGGAGTTAGGAGAAAAGGAGAGGATATTTTAAAAAGAAAACAGCAGCTGATATATGATTCACTTTAGTGGATTCCTTTTTTTTCCTTCCTTTATTGATTGATTGAAGTGTGGTTGATGTACAATATATAAGTTACAGGTGTACAATATAGTGATTTCATAATTTTTAAAGGTTATACTCCATTATTCCTCCTGGTGTACAATATATCCTTGTAGCTTATTTTATACATAATGGTTTGTGCCTCACCTTAGTGGATTTCTACGTATATAATTCCTCTAATAAAGGGGGTACAGGGCATAATGGTTTTCTCTAGTGAGCAGCCAAACACTATATAATATAGTGTTTGAATTACTGAAAATTAAGTTTGAATAAAGCTGGACAGAGATGTTAGTATCCTGTTGCACATAACACTGTCTGGTAAAACTATTGTACTACGTACTACTGTATCGTACTCACCTGTTTCTGCGCCCTGAGGTGGCAATATTAAAAGAAAGACAAGGCATCTGGTGACCTTCTGCAACTCTGGGAAACTATTGTCTTTGATATTTAGCCTGAATAAGCAGCCATGTTTATATTTTCATCAGTGCAAGAAAAAAATTAATTTCCATTCCAGTTAGGTCGTTGTCTCTTTTATCTGCGGGCATGCTCTTTTTGGAGGCATTGTGGAAAACAATATTGTATCCTAGTTGAGTAACCTTGGACAAATTACATAGCTTTCTTAATGTTAGTGTAATTCTCTGTAAAAACTTGACATAATTATACCTGATTGGGTTAAGAATTAAATAAAATAGATCAGGCATCTGGTACATAGTAGATAACTCTGTTAAGTTTATTCCTTTCTTTAGCCTATAGTATCTTCTTTAATAACAAAGAAATCCTTTTCACTCAGACCCTTCCTTTGTCCTAGAGGTCTCTTGCTTCTAATTGTTTCATTTTGGTAAAACAGACTTTTTTACTTTCTTTAGCCTCACTCCATTGATGTGCCTCAGACAAGAGTGATTGACTCAGGAAAAATGGAGTATTCCATTTACACTATGCTGCCATCATAGTTGGGGTCAGGGCCAGAGTGACAGAATGGGCCCAGACCCCACAAGGCCGAGCAAAAGAAGGGCCTCTGGACTAAATCAGGATTGTCCAGCCATTTATATTGCCCACCCTGGCCTGTAACTAGCCTCCTGCCATCAGTGTTCCTAGAAAACATCATTTTTCTGATATGCTCTTTGGAGGCAGGGGTGGAGGGTTGTCAGGATTACATCAGAGGTTAACAGCACACTATAAAAGAAAACATTTGGGGGGGTCAAATAAGTTTAGAAAATGCTGTGTAGTGTATCTGCCTCTCAATTCACATATATAGTTAAGTGCTTTGAGAAACAGCACAGTAAAAGAAACCTGTTGTTGAACTATATTCAGCCTAGCATCTCCCAGGCTTATTGGACTAGGGCTCTGTTTTTGAGAAATACCTGTTAATATCCCATGGCTTTTCTGATTCCTGTCTGCCTTTTTCCTTCAAGGTTATATACCTCCCAATCGTGTTGAGACAGGTAAACTCTTGGAATTCATGTTTGCACACAACATTTCACTCTTTATGATCTTACAGGCTGAGCTTCTGTCTGCATGCTGTTCTGACTGATTTGTTCTTTCTTCCCATGTAGCCCAGTGCGTGGAAAGCTAACAGAATGGAACACAAATCAGGATCCCTTTCCTCTAGCCGGGAGTCTGCTTTTACCAGTCCAATCTCTGTTACCAAACCAGTAGTACTGGCTGGTGGTATAGTTTTAAGCTCTCCCAAAGAGGTGAGTGAGAATAAAGCTAAGCAGCCTTTTCTAAAGTTGCCATTTCCCATTTACTTAAACTGAGGTAAGTGTTGTGACATGTACAGCTCTAACTCCATTTCCTTTGTAGTTATGCTTAGCTCAAAGTCATTTTTTTACTGGTGATTCCCATTAGCATCCAAAGATGGGCAGTAGCTGGGTGGGGTCATTGCCCTTTGGTAAACCAGGGTTGGCCTGTGTTTGACTGGCGTTATGCTGGCGTCTGGAGAAAGATCGGAGAGGTGCTATTTAAACCATCTGGTTTTAACTGTAAGAACTCTGCAGAGCTGAAGTCTGTTTAAATGAAAAGGATAGTTTATTTTTGGTAAAAGAGTGATAAATAGGCTACGAGATTCTGGAAAGCAGTACCATGTAGAAGTGGCCTAGAGAATCCCAGTACTTACTCTTTGCTGTCAAGAGCAACCTATTTGTGGTATTTGCCCAGAGCCCCGCCAGCACCACTCCTCCAATTGAGATCAGCTCCTCTCGTCTGACCAAGTTGACCCGCCGAACTACTGACAGGAAGAGCGAGTTCCTGAAGACTCTGAAGGATGACCGGAATGGAGACTTCTCAGAGAGCAGAGACTGTGAGAAGCTGGAGGATGTAAGAGCAAAGGGTTTTTCTGGGGCAACATAAGTGTTTTTCTATGTTATACATGTACTTTTTGTTCTTAAGGGAGAAAGATGTGGTACATTTTTTAAATGACAGAGATTTGTCTGGAGGAGTAACAGTCTGTGATAAAGTGAGTTCAGTTCTTTGTTCAGCATATTTCAAATTAGGGCTCATTTCAATGATAGCTGCCTTGGGACTTAGTGCTCTTAAACAGGGCAGCACTGCCTAAGCCTTGAATTGGAGTTGGTAAATTATAGAAGCTTTTTTAAGGATTATATATATGTGTAATATTATATATATATAAAATATAATAATATATAGTATATTATAATGTAATATAAATATAGTATATATTTATATATATATTTATATATATGTGTGTGTGTATATATATATATTAATATTTATTTATTTATTTTGGCTGCTCCAGGTCTTAGTTGTGGTATGCAAACTCTTAGTTGCAGCATGCAGACTTCTTAGTTGCGGCATGCATGCAGGATCTAGTTCCCTGACCGGGGATTGAACCCGGGCCCCCTGCATTGGGAGCACGGAGTCTTACCCATGGGACCACCAGGGAAGTCCCTTTAAGGATTATATTTAATTCTAATATAAGAAAATCTGACGAACAGAACCGTAAAACAAGAGGGTTTCTTTTTGGTATCCTGCAACAGGAAGGTTAGAGTTCCCTGTCCAAGAGGGTAATGGCAGCTCATTCGTATTATCAGGAAACTTGTAAGTTTTGGTCGCCTTGGAACTAGGGTAGTTGTGCTCCCGTCCACATTCTAGTTAGGGAAAGGACAGAGCCAAAAACCTGAAAAGGGATGTCTGTCCCTTTTTTAAATGCTTTCTTAAAAGCCACCCCTGCAATTTCCACTTACATTTTATTGGCCAACTGTCAAATAGCCACTCCTAGCTGCAAGGGAGCCTAGGAAAGTGAACTTTTTAAAAGCTGAGCGCATTGGTTCCTTAGTCCAAATCAGTAAAGAAGAATAGAAAATTGATATTGCATAGGCATCTAGTAGCTTCTGCCACAGTTGACATAACCTGAAGTTAAGATGGTAGCCAGTTAGTATTCTTTGGAAATCTTATTAGCAAGTTCTCATTTTTAAGTGGGAAAAAACTATTGGCTGAGATCCTCTTCTAGAAAGCATTTTCCTGGGTTCTGACTTCTTAATCTCTTAGATTGCTTATCTTGCCCCAAAGGAGTATTAAACCAAATATGTCCTTCCTTTCCTTATTGCAGTCAGAGGACAACAGCACACCTGAACCAAAAGAAAATGGAGAGGAAAGCTGTCATCAGAATGGTCTTGCTCTCCCCGTAGAAGACGAAGGGGAGGTCCTCTCTCACTCTTTGGAAGCAGAGCACAGGTAAGTGAGGATCAGATCACAAGGCATGCTGTGTATGGCCTACAAGGAGTTTCAACATACTTAAGACATTTCAGAGTCCAGTACAGAGAGAAGTGCCCCCAGCACCACACCTTGTTCTCTCTGTGTGCCGCAGGTTGGCCTGTTGCCCACCGGGTATTCCTTTACAGACTCAGCTAGCGTTTTCACACCCTCCTCTCCAAGGCTTTCTTGTAGTTTAGTTTCAGGCTCAGTTTAAGGCTCCGAGTGGAAGGGGTGGGGTGGGGTGAGACCTGTTTCCTGGTGCTGTTGTGGTGGCCCCTTGGCCCCTCCTGGCCCAAGTGAGCAGTTACCACAAGACCCCTTTAAGGGGCCTTGGGATTCATGAGGCCTGAAGGTAATGGAGCTTGTTCTTTAAATGAGGGCCTTGAACACAGAGCCAGCCAAGCTGTGTGGGCAACTGGATGGCAGATGGGGCCTGCCAAGTACCTTCCTGAAAAGGGGCTCCTGTCCAGAGGAACTTTAAAAGGGGTCAACAAGATCACAAGGTTATGGAGTCCACAATGCCATGAAATTAAAAGAGAACTTAGGTACATGTGGCTATGTGCTAATTTGCTCACAGGAGACAAAGTGAGATTTCTTCTGTTTCGTCTGTGGGATAGTTTGACTCTATACTGCTACTTCTACCGTCCCTTCTCTATAGCTCTTATGCTCTCCAAAGAGCAACTACGGAGATCCTCCATCTAATTCCAAGCACCTAAGTAGTCATAATTAAAGCTTATCCCACTGGGAAGAAAAGAAAAACCCAAGTTTCTTCTCTAACATCTAAGTGGGTACCATTGCCCCTGGGCTGGGAAGTTGTGGACTTCTCACTTAACGCTTAAAGGTATATTTTCTTTGCCTGACCTGCCTCCACCAGGTTATTGAAAGCGATGGGATGGCAGGAGTATCCTGAAAATGATGAGAATTGCCTTCCCCTCACAGAGGATGAGCTCAAAGAGTTCCACATGAAGACAGAGGAGGTATGTCATAAACTTTTGCTGGAGACCAGTTAATGACTAGGAGAGAAAGGAGTTAGGACAATCATTGCCCTTAGGAAGCCCCAGTTTAGGGTGTGAGGAAGACCTTGAAAAAGAAAAGTTACTTAATAAGTTGCCGTTGTAGAAATATGGAGGAGCATCTCATTCTGCCCAGGCCAGTGGTGGACACAAAAACCAGGTCAGTAGTTAGCAGATTTCAGAAAGCAGTATGTTATTTCATCCTGGAAGCTCTAACTCCTTATCAGAACCACAAGGCTGTATTCCCAAGGTTATGGGCTGAGCCCTTGGTCTGTGGCTAAGCAGGCTAACCCTCTGCTTCCAGCGCTGTGGTTTACCTCTGGTACTCCAGCCAGAGCCAAGAAGCCAAATAGCCTATCTGAATTTCTTCAACAGATGCCTGGATTCTTTCTCTGAGTAAAACACTGCCAGGTCTCCACAACCTTCATGAAACTTACGTTCTGGTGGTATATATTTAAAGCATAAATAACAATGGTGTTAAAATCCTATAAAGAAAAGTATAGGTTGACATAAAGACTTTGCTACTCAGAACTCTGTTCCCCTGTCATTGCCATCACCTGAGAACTTGTCGAAATAGGAAATCTCAAACTGTACCCCAGACATATTGAATCAGTGTGCATTTTGAAGAGATCCTTAGGTGATTTCATTGGCACATTACAGTTTGAAAAGCACTGCTGTAAGAAATCTTCAGTCTCTTAGAAGGGTCCCCCTTTACATTCTGCCTAGAATTGAATTGAGGCCTGGCCTTTCCCAGGTCCCATGGGCCAGTGTAGTTACTGATAGTTGTCTTTTTCTTTCTTTCCCATGCCAACCACAGCTGAGAAGAAATGGCTTTGGGAAGAATGGCTTCTTGCAGAGCCGAAGTTCTAGCCTATTCTCCCCTTGGAGAAACACTTACAAAGCAGAGTTTGAGGACTCAGACACGGAAACAAGTAGCAGTGAAACATCTGATGACGATGCCTGGAAGTAGGCATATAAATGCTTACTGTTAAATCTGACCCAGTAAACTCAGCTTGTGTGTTTAGGGGTTATACAGAAGAAATCGTTCTTTTCCTTTTCCTTTTCTTATGTTGTTGTTGAATACTTCATGCACAAGGGAAATAATCATATCCCAAAGAGAGAGCGAGCGATTGGCTTGTTAAGCTTTTGTTGTTGTTCTTCCCTGTTATCTGCTTAATAGAACTTCGTGTGGTGGGAAAGATTTTTAAAACACACACACATACACACAGTGTATATGGGGCGATGCACAGGTGGAAGCTGGCAGGGCAGAGAGGAGGAGACACTGGTCTGCAGCAGCAGCTTCTACTACCAGCCCTTGGGGCACTCACCCCTGTGCTCAAGCAATCATTGTCAATGACAAAGTGACTATTGAAGTTATAATTGTATTAAATTAATGCTAATAATTTGGATATTTTATTTTATTTCTGGCTGCTCGGGTAACATTAGCCCTTAACCCAGCATATATGGTTTTTTCACTTTTTTTTTTTTTTCTTTCTGGGTACAGCTGTAAAATATTTGGATATAGGAAATGTTGTGTTATTCTTGCAGCCTTGATATTCAGGGTGGATTGTAAAATATACATTTTTGTGAGATTTCAAAGATTAAGATTATTTTGATAACATTATTTACAGATTTAAAAGATGTGGTTATCACAAGTCTGTTGAGGGGGAAAACTACTGCATAAAATAACTAACTTGGAATAAATATTTTGCATCAGTTTGGATTGTCTTGTGTAAGAAGTATATTTTCTTTAAAATTAGATGAGTGGATTCTTTTTTAGGGGAAATACTACTTTTAGAGGTCTGAGGGAAAAAAAAAAATCTGAATTCAGACACACCTGTTTCTCCTTTTAGCAGATATGTTTTTGATGCAGAAAAACCTGCGCAATAAACTACCAGTAATAAAATCAGAAACCCAGGTTTCCTTTCTGAAACTGTTTTTCAGTGCCCATGTATTTACCAGTGTTCCTACTTTAAGGAAGTCTGTGCCTCAATTTTTCTGCTAAATAAGAACATAGCGTGTCCCGGGCATTGTGCAAGGCCCTGGGAATGCAAGGAGCATCCAGCTCAGTAGGGTTACATAAAAAATGGAACCTTAGGCCAAGATCTGATGGACAATTAGAAGTTAAACTAAACAACAGATAACTGACACTGGCACTCTTCGGCCAGCCCTACAGCACATGGTCCCTAGTGGATATAGAGGCCCGAGATCATGCTGTAATGGGAGACAAGCAAAGGAGTAACAGGCCTGAACACTTGTTAGAAGGGTGAAACTAACTTGTAGTGTAGGCTCCAGAAGGGGTAGAGACTAGAGGTAGAGAAACCAGCATGATAATTGCTAGATTCTGAAGGCTAGGAAGGCAGAGACCTTATGTGCCATAACGTACTGTAGTCTCTCCTGCTAGTAGTATAAGCAGTCCACATGTGAACTGTGGAAATGGTGGTTGAGATAGAACAGAAAGAACTATATCATATTTCATTGAGTATATCTATTTTAAGACACTTTATGTACTAATAAGAAAACTTGACAGTTATGACACTCCATTAATTGTGAATCCTGATTTTAGTGTTAAAATATGAAAAAATGCATCATAGGATCAATGAAATACTATAAAATGAACTATAAACTGGAAATGAGAAGTAGGTTGACATAGAGATATCCTGTATGTTTGGTCTTCAGCTTGCCACTTAGTAGCTTTCTCAGAACAAATTTCTAAAAATGTACCTCTTTTCCACTTGGAATTGAGCTGGACAATTGAGATTACATACTTTGAAACACTTTGTAACCTGCTGCTAGTCATAGCTTGGCCTTAACATACCTGGGAGCGGGGGCACCACTACCTGCCTTGTTTAGAAACATGGGGCTAGGTCAGAGCTCCTGCGTCTGTTGGATTCATATATTTGGGGGGGGTGGCAGGGAAATCTGGTCAGCAGGAATGGGGCCTGTGTGGCCGCTGGCTAGTCCTGAGTGAAGAGCTACCTTTCTGTATTTGATTCCCTCTTCTGATTCATTGTGTTTTCCCAGAACTTTCATTCCTTCGGCTGTGTTGATTATCTTGGGGGGGGGCGGCAGGGCGGTGCCTAGGGGCAGGAACTAGGAGTTAGGGAGCCTTGGTGTGACTTGGTTATGCAAAAGATGTTACTTCCAGAGAGGCACCGTGCAAGGAAAAGCTTTTAGTCTACGGGAAAGACATGGTTTCCAGGCAGAATGCCTCCTCTCTCAGGTATTCCTTGGAATGGAGAATGACACTAACTTGGGTTACGTCCAGTTGGGCAAAACTAGAACGAACAAGATGACACCTCCCTGCCAGAGGCTATTAAATAACCAAGACGGAGTATGTGATATGGGCTCAGCTAGTTTAGGAGGCAGCTCTTTGCTCCCCTTTATTAATATAGGCAAGAAAACCAAGGTGTGGTGTTAGAGACTTGCCCATACTCATGCAATGAGGTGGAACAGATTTCATGACATCTTTTTCAAGCCAGGGGCTCCTCCCTAAGGTGACCAAGCCTTCCCGCTCACTCTCCAGACCTGCCCAGACCTGAGGTTGTTGCCCAGGGAGCTTTAGCTCCTCCCCAAACATAAACTTGACCCGGTAAACCTGGCCTTTCCTCTCTGCCTTTGGCTGTTTCATCCTCCTTTCCCTTTCCTCTGCCCCTCTGTCCTGTCTTCTGCAGGTCTTGGCTGGTATCAGGAAAGGAGTCCCATCCCATGGCCTCCCACTCCAGGGAACCAGGGCTCCTGCCCTGTGGGTCCTGTGACATGGTTTTCCGTTCCTGGGCCCTGCTGGCCACCCACACTCAGCGCTTCTGCATTGGCCGTCAGCCCCGGGAGCTGACAGTTGGAGAACAGCCCCCAATAGCCACTGAACCACGGGTACCCAGGGTAAGGGCCTCCTCCATGGCCATGAGAGGGTACTGAAGTGATTGCAACTCTCAGAGGATTCCTCACCCCACACCCTGTACCCAGGTTGTGCCACAAGAACACCAGGGCCTCCCAGACCAGGAGGCCAGCAAATCGGCTCTGAAGAGGCTAACAGATGAGGTACACCTGGATTTCCCCACTGAGCATCCCCCCCAAACCTATAGATCACGTGTGGGTCAGATTACCCCAACATAGAGATTGCGGGTTACTGTTACCTCCAGGTGCAGCGGCTGCGGCTGTATCTGCAGGAAATGCGACCCAGCATAACAGAGGTCCCCAGCGGGTCACAGGGGCCCTGGAGGCGGTCAGAGGCACCGACTCAGGGTCCCAACTACGAGGCTGCTGGGAGCCCCGGCGAGCGGCTGCGGGCGCTGCACCGGACTCGCGCAAGGCGGTTGGCAGAGATCAAGGCACAGAGCTGTGCCCTCGAGCGACGCGGCGAGGGTAAGGGAAAAGAGGGGGACAAGGGCCCACCCTCCCCCTTGGCTTGAGGTCGCCCGACCCGTTCTGATTTGATCTCTTACCCCCTCAGAACTGAGCCGGCACCTCCAAGGTTTGGCTTGGACCCGGGACGGGAAATCACGCATATTCAGCCTGGAGCGGGAGCTCCGAGAACTCCGGGCAGAGGCCGGGCGAACGCGGGGTGCTCTAGAGGAGTTAGGGGCGCACGTTCAGCAACTACAGGCCAACCCCGGGTGAGGCCGACGAGCCGGATCCCAGGAGTTCCGAGTCACCGGCTGGCGGAGGGGCGGGGCCGGAGCGGGGGGGCGGGGCCTGGCCCGGCTGGACGCGCGAGGTATGCGCCCGGTCGCGGCTGGAAGGCCGCGCGAGTGAGGTCGGGAAGGGGCGGCGCTGCCGGAGGCCCTGGGTCTAGGTTCTTGATTCCGCCCCCGCGCCGGCCGTCCTCCACCCCAGGACCCGGCTGAACGCCTTAAGAGAGGCAGAACTCTGTGGTCCAGTGCTACAGGCAAACCCAGGGACTCTGGCTGCGGAGATCGGGTAAGATCCGAGCCCCGAGGCGGGCACGGGGCAAAGCGCTGATCGATCCGGGAAAAACGCTTCTGCCTTCTTGTCCCCTACTCCCTAGGGCCCTGCGTGAGGCCTACATTCGAGGCGGGGGCCGGGACACCGGCGTTCTGGGCTGGATATGGCAGTTACAAGTGGAGGCGTCAGCTCTGGAGCTTCGGCGGTCGCGGACCCGCAGGGGTGAACATGAGGGGGCCAGCCAGGAGGGCCTTAGCCCTGGGGAGAGAAAAGGGCGATGAGGGAGGACGTCTTTGGCTTGGGAACCACTTGAGCAAAAACCCGAGGTAGAACACCTGTCTTGGCGGGGGTGCCTGGAATGTTAGCCGACAAGTCCAGCCTTGTCCAGAGAGTCCTAAGGCTGGAGAGCTGCTCAGAGCAGCTGGTCACCAGTTGTCAGAGGTGACAGGTCAAACTTGTTCAATCGCAGGAAGACAGGCAGGTGCCGCATTCAAGGAGCTTCTAGCAGTGGAGGCTGAAAATCGGCGCCTGGAGGCAGAAATCCTGGCTTTGCAGACGCAGAGGGGTGCAGGCCGGGTGCCCTGGGGTCAGTGAGCACCCAATTCCACCCCGCCTAGCCCTCGCCAGCAGGCCAGGCTCAGAGGAAGGGGTTAGAGGCACCATGCACGGGGAATAAGACCTGTGTCTGAGCCCCATCAGTCCGTGTCCATGCCGATCTCCAGGTGTCTGTTTGGCTCTTGGGGGAGGGGTACCGCAGCCCAGTTACTTGCCGCGTCCTGCTCAAGGGCGCCCTACTCTTCCCCTGCACCTAGGGCACGAGGAGCCGAGACTTGTGGTCAATCCCAGCCCATGCCTGAGGAGGGAAGATCCCCCAAGGCTCCCGCCTCCAGTGGCTCTCCCGCTGCCGCCGCTTCCACACTCCACAGGCATCCTATTCTTGGGTGGCGCTGAAAAGGCTGTGAGGACCCAGGGGTTGGGACAGGGGCAGTTCTGCTCTGTGTGGTTGGGGGAGCATAGAACACCTAGGAGGCTTTCTGGAGGAATTGACTCTTCCCCTGCAGTCGCAGCTTTCTGGAACCATGACCAGGAACCTGGGCCTGGATCCACACTTCCTCCTGCCCACAACTGACGTTCTGGGCCCTGCACCCTACGACCCTGGGTGAGGCCTGCTCCCTCCTTTGACATCCTCTGTGACTTGGTCACCACTGCTGGTTAAGGAGACCCACTAGGGCCAGCTAGGGTGGGGGGACTGGCTGGGGTTTGGGAGGGTGAGAGGACTTGGGTGTGTGTGCACTTAAGGCCTGTGTTTCCTAGGGCTGGCCTTGTCATTTTCTATGACTTCCTGCGGGGCCTTGAGGCTTCTTGGATTTGGGTGCAACTAATGACTGGCTTGGCCCGAGATGGACAGGATACAGGAGGGACCACAGCGTTGCCCCCAGCCCTTTGCTTGCCCCCACCTCCAGCTCCTGGGCCCATGGGCAACTGTGCCATCCTTGCCAGCAGGCAGCCTATACCCAGGTCAGTAGGTGGGGATTTATGATGTTGGCGCTTTTTGCCGCAATTGAGGCTTGTCCCTCATTCTGCTACATTTTCTCATCTGTATACAGGGCCACTGGCCCTGAGGGCCAAGTCCTAGGAAGGGAGCAGAGCCACTTCTGGCTCCTGACACCTGTTTTTGGTTGCTCTAGACTACCACCCTCACCATCAGTATCCTTGGTCTGTGAGCTGCAGGCCTGGCAGGGGCTGGCATGGGCTAAGGCACCACAGCCAAAAGCCTGGGCCTCACTGGTGCTATTTGACCGGGAGCAGAGGGTGCTAAGTGGTCGTTGGCGTCTCCCACTTCGGACCCTTCCTCTGGACCCCAGCCTTAGCCTTGGGCAGCTGAATGGGATTCCCCAGGTGAGTGTGGAGGATGGGGACTGGGTCCTCCACAGTACAGATGCAGTACCATTTCACCTCTTCCCAGGTAGGTCAGGCCGAGCTCTTTCTGCGGCTGGTGAATGCAAGAGATGCAGATGTCCAGACACTGGCAGAGATCAATCCAGCAAGTGCCCACGAGTACCAGTACCCACCTCTGGTAAGGGCCCAACTATAGCTGGGGACCTCACAGGTGTGGCTGATGTGGTTAATAACCAGCATTTGTTGACCACTATGTATGTGCCAACCCACTACTAAATGTTTTCTGTGGATTAACTCATGTGACTCTCACATATCCTATTAGGTATGTACTACTGTGTAAACAAATAAGAAAATCAGAGCACAAGGTTAACTTGGTTCACAGTAAGCAGTTGACTCTAAGGTGGTCTGATGCCAGAACCTGTGCTGTTAACCTCTACATAAACCTTTTGCTAAAGATCTACCTTCTCCTTGTTCCACAGGTGCCCAACTCATCTTCACTGGAGGCCAGCTCCCTGGCCCCAACAGCTGGCTTTGTTGACCCCCCTCCTCCTGAAGAACCCCACCAGCGGCAGAGTCAAGCACAGAGAGGGTTTGGGCCCTCAGCACAGCTTTGACCCACCCCCACTGGCTTTCTGAGTCCAGAAGAATGGGCGTATGAGTAGCTTCACAGGCACAGGACTGGGGCCTAGACTGAGGCCTGTTCTCCCATCTGCAGCTTTACTACTCCGTGTTCTGACAGAGGGTCTGGAAGGAAATAATACAGATGTGAACACATAACGTGAGCTCCAATCACAGCTCTACAACCTTCCACAAGTACTTGGCCTTTCTTATCCTTTTGTAAAAAAGACTGATGTGAGGATTAAACAGGTATGTCAGGTATTTACAGTATTGCCTGGCATATAAGAAAATTCTCTGAAAGGTGACTTCGAGACAGTCTTTCATCCAGCTAAAGGAACTTGATGAACTCATTCCTGTTTTTTTTGCTAAAGCATCTTACCGCCCACTTCTTTATCCAAATCCAAGCTTCTTCAGGACATCGTCCAGGAAGCCTTCCAGGTTCTCAAGCTCACCATGAAACAGGGAGCTCCTGTAGCCATATATACTTACAGAAAGACAACCCAGTCATGTTCCTCCCAAGTTGCCGGCAGCGGGGATGGTCACAAGTGAAACCTGAATTGTTATATTGGGCGTGGCCCCAGACCCCAGTGTCAGCCAAAGGTCAAAGGCCTGGTAGTCAAGAGCTCCCTCCACCTCCAACATTGGATATTCAAACCGCAGGTTCTAACCTGCTGTCTGTACAGTGCAGCAAAGTAGCCCTGTGAATGCTGGAATTACTAAACCCCTTAGGTAGTAGAGGGCAGGCACTGTTTGGAATTCAGATCCAAATACTGCCTGGTGTATAGCAATTCCTTAAAGGTCAGGTCAGAGGCAGCCGAGTCATGGGTCTCACACTAGCCCTGCACCCTGGACATCAGTGAGGGCCCAATGGGATGGCTTTAGTAACAGTGCCCTAAGCACCAGCACCCTTACGCTGGGCAGCCAGAATTGCTGAGCCATTATCCACCTTTCAACCCCACATCCCACTGAAACGCTCCAGGCAGCCCAGGATCCCACTTTAAGATCTTTAAACACAAGTCCAGAGACCAAGAGCTTTTTAGCATCTTTATTTAAGAAGTCAAAACTGTGGACAACTAACAATTCCAACTGTTGATATTTTGTTATAACAAATATAACTCAACCAGCCAGTTCTCCCCACAGATTCTTTCTTCCAACAACATCCAGAGTGTCCATCAGTCAATCACTCCCTTAGTCACTTTCAAACCAGAAAGCTCAATTTTCTACAGTTAGCACACCAGTTTCCTCAAGGATCACTCCCCGCTCCCCAGCCCCAAGTTTTCTTCAGTTCTTTTTTCCAGGACAGGATTATGGCCCCAGTTGGAGACAGGTGGATAAGACAGGTGCCACCTAAGGCCTGGCTTAGAAGCTGTTATCAGTTCACAGTCAAAGTCCATCAAACAGTATCAGCACCAAAGAGCAAGATCTTCACCATGTCTTTTATAGCCCCTGTCCAGGGAGAGCACCATTCAAAGTTCGCAAGACAGCTGGGTTCAGAGTATTTATGATGGAAAAAATATAGCACCATTGGAAGATAAGGGCCTACAGCCACACTTGATTTCATCACCTCCACATTAGACAGACAGGAATCTGGTTTAGAACTTCCAACACAGAGATCGGCACAGAGGAGGAAACAAAAACCCACAAAAACCTTTGGCCACCATATAAAACCCGGAGTGCTCCAAGGCACACATTTAGCCAATATTTAAGGGGGAAAAAAAAAAATCATCAAAGCCTCAACCTTTGCTTACAATCTTTATTGAAGTTATACAAAAAGAATCCCCCAAAAGTGAAAAAATACATTATATACAAAAACACTTTCCATTGGGAGGAAGGCTCTGCTCCCTCTCTTAACATGCAGTGCTTTCAACTGTAGCTCCAGCCTCCACTGTCCCCTCCACTGCTGCCCGGCTTTCAGCCTGATTCTCAGCCTGGAAGATAAACAGGGAGCCTGGGCATAAGTGACCCTACTTTAAGCCATTCTTTCTTACACAACTGAGCAGGCCTCAGTCAGAGGAAATAGACACAGGTCCCTTAAATTTTGCTTCGCTCTCTACACTAAAAGGGCAATGACCACAAGATATGAGGACATTTCCTAAATTCTCTGTAACAGGGCTGACAGAGCCAGTGTTCATATGTTAGAAAGAGGAGCAAAAAAAGACTGAATGGTCTTGCCAATTAAGTGTCTTCTCATACATTCATTAGAGTGGGACCGGTGGTATGTATATAGGTTCCATTTGTCAATGAGACGCCCTATATTTTGTAACCAAACTGTTTCCTGTATGACCTCATTGTTTTTATGAGGGTTGCACTCAAGTAATCCAAACAGGCTCAAGTTGGGGAACATGCACTTAGCAGGACTTGTTTCCCCAGGCCCTGACAACAAGGGGAAATGAGGCAAGTGTCCAAACCCTGCTTAACTGCCCACCTCCTCCTCCATGTTTTCCGAAACTTCAGTTCCACTGGAGACAGCATCCCCACTGCCTCCATTCACCTCCGGCTCTTGTTTGGCTTTCTTTGCATCATCTTTCCGGGGGCTCTCTTCCTCTGGTTTTCTCTAAAGATATAATTAATTGTGAAGGCTTCACAAGTGTGCTTAATGTTTTCAAAAGGACAACTGTAAAACAACTCCTTAACGCCCCCCTCTTCCCTATGGTGCAAAGATCCCAACACCAGGATTCACAGCTTTAAGGGTCTCCCTAGCCACAACCTGTCCTCTGCAGAAATAGATTGGTCTGCCCAAACATACCAAGTCAGCCTCTCTAATGGAAGAGTGGGGTGGGGATGAGGAATAGATCTGAACAGTAACCAACCGACAAATTTGAATTCCTACATTTGAGTCAGGAAACAAAGCAAGAGTTCAGGCTCTTCCACAAGAGAAAAAAATTACTGCAACAGGCAGAAGGCAGACTCACACAAGTTTAAGTATCAAGAGATCTGCTGCTGAATGAGTACTGTAAACCTGCCAGCTTCCCAAGATGGGCTGATCTGACCAGTCCTCCTCCTCACCTTTCCTGATAGCCCTTGGGCTAAAAACCAGGAAAGTTTTGCTAGAAGACATATTCACTCAAGACCGATCTTCATTCAAATCCTCGCCCGTTTTTGCAAAACGAATGTCTTATTGCACCTAGTATGAGGGGTGTTTATAGAAAAGGTAGTCCTCATGTGTCATTGGAGGGAGAAAAAAAATGCATAGTGAGAAGAAGACAGAAAAGAAATGACCACACATAGATTTACCTTCTTTCTGACAAGGTGAGAAATATCAGTCACACAATTTGATGAGGAAGCACCATCTGCTGGCTTTCTACAGGCGATCTGGCAATAAGAAACCTTTGTTAGCAATGTACTCCTAGACAAACACTGAGGTCTAATATTAAGTGACAAAAACCACCTGAATACCCACCATGGAGACTGAAGAGCCTCCTCCACTAGGAGTGAAACCTGAAGTAGAGCTCTCCACCTGTTTGAGAGATGACAAACCCAAGTGGGTCCCAGGATAAAGCCCACCGGGTCACCCACCTACAAGCAACTGTTTAAGACCTCAAATACTAGTGGCCACCATATAGTAGCAACATCACTCACCTCCTCTACTCATACCCGTGGTCACACATAGTAAGTAGCTGAGACAGAATTCAAACCCACACAGTCTGGCTCCAGAGCATATTGTCTTAAGCATTTTTACTATTTGAGAGAAACAGTATATGAGTTCTCACATTCCCTCTGACCTCCAACTCCCTGGAAACCAAGTCATAAGTAAAATTCCTAAGCAAATGGCACGCTAATACCATGATAAAGGGCCTTCAACAATATCGAATATACTATTATCAAAACTTTAAAAGGAAACCAAACGAACCAGAGTTGCTTTCAGAGCCAATTCAGCTACATTCCCACTACGCTGGGACTCCTTTGCATCTTCTATCTTCTCTCTAATTTCAGGTAGCAGCTCCTTCAGCTCCTCAATTTCTTTCTTATATTCAATAGGTGATCCTTCGGCCTCCTTCATATGCTCATTAAGTACAGCTAGGAAGAACAGGCTGAAGTGATCAGTAATAGATAACACAAAAGAAACCTTTTTTTTTTTAAACTGTCAATACTGGCTCCATCAAAATCACTGTGGAAACAGCTGATGCTTACTCACCCATTCTCTTCTCAATGACTTCAATAGATTTGCTGAACTGTGCCACTGCTTCATCATACTGAGAGTTGTACCCATAGGCCAAGCCCAGCTGGTAGTGGGTCTCTGCAAGGAGCCGATCATGGGCTTCCAGGTACTGCTCCTGCAGGTTTAGGCAAGCCTGGAACTCCTCCACAGCTTGGATGTAATTCTCTAACGAAGAGAAAAACAGCAAGCAAATGGACATTTAATATATAGTACTTCTAAAATTTCAGACCATGCTGCAGGAATGTGCTCCCATCTTATATTTCATTTTTCTTTGTAGCGTCTCCAGGACCCTTGACTAAAAACCATCAAAATGACTTTTAAAAACCTACTGAGGTGCTTCCCTGGTGGCGCAGTGGTTAAGAATCTGCCTGCCAATGCAGGGGACACGGGTTCGAGCCCTGGTCCGGGAAGATCCCACATGCCATGGAGCAACTAAGCCCGTGCGCCACAACTACTGAGCCCACGCTCTAGAGCCTGTGAGCCACAACTACTGAAGCCCGCGTGCCTAGAGCCCTTCTCCGCAACACGAGAAGCCACCGCAATGAGAAGCCCGCGCACCGCAACGAAGGGTGGCCCCCGCTCACCCCAACTAGAAAAAGCCGCGCACGGCAAGGAAGACCCAACACAGCCATAAATTAAAAAAAAAAAAAAAAAAAAACCCTACTGAGAAGGACTTCCCCGGCGGTCCAGTGGTTAGAACTCTGCACTCCCAATGCAGGGGGCACGGGTTCAATCCCTGGCTGGGGAACTAAGATCCCACATGCTGCACGATACAGCCAAAAAGAAAAAAAAACCAACCCTATTGAGAGACTTTCAGTTAGAGTACCATTTAAAAGACTGTTCGTTGTTCTAGGACCCATAGAGAACCCAAAAAACCTACTGTCCTTTTAAAGCTAATTGCCCACAATTTATGATCAATTGAGCTGGATTTTAAGGAATTAGAGGAAGATTAAGGCAGGGGCAAGGGATGTGTTAGAGAAGAGAGTAAAATGGAAAATGTATTACCAGATTCAACACTAACTTCTCCTAGTTTAAGATGTGCCTGTGCAGCATAAAGCTGAGCTTCTTTCGTGTCTTGCCTAAAAGAAGGAAAGATGGTCAGAAACCTTAATAGCATCTGTCGACCCCTAACTGCTTTCTGTTTTCAACCACCAAGCTCCCAACCTAAGCCTAGAAGCACCAAGAGTTTTACCTTTTAAAAATGATCTTTGCTAAATCCAGCATATCCCAGGCAAGCTCTAGGTTCCCAATCTCCTCTTCTTCATTTTCTTGAAGAGACTGAAGTATATCCAAATCATTAGTATTAGGCAGAAGTACAAGACAGGCATCATTTGATTAGTATAGCTTGGGGGCGTGGGATGGGGAGAGACTGACATAGGATTCAAAGTTTGTATTTTTCTCCCTAAACCTACAGAATGGACCCCTACAAAGTCTACCCCATATCACCTTATGTCAGTGATAGTTAGCAGTGATATGTTGGGTCATGTCCTAACTGACAGGACCCCCTGGGTTCAAATGGATCTGTCTATTCCCAGCATGAATAAAGGGTCCCCAATCCCTAACCAAGAAACAGCTACCTATAATAATCATGCCTACACTAGTAAACCAAAGTACCACAATAAGAAAGTAGACAATGATACTGAACAAATAGTTCACCTTGTTTTCAAGAATTGAATCATTTGGTGTTTCTTCAGCCTTGTCATTTTCTTTATCCTCCTCTTCTGAGCCCTCGGTTTCTGCAAGTAAAAATTCTTCAGTATTGAGAATACTAAGGATCTGACAAGTCAAAAATTCCAATAAACATCTGTCAAATAACCTATATTCTGAGGTAGGACAGGCCAGATACTAAGCCAAATCAGTTAACATCTGAACTGGATATAAATAATAAAAGCCAGTGGTTAACAGTCTAATTCAAGTCTAATCCAGACTTAGATTGTATAATCTTATAGTGTCTATGGTTCAGAGCTTCAGTGATCAACAGGCTGTGTTTCTCTTCTAAAAGTCAACCTGGACCGTTCAGATCAAAACAGATTAGCTGACTTTTATTCATGGGCTTAGAAGCTCCCATCTACTCAACCAGAATCAGTTGGAGGCCTCAGCCAGTATTCCTGGGGTCTTTAAGCCAATTGTCAGTTAATACTAATAAGGCCAAGAAAATACCAAAAGTTAAATTACTCCAGTCCATTCAAAGCAAGAATACTCAAGAGACTAGCTTTCCCACAACAGAACTGTGGAGGGAAAAGCATAGTCCTTACCAACTCTCACCAATGAGCATGCCACACACTCCAGCCAGCTCTAGCACGTACAGAATTTGAGTGAGCAGTACCATGTTAAAATTTCCAGCCATATCAACACCATATTTCACCATATTAACAAACACTCACAAGTTAACTGCCTGTTAAGGACAGGCTGCTGATAAATAGCTCTACACATCACTTAAGGTTCAAAATGTCAAGTGATTAACAAGTGAACCTTTGGGGGGTTCACAATTCATGAAATGCGTATAATGTGCCTATCTCTGCCATCTTTCCTTAAGCATTTAACACCAGCAGAAAAACTCAAATATTGTCTCCTAACTAAAAACTAGGCCTTAGAGCCATGAAGTCAGGTTAAAGGACTTTTATCTAACAATACTGCTTCAGGATGGGAATAGGCACAGAAAAGTCCTATAAGGACAAACTAAAGCCCTCTAAGAACCAGTTAAAGTTACAAGCTAATTACAGTTAACCTCTACAGCAAACAAATCCCGTTTTATCAAGTGCCTCCCTTTTCTCCTGTTGACTATGTAATTTGGTGCTTCTGAAATATAAATAAGTACCCACACCACCATACACCATTATCTTTCCATGCCCAAATTTCGAAGTGGTGTACTTAGTTCCCTGATGTTAGACTAGATGGGTGGTTTTACTGATTCTAACAATGAAGCCCATCCTCCACCAGAATATATGACAGGTGAAGCAGATCTTTGTATTTCTCACAATACTAAAAAAACCAAACGCCTTACCTTCCCAATTTGTAGGAAAATTTGACAAAATGTTGTTATTCTATATTCTTCTTACTTATCTGGTATCTGTTCCACTCATACCAAAATGCTAAAAGTTGACATCTAATTTGGCATAAAATATCTAGTTATTTGGAGTTTTACATCAAATTTTTAAACTAAAATTCTTATAATGGTCTGAGAAAAATATTGGTTTCTCTTGAGGAATCTGCACTACCTTCATGGAATGGTGGAGAGGGAGCTAGGTTAATGAGAAAGCCATTACTTTAAAATAACACTTTCCAACCTGGTAACCTGTACCCACATATTACTAGGAATGCAATGAAGGCCTCAGTAAAGAGATCTGTTAAAATATTTTCTAAGCTTCTTTGAAAATGGAGTCTTTTTTGTGGTATGCCATCCTTCAGAGAAAGGGAAACAATGTTTTATAACATACCATTTCTCTGATCTTGTAGCATCTTCAAAACAGTATGGGCAGAGAGTTGTGCAAACCAGAAGAATGACTCTCAAAGGCCAAGTAAAGGCAATCTGCTGATTCTCTGGTTATTCTAGCATTCCCAAAGGATAGTCAGGAAACACTACAAATTGACTGGTACAGTCTATCTGAGCATGGCCAAGCTTTATGCCTACAACATTAAAATTTTGTTCACTTACCAATCATATCTAGGGTGACAATTAGAAAAGAATAGGCTTATTATCTTTTTTTTTTTTTTTAGGGATATAGAGAGCCCAAGAGATGGCAGGAAATGGAGGTTTTAAGAGAAAACCTCTTTTAAGATTTCTGCAGGCTAGTGTTACCACGTAAATTTCTGACAAGAGGTGGGTTAAGGGAAGGGATGAAAGTTGCCTTCCTCAGTGTGAGGTATCTTGGGAAGAACAATACATTCAAATCAGATCTAGGGTCAGATTCCAGTACTATGATGTACTGTTTGACCCTAAACAAGTCACGTAACCCCTAAGCCTCAGCTTCCTCATCACTATAACTGGAGTAATACTACCTACTACACAGTACTGTATTTTGGAATCAAAAGTAATGTATGTGAGAGAGCTCTAACAATGTTACTTGTGAGACTCAATTGAATAGTTTTTGAACTGTGGAGAAATATGACATCTCTACTGTAGCTTATTATTCAAAGTCCAACTTCAGAGAGCCAGCAGAGCTTTTTACTACTCTAGCTAATTATCATTAAAGATTAAGACATGGGAGCTTTTTTTAAATTGAGGAATTCAGTTCTGTGCTTTTTCCATAGATATCTCCTAAAGCCCAATAAGCAGCCCAATGGTTCTACCATTTAGCCAATTCACTTCTGGTTACCATGCCTGTGCTGGCTGGAGTACAGGGACCTGCACATAGGTAGAAGGAAGTTTACCAGAATTAGCTACACATATTGATAATGGGTCTTTGAACATCTAAAACTTAAGAGAACTCGAAGTAGTCTGTCAATTATGTAAGTAATATATATGTGTAATAATGATTAATTGGAATATACCTATGGTTATTAATAACAACGTTAGATAACTCTTATGGACAGTAGAATCCTCAAATGATAGTATAACTCAAGTCAGACGTGCCAGTTATGGAGTTGCTAATTAGAGGCTTATACATCTTGATGAAACTGAATCACAATTAGACCAATAATACTATATAAAGCATCCACACTTTATAATGTTCTAAGTAACAAAAAATTCAGTTTAGCAGCCAAAGCAAGCATGAAATGAGGGGGGAAAGCAGCAAGAGGGCTTAACTGTTAGGTTTTCTGTTATCTTTGGAGGGGGCTAATTTAACTAATGTGAATAAGCCTCTAAACACTTACTGAAGACTAAAAGTAAAGATTACCAGAGTTCTTCCACTCTGGCGATAGACCATTCAAGGGTTAACTGCCTTCATTTAAACGGCATGCCTGCTTAAGTGTATCAATTCAGTGGATTCTACTGCTCTAATTCTGATTCCTAAAGCAGAGAAAAAGGAACCAAGTGAACAGTAAATTTAAAAATCAAGAGGCATGCAAGTGAACATCCATTCAGCATTCTCTGCCAGCCTAGCCCACTATTTCCCTATCTACCCCACTTCCCACCCACTTTTATTGGCTAGTATGGTACAACAAGTTACTGATAGCTAGCCAAGTCTCAGATATCACAGAAAGGCCTATTTTGCAGTTAGTAAAGCGTTAGTTTATAAGCCAGCTAAAGAAGACTTGCTTTAACTTGCTCAACTTATCACCACCTTCTTAAACTATCCCCATTTTCACTTAGCCCTCTCCTAATCCAAAGGCAGACGGAAAATCCTGAATGGAAGGCTGACTTTTTTACCCATGATTAGTGAGTCAAATCCAGAATGTACTCCACCCACTGCAGCTCTTGCATGTCCCGGTTACCTTCACCCTCTTTCATCTGTTCTTCTTTGTCTTGTGTTTCTTCATTAGCAGCTATCTTAACTTTGTCTTCAGGGGATTTCTCAGTAGCCCCCTGGGCTACCTTAGTCTCAACCCCATCTCCAGCTGCCTCAGACTCTTCTGTAGACAGCGTAGTCTCCTCCTGGCTAGGAACCAACTCTGCCCTGACCTTCTCCTCTAGTCCTGAGCCATCTTTTGTTTCTGTCCACCCTTCTGCATCAGTCTTCGGTTCACTGGGAGTGTGATCCCCTGCAGCTGATAGTCCGTTGACTGCACCATCCTTAGGGAGAACTGGGTCCTCCTGCCCAGGCTTCTCAGAGACTTCTGATCCAGCTTCTGCAGCTGAGGCCTCTGCAGCCTGTGCTGTCACCTCTGGTGACTCTTCAGCAGCAGGCAATTCTTGCCCTACCAACTGCTCAAGAACAGCCTTTCCTGGCTCACTTGCAGAGACAGCTACCTGCTCCTTTGGCTCATCCCCACCCACATCCACTGGCTTGACTGCTTCTATCTCCACTGCAGTGCCCTGCTTTTCTAGAGTCACAACAGGTTGCTCTTCTGAAGCTTCTTTTGGCTTCTCCTCTATGCTCGCAATTACTTCTCCCTGACCTCCTTTTTCTCTGCACTCTTCTTGGACGTCAGTTCCAGAAACTGATTTTCCTTCCTCAGCATCTGGTGTTTCCTGTTCTGGCTTCTTAGAAGTGACTTCAGCTTCATTCAGTCCTTCTGGTGCTGCTGTTCCTTTTCCCTCTTTAGTGGTTTCAGTTAACTGATCTGGAGTTGATTCAACTTTTTTCTGTAGTTCCCCTGCAGGCTCACTTATATCCATATCTTCTCTTCCACCCTTCTCCATATCAGTTTCCTGTTCTTTATCCGTTTCAGGCTTTACCAGAGACTTGTCTTCTGTTTTTTTGGCTTCTTTTTCTCCCATGGCGTCATAAACCTGTTCTCTCAACTCTTCCCTTGCTTCCTCTACATGGTTAAAGAACATGAAGCATAAACATGTCTTCGAGTTTAATGATAAAGGCATAAATGGAAACTAAAAATACATTCCCTTTAAACCCTCAAACAGCCTGGCTTATGTTTTAGCAGATGGCCTGCAAATTATCTGCCCCCTTGAGAAAAGCAAAGGGAAACTCCCAGCTAGCAGAGCAACTTACTGCAAAAGAAACCCAAGCTCCTTAAATTAGATACTATTTTACTTGAGCATTCTGGTATCAGTTAGGTAAGAGATGCCAAGCTTTACATTCTCTTCTAAACACTATATAGACCTCCATCTGATATGTAAAATTCTAGCAGCCAAACTCAAATTAGAAATTAACATTTAATTTTCTTAGATACAAAAAAATGTAAAAGGGCTCCAAAAGCACAGCCATTAAAATAACTGAGCTGCAAAGCTTTTTAAAATTCACATCAGAAAAATATTTAAGGTTGTTTTAATACTTAAAACATCAATTTAAATAACCAGATTTATTTGGGAAATTAAGTTATCCCCTTACAAAAGCCTGCTATCAGTTTCAGTAATCAGCCACCTCCCCTGCAGTCTCCACCAGATGCAGGTGTCACCCCAGGAGAGACCATTCAAGATAAGGAGAGCCCTATTTCCATCACTTGTACACAAGAAATAAACGTCGCATCTCTTGAATGTCACATGCAACTCCACATACCATCTATGTTATCATTATTTTCTACCAGAGTTTCTTCTTCTGTTTTTTCTCCTTCCTCCTCTTCCACATGCACACCTTCCAGGGCATTTCCCAACACACCATTCTCCATTCTAGCAGAACAAAAGGAGAAAGCACTAAAGGTATGATGGCTAGAACCTAACAGTCTTTGTAAGACAGAAACTGTAGTCCTGTATTATAAAAGCAACAGAAGAGTAAGCAAGTACAGAGAATATAAACTATAAGCACTCATGAAAGAAATGCAATGATCAAAACTTCTAATATAAATTAAGGCTGTAAGAGCACTGAAAGAAATAAACATACCCTTTTTATCCAGCCACCTGAAAAAGCACTGATGACTCTTATCAAAAGGGCCATATTTCCCAAACTTCTCATCCACCTACATTTCTCTAGATGGCCAAAAACATTGTGGCAAGGTTTTCATGACAAATCCTTAGAATGCTCTACAAAATTAGAAAACTTAGCAGAACTAAGATTAAATAGATTACAGAATATTTGCTACTCTGTGTACCCTCAATATATTTTATTCTGATTAATAAATTCTGGTGGAAAATACACAACTTTCCAACAGTTAAGACTACTTGTGAGTCTTAAGACATTTTCACATGCCAGTGTTTTCAAATTGTCCTTCATTCAGTCCTTCTTATGGATGACTGTTTTGGGCTAGCTGAGAGTGCTTTCAAAGGTTCTCTCTCTAAATTGGACTTTGATAAATTACTGACTATTCACTAATGGAAAGACCTCTGCTTCTAATTACTGCAAAAGTCAAAACCTAAGTATAACTTTACTCTTTGTATCAAGTGCCTTTCAAAACTCCCATCAAGTGAATTCTCTGGCAGTCCAGTGATTAGGACTCCATGCTTTCACTGCTGGGGGCACGAGTTCAATCCCTGGTCGGGGAACTAATATCCCACAAGCCCACGGCACGCCCCCTCCCCCCAAAAAACTTCCATCAATCTTTCATGTTCCTTCTAAACCCCCCCAGTAAAGCCAGTCTCACTTAGCTCATGTGAAATCTCAAAGCTAGTAAACCATCTTAGCAAACAAAGAAACAAGTTTTTAAATAGACTACTATGATACAAAACATATTACTTAAAAACTTGGCTTGAAAGACATACCTTGCCAACTCCAGAAGTGATTTCCCATAGAAAAAGAAGGCTTCTCCACATTCATTAGCTGTCTCTCCATACTTCTTACCTCTACAAAGAGAATAAACAGCTAATTAACATCTAGTCTAAAATTTTTTTCCCCTATTTCTTTAGCTATAAAATGACATTTCTTCTGTAACACATCCTTCTAGGAAACCAATGCTCCACTCCTCTTGCTTTGAAGTCAAGGTCCAAGGGACTTTAAGAATGAATGAATTAATGTTGCCTGTTCTTCATCTATATAGTATATAATTACAAATTTAGATATATAATATACATTATATAATTAGAATATAATATATACTCTAAAAGACATCCATTTGCTACAGTTATACTATATAATCTAAGAGCCAAATTACATTAATAGGCGTTTCTCCTGGTATAAGATTGGGGTCAATATGGGCCAGAATATTGTTAGAGAGCCTTTGGCTGGGACCTAAAGCATGAATAAGGTCCATGGAAAGGCATGATGATAAAGAGTTAAGAGCATGTTCTCTGGAGCCTGACTGCCTAGGTTCAAATCCTGCCTCTAACTTTTAACCTTAGTCAAGTTACTTAATCTCACAGTACCTTAGCTTTCTCATCTGTAAAATGGAAATGTTAAGAACCGGTCAGAGCTATTGCAAGAACTAATTAAGTTAATGTATATAAAATCATTTAAAATAATGCTTAGAAATACAGATAGCACTATATATACAAATTCAAGCTATTAATATCTAGACAGGGAAGAAGAAGAGGAAAAAAATCACAAGTGTGATAAATGGTAAGGAGGAGGTACTTTATGTGGAGTAAGGAGACCAGCTTTCGTGGGGTAAAGGATGGGCAGAAATCATGCTAAGTCAGGCCAACTAATAGCCTAAGAGATTAGTGAGAGTAAACAGAGCAACTAAACAAAGAAACTATTGTGATGAAGGTCATGTTTAAGGGTAGCCTACTAGATTAGAATAATGTATCTCAAATTTTCCTCCTAAATACCCTTAATGGCAGGACAGTGAGAAAACTGAACTTTCCAGGAATAAGGAATAAGCTAAGAAGCATGTTTCTATGTGCTTAATCTTAAAAACTTAGATTTTAACATTTTCATTGTAAGATAACCACACATTTTTATATAAAAATACCTAAATACTCAGCATCAGATGAAATCTGGGCCCTACCCTTAGCACACCACTGAATACCAGAACCTCAGCTCTTCAGACTCAGGTGATGATGAAGAGGCCAGAGGCCAGAGGCCAATAATCTGACGAGATTATTGCAGACATCCAGGAATAAGATTCTGTTCTAGAGGGAGTAAGTGTTGTGGAAAAAAATGGACAAATATGACCCTGAACCAAAACCAGGACAAGTTAGTTAGTGATGAACAGAAAACAAATTACCTTAACTCAGGAAAATCAAAGGCTGAAATTAGTCAGTGATACGTAAGTTTTATAGTTATAGGAATAAATTTACACATGAAAAATAATCAAATCTTCTTAAACTCTTGCTCTTTATTCTTTTTATCCCGTTAAACAACTTTTTATGATTCAAGTTTATTAGGAACACAATAGCCCATCATAGCAAAACACAGTACTTACAAAAGACTAGCTGCTTCCTGGAAGGCATTGACAGCTGCTGGAATATCCCCCATCACCAGATGTTTCTGTCCTAAACCCAATAGTTTCTTAGCTTCACTATCCACATCCAGACTGCAAGAGAAAGATTTTTTTCAAACGTCAAATACTTTTGGAACCAACATTTTTGGAATACCTGCTACATTTAAACCATAATACTTTCTTTAATTTCTTTTAAACCTCTGAACTACTCTGGCAAGGCTTAGCTAACCCACACTTACCTATCACTAAAAAAGCTCACTACTAAGATATATGAATGGTAAATAAGCACATGAAAAGATGCTCAACAACATCAGTCATTTGAGAAATGCAAATTAAACTCATAATGAGATACTATTATACTCCCACTAGAATGGCAAAAATGTAAAGACTGACCACATCAAGTGTTGGCAAAGATGTAGAGCAACTAGAACTCTCATACTCTGCTGACAGGAATGTAAAATGGGAGAGTCACTTTAGAAAACAGCTGGCGAGTTTCTTAAAAAGTTAGATATATACCGATCATATAATATCTAGCCATTCCATTCCTAGGAATTAACCCAAGAGAAATGAAAGTATATACCCATAAAAAGACACGTACACATATATTCATAGCAGCTTTATCTGTAGTAGCTAAAAACTAGAAACCCAAATGGATAAATTGTGATATATCCACAATATGGAATATCAATAAAAAGGAATGAACTGTTGAAACACATAACATGGATGAATCTTGATTATGCTGAATCAAAGATGCCATACCAAAAAAAGTACATACAGTATGATTCGATTTAGATAATGTTCTACAAAATGCAAACTCATCTACAGCGACAGAAAGTAGATTAATGGTTGCCTGGAGAGGGAATGAAGTACAAAGGAGCATAAAGAAATTTTGAGATGATAAATATGTCATTATCTTATGATATTGGTCTACAGGTATATACACATGTAAAACCTCATCAAATTGCTCACTTCAAAAATGTGCAGTTTAGGGGACTTCCCTGGTGGCGCAGTGGTTAAGAATCCGCCTACCAATGCAGCGGACACGGGTTCAAGCCCTGGTCCGGGAAGATTCCACTTGCCGCAGAGCAACTAAGCTCGTGTGTCACAAATACTGAGCCTGCGCTCTAGAGCCCGCAAACCACAACTACTGAGCCTACATGCCACAACTACTGAAGCCTGTGCACCTACAGCCTGTGTCCCACAACAAGAGAAGCCACCACAATGAGAAGCCCGCGCACCACAACGAAGAGCAGCCCCCACTCGCCACAACTAGAAAAAGCCCACACACAGACCCAACACAACCAAAAAAAAAAAAAAAAAAAAAACCTTCAAAAAAAAATAGTAATAGGAGAAGACTACTTAGAATCTAGGCTAAGACCAAGGAAATAGTAGAAATGGTTAGATTCTCAATATACTTATTTTGGAATTTGCTAATGTACTGGATACATAATTTCTTGAATGAAAAAGTAATAAAGCCAATGCTTTCTGGCCTGGGCAACTGTAATAACAATGGATACTTACTATGTGCCACGTGATAATTATACCTATATTTACATTTAATCTTGGTATCTACTTCATAAGGCTGTAACTTATTATCTCCATTTTACAGATGTGAAAACTGAGAATTAGTGGCAGGGACCATCTAGATCTCTAGATCATCTAGACGATCTAGATCAAGATTTATACAACATTGCCATTTACTGAGATAGCCAACTGAGGGAAAAGCAGGTGAGGGGCAGGGTAATCTAGTTTTGGACACGTTAATTGTAAGATGCCTACTGAACCTCCAAGATATTGAAAGGAAGAGATTCAGGAAATATGTAGGGTCTAGAGATACAAATGGGGTGTCATGCGCTTAAAGCCACAGGCCTGAGCTAAACTGGGGGAGATTACCTAGGGAGTGACTATTAATAAAGAAGTCATAGGACTGAGCCCTGAGAGCATTCCTACATCAGAGGCAGGGGAAATGGGGAAGAACAAGCCCCTGTCACTCCCCCTACTGAAAAAAGAATAGCTAGTAAGGGAAAACAATATAGTATCCCTGAAGCCAAATGAAGACATGTAAAGAAAGAAGTGATCCACTGGATCAAATGTTACTGACAAGATTAACTAATCACTAGATTAAGGAATAATACAGATGGCATTAATGACCATTAAGCAAGACCATTTTAGAATGGTGAAAGAAAAACCTGAAGAAGGTTCAGGAAATAAAAAAGGGGAGTAAAGAAACAAAGTAATGACAACTCTTTCATGTTTTCTTGTCCAAGAAACAGAAATGAAGTAATAGGTAGAAGGGGATGTGGGGGATCAATGAAGGGTTAAGAACAGGAATACAGTTGGCCCTCCTCATCAACCAAGGATTAAAAATACTCCGGGGGGGGGGGGGGGGGGCGCGGTGTGTGGTAATTCCAGAAAGTTCCAAAAAGCAAAACTTGAATTTGCTGCACATTGGCCAACTATTTACATAGCATTTTCATAATATTTACAACTATTTACGTTGTACTAGGTAGTATAAGTAATCTAGAGACAATTTTAAAGTATACAGGAGTATGTGTTCGGTTATATGCAAATACTATGCCATTTTATATAAGGGACTTGAGAATACACAGATTTTAGTACTGGGGGCAGGGGGCGGGGGTATCCTGGAACCAATCCCCCATGAACACCAAGGGAAGACTATGCGATACTTAGTAGGTCGGTACAAATAACCTCATAGGAGAGGAATGGAGTAGTACTGCTAGATAGAGAACTACAAGAGCTCTGTTCTAGATAGATGTTCTCTGCTAGATAGACGACTGAGGATAGATGACTGAGGATGGGATCCACTGAACAAGTGGAAATGTTGGTCTCTATATAAGAGCAATGGGGACTTCCCTGGTGGCGCAGTGGTTAAGAATCCACCTGCCAATGCAGGGGACACGGGTTCGAGGCCTGGTCCAGGAAGATCCCACATGCTGCAGAGCAACTAAGCCCGTGCGCCACAGCTACTGAGCCTGCACTCTAGAGCCCACGAGCCACAACTACTGAAACCCACGCACCTAGAGCCCGTGCTCTGCAACAAGAGAAGCCACCGCAACGAGAAGCCCGCACACCGCAACAAAGACCCAACACAGACAAAAATTAATTAATTAAAAAAAAAGAAGAGCAATGGCTCACAAACTTTTTGGTCTCCAGACTCTTTACACTATCAAATTACAGAAGGTCCTCGAAGAGCCTTTGTGTATGTGAGTAATATCTATTGGTATTTACCATATTGAAATTAAAACTAAAAAAATTTTTAAATATTTTAAAATGTTACATGTTAACATGACTTCTATGAAAAATGACTATTTCCCAAACATAAAAAATGTAGTGAGAAGCACTATTGAACATTTTTGCAAATCTCTTCAATGTCTGGTTTAATAGAAAAGCTGGATTTTCATATTCACTTTTCTGCATTTAACCCATTGGGATTTGTTGTTTCCAGTGAAGTATAAAATATCTGACCTCACACTGATACCTGTTTGGAAAAGGGAGTACTTTAATAACCTTTTTAAATTTTTTTGTGGGATCTTAGTTCCCCGACCAGGGATCGAATCCAGACAGACCCCTGGCAGTGGAAGCGTGGAGTCCTAACCACTGCACCACCAGGGAATTCCCTTGAATAATCTTGTAAATGGCTGTGGATATTCTTCTTTGATACTATAGCAAAACTCAATGAGTGGTAGTTCCTTAAAGGTTATCTGCATTGCAGAATCTGAAGATGTATTGACGAACTTTTCATACTGCTACATTAAAAATCATTGTTCTGGGACTTCCCTGGTAGCGCAGTGGTTAAGAATCTGCCTGCCAATGCAAGGGACAGGGGTTCGAGCCCTGGTCCAGGAAGATCCCACATGCCGTGGAGCAACTAAGCCCATGCACCACAACTACTGAGCCTGCACTCTAGAGCCTGCAAGCCACAACTACTGAGCCCGTGTGCCACAACTACTGAAGCCTGCACGCATAGAGCCTGTGCTCTGCAACAAGAGAAGCCACCGCTATGAGAAGCCTGCACACAGCAATGAAGAGTAGCCCCCGCTCACCGCAACTAGAGAAAGCCCGCGCAGCAATGAAGACCCAATGCAGCAAAAAATAAATAAATTCATTTATTTATTTAAAATAAAATAAAAATCATTGGTCTATCTTGTACTCTGAATAGATCTCCTATTCATGAATGATTTTGTACACTCATGTACATAAGCAGCATTATTCACAATAGCCAAAAGGTTGAATCAACTCAAGTATCCATTGATAGATGAATGGATAAACAAAATGTGGTCTATACATACAATGGCATATTATTCAGCCTTAAAAAGAGAACTCTGACAGATGCTATAACATGGATTAACCCTGAAGACACTATGCTAAGTTAAATAAGCCAGTCATAAAAAGACAAACGATGTAGGATTTCATTTATATAAGGTAACTAGAGTAGTCAAATTCACAGAGACAGAGTAGGATGGTGGTGGCTGCCAGGGGCTGGGGGAAGAGATGGAACGTTGTTTAAAGGGTAGAGTTTCAGTTGGAAAGATGAAAATGTTCTGGAGATGGATGGTGGAGAGTTTCAGTTCTGCAAGAACGGACTGGCTCCACAGCAACGTACATGTACTTAACATTACTGAACTGTACATTTAAAAATGGTTATGATGGTAATTTTTTTTAATATTTATTTATTTATTAGGCTGCATCAGGTCTTAGTTGTGGCACGCAGGATCTTCGCTGCAGAGCGCGGGCTCTAGAGCACATGGACTTCGTTGCCCCGTGGCATGTGGGATCTTAGTTCCCCGACCAGGGATCGAACCCAAGTCCCCTGCATCGGAAAGCGGATTCTTAACCACTGGACCACCAGGAAAGTCCCTATGATGGTAAATTTTATGTTATGTGCATTACACCACAATATAAAACAACAACAACAACCACCAATTTCATCAGAAGAGTCTTGAAATACTGGGACTACATGAGTCAGGCTCAGGTAGTCAATACAACTTCTAAGATCTTAATTTTCATTTGAAAGCTCAAATTCTATCACTGACAACAGATATTCTCAGTTGCTTCCCTTAAAGTGACAGCCTCACTTTATTAATTTTTGAGAAACTGTCTGCCAAATACCCAAGTCTGAGTAATCAGTCTGTTGGTCATCCTTTCAAATCCAGAATTCCACGAAAAATTTAATTCTTAATTCAAACAGTCACACAAATGCTTTTCCTAAAGACAACCATCTTACCTACCTACTTCAGGGTGCAGAATTAGCATTCCTATTTCCCATTTTGTCACACAGAATATTCTAAAACCATGTAGTGAAGGACTGAGAATAAATTTATTAGTTTCTATTGCTTCATCATGGAAGCAATAGAAGTGAAACTGGGAGTGAACTACTTGTACTGCCTTGACCTATGTTAAATAAAGGGCCAGCAGGTTTACCCACCATTGCTTTTGCACCATTAGTGCCAATGTCAACCAGTGAAAACGGCAAATGGTCTACCAATTACGAAAAATTTTGACCTTGTGGAATCTCTGAAAGGGTCTTGGGGATCCCAGGGGCATACAGACTGCACCTTGAGAACCTCTGAATAAGAGCATGGACCAACATCCAAAAGAAAAGAATGTGGGACTTCCCTGGTGGTGCAGTGGATAAGACTCCCTGCAGCCAATGCAGGGGGCCCGGGTTCGATCCCTGGTCAGGGAACTAGATCCCACATGCGTACCGCAACTAAGAGTTCGCGTACCGCAACTAAGGAGCCCGCCGGCTGCAACTAAGGCCGAGAGCAAACAAATAAAAAGGAAAAAAAAAAAAAAAAGAAAAGAATGTGTGGGTACAGATTTTAGAGTGATTAAGAAATTCCTCTTCCTACTGCTTATTACTGAACAATCAAATTTTTTATAAATTTATTTATTTTATTTATTTTTGGTTGCATTGGGTCTTCACTGCTGCATGCAGGCTTTCTCAGAAGTTGCATGCAGGCAACTTCTTCGTTGTGGTGCATGGGCTTCTCATGGCAGTGGCCTCTTGTTGCGGAGCATGGGCTCAGCCACGTGGGCTTCAGTAGTTGTGGCACGCAGGCTCAGTAGTTGTGGCTCGCGGGCTCTAGAGCGCCGGCTCAGTAGTTGTGGCACACGGGCTTAGTTGCTCCACAGCATGTGGGATTTTCCCGGACCAGGGCTCGAACCCGTGTCCCCTGCGTTGGCAGGCGGATTCTTAACCACTGTGCCACCAGGAAGTCCCCAATCAAATTTTTTTAAAAAGTAAAATCATCAAGTAAGAGCAAGAAGACAGGTGATGGTACTGAATGTTAAGAAGTTACTCAGCAGAATGAGAGAACAACTTGGCCAGGGAAACATGCTATAGTTGCCAGGCAGTACTAAATAACCATTTCAGATCAGCTGTTACAAATTTATGAGACTAGTCATGTTTTTTCCAACCATCCTTCCAAGTTTCTCTGAGAATCAGATTATCATGCTCCTCAAAAGATCATCAATGCTTAGAATATAAATAATCACATATCAGCAGTGTTCCAGGGGTCACGTAGCCTAGCTACATTTATACCTTATTCTCAGTCCAGAAATTTAATACTACGGTATATACCAAGACTCTAAAAAGGTTATGTAAATGTGTGTTTAGGACCAATCCTGAGCAGTACTCCTTCCACCCAAAAACGAGACTGACTCACAAATCAGTAGGTAGTATTTATAAAAGACACGGTTTAAATAACCAAGATAACAATGGAATTTAAGACCACACTGTGAAATGATGAAACAAATGAAAAACTTACTCTTAAAAATAAAAAGGTGCAGATATTTTGCATAAAGGATTAAACAGAATTTAGAACAGTAATTTTCAACCTAAGTGAGCTTAAGATTTAACAGGAAGCTTTTCCAAAACACTCATACACTCAACGAATGAAATCTGTAGGAATGCAACCCAGGCATTTACCTTTTGGATAAGCTTTCTAGTTAATTAATTATTATGCTTACCTCTGGTTAAAAACCACGGTCACATCCAGATGGGGAAGTTACATGGAAGTACGTGTGAGCTCAATATAAAATTTAAAACTTTCAACCAGAATAACAACAAAATTGAAAATGGCAACCTTACAAAACAGAGATCTAAATCAGTAGAAGTATTCAAAGAAAGAATAAGTTAGGGACTTCCCTGCTGGTCCAGTGGTTACGAATCTGCCTTCCAGTGCAGGGGACGCGGGCTCGATCCCTGGTCGGGGAACTAAGATCCCACATGCTGTGGGGCAAATAAGCCCATGTGCCACAACTAGAGAGCCCGTGCGCCACAACTAGAGAGAGGTCTGCGCTGCAATTAAGATCCGACACAGCCAATAAATAAATTAAAAAAATATTTTTTAAGAAAAGAGTAAGTTAGGGACTTCCCTGGTGGCACAGTGGTTAAGAATCCGCCTGCCAGTGCAGGGGACATGGGTTCGAGCCCTGGTCTGGCAAGATCTCACATGCTGCAGAGAAACTGAGCCCATGCACTGCAGCTACTGAGTCTGCGCTCTAGAGCCCGCGAGCCACAACTACTGAGCCTGCATGCCATAACAACAACAGAAAAATAAGTTAGCATTTGCCAGGCATGTTGGGTACTAAGTAAGAAGAAGAATTAAACAATTTTTTCAATTCTAATATTTTAATCAAATACAAAAAAACCTGACGACATCATTGTCAGGACTCCATACTTTAAATTAGACAGGTACTTTAACATTCAGTCTTATTCGTTACCTATTGAAAATAATGAAAAAAACTGCCCTCAAGTTACATAGCTCTTAGTCTATGTTCCAGATATAAATCTAATTGTACCATGTAAATAATCTTACCTCTCCACTTTATCTGTAGAGGTAGAAGGAGCAGGGACATCTTCTTCAATTCTGTAATAAAAAATTAAGGGGAAAAAAGTAAAAATGAAGGCTATTTTAAGACTAGAAATTAAACAAATTAAGAAAATATGGGGACTTCCCTGGTGGTGCAGTGGTTAAGAATCCGCCTGCCAATGCAGGGGACACGGGTTCGAGCCCTGATCCAGGAAGATGCCACATGCCACGGAGCAGCTAAGCCCGTGCGCCACAACTACTGAGCCTGCGCTCTAGAGCCCGTGAGCCACAACTACTGAGCCCTCATGCCACAACTACTGAGCCCTTGTGCCACAACTACTGAAGTCCGCGCGCCTAGAGCCCGTGCTCCACAACAAGAGAAGCCACCACAATGAGAAGCCCGCACACCACAATGAAGAGTAGCCCCCGCTTGACGCAATTAGAGAAAGCTCACGCGCAGCAACGAAGACCCAATGCAGCCAAAAATAAATAAACTTTATAAAAAAGAAAATATAAAGCCATAAAAAGAGCGATTTAGGGGACTTACTTGGTGGCTCAGTGGTTAAGAATCCGCCTGCCAATGCAGGGGACACGGGTTCGAGCCCTGGTCCGAGAAGATCCCACATGCCGCGGAGCAACTAAGCCCGTGTGTCACAGCTACTGAGCCTGTGCTGTAGAGCCCGCAAGCCACAGCTCCTGAGCCCACGTGCCTAGAGCCTGTGCTCCCTAACAAGAGAAGCCACCGCAATGAGAAGCCCGCACGCTGCAACAAAGACCCAACGCAGCCAAAAATAAAAATAAATAAATTTATAAAAAAAAGAGCGATTTATTAAATTCTCAAAATATTAAGGTTTTACATAATATTTATTTACATTATCAAATTTAATCCTTACTCATTCAAATAACCGTTGTATGCTTATTTGCTACAGTGAACAAGACAGTTATATCCTAGATTTGAGTTTACGATCAGACAGAAGAGAATGCAGTATTTGTTATAACCCAGTATGTGCAATCCTGAAAATCTCACATTCTGCAACTGCTCACTAAAAATAAGTTTTAAAAAAAAAGGAAGAAGCAGTATCCCAGAACATTCATTTTTTTGAAAAGTACTAATAAATATCTTAAAAATATTTCAGAGTTGTATTTACTAATAAAGTCTAAAAATAATGACCAACTCAGGAGCAATGAGTAACCCCCCTAGCACCTAGACTGTGCTCCTGAAAATCCATTTCCCACTAAAAATAACCAAGACTCCATTGAGAAATAATTGATTCTAAGCCAGGGCAGGGGAAGTACATAGGTGAATCTGGGACAATTTCATGCCAGAAAGCAACAAAACTATATCTAGTATTATTTAGGGTCATATCTACTTATGGTCATGCTAAAAGGAATTATAAAGGAAAGGTGGGAATCCAGGGTAAAGCATGGGAAGAGTTCTTTGTACTATTTTTTCACTTTTCTATAAACTTGATGTTTCATATTTACAAAAATATTACAAAAGCACACTTAGGAGCCAACCCCAATAAAATCTCACTGGCCAGAAGAAGGGACAATATGAGCATCAACAAAGATAATAACTGCATAACCAACAAGGACCTACTGTATAGCACAGGGAACTCTGCTCAATATACTGTAATAACCTAAATGGGAAAAGAACTTGAAAAACAATAGATACATGTATATGTATAACTGAATCACTTTGCTGTACACCTGAAACCAACACAACATTGTTAATCAACTATACTCCAATATAAAATTAAAAAAATTTTTAAAGATAATAATTACAATTGATTGAAAAACTCCAAATGTGTTTAAATCCACGAGTTCACAATGACACAAACAAAAAACAAAAAACTCGTTAGTCATTTTTAGAGACTGATAGGAGACCACTGCATTATTTTGAAAATTGATAAATAATGGGAAAGAATTTACCCTTTCTTTACAATAAAGTTATACCTTAGGTAGGTTTCAAGACAGAGTCGACTTAAGTTATTACTTAGGAACCCTATATATTGACACCATTCACTTGGTATTAATTTAAATCCTTGTCTCTTTTACCTGCCCCATCATCAGTTTTCACCTGTATGCCAAAGGCAACATTCAGCTACGTGAAGACATACATCATTTATAAATGTGCCCCCAAAGCACACCATGAGAGCTGAGAATGCTGTTAGCTGTGGTGAAATGGAAAAAAGAAAGAACAGTGGGAAAACAGGAAACTTTGCTACTGAGTACTAACACCTCAGGAGCAATAAATTAGAATTGAAGTATGTACAGCAAGAAACATAGAAGTATGAGAGAACACAAGAAGCTGTAGGAGAGAAAAAGGCTTTCCTATATAGACATTACTGAAAACTCCTCCAAAGGTTAAAACATACATATAAATAGAACTGAGTCAACTAATTTTTCACACCTGGACTTTCTCCCTGTTTAGCAATAACAAATTTATTAAAATAGCAGTGTAATATACACAGTATGGACGAAACAAATGAACAATTAAAAAATAGCTTGCTCAATTCAATAAATAAATATACTAATTCAAAAAATTAATTCAATAGACATTTTAGTCCATTATATGCTAAACATCGGACACAGTCTCCAACAAAAGTTAAAGCAGAGGAGACAGGGAATTCCCTGGCGGTCCAGTGGTTAGGACTCCTCACTCTCACTGCCGAAGGCCTGGGTTGGGGAACTAAAATCCCACAAGGCGCAGGGCACCGCTAAAAAAAAAAAAAGCAGAGGGGACAACTTGAGAAAGGCAGAAGAGATTAAATGACAGGCAGGGACTAACTATATTGGAGTCTGAGTCCTAGAAAATGCTTTAGAGATGAAAAGTTGTCAGTTACTTTCATCAGGATCCAAAATCTTTGCTCCTAACTCCTAATCCTTTTGAGAATGTTATACTGGTCTACAAATTTGATGAAAAGCCCTGGGGGGAGGGGAGGCAGGGAAATGGGGTTGAAAATAATCAGAGACTTCACAGGGTGACAGAAATGAAGCACAATTTAAATGCTTTCAGCTTCAAGGTAAGCAAGCCGATGATCTGACCAGAACGCTGGAATGGCCTTGGATCCATATCTCCTAAACACCTCCTGTCATAGCTAATTATGTTCAAATAGTTTAACTAAGGGATTATTCTGGCCAAATTCTAGCACAGAGCTTCTCAAATTACCTGTGATTGAAGGACCAGACTTTTAATTTCAATGTGTAAGACATGGGTTTTTACAAAGTATTAACAGAAATGTCAGAGTAACATCAAATTTCTTTGTTCCCAAGAAGAGTGGCCCCCGCTCACCGCAGCTAAAGAAAAGCCTGCGCACAGCAATGAAGACCCAAAGCAGCCAAAAATAAATAAATAAATTTTAAAAAAAATTTCTTTGTTCCCAAATGCTTACTCCCAATTTTTATACATATACACAGCATGGTTTGTGGGATCTTAGTTCCCCAACCAGGGACTGAACCAGGGGCCATAGCAGTGAAAGCGTGGAGTCCTAACCACTGGACCACCAGGGAATTCCCTATACTTATATCTTTGTAGACCAGTAACAAACAGTTCACAAACCAATACCAGTCTGTGGCACACAAAAAGTGGTAGTAACACAAACGTCCAGAGTATGAGTACTAAAAACAAACACATTAACACTGTACATACATGCTACATTCAGGCACCAGTAGCAACAACAATACACAAAATGTTTTGCACCCCACATAGATGACAGACGAAGTGCAATACTATTAAACTTTCACGGTTAGCCATAATGCAAGTTAACAGGCACCAGATTCAAACAACTCAAACTACTAAAAAAAAAAAAAAAAAAAAAAAAACAGCCAAAATACACGAAACACCAGTTTTACACTAGTAGCACAAGACAGTAATCTGAGAGAAGGGAAACAAATGAGGTGAGTCCTATGAGTATCCCCAGGTTACTATCTGGAGAGATTTGTCCACAGGACAGAGAAGGACCCTGAACAAAGTCCATCTCACAGAATTGAGAAGACAGAATTTGAGGTTTGGGGTGGCCTAGGTAGCTAGAATTTACAGGACAGACTAGAGAGAGAGCTGTAGACAAAGCAAGCTTCAGAGATCTGTAGACGCTTCCCCCCAGTCTTTGTTTAAGTGCTGATCAACTTATGCATAAGAAAACTACTGAGACCCGGGAAAGAACAACCCAGAAAAGGAATAGGCAAAACAATCCTTGGAAATCACACAGGGTCTAGAATAAATAACTCCCATCAGCCAGTCTGTAATTTAAACCATGGAGTCCTGATAATGTTATCTTCAGGTTTTTTGCATTTGATTAAAATATTAGAATTGAAAGTTACTTAATTCTGCTCCTTACTCAGTACACAACATGCCTGGCAAATGCTAACCTAGTAGTCTTTCTTTGAATACCTCTACTGATTTAGATCTCTGTTTTGTAAGGTTGCCATTTTCAATTTTGTTGTTATTCTAGTTGAAAGTTTTAAATTTTATATTGAGCTCACACGTACTTCCATGTAACTTCCCCATTTTGATGTGACCATGGTTCTTAACCGGAGGTGAGCATAATAATTAATTCACTAGAAAGCTTATCCAAAAGCTAGATGCCTGGGTTGCACCCTTAGAGATTTTATTTGTTAAACTTGAGATAGAATCCATGTTTGTTTTGGAAAAGCTCCTTGATAATGTCATAAATAAGGCAACTGTCATAGTGTCAATCTCTGTATCGTTATTAAAACTTAATTCCTCTCTACTTTGGAGAATACCTCCTTAAACTATAATGTAAATTCCAAGACTGGAATTTACTTTTTTTTTTTTTGGCCGCGCCCCACAGCATGCGGGATCTTCCCCTACAAAGGATCAAACCCGTGCCCCCTGTAGTGGAAGTGCGGAGTACTAACCACTGGGCCGCCAGGGAATTCCCTGGACTTTACCATTGTAACTTTCCTTCACCCCACTTTCCATGTCCCCACTTCCTAGGAGCAAGGCTGGAACCACATCATTTAGGTTTTTTCTTAAGGTTTTGTTGTTGTCGTTGTTGTTTTGAATTTTTGGCCGCACTGTGCAGCACGTGGGATCTTAGTTCCCCGATGAGGGACTGAACCCATGCCCCCTGCACTGGAAGGCAAAGTTTTAACCACTGGACTACCAGGGAAGTCCCAGATCGTGCAGTTTTGATGCCAACCTAAGGCCTTAAATTTTTACCCTTACGTTGAGGCACTGAAGGTGTAATATGATCAAATTTACCTTTTATATACTCAGTGGTACAAAAGTTTGAAGTGGATAAAATGAGGAAAAAAGGATATCAGTTGAAGATACTATTAAATAGCACTGTAAAGCACTCAGCAGTGATAAACTTAATTCCATTCTTATTTAGTAGCCTAGACAAAAAGGGCATGTACTAGCATAGTCAGAAGAAAAGATGGATTAAAGCAGTGGTTCTCAAACTTCAATCTACACGAATCACTTGGAGCTCACGCTGTTGAGCCCCAACCCTAGAGTTCTGGTTCAGTAGGTCTATTATGAGGTCCAGGAATTTGCATTTCTAACAACTTTCTAGGTGATGCTGCTACTGCTGGCTTGGGGACCACACTGTAACAAACACCAGGTTAGAAAAAAAATTATAAACTGATGTTCATGTCCTATCTGAGCCATAGACATGTTTATCCACAATTATTTTTTTAATGTTAATTATGGTAGTTACTACATTTAAAACTATTAAGATACCACATAAAAATCTGGATTTCTGCTTCTCTTGAAAAATCATTATGTAAACTCTGAAACCAGAAAAGTATTAAAGAAAACCACAGGCAAATTACATTGTAACTCATCAGGAGAAGGCCTTTTATATTCAGAAATCATGTAAGACTGATAAATTCTACTCCATCTAGTTCATTTCACAAAAGGTTAACTTAGTGAATATATACAGAATATTAAATCAACAGGAAAAAAGGTCCAACAGTAAAAGATTAAAGGATATAAACACATTCACAGAAAATGAAACACAAATAGCTCAAACATTTGAATACATGCTCACACTGATTCTTCAGAGAAACACAAAATTACAGTGAGAAAGCATTTTTTACCCATCAAATCGTCAAAGACAAGAATGTAAGAGTAACAGGTGTTCGCATATATTGCTAATATAAGTTTAAATTCACAAAACTTCTATGAAGGTCTATTTGACAATATCGATCAAAAACAACAAATGAACACTCTTTGATCCAGCAGTTCCACTTGTAGAAATTTATCCTATAGATATATGAGTCCATGGTTACAAGGTTATTCACTACAGCACAATTTGTAACAATTAAATTCTGGAAAGAATTCAAATGTCCATCAATAGGAAACTCATTATGAGACAGCCACAAAATAGAATACAATGCAGCCGTTAAAAAAAAAGAAAAAAAAAGAAAAAGAAAGAAACTATGCCCTAATGAGGAATCCTCTCCAAGATATACTGCTAAGTGCTCAGAAAGTGTCAAGTGTGCTACCATTTACACAATAATATAGAATTAATAACTACATACAATCTGCTCGTATATGCATAAGGTATCATTGAGGGATACATAATAAATTACTAACACTGGTGGACTCTGAGGAGAAAACCTATGTGATTAGGGAATAAGGGTTGGAGGGACATTTCACTGTGTACTTCCCCTTCTGGATTTTGAACCAGGAATGTATTTCCTAGTCAAAGAAATAATTACAATATTCTTTAAATATTGGAAATATCTGCCACTATGGCATACATTCTCCCCAATCAGCTGAAGTTGAACAGTGACCTAGCCCTTTAAGGGAGAATTCACTTCAATCCCCACCACCACTTCACTTTTTCCTATCTGGCCCTCTCTAAGCTTTACATTTCTAAGCCCTGTTACAGATTACCAAACTGCTAAATATTGGTAACTGTTTAGAAATTGAAAAAGGAGGAGGGGGAATCTAGAATTTTTATTTCTGGGATTGGGAAACTGAGCGCTATCCAACCAAAATAAGGTACAAGAGCAAGATTATTAGTGAAAATTGGGGGGTACATACTGAGTTGGTTTTGAGGTGCTTATGGAACACCTAAATGGATAGCATTCAGGGACTTCCCTGGTGGTCCAGTGGCTAAGACTCTGGGCTCCCAACGCAGGGGACCTGGGTTTGATCCCTGGTCAGGGAACTATATCCCACATGCCGCAACTAAAGATCCTGCCTGCCGCAACTAAGACCCGGCACAGCCAAATAAATAATAGTTTTAAAATAATAAATAAATAAATGGATAACATTCAATAGGCAATTCAGAGCAAACATCTGTCAGACATAGCAGTGCCTACTACATTCTCATTTAATCCTCTCACAAAAAACCTTGTGGCAGGTGGCAATAATCCTATTTTCCAGAGAAGTAACTTACCCAGTTACACGACCCCATCATAACTCATTCTGTACTCCAACTGCCTACTGACTTTCTGTATTCCCCATCAGGATTAAGATCTAAGAAACCATGTCTATCTTATCCTAAACTGTACCCTAGCACCAAGCACAGAGCCTGGTATCTAATCAATATTTGTTAAAGTGACCAATTCTGAATCACTAGGGTAGGATTAACGACAAGTGACTTTGCCACTTACCATGTGAAGTACCTCAGTTTCCTCAACTATTAACAGTACCTATCTCACAAGATCTGTTTCGAAAATTAAATGAGAAAGTTCACAAAGTGCTTAGTTCAATGCTTGGCACATAAGGAATCAACAGATTCTAGCAATCATTAACAATGAAAGAACAGAAAGATAGGAAGAAAAGGAGGCAGCATCAAAAGAAGACAAAATTAAGGAGGGAGTGTCTGGTATCAGAGGTAGCACAGAGGTGCCAAAAAGGCAGCAAAAAGAACTCATTAGAAAGCTAAGAATAAGGACTATTTTAGCATTTAGACAATCCATGATCACCTTTAGCAATGTTGTTTAAATGACATGAAGAAGCCAGATCGAGACAGGTTGAACAAATGTGTATATTCTCAGAACACACCTGTCCAATTAGATTGTGATCTGATGACCAGCAACTGATACCTTATTCATCTTTGTATCTCTAAAACCTAACATATTAAAATATATATTGAATACATTTGTTAAATGATTAAGCAAACAGAACGGGGAAAAAAATGGACACCAGAAATGCAGACTCTTATCTAAAGAAGCCTGGCTATGAAGGGAAGAAGCAAAGAAAGCAACTGAACGCACATATCAGAGAAAATGTTTTTAAAAGCATCCATCTTGGGACGTTTGAATGCAGAGATGGTGCTAGCTAAGGGGAAGGAAAGGAAGCACCAAGAGACCAAATAGGTAGTTGCTGGCAGACAACCAGACATGAAAAAAACCCCCACAAATCTCCAGTTGTTTTATCTTAAAGATTTTTTTTTTTTAACATAAACCCTCAGCCTGTGAAGAATGCTTTTCTTCTGGCAAACTTTTAAGTTCCACAAGAGGTCTTAACCCTCTAGCTGTCTATTCTGTGCCTGCTACAGCAGAGAAGCTGAATGAACATTTAAGAAACAACAGCATTGACTGCACTCTTTAAATTTTTGGCCCCAAATCTGAAACAAGGACAACATTGGCAATCCTACCACATTCCCTAGAATATGTCTTCCAAGTCTCCAAAATTACTATCTCTCCTCAAATCTCCTACACCCTACTCCATTCTGCCTTACTTCTAAGCAGATCTTGCTTCACACCTCATTGAGCAAATAGAAACCATTAGACAGGAAGTCTCCCTTCCTCAACCACCAAAACTACCAACCTGCTTGCCTCTGTATCCACATTCTCTGCTATCCCTATTTCCATGAACGAAGTTTCCCTGTTAGAAACTTCATATAGCTGGCCCCTTGTCATTCATCTCATTGTGGCCATCCCTGATAGCCCAATCTAAAATAACCACCCAGGGCTTCCCTGATGGTGCAGTGGTTAAGAATCCGCCTGCAAATGCAGGGGACACGGGTTCGAGCCTTGGTCCGGGAAGATCCCACATGCCGCGGAGCAACTAAGCCCGTGTGCCACAACTACTGAGCCTGCGCTCAAGAGCCTGTGAGCCACCACTACTGAGTCCGTGTGCCAGAACTACTGAGCCTGCACTCTAGAGCCCACAAGCCACAACTACTGAAGCCTGTGTGCCAAAACTACTGAAGCCCATGTGCCTAGAGCCCATGCTCCGCAAAGAGAAGCCACCGCAGTAAGAAGCCACGCCCCGCAACGGAAGAGTAGCCCCTACTCTTTGCAACTAGAAAAAGCCCGTGCGCAGCAACGAAGACCCAGTGCAGCCAAAAATACATAAGTAAATTAATTAATTAATTAAAAATAAATAACCACCCAGTTACCTCACATCACCTTAAAACTAGGGTAATTATTTGCATAGCACTTTATCACTGATATTCTCTAATCTATATATTCATGGTCTCTATCCCAGTAGTCGAAGCTCCATTTGAAAGCAGAGACCTTTTCTGTCTCCTTAACCACAGCGCCTCTACTAGATAAGACAAATGTTCAATAAATATAGGGAAAATATGCCAATAAGTAGGAGGAAAGAAAACTGCTTCACAAAATTTTCCTGAAAGAAAATTTCCTTGTAGAATCTCCCCACTACTGCCACCATTTAACAAATGGGAAAACTGAGGTCCACCGCAGCAGCCAGAAACAGAACCCAGTTTTCCTGGCTCTCAGTCATCATAGAAATTTAGCATCATCTATCATCCCCCCCTATAAAGTTTTTTGGGTTTTTTTTGGCTGTGCCACACAGCATGCAGGATCTTAGTTCCCCCACCAAGGATCGAACCTGCGCCCCCTGAAGTGGAAGCGCGGAGTCTTAACCACTGGACCGCCAGGGAAGTCCCTCCCTATAAAGTTTTATGGTACCCTTACAAATAAATACAAGTTCAACATCCACCTATGACACTGTAATGTTAGAAGTCAGAAGAGCTAGGCTTGATGGGAGCAGTATGACTAAAAAGGTTGGGGGGGAGGTTTCCATATAATGTTTTCTAATTTCCCTTTGTGAAAATTCACTCAACTGTACATTTACCATTTGTGCATTTTGTAGTATGCCGTACTTCAATAAAATGTACTGAAAAACTGGCAGGGAATTTTTTTTTTTTTTTTAGCCAGGCTGAGAGGCTTGCAGGATCTTAGTTCCCCAACCAGGGACTGAACCTGGGCCATGGAAATGAAAGCGCCGAGTGCTAACCACTGGACTGTCAGGGAATTCCCATGGAGCTTTTACCTTATGCTTTCTTCTGGGAGATTTATAGTTTCAGGTCTTACATTTAGGTCTTTAATCCATTTTCAGCTCATTTTTGTATACGGTGTAAAATAAGGATCTAACTTCATTCTCCTGCATGTGCATATCCTGTTTTCCCAACACCATTTGTTGAAAAGAATATCCTGGGACTTCCCTGGTGGCCCAGTGGTTAAGAATCCACCTGCCAATGCAGGGGACATGGCTTCGAGCCCTGGTCCGGAAAGATCCCACATGCCACGGAACAACTAAGCCCGCACACCTAGAGGCCGTGCTCCGCAACAAGAGAAGCCACCGCAATGAGAAGCCCGCCCACCGCAACAAGGAGTAGCCCCTGAATGAGCACAGGGACCAGAGAAAGCCCGCGTGCAGCAACAAAGATCCAATGCAGCCATAAATAAATAAATTAAATAAATTTAAAAAGAAAAAGAAAAAAAGAATGTCCTTTCTTCATTGAGTGGTCTTGGCATCCTTATCAAAGATCATTTGACCATATGCAAGGATTTATTTTTGGGCTTTCTATTACATTCCATTGTTCTATTTGTCTATCTTTATGCCAGTAGCACAGTGTTTTGAAATCAGGAAGTGAGACCAACACTTTGTTCTTTTTCAAAACTGTTTTGGCAGGGAATTTCCTGGCGGTCCAGTGGTTAGGACCCCAGTTCAATCCCTGGTCAAGGAACTAAAATCCCACAAGCCTTGAGGCGTGGCCAAAAACAAACGAAACTGTTTTGGCTATTTGGGACCCCTTGAGATTTCTTAGGAATTTTAGGATGTATTTTTCTACTTCCGCAAAAAATGCCATTGGCATTTTAACAGAAACTGTGTTGAATCCATAGATCTCTTTGGGTAGTATGAACATCTTAACAATAGTAAGTATTCCAATCGATGAACATAAGATATATTTTTTTTGTGGAACCTTTAGGGTGAATCTGTTTTTTTTTTTTTTGAAGGGGGTGTAATGTTTAATTGGCATCCAAAGGTAATCAGCTAGACGTTAAAAAATTATGTTCATCTCAGAAAAATTACATTTGTCCTTGACTTTTGCTTCTCTCTGATTCACATGTTATTAATAAGATCATACTACAGTACATATGCCAGATATTGAAACTGTCCCAAGGCATCTAGATATATGAAAGGAGACATTAACATTCATTGAGTCATTTAATTTTGTCATGAGCTGACAATTATTAAGTGCATTTATCAAGCCTCGTAAGATTTATACAAACTGGGTCATTTTACCCTACTGTCATAGCCCAAGAAACAGTGTATGTTTAAAGCCCAAATTGTAAAATTGCAATTAATCTTACTATTTTTTGGCATTTTTATTTTTTTTATAATTGTGAATTTGTCTTTTTATTTCTGCATTGCTCTGTATATATTTTTTCAGTTTTTTTTTAGACAGCAGGTTCTTATTAGTTATCTATTTTATACATGTTAGTGTATATATGTCATTCCCACTCTCCCAATTCATCCCACCACCACCACCCCTCAGTTTTTTTTTTTAACCAATTTTTTTTTTTTTTGGCCAGGCTGTGTGGCTTTCAGTATCTTAGTTCCCTGACCAGGAATTGAACCCGGGCCCTCTACATTAGGAGCACAGAGTCTTAACCGCTGGACCACCAGGGAAGTCCCTCCCTGAGCCTCAGCTTTTTAAACTGGTAAGTGAAAAATACTTTCAGACACGCATATGAAGATTACCAAGGTTAATGGATGTGATGATGAGTAAATTGTCGTAAGAGTACAAGGTCAGGGACTTCCCTGGTGGTCCAGTGGTTAAGACTCCGTGCTTCCAATGCAGAGGGTGTGGGTTCGATCCCTGGGGGGGAACTAAGATTGTATAATGCCGTGTGGCACAGACGGGAAAAAAAAAAAAATTTTTTTTCAAAAAAAATCTTCTGAAAATAGTTCTTTTTTTTTTTGCAGGTCCACCAAGAGAGACTCTTTTCTCATTTACACATTGTAGCTAATATATTGAACCTAACTCCTCCACCCCACCAATATATAGGTACACAGGTACGTTAGCTAAATCTTTCACACAAATATATTCTAATTACAGTGACGTTAATTCATCATAAAGCTAACTTACAAGAGGTTATCCATCTCATTTTAAACAGCCAAATACTAAGCACCAAAATAAGCCCCACACCAACACAGATGAACCTTCCACTTATGGAAATAGGAACGACAAACCCCAGAACTTTAAGGATTACTGAGCTAAACCACTTATTTTTACTTTGACATCTCTCATCTAAAGGTACGAATAAGTAGCTCAGAAATTATAAGACCGTTAAAGTAAAATTCAATGCATCACATAAGACTTCCTCTTTCTAAGCTTTCTCATTCCTCCTTACCACTATATTACAAACTGCTATATTCTTTTGTAACATAAACAAAAACGTTAACAACTAGTTAGAACTATTTAGAAAGCTAATAAGGACAAAGACTGATTTAACATTTAGACAACCATTGATAACCTTTAGCAACGTTGTTTAATGGCATGAGGGGACAGAAGCCAAATTGTAGCTTTTTACAGATGACAAAACTGTAGCCCAACCAGTCACCACTTAAGCAATAAAAGCGGTATCAAAATCAACTCTGAATTGTGGTTTATTTCTCATTCCATTTTCTCTCTCTGCTGGTTTGGAAGTTAAACATGTTTTTTATTCTTTCAATGGTTATACTGGAATTATAATGTGCATTCTTAGTTGTCTATTAAACTCACGTACATTTTCTTTACCCTCCCCCTTAAACGCCTGAAACGCTTTACCCCTGAATTGCCCCAGGAACGTACTTAACTAAGGAATGATGCCTTTATTGTTCTCTTCAACTAGCTAATTAGATTTTCAGGCAATTTCCTCTCAAGCTTTGGGCATGGGGGAAAGGATGAGTAATGAAGGAATAAAAACTTTAAATACTGGGGTTTAACCTAGAGTCTGCCACTTAATAATTTGGGTTATTTATTGTTTCTTCGAATAACGGCCTGTTTCCCTTCACTGTTCAAAAAATATCTTTATGTCTGAGTGGCACTGTGCCGTTTTCATAGCAATCATGTCTTCTATCATCCCCTCCAGTCCTTCTGTTACGCTTCGCGCTTAATACTGCCCATTCTCCTAGCAACCAAACACTGCTATAAGTGAAAAGACCTCAACGCAGCGTTAGAAGATGCTTCGCCTCCCGATAAAATCCCCCAGAAGCAGCCAAGTCCCCCGCCAACGTTCCCAAAATCTAAAAGAACCACAATGCTCTCCACCACAGACAAAAGAAATGTGCCTTGCTGGGGGTAGGAGAATACCAGGTGAGCGAGGAGACCGCGGGGAACAAGCTTCACCGCGTCCCACAGCGGAAGTCCGAGGCGCTCGGGAGCCGCAGCCCCAAACAATGGAGTTTTCCCGCCTCCTCGGGGCCGCGCCCCCTGCTCCAGAGCCGGCGGAGGGAAGCGAACGCACAAGCGCACGACCCCGCCCCCGAGAGACCCCGCCCATCCCGACCCACCGGTCCAGCCTCCTCCCTCGTGCAGGGTTTTTTTTTTTTTTTTTTTTTGGCGCCAAATCTCTGTTGGTTATTTTCCCGATGTGTTTGGGGATCCTACCGGAGGCGCACGCCAGGAGTGCGGCGACAGGAGGGACGTTAAGGTACACTGCCGCGCCGGGGCCCCGCCTCCCCGCCGATAGCCCCGGGCCTGGGGAGGAAGGAGAGGGGCAGGCGATGGAGACAGCCGCCGCTGCCCCCGGCAAGATGGCGACCGCGAAAAGCGGGGCAGGGGGCGCCAGCCGACCGGCGTTACTGCCAGTGAGCGAGGCTCTCTGCAAGAAGTGGGCTTCTCCAGTGTCCGGCCCTCCCCGAACAGCGACGGTTGTTCACTAGAAGGAAAGTCCTCCCACCCTCCGGTCTGTCCCTCCCGGGGAGCCTCCGTCCACCACCCCCTCCCTGCGGACTGGCCAGTGCCTCAAGCTCTCCACGGTCCAGCTTACTTGTCGGCGGAAACCAGCTCCGCGGTGATGGCGGCAGTGGCTGTGGACTCTGCGGCCATCGTTCGCCTGAGGTGGTGGACCAGCGGACTGGATAGTGTCTGTGAGAAAAACAGAGAGAATTTCGAAAGCCAGAGACTTATTCGTGGACAGAAAATGGCAGATTGGAGACCCCGCGCGGCTGGGCCCTCTTATATAGCAGGGCCCTTCGCCCCGCCCATCCACTTCCGGATCCTCCCCCTCGAGTTTAAAGGGCCAGGACCCAGCCCCAGCCCTGCCCAAGGACATCCCCCACCCGCACCACCTGGTTCTGGGCGATACCTTTCCTCCCTGGCTTCCTCGAAAAAAGCAACTTTTTGCTTCTCTAGCAAGTCGCGTAAGAAGAACTAGAATCTTGGTACTACTACTCCTGACTGGACGGCGGCCAGCGACTTCCAGAGAAGGGGAAGCTGGGGCTGCTCTACATGTTCGGAGCGAGTAGCCGAGAGTCTCTTTCCAGGCCGGATACTCAGGAAGTTAACTGAGACTTTCTGTCGGTCCGCTCAGTCGTAACGGATGGACACGCAAGAGCCGAGCACGTGTATACCAGCAACGGCTAGAACAGATTATCGGTGAGAGACGCGTGGCTCTGAACCGCAGCAACAACTGACGCAAGGAAATGCTGTCCTAGGATTGGCCACCGCCTGAAACTACCGCGCTTGATTCAAAGCTGGGGGCTGCGGCGGGACGCGGCTGGCTCCTCCCTCTGGACCCGCCCCCTTCGGCTGGCCCAATCCGCTGAAGCCATCCTCTTAGGCCCTACCCAGACTCCAAATCTGACTAGCTTAATGCGCCCAGCTCTTTCCGTCCCTTCCAAGCTACGGTTTATAGTTTGTCCACCATGTCCCGGGCACTGTGCTTGGACATTCTAAAGCTATTAGCTGTCTTACTTAATCTTAACAACAACGCTACTAGTGACAACGGTGTTATCCGTCCCATTTGGTAGAAATAGAAACCACGGTTCAAAGAAGGTATGACTGGGCTTCCCTGGTGGCGCAGTGGTTGAGAATCTGCCTGCCAATGCAGGGGACACGGGTTCGAGCCCTGGTCTGGGAAGATCCCACATGCCACGGAGCAACTGGGCCCGTGAGCCACAACTACTGAGCCTGCGCATCTGGAGCTTGTGCTCCGCAACAAGAGAGGCCGCGATAGTGAGAGGCCCGCGCACCGCGATGAAGAGCGGCCCCCGCTTGCCGCAACTAGAGAAAGCCCTTGCACAGAAACGAAGACCCAACACAGCCAAAAATAAATAAATAAATAAATAAATAAATAAATAAATAAATAAATAATAAAAATAAAGGAATTCCTTTAAAAAAAAAAAAAAAAAAGAAGGTATGACTAGCTCAGAAGGTTGCAAGACAAGTCATTTATGGGAAGCAGTGTGCCTCATTTCCTGCAACTTGCTGAGTGGCAGATAACTGCACTTCCTCACATCTGGAGCATAAACCATTGCCTTCCACCATGGCCTTGCCTACAAAGGTCAGAACAGGAATTTTATTTCCGTCCAGGTTCAGACATACTGAGAAAGATTCTTGGGGAGGATTCTTATTCCATTCTGTCAAGACTCAGGCAGTTTGAAATCTTTAGGGATAAAGACCTGGACCTGCGGGCTTCCCTGGTGGCACAGTTAAGAATCCGCCTGCCAATGCAGGGGACACAGGTTCGATCCCTGGTCCGGGAAGATCCCGCAAGCCATGGAGCAACTAAGCCCCTGCGCCACAGCTACTGAGCCTGCGCTCTAGAGCCCGCGTGCCACAACTACTGAAGCCTGCGTGCCTAGAGCCTGTGCTCCACAACAAGAGAAGCCACCACAATGAGAAGCCCGTGCAATGCAATGAAGAGTAGCCCCCGCTTGCCGCAACTAGAGAAAGCCCGTGTGCAGCAACGCAGCCAAAAATAAATAAGTACATAAATAAGTTAATTTAAAAAAATAAAAAGAAGCAGTTAGACCTTCTAAATCATCTTCCCCAGGGCAATGGAAAACTGGAAGTTTATTTTTTGGAGAGGGTAAAACAAAAAGGAGGTTGAACTGAGAGAAAGTTGAGGGTAGAAGAAGTATATGGAAAAGACAGGGATTAAATGAATGATTACACACAAAACACTGAGATCTTGTGATAGACTCCTAGTTGTCTTCCAATATCGATTTTTCTCTCCTATAGTAGTAATAGAACCCTGATTTTTATTTATTTATGCATTTATTTTAGTGCATAACCCCCAGAATAAAAACCAAAATTGTCAAGGTCCCCTGGAACTAGAAGTGCTCACATGATGACACTCTGGTCAATGGAAAGTGAACAAAAGCAATGTGTGCATCTTCCACATAGCAACATCAAAGGGAAGGGGCTTCTCTTTTCAGAAGATGAGGTGGTGAACTAACTTGGACCAAGTCAATCAGGGCGATGCACCAGGAATGACAAATCAGTAAGATGCCTAGGTTCCTAGCATCACGGAGCCACCATACAAGCTCTGGGCTGCTTACTCCAAAAATGTTATATAAGAGTGAAATAAACTTCTTAGATATATCCATCATATATCAAGCAACAACTATAAGAATTGCGGAAGAAACAGAGATAAGTCAACAATTGTAGCTGAAATTGTTAACTCATGTCACTCAGAAACAAGGCGACAAAAAAGTAAGCAGAGATGGAGAAGACATGACTAATATTATTAATATGCTCTAGTGACTAAATATATAGAAATCTATGCCCAAAAAACAGCAAATACGCATTACATTCAAACATCATAGATCACTTACAGAAATGGACCAGTATTAGGCCACAAAGAAAGCCTCAATACATTCTAAAGAATCATTATCATTTTCATATAGACCATCTTCTCTAACCACAAAGCTTTATTGCACTGAAAATTAACATTTTTATATTGTATAAATAAATAGCCCTTGGGTTAAAAAATCATGAAGGAAGTTAAATACTTACAGCTGAATGACAATAAATACACCACATGTTAAAATTCATAGGACAAAAAAAAATTCATAGGACACAGATAAAGCTGTATTTTGATGAATTATAGCTTTCAAAAAATTTTATCAGGAAACAAATAGAATAATTGCTCAAAGAATTCAACTCATGAAGTTAGAAAAAGAGCAAGAGAGAAATCTCAAACAAGAGGGGAAGGGCATAAGGAAGATAGGGCAGAAATCAAGAGAGAAATAAAAGATTAACTAGAAACTGGTTCTTTGAAAAAATAAAAATATATATAGAGAAAAATATAGATAGCAAATGCAAAAAAGAAAATGCAGAAGAAATAACTACAGAAACCATAGACACAATGGAAAGATAATTGTATTAAGAATAATTATATGCTGGGACTTCCCTGCTGGTGCAGTGGATAAGACTCTGTGCTCCCAATGCAGGGGGCCTGGGGTTCGATCCCTGGTCAGTGAACTAGATTCCACATACATGCCGCAACTAAGACCCAGTGCAAACGAATAAATAAATAAATATTGAAAAAAAATAATTATATGCTAATAAATTTGAAAACCTAATGGAGTGATCCTAGAAATAAACAAAGTGTCAAAATTGGCACATGAAAAAACAGACCTTAAGTAGATCAATAAATAATAAACATTTGAAAATGGTAGTCAGACATCCCACCATTCCCCCCAAATGCCCAGATGGTTTTATAGGTGAGGTTAACACATTTTCAAGAAACATTTCCATACGTAGAAAAAAAGCAAAAACTTTTCTAGGATAATAATAGAACTCTGATTTTTATTAATAAGATTTAGGGAAGACTTTTAGTTAAAGATGGTAGGTTGAACACATACATTTATGTATAGCAAAAAAAAAAAAAGAAAAGTTAATGTAGCCTTTTTTTTTTTAAAAGAAATTCACGTTCTTATTGATTGATTGATTGATTGCTGTGTTGGGTCTTCATCTCTGTGCGAGGGCTTTCTCTAGTTGTGGCAAGCAGGGACCACTCTTCATCGCGGTGCGCGGGCCTCTCACTATCGCGGCCTCTCTTGTTGCGGAGCACAGGCTCCAGACGCGCAGGCTCAGTAATTGTGGCTCACGGGCCCAGTTGCTCCGTGGCATGTGGGATCTTCCCAGACCAGGGCTCGAACCCGTGTTCCCTGCATTGGCAGGCAGATTCTCAACCACTGCGCCACCAGGGAAGCCCCAAGTCTTTTTTTTTTTTTGATTTATTTGATTTATTTGATGTTTGGCTGTGTTGGGTCTTTGTTGCGGCGCGCAGGCTTTCTCTAGCTTCGGCGAGCTGGGGCTATTCTTCCTTGCGGTACGCGGGCTTCTCATTGCAGTGGCTTCTCTTGTTGCAGAGCACGGGCTCTAGGCATGCAGGCTTCAGTAGTTGCGGCATGCGGGCTCAGTAGTTGTGGCACACGGGCTCTAGAGTGCAGGCTCAGTAGTTGTGGTGCGTGGGCTTAGTTGCTCCATGGCATGTGGGATCTTCCTGGACCAGGGCTCGAACCCATGTTCCCTACATTGGCAGGCAGATTCTTAACCACTGCACCACCAGGGAAGTCGCAATGTAGTCTTTTTTATTTTTTTATTTTTTTAAGCCGTACAGTACAGCATGTGGGATCTTAGTTCCCTGACCAAGGATTGAACCCATGCCCCTGCAGAGGAAGCACAGAGTGTTAACCCCTGGAACTCCAGGGAATTCCCAAAGGTAATGTAGTCTTGATTCCAGAAATAGGAAAATATAAAAAATAAAACTGTAAGCCCCTTTCACTTATGAATGTCACTGCATACATCATAAATAAAATATTAGCTAACTGTACTAATTAAGACAGGGTAGGGACTTTCCTGGTGGCCCAGTGGGTAAGACGCCACACTTCCAAGGCAGGGGGCCCAGTTTGCACCCCTGGTCAGGGAACTAGATCCCACATGCACGCAGTAACTAAGAAGTTTGCATGTCGCAGCTAAGAATCCCAAATGCTGCAACTAAGACCCGGTGCAGCCAAAATAAATAAATTAATTAATTAATTAATAACAATTTTTTTTTTAAATTAAGAAAAAAAAAAGACAGGGTAAATTTTGCTGCAGTAGCAAGTAAACCCAAAACTTCAATGGTTTCATTCAATAAGATTCAGTTTCCACTCTTACTATATTTTCATATCAGGTCAGCTGGAGGCTTTGTTCTGTGTCATCCTCATTCTGGGTCTCAAGCTGATGGAACAGCGACCATAAATAATATAGAGTATTGCTTGTCACTGTTTCAGAGGGTAAGAGTGAATATGTTGGAACTCACACTTGCTCTTAAAACTTTCACCCAGAACCAACACACAATCACTTTTTTTTTCCATTGGCCAGCACAAGTCATGTTAATGTCTCTGGAATACTAGAGTAAAGCTTTAATGAAAAAAATGACACCCTGGATCTCCACAAATAGAAGTATCATCTACCTCTGTTGTGGCAGAATTGAATGGCTCTTGACCTCATGATCATAGCTCAAGGTGATGTTTACACTGTTGTCAACACAAGTTATTAAACTATAAAGTCAATTAGAAAGAAACATCCCTAAAATTAAAGAAACAATCTTGGTTCTCCACTCCATTGAAAGAGAAACAACTGTTTAATTAATTCAGGTAGATCCTGGATGTAGGGAAATGAAACAGAATGAGATTTAAATGTAAATTAAATGTGGATTAATTATCCTGGCAAAAATATATGCTCTCCATGTATTCATTATACTAGCTCAGGCTTGCTTGTCATGTTATATAAAACCTATTAAAACCTCAAAAGGCCGGGCTTCGCTGGTGGCGCAGCGGTTGAGAATCTGCCTGCCAATGCAGGGGACACGGGTTCGAGCCCTGGTCTGGGAAGATCCCACATGCCGCAGAGCAACTAGGCCCGTGAGCCACAACTACTGAGCCTGCGCGTCTGGAGCCTGTGCTCCGCAACAAGAGAGGCCGGCGACAGTGAGAGGCCCGCGCACCGCGATGAAGAGTGGCCCCCACTTGCCGCAACTACAGAAAGCCCTCGCACAGAAACGAAGACCCAACACAGCCAAAAATAAATAAATAAAGGAGTTCCTTTAAAAAAAAAAAAAAAAACCTCAAAAGGCCAAAGGCCCAAGAGGTAGTGAAACAAAACAAAGACACATCTGGACAGGCATATTTATAGCTTTATGAATATACAGATGTCAAAGTGCAGATGATCCTCAAAGAGGAAAATCAACAGAACTTGTCATTAACATTCTAGAAGTCAACATCTCAAACCAATGAAGTGATTTTCAATGTTTTAATTCTTTGGACAAATATCAGGACTCCTTCATAGATCACATTTTCCTGGACAAACACTGTGACCTCTTTCATATGTATGTTATCAGTCCCCTTTCACCAAGTATTCTTTTTTGGTTTGCCAGACTTCTTTTTTTTTTTAGTATAGTTGATTTACAATGGTGTGCCAATCTCTGCTGTACAGCAAATGACTCAGTTATACACACATATACATTCTTTTTTTTACATTCTCTTCCATTATGGTTTATCACAGGACACTGAACATAGTTCCCTGTGCTATACAGTAGGACCTTGTTTATGTTAGTTTGCCAGACTTTGACTACAAGGTTCATATTCTCTCTCCTACAGAATGTCACAAGGTCTCATTTTTCCTACTTGACTGTGAGATATCCCCTCCTCCCTGCAGACCGCAGGGCAGTTTCTGAAAGGGGTCTTAGATTGTACTTGTGTATAAAAAATTTTGATGTAAGGAACTGGAGTGTGGTGGTGCTAGCCTCTGGCTGGTAAGCACTCCCTTCCTCTATAATGTAGTCTTATAAAGGCAAATCTCATTTTAAAATCTGAGTTGGTGGTCTTTTACTCAAAACAATCATATAAAGAATCCTTTTTGCAAAAACACTTAAGGACTTCATAGTTTTCCCAAAGGCCTTCCTTAATACTTTGATAAGCCAAATATCCTCTTTTGAAGTCTAGTGTCTTCATCTTTGGTTTTCTTTCCCAATTAACTGTCAGATCCTCACTTTTCGATAGCTTTGGGTATGATGTGTTAAGTTTCCAACATCACTTCCATTGCTTCATAAAGTACTGTTAACTTTTGCAAGATTTGCAATTTCACTTTTCAGTGGATGTGCACTGTACCGCCCAGTGATTTAGACAAAGATGTCAATAGAGAAATGCTAATGTTAAGCAGGGTGAGATGTTTGAGTTAAGAATAATTTCTAAGTAGTCAACTTATTAGTGAATAATTTGATGTTATGACAACTTTCACTTCCTGATATAAGCTGAATTGTGTCCTCCCTCCTCAAAATCATATACTTAAGTACTAACCCCTAGTACCTCAGAATGTAACTGTATATGGAGACAGGGTCTTCAGTTAAAATAAGATCATTAGGATGGGCCCTAATCCAATATGACAGCCTTGTAAGAAATTTGGGCACAGGGAATTCCCTAGCAGTCCAGTGGTTAGGACTCCACGCTTTCACTGCTGGGGCCCAGGTTCAATCCCTGGTCAGGGAACTAAGATCCTGCAAGCAATGTGGTGCAGCCAAAAAACAAAACAAAAGAAAGAAACAAAAAAAGAAATTTGGACACAGATGTGCACAGAGGGAAGACAATGTAAAGACACAGGGAGAAGATGTCCATCTACAAGCCAAGGAGAGAGGCCTGGAACAAACCCTTCCCTTACACCACTCAGAAGGAACCAATCCTGCTGATGCTTTGATCTCAGATTTCTAATTTCTAGAACTGTAAGAAAACAAATTTCTGTTGTTTATATCACCCACTCTGTGGTAGTGTTATGGCAGCCCCAACAAACTAATACATTTCAAACTCATGCTACCTCATAACTGTGGAAAGTTGGATCGTGAAAGGGTATAAGGGAGCTATGGAATCATATAGCAAGCCACCTGGGGAGGGTGAGATCAGGAAAGATGTCCCAGAGGAAGTGACAGCTAAACTGAATGTTTAAGTAATAGATGTTCATCCAACAGTAGGCTAACAGGTGGATTGTTCCAGGTAGAAAGGACCAGACACAAAAGACTAACTTCTCGGGTTGGTAGTTGCAAACTATTACATTTAGAATGGATAAACAACAAGGTCCTAATGTATAGCACAGGGAACTATATTAAATATCCTGTGATAAACCATAATGGAAAAGAATATTTAAAAAAATAGTATGTGTATAACTGAGTCACTTGGCTGTACAGCAGAGACTGGCACAACATTGTAAATCAACTATATTTCAATAAAATAAAATAAAATAAAATAAAAAGACTAACTTCCAACATGCCTCCCTACAACCACTTTTTATCCCACTAATCCATTTTCCCCACTGCACCAGCACTGTATTTCTAAAACACAAATCATGCCATGTTATTCCTGCTCAAAACTCTTATATGGCTTCCTGCTTCATTCAGGATTAAAAAGCCTAAAGTCTTGGACTTCCCTGGTGGCGCAGTGGTTAAGAATCCACCTGCCAATACAGGGCACATGGGTTTGATTCCTGGTCCGGGAAGATCCCACATGTCACGGAGCAACTAACCCCGTGCGCCACAACTACTGAGCCTGCGCTCTAGAGCCCACAAGCCATAGCTACGGAAGCCCACGCGCCTAGAGCCCGTGCTCCACAACGAAAAGCCACCGCAATGAGAAGCCCGCGCACCGCAACGAAGAATAGACCCCGCTCGCTGACAAGCCCGCACAGCAACATAGACCCAACGCAGCCATAAATAAATAAATAAATAAATGTATTAAATAAATAAAATTAAAACCCTAAAGTCTTAACCCAGTCTCCTAGGCCTTACATCACCAGGTGCCTACCTTATTCCAGCATTATTTCATGCCATTCCACCCCTGCTCACTTTGTCACAAAGACTTCTTTCTTTAGGTTTTTACAACTTCTTTCAGTTTCAAGGCTATCCAATTTGCATGGAACACTATTACCACTCTCACCTCTTTTAACTAATTATTCCCTACTCATCCTTCAGATCTCAGCTGATTAAATCAGTAAGCTTCTCACTCTGCGCTTTTTCATAGCACTTCTTCCAACTGCAATTAAACTAATTACGCAATTACTTAGTCTGTCTCAAGTAAACTGTAGGGACCTATGTGTCTTGATTATAGCTATATCCCCAGGGTCTCACATAGTGCCTAAGTACTCCATAAATATTTTCTGAATGAAGAGCAATGGTTCAACTAGAAAACTAAAATGAATTTTGTGTGACCGGAGGTTAGAGGGATTTTCCAAAAACCCTGCTAAAAACCCAAAATCTCAGTCTCTGGTGGGACCACAAAATATATAAGATAGGACCTTAGGTACAGTGACAAACTTTGGTGCTGACTCTGCCTCCTTCAGGTAGCCTATGCACACTGACTATAGAGTCTGAGAGAAAAAGACCCTGTCCCCAGCTTTCCTGATTTTCCAAGCTGGGACTCCCAAACTTCAGAATGTAAGTTTTGTTGGCTCTTTATATTCTTAAATCTAGGCACTGACTAGATGGGTGGGCGGGATGCAGGAACTCAAGACCCATGCCCAGAAGTGTAAAGAAACCACAGGATTCTCGCTCCCCTGATCTCAGTCCGTAAGTGACCAATTTTTGGCATTCTCACTAAAACTACACTGGGATGGCATGTAGTGCTAAGAGATGCCTCTAGGTGGCGCGACGCCACTAATATACCTTATAATTTATGAAGGCGGACATGGAATTCAGCTACACACTGGTTTCTCCAGAATCAAGAAAGATAAGGGAGTTCGGACTCATGGCAGGTCACACCCAGCATCCCTAAAAGAAACTGTTTCCATATCAGGTCTGACCAGACAAATAAGACAAACAAGTATCATGGATGGATACTCCAATGGCTTTATTAACTCATTCTTTCTGGGGATGGCAGGATGTTATAGCTGGAGAGATGAAAAGGAAGCCAGGAAGCTGTGGTCTCAATATGGGTCATTGAAGGGGTACAGAGGGTGACCTGCATCTCTTGGGACCCTCTTCCCATCCACCTGGAAAGAGAGACAGATGACTCCATTAGTAGGAGCTGACATTCCAAAGACCCAGGACATCTTTTCCCAAGAATCTTACTCAACAGCCTTACCTGTGTACAGCACTATGACAGATGGCAGTGACTTAGGCTAGGGCCTCAGAGAATGCCACAGTACCAAGAGCATTCCAGCACCAAACCCACAGCCTGGTACGTGGCTGACCCTGCCCCTAAGAGTTTGCAGTCTCAGCTGGGATAAGGAACACTTTATTTCCCTATGTGCAACAGGGAAACCTCTAACAAGGTTGAGAATGTCCCATTTATATCATTTACTGAGTAATTGTTATGTGTCAGGAACTGGGATCTTTTTACACATAGGAAGCTGAAGGTTGGAGAAGTTAAATAACTTGTTCTAGGTTACAAGGTATCGAGATGCAGGACTGGAACTCACAGGCTACATGCCTTATCCCTCACCCAGACTACTTCCCGGAGCTCAGCAAAGAAAAAAGAGCCCATTGTGTCCAGGACAGCAATCCTACCAACAACAGCATCCTGCCAAGCCTGTGGCCAGCAAGGTTGAGGCCAGACTTAGGCCAGAATCCTGCCTCAAATCTCATATTCCCTGACTCTGGTGGGTGATACACACTCACCATAAGCATGGGCACGATGAATCGCAAATTTTTATTCAGGGCATCCAGCTGCTTCATCTCCTCCAGGCTAAAAGTGAAGTCAAACACCTGGGGATGGGAGCGGGGGGTCAGGAAAGCCAGTTTTGCGAGTGGAAGTTGGGGTTCCAGAATAATGCCTTCTTAGCCAAACAGAGTCAGGGCCAGACTGTGTCCCAGTGGACTAAAGAAGACAGGACAGACACATCACCAAGTACCTGGATGTTCTGAAGGATATGGGAAGGTGTGACACTCTTGGGGATGCAGCTCACTTTCCGCTGGACCTGCCACCTGAGTGGGGGATTGAGGTATAGATGAGGAATCTATACTGGAGTCAGTACACATAAGCACTTTTTTTTTTTTTTGGTCCTCCATGCAGCCTTCTCTGAGCTCCTGGAACCCCTGAGCCTCACTGGAATAGGGAACATGCCTCAGAGTGGCCTCTCCCCAGATGACATGGCAGGATTCTCAGCCTCATCCAGGCATTTGGATAAGGAACCCCTCAACCCTTGCCTCCCACCCCAGAAGCCTTCTCCCTAACCTGACTGTCTTTCCCAAAGATTGCGTACCTGAGCAAGATCTGAGCTGGAGAGCGGCCATGCTCTTCAGCCAGTGCCAGGACCACTGGCTCCTCAAGCAGGACAGGCTCAGCAGGATCACGCCAAGCACGATCAGAGGAGCCCAGAGGGCTATAAGCAGTCACCTCCAGGCCGCGTGCTTGGCAGTGGGCAATCAGCTCATTCTGAGCCAGGTATGGGTGGCATTCCACCTGGGCCAAGAAACAACCTATCATCATGAGGTGGCCATAGCCAGCTTGCTGGCCCCACCCAGACATGCACATCCTGACCAACCCTGCATCGCTGACCCCCCGCTTCCCCTCAACCTGCTTTTCTCACTCTCTAGACAGTTTTCCACTATTTCATTCTCTTCCCACACTTCAATGCCCTTCCTTAAGCAGAGGATTTCTGCACCGCACTTCTGACAACTTTCTAGCCGTCTCTCTGAAGTAGACCTATCATCTGCTCACTCATGCTCATTTACATACACACACACACACACACACACTGCCCCCAAACCAACTGATCTTTGCTGTGTTCACCTGCAGGACAGCTGGGCGCACAGAGGCCACACTGAGCACATCATCGATCTGCCGACTGCTGAAGTTGGACAGGCCCAGTGCCCGCACCAGCCCCTTAGCCACCAGTGCCTCCAGAGCCTTCCAGGTCTCCTTGTAGTGGGTGGAGTCATAGCGTATAGTCCCATCAGCATTCTTAGGAAAGGGGTTGTCTCCCCGCCTGAGTGAAAGACAGTCCCCAAGGTGTGGGCACAAACGCCAGGCTCCTGCTTACCTGCCCGTCTAGCCATGCTACATCCCATAATCCAAGCCCAGAAAGGGTAAAGGGCCAAGAATGAGAAACAAGCATGGTTTTTCACCTTTCCAGGTCATAACCCAAGTGTTAACTCTATATGGAATGCCCATCCCCCCCCTTCTTCTTCCTAGACACATTATATCTCCTCTCCTCTGGAAAGTCTTCCTTAACTCCTTTCACCTCGGGGAGTTGCATGCCCCTGCAGCCTTCTTCAAGCACAGAGCACAGAGCTGATGGTCGGCTCCTCTCACACCCTCTGTGGGAGCTTACTCTACTGCAACCCCAGGGCCTAGGTCAGCAGAAGCTAGTACATTTCCCGAATGTACAAAGGCAGCAGGAGGGACCACCCATGTACACCCTAGGATACACACCATGTGAGGCTGCACCCCTTTTTTGTAGCTAAACTGTAGCAGAAAAGGCCGAGTGTTCCCCTCCTGTTCTGCTACTGTGATTTACAAAAAGTTACTAACATGACTCCGCCAACCCCCAATTCCCTGGATGAAGACCCTGGCAAGGCTCACTCAAAGGCATAAGGCCAGTGCATCAGGTACAGGTCCAAATACTCCAGCTGGAGGTCAGCGAGTGTCTTCCGGAGGGCAGGCTCCACATCCTCGGGGTGGTGCTTCGTGTTCCACAGCTTGGAAGTCACAAACAGCTCCTCCCGAGGCACCAACTAGTACAGGGGGCAGGGTCCATAGTTAGAAGAGCCAAGGGCACCCAATCTCACCCACCCTCACCTCTGGGAGAGGAATTAGAAGGAAGCTGATGCCAGATCCCTCTCGCCAGGCCTCAGCCCCAGCCTCTGAGTTTTCTCACCCCACCCCTCTGTAGCCCCAGTCCTCACCTTGCCAGGTCCCACATTCTCCTTCAGGGCCTCCCCAATCTCAGTCTCGTTGCCGTAGATAGCAGCACAGTCAATGTGGCGGTAGCCTATACTCAAGGCATACTTAATAACTGCTTTTACCTGCCAGGTGAGAAAAGCAGAAGTTTTAGCTCTGTTGGTCTGGACCAGAAACTGCCCTCCTGAGAGTCACTGATGCGGGGAGGGGGCAGGAATTTACCACTGCAGTCATCCATGCAGTGGAAATGAGAAGATGGCTCTAGTCTCGGGGACCAGAAGTCTCTTCAGAGTCCCCAAACCCTTTGTCCCCACCCCACTAACCTCCAAGGTTCCTTCCAAGCAATTTCAGCAGGGCCCAGCTAAAACAAACAATGTGTTCTCAGCTAGATGCTCAGAAGGTGGATGGATACATTGACAGAGGACAGAAGGCAGAAGTGTAGTCATGGAGACAGGTCCCCAGCCCTGGGGAGCTGGTTAGGGAAACATGATACACAGGTAAATAGTTCCCAGGGCAAGGCCACGTGGAGAGAGACCCTTGGGAAGCCATGTAGACCAAGAGAGCTCAGGCGAGCAGAAGAGGTGAGGGGGCAGAAAATGAAGGAAGGCAGAGAAGTGAGATGGAAGCTGGGCTCAGAGTCCCCCACCAGAAGAGAAGAAAGCAGACACCAAGGAGGAGGACAGGTCAGTCAATTTGTTAAAAACCAGACTAACATGGCATTAGGAGCAGAACTAAGGGTGCCAGGCCCCTGCCACTCAAGATCCCCATTTATGTGTAGCTCTTACAATCCAGACATATGCCTCTCACACCTGACCCTACTCCTGCTGCTCCATACCCTTCCCCATCCCCTCCATCCCTGCCCCCAATCTTGGCCCTGGCTCTGGCTGTCACCAACTGCCTTCATCTAGCTCCTGGACTCGTCCCAGTCCATGTAAGTGCCTGCCTACAGAACCAGGCTCCTAGGCAGCTGTAGGAAGGAAAGCAAAGGGAAAAAAGGCAGAGTTCATCCAGCCACACCACAAATCCCAGCCTAAATTCCAGAGAGAAGAGGCCATTCTCCTTGCCAGAGTCCCTCCCAAACTTCTCTAAACTCTGACTCAGATTCCAAGCACAGGGAACAAGCCCTGAGGAGATGCTCTACCCCAGGTGTAAGCTGAATCTCTCCCTGTGTCAATCTAGGAAAACAGGTCTCCGCTCCCAGGCTCCCTGGGCTGGAAGGGTCTACACCAGGGGTTGCTAAACTCTAGCAGTTTTCTTTTGTTTTTTTTCGGCCGTTGAGCTAAGAATGATTTTTATATTTTTAAATAGTTACATAAGTACATAATCACCTCCATTTTGCAAGTTGTCTAACAAAATCTAAATTATTAACCACCTCGTTCTTTAAGAAAAAGTTTGCTGACCTTCAGTCTAAACAGTTGACCTAGTTATTCTTTAAACCCTGATACCTGCTGTGTGCCTACCTCTGGCCTCAAGGAACCCAGCGTGGAACAGGAGACATGATCACAGCACAGGGTGATAAGTGGCATATTAGGGGTCAGCACAGGGTCAGGCACAGAGGGGTCCCATGTCTTCACAGCAGTGCAGATCCAGTCAGGGAAAGGGCTCCTTCCTACACTCTAGGCCGTGCTGGGCCCCTCAACCACTCCTCTGAATCAGCTGTGGAAGCCAAGTGCTCACTGCTGGTCCCTTCTTCCCTTGTTTCTTCCCACTGCCCTCCAGGCTCATCCCACCTGAGGTGAAGCATAGTGGGGGGGGGACTGCTAGAAAAAACACAGACACCCTCTCCCGAATAGTGCCTTTTCCCGAGCAGAGGAGCAAGAAGCCCCCCTCCTAATCTCCCATCCCTCACCTGGCCAGGCTCACTCTTCCAGGTGCCCAGTCCAATCAGGGGCATCTTCTGTCCAGTGTGCAGGAGGATACAGGAAGCCGCCATTGTCCCCTGAAACACAGATGGGAAGAGAATGGTGTGGGGTCAGTGCTGCTGCTTGGGCCCACTGATCAAGACTCCTGTAAAGCAGGAAGTGGGCACAGGGGTGATAGGAGAAAAAACACAGAGTCATGTGTATATGCCTGTGAGCAGAGGCAGCTGAGACAAGGTGCCTGGAACCAAGCAAAGCCAGTAACTCCTGGACAAAAACTAACGGGACCACCAGCCTGGCTGCCCTTCCTTCCATCAGGCTAAAGCTCTGGTTAAAGAGCTCTAAAACCTAAAAACAAAAGCGAGGTGGCTTCCCAGAAGTACCCAGCCTTAACTACATGAGGTCTCAAACCAGTGTAAGACAGGCAAAGGCCTTTACGAGAAAAAGTGAGACCAGGTGACAGAACTGGCTCAGGAAAGGGTCCCTTTTCAAAGGATGAAATGAATGTTCCCAGGAGGTTGTCAGAACTACAAAGACTCTGAGTCCCTCTTACAGAGGTCTGATTGGCCATGCTACTAGGCCTGAGTGCAGTCTTACAAGGAAAGTATACTATTTTTTAGATGAAAAAAACAGGCTCAGAGAGGTGAAATTATTTGCCCCAAATCAACAGCTAAGTGGCAGAGCCAACTATTCAAGGAGGAGCTGATGGAAAAGGCGGGAAAAGGCAAGTAAACACAGACCTATAAAATACATGTGCATGTACACTGTGCTACAGAAAAGCAAGTGACTTCTGTAGGGCAAGAACCAGGGAATAATGACACTGGCTTTTAAGAATGAGTTGGGACAGTCCCAAGAGCCAAGGGTAAGAGTCTTTCCAGGAAGAGGAACTAGACACAGGACTTCAATACAGCAGAAAGCAGTAAATTACAGATACATGAAAATTTCCAACTGATCGAAGCAGGTGGGTGATTGGAGCAACCCTGTTTGGAGAGATATGAAAATCAGAAGTCTCCAAATGGGGAACTTCCCTGGTGGCGCAGTGGTTAAGAATCCTCCTGCCAATGCAGGGTACAAGGTTTCGATCCCTGGCCCAGGAAGATCCCACATGCCACGGAGCAACTAAGCCCATGCACCACAACTACTAAGCCTGCATTCTAGAGCCCGCGAGCCACAACTACTTGAAGCCCGCATGCCTAGAGCCCATGCTCCGCAACAAGAGAAGCCACCGCAATGAGAAGCCCGCGCACCGCAAGCAGGAGTAGCCCCCGTTCGCCGCAACTAGAGAAAAGCCCGTGCGCAGCGACAAAAACCCAACTCAGCCAAAAATAAATAAATAAGTAAATAAACTTATTAAAAAAAAAAGAATATTATGGTAGAGCAGGTAATTGGACAAGTTGTAACTATAACCAACACACCAAAATTGTCTTTCCTAATACTTCTGACTCAGGAAGAATTTTATAGTCTAGCATAACCTTATGGAGACCACCCTTTCTGCTAAAACAAAAATAAACAAAAATGTTCAACCCGGGCAGCAAACCACGGACCACTGAAGGCAATACTCTTCATTACCAAACTTCCCAGGGGCACTAACCTGCCCAGGGATCAGGCAAACATGTCTGGACTTCACAGGAGGAACTAGCCTGCTAGCTGCTACCAGGGTCTGTGGCTGGTTTCCTGGGCTTGATCTTCAACCTATGACCTGTTGACCTCTCCCAGATTTACCAGAACACAAGGGATGGCTCTGAAATTACACCTGGGCTGAGAGTGTGAACAAAAACCTGGCCTCAGGGGAAAAGGAAGAAGAAACCTCATGCTTGCCTCTCCCTTTCTTTTGCTTGTGAAACTGAAAACCAAAAAGGCTAAGGCTTGAGGTGGCAGACTGGTCCCAAGACGTGCAGGTGCCCTGTGCCTATTCAGCAGTTCCCCCCTGAAGACTGGAGTGCTCAGCCTGCCACTGAAGACTGGTCTACAGCTCCCACTGCTCAGGCCACTGAGTGGGTAGGAACAACCACTGAGTGGGTAGGAACAACCACTGAGTGGTCTTAAGCTGTTCTTCCACAAACTCTTAAAATGGAAATAGGTTGACGGAAAATAAACAGTTTCTAAAAAAAAAAAAAAAGGCTAAGGCTTGGAGGGGCAGGGATCATAGAGGTAGAAACGGCAAACACAGATCTGCAAAGAACAAGAGCTCCAAAGGACAGAACAGAAGGCAGAAGACAGATGTTTTCCTATAGGACAGGAAGTCATCCTCTACCAGCTCCTGACTTCCTCATCTTCTGCCTGGTGCAACAGCCTTTCAGCCAGCCCAACATTAAAAGGCTCTGAGCTTGTCAGCATCTGCCTAGCTGGACTTCTGGCAGAATTCAGAAACCCTCATGTTATCTTGGGAGAGGTTCTAGATGGAAAAGAGAGAAAAGCTGGGTGTGTGGGGAGAGGGGGGTGAGGGTAGTATCAGGATTCAGGTTTTATTATTCCCAGGTCAGTGCCTAGGTTCCTTCTCTCTGGGGCTCAGTCTTCCTTTCTCAGAGGAGGGCTCTAGAGCTGCCTTGATACAGGAAACTTGAAAACACAGGAAGAAGAGGAAGCAGTATTCACGTGAGTGTTCCCTGGCTGGATGGGCCTTTCCTCTCTGCTCCCCATAAATACTGATGTCCCTCAGGGTTCTATCCTCAATCCCTTCTCACTCCCTAGTCAAGCTCAAGTCTTCAGTGATCACCTTAATCACTAATTCTTCCCACCCCAGTTCTATATATTCACCTCCCTCTGGACATCTCCACCTGTATATCTTATGGGTAAGTGAGACTCAACATGTCCAAAAGTATACTTATCAAATCCAGCAACACAGCACAGATTTCAAGCTCCGGGGTGGCGCAGACCTGGGCTTGAATCTCAGCTCCCCCATTCTAAAGAGATTTTAAGCACTCTGCACAGTGCCTGACCATGTTCTTCTTTCTGTATACTCTATCTCACCAGGGACTCAAGGCCCTGGATGACAAGTGTTAAAGCAAACCAGACAACTTGTCTACAGTATAATCCATGGGGGTCTTAAAAAAGCCATCTAATGTATTTCAGTTTGTTTGAGGCATTTCTGACTATTATCAGATTAGGGTTTCGACAGGTGATGGGAGGCGGGGAGTTTATCTTCTTCTGGTTTCGAAGAAGCCAGGACGGAAAGCCACCTTAAATATGTAGCAGTGGCCCATTTGGTCTATCTGGCTGCATGAAAAAATCCTGTAAATACTTGTAAATATTACGAAAGACACTGCTCTAAACTGTAATGTAAAACCTAAGATTGCAATAACACTTCCTGGACTTCTTGATGTATGTGAAAAGTATACTTCCTAAATCTTTATCCAGCCCATCCCTGTCCAACTCCAGGGCCACTGCTCTAGCCGTGACCACCCCTCCCAGAACCAGGGATCTCTCTGCTTCCAGTGTGTCCCTCTCCCCACAAAGCAGTCCCCAAATCTGACCATGTGATTCCCAGGATCTCTTCCAGTAGATCTCTCCTACCCTCGGGATAATGTCCAGAACTCCCTGGTAATACCCTTTATAACCTGGCTCCCACCTCCCCCATCTCTCCACCTCTTCATTTCAGACTCCATATTCCAGACTTTGCAGAACCAACCACCATATTTGACTCCAGGCCTCTACACACTTTCCTTCCCCAAGTCCCACCCTTGCCTGGCTAACTGCAGGTCACCCTTGAGCTAGCAGTTTAAATTTCTGGCTCCTCCCATGTCCTGACAGTTGTGCACATCACTGCATTTGTTTGTTCATTTTCCCTCACAAATCTTGGTACTCCTTGAGGTCAGGGCCTGTCATCCACCTAAACCTGTAGCTGCTAGAGTGCCTGCTCCCTCCCCCCACCCCACACACAGCGGCAAATGGGGGAGATCTTGTCAGCAGGAGGGGCATTTGATAAAGTCACTGCCTCCATCACCTTCTTCCTTTACTTCTTGGATAACCTGGAAAAAATCATCTCTGGAAAATAACAAAGCATTTTACCATCATCTTCGGTAAAAAGAAAAAAAAAAAAAAAATCCTAGTGACTCCAGGAAGGATGATACTCGGATTGCTCTTGTATTACAGATAAGAAAACTGAGACCTTGGGAAAAGTAACAGGACTGATCAGAATCATCAAGACTCTTCTAAGGGAGGTCCTGCAGCCCAGAGTATGGACAGGCTGAAGGGAGAGTTAATTTATACTAACCCCATCCGGTGAAGGTTCAGATTCCAGTCTCACTTTAACAGAGCACTGGATCAACAGAAAAACATGCCCTGGCTTTCCCAAACCCAAGGCAGGTGCCTAAGCAAGCGAACCCACGCCCCTCCTGCCACTTATGAGAAGCGTCTCTGCAATTCCACATTAACGCCGGAGTTCCTGAAAAAATCGTGTTCGTGGGTAAACAAAAGGAAGATGGCAACCAAAACTTACTGACAGTATGTGCCGGGAGCTTTAAGAGCTTTATCTCACTTAACTCTTGTTACATACAGTCCTGATGTAGGAACTGATTTTACCGCTGAGAAAACTGAGATCCAGAGAAACTGAGAACTTATCCAAGATCACTCAGCGAATAAGAGGAAGCTCAAATCAGAAACCAAGTCGGGCCGCCTCCTCAGCATTTGCTCTTCGCTCTAACCCGGGGGCGGACACATCTGTAGTGAAGATTCGAGGCCATCTCCGCTACGACAAAGATGGGGCAGCAGAAGAGAAACTCACCTCGGCACGAGCACAGGACGTTAACAGGGATGTATGGCTTTTCAGCTCAGTCCTGTGCCCTGCTAGCGACCCAATGGGCCTCAGCTTCCGGGATTGGTGGGCAGCAAGAAACTGGCCTGAGACTGGAGACAGGGACTTAAGTCTGGCGGTGATGAGGAAGCTCCTCCCAGAGGAGGGGCTGGGGCCGGGCATTCAACATCACGCGCAGTGGTGGACCCCGCCCCTGTCCCCAGAAACAAGCTGGGGAGTGGATGCCTGAGCTGGGAGGCTGCACCATCCCTTCCTCAGGATGCTGGTGGGTGGATTGGCGGAGTTTGGGCACACTCCACAGCGCGAATTTGGAGAACTCCCGGGTGAGTGAAGCCTGCGCCAACTGCCAACTAAGCGGCCCCGGAGGCGGGGCCAGGGGGCGCCTCTGCCTGGCCCATATTGCACCGCGCGCCGCCGCCAGGCCGCTCTGGGCAACTTCTGCTCGTTCTGCTGCCAGAGGGAGGAGAGCTCGGCTGCCACGTGGCGGCTTCTTCTGCAGTCGGCTCCCCCTAAGGACTACAGGCACCGCTCTGATCTATTCTCTTCCTTAGAGCCGGGTTGGCCAAGTTCCCTGAAAACACCTAAGCTGGTCCCATTATTTGGTCAGGCAAACTGAGGTCCAGAGAAGAGCCGCAACACAGAGGTTGACAGTAACAGGGAAGACCTTGGGACTACAGGCTTCAAGAGGTAAAAGTTAGTGCTCTCTGTATCCGGACTGTGGACCCTGGCAGCGCATTTATGTTTTATGTATATTTAGGCTTTATAAACATTAATTTATTGAGTCTTCACAACAATCCTGGAAGGGGAATGTTCTTTTTTATTTTATTTACTGCAAGCCTTTTTATTGAAGTATAACATACTGGTAAATGGAATATTGCCTGCCATATCAGGAAACAAAGGATGTAACAGTCATCAGCGATTGAAGCCGTGCAGCCACCACTGAGGGTGAGCTGGTGAGCCCTAAGGGAATTTAGGAAGGAAACAAAGAATACCTGCCATCTAGCAGCCATCAGACTGCAGCCACTCCCTAAGGTGAGCCCTGATTTCAAGATAGGAAAACACTGGATACTGGCCCCAGATAGCTAAGGTGCATAGCAAAGGCATGATTTCAGTGAGCCCAGACTCTTTCTTGCATCTTCCCATGCATAGAAAAGCGCTAAATTCCTTAATTTGGGATTTCTGGTTTTCTTTAATTAACAGTAATCTTAGGGGGCTTCCCTGGTGGCGCAGTGGTTGAGAGTCTGCCTGCCAATGCAGGGGACACGGGTTCGATCCCTGGTCGGGGAGGATCCCACATGCAGCGGAGCAACTAAGCCCGTGAGCCACAGCTACTGAGCCTGCGCGTCTGGAGCCCGTGCTCCGCAACGGGAGAGGCCGCGACAGTGAGAGGCCCGCGCACCGCTATGAAGAGTGGCCCCCGCTCGCCGCAACTGGAGAAAGCTCTCGCACAGAAACGAAGACCCAACACAGTCAAAATTAAATTAAAAAAAAAAAATTCTATGAGAACAAAGTTTTTTTAAAAAAAAAAAAAAAACAGTAATCTTAACAGTAATCTCCAACTACCTGCCCTTTGTTGCAAAACTCCTATATATCCTAGCTCCCCCCTCGCCTCCTTGGAGCAGTTCTCTCAGTGTTACTTGAGAAGCTGCCTTCTGGGCTTGAAATCCTAAAAATTGCCACCAAATAAAACATAACTCTCAACTTTTAGTTTGTGAATATTTTTTTTAATCGACAATACAGACAGAACAATGCACAAATCTTTTTTTTTTTTTTAAATTATGTATGTATGTATGTATTTATTTATTTATTTATTTATGGCTGTGTTGGGTCTTCGTTTCTGTGTGAGGGCTTTCTCTAGTTGTGGCAAGCGGGGGCCACTCTTCATCGCGGTGCGCGGGCCTCTCACTATCGTGGCCTCTTTTGTTGCGGAGCACAGATTCCAGATGCGCAGGCTCAGTAATTGTGGCTCACGGGCCTAGTTGCTCCGCGGCATGTGGGATCTTCCCAGACCAGGGCTCGAACCCGTGTCCCCTGCATTGGCAGGCAGATTCTCAACCACTGCGCCACCAGGGAAGCCCCAATGCACAAATCTTAAACGTACAACTCTGTGATTTTTTTTTTCAACATAACCACCGTCCAGATGAATATACAGTGTTACCAGCAGACTTGAAGCCTCCTGTGAGGAAGGTATTCAGTTCCATTTTACAGATTGTGCAGACTCAGCAAGGTTTACCTTGCTCAGAGTCACACAGCTATTAAGTTACAGTTTTGTTTTTGGTTTTTTTGGTTTTTTCTTTGGCTGCGTTGGGTCTTCGTTGCTGCATGCGGGCTTTCTCTAGTTGCGGCGAGCGGGGGCTACTCTTCGTTGAGGTGCACAGGCTTCTCATTGCGGTGGCTTTCCTTGTTGTGGAGCACAGGCTCTAGGCGTACGGGCTCAGTAGTTGTGGCTCGTGGGCTCTAGAGCGCGGGCTCAGTAGTTGTGGCACACGGCCTTAGTTGCTCTGCGGCATGTGGGATCTTCCTAGACCAGGGATTGAACCCGTGTCCCCTGCATTGGCAGGCGGATCTTAACCACTGTGCCACCAGGGAAGTCCCAAGTTACCGTTCTGAGATTTGAAATCCCGTTTGCCATTTGGGCTGAGATGTGTCTTGAATTTATGTTTTCCTTGGTGGAAGTGGGCAAGAAGTGGATTTGTCCTGGTATAGCTCTGCCTTTTTCTCCCCTCAGCTCCTCCCCAACCCATCTGTACTCCCCCAGTGCCACTCTTCCGCATCTGTTTTTACACCCAGATTACTACCCACTGTCTCCCAAGTAGGAGTGGTATCCTGATGGACTAAATGTCCGACATTTCACACCATCTATCCTCATAAAGACACTCAGATTCCAGCTTATGTGATTGTTACCGAGTCCAGGCTTGCTCTGCTCGCCGCACGACAGGCCAATGAATCGGAGGCGAGGTGTTGAAGCAAGGAATACCACTTTATTCGGAAAGCCAGCAGACGGAGAAGGTGGCAGACTAGTGTCTCTGAAAAACCGTCCTATCTGGGTCTGGATGCCAGTTTCTTTTATAGAATCAGAGAGGGAGAGGCAGTGAGGAAGTAAAGCAAAAGGGCCATCAGTCTTGAAAAACATCTCCTGGAATGACCAACCTCCGTGAGGGGATGTGTTAGTTTCTTTTTTCTTGGAGCCATTCACAGGTGGGCATGGTTACCTGAGGCAGGCCATTATATATGATTATAATAACAAAAGCAACGAAAAGCAAAGGTTAAAGTCAATGAAACAGATCAGACATGGAGTCCGATTTAGCTCTTCCCTGTTATATGATCAGAATTTAGAATCTCTCAAGTTCATCTTAGCCCAGCAAAGACCATTATAAGCAGGTAAGGCAGGGGGTCCCCAGAGAAAGAGAACTGTTACCAGAAAAACTGGGTTCATCTCTTGGTGGGTGTCAAGCCAAAAGACACAACCAAGCCAAAGATCAGGAGAAGGGAGAATTTATTATTGAAACCTAGCAGGACCCTGTAGGATTCCCGGGTACAAAGCCTTTCTGTGTCCCCCATTTCTTGTTTGTAGGAAATAGGCTTCATTCAGCCTCCATGACCTTCTCTAAGTTCCAAAGGGCAGGTTCAAACAGTTGCTAATCAGAGAAGAGAGGGAATGCAGAAACAACAGAGTAACAATCAAGAAATACTAATGCAGCCTTGGGGCAGGGTCCTGGTTCCTCCTCAAGGAATATACTATAACAATATTTTTGAGATCTTCTGCAGGAACTAAGGCCCCCACCCAGGGAGAGGATATCAACCTCAGGCTGAGCACAAGATTCCTGGAGCACCGCCTTGTTACCTCACCACCAACCAATCAGAAGAAAGCCAGACACCCTGCAGCCCTCACCCCAAATTTTGCCTATAAAAAGCTTTCCCCAAAAACCATCGGGAAGTTCGGGGTTTTTGAGCATGAGCCACCCATTCTCCTTGCTTGGTCTTGCAATAGACCTTTCTCTGCTTCAAAGTTTGATGTTTAGGTTTATTTGGCCTCAGTGTGCATGGGGTACATGAACTTTTGTTCAGTAACATTATTGCAACAAGTAAAGAGAGCAACAGGGATCTTTCCCAAAGCAGATTCTCCCCGACAGCAAAAATGGGAACGTTTAAGCTAAGGGCACATGCATATTCATGAAAGGGCTTGGGTGGTCGACAGAGCCCAAGCTTTAGTTGATTGAAGTCACAAAAGTCAGAAAATCTCGACATCAGCATCCCTTACGTTCTAACTGATCTGGTGGTTGAGTGATTAAGGCTAATCTTTTTTTTGTAAAACAGAACTGGGAGTCTTATCTTTGCTGTTGTTACTCCTCTTGCCTGATAACAGTTTGTTCTTGCATAATTTTGTTACCTTAAGATCACTAATTACTGAGACCTGTTCAAGGACAAGCACTGTGGCCAGGCTTAGATCACAAAATGGCTTAGGCCAAAAATGACCCTCCCACAATCCACAATCTTCTGCCCCATCTAATGGACTCCCTCCTTTTTTTTTTTTTTTTTTTGAGACTGACTTCTTAAAAGGCTACAATCAAGTGGTGCCTTGCAACTGATGAACTGTTGAGTCATTTTTGTAACCCAGCCCCCTCCTTCCCCAGATCTGAGCCTTTTGCTGTTAGTTCTGGCCACTGGGATTGTTGCATGCAAGGCACAACCCTAGCCTTCCAAGAGTTTTCAGAGCAGTAGTCATCAAGTTGGTGGTATATTGTCTTCTAAAACAGATCGGCATGAGAATGCACCATCCCTTTTACAGTCTTCCTCCTCCGTTTTAAAAAAGACAAACCTTTCAGCCAGCTCCTAGGATGCATTGCCTGCGTGTTCATTGAGGCTACTAAACAAAGGAACTTTTGGAAATAGTGATGACTCTAATGACTGGATCATAAACCCTTATGCAAGTCATTTCCAAATCTTTGTTTTGAAAACTATTGGTAAAAGCTGGTAGACCATTAAAAATAATTTTGGGTGATAGATTTTGTGATTTTTGGAGTATAACTTGGAAAGAGTTAAAACAGCTAAGTGACATTGCTTTAGAAATATTTCTATTTTCATCCACTTATTTATGTGAACAAGTTATCTCAATGCTTGTATCTATAAAAATGAAAAATAAGAATGGAATTGAGGGACTTCCCTGGTGGTGCAGTGGTTAAGAATCAGCTAGCCAATGCAGGGGACACAGGTTCAAGCCCTGGTCCTGGAAGATCCCACATGCCGCGGAGCAACTAAGCCAGTGCGCTACAACTACTGAGCCTGTGCTCTAGAGCCCCTGTGCCACAACTACTCAGCCCACGTGCCACAACTACTGAAGTCCGCACGCCTAAAGCCCGTGCTCCACAACAAGAGAAGCCACCGCAATGAGAAGCGTGCGCACTGCAACGAAGAGTAGCCCCCGTTCATCACAACTAGAGAAAGCCACGCACAGCAATGAAGACCCAACCCAGCCGAAAATAAATAAATCTATATAAAAAAAAGAATGGAATTGATGTTGAACTCTGTTCATTCTGAAAATAAGTAATATTCATCCACAGGTACAAGAATTAAATGGAGAAAAGAAAAAAAGAACAAAGCCCCAGTCCATCTCATTTTTATGTTTAATAAGTATCAAAACTTGTACTGTATGTTACTTTGATAACTGTGTAATAATAGGTGTAATTTTTAGAAACATGATCACAGAACTTAAAATTATATAAATTATATGTTTTGACTGCAGAGAAGGATGATAACTTAAAATTTTCACACATAAGAATATGCTATATTGGGCTTCCCTGGTGGCTCAGTGGTTGAGAATCTGCCTGCCAATGCAGGGGACATGGGTTCGAGCCCTGGTCTGGGAAGATCCCACATGCCGCGGAGCAAATGGGCCCGTGAGCCACAATTACTGAGCCTGCGCGTTTGGAGCTTGTGCTCCGCAACAAGAGAGGCCACGATAGAGGCCCGTGCACCGCGATGAAGAGCGGCCCCCACTTGCCGCAACTAGAGAAAGCCCTCGCACAGAAACGAAGACCCAACACAGCCATAAAATAAAAATAAATAAATAAAAATAAATTAAAAAAAAAAAAGAATATGCTATATTAAGACAATATTCTCGAGGTGAGGTGTGGGAGCATTCTTTGATGTTCTGATTTAACCTCAGTCTTGGCCTCAGCTCTGTCCCTGCATCTCCATAGTGGACACTTCACATGTCCTACTCGCCCTCTTGGAGCTGGACTACTGCCTAAATAAAATCTGTTATCTGAAGGGAAGATGGGGAAGACGCTTCTCTGAAAATTTCCCCAGCAGCTGGTGTTCCCTTCCACCAAAACAAGAAAAGCTTCTGCATATTCCTCAGTTTTTTGTGAACACCCAGTAGAGTTTATGGAGGAAAAGTCTGCAGAAGTTCATAGGTCTTCACATAGAGGGAAACTATACTTAATGAGCCTTATCTAGATGAGGCTAGCCTGATCTAGATGATAGAATTTTTTTAAATTAATTAATTAATTTATTTTTTGGCTGCATTGGGTCTTTGTTACTGCATGTGGGCTTTCTCTAGTTGCTGCAAGCAGGGGCTACTCTTCGTTGCAGTGCGCAGGCTTTCTCATTGTGGTGGCTTCTCTTGTTGTGGAGCATGGGCTCTAGGTGCGAGAGCTCAGTAGTTGTGGCTCGTGGGCTCTAGAGCGCAGGCTCAGTAGTTGTGGCCCACTGGCTTAGTTGCTCTGCAGCATATGGGATTTCCCAGACCAGGGATCGAACCCATGTCCCCTGCATTGGCAGGCAGATTCTTAACCACTGCACCACCAGGGAAGTCCCGGCAGGCGGATTCTTAACTACTGTGCCACCAGGGAAGTCCCTAGATGATAGGATTCTTGACCTCCAGTCTACGCCTGAAATATCCTAATGTGATGCGACTTTGGAGGTTCTCCAAGGAGAGGTGAGTGGACTGTGCATACAGGAAAAAATTCATTGTTGTGGCTAGAGGGTGGAATGTGGAAGATTGTATTTTCTGGAAAAGGTCACAGCAGTATTTCTGGTTCATCTGACAGAAAATTGATACTCCCCTTTAAGAGATAGGGTATATTTCCCCTCTCCTTGAAACTGGGAAGGACCTGTGACTGTTCAATGAAGATAGTATGGTTAGACTGTATGATTTCAGGCTAGTCTAACAAAGGCAATGCAATTTCCACTTGGCCATCCATTCCTCTCTTGAGACATCTACCTTTGAAACCCAGTCATCATGCTAGGAAGTATCCCAAACTAGCCAACATGGAGATCCCATATGGCAAAGTCTGTGTGCAGAGTACCTAATATTCTAGTTTATAGCCATTATCAACCAGTAGACCTGTGAGGGAACAAGAACTCATATGAGTCTAGCACCTAGATTTCATGTCATCTAGTTGAAGCTCCAGATATCATGGATGAAAGACAAACTATCACTGCTGTGCCTTATCTAAATTCATGACTCACAGAACTTTTGAGCATGATAAATGGTCATTTCACATGGCTTAGTTAGGGGATAATTTGTGACTCAGTTGAAGTAATAAGGATAAACTCCTTTAGAAGCTTAATGCAGAAACTTAGTGTGTAGAAAATTTTTTCAGCTTTATTGAAATATAATTGGCATACAACATTGTGAATAATATGTTTGTTTGTTACACTTATATACAGTGGACCCTTGAACAACAAGGTTTATACGTGGATTTTCTTCAGTAAATGCATACTACAGTACGACACAATCCAAGATTGACTGAATCTGTAGATGCAGAATCACAGACAGGGAGGGCCAATTGTGAAGTTATAAGCATATTTTTGACTGCACGAGGGTCAGTGCCCTAACCCCTGTATTGTTTGAGGATCAACTGTATTTCAAAATGATTACCATCACAGCATTAGCTAACACCTCTGTCCTGTTATATAATTACCATTTCTTTCTTTGTGGTGAGAACATTTAAGATCTATTCTTTTAGCCACCTTCAAGTATATAATACAGTATTATTTGCTGTAACCACCATGATGTACATTAGATCCCTAGAACTTGTTACTCTTACAACTAGATATTTGTACCCTTTGACCAATGTCTTCTCATTTCCCCCACACCCCAGGCCCCTGGTAACCACTCCTTTACCCTCTCTTTCTCTGAACTTGGCTTTTTAAGATTCCACATGTAAGTGATATCATACCATACGGTATTTGTCTTTCTCTGCAGACAGTGTTATTTCACTTAATGTAATGCCCTCAAGGTCCATCCATGTTGCAAATTGCAGGATTTTCTTCTTTCTTCATGGCTGGATAATAAAGTCCAGATATCATGGATGAAAGACAAACTATCACTGCTGTGCCTTATCTAAATTCATGACTCACAGAACTTTTGATATGTGGATAATATCTGGATAATAAAGTGATATCTGGATAATAAAGTATGTGTGTGATATGATATTATGGTATGATATAATTATGATATAATTATTATGATAAAGTGTGTGTGTGATATGATATTATCCAGATATCCATGATATCTGGATAATAAAGTGTGTGTGTGTGTGTGTGTGTGTGTGTGTGTATCTTTATCCATTCATTTGCTGATGGCACATGTTTTTCCATGTCTTGGCTGTTGTGAATGGTGCTGCAATGAACATGAAGATGCAGATATCTCTGCAAATGAATTGACAGCAATGTATAAAACTTCTCACATTTATGTATTAAGTGTTTAATTTAGTATAAGTAAATAGTACATTCAGTCAATTGAAAATTTCATTGTAAAAAAAGTTTTTCAAAAAAAAAAAAAGTTTTTCTTAAAATTTTTTTTTTTTAAAGAGTTTTTTGATGTGGACCATTTTTAAACTCTTTATTGGATTTGTTACAATATTGCTTCTGTTTTATGTTTTGGTTTTTTGGCCATGAGGCATGGGGATCTTAGCTCCCTGACCAGGGATCGAACCCATACCACCTACATTGGAAGGAAGTCTTAACCACTGGACCACCATGGAGGTCCCTTAAAATATTTATTTTATTTATTATTTTTTAATTAATTAATTAATTAATTAATTTTTGGCTGCGTTGGGTCTTCGTTGCTACGTGCGGGCTTTCTCTAGTTGTGGCGAGCAGGGGCTACTCTTTGTTGCGGCGCGCGGGCTTCTCATTGCGGTGGCTTCTCTTGCTGCACTTGTTGTGGAGCACCGGCTCTAGGCACGCAGGCTTCAGTAGCTGTGGCCTGCAGACTCAGTAGTTGTGGTGCATGGGCTTGGCTGCTCCGCGGCATGTGGGATCTTCCCGGACCAGGGCTTGAACCCATGGCCCCTGCCTTGGCAGGCAGATTCTTAACCACTGTGCCACCAGGGAAGTCCTATTTTATTTATTTATTTTAAAAAAATTTTATTTTATTATTTATTTATTTATTTATTGGTTGTGTTGGGTCTTCGTTGATGTGCGTGGCTTTCTCTAGTAGTGGCGAGCGGGGGCTACTCTTCGTTGCGGTGCGTGGGCTTCTCATTGAGGTGGCTTCTCTTGCTGTGGAACACGGGCTCTAAGCACGTGGGCTTCAGTAGTTGTGGAACGCAGGCTCAGTAGTTGTGGCTCACGGGCTCTAGAGCGCAGACTCAGTAGTTGTGGCGCACGGGCTTAGTTGATCCGTGGCATGTGGGATCTTCCCGGACCAGGGCTCGAACCCGTGTCCCCTGCATTGGCAGGCAGATTCTTAACCACTGTGCCACCAGGGAAGCCCCACATTCTGTCTGTTGAGTGTGTTTCTCCCAGGGTCTGTCCTAGGACAGCAGCTCACACTCATCATGGAGCAGACACAAATTTTAGAAATATTTAGGAGTAGAATTGGCAGCACTCAGTGATCCACTAGTTGTAGGAGTTTAAAAAAAACAAAACATAGAGAACAGACTTGTAGTTGCCAAGGTGGGGTTGGGGGGAGGGAGAGAGATGGACTGGGAGTTCGGGGTTGGTAGATGCAAACTATTACATTTATAATGGATAAACTACAGGGTCCTAATGCATAGCACAGGGAACTATATTCAATATCCTGTGATGAACCATAATGGAAAAGAATATAAAAAAGAAATGTCTCTGTGTATAACTGAGTCACTTTGCTGTACAGCAGAGACTGGCACACCATTGTAAATCAACTATACTTCGATTAAAAAAAACAAAAACACTGGAATGACTCTTAGGTTTCCAGCTTGAGTACATGTGAGGATGGTGAATGGTTTCCTAAGCACACCATTTTTTCTCTCACCTTGGGTCTTTGCATATGCTGTTCCTACCTAGGACACACTTTCCTTCAAATATCCTCTACTCCCAAAACATCTTTATGGAGAAGCCTTCCCTACTGGCTCAGACTGAGTTAGGTACTCCTCTTCTGTATTCCCAAAGCCTCTAGTACTGACCCGTAGATAAGTTAAGACTGTGTTGCTCTTAACAGAAAACCTAATTTAAGCTGGCTTTGACAATAGAGGAAATTTATGGACTCACATAAACAGGCTTCAAGGTTGGTTTGATTCAGCAGCTCAACAATGTCATCAGGATCCCAGTTTCTTTCTATTTCTTCTCTCTGCTTTCCAATCTCGCATATTCATCCTGAAGTTGACCACTTTATGGTGGCAAAATGATTATGACACTTATCGCCTTCATATCAGCTACCACATTCTCCAGAGCAATAACTTCTGGGAGCTTTCTCAAATGAGTGAGGGGCACTCCTTCCCTAAGACCATCAGAAACTCTCTCTAGCCTTCCAAAATCCAAACTGAGTCAGAAGATAAGAATGCAATGGCATGAAAGAAAAAGAGTCAGTTTCAAAAAAGTGCTAAATAGAAATTCTGGAACTGGAATGTTATACAGCAGTGAAAAGGAACAACATGAATAAATTTCTCAAACTTACTGTTGAGTGAAATAAAGCAGACATGAAAGAGTACATATACTGTATAATTCCATATTTATGAAGTATAAAACCAGTAAAAACTAATCTATGGGGACTTCCCTGGTGGTGCAGTGGTTAAGAATCTGCCTGCTAATGCAGGGGACACGGGTTTGAGCCCTGGTCTGAGAAGATCCCACATGCCGCGGAGCAACTAGGCCCGTGAGCCACAACTACTGAGCCTGCGCGTCTGGAGCCTGTGCTCCGCAACAAGAGAGGCCGCGATAGTGAGAGGCCCGCGCGCTGCGATGAAGAGTGGCCCCCGCTTGCTGCAACTAGAGAAAGCCCTCGCACAGAAACGAAGACCCAACATAGCAATCAATCAATCGATCAATAAATAAATCTAAAAATATTTTTTTAAAAAAAGAATCTGCCTGCCAATGCAGGGGACACAGGTTCAAGCCCTGGTCTGGGAAGATCCCACATGCCATGGAGCAACTAAGCCCGTGCACCACAACTACCGAGCCTCCGTTCTAGAGCCTGCAAGCCACAACTACTGAGCCCACGCACCACAACTACTGAAGCCTGGGCGCTCTAGGGCCCGTGTTCCGCAACAAGAGAAGCCACTGCAATGAGAAGCCCGCACACTGCAATGAAGAGTAGCCCCCACTCCCCGCAACTAGAGAAAACCTGTGCGCAGCAATGAAGGCCCAACGCAGCCAAAAATAAGTTAATTAATTAATTTTTAGAAAATTAAAAAAAAAACTAATCTATGTTGTCAGAAGTCAGGATAGTGATTACCCTTGGAGATGTAGAGACTGGAAATGGGCAAGAGGCGAAGCTTGTAGGGTGATATTAATGATCTATTTCTTGATTTAATTATTAAGGATATGATAAATTTGTGAAAATTTATCAAGTTATACACTTAATATGTACACTTTTCCATTATGTTATACTCCAATTAAAAAGTTAGAAAATACTTTCAAATTAAAAAAAAAAAAGAAAAACCTATATGTATAAGGAAAGAGATTGGATGGAAACACACCAAAATAATTGCAATAGTTGCATTTGATTAGTGGATGTATAGGTTATTTTGTTTTTCTTCTGTATTTATCAAGTTTTTGAAACATAGCTCTTTTATTGAATCTAGTTGAGTATCTCTCCAGACTCACTTGGACCTACCTGCTTCCAGCCTCTCCACTCTGTGGAGAGCTATTCACTACTGTGAACTGACCCACCTCCTAATGCAGTAGTCTGCCTCAGCTTCCCCAAGTGTGTGGACCAGACTTCTGTATTTTCTCTATTGCACCTGCTATAGCAGGAGCTGCAGCAGCTATGACACTCAGGTCCGACTTAACCAGGCCCACAGGGAATCTGGCCACTTAACACCACTTCCAGAGTAAGCTGAAGCCCTTGCTATAATTGGGATCAATCTCCCAAGACTGCACTGAGGAGCCAGGAAACAACCTGGAAGTACAGGGGAGTTAATATGTCATACGGTATAAGGAAATTGACCAATGAGAGATAGAAGCAAAGAGCCAACAGATAGTTTTCTCTTCCTCTCCCCAGTAAACGGTTCCTAGACACCATATCGTCATTTTATATGGTTTCTCAGACCTATATAACTGAGCAATTAGCTGTATCTTCTTATAAAGCTGTGGCTATCTGTGAGGCACTTCACCTTTTGTTTTCTTTCCCTTCCTTTCTGTTTTTCCCTCATTCTTGTCCTGAATATTGTTTGTAGAACCTCACAATAAAGCCTTAGCATGTAAATTTTGCTCTGAGCTCTGGTTTTCTAGGTAAAGAGGCTAGTATAAAACTATATTACCTTTATAATGAGAGGAGGGAGGGAGAGAAAAAAAAAAAGATTAAAAAGAGGTACCAGGTACTTCCCTGGTGTCACAGTGGTTAAGAATCCACCTGCCAATGCAGGGGACACAGGTTCAGTCCCTGGTCCAGGAAGATCCCACAAGCTGCGGAACAACTAGGCCTGTGCTCCACAGCTACTGAGCCTGCGCTCTAGAGCCTGCGTGCCACAACTACTGAAGCCCGCGTGCCTAGAGTCCGTGCTCCTCAACAAGAGAGGCCATCACAATGAGAAGCCCATACACCACAGCAAACAGTGGCCCCCACTCACCACAACTAGAGAAAGCCCGCGCACAGCAATGAAGACCCAATGCATCCAATAAATAAATAAATTAACAAATAAATTTATAAAAAGTAAGTGAGTAACGTTAGGGAAACTAAAACAAATAAGAACAACTACCATTTTATTGAGCATATGCTATCTGCCATACTCTTTATATTCATGCTTTCTAATCTCCACAGCAGAAACTTTTAGATTCGGTTGACATGAAGGTCATTGGTGACTTTTTGGAGAGCTGGCTCAGTGGAATGGTTAATCCTGAGCCTGATGACCTGGATTTAGGAGTGAAGAGGAGACAGAGATGTGGAGAATCAGAGGGCAGACTTCTCAAGAATATAGTAAAGGGAAGGAAAGTGATGGGTTAGTGGCTTGAGAGAAAAGCAGATGGAGGAAGAGTTTTTCACTATGTGGGGAATTTGAACGTGAACATGTGCTAAGGGGAAGGGTCCAGTGGAAGAAACTGGAGCTAAGAAAAGGGAGAGAATAATGGAGGGAATCATGCTTTCAGCTAACATTTACTGGGCATTTACTAAGCACTAGTATCTTAGTCTGTTCGGGCTGCTTTGGATACCACAGACTGGGTGGTTTATAAACAGCAGAAATTTATTGCTAACCATTCTGGAGGCTGGAAGTCTGAGGTCAGGGTGCCAGCATGATCAGCTAAGGGCCCTCTTCTAGGTCACAGACTCATTGTATCCTCACAGGGCAGAAGGGGCAAGGGATCTCTCCGGAGGAGCCTCTTTTATAAGGCACTAATCCCATTCATGATGGTTCCACCCTCATGACTTATACACCTCCCAAATGCCACATGTACTAATACCATCAACTTGGGTAGTAGGATTTCAACATATTAATGGTGGGGGGGGGGTGTGCAGAGAGGCAAACATTCAGACCATAGCACCTAGTCCTTTTTCTAGGTGCAAAAAAGGACACAAAAATGGATCAGCCTTGTCCTCGGGCTATAACATTCACAGTCCAGAGGGGCTAAAGTAGAAGAGGTGGAATGCAGACCCAGAGATGGGTGCACAGAGGCAGCTTCCTGGGTTGCAGGGGGAAGAGGCTCAAACAGATGAAAAGCTGGAAAGTAATAGGTGTCTCCTAGGAAGGAGGAGGGCATGTCCCCCTCTGGACTACTAGGTGGGAGGGACAAGTTCTCAGCCTTGCTTCACTGAGCATTTCAGCATTTGAGAGAAGTTTCTAGAATCTGAGAGGAATGTGGTCAGGTCAGAGGGATGAGGAAATGTCCTCTTCCCAAGTTTCTGAGTCTATACCGGTGTTTTATTTGCTGGCACTTCCTGCTTACTTTGGGTTGGGCTATCTGAGAATTCAAGAACAAAGTTCAAGTTCTCAGAGGACCCGTGTGCAAATCAAGGCAATAAATGGGCCACTCTGGAAGCTTACAGCCAGGAGAAGCAGGGGCCTATGTACTTTACCTAGATGAAAGGAATCTGAGACAAGAAGGTGAGGAGAGGTCCATACCCTCCAGCCTGCCCCTCAGCAGGGCCTCTCAAACCCTTGGATCCAAACCCCTTGTCAGTGTCAGTCAAAATTCCCGGAAAGAGAGGGAGACCTTAAATCTAGACTCACCTCCAGGTGCTCACGGCTGAGTGTCTTTTCATTCAGTAGTCATTCATTCAACTAATACCTACTGAACCCTTACTGTGTGCTAGGTATTCTGCTAAGGCGCTGGAGGTACCTTAAACAAGATCTTGCCTTCATGAGCTGACCCTCTAGTGACATAATAGTAGAGGGCAGGAGCACATTTAAGGAAAATCTGAATTCTTTCCAATCCATGAATGTCCCTAAAGGGCAGAATTATTTCTAAACCCTGGACAGCTCAGAACCAGCCTTCAGTGTAGGATCTTCTAGCAAATGGATGATACCAACTTGACGAGACCCGACTAATTTTCCCCAAGAGTGAGAATCCCTGCCTGGGGAGCTATTGGGAGAGTCCATGGGTTTGTGCATGGAGGCGTCGCTCTCTTTCTCAGCCCCTTGGATCCTGTGGTCCAATTCAAGAGCCTGCTGAGGGCCAGCAAGGCTGGCACCAGGCCCTGAGAACTATGCCATGCAGTCTGCTTCTTCATCATTCCAGATCCAAGCTCCAATCCCCTCATTTCCCCAGCATGTCATTGCATCTGTGCATGATTCCGCTGTACCATATTTCATTGTGAGCTAAGATTGTGTGCTCTATCCTGTGTTACCCATAGAACTGGGACCATCTCTTTGAGGCCAGAGACTGGTTTAGGAAACATGCGTTAGCTACTTTTTTTTTTTTTTTAATATTTATTTATTTAGGCTGCGCTGGGTCTTTAGTTCCCCCTGCAATGGGAGCCTAGAATCTTACCCACTGGACCACCAGGGAAGTCCCTTTTTTTTTTTTTAATTAAAAAATTTTTTAAAAACATTTGGCCGCACCACACGGCATGCGGGATCTTAGTTCCCTGACCAGGGAACCCGGGCCCTGGCAGTGAAAGAGCCTAGTCCTAACCACTGGACCACCAGGGTGTTCCTAGCTACCATTTTTAATAGCAAAACAATAGCTAGTATTTATTGGGCTCTTTCTATATGCATCAGGCACTGTATTGAATATTTCATAGAAATTACCTTACTTAATCTCCACAACAACCCTATAAGTAGAGACCATTATCCCCCTTTTGCAGTTGAGAAGAGGCTAAATGACTTATGCAGGGTCAGAGAGTAATGGAACTACTACAACCTACATCTGTGACTCCAAAGTCCTTGCTTTTTCCAGGACACCCCTTTGCCTTTCCTAGTGGGTTATTGATGTCTGTGACCCTGAGGCCAAGAATGACGTTTGGCTCATACTAAGGGCTCAGTGAATAAACGTCTGAAAATTGTTTTCACATATGGTCCACGCACTCAAAGGAGTAACAAACTGGTAGGGATTAGTAGTGACTAGAGTCAGGCCTTTGTAGGTCAGTGGTTCTCCAGACTACCACCTATGGGAGGTACACACCCCTAGGCGCTTCTACAGGTACCATCAGCTGGAAATAGAAGTGGGCACAGAATTTCCCAACAATTATTCTGTCTTACTTGTTGTAGGAGATTTGTGTGATGCATCAACCTGCCTGTTCTAACACTGCTGTGGAGGTCAGTAACTCACAGTATCAATCATGTACTATGATGTTTCTTTGCTTTGCTGCTCCAGGGCTTTCTCCACGCTATGAAAGGCTGCTCGGCTGTGTGCACCTGCAATCTGGAAGTGTGAGGGAGTTAAGGTTTCCAGGGGAAACCCTCAAAAAATGGAAGGACAGGGATCCTGTCCTTGTCCCTGTAAATGCTCCAGCCTCCCCAACCTCCACTGGGACAATTCTGATGAGTGGTTTTCGTAGTTTTTCATATGATTCCCTAGGTGGATTGATTCCAGTTGCCCATAGTATTAAGCAGTTACTGTATTGGCTTTTTCCCCTTTTCTGTCTCATGTCCCCACACCCTTCTAATTCCTAGGGTCATCTCCCAAATAAATGACCAATACCTAAGCCCTAGTCTCAGGGTCTGACTTTAGAGGGACCCCAACTAAGATACTTGCCATTTAGGTATTGTGTTTCTTTAAAAAAAAATTGGTATATTTCCTTTATAAAACTAGTACGTATTTTCATTGCAACTTTTGAAAATATAAAAACAAGTAGGGCTTCCCTGGTGGCACAGTGGTTAAGAATCCGCCTGCCAATGCAGGGGACACGGGTCCGAGCCCTGGTCCGGGAAGATCCCACATTCCACGGAGCAACTAAGCCCATGCACCACAACTACTGAGCCTGCGCTCTAGAGCCTGTGAGCCACAACTACTGAGCCCACAAGCCGCAACTACTGAAGCCCGCACGCCTAGAGCCTGTGCTCCGCAACAAGAGAGGCCACCGCAATGAGAAGCCCGTGCACCGCAAAGAACAGTAGCCCCCACTCGCCGCAACTAGAGAAAGCCCGCGCGCAGCAACGACCCAACGCAGCCAAAAATAAATAAATTAATTAAATAAATTAAAAAACAACAACAACAAAAAAACAAGTGAATAGGCCAACTACCTAAAGACAACCACTATTACCTTTTAGCGTATGAGAAATTATTTCTTTTGTGTTTATGGTTTTAACTGTGTTATTATAATCTAAACTACTAAAATAATGATTCTGTTTATTAGTTTGTGATTTAATCATAGAAATTCTGTTTATTTTCTGTGATGCCTGTGAATATGGGAAAAAATAGATTTAAAAAAAAATTCTGTAATAGTGGGATCAAGGGTGTTTGGAAAGTGAGTCATAGGACATAAATTAGAAAAGTTTGAAAGCTATTACTGTAGAGATGGCATTTTCCCATGATGTTTGTATCATTTTAACAGGCAGAAATGGAGGGAGAGAACGTTCTCAGAACATTAATTTAGCAAAGGCGTGTTGACAAGAAAAACCAAGGTATTCTTAGCCAGAGGGCCACTTCAGCTGGAGAGTAGGTTCATGTAGAACACTGATTGCTTAGCCAAGAAGTTTGGATTTTGCAGAGGCAGTAAATGTTTCTAAGCAGGAAAGAAAAAAAAAATTAGAGAAACACATTGGGAAGGTTAATTGGGTAAAACATAAAAAAATAGATGCAGGACTTCCCTAGTGGTCCAGTGGTTAAGCCTCTGCACTTCCACTGCAGGGGGCACGGGTTCGAGCCCTGGTCCGGGAAGATCCCACATGCCGTGGAGCAACTAAGCCCGTGCGCCACAATGACTGAGCCTGCACTCTAGAGCCCGCGAGCCACAACTACTGAGCCCACATGCCAAAACTACTGAAGCCCACGTGCCTATATCCTGTGCTCCGCAACTAGAGAGACCACTGCAATGAGAAGCCCATGCACTGAAATGGAGTAGCCCCCACTCACCGCAACTAGAGAAAGTCCACGCGCAGCAACGAAGACCCAATGCAGCCAAAAATAAATAAATAAATAAATAAATTAGTTTAAAAAAAAAAAAAGATGAATGATGCCTGCCTGCCTCCAAAGTCAAAGGGAAGAAGAACTCCTGAGTCCACCAGGATAACAAACTCCTGCTAAAACTCTAACAAACTATAATCTGTCATAGTATACCTAGGGAGACAACTTAATTAACATCATTCTAATGACAATGACTAAAGGAATTGAAATGCTATAAATTACTATGGAAGGGAGGGAGTCATTGGGTAAGGCACCTCTGATGGAGGAATGATGGGCTTGAGAGCCCATTAGGCTTTCCTTAACTCAGAGTGAATTAGTCCTTAGAACCATTTTATTGCCTTTTCCCTAATTCCATATACATCAAAGCAAAGTTCTTAGTAACGTTTTGCTTTCTATATTTCTTAATGCCAAGAAGAGAGTGTTCTGGAGGGCAGGCAGGAACATACCCATTCTTGAAAAGCAGTCTTTCCATGGTGAATTAATATATTGATTTTCTAATTTATATATCAGGTTTTTTTTTTTTTTGGCCATGCCATGAGCCATGGCATGAGGGATCTTCATTCCCCCGACCAGGGATCAAACCCACACCCCCTGTGGTGGAAGTGCGGAGTCTTAACCACTGGACTGCCAAGGAATTCCCTATATCAGTCCTTTTTGAGCTTGTAAATGATAGTAAGCTCCCCTGAGTTAGGATTCCCTAACAAAAGTTTAGTTGAGGCTTAGGCCCTGGGCTGCAGTGATCAAGTAAGGTCTTGCCCAGGCATCAGGCCTGCATCCTTGGCTGCTGTGTGAGGAATAGTTAGGAAGCTCTAAGAGTAAACCATACTTGAGGTGACAGTGACTTAGAAAAGGGTGAAGATAATAAGGTGGTGAAAAGCAGTCAGATTCAGGATCCATTTTGAAGCGAGAGCTGACAGGATGGATTAGATAAGGAGTATGAGGGAGAGAGGAATAAAGGATGACCCCTGGTATTTTGACCTGAGCAACTGGGCAAATGTTGGTGTCCTTTCCTAAATGGGGAAAACTGAGAAAGCCGTATGTGAGTGGTAGGGAGAAAAGAGTTCTTTTTGGACAAGTTGAATTTAAAATGTCTATAAGGCATAAAAGAGGGGAGCCAAATAGGCTTTTAAGTATATGAGTGCAGAGCCCAGCAGTCCCATTTATATGGACTGTATAAATGATGTCTGAGGTCCTGAACCTGGAGGAGCTCACCTAGGGAATGAATGAGACATAAGAGAAATGAAGACCAAAGACTTTGTTCTGGACGACCCTGCAAAACTCAGAAGTCAGAAAAAGGACCCAGGAAAAGAACAACCAATAAAACAAAAGAAAAATCAGGAGAGTGAAAAATCCCAGAAGCCAAGTAGAGACAGCTTTTCAGGGAGAGAATGATCAACCAGGACAAATGCTGCCGAGAGCTCATGTAAGATGAGAAACAAGGCTTGCCTATTGGATTTGGCATAATGGCAGCCATTGGAGATCTTGACAATAGAGGCTTCATTTAAGTGGTATAGACAAAGCTTGTTTAGAGTGAATTGAAAGAATTGGAGGTGGGGACTTCCCTGGTGGTGCAGTGGTTAAGAATCCGCCTGCCAATGCAGGTGACATGTGTTCGAGCCCTGGTCCGGGAAGATCCCACATGCTGCAGAGCAACTAAGCCCGTGCGCCACAACTACTGAAGACTGTGCGCCTAGAGCCCATGCTCCACAACAAGAGAAGCCACCGCAATGAGAGGCCTGTGCACCGCAACGAAGAGTAGTCCCTGCTCGCCACAACTAGAGAAAGCCCGTGCACAGCAACGAAGACCCAACACAGCCAAAAATGAATTTAAAAATTAATTTTAAAAATATTTTAAAAAAAAAGAATTGGAGGTGAAAAAGTGGACAAAGTGCACATAAGCAACCTGTTTAGGAATTTTGCTATAGTGAAGTGGGATGGTAGTTGGATGTGTAATGAAGTCAAAAGTGGAATTTTGGGGATTCCCTGGTGGCGCAGTGGTTGAGAATCCGCCTGCCAATGCAGGGGACACGGGTTCGAGCCCTGGTCTGGGAAGATCCCACATGCTGCGGAGCAACTGGGCCTGTGAGCCACAATTACTGAGCCTGCGTGTCTGGAGCCTGTGCTCCGCAACAAGAGAGGCCGCGATAGTGAGAGGCCCGCGCACCGCGATGAAGAGTGGCCCCCACTTGCCACAACTAGAGAAAGCCCTCGCACAGAAACGAAGACACAACACAGCCATAAATAAATAAATTAATTTTTTTAAAAAAATGGGATTTTTTTTTCTGCCTGAATTGGCAGATACATTAGTATAGTAGATTATGTGCTGATCCAGCAGAGTGAGGAAAATTGACAATTCAGGAGAAAGAGAAAATAATTGCAGGGGCAACATCCTTGAGTAGGCAAGAGAGCATAGACTGTCTGCCTCAGATTGGAGGGCAGACTGATAGATACTTTTTTGTTTTGGCCACGCTGCACGGCTTGTGGGATCTTAGTTCCCCGACCGGGGATTTAACCTGGGCCCTCAGCAGTGAAAGCATGGAGTCCTAACTACCGGACTGCCAGGGAATTCCCCTGACAAATACTTTTTAAAGTGATTGATGCCTCCTGATCTCCAGTATCTCATTTAATCCTCACGGTAATCCAGCATGTTGGTATTATCATCCTTATTAAATTAAATTAAATTAAATTAATTAATTAATTTTGTCTGCGTTGGGTCTTCGCTGCGAGCAGGCTTTCTCTAGTTGCAGTGAGCAGGGGCTACTCTTTGTTGCGATGCTCAGGCTTCTCATTGTGGTGGTTTCTCTTGTTGTGGCGCACGGGCTCTAGGTGCCCGGGGTCCAGTAGTTGCAGCACGCGGGCTCAGTAGTTGTGGTGCAGTGGCTTAGTTGCTCCAGGGCGTGTGGGACGTTCCCGGACCCGGGATCGAACCAGTATCCCCTGCACTGGCAGGTGGATTCTTAACCACTGCACCACCAGGCAAGTCCTATCATTCTTATTTTAAAGTAGGGTAAATTGAGTGTCAGAGAGGCTTAGCAACTTGCTTAAAATGATAGAGTAGTGAAGACGGGATTAAGAATTTTGGCTAGGGAATTCCCTGGCAGTCCACTGGTAGGACTCCGTGCTTTCATTGCTGGGGCCCCAGGTTCGATCCCTGGTTGGGGAACTAACATCCCGCAAGCCGCCTGGTGTGACCAAAAAAAAAAAATGTGGCTAATTTCAAAGAGAGTGTCTGTTTCACCAAGATCAGCAACGGTTGTTGAATCAGTGAATGAGAATGTGCACACAAGTGTACCACTCAAGAAGCTGGATAGTAGCTGTGTACACAGCTGTGTCCTGCTGTGTCTGGAATGTCAGGCTGGGGAACTGGAAATCTCACAGACCTGAACCTCCAACCTTGAGGCTGCCCAACTAGATGGATTGTGAATCAACCAGGACAGGTGTTGTTTAGATGCAATTGTGTTTAAATCCTTGCTGTACCCCTTAGTAGCTGTGTGACCTTGGGCACATTTCCTCATGTGTGAAATAGAGATTTTAATATCTACCTTGCTGATATGTTTTGGAATTAAATGAAACAGTGGATGTAAATTGCCTCACAGTACACATAGTAGGGATTTAGTGAATAGTTGTGATTGATTATTGTTTATATTCAGAGTAGACATGTTTGCAAGCTAGGCAGGGGTGACAACAGTCCCCTCCCCACCCAGCTGCTGAAACTGCTCCCCAGACCTAAGAGAGATAGCAGGACTCCTAAATGGAAGAGGATTCTGCAGAAGGGTTGCACTCTCTTCTCTCTCTCTGTCTCTCTGACACACACCTGTGTGCACACACATTTATGTAGAGCTCTAGCTGTATTTGTATCAGGGCAGGATTCACAGTCACAAAGATCAATGCTGCAGTAAAGTGGTGGGAAGGAGGCTGCAGGCAACTGAAACCATTGATCTGGGGCTGGAAAAGGGAGGGGAAGAGGAGGGAGTGCTGTGAGCAGGCCTGGCAAGGCAAGGGCAGAACCACGGCAGGAAGCAGACGGCCTGTCATATGGCAGTGCGGATTTCCCCTGTCAACTTCACTTCCCAATTTTACATCCTTCCACTGCACATGTGTCCCGCAGAGCCCGCCCCATGCTAAAAGTGGGTAGAAGTGATTGATTTATTTATTCAACTGACAAACGCTTAATGATACCTACCACATGCCAGGAATTTTCTGGAAGGATTAATAGTTGTTGGTCAGGGAGCTAAACGGAGCTAGGGAAGAGCAGTCAGGGCAGAGGAACTAATGTGTTAAGTTGTGGAGGAATGAAGTAGGATGTTACATTCCAGGAACTACATGTGGTTTGATAAAAAGAGAGCATAGAGTTCCAGGGAGAAAAGTGGTAGATGAAACTGGAGAGGTAGGATGAGTCCAGTTCATAAAGAGCCTTAGTTACCACATTAAAATGTCTGGGTTAACTGACTAACCATTTGGAAAAAAATAAAGGTTAGACTCCTATGTTGTACTAGACACAAAAGTAAATTTCAGGAGGTTTAAAGGTTTGAATATGGAATTCCCTGGCGTTCCAGTGGTTAGGACTCAGCACTTTCATGCTTTCACTGCAGGGGCCCTTGTTCAATCCCTGGTCAGGGAACTAAGATCCTGCAAGCCGCGCAGTGCAGCCAAATAAATAAACAAACAAATAAATAAAGGTTTGAATATCAAATAAATAAATTTTTAAAATGCTAGAAGAAGAAATAGAATATTTGTACAATCTTGGGGTGAAGAAGGGCTTCCTTAACTTTAAAGCAAAAGTTAGAAAGTATAAAGGAAAATATTGACAGTTTTCACAGATAAAAGTGAAAATTGTGCAGCAAAAGACAACATAAACAAGATTAAAAGACAAATGACACAGTAGGAAAAGAGTCTGCGATATTTAATGGTTGAAGGGTTCAAATATTACTTTGTAAAGAACTGCTGGAAAATCAGTTTTATAAATTTATTTATTTATTTATTTATCTGTGGTTGAGTTGGGTCTTTGTTGCTGCACGCGGGCTTTCTCTAGTTGCGCACTCAGGGGCTACTCTTCGTTACGGTGCGAGGGCTTCTCATTGTGGTGGCTCCTCCTTGTGGAGCACGGGCTCTAGGCGTGCGGCTTCAGTAGTTGTGGCATGCAGGCTCTAGAGCGCAGGTACAGTAGTTGTGGCACACGGGCTTAGTTGCTCCACGGCATGTGGGATCTTCCCGACTAGGGCTCAAACCCATGTCCCCTGCATTGGCAGGCGGATTCTTAACCACTGCACCTCCAGGGAAGCCCCGAAAATCAATTTTAAAAAGACAAATATTTCGATAAAAATAGGCAAAAAATTCTTAACATGTGGTTCTCAATATAAGAAAGAAAAATGGGGGCTTCCTTGGTGGCGCAGTGGTTAAGAATCCGCCTGCCAATGCAGGGGACACGGGTTCGAGCCCAGATCTGGGAAGATCTCGCATGCCGCGGAGCAACTAAGCCCATGCGCCCCAACTACTGTGCCTGCGCTCTAGAGCCCACGTGCCACAACTACTGAAGCCTGCACACCTAGAGCCCGTGCTCCACAACAAGAGAAGCCACCCTAATGAGAAGCCCGTGCACCGCAACGAAGAGTAGCCTCCGCTCGCTGCAACTAGAGAAAGCCTGTGCACAGCAACAAAGACCCAATGCAACCAAGAATAAATAATAAATAAATAATTTTTTTAAAAAAAGGTTATTCAAACACACTAACAATGAAAAAAATACAAATCACTTTCCCTGTCAGATTGATAAAATTAAAAAGATCAAGCCCCAGTGTTGGGGACAGTGTAAAAAAAGAGACCTACCCATACACTGTTGATGGGAGTGCAAAATAGTATAATCTTTCTATAGGGTAATTTGGTAATATGTATTAAAATTTTTAATGTGCATCCCTTCCGACTTTCCTTCTGAACCAGGAGTTTTAAGGAATTTAGTCAAAGGAAATAATAAAAAAAGTGACACGGTTGTTTATTGTGTTGTTTAGAGGAAAGCAAATTTACCCGAATGTTCATAAGAAGGGAATTGGCAAAACAAATTATTGTGCATCCACACAATAAAAGTGATACAGGGCTTCCCTGATGGTGCAGTTAAGAATCCGCCTGCCAATGCAGGGGACACGGGTTCGAGACTTGGTCTGGGAAGACCCCACATGCCACGGAGCAACTAAGCCCGTGCGCCACAACTACTGAGCCTGCACTCTAGAGTTCGTGCTCCACTACAAGAGAAGCCACCTCAATGAGAAGCCCACGCACCGCAGCAAAGAGTAGCCCCCGCTCACCGCAACTAGAGAAAAACCCGCACGCAGCAACAAAGACCCAACGCAGCCAAAAAAAAGCGATACAGCCACAGGAAAAAGTAGATCTGTAACTGTTGTAGTAGAAAAGTGTCCAGGATATGTTGTTAAATGGAGGAAAAAACAGAAAACAAAAAGGAGGTTATCGAAGGCAGGTTGGGCACTAGCTGTGCTCAGTTCGTTCAGATTCAAAGATCAAAGTCCTAGGGCCTCAAAAGGCCAGGGTGCCACCACCTGCTTCTGGATCAAGGTTGTGCAAGGTAAGGGAGGAGGCTGGCCATGAGCTCGGGGTGGGGATGGGCATTTCTTCTCCAGCTCTGCCACAGCCATGACAAAGCCTAGGAGCCAGATACTTGCATTGGAGCCTGCATTTCCTTCTCCAGGCAGAATATGGATGAGGGTTAAAACTCTGGGTACATTCTGGTGCCCTTCATTAGGCAAGAAGGTGACTTCTCTGAGCTCCGCTAGTGCTGGACTTTGGGAATCTGATTTCCTTTTTCTCGGGAATGTAGCAGATAAGCCTTGCTATAAGGCTGTCCTTTTAGTCATAGACCAACTATAGCCAAGCTGCTTAGTTGTGTTCTATTAGAGGAGAGGTATTCGAGTCCATTTCTGAGATAAGAGGATCATAAGATTTCAGGGTCCTCAGAAATAAAACAGTAGGCACTCAATAAATACTAATTAAGCTTCACATAAGCCTGGATTTCCAGTAAGATACTAGGAAGCAAAATAGTTTCATTAGATGAAATATTTCAGGATCTGAACATTGGACAAACCAAGCTATTATTATGTAAATGACCAATTAGTAGCTAATTAGAACTCTGGAACTCCCTGGCCAGGCCCCATCTGGAGACCCTCTTGAAATTGATGTAGTAAATCCAGCTTATAACACTTACTGATCAAAACATTCTCCAGTGAAAATCCCCACATTGGCCTTTCCCATCTAAGGTATTAGGGGCCCAATTCTTATACACTTAGAAAAAGAGCCTGCAGTTTTTTTTCTGGAAAGGAGGAGGACAGAAGTCACAGCGCAATTCTCAGGCCCAGGTTAATTCCATACAAGTAAATCTCCCTCCTGCCTGAAGAAAACAAAACAGGAATTCGAAAAGACATATGCACACCGATATTCATCGCAGCGTTATTTACAATAGTCAAGATATGGAAGCAACCTGAGTGTCCATTGATAGATGAATGGATAAAGAAGATGTGGTAGGGGCTTCCCTGGTGGTGCAGTGGTTGAGAGTCTGCCTGCTAATGCAGGGGACGCGGGTTCGAGCCCTGGTCTGGGAGGATCCCACGTGCCGCGGAGCAACTAGGCCCGTGAGCCACAACTACTGAGCCTCCGCATCTGGAGCCTGCGCTCCGCAACAAGAGGGGCCGCAATGGTGAGAGGCCCGTGCACCGCGATGAAGAGTGGCCCCCGCTTGCCGCAACTAGAGAAGGCCCTAGCACAGAAACGAAGACCCAACATAGTAATCAATCAATCAATAAATAAATAAATCTTTAAAAAAAAAAGATGTGGTATATATATCGTGATATATGTGGTATATATTCAATATATCATGATACATATGAGCCATAAAAATGAAATCTTGCAATTTGCAGGAACATGGATGGATCTAGAGGGTATTATGCTAAGTGAAATAAGTCAGACAGAGAAAGACAAATACTGTATGATCTTACTTATATGTGAAATCTAAAAAATAAAACAGGGACTTCTCTGGTGGTCCACTGGTTGGGACTCTGCGCTTCCACTGCAGGTTCGATCTCTGGTCGGGAAAATAAGATCCCACGTGCCTGTGCAACACGGCCAAAAAATAAAGTAAAATAAAATAAAAGTAAAATAAAATAAAGTGAAATAAAATAAAATAAACAGATAAACAAAATGAAAACAGACTCATAGATACAGAGAACAACTGGTTTCCAGAAGGGAAGTGGGGGATGAAATAGGTGAGGAGGATTAAGAGGTACAAAGCTCCAATTAGAAAATAAATAAGCCACAGGGATGTAATATGAAGCATAAGGAATATGGTCAATAATATTGTAATAATTTTGTATGGGGACAGATGGTTACTAGACATCGTGGTAGCCATTTCATAATATATGCAAATGTCAAATCACTATGTAGTACATCTGAAACTAACATAATATTTTTAATTAATTAATTAATTAGTTAATTATTTTGGCTGCATTGGGTCTTCATTGCTGCATGCGGGCTTTCTCTAGTTGTGGCGAGCAGGGGCTGCTCTTCATTGCAGTGCACAGGGTTCTCATTGCGGTGGCTTCTTTTGTTGCGGAGCACGGGCTCTAGGCACGTGGGTTTCAGTAGTTGTGGTGCACAAACTTAGTTGCTCTGCAGCATGTGGGATCTTCCCAGACCAGGGCTCAAACCCATGTCCCCTGCATTGGCAGGCGGATTCTTAACCACTGCACCACTAGGGAAGTCCGCTAACATAATGCTGTATATCAATGATATTTCAATTTTTTGAAAAAATATTTATTTATTTATTTGGCTGCACCAGATCTTAGTTGCGGCATGCAGGATCTTTGTTGCTGCATGCGGGATCTTCATTGCGGCATGCAAGATCTTTAGTTACAGCATGTGGGCTGTTAGTTGCGGCATACAGGATCTAGTACCCTGACCAGGGATGGAACCTGGGCCCCCTGCATTGGGAGCGTGGAATCTTAGCCACTGGACCACCAGGGATGTCCCTCAATTAAAATAAATAAATAAATAAATAAATAAATAAATAAATAAATAAATAAAAGTAAAGCTCTATCCTGTCAGTTTTCCAGGCCATCCTCCAGACCAGAGTGGCTATGGTTGGCTTAGTTTTAATGGAGCTGATTCATAATCCTCTCTGCCCCCAGGGAACTCAGAAAGTAATACTAAATACTTAGGAAGGCTGTTTTTTATTTTATATTTGATCTTGCTAGCCTATGGTGGAGGGGAGCAGGACCCTCAGTTCTTAACAATGGGGAAATTGAGACATTGACTAATTCAGCAAGTACCCATTCAGCAGTTTCTCTGCTCCTGACATGAATAAGGAACTTGTCATGAGTGTCCTCATGACACTCAAAGATAAGATCACCAAATGTGTGGCTAGCCACCTGAGAGCAATTCCCCTCTACCTGAGGCATTCATGCATACTCCACATTCACTGAGCACCAGCTGCTTACAGACCATGTGCTGGATGCTGGAGATGCAGAGGTGAAGATGTGGCCCTGCGCTCAAGGAATGGCAGTCCAATGCATTGCTTCTCAATCTGTTATCTCTTCAATGCTATGAAGTACTTACTACCACCATAACCTTAACTCACTAAGATCATGGTCCATTGGGGGAAGAGAAAAAAAATTAATAATTACAGAACGATGTGATAAGTGCTAGCTGTGATAGAAATAAGCACAAAGTATGGTGGAAATACAGAGGGGGGAACACTGAAAATCAGTTTGAGAATGGAGAGGTTGTCAGGAAAGGTATCCCAGAATGCTGACACTTTATCCTAATTTTGAGAGACAAGCAGGAGTCAGGCAAAGAAGAGTCAGCAAACAGGATGTGGGAGATCAGTAACATCATGATATACTTAAGGATTGCACACAGTCCTTTATGGTTCGAGCAGCTTGCAGTGTATGTGAGGGAGGAGAGACAAGGTGGAGAGCCTGTGTGTCAAGATATGGAACATTACGCTGAACGCTTGCTAAGCTAAATACTGTGGGGAGATATCAGCAAGGGGGTTGGAAATCATATCACATAAGGAGCAGTTAGGGAAGTGGGGCTACTTAAATTGAAGAACTGAGAAGACAGGAGAGAAGAGTTTTGAAGAGTTTTTGAATGTGTTACTTCAGAATTAGAAAGGGCCAATTTTATCCTGGCTTGGTAAACCATGCATGATGAGCAGGTTAGCTAGACAATTAGGTCGGTGGCCCAAACTGTTCAACCATTTGGGATGGCCCTGCCTCCTATCCAGCTCTGGTCTTAGATTAGAGTTCTCAGATTCCGGTGCGCTTGTCAGACCTGCTGTTCCTCTGGGGAAGGTGGTAGGAAAGACTGTGGAGATGCCTCTAGTTGCAGAATTATGGCTTGTAGAGGGTCAAGGGAACATGACTAATGGCTCCAGGAAAGGCGAGATCCCAGCTTGTGGTTAGAGGTGTGGTTGAGGCTAGGAATGAATCAGTGAAGACTTGCCCAGAGGTAAAGCTCTCCTTTTCCATTTGTGTGCTTTCTCAGAGACTTTTATCCTTCGTCTCCCATCTGTCAGTGGCAGAGTAGGCCTCAGAAGAACAAGCCAAAGAGTCATTACAATGGGTGTGACTCTTTCTGGTCCCAACATCATCGCTCTCCTAATTGCAGTGCTTCTGATGAGTGAGCCCCTCTTTTCTGGAAGATTTGGCCAAGATGTCTAGGAGTAAAATATGAATGCATGAAAGAAGTAAAAGATTTTTTTCCCTGCTTCCAGGCAGAGAATACCCTACCAGCCAGGACAAATGGGCCAGAAGGTTAGATAGGCTGGGAGTCCTCAGGTCATTTATCTGACTTTCTCTAGCTGAGAGGTTCTCAACCTGAGGCAATTTTGTCCCCCAGGGGACATTTGGCAATGTGTTGGAGGGGGTGCCACTGGCATCTCGAGGGGAGGATATTACTAAACATCCAATTATGCACAGGACAGCCCCTCCCTCCAACAACTAATTATCAGACTCAAAATGTTGATGGCACTGAGGTTGAGCAATAACTGATAAATGCTTATGTTTATAAAGATTTGGTTGTGGGGAGGATGAAGGTTTGAGCATTAGTACCTAAGGCATGAGGTGGCTAGAGGTAAAAACCAAGTTTAATTCTGTAAACATAAGGTGCAAGTCCACTGCTAGTCTAGCTTACAGCTATACCATTGTTGATCCAGCTTGGGCACTTCCTTCCCCTTTACTGTTCTGGTCTGGATGTATCTGTGCATTCATTCCAGCTCTCCTAAAATTGGAGGGGAAGGAAGATGGAAGAAGAGAAGGAAAATCAACACTTTAGTTAGATGTGGAGGGGTGAAAACTTGAGCCTAAAATCAAGAGTTTGATATTCTAAACACATGCCTCATTTAACTACGAACAGCAGCTTAGTATAAAACAGGACAATGGGGCTTCCCTGGTGGCACAGTGGTTAAGAATCCGCCTGCCAATGCAGGGGACACGGGTTTGAGCCCTCCTCTGGGAAGATCCCACATGTCATGGAGCAACTAAGCCCATGCGCCACAACTACTGAGCCTGTGCTCTAGAGCCTGCGAGCCACAACTGCTGAAACCCGCACGCCTAGAGCCGGTGCTCCGCAACAAGAGAAGCCACCGCAATGAGAAGCCCGTGCACTGCAAGGAAGAGAAGCCCCCGCTCGCCGCAACTAGAGAAAGCCCGCGCGTAGCAACGAAGACCCAACGCAGCTTAAAAAAAAAATATCAGGACAATGATGGAAGAATAACAAATACCAAATCATACTTGAATTTAAGGTTTGGAATCTGATTGAAAATGTAGAATTGGGCAGTTTAATAAAACAAATTGCCACCTCTAGCCAGAGTAGGAAAAAAACATAACTTAGTCTCTTTTTCTAGCATTTCAATATCCTTACACAGCCACAGTCAGAATCCTAAGTTTCTCCTTTCAAATTCATCAAGGTCAGTTATCTATCTAATACCCTTCCTTTCTTCCTTCCTTTCTTCCTTCCCCTTCGTTCCATCCTTCCATCCTTCCTTCCTTCCGACAGATTCTCAATTTTGTTAGGACTGGTAGTATGCCCAATTAATAGACACAATTTCCAGCCTCCCTTACAGCTAGGAGCAGCCATGTGACATACTTAGGCAAATGCTATGTAAACTGAGGGTTTCTGGGAATGCTTTGCCTCCCCATTATAGTTCCCACATACTTCTGGCTGCCTTTTTCCTTCTCCCTGCCTGGAATATAGGTATGAGGTTGGAAGTAGAGCAGACATTTTGGGACTATAAGGTAGTTGTAAGAATAAAAGCTGCATGCTAGGGATTTGGGAAGAGAAAGTTAAAACTCTGGGCTCCTGATAGCAGCCTTGGACTGCCTACTTGTTAAATGGGAAAAATTAATCCCCTATTTGGTTGAGCTTGTTATTTGAGTTTAATCTGTTAGTTACAGCTGTATTCAATTCTAACAGACATCATCCTTGATAACAGTGTTTCGGTTGGTATCTGTAGGCCTTTGTGTGCCCCAAGTATAATTTTATAAATTGAATTCTTTGTAAATTAAAGGATTCAAGTGTTCTTTGAGAACTGTTAAATGTAATGTTTTTCTTTCAGTGATGACTTAAAAAATTAATATAATCCTATTTTGAATCATCTGGATGCGCTCATAACTGAATGCTGCCCTGGGATTTTTATTTCCATGATTGCATTTGTTGTTACAATAACATTAAAGCATTCAGCTTTAATAGTTTATAGGTTTAACTTTAATGGTTTATAGGTTTAACATTAATGGTTTATAATTTTATGACAGGCTGCTATTAGGTTAGCAAGTTCTAATGTTAATATGATCATTGCTCTAGGACATCTGCTTTATACCCACGTTGAATTGTCTTACCTGTTGCATCTAGTTAGTTATGAAGAAAGTGTGTCAGTTAACTGTGTCTACCACAGCAAATCAGTGCAGTGATATAACTACCACTTTAAGCTAAGTGAGGGCCAGATGATGTCAAAAAACACTGTATGAACCAAAGTTTCATGGCTAGATTGAACAGATAAAGGTTGTGGGAGAACTGAGTCATCAACACAAGGTGTTGGCAAGTATAAGTATGCAGAACCCAGGGGGTGATGAACTGTAACAGTATTAGGACCATATTCATGAAGGGTATTGCTTGAATGAAACTCACCTTGCATATTGCAACTGGCAATAATTCATCAGCAGCAAGTGTAGTAGTGATTAACAAGGAAAACATTTTCAGGAAGCAGTATTTTATTTCCTCTTTTGAAACAGTATTTTAAATTATATTCAGTGTTGCATCCCGGGGTAACCTATCAAAATATTAAGTACCCACTGAAAGCCCTCAGCAACCAGCAACTTAGTAATGGATTTTTTTTTTTTTAATTTAAAGGATTTTAGAGAAAACTCGGTAGTAAATCTCACAGGTGGCAGCTTATATATCTACAAGTTGACTCACTTCTTAACTCATTCCTTTTTTGTTTACTTTTTTGTTACCCTTTCCCAAGTGCAATAAACTTCAGTGCTGATGGTGGAGATCAAAGGAAATTATTCTGGGTAGAAACAGTCCATCTTCATGAGTGACCCTTTGCCCACAAACTGCTGTTTTGTTTTTGGTTTTGGTTTTTTGTTTATTTGTTTTTGTTTGTTTTGTTTTTTTGGGGTTTTTTGAGTTGCCTTTAATTGTTTTTGTCCCTCCTCTTACCCTCATAGAAAATCTTTGAGGTTCTGGTCTTGGCTCACCTCTTTCCACTTTCTCAGGGATTTCATTTATTCCTACAGTTTCAATTATCCTTGATATTACAACTGATGTCAAAAAATATAATTCATTAATTTATTTGACAAATACCTAGGGACTGGACTTCCCTGGTGGCGCAGTGGTTAAGAATCCGCCTGCCGATGCAGGAGACACGGGTTCGAGTCCTGGTCTGGGAAGATCCCACATGCCGCGGAGCAACCAAGCCCGTGCACCACAACTACTGAGCCTGCACTCTAGAGCCCAACGAGCCACAACTACCGAGCCCACGTGCCACAACTACTAAAGCCCACGCGCCTAGAGCCCGTGCTCTGCAAAAAGAGAAGCCACCACAATGAGAAGCCCGCGCACCGCAATGGAGAGTAGCCCCCGCTCACCGCAACTAGAGAAAGCCCGTGCGCAGCAACGAAGACCCAATGCAGCCAAAACAAAACAAAACAAAAACCTAGGGACTTCCCTAGTGGTCCAGCAGGTGAGACTCTTTGCTCCCAATGCAGGGGGGTTGCGGAACTAGATCCCGCATGCATGCCACAGCTAAGAAGCCCGCATGCTGCAACTAAGAAGCTTGCATGCTTCAACTAAGAAGCCCACATGCCACAACTAAAAGATCCTGCATGCCGCAACTAAAGATCCCTCATGCCGCAACTAAAAGAAAAACCAAAAATCAAAAACCAAATATCTACTGTACCTATCATGTGCCAGGAACCATGCTGATAAGTATTAGGGTAATAACTTGATGAACAGGATAGGCAGGGTCCCTGCCTTCCCACAGGCTTACACTCAAGTTTCCACATTTCCAACTTTCTTCCTGCCTATCTCCTGCTGGAATCTCAAATTCAGCATGTCCCAAAGTGGACTTATTATCTCCTCCAAAATCTGTTTCATTACATTTCTGTGAATTGCACCATCTTCATCCAATTCCCCTGGGATTCATCCTTGACTCCTTCCTCTCTTTCAATTCTCATAACTGATGCCCAGATCTTACAAACTCTGCCATCTGATCCCATCTCTCCACACTTGGCACTACTGCCTTCACTCAGGCTCTTGACCTCTTTCCCCCAGTCATGGCAGTAGCTTCCTTCTTGGTCTCCTTATCCTATATCTTCTTGCTCCCCTAAATCTATTTTCACTGCAGCTGCCAGAATGATAAATAATACAACCTGATGTCATTTTCCTATTCAAAACTCGTACTTTCTTTCTGTACTTCCATATTCAATTTTGCCCCCTGGGATAAAATTCAAACTCCTCAGCCAAGCTTATGGGGTACATCACAACCAATCTGTGTTCTTTGCCTCTACATTCTAGTCTTTGGCATTTACATTCTGCTAATATTCAACTTTTTGTACTTCCCCAAACATATTATATTGTTTTCCACTTCTTTTGCTGTTTTCTCTGCCTGGAGCTCTTTCCACACTTTTCTTCTCCTTAGCTAACTCTTTAGTGATCCTTCAAAACACCTCAGTAGTTGGTATTTTATTCATCTTTGCATGTCTGGTACCTAGCAGAGAATAGGCCTCCTGTAAATAGAAGAACAATAAATATATAACTAAACCTCTGTGCTGCTGATTTTCAAATCTACATCTCCAACAGTGACCTCTGGATACCTCTACCTGGATGTCTTGTGAGCATCTCAATGATGTTTTCCTCAAACCAAACTGATTATCTTCTCCTTTAAGAGAGGAGTCAGTAATAAGTTAGACTCCAGAGTCAGCCTGGCCAAACCACGATAAGGCACAACTCCATTATAGTCTATGTAAAAAAATTTTTTAATATTTATTTATTTATTTTATTTATTTATTTTGGCTGTGCCAGCTCTTAGTTGCGGCATGTGGGATCTTCGTTGTGGCATGCGGGATCTTTAGTTGCGGCATGTGGACTTCTTAGTTGCATAGTGCACGTGGGATCTAGTTCCCCGACCAGGGATCGAAACTGGGCCTCCTGCATTGGGAGCTCAGAGTCTTACCCAATGGACCACCAGGGAAGTCCCAATCTATGTAAATGTGACACCTGCATAGTGTGCAACATGATGGCTCTGCTGCCTGGGATGGCATCTGGCTCCAAAACCTACTGAAGCCGAATCCGGCCTCTGTACCCCAACACCAAATTAAAGCTCGGAGACAGAATTTTGGGTGAAATAGAAAAGAATAGCTTTATTGCTTTGCCAGGCAAAGGAGGCCACAGTGGGCTAATGCCCTCAAAACCATGTGTCCCAACTTGGAGAGGGTAGTGAGAAGTTTTATAGTAATGGTTCACCGAGGGCATGATCAGCTTGTGGACATTCTTCTGATTGGTTGGTGGTGAGGTAAGCAGGAGTCAGCATCATCAACCTTCAAGTTCCAACTGGTCTGGGGTCTATGTGCCTGTGGGCAGCATACCATTGTTAAACTTCTCCCACCTGGAGGGGGTTTCAGAATCTGCAAAACTCAAAGACATTGTTGTGTGTATCCTTTGAGGGGGAACCAGGACCTTGCCCCAAGGCTGCATTATTGTTTCTCTTGATTGTTTGTTTCTCCCTTGTCGAATCCCCTCCCTTCCCTAATTAAAAACTGCTTGAATCTGCCCATTGGAACTCAGGGAAGGTCATGGAGGCTGAATGAAGGCTATTTCCTGTAATCAAAGGAATGGGGGACACAGAAAGGCTTTGTGTCCAGAAGCCCCACAGGGCCCTGCTTGGTATCACTATTAGTTGTTACTTTAGATAATTAAATTCTTTGGGCATCAGGCATCTCATCTATAAAATAGGTAGTATTTTAGCAGTATTATAGCAGTATTTATCTGCTCGATAAATGTTCATTTTTTAAAAAAATTTTATTTATTTATTTATTTTTGGCTGCGTTGGGTCTTCATTGCTGCGCGTGGGGCTTTCTCTAGTTGCAGTGAGCAGGGGCTACTCTTCGTTGTGGAGCGCGGGCCTCTCATTGCGGTGGCTTCTCTTGTTGCAGAGCACAGGCTCTAGGCGAGCGGGCTCTAGAGCACAGGCTCAGTAGTTGTGGCTCACGGACTTAGTTGCTCTGTGGCATGTGGGATCTTCCTGGACCAGGGCTCGAACCCGTGTCCCCTGCATTGGCAGGTGGATTCTTAACCACTGCGCCACCAGGGAAGCCCTCATCACTATTTTTAACCTCAAAACTTCTCCTCCTCCAGTGTTTCCTACATCACTGGTTAATGACATTACTCACATGGCACCAAGATATGAAACCAAGGAATCAGATTGAACTTCCTCTTTCATCTCACCCTAAATGCAATCAATCCAAAAGCCTGTAGAAATATTCTTTCTCTCCTTCTTCCCTTTCTGCTGCCAATGTCATTTTACAGTTCTGAGACTTCTCTAATCTGGACCATTGCAGTAGCCTCCCAGTTGGTCTCTTTGCCTGTTGTCTCCTAGTCATTACATTGATCACACAGCTGCTAGAATCATCTTCCTAAAATGTGGTTCAAGTAGGTTAACTCCACATCTCAAAAATCTGCAATACACTCCAAAATTAATGAAGCACGTCTCCTAGGCCAGTTAGTGTGCCAAGTTCTGGTACTACAAATATAAATAAAACAGATAAAATCCTTTCCTTGGTGAACAAGGGAGGACAAAGGTCCTGTAGAAGGATAAAGTTCCCCTGCCCCCATTTCCAAAATCTTTACTGTTCTCTGAGGAAACAGATTCTACGATCACTTAATCAGACAAGTGTTCAACAGATTTCTTCTCTTGTCATAATTGTTCTGCTATTTTGTTTTTTTATATTCCCACGAGGATTGGATGTTAATATTTCCCTGGGCCAGGATAACTCTTTTGGTTCTTAAATGAGACAAATAAGCTCAAGTGCCCAGCCCAGGGCCTGGCACATGGTAGATACAATAAATGGTAATTTTCTTCTGGCTGAAGTAGGACTGTGTGTTGTTGGTTTAACCTGCTCACAGCAATAACCATCCACTATTAAGCTCTGAATGTCTGTCTCCCCTGAGTCCTCAAGAAGAAGATGAGTAATGGCCAAATAATTGTTCAGTCTCAGGCAGAGAAGGAAAAAAAAAAATCACTACTGTTGCATGGTAGGATGATAAATGCCAAAAAATTTTGAGATGCTCAGCCAGCATGACACAGCACTTCCCTATTTCTTTTCCTGCTATAATGTCCAAGGGAGTTAGAAGGATAGTGGGGGTTGGGGGCAGAATGGGGACACAATACTATTTATTAAACACTCCTATTTTATATCAGGTGCTACGTTGTGACGTGGGGACACAGAGATGGTTGTGACCCAAACCCTACCCTCCAGAAAGTCAGTCTAACAAGGAGAGATAGACATATAAACAAGTAAAATAGCTTAAAAGTTTTCTTTTTGCTATACAGTCTATTGTTTGGGCAGAAAGGAGGGAACGGTCAATTCTGAGGATGAGTGAAAGAATTTCACTCAGCTGAAAAGACTGAGACTGAGACTCAGCTGAAGCAGAGTCTTCAAACACGTTTTCTGTAGGTCAAATAAGAGAGAATGGGTTCCTCATGCTTGAACAAAAGCCTTAAGTCTTAAAACAGCTACACTCTGCTCTGGGTGTTACAATATAGGAGCAAGGAAGAGTTACAGTAGTAACAATGGCTAACATTTCTAGTGTATAATAAGAACTAGGTACTGTGCTAAATAAACTACAGAGATGATTTCAACAAAGAATAGTATTCCCATTTTACAGACGAGAAAAGTAAGGTTAATGGATTAAGACTCTTTTATGAAGGCCACACATAAAATAACAATGAAGAGTTTTAACTCAGGAATACAGAGCCCCAGTTTTTATGACCCACAAATCAAGAGGGGTGAGTGAGTGAGTGACAAAATCAGATTTCAGAAAGATTCCCTCCAGCCGCCGTGGAATGGATGGAATGGGAACTCATGGATAGCAGATAGAGAGCAGCAACCCTGTTAATCAGAACAATAAAAGGGAGGCTCTCTAAGCAATGAGGGTTACTGAGGATCAGCACTAGAGCAGAGGCTGCGGGAATCGGTGTAGGGGGTTAATATTTGAGAAATATTTGAAGAGATAGTTCTTAGGGCTTGGTTAGACGTGGTCTTCCGTGGGCAGCAGCTAGAACCCTTACTCTAGTTCAGGCCTTAAGAGCAAGGCGGAGGCGTTCGGGTTTGGAAGTGATCAAAAGAACGCCTCAAGCCTCGGCGGCGCGGGGGGGGATTGGTAGTCCGCGAAGCCGCCCCCAGCGAGGTAAAGCGCTGAGTCATACTGGCTGGGCGCGTTGGGTCGGGGCGGTGCTCGGGCCAGATTCCCGCCCCCCCACCCCGTTCCCTCTCCCCCGCTCGCACCCCTGGCTCGCCCTGACTCTCGCGAGAGCCTTACAGGATATAAAGGCTAGCGCCCCGCGCACGCTTTGTGTGTGTGCTTCCTGACTGTCTTTTGTGGCTTGTTAGGAGTGGTGAGTATATGGGCAGCGCGGCCTCCGCGGACCGCAGCGCCCCACGCCCCGCTCGTCGTCTTTTCCTCCTCCTCCTCCTCGGGGCCTGCTCAGCTCAACTGGGGTTCTCTGACGGAGAAGGTGGCCGGGCGAGGTGGCCCTCATGTTGGACCCCTTTGTGGGTGCGGAAACGTGGTTGAAACCCGAGGCTAACGGCGGTTTGAGTATCCTCTTTCCCCGGCAACCAAAGCAGAGGGCGCTGATTGGCTTGCCGTGGCTTGGTGGTGATGGGGTTTCCTGCGGGTGGGGTGGGGTGGGGGGGCAGGTTCGGGAAGCTTCTAGAGTGGATCTGCAAACTGCTTAGGAACTGAGGATACTTGTCCGTCTGTCGTGTATTAGGGGGAAATGCTGTTCTCGGTCCTGAGCTGTGACTAGCAGTGGAGCTTCAGATATTAAGATTCCGTTCTACGTCTTTAGTTCTCTATCTGCAGAATGGGGTTTGTGGTGATCCTAAATGCCCTCGGTGAAGACTGCGCACTCTTCTGCTGGTGCTTTCTTAAGTGCTAGGGTGGGGGTGATGATGGGAGTGGCAGGGAGGGTACCTGAAGTGAGTTTCTGGGGAGTGGCTTCCTCCAGGGAAGTTAAAGGGGAGATTTCCTGAAGGGGACACACCGACTGGAAGTCCAGCAGCTTCCCACCCCCCCACCATTGGTTGTGCTTTAGTGGTCATGGGGGCCCCCTGGAAAATCAGGTTTGGACAAGAAAGCCATTTATGTTAGGGTCACATCCTGTGTTTGGTTGCCAAGTTGCTTTGTGCCTTGCTGGTTGGTTTTTTGGTTTGCTATTAAAGGTGTTAAGCGGTAAAAAGTTTGTGACAATCGATGCTTACAACGTTTCTTTTGGTTGTGGTATTATGAACCAAGAACTGTGGGACTTGAAAAGTTAGTTTCTTGGCACTTTCAAACTGATGACTTACTGGGTTAAATCTTAACTTATTATCTTGGTCTTGACCTGGGTGAATCCAGTGTAACATTACTCTTTGGCAATAAATTGACTCTTGTTCTACTTATTACTGCCCCAGGATCTTGGCCCCGAGGTAAGAAACCCACTTTTGAAAGGACTTCTGGTCCTTAAACACAACACCTAGAATTTTGAAATAGAGCCGATGCCATAAATCTTGGTCTTGCGCCTTGAAAAAGTTGGATTGGCTTTAGGGTATGTGCTGTCTTGGGCAAATCTACCTGGAGAAAGGTCAAAGTGTGCTTACCACATTCTGAAGGCAGATGGAGGTGCAGTCCAGGGAAAGGGCAGCATGGCAGCTTCTGGGAGTCAGGTGCTCAGTGTTTATGGCATTGTGCATTTGGGTCCAGGTTTGAGAGTTTCCATCTCTTTCTCTCTCTGCATGTGTGTAATGAAAGTACAGAAGAAAATGTAATTGTACAAATGATGGTTCAGGAACAGTAAGAGTTTACTCCAATTGATAAAGAAATTTCCATTTTAAAATGAAAACGTAACATTGTAAATCAGCTCTACTCCAATAAAAGGTAAAAAAATAAAAACAAAAATTAACTTCAAATGCACAATACAAAAAAAATGAAAACAGAGCTGAGATTCAGAGATGTGTAATATTTTTGTTTGAAAAGTTGGAAAGCTTGGTTCATGCTTCTTACTATTATAAAAGTTAATGTAGGGACTTCCCCGGTGGTCCAATGGTTAAGACTCCGCACTCCCAATGCAGGGGGCCCAGGTTTGATCCCTGGTCAGGGAACTAGATCCCGCATACCGCAACTAAAGATCCTGCACTCTGCAACGAAGACCCGGCACAGCCAAATAAGTATAAATAAAAGTTATTGTATATTCAGCATCACTGGACACTTTCTACAGCTAAGTCTCTAAGTAGATGAAAGTTGCTGGTTATCTAGAAAGGTAAGGCTTGTTTCTAATTGACTTCCTCTTTTATCTTTTCCAGCTGATCGCAATATGTCTTCAGGAAATGCCAAAATTGGGCACCATGCCCCCCAGTTCAAAGCAACTGCTGTAATGCCAGATGGTCAGTTCAAAGATATCAGCCTATCTGACTACAAAGGTAAGAGTAGTTAGGTTCATTAATATGGAATTATGTTACAGTCTAGGGATGGCTTGTTCATTTTCTGTATCTTTTGTTATATTTGATTGTAAAATGATTTTTATATCTCCTGTGTCTTTAGGGTAAGAGGCTTTGTCTTCCTATTGAAGTGGTGATTATCATCAGTGAACATAGGGTAGATATCCTAAGGCCAAACTGCTTCTGGAGAAAGCACATGCTTCATTAAGTCTGGACATATATCTTTATTATCTTTCCAGTATCGCTCCTCAATTATATTATTGGAGATATTCTCATTATCGTGTTATAAAAGGCCTTCAACAATTTAAAGTCTCAGACCTCAAGTCTTTGGAGCTGTGAGACTGTATATTCAGTTCAGTTTAAAAAATATGTGTGTTGGGCTTCCCTGGTGGCGCAGTGGTTGAGAATCTGCCTGCCAATGCAGGGGACACGGGTTCGAGCCCTGGTCTGGGAAGATCCCACATGCCGCGGAGCAACTAGGCCCGTGAGCCACAACTACTGAGCCTGCGTGTCTGGAGCCTGTGCTCTGCAACAAGAGAGGCTGCGATAGTGAGAGACCCGCGCACCGAGAGAAAAGCCCTTGCACAGAAACAAAGACCCAACACAGCCAAAAATAAATAAATAAATAATTAAAAAAAAAAAAGAAATATGTGTGTCATGATTGCTGTATTAGGCAAAGGGCTTAGGCACATTCCCTTGACTCTTTTGCCCCCAGAGAAAAATTGATGTCACAATTAGAATAACTCTCCTTTCTGCTAAATAGTTTCAAGTAGACACCTAGCAAGTTCTAATGAGGCTCTTTTTACTTTGCAGTTTTGGAGCAGCAGGGTCTTCTGGGACAATTGAAAATACAAATTCCTTAGAATGCAAACCTGAAACTCAGGTGTCCAGTATACCTTTCTTGGTGGTGTAGCAGTCGGTTCCTAGAGTCAGCTTTTGGGTAGAACCTGTGACTAGGTTTCTTAACAAATTACACATATTGGTTGGAATGAGAGCAGTTAAGTGGGGCCCTATGGAGAGAAGCTCCTCCTGGCAAACAAGGTAGGTAGCGCACCATAGGGAGGTGACCCTGGCCCAAGGGCAAAGGCATGAGGTTTAGGAAGAGCTATTCTGTGCCCTCCAGGGCTTGACCTGCTGGAGCTTGTTAGGCAAAGCTCCTGAGGAAGGTTGTTTAGGTGAGTGTGTTTATAGTGATTTTGGCTTTCAAAGTGAATGTCAAAAGGACCTGCTTGTTTTTGACTTTCAAACATTGTTGCTATCTGGAAATAAGTGAATATTTGGAATTGTTCCAAATAGCTCAGCCCATTAGGTATGGTGAGAAGGTGCCCTCAGGTTGAAGATCTAGAATACTTCAATTGGTAATCAGAATGAGTTTCATAAAATTGCAACTAGAAATTGTGTTACCTACCAGGAGAATTTTTAGAACTTTTGCCTTATAAATTTTTTCTTTGCTTGTCCTATCAGGCTTGTTTGAAACATGTTTGTGGTTATTCAGGTGATCACTTAAACCTTAGCCATCAGAGACTTCCCTGGTGGTCCAGTGGTTGAATCCCCCTTCCAGTGCAAGGGACGTGGGTTCAATCCCCAGTTGGGGAACTAAGATGCCACATGCTGCGGGCATGCTGCGGGTCAACCTAAGCCCGCGCGCCACAACTACAGAGCCTGCACACTGCAACTAGAGTGAAGCCCGTGCACACTGCAAGGAAGATCCCTCGTGCCGCAAGGAAGCCACAAGGAAGACCCAATGCAGCCTAAATAAATAAATAAACAAATCTTACCCGTCACGTTACTGTGGTTCGTTGTGGAAGAATTGCAGAGGTTCTGACTTTCTCTTGTTGGTCTTATTGCCTTGCATTAGAGAATGCAGCAATTCAGCTCTTTCTGGGCACTGATTATATAAGCACTGGCATTAGACCGTCCAGTAGATAATTGCATCTTTGCTTTTTTTCTTCACTGGAGAACTTGGTGTTTGTGCTGATTTTAACTATCCAAAGAAGATCAAAATTAGATGGAACAGTGTTTATCTGTAGTTGGCAGCTAACATGGAGGCAGGAAAATAAAGCATGGAAACTGGAACTTTTTCTTGTGGAAGAGGTTCTGACAGTAGCTGTAAGGAGTCTTTGTTGAGCATCTTGGCATTTTAACAAATGGACTGCCATCAACTTAAAAAGCCTTCTTTTTTCCATAGGAAAATGTCTTCAGGTTTACATTCTCTATAAAGCAAGGAAGTCTGTTTCTTTTTTTTTTTTAATACATTTATTTACTTATTTATGGCTGCGTTGGGTTTTTGTTGCTGCACGCGGGCTTTCTCTAGTTGCAGCGAGTGGGGACTACTCTTTGTTGCGGTGCACGGGCTTCTCATTGCGGTGGCTTCTCTTGTTGCCGAGCACGGGCTCTAGGCGTGCGGGCTTGAGTAGTTGTGGAACATGGGCTTAGTTGCTCTGCGGCATGTGGGATCTTCCCAGATCAGGGTTCAAACCCGTGTCCCCTGCATTGGCAGGTGGATTCTTAACCACTGCACCACCAGGGAAGTCCCAGGAAGTCTGTTTCAAAGGCTAACTTGGGTTTTTTTTTCCCCCAGGAAAATATGTTGTGTTCTTCTTTTACCCTCTTGACTTCACCTTTGTGTGCCCCACGGAGATCATTGCTTTCAGTGATAGGGCAGAAGAATTTAAGAAACTCAACTGCCAAGTGATTGGTGCTTCTGTGGATTCTCACTTCTGTCACCTGGCATGGTAAACATCTTGGTCCATTTGGCATGGAGATTTTTTTTTTTAATTACTACTATTATTATTATTTTTTGGCCGCACTGTGTGGCATGTGGGTCTTAATTCCCCGACCAGGGATGGAACCTGTGCCCCCTGCAGTGGAAGCGCAGAGTCTTAACCACTGTACCACCAGGGAAGTCCAGGCATATGGACTTTTAAATTAAGCAGCAACTGGGACTGGGAGGCTTTGGCAATAGACTTTCTCAAGTATTGATTTCTGGCTCCTCATAGAAGGAGTACAAATGCTCTGACTTCTCTTGTTCTTACTGCCTGGCAGCAGAGGAAAAGCAGCTTGGATTACAGCTGAGTGTACCCTGGTGACCTTAACTGTCCTCAGCCAGTTATTTTACTGCTGGAAAAAGTTTGAAGTTTTTTGGGGAGTTAGATTAGGAATGTTGGACAGGAGAAGGAATAGTTATAGTTAATGCTTTTGCTACACAAGCGTTCGAATGAATGTGATTGTATGTGTGCTTTTTGCTGTAGGATCAACACACCCAAGAAACAAGGAGGACTGGGACCCATGAACATTCCCTTGATATCAGACCCCAAGCACATCATTGCTCAGGACTATGGGGTCTTAAAGGCCGATGAAGGCATCTCATTCAGGTATATACCTGCTGGGGGGCTGACAGTCATCAGGAAAATTATCTGATTGGCTGAGGACCTTTTATTTGAAAGGTAGAGCCCTGATCTGTGGAGACTTTTCTCATTTCATTTTTTTTCCTGTTGTATTGAGAAATAATTGATAGACATCACTGTAAGTTTAAGGTGTATGGCATGATGGTTTCATTTCATTTTTTTATGCAGGGCCTAAGGGGAAGGCCAGTGCAAGTGTGGGAGACCAGCCTATTTCCATTTCTTCTCTATTCTAAGAAAGCAATTTCTAAAACTGTACCGTTTCTCTCAAACCTTTAATACTTTTTTCCAGGGGCCTTTTTATTATTGATGATAAAGGTATCCTTAGACAGATCACCATAAATGACCTTCCTGTTGGCCGTTCTGTGGATGAGACACTGAGACTAGTTCAGGCCTTCCAGTTTACTGACAAACATGGGGAAGGTAAGTCAGTCTCCCTGGTGACAGGACAGCAGAGTGGGAAAGATGGTAGGAACAAAGTCTACCAGACAAGAAAAGGGTGATTATGTCTCTTCAAGAAGTTGCCATCTCTGGATTATAGTGGGTTGTGGGGGTGGGGCAATGGAAAAGCCCAGGGAGGAGAATATAAAGGCTTCTTGTTCCAACCGTGTATTCCCAGCTTCTGCCCTGATCATTTAGTATCACTCACTGCTACAGATTCAACTTATTAAAAGAGTATAGGAGGATCCCATAGGTATGTTAAGGGCAAAACAAAAGGCTGGGAATCACACCTAGACATGAACCATGCCGCTCTTGACAAGTGTTTATTGGGGGGAGAACTTAATCCCTGTAGACCATATTTGTTTCATTGGGGTTTTAAAAAATAAAGGTAGGAACTTCCCTGGCGGTCCAGTGGTTAACACTTCGCCTTCCAGTGCAGGGCATGTGGGTTCGATCCCTGGTTGGGGAGCTAAGATCCCACGTGCCTTGTGGCCAAAAAAACCAAAACAAAAAACAGAAGGAATGTTATAACAAATTCAATAAAGACTTAAAAAATAGTCCACATCAAACAAAAAAATCTTTAAAAAGGTAATGTCCAACCAGTTTTGGAAAATGGAAATGAAAATAGGACTAAGATAACTTATCCAAAGACAGTAGGTAGAAACAGTTAATACATTTTTATCTTTTAAAAATCCATTGTGTTGGCGCAGTGTGGTTATATTTGTAAGACTTATAATCAACAAATACCAAACTATATATATGCTCAATATAAAAATTTTTTTAAGGAAGGAGGGGTTAGGGCTGAAGGGTTTGAGATGAAATACCAAGGTTCTTCGTTAGAAGTTTCAGGATGAAAGATGATGTTTTTGTGAGTCTGAACATGACCGAGTAGATTCAATTTACGGTTTTTATCTAGCATTTGCTAGAGTGCAGGTCCTTCTTACTGCTCTAGCCCCTCTCTCCTTATATATTCTCTCATTGCAGTGTTTTGATAAAGTCCTGAACTACGTGCTCCCAGCCTTTGAGTTTATAAGGCTTTAGCTTTTGACAGCTCCCCACCTCCGCCCAGTGTAGTTGTTGCTTGGAATGAGATAACCTTATCCCAACTGGGTTGAGTTTTAAGAACTTAGCTCCTCAGACTGCTGCAGGTGCTGGGTATGTAGGGGAAGGGGATCTTGAACCCCACCCCCACCCCAGCTTAATATAATTGAGGGTAAGATGGTTGTGATCTAGTGCTACTGATATCAAGTGCACAGGTGGACTTGAACAAATTTCTTGTCTTATTACATCTCATTTTCTTTCTCTAGAAAAGAAGTAGTTCCGACTAGCTCTCTAAGGCTCATTTCAGCTCTGATCTTGTGAGTCAAAGGAGGTGGAAGTTAAGAGTCTGGATTAGTGGTGTTTGTTTGGGGGACCTAAAAGTGCTAGCTTGACTAGAGTGGAAGGCTAATAGGTAATGGGAATCAGAAGGCACCATTTGCAGAAGCCTGTGTGGGCTTTACTCTGGATTAAAGGAGCAGACAGCTGCTGAGACTGCCCCCTGGTGGAGAATGAAGTTCAGTACAAAGATGGAAGGAGCTGTGGAGTGGCCAAGTCGGCCCTTTACTGGACTTTGGTAGGACCTTGCATAGACTCTTGAACCCAAGCTTTCATGACTCTGTGAAGCTTGCTTCTTCACACTATTGTTCTCTGCTGCTTCCCATCCCATTAGAACAGGCACAGCTTTCTGTGCACAGCCTTTTATGGCTTATAATATGATAGTTCCTGTTTGAGAGCATGTAAATACCAACCAAGCAGTCTATATGAGGTGCTGTCATGTGTTGTTTATTTGACAAATAACCCTGCATTCCTATTTTTAAAATTGAGATGTAATTGACATATAACATTATATTAGTTTCAGGTGTACAACATAATGACCTTATATTTGTATATCCTATGTTCCTATTTTTACCTAAAATTTTTTTTGATCTTGAATTTTATACTTTTTTGGGGGGAGGGGTCTTTAAGTGAACTACATTACATTTTAGCAGAGAGAAGGGTGGAACTGACAAATACCACAGAGAAATTTTTTACTGAAAAAATCCTACGTTCCTATTTTTAAGGACAAATAAACCAATATTTAAACACAGCATATATTCATAGTTAATGGTGGAACTGGGATCCAAATTCAAAGCCCTCCTTTTCTTAAGTAATTTAAAATGCTGAAAAGTTATTGTTTAGGGCCTTCTGTGTTGGCGAGAGTTGTGGTACTTCGGCTGCACTTGAAAGCTGGTAAATGTGGGACTCAGCCAGTTCTTCTGGGCTCCATATTGATTCTGAAAAACCAGCACTGTTGGGTATGAGTGAAACATCCAAGTGTGGATCTTTCTGTCCTGTCATTAATTATTGGTACAGTCTTAAGTGCCAAGAGGCTTTAGTGCCAAGGAGACTAAATTGTCAAGGTCCTTCTTTCTGGTTCATTATTCCTCCTATCTTTGTATCATTTGTATTCCTGGACAGAAGAATCTTTGGTTTCCCTGCTGGCAAACTACGGAGTGGCTCTGGGTCTGGTCTCTGCTTTTATGTTGCTTTTTATTCTTGGAAGCTTGTTTATGCTTAGGACCTGTGTTCTAATCCTTTGGTGCCACTAAAGCTAATGACTGTGTAACAATCAAATGGAGATTTTGTAAAGCAGCTGGGTTTGCCATTTAGTGCTTGTTCCATCCATACCTTGTTCCCAGACTGCTGTTTGCAGTGTCTGACATCTGAGGCTGTGATATCCTTGGACTGAAAGGGGCTTCCCCTCTTTCACCTGAGCAAGTGAGATTTTTGCTGCTCCATTACTGGACTTTGGTGACTACATGCTTCCTAGAAGACTAAACAGCAAATAGAGTGGAAAATCAGAGATTGGTTCCCTTGCCTCACTTTCCTCAGGTTTGCCCAAGGAGCATTGCTAACTCAGGATCGTTGGAAAGGTTGAAAGGTTATGCTTTTCTGCATAAAGTATGCGAAAGATTCAAACTTGGACCTTTTGCTTACCAAGGTATAGCAGACAGTTACTTAGTGAAACAAGCAGGACCTTCTGTGGAGATCCTGCCCCTTATTTCAGGCATTCTTGTTTGGCAGAGTTAAGGAACACTGAGAAGGCAAACTGCTTGCTGCTTTCAGATCTCTGAAGGGCTGCTAGAGGGAAGAAGCAGCTTAGTGTTAGGGTTTACACAGTCCTAGCTTTGTAATTTTTTAGCTTATATTTTTCTTGGGTATGGGGGCAAGTCACTGAAGTTTTTTTTTAATCAATTTTTATTGTGGTTATATATAATTTACCTTTTTAAGTGCATAATTCAGTGGCATTCATTACATTCAATGTGTTGTACATCTGTCACCACTGTTTCTCTTTTTCATCATCCCAAACAGGCAGTAGTAACCGTGAAGCAATAACTTACCATTCCCCTTTCCCTCCAGCCTTTGGTAACTTCTACTTTCTGTGACTATGAATTTGCCTATTCTAGGTATTTCATGTGAGTGAAATCATACAGTATTTATCCATTTGTGTTTGGTTTCTTTCACCTAGCATAATGTTTTCAAGGTTTATCCAGGCTGTAGTATGTATCAGAACATTATTCTTTTTAAAGGCTGAATAATATTCCGACACACACACACACACACACACACACACAAACACACACACACAGTTTTGTCTATCCATCCGTTAACAGGTTGTTTCCACCTTTTGGCTATTGTGAATAATATTGCTAAAATATTGGTGAACTGGTGTCTGAATCCTTGTTTCCAGTTACTTTGGGGCTATATATAGGAGTAGAATTGCTGGGTCACATGGTAATTCTATGTTTAGATTCTTGAGGAACTGCTAAACTTTTCCACAGCACGTGCACCATTTTACATTCCCACCAGCAATACCAAGGGTTCTTTACATCCTTCCCAACATTTACTTTCCTTTTTTTTTTTTTTTAAACTATAGCCATCCTAGGGGATGTGAAGTGGTATCTCATTGTAGTTTTGACTAGTGATGGCATATTTTCATGTGTTTATTTGACCATTTGTATATCTTTGGAGATATGTCTTTTTTCAAGTCCTTCGCCTTTTTTTTTTTTTTTTTTTTTTTTAAATTTATTTATTATTTATTTCTGGCTGTGTTGGGTCTTCGTTTCTGTGCGAGGGCTTTCTCCAGTTGCGGCAAGCGGGGGCCACTCTTCATCGCGGTGCGCGGGCCTCTCACTATCGCGGCCTCTCTTGTTGCGGAGCACAGGCTCCAGACGCGCAGGCTCAGTAGTTGTGGCTCACGGGCCCAGTTGCTCCGCGGCATGTGGGATCTTCCCGGACCAGGGCTCGAACCCGTGTCCCCTGCATTGGCAGGCAGATTCTCAACTACTGCGCCACCAGGGAAGCCCTCCTTCGCCCATTTTTGAATTGGGTTGTCTGTTGAGCTGTGGGAGTTCTGGATTTCAATTTTGGCTATTAATCCTTTATCAGATATGATTTATAAATATTTTTTCCCATTCTGTGGGTTGTCTTCACTCGCTTGATAATGTCCTTTAATCTACAAAAGTCCTTAATGTCGATCAAGTCCAATTTACCTTATGTTTTTTACTGTTGTTTGTGTTTTCAGTATCATATCTAAGAATACATTTCCCAATCCAAGGTCATGAAGTTTGACCACCCTGTGTTTTTTTCAGAGTTTATGGTTTTAGCTCTTATATATAGGCTGTTGATCCATTTTCGAGTAAATTTTTTGTGTATGGTATGAATAGATGTCCAATTTCATTGTTTTACATGTGGAAATCCAGCTGTTCCAGCACAATCTGTTTAAGAGCATTTAAGCTTATTTTTCAAAAGGTGCATTTTTGAAGCATACATAAAATTACAGAGAACATATGAGTACCCATTTACCTACTACCTACTGTTAACAAAATAGTAATATTTTGCTGTACATGCTTTAGACAGATTATTTTTAGAACAAAGCATAAAGTTGAAGCTGTTACTTAATTTCTTTAAATTTCAGTTACCCTGTGAACAAATTAGGTATCATAGTAATTAGGTCTGCGGTGAGGATTAAATTACATATTTATAGTTCTGTACTAAAAGGCTGAATGATCTCAGACTGCAGGGTAGGCTTCCTGGTGCCTGAATGTTGAAGCTCTTTAGGGCTCAGATTTGGTTTTGAGGCATCCAATTGTCCTTGGGAGGGTGGAGCTCACCACTGATCAGGTTATTAATTAGTACCCTATCTCTTGCAGTGTGCCCAGCTGGCTGGAAGCCTGGCAGTGATACCATCAAGCCTGATGTCCAGAAGAGCAAAGAATATTTCTCTAAGCAGAAGTGAGCACTGGGCCATTTTAGGGCCAGGCTGCAGTAGGTGGCCATGAGAACAAAACCTCTTTTGTACTATTGTCATGCTTAAAACACAAGACCTTACACTCAGCCCAGATGTGCTGTGGGACAGGACAGGCCTTTCCTGCAGGGGTTGGGGAGGCCAGCCTTTCTTCCTCTGGAGGGAATGGCCTGAGCTATATTATGGGGCAGGCAAACTGACGTGTATAGTAGTAGGGTATCACTTTTGGTCTTTTGTAGTTTTATTAAACTTGAGCTGAGACCTTGTTGATTCTTCATTTTAGGGGGACATTAGCCTTTGAGTGTAAGAGGAATTTACTTTTTGCTTTCCCTCTTTAGGGGAAAATGAGGTGTGAGAGTGCCTCAGAATCAGGAAATTATATTGAGGGGAAATGCAAGTAGATACAGAGAATGGACCTCGAAGCAAGGTGTTTCCTTTCACCATATCTGGAGAAGAGCAAGGCCTACTGCAGTACTGGCCAAGGCACTGCAATTTATGCTATAGGCTGGATTGCAGGTTAAGAGCCCAATGAGATTACTGACATTTACTTTTAACACTACTGGGAGGGCTGTATGAAAACCTGAAGCTTGGCCTCTTCTGATAAATGCCTGGTACTGGTTCTGTAAAAAGATCAGAGTTAGAGGCTTCAGTACCTTTGGAACTAAAAGGGGGAGGGGGAGACAAACACAGCGCTGGTGTTCATAGGGTAGGCTTTCTGTGTCAAAAGCACAGTGCTGAGCATCTCTTGGCTTCCCTGGGTTTCTATCCTTGATTTAAGGGTAGTTCTTATCCTCATATCATTGTCCTGAGGGAGGGTTGTCAGTGGGGCAAAGGTGGATTCCTCCTGGGCTCTTGAGGCTAGGGCAGATTCAGGACTGAGAATCCTTCTGCATATCATGTGGTGCCCTTCTAGACACCTTCCAGACACGGCTACCCCAGCCTACCTACCCCCTCCAGTATTCAGACAAGCAAGAACTATGAGCAGCAGTATAGGATTCCTGGGGCCTTTAATAATAGCTTATTATATGCCAGGCACTATTTCGTATTTATTCAGTCTCCATAATAACTCTCTGAGGCAGGTACCTTTATGTAGGGGATAGTTGCTTCTTAAGCCCTGTAACAAGTAGCATCTTGAAGCACTGCAGAGAAATGGTAACAGGTAATAATCCCATATTCCAAGGCAGGTGGCAAGTCTGGATCTGCTTTGGTCTTTTGACCAAACTTCTTTAAGCCTTGTTATCTTCATTTAAGATCTCTACTATAATTCTTTATCAAAAATGATCATCTTGTACCCAGTAAAATCTTATCTAGCCAAATAAGTCCCAGCAGGTGCCACTGTCATAAATGAGGATCCCACAGGGGAGGGAGGGTATCAAGGGCCAGGGGATGCAGGTGGTGAGACCCTGGGGCTGAGCCAGCCTCTGCTGGGATTCTGAGGCTTCCTGGGTATGAATGTGGTAAAGTGAAGCTCTTGGGATGTAGAGCTAGGCTCCTCTGAGGTCTGGGCCAAGCCCAATAAGGCCAAGCGTTGGGCAGGGGGAGTGGAAAAGTAGGCCTTCTGCTCTTCTGAGTAGCGCTCCTGAGGTGGCACAGCATCGCGGTAAGTCCAGTCACGCCAATGGAAGTTGAAGCGTTCAAGCAGGGTGATCCGGTCAGCTCTTGCAGGTACACAGTCGAGGGGCTTGGTGGGTGGCAGATCCGGCACCTCTATTCCTCGCAGCAGCACTGCCCCTCGGATGGCAAACCAGCCCCCAAATCTGGGATGTATGCACACACCTGATATGTGCTGGGGAGCGGGTAAAAAAAAAAAGTCATGGAGGTCGTCTTGGCACCAAATCCAGCTACCAGCAATGCAAGCTAGGTTTGTTCACTTACTCATTCTCATTTCTCATTCTGAGCCCACATGTGAGCCTCTGTCAGTCTTTGACTGGACTCCTCTATTCCCTCTCCTGGACAACTTTTTTCATGAAGTCACTGACCACAAGGAAAGGTTCCTTAAGCTGAACTTTAGCTTCCCAGTCTCACCACTGGTCTAATCACAGCTCTGCCCCCTCCATTCTGTCACAAAGACTGAGCAAACAGACTAGTTCTCTGACGTCATGTGTCCCTAGGAACCAGACACCTGACCATGGTGCACCTTTGTCCTGCATTGTACCCGTCAATTCCTTTACCCAGGGGAGGTGGAAGAATGACACCTGCAATGTTTTTTTTTTTCTTTTGGCTGTGCCTCGTGGTTTGCAGGATTCTTAGTTCCCCAACCAGGTAATGAACCTGGGCCACAGCAGTGAAACCCCGGAATCCTAAACACTAGGCCACCAGGGAACTCCTAGGACTTGAAATCTTGAGGGATTTTCCTTTCCTTTTCTTTCTCAGCCCCTATTCATATTTGCCCTCTGACCTGGGTTCCCCAGGGGTCAGACTCCACATCCTGTCGTTGGTAGTAATAAGCTGCCCCTGCCACATGGGCTGCTGTCTGGGCCAGAATCTTGGGGCGCCGGTTCGGGTGTACCTCATAGTCAGCGATGACTTCTACTTGCATCTCTGGGAGGCTCTGTGATAGAGAACAAGATGCAAGCTTTTAGCACAAGAGGAATCATGACCATGTCCAACAGAGCCTTAAGTTGTGTCAACGCGGCCTTGTCCTCAGAAGTCATGTTTAAAGGGGAAACATGACCTTAAACTTGGAGTGGGGTTGTGGGCTCCAGCATGAAGAAAACGATATTGTGTCTAGGAGGGCCCATGTTTGAAGGGAAATACACAAAGTCTTGTTCAGAAACCTTTATGAGGGGTGACTTGGCTCTGCCCTCCAAAGGCCCAATGTGGAGGAAGACATGGCCCAGCTTTGGGGAGACCCAGTGTATGTGTACGTGTGTATGTATACATGTAAAGTGTGTAGTGGGGGAGTATTCTGTCCTCAAGACCCCAAAGACAGCATAAAGCTTTCAGGTCTAGGGCAAAGACAGGTGAGAGATGCATGGGGAATGTTGGGCTTATTCCCATTTCACTTGGAGGCCAAAGGAAATCTGATCATATAGTTGTCCATCAGTGAAGGGTGAGTGAGACTGATTTCAGACCTGGGGGGTTGCTAGAGGAGGTGGCCAAGCCTGGGGTGAGAAGGCAGAATGGGGAGAGATCATGTTGTCAAGGCTGGCTTTAGGATACCCTTCTGCCCGCGAAGTGGCTCCTAGCCCTAGGCAGGTCTAGATCCTGCACTAAGCTTCGAGGAGCTGGAAGCAGATGCAGGTTTTGAAGCTGGGGAAGGCTACAGCCAGCCTTGCTCACCTGTCTAACACGGCCCAGGTGGTAGGCCACACACTGGTCCACAGGGTCAGTCAGTGGTTGGAGGTGGCAGCTCTGCAGGAAGGGCTTGAGGGCCCGGTCAAACATGGCAGGTGTGCTGAGTACCAGGAAGGCCAGGGTAGGTCCTGGCAGGGGCAGGTGGAAGGCTGGAGGCAGGAGTGCATTGTACCATGCCACCTGGAACAGAGAGAAAATTCAGGCCACACAAGAGAACCAACTTAGGCCTTAGCCAGGCCCATACCTTAGCTTCGCATTCAAGGCTTCATGCATCTTGCCCAGCCTCCATCTTAATGAAATTCTACTGATGTATGATGTGTGTTTATGGGGACGCATCTGAATCTGACAGGGAGTTACAATAGAGACAAAGAATTCATAAACAACTAAGAACAAAAAAAAAATTGATTATATTGTGATTAGTGCAATAACAGGGCCAGTGAAGGCCCTCTGAAATTAGAAAAGGCTTTTTGGAAGCTGAGTCTTGAAGGCTAGGAAGGAAACTTACAGGCTGACATGGAGAGGGAGAATCTGGTGTGTGTTTTAAATAGGTCCCAGCATAAACAAAGAGGTAAAAAGTGCAAGGCATAGTTGGAGAATAGCAAATTGTCTAGTTTGACAGAAGTGAAGCACCTGTAGAGGGGAGCAGAGGGAGAGAAGGCTGGAGAGATCAGTAGGAGTAAGACTGTGGCTGGCCTTGAATACTACCAATTTGAGGAATATGGGTCTAATTTGGTGACAATGAGGGGCTAGCCATTGAAGATTGAAGGAGTGTAAACTGACATGATCAGTTTTAGATCAGTCTGGCTGCAGTGTGGAGGATGGAATGGAGGCAAAGTGACAGCAAGGAGGTTACTGCAGAAATTCAAATGAGAAATAGTGGCCTGGACCAAGAGCATAGATGGGTTGAATGGAAGGGAATGGATCTGGGATAGTTAGGAGACAGATTGCTAAAGGTCTCAGTGGCTGATTGTATGTGGAGCTAGGGAGGTGAGAGAAGGAGGAGCTTAGGATGACTGGCAGGGCTGTATATGGCACTGTTCAATACCATAGCTCCCCCTATCCAGGCCTACCTGATTGCACCAGCTACGCATCCCCACTCTCCCCCATACCTGGCCATCCACCACTACTACTTCAACATCTTTACTCAAGCTCTTCCTGATATTTGGGATGTACATAACCTTCCAATCTCTCTTTTCATATATAGTTCAACTCCATTTTTTCCAGGGAAGCCTCTCTGAGGCTAGATCCAACCTACCTCTTCCTCTATAATCCTTTCCCAGCACTGCTGTGTGCCACTCAGTGGAAGGGGTGGACGTGGGCTGCCTCTTAAGCATCAAGCAAAAGGCTCAAGCTGAGTTGATTTAGCTTTGTTTCCAAGCACAGGGCTCAGTGCAGGGGGCACTGGATATGGGGAAATGGACCTATGTGAACAAGGGTAGGTGGTGATGCCAGACTTCTGTGTCAGGCAAGTGTATAGCTTCTATACCCAGCCCAGCACTGGTGATTGGCAACATCATGAATGTAACCTTTTATTGGTAGATGGAACAACCCAGCCAATTGTTTGGTTGTTCAACACCATGAATGCCCTTCGCTAATCAGATGACCTAAATTCTAGCCATGCAAACATTCCAGACCTTGCCCTCCTCCCAACTCCTTCGGGAAGCTTCCAAAATGACTCTGGTCCCACAGTACCTTTCTTCCTGTAAATTACGTAGGTGACAAAGCCACAGGGTTACTGGATCATATGGTGTCTCCTATTCATCAATCCGGCATTGTATGAGGGTAAAAGGACAAACCTGCAACAGTTCTCTACCCGTTTAACCCAAGCGCCCGTTGAGACCCTGTCCCGATACGTCAAACGAACACGGGGCCAGAAGAGCTCGGGAAAGTTCAGAGGACTCCAGGGCCTCACGCCGGTGGCACCGAAGCCAACCATACGCTTCGCCCTAGCACCACAGTAGGGATAAACCAACCTGGAAGGGGTAAACCTCGAAGCCAAAAGGGCACAACGTGTCCTCAATCTTCTGCTTCAGCTCTGCGACTTGCGGCTCCATAGCGCACGCTACACGCTGAGCCTGCTGGGGAATGGAGTCTCAAGGTAACTCGGGACGTTAAGCTTTGAGGCAGCTTGGACTCCATTTCCCAAGAACTACTGGGATCGGCAGAGGGACTTCGTTGGCTCTGCGCGATGCATCCTGGGACACGTAGTTCATTCGGTCCTTAGAGACAGCCACTATAGAAGCAGAAAGACTCGGTTTCCCGGCAGGCTTCACGGTGGTGGGTAGAGAGAGACTGCGCGTGTTGTTTCCAGGGAAACGTAGTTCGGTAGCCTGCATCGCCAGCTGTCTCCAGCAGAGGTGAACTCAGTTTCCCAAGTGGCGCTGCGGAGGCCAGTGCGAAGTCGGGCTTTCCCGGCCTACCGTAAGGTTTGAACCGGGCGGCGGCAGTAGTCGCTGGCACAGGTTCGGTGTGATGGCGCAAGTGTCGTGCGTCTGGAAAGGTCTCGACCAAGATTCGGTACCTTTTAACTCCCACCTGATATCTGCATATCAGGGCCTCCCTCTTTTCCTCCAGTTCCCCAAGGACGCTGCTCCCCTGACTAGTCCCAGAGACGCAGTTTTGGTCTGATACTGCATCCTTACCTTTAGTATTGCATCCCCCACTCACCTCTTTAGATCTGACGTTGTGGTCTTTCCTGGGCTGTGCCTTGGGTGTCCACAGTTGGGAGAACAAGGGCACAAGATGCCAGGGAGCCAGACCCCTGCCGCAGGCTATGAGTAGGAGCCTGAGCTGGTCTGAGCAGCTCGACGCGCTTCTCAACGCTACTGACGGAAATGTGGCCAGGATTAAGGTGAGGGGGCGCCTGAGTCCCCCGCCCTCTGGTTTAGGGGATGTGGGTTAAGGGACTGCAAGACAGAACTCATTGGCCTGTGCATTTGTTCTTTTGTAGCAAAGGCTGTATCCCCTTGGAGTCTCCACCGCGGGTATTGTCCCTTTTTCTACCTATCCCTCAGCCTTTTCTCTTTCCAGAATCTGCCTTTTTCCAGTGCCTATGCCGTCCACTATTCCTTCCAAATTCCAGCTTTTTCTTTTCCTGAACAAACATTTTGCCCCCCCGCCCCCCCCCCCCCAATAGGCTCTGCACTTGTCCCTTCCTTATTCCCTCAGCAGGAGACCTGACTGGGACCTGGATTTCCCCTCATTACTTGCCTCCCCAGTCCGGAGTCCAAGCTCAACAGCCTTGGGCTCTAGAGACTCCCATTGTCCCAGAGAGACTAAGTTGGGCTGAGGCCCGTAGTGCATCTTCTCTCTGGGATGAAGTTACTATTCTTCGATCCCAGCTTCGATCCCAGGCTCAGGTGAGGCATGGAATCCTAGGTGAGTATGTTTGGGGTTTGCGTGAGATGAGGATACCAGGGGTTGGGGGAGCCCCTTACACAATAGCTCATGTGGTTTTTCTGGCTGGGTAGGTGACTGAAGCACTAAGGCAGGCTGTGCAGGGCCTGCTGGAAGAGCGAGTGCAGCAGAAGTACCAGATCTCTGCGCTAGAAGGTATCTGATCAGTTCTTTTCCTCATATACACAGCCTCATATGTGTGAACACATTTTGTTGCACTCCTGTTGTGTGTGTGCTTGTGTCTTGATTTGTAAGTGGAGTCTCTAGGCTCATGTGTGAAGTTCTTAGAGGGGCTGATCCCCAACTTGTCCCACTACAGCATCACTAAGGTTGCTGCAGGGGGGCCCAGAGCAAAGGGTCCTTCTCCTGGAGCAACGCCTGGAGGGGCTGAGAAGGGAACTGCAGGGTCTTCGAAGCCAGGTACAGCAACAGGCCCGAGCCCAAATACAAACAGGACCACAGAAGTGCAGTGCTACCAGTGGCCTTCACCAAGAGCTGCAGAATGAGTAAGTGATGGGCAAAACCTCGCCTTCTTCAGGCCTCTGAACTCCTGGTACTCTGGTAGCCTCCTCTGGGCTTGTTAATTGGCTTTAGAATGACACTGCTGTCATCCCTGCAGTCCACAACTGCTGTGGGAGGAGTCAGAGATTCTTCGGGAGGAACTGAAGTTGCTGCGGGACCAGCTGAGTGAGTAAAAGATTGGGGGTGGGTATGAAGTCACCTGTTCCCTTTTCTGGAAAGCCTTCTTGCTTTCCTAATAAATGACCCTAGCTCTGACTGCTTGAGCTTCCTAGAAATCTGGCCAAATATTTTGTCTTACCTCTCATGGTGTGAGTCTAGTCTCCCCAGTCAGCTTGGAAACTTCTCAACAGCTGGACCAGAATGCTTCTGTCCTAGTTTTCAGTGCCAGAGAAGGGGAAGGAAGGAAGTTGGAGAACATCCCCCTTACATTTTCTCTTATCCGCAGGCCAGCACCAGGAGCTGCTGCTGAAACAGATGACTGAGGGGCGGCAAGCTCAGGCCCACAGCTGGAAGGTAGGACCAGGATCGGACCTATCTGTTCACATCTCCCTTTAGAGGCCCCTTCCTTTCTATGTCTATCCTGTTTTGCAGGCGGGCCAGGATACCCTCTCCTATCCCTATCTCTTTCCTTCTCTTCCCTGTGCTGACTCCACCTGCCTCCAAAGCTCTTCTTCCCAAGCCCTCTGCTCCAGGCCATGAGAAACTATCTTTGTCCACATGAGGGTTCCAAGTGTGCTGAAGAGGCTAATTGTGGGGAGGGGGAGCTGCTCCTGGAGAGGGAGAGGTTTGGTCCTACCTGGGCCCATGGTCTGGCAGATGTTGGATCAGCTGGAAAGTGGCCAGGAGGGCAAAAGTCACACCCTGGAGGCTGCCAGGACAGGTCCAGGATGCCCGGTGGGAGCACGACCTCCTCAGGTCAGGGAGTATGGGTGCTTGTGGTAGTGGAAGGGATTTGTCTCACAGAGACCAGGCACTAGGGACCAAAGTTCAGCTATCTTAGATTTGAAATGGGCTGGTAGGGGTGGTATGATAGGGGTTGCAGCCCATACGGGCAGTACTGGGCATTCTTTACTTGACACAGAGTCACCGAGGTATTTCTATATATTTGGAGGATAAAGGGGGAGGGGACTGGAGTCCTAGCCTCAGGAAGGAGGACAGTTCTGTGCTGGGAGGGCCCCCTTGACCCACCATCACCATCTCTGCCTCTGATTCTTTCCCCTTTGCAGGACTTCCATTCACGTCCTCCAGTCTAAGCTGCCCTTGGCTGCCACCTTCGCCATGTCTCTTTCTTCATCTGGCTCTGAAGTCAGTCTTCCAGACAGTAACAGTAGTTGGGAACTTTTAAGGTAGCTAGGTGGGGGTAAGGCATGGATCTGGGGGAAGCTGAATCTGAATGGTGCCTGGATGCCAGCTGCCTAATTGTTTGACATTGGGTAGAATGGAGTCTCTGCCTCTTTCTTTGTGAATCCATCAAACTCTGTTGCTCCTTATCCCAAGTCAGGCCTTTATGTCCCTCCCCATCAGGGCCCACAGCCTAGGTCTGTATGTATCACAGTGCTTGCTGATGATTTGTTCTCTCTTCCCTTTCTTTCCTCTTAGATCTCCAGAGGCATACCCTTTCTAACCTGGAGCCCAGCAGCTTTCAGCTCCAGGCCCAGAGCCCTATACTTTAAGGGCCCCAAGATGCTCCTGAGTGACTGTAAGGACTTGTAAGGGCAGTAGAATGATGTCTTCTTTGCTCACCTTCCCCTCCAAGGTCCTGTTTCTGGGTCCCCTTCCCCTCCCCTCTTGATCTAGCTGGTGTTTGCCCTCCCTACTGAGGCTTGTCACTGCCTGTCCATCCTTACCCACAAGCAATAAAATGGTTTAATTCTCCATGATGTGTTTTCTGTGAATCAGCACCCACATGGGATAGACTCAGCTGTACCTTTCCTTCTTCCTGTGACTTGACTGCTTCCTGCCACCTCTCTCTCTGAAATCCAAGTTCATAGACATTTATAACTGTATCTTCTGAGTGCAAGCCCTGTGCTCAGTGAATGTTGGAAGGAAGAGCTCCCATTCTGGTGGGTAGAATCAGGTAGGACAATGCTCTGGGGCAGTACTGCTATGGGGATGCAGAGGAGGGCAAGATACTCTGGTGGGCCCTTGACCTGGTAAATAGAAGGGTTCCTCCTTTTTTTTTCAGCTTCTGCCTCTTGAGGCTCACTCTAGCCCATCCACATTTCTTCATCCTCAGCAGTCCAGGCTGCATTTCTGCAGCAGTCTCCTCCTTAGTCTCTCTTCTTTCAGTCTCTATCTCTAGTCCAATGGCGTTCAGGACTTTTTAACTGTGACCTCCAGTAAGAAATACAGTTTACACTGTAGCCTAGTAAATATAAATTTATGTATTTATTAACTGAAACAAATTTTATGATTCAATACTATTCTTACTAAGAGTTATGCACTCTGACATTTCCTATTATATTTTTTAAAATGCTTTGTGGCTATTGGTTCTGATCCTTCCACCACTTGGTTGCTCTCTGGAAGTATACCTTCCTAGGTAGACTAAGGGAAGCTTTACTTTTTCCTTACCTGGGCTTTGTATTCTAGACAGTGCAGTCCAGGATTTTCCTAGAAGTAGCAGCATGTCACTGAGGTCTCATTAGGTCTCTTCCAGTGCTAAATACAGCCCAAAAAATAATGTCATTTATCCACCAAGTGGATGTTTATTGAGCATAATACATACCAGTCCTGGTATATATTTGTCCTAAGCTAAGATGTGCGGTGGACTCCCATCTCTTAGCTCAGTCTAGCTGGGAAGAGGAGACAGTTATCTGAAATAAAAACATAATAAAAGGCTGGGGTGAGTAGGGCAGGAACTACTTCCTGTTTTGGGGTACATTCAAGGCCCTGGCCTAATCAGCAGACAGGTCATGAAGGGTGGGCCTTTGACACCTGAATAGCTATAAGGCAATCCTCATGTTTTCTTCCCCCTCAGCATTAGGGAGATTGATGAGAATGGAATGGTAGAGATGAGACCTGGGTCAAACAGAACCTGTTCAAAAAAACAAAACCCAAAAGTTCCCATCAAGGCTCATCTTCCTGCTGAAGCAGGTACAAGGAACCCCTGTCTTTTACATCTTTTACTGGGCAGGTGATATATCTGGCATAATGGCACTATTTAATCTACTTGCTACCAGTGCTCTACTTATTTATCAACTACTTTGCATCAATGTCTGTGGAAGACAGGTTTGCAAGGGTGCCAGGGCTCCAACAGAAACATTAAATAGCAATGTGGAACAATGGTATTTGAACTGTCACCAGGTGGCAGCACATGATTTGTTGCCAGGAGAATGATACAGAAAAGGCTTTGGGCCAAGGGGACTGGGCGATGGTGACTTCTTTTCTCCCTTTAGAGATCCTGTGAGCTATCAGTCTTCCTAAAACAGTGTCCTGTAAAGGCTACTCTCCTGCTAAAGAACCTCTTATAATTCTCACAGCATACAAAAGAAAGGACAAGTTTGGCATTTAAGCTGAACCCACATTTAACCTCTTCTCTCTCCATTCTATCTCTTACCACACATCTTTCTTAAACTTTGCCACCAAAAATGCACACCACCTATACTCCAACTGTTCAAATCCCACTCATCTGTCAAGACCCTTCCAACAGGAGGCAAGTCTAAAGGTGGCAGAAAGGAGGTCTCTAACCCCAGGGAGCGTGGGTGCAGGAAGGCCATACTCCACTGTTTGCCTGCTCTTGCCCTGCAAGCTTCAATCTGCTCAGGCAAGAGATCATCAAGGCTCATGCCTTGATGGCATGAGGTCCAGGCGTATGGAAAGCATGAGGAAATATGTGCCTGTTGAACAGCTGAATAGCATTCTTATTCCCTACCCTGTTTTCAAGCCAGCTCAAGTGTTAACCTCCTGGAAGAAGGCATCATCAAATCGAATCTCTTAGTTTAGATGTATTGCTCGCTCAGCATTTATACCCATTGCTCTTAATATCTCAAGTCGCTAATAATTGTTTATTTCAGTTTTCCCTCCACACTATAGTGAAATCCTGTCCGACTCTGCGTTCATACGGCTTTTGCCTACTCAAGTCCTTATTCAGCTATATCTTCACCAAGCCAAAAGCCGCGCCAGTAGAATCCATTTTCTGTTGCCTTTATCAATTACCAAGCGCTTATATGTTTGGCATTTTGGTTGGCCCATTTTGTGTTTACTGTCCCGCCCTCTGAGAGGCTCCTGGGCTCGGGTTTTCCCCAGGTGTATTCCCTCCTCCTTGGTTCCGCCCTTGGTTCCGCCTTTCCCGCACACTGCCTCTTCTGTTTTTACTTCTACTTCCTTCCTATTGGTTCCCTTCGTCCTCCAGAGTTGGCGCTTTGGGCTGATGATTGGCTTTTCTGAACGCCCATTGTGGCCACCCTCATACCACGTGGCCTTCCTAGTGCTAATTGGGCAATTCCACAAGCTCGTTTTTCCAGGATTAACGATTGATTGGCTGCTCTGAGGGAGGGCTTGAGAAGGGGGCGTGACCGTTGAAACCCCGCCCCTAGCTTCCCTGCCCGCCTGGGCAGGAGTTTCAGTCGCTCGCGGCCGGGCAGCCCAGGGCGCTTCCAGCTGCGCTCTTTGGCTCGCCGGCCGGATCATTCTCCTGGCCTCGCCGAACAGGCGGGGGGAGCGGCCCCGACTGCGGGGTCATGGCAGTAGCCTCCTCGTCCTCCGCCGCCGCTGGCCCAGCCGAGTCGCCGGCTTCTGCGCGAGGGAGCCCTACCGCCTCCGCAGGCTAAGAGCCGCTGCCGCCTCCGAGCTGTGAGGGCTACTATGCTCCCTCTTTGCCTCCGCCTCCCCCTCCCGCCCGCGCAGGCATCCCTCTGGCTGCTCAGTCCCGCCTCAGGTAACGCCAAGAGAGCGCGTGGGGCACTAATCCGGGGCACCCCGGCCCGCGTGCGCGGCTGCCACCCGCCTGGGCTTCGGAGCATTGGTGCTTCGGTCTTTTAGCACTGGCAAGACTCCTCGCTTCCCGGAGCCTTCTCTCAGCGGCTGGGGACACTCCTCGACCCCTTCCCCTACTCTTTTCACTTCCCTCAGGGTCCCGGGACGGCTCCTCCCCCCCCGCCCCGCGCCTTCTCCCTCCCCACCTTAGAGGCCCGGAACCCGTAGAAGTTCCTTCATATCTGGGACCAGGTCCCCGACTCCTCTCAGGCACTTTCCCCACTTCAGAGACTCAGGACTCCTTCATTCCCTTGGAGAACTCCCGTTTCTGAGACCTCCAGCTCCACCCTGACAGCTCGCTCAGAGATCTGGACTCCTTCACTTTTCTCAAACGTAACACCCTCGAAAACACCCACTTCTACCCTCGAAAGATACTTCCCTCCCCTCAGACACTACTGGCTCCTTTTTTTCACTCCTCCCCTGTCATCCCTCCTCTCCGCATCTTTCCTTTTCCCTCCTCTGCCTTTTACCCTTCACTTTGAACACTCTGGACTAAGTCAGTATTCAGATTTAGCTAGAAGTGAAACCGGGTTTGTCGAATTTAAAAACTTTTCAATGTATCCCTCTGAAAAAAACTTTGCTAAATAATTTGGACTTTATTCTGTAGGTATGGGGAGCCATTGAAGCTTTTAAGCAGGAGTTTGGTATGGTTGATTATCTCTGGTGAAAATATGGAGGAAGAATTCAAAGTGAAGAGCGTGGAGGCAGAAAGCCTAGGTAGGCAGGAAAGTAGTGTGCTAATCCAGGTCAGAGGGGAATAGTGGTAGGAAAATGAAGAGAATGGCATGCAGTTCCATGAGGTTTCAAAATAGAGTTGAGAGAATTAGGGGATTTCTAACTTGGCTGATGGGATGGATTGGTAGTGTTAATTGAAATAGGGAACATAAAGAAGCAATTTTGAGGGAAGGTAATGAATGTGGTTTTGGACAAGTTTAGTTTGAGATGTTTTTCAGGTATCATTGTGGGTAGATGGAAATTTGGGTCTGAAAATTGGGAGAAAGTTTGGAACTGAATACATATATTTGATAGTCAACCAAGAGTATATGGGGGATATTTGAAGCCTTAGTATGGGATGGTAATACTGAAAGAAGAGAAGAAAAGGGCTGTGGACCAGAAGGAATATCATTGTTTGAAGGGTAATAGACACTGAGAAAGAGAGGTTAAAACAGTGGGACAAGAATTAGAACAGAATGGCATTATGATAGAAGCCAAAGGAAGAAAGGGTTTTAAGAAGGGAGAGGGCGACCATCAGTGTATGATGTGGTGTATGACCAGTAGAATGAGAATTCGGAAGAAACCACTGAATTTAGTAATTAGGAGATCACTTGCTTTCTTTGAAAGACACTTTAGATAGCGTGATGGTAGGAATGATGGCAGTAGTCAGATCGTGATGGATTGAGGAGCAAATGTGAGACAGTGAGTGAAATTACTCTTTCAACAACTGTGGTTGTGAAGGAGAGCTGATAGTAGTGAAACACCTTTGTTGAGGTTATGCTATATGCCAGGTATAAAGATGCGTTATAGATCACAACAGCCTTGTTTATGTATCAGTATCCCTCTTTTACAGTTGGGAAGGCTATAGGCAAGAATTTGAAAAAGGTCTGTTTAGCTCTGAAACCTGTGTTCTTTCCACTATGGCACATGTGTGTTTTTCTTTTTAGTATGGTAGGTTGAGGGGAAATTTTATTTAGGAGATATGTTGGGCATTTCATTCTTTGACACCAAAAGGATAGACATCGAGATGGATAATAATGTGGTAGGAGGGAAAGAAGGTGAGAGAGTTTAAAAGATGGTTTTATTTTGTTGATGTGATCAGTTATCTGTGTGGAGACGTCAATTATCTTTGGAGACTGAAGGAACTATGGTGAGTTTCTGGCTTGAGTATTATGGCCATGGAAATCTTCAATGGAAAATGAAAGAGGAATAGATTAAGGATTCTTTTTTTAATTAATTAATTAATTTTTATTTTTGGCTGCATTGGGTCTTCGTTGCTGCACGCGGGCTTTCTCTAGTTGCGGTGAGCGGGGGCTACTTTTCATTGCAGTGTGCAGGCTTCTCATTGTGGTGTCTTCTTGTTGCGGAGCACGGGCTCTAGGCGTGCAGGCTCAGTAGTTGTGGCTCGCAGGCTCAGTAGTTGTGGTGCACAGGCTTAGTTGCTCCGTGGCATGTGGGATTTTCCCGGACCAGGGCTCGAACCTGTGTCCCCTGCACTGGTGGGCGTATTCTTAACCACTGCGCCACCAGGGAGGGAAGTCCCTGGATTAAGGATTAAATAAAAAAGTTTGCTGACACATTAAACCCAGTTAAAATTAGAAATATATATTTATAGTGGGGCCCAGGAGCATGCATTTGCCACTTCTCCAGCAGCCTAAGAGCAAGAGGGCAAAAAAGATGATTGGGTTGATCCAGAATTGGAATTTACAAGAAAGAAAGGTAAAATGGAGAGTAACTTCACATTGCTAGTGATAGTGTGGGAGGTATGATGGTATGATGCACTTTGAGCGTCAGAGCTGGGGCTGTGAGAAATAAAACCTTCATTGGGGCTGGTGTACTTGGAGAATAAGGAGACAGAAATGTGGTTGAAGACTAGGTTTTGTAAGAAAAACAGAATGAGAAAGCTGAGAGTTCAGTATAAATATAGTTTCAAGGTAAAACAAAAAACAGTGTAGGGACTTCCTTGGTGGCGCAGTGGTTAAGAATCCGCCCACCAGTGCAGGGGACACGGGTTCGAGCCCTGGTCTGGGAAGATCCCACATGCTGCGGAGCAACTAAGCCTGTGTGCCACAACTACTGAGCCTGCTCTCTAGAGCCTGTGAGCCACAACTACTGAAGCCCGCATGCCAAGAGCCCATGCTCTGCAACACGAGAAACCACCGCAGTGAGAAGACTGCGCACCACAGTGGAGTAGCCCCCACTTGCTGCAACTAGAGAAAGCCCACACACAGCAACGAAGACCCAACGCAGCCAAAATGAATGAATGAATGAATAAATAAATAAATAAATAAACTTAAAAAAAAAAAACCAGAGTGTAACTGTCTCAGTGCTGTTGAAGGGGAATAGAGGTATAGATTATTGAAGTAGTGGGAGGTTAAGGGGCTATAAAGGATATTGATATGTCATCAATATGGATGTCGTAGTTGCCCACTATGAAGCGGGAAATGGAACAGAGAAGATATTGGGTCCTATATGTGGGGCTGCTCAGAACTAAGGGACCCAGAATTGAGTTGGACATTCCTTGGCACTTGTTCAAAAGCAGTACTAGGTGGTACAGATATTTGTGTGTGAATTAATGTCGAGATCCTCAAATACTTGATGCCGTGGATGTATGATGTATTATTCTCTCAAACAGATGTCTATTTGGGATGGTCTCAAACACAGATCTTTTGTGATTTGGAATATGATAGGCCTGTTTAGTTCTGTTTAAAAGTGTATGTGCTGAGAAGCTAGACTAGGGAATCTCCAACCCAGTATCTCCAATGACATTTTGTACTTAACGTTATTTGTAAAAAGTAAATTACACATTTACATATTTTCATGTACTCATTCCCTGGCTTATTTAGAGTAGGAAGCTGAGTTGCTTTAATGATTTTTTTTCTCTATGTGAAAGTGTTTATATATATAATCTTCGTGTTGTACATTTCCTCTTTCTGCAAAATGAATGTTGTGTTGGAATTTTAAATCTATGATAAGGGCTTTTATGAGAATTTTGTCTCCTTCTGGTAAATGAAGCCCAAGTATTACATTGTATAGTGTGGGTGATGGTGAATGTTTTGGGCCAACAATGAGTATTATACTGTTTTCCAAGTCATCATATGGAGATGACTTCAATGTGGTCTCCCTGGTGTTATTTCTGCTGAGCACTTGGAGTGGTTGTTTCAGAGAAAGGCTTACTTGTGATAATTTTTAAATCTTACATTCCTGAAAATTTCAGAAAGGCAGTGTGATATAAGGAAAAAAATGCAAGTCCTAACTGTCATCAACCCTGTTATGATTAGCTATATGATTGTAGGCAAATTTTTTATCCTCTGAGCGTTAGTTTTTTTAAATTTAATTTTTGAATAGGTAATACATTCAAATGGTTAAATAAATAGTTGCATATTTATATATTTTATATAAACAGTGAAAGTCTCACTCCTATGCCTATTCCTCATCCACGCAGTTCCATGTCCCTTGCCCAACCACTTTTACTGGTTTCTTTACACTCTTTTAGACTTTCTTTAGGTAAACACTTACAATTATGAATGTATTTTTCCTACTTTTCATGCAAAAGTTAGTCCATAATCCCCACTGTTCTGCACCTTCAACCCATTACCCCCAAAATGCTTTTTCACTTAATGTATCTTGGAGATCTTTCCAAATCAGTACATAGAGAGTTTCTGCTTTTTTTCAAAAAATCTGCACAGTATTTCATTGAATGAATGTATCATAATTTAACTAGTTCCTTATTGTTGTACATGTGTGTTGCTTCTACTCTTTTGATATTATAGGCAATTCTGTAATGGAGACCCTTGAACATGTGTCATTTTACATGTGTGCAAGGATATTTGTGGGATCACTTTATAGAAAGTGGGATTTCTAAGTCAAAGGATATATGCATTTATAACTGAAATATGTTGCCAAATTGCTTCCCTTTGGGGTTGCTCCAAAATGTGCGTTGCCTGTTCCCTCACCAACATTAGCTGTATCATAGCTAATACTTACATGGTACTTACTGTGTACCAGATACTGTTCTAAGTGCTTTATATACATTACTTCATTTTATCTTAATAACATCCCTTTGAGGTAGGTACTGTTATTATCTCCGTTTTTCAGATTAATAATTTGAGGAATAGAGACTTTAAGTGATTTGCCCAAATCACACAGTTACTGTGGCAGAAATTCAAACCAAGTATTCTGGCTTCAGGATTGGTGTTACTAAGATTATGTTTTACTGTTATCAAACTTGAATTTTTGCCAGTCTGATAGAGAAAAATGATACCTCAGAGTAGTTTTAAGTTTTAAAATATTACGTTAAGATTAAGGATCTTTTTATATTGTCTGATCACTCATGTTTCCTTTTCTGTAAACTACGTGTTTAAATTCTTTACCTGTTTTTCTTTTGAGTCATAGGTCTCTTTCCTATTGATTTCTAAGTTTCTCTCTCTTTTTATATATGATATAAATATATATATTTATGTATTGATATATATGTATTTATATATGTATATATATCATATATACATGTGATAAGATAAATTTTTTATGTCTGGGGTATGTATTGCAAATATTTTCCTTTGACATTTGTCTTCTGACTTCTTTTATTCCCATGCAGAACTTTTAGATTTTTATGTAGACAGACTTATCAATCTTGTCTTCTATGGCTTTTGGATTTTGAGTCATAGTTAGAAAGACCTTCTTCATCTCAATCATTAGTTTTTTAATCTATCCAGTGGGAACAAGAAAATAGAATTATTGTGAAGGTCAAAGTGCTTTGTGAACTGTAAACTGTAAATCATTATACAGATGAAATGTGTTACTTATTAATTTGTCTTCTGAACAAATTGTATAGAGGTTGTCATCTCTTCTCCTGCATTAAATGGAATAGGATGACAAATTTTTGTTTTCTGCAGTGTGGGAAACTAGGGTGGTATTGATCTTGTGGTCAGTGTTTTTCTTGGACAGTTTGCATGGGATCTTTTTCAAAAGTAGGCACAGTGGAAATCCTGAAGTATTTTTACATACTTTAGTCTTTGTTGTTCTTTGTATTAGGTATAATTGGAATCTGACTAAAACTTCTCAAAAATTGTTTTGCTTTCACATTAGCTATGGTTGACAAATTTGCACATTATTTACTTTGGGTATTGTATTCCTACTGATCGGTAGGAATTTGTAATTTGGGAGAACCCCTCACTTTTGTGTGTGTGTGTAAGATTATTAAATTAATGCATGTTCATTAAGGAGGAATTGGGGACTAGAGATGATTTTAAATTATTCAAATCTCCCCAAGATTCAGAGTTAATAGCCAATGTTAACATTTTGGACTCTCAGGATTCTTTTTGTGTATGTGTTTGTATTGTCATTACCAACTCTCTAGGGTTTGGCATAGTGCCTGGCCCTTAGTAGGTGCTAAATAAATATTTGTTGACTGAGTGAATGAAAGAATGAATATGTTTTTACACAGGAAGTATGGAATCTCAATGTCTTATTTATTTTCATTTTTTTATCCACTGTAGATTTTGATTCATATAGTAGTATTAAAATTTGTGTGCCATAATTCACTTGGAGGTGAGTAAGTTCAAGTCTAACCCTCACGGAGCTCAGAGTCCAGTGAAAGAGACAGATAAGCAACAATTAAAATACTGTGTGATAACTATAATAACAGAGCTTTGTGGAAGGCATTATCAAAACACAGAAAAAAGAGATTGAGTGGTCAGAGAACACTTCCCATATGAGATGATCACTGGAGAGCCATGTAGAAGAGGTCAAGAAGAACATGCCAGGGAGAAGGAATATTCCTTCTAGGTACTGAAGTATGAGCAGGACTCTACAAGTAGTTCTCTATGTTTGGAGCAGATTGTGTCTGTGGGTAGAGGAATAGAGATAGATGAGGCTGGAGATGTGGGCAGGAGCCAGATAAGAAAGAGCCTTTGTATAACACATGAAAAGTTCTCAAAAGTTTACTTATTTTGAAGAATAGATTGGGAGAGGTGTGAGAGTGAAGGTAGGAAGACCAAGAAGACGTTAATTAAGCACAACAGCTGGAATGAGATGAACATCACTTAAGCCAAGTTAGGAGGGGAAAGCTACGCTTGAAAGGAGGGTTAAGTCTGAGGGATAATGATTAGGCCAGTTTTAGTAGAGCAAAGTCTTTGAATGCCAAGCTAAGGAATTTTATATGCAACAAATGTCATTGAATTTTTTTTTAATTTTTTAATTTTAATTTTTGGCTGCATTGGGTTTTCGTTGCTGCATATGGGCTTTCTCTAGTTGCGGCGAGCGGGGCCGACTCTTCGTTGCGGTGCGTGGGCTTCTCATTGTGGTGGCTTCCCTTGTTGCGGAGCACGGGCTCCAGGCACACGGGCTCAGTAGTTGTGGTGCATGGGCTTAGTTGCTCCGCAGCATGTGGGATCTCCCCAGATCAGGGATTGAGCCCGTGTCTCCTGCATTGGCAGGCGGATTCTTAATCATTGTGCCACCAGGGAAGCTGCCATTGAATTTTTTTTAACTGTTATGTGTGTTATGTGAATTGTTACAGGTTGCAGTTTGCTTCCTTCCCACTAGTCTGAAATGATGTTGAAATCTTTCATGCTTATGAAATAGTAGAGATATTATCAAAGACAATTGTATTTAAACAGAAGTGAAATTTCAGACTGGAATATGACCCTTTATTTGAAAAGTATATATGTGTATATATATTAAAGAACTATGAAAATAGGCATTGTTTGAAAATACCTTTTACAATAGTTATGTACTCTTTCCTTTGGATTCTTAAGACCAGATAACTCTCTGGCATGGTAAGGCTCTGGTCTTGTTGAAGCTTTACAAAAAGTATAAGGAAATCACATTAAAAGTCCTCTTAAAGCTCCATAGTTACATTAGAGAATACATTTTTAACTGGAATTGGAATTTTTTTCCTGAATTTAAATCAGAAAGAAAACATTTTAAGGAAGCAAACCCCTTCCAGAAAGTTAAAGAAATGCCAGGGAGTATGCTGTAGTTAATATGAATTTGGTCAAATTACTACAGCTCAGCTTTTGTATTTGTATTTCTGTATATTAATAATTAAATGCTTTAAGAGACTCATGTTCATTATACATTGATTGTTAAATTATGTTCAGTTTGCTATATTTATTGTCAATATAACATTACAGAAAGTTTAGAATAAGAGTAAAGAATAAGTCATAAATTTTCTACCCAAAATAACATTATCACTTTGGTATAATTCCTTTATTTTTTCCAGTGCATACTTTTATATAATTATCATCATTGATTATTCAATTTTTGTATTTTTGCCCCTCCCTCTTCCCACTTAACATATAAATTTCATCTCATGTAGTCTAAGCTATTGTAGTGGGAGGGATGAAAGGGTGATTTTTAGTTGTTCTAAGCTTTTAATCTTCATTTTTTAAACAAAAGTAATGCAAGATCATTGTAAAAAAACTGAACAGAAATGTATTCCATAAAAAAATGAGTCTTGGGACTTCCCTGGTGGCACAGTGGTTAAGAATCCACCTGCCAATGCAGGGGACATGGGTTTGAGCCCTGGTCCGGAAAGATCCCACATGCTGGGGAGCAACTAAGCCCATGCGCCACAACTACTGAGCCTGCGCTCTAGAGCCCACGAACTACAACTACTGAGCCCACATGCCACAACTACTGAAGCCCGCGTGCCTAGAGCCTGTGCTCCACAAGAGAAGCCACTGCAATGGGAAGCCCACGCACTGCAAGGAAGAGTAGCCCCCGCTTGCTGCAACTAGAGAAAACCCGCATGCAGCAATGAAGACCCAACACAGCCAAAAATAAATTAAAAAAAAAAAAAAAAAGAGTCTTTCTTATAATCACCTCTTCCACCAAGATAAAGTTTAATATATGCATTCCTTTAAATTGTTTTTTTAGATATATACTGTTTACTATTATATTAAAAAATAAAAATAAGATTGCACTATACATTCTATTTTGCTAATAGTGACACTGTCAAGTGACGATACCAATATCTTGGTATCGTCACTTGACAGTGAAACTTGGACATCTCTCCATGTTAGTATATATAGAATTTACCTCATTCTTTTAATGACTACATAATACATTATTTGGATGTACTCCAGTTTATTTAACCTACCCTATTGATGGACATTTGGATTGTCTCCAGTTTTTTTCTGTTACTGACAACATGTAAGTTAATACATTCTTGTACATTTATCTTATGTCTGCTTATAGTAACTCACTTTTAATGGCTATAAAATATTCCCTTTAGTGGAAATAATACATTTGAGAGAGAAATAAGGTTGAAAAATGTTTTTTGGTGAATATTTTTTGACAATACTTCATGTTATAAATTTTGTTTTGCCTTTTATCAGATTCCTCCTTTGACCTTTGTAATGTAAACTATAGAAGAGCCTGCCCTAACCCCAGGAATCTAACTTTCTTTTTCTCTTGATTGCTTTCTTTCCCAGCCTCTGAAATAGACTTCTAACCACTTTATCAGAAGAGGTGAGTTGCCTATTTGACCTAGGTGGTCTTCTTAAAATCAAATAGGAAAATTTATCAAAATAAAGATTATCCTGGAAATTTATTTATCTATCTATTTTTTTTTTCACACACACACACTGTATTTTATTTTTACAAGAGATAAATAGACTGACACCAAGCATTGTACATGGATGACCACAACAAAAGCAACAATGATTGCAATTACCAAACATGAAACACACTCATACTATGTCATAATATTGACATTCAGTCCACTAATCCTCCACTCTAACAGCTCCTTTACTTTGCAGTGAAAATTGATTTGTATATTCTTTGCCTCTGAGTCCTTGTGGGATTTTTTTTTTTTAATTCAGCCAGAAAGTCACAAAAATTATACTCATCCTCATCAGTTCACTCAGTCCCATGTAATTAATTTTTTTTTTATCTTGATCTTTTGTTAGCACTTTTATGAGTTCATCAGTTTTTCATTAGAGTTCTGAAAATGCTTATTCATTCAGTTCAGCAGTACAGTCAGTTACCAGAAACCTGTACTTGTCAGAGTCTTTTCCATGAATTTCTTGAAGATGAAACCCTTTTATAGGAACATATTTGCAAAAGCATCAGAGTACACCCAGAACTGTCTGTAAATGACAAAAGACTTAAAAATGACCACAGTTAAAGATTTGATGAAAGTTCATAATAATGCAGTTGACAAGAAAATTAGTTATTTCTGAGATATACATTTTAAAGTAATAACTAGGATTATTACTTATAACATTATACCAGAACATATAAGATTTTTAGAAATTTCATGTAACGTCTGAAACACTTATATTAACATATTTCCATACAAATACAAATATAAGATTTTTAGAAATTTCATGTAATGTCTGAAACATTTATATTAACATATTTCCATACAAATAACCCAATGAAGGTTTAGTATTAGTTGTTCTGTTTGTTTGTTTTTTTATACTGCAGGTTCTTATTAGGCATCAATTTTATACACATCAGTGTATACATGTCAATCCCAATCGCCCAATTCAGCACACCACCATCCCCACCCCACCACAGTTTTCCCCCCTTGGTGTCCATATGTCCGTTCTCTACATCTGTGTCTCAACTTCTGCCCTGCAAACCGGCTCATCTGTACCATTTTCCTAGGTTCCACATACATGCATTAATATACGATATTTGTTTTTCTCTTTCTGACTTACTTCACTCTGTATGACAGTCTCTAGATCCATCCACTTCTCAACAAATGACTCAATTTCGTTCCTTTTTATGGCTGAGTAATATTCCATTGTATATATGTACCACAACTTCTTTATTCATTCGTCTGTTGATGGGCATTTAGGTTGCTTCCATGACCTGGCTATTGTAAATAGTGCTGCAATGAACATTTGGGTGCATGTGTCTTTTTGAATTACGGTTTTCTCTGGGTATATGCCCAGTAGTGGGATTGCTATCTATTTATTTTATTTATTTATTTTTGGCTGCGTTGGGTCTTCGTTGCTGTGCGTGGGCATTCTCTAGTTGTGGCAAATGGGGGCTACTCTTTGTTGAGGTGTGTGGGCTTCTCATTGCGGTGGCTTCTCTTGCTGTGGCACACAGGCTCTAGGAATGCGGGCTTCAGTACTTGCGGCCCACGGGCTCTAGAGTGCAGGCTCAGTAGTTGTGGCACACGGGCTTAGTTGTTCCATGGCGTGTGGGATCTTCCCGGACCAGGGATCGAACCCGTGTCCCCTGCCTTGGCAGGTGGATTCTTAACCACTGGACCAGTAGGGAAGTCCTATCCTGGAAATTCATAATCCTCTTAGTACTTTAGCATCTCAGCTTATTTGAATGGGTCTAATATCAATCGGTTGATCTTGTGTCAAGCTTCATGTTCCAGCATAAAAAGTTTTAGATACATTTAGTGTACTTAGAAGATCAGAAGCTATGTTTTTTATATCCAGATTATGGGAAATAATAATCCTACTCAATTCTGTCCTAGTTAGATCATATATGTAATATTGTGTACATTTTTTTGCTATTGTGTTTTAGAGGAGCTTTGACAGTTTGGAGGGCAATTAAGGCTAAACTTTAAAGAAGATAACCAGGGAGCTCTTGATGCCATGTTTCATGGGAAACTTGAAAGACTTGTGTATATTTGCCCTGGAGAAAACTTGGTAACTGAACAGGTATCATAAAGAAGAAAACCAGACTTAATTTGTTGTATACTTGCAGCATCCAGAACTAGGATTAAGGTTGGGCTGGGGAAGAGAGAGAAAAGGGAACTCATTTTTATTGAATGCTTACTGTGTGTTATGCACCCTGCCTTTTGCTTCATTTATGCATTTTTATCCTTTAATTCTTTAGTGTGTTGTCATTAATTCTCATTATAACTCAGTGAGATACAGTTAATATTTACCTCTATTTTATAAATGAGGGGAGAAGTTAAGTAACATGCCCAAGGTGATTCAGCTACTTAGCTGGAATCAGAATTTTTTAAACTTGTCTTGTTTAATTTATTTTGGTCACATACGTATGTTTTAAATAATATGTAACAGTGTTATTTTAGAAAAAATTTTTTTTCTGCTCTCATTTCATGAAATTTTATCTGTCTTTACATGCTTTTTCAATCTCAGTATCTTTGCCATCACTAGATCTTTTCTGAATTATCTAGCACAGTTTGCCATGGTATATCATCTGCTCTTCCCTCTAAGCTCTTTTATTTTTTTATTGTAGCAAGTTTTTTTTTTAGTAGATCTTGAGATTTTTAACTTAATTGTGATGCTATTTATTTATTTATGGCTATGTTGGGTCTTCATTGCTGTGCGTGGGCTTTCTCTAGTTGTCGCAAGTGGGGGCTACTCTTCATTGCAGTGCACGGGCTTGTCATTGCTGGGGCTTATCTTGTTGCGGATCATGGGCTCTAGGCGTGCGGGCTTCAGTAGATGTGGCACGAGGGCTTCAGTAGTTGTGGCAGGTGGGCTCCAGTAGTTGTGGCTCGCGGGCTCTAGAGCGCAGGCTCAATAGTTGTGGTGCATGGGCTTTGTTGCTCCATGGCATGTGGGATCTTCCTGGACCAGGGATCGAACCCGTGTCCTCTGCATTGGCAGGTGGATTCTTAACCACTGTGCCACCAGGGAAGTCCTCTAAGCTGTTTCAGAAAGAGTATTTTTTGAATATGTATATGCTACTTATTAGAAATTTTATTCCAAGCAACAAGTACTCATTCACACAACATAAGACCATTTGGTTTTTTCATTTCTGTCGTTGGTGTTTGTGAGCTCTATGCTGTATTCATTTGCTGGATTCTTTTTTTAAAATTAATTAATTAATTAATTTTTTGGCTGCATTGGGTCTTCGTTGCTGCATGCGGGCTTTCTCTAGTTGTGGTGAGCGGGGGCTACAATTCGTTGCTGTGCGCGGGCTTCTCATTGCAGTGGCTTCTCTTGTTGAGGAGCACGGGCTCTAGGTGTGTGGACTTCAGTCGCTGTGGCACATGGGCTCAGTAGTTGTGGCTCACGGGCTCTAGAGTGCAGGCTCAGTAGTTGTGGCACACGGGCTTAGTTGCTCCATGGCATGTGGGATCTTCCCAGACCAGGGCTCGAACCCGTGTCCCCTGCATTGGTAGGTGGATTCTTAACCACTGCGCCACCAGGGAAGCCCTGGATTCTTTTTTTTTTAAACCTCTTTCTTGGAGTTATAATTGCTTTACAATGGTGTGTTAGTTTCTGCTTTATAACAAAGTGAATCAGCTATACATATACATATATCCCCATATCTCTTCCCTCTTGCGTCTCCCTCCCTCCCACCCTCCCTATCCCACCCCTGTAAGTGGTCACAAAGCCCCAAGCTGATCTCCCTGTGCTATGTGGCTGCTTCCCACTAGCTATCGGTTTTACATTTGGTAGTGTATATATGTCCATGCCACTCTCTTACTTTGTCCCATCTTACCCTTCCCCCTCCCCGTGTTCTCAAGTCCATTCTCTAGTAGGTCTGCGTCTTTATTCCTGTCCTGCCCCTAGGTTTTTCATGACCATTGTTTTTTTTTTTTAGATTCCATATATATGTGTTAGCATATGGTATTTGATTTTCTCTTTCTGACTTACTTCACTCTGTATGACAGACTCTAGGTCCATTCACCTGATTACAAATAACTCAATTTCGTTTCTTTTTATGGCTGAGTAGTATTCCATTGTATATATGTGCCACATCTTCTTTATCCATTCATCTGTCGATGTTCACTTAGGTTGCTTCCGTGTCCTGGCTATTGAAAATAGAGCTGCAGTGAACATTGTGGTACATGACTCTTTTTGAATTATGGTTTTCTCAGGGTATATGCCCAGTAGTGGGATTGCTGGGTCATATGGTAGTTCTATTTTTAGTTTTTCAAGGAACCTCCATACTGTTCTCCATAGTGGCTGTATCAATTTACATTCCCACCAACAGTGTAAGAGGGTTCCCTTTTCTCCACACCCTCTCCAGCCTTTATTGTTTGTAGATTTTTTTTTAATTTTTTTTATTTTTAATTTTTTTTTTAGTAATCTTTTTATTTATTTATTTTTATATTTATTTTTGGCTGTGTTGGGTCTTCGTTTCTGTGCGAGGGCTTTCTCCAGTTGTGGCAAGCGGGGGCCACTCCTCATCGCGGTGCGCGGGCCTCTCACTATCGCGGCCTCTCCTGTGGCGGAGCACGGGCTCCAGACGCGCAGGCTCAGTAGCTGTGGCTCACGGGCCTAGTTGCTCCGCGGCATGTGGGATCTTCCCAGACCAGGGCTCGAACCCGTGTCCCCTGCATTAGCAGGCAGATTCTCAACCACTGCGCCACCAGGGAAGCCCCATATTGTTTGTAGATTTTTTGATGATGGCCATTCTTACTGGTGTGAGATGATATCTCATTGTAGTTTTTTTTTTTTTTAAACTTTTTTAAAAAATTAATTAATTAATTAATTTATTTTTGGCTGTGTTGGGTCTTCGTTTCTGTGCCAGGGCTTTCTCTAGTTGCGGCGAGCGGGGGCCACTCTTCATCGCAGTGCACGGGCCTCTCACTATTGTGGCCTCTCTTGTTGCGGAGCACAGGCTCCAGACGCGCAGGCTCAGTAATTGTGGCTCATGGGCCCAGTTGTTCTGTGGCATGTGGGATCTTCCCAGACCAGGGCTCGAACCCGTGTCCCCTGCATTGGCAGGCGGATTCTCAACCACTGCACCACCAGGGAAGCCCCTCATTGTAGTTTTAATTTGCATTTCTCTAATGATTAATGATGTTGAGCATTTTTTCATGTGTTTGTTGGTAATCTGTATATCTTCTTTGGAGAAATGTCTATTTAGGTCTTCTGCCCATTTTTGGATTGGGTTGTTTGTTCTTTTGATATTGAGCTGCATGAGCTGCCTGTAAATTTTGGAGATCAGTCCTTTGTCAATTGCTTCATTTGCAAATATTTTCTCCCATTCTGAGGGTTGTCTTTTTGTCTTGTTTATGGTTTCCTTTGCTGTGCAAAAGCTTTTAAGTTTCATTAGGTCCCATTTGTTTATTTTTGTTTTTATTTCCATTTCTCTAGGAGGTGGGTCAAAAAGGATCTTGCTGTGATTTATGTCATAGAGTGTTCTGCCTATGTTTTCCTCTAAGAGTTTGATAGTGTCTGGCCTTACATTTAGGTCTTTAATCCATTTTGAGTTTATTTTTGTGTATGGTGTTAGGGAGTGTTCTAATTTCATTCTTTTACATGTAGCTGTCCAGTTTTCGCAGCGCCACTTATTGAAGAGGCTGTCTTTTCTCCACTGTATATTCTTGCCTCCTTTATCAAAAATAAGGTGACCATATGTGCATGGGTTTATCTCTGGGCTTTCTATCCTGTTCATTGATCTGTATTTCTGTTTTTGTGCCAGTACCATACTGTCTTGATTACTGTAGCTTTGTAGTATAGTCTGAAGGCCAGAAGCCTCATTCCTCCAGCTCCATTTTTCTTTCTCAAGATTGCTTTGGCTATTCAGAGTCTTTTGTGTTTCCATACAAATTGTGAAATTTTTTGTTCTAGTTCTGTGAAAAATGCCAGTGGTAGTTTGATAGGGATTGCATTGAATCTGTAGATTGCTTTGGGTAGTAGAGTCATTTTCACAATGTTGATTCTTCCAATCCAAGAACATGGTATATCTCTCCATCTATTTGTATCATCTTTAATTTCTTTCATCAGTGTCTTATAATTTTCTGCATACAGGTCTTTTGTCTCCTTAGGTAGGTTTATTCCTAGATATTTTATTCTTTTTGTTGCAATAGTAAATGGGAGTGTTTTCTTAATTTCACTTTCAGATTTTTCATCATTAGTGTATAGGAATGCAAGAGATTTCTGTGCATTAATTTTGTATCCTGCTACTTTACCAAATTAATTGATTAGCTCTAGTAGTTTTCTGGTAGCATCCTTAGGATTCTCTATGTATAGTATCATGTCATCTGCAAACAGTGACAGCTTTACTTCTTCTTTTCCGATTTGGATTCCTTTTCTTTTTCTTCTCTGATTGCTGTGGCTAACACTTCCAAAACTATGTTGAATAATAGTGGTGAGAGTGGGCAACCTTGTCTTGTTCCTGATCTTAGTGGAAATGGTTTCAGTTTTTCAGGATTCTTTTTTTTAATTGACAAAAAGTTTATCATCTTTTGTTTCTGAAGCCTTTTTTGTTATTATTATGAGAAAAATGTAACAAACACCCATTTACCCATATAACAATTGTATATAACAATTAACATTTTGTAAAATTTACTACATCTTTTTTTTCTGATATATTTTAACACAAGTACAGACATGATATTTCACTTCTATTTCTGTGTGCATCTCCAAAAGTAAGTCTTATACAATCTTAATATCATTTTCACACTTAAATTAATAGCACTTTCTATTATCAGCTAATAGTAGTCCTTATTAAAATTTCCCCAGCTCTCTTTTATAACTAGTTTGTTCAAATCAAGATCCAATAAAGTATCATTTTTGTATTTAGTTGTTAAAATTCTTAATTCTCCTTCAGAGTCAGAATTTGAATATAGTACTGTGCTTTCTCTATGCTTTCCTTTCCTTGGAAAGAAGAAGCTTTGTAACGATCAGATCTTTTCCATAATAGAACAGGCATGGAGGAATTAGTGAGCTCTTTGTTCCTGGTGTTGTTTCAGTAGTCTGAGTTAACTCTGGCCTCTGTAGTGTCCAATCCAGTGGACACTTTTCTTCATATTATTTGGTGGATTTGTGACATCTGATATGTTTGTCGTTCCCACCTTTTTTAAAAAAATAAATTTATTTATTTATTATTGGCTGCATTTGGTCTTAATTGCTGTGTGCAGGCTTTTCTCTAGTTGTGGCGAGTTGGGGGCTACTCTTTGTTGTGGTGCATGGGCTTCCAACTGTGGTGGCTTCTCTTGTTGCGGAGCACGGGCTCTAGGCACACGGGCTTCAGTAGCTGTGGCTTGCGGGCTCTAGAGTGCAGGCTCAGTAGTTGTGGCTCACGGGCTTAGCTGCTCCGCGGCATGTGGGATCTTCCCGGACCAGGGCTTGAACCCGTGTCCCCTGCATTGGCAGGTGGATCCTTAACCACTGCAACACCAGGGAAGCCCTGTCTTTCCCACCTTTGACCTGTGTGACTTACTTCCTCTTGGTTTTATTCTTACCTGTATTGTTTCTTTTTGTCTTTTATATGTTGATGTTCCCTTGGCCTCTTTTTTTTTTTTTTAAATAAATAAATAATTTGGCTGCATTGCATCTTCGTTGCTGCATGCAGGCTTTCTCTAGTTGTGGCACATGGGTCCTAGGGAGCACAGGCTTCAGTAGTTGCGGCACATGGGCTCAGTAGTTTAGGCGTGTGGGCTCTAGGGCTCGCAGGCTTCAGTACTTGTGGCATGTGGGCTCAGTAGTTGTGGCTCACAGACTCTAGAGCACAGGCTCAGTAGTCGTGGCGCATGAGCTTAGTTACTCCGCGGTGTGTGGGATCTTCCTGGACCAGGGCTCAAACCCGTGTCCCCTGCATTGGCAGGTGGATTCTTAACCACTGCACCACCAGGGAAGTCTGCATGTATCTTTCTGAATTAGAGTTTTGTCTGCATGTATGCCAAGGAGTGGGATTGCTGGATCATATGGCAACTCTATTTTTAGTTTTTAAAGAAACCTACATACTGTTTTCCATAGTGGCTGCACCAATTTACATTCCCATCAACAGTGTAGGAGGGTTCCCTTTTATCCACACCCTCTTCATCACTTTTTATTTGTAGACTTTTTAATCATGGCCATTCTGACCAGTGTTTTGCATTTCTCTAATAATTAACAGTGTTGAGCACCTTTTCATTTGCCCATTGGCCATCTGTATGTCTTCTTTGGAGAAATGTCTATTTAAGTCTTCTGCCCATTTTTTTTTTTAAAATAAATTTATTTATTTATTTTTGGGTGTGTTGGGTCTTCGTGTCTGTGTGAGGGCTTTCTCTAGTTGCGGCGAGCGGGGGCCACTCTTCATCGCGGTGCGCGGGCCTCTCTTGTTGCGGAGCACAGCCTCCAGACGCACAGGCTCAGTAGTTGTGGCTCACGGGCCTAGTTGCTCCGCGGCATGTGGAATCTTCCCAGACAAGGGCTCGAACCTGTGTCCCCTGCATTGGCAGGCAGATTCTCAACCACTGCGCCACCAGGGAAGCCCTTCTGCCCAGTTTTTGATTGGGTTGTTTTTTTTGTTATTGAGTTGTATGAGCTGTTTGTATATTTTGGAAATTAAGCCCTCATTGGTCGCATCGTATGCAGATATTTTCTCCCAATCTGTAGGTTGTCTTTTCATTTTGTTTATGGTTTCCTTTTGCTGTGCAAAAGCTTGTAAGTTTGATTAAGTCCCATTTGTTTATTTTCGCTTTTATTTCTATTGCCTTGGGAAACTGACCTAAGAAAATAGTGGTACAATTTATGTCAGAGAATGTTTTGCCTATGTTCTCTTCTAGGAGGTTTATGGTGTCATGGCTTATATTTAAGTCTTTAAACCATTTTGAGTTTATTTTTGTGTATGGTGTGAGAGAGTGTTCTAACTTCACTGATTTCTATGCAGCTGTCCAACTTTTCCTAACATCACTTGCTGAAGAGACTGTCTTTTCTCCATTGTATATTCTTGCCTCCTTTGTCAAAGATTAATTGACTGTAGGTGTGTGGGTTTATTTCTGGGCTTTCTATTCTGTTCCATTAATCATATGTCTGTTTTTGTGCCAATACCACACTGTTTTGATTACTGTAGCTTTGTACTATTGTCTGAAGTCTGGGAGGGTTATGCCTACTGCTTTGTTTTTTTTCCCTCAGGATTGCTTTGGCAATTCTGGGTCTTTTATGCTTCCATATAAATTTTAGGATTATTTGTTCTAGTTATGTGAAAAATGTCATGGGTAATGATAGGGATCACATTAAATCTGTAGATTGCTTTGGGTTTTTCCTCACCTTTTAAAAATTTTTTATTTATTCTTTTTACTTTTCAATTTTTTTTGCTGCACCACGAGGCTTGTGGATCTTAGTTCCCCAACCAGGGATTGATCCTGGGCCACGGCAGTGAAAGCCCCGAGTCCTAACCACTGCACCGCCAGGGAATTCCCATTTTGTTCACCTTTCTAAAGTCACTTCTTTGGGACTTCCCTGGTGGTCCAGCAGTTAAGACTCTGTGCTCCCAATGCAGGGGGCCTGGGTTCGATCCCTGGTCAGGGAACTAGATCCTGCATGCTGCAACTAAGCTGCAACTAAAAAAAAAAGATCCCACATGCCACAACTAAGACCCGGCACAGCCAAATAAATAAATATTAAAAAAAGAAAACAAACTTGTAATGCCCTGTACCTAGTGGGAACCCAATTAACATTTGATTTTTTAACAGAGGGGATTCTGGAATTGGCCAAAAGTTTGGACTAGTTAACCTCTAAATGCCTTTTCAACTTTCAACCTAAGTTTCTGTTTTATGTCATGACCTAGGGCCTGGTGGATTGTAGTTACAACAGCATATAATATGCATATCCAAAAGAGAAAATAACAGTTTTAAGAACTGGCTTTTGATCTGTCTGGCACTAATGTATGCCATTGTGTATACTCATGGCTAATTAAATAGGGGATGCCAGTTTTTATGTTAGATTGCTTTTGGTTTGAATGGAAACTGCAACTCATTATTTCACAACAGGATGGCAAGTTCAGCAGTGTTGCTTTTATTTTTAATTAGGCAGTCATCCTGAAATGTGTCTGTATTTGCTATGTTGGTCCATAGAAAGGACAGCAGCTGAGCAGACTGTGATGTACATTTGCCATGTGGTTGGTCATGATATACAGCTAATGTACTTATCAGTATTCCTGTTCAGGAAAATGGCCAGTTTTCTGGGCTACATCTTACCCGTAATGAATCCTTGTTTTATTTTGAATTAGAAAGGGGATTTTTATGATGATAGAAAGAAAACAAAGTATGATTAGGATATTAGGATATTATGTTTGCATTCTTTTTTTACTCTTTATACCCAGGGTATAAAAGTCCACTGAACTCTCAGAAATCCTTTTTACTCACTTGTGGGACTTCATTACCAACTCTGTACACACATGATTCCATATTTGGATGGATGTTGAAGATTATGGTTGCTGGCTGACACTTTACCATATCCTGTTACCTGTTGGTTGATAGCTGTTCAGTGCGTTACAGGATTTTATTTGCATCTACGTTGTTGTGAAGTTTCATATGCTTCATTCCTGTGGAATGAAAGTGTAAGAAACAACTAATACTGTACATTAGAATGGAAAAGAAGGGCTGATTGGGGGTTGGCATATCTTTCCTGTCAGCTTGGCATCCATTCTTTAAATAGTCTGTTTAAACCAATGCTAATTTATTTATTTATTTAGTTTTTGGCTGCGTTGGGTCTTTGTTGCTGTGCGCGGGCCTTCTCTAGTTGCAGCGAGTGGGGGCTACTCTTCGTTGCAGTGTGCGGGCTTCTCATTGCGGTGGCTTCTCTTGTTGTGGAGCACGGGCTCTAGGCGTGCGGGCTTCAGTAGTTGCAGCATGTGGGCTCTGTAGTTGTGGCTCGCGGGCTCTAGAGTGCAGGCTCAGTAGTTGTGGCGCACAGGCTTAGTTGCGGCATGTGGGATCTTCCTGGACCAGGGCTTGAACCCGTGTCCCCTGCATTGGCGGATGGATTCTTAACCACTGTGCCACCAGGGAAGCCCAATGCTAATTTTTTGATCTATAGAATGTGATGAAGAGACTAAAGGCTTTTGCTTCAGAGGCTGGTGGAGCTATCATCTGTATGCTCTTTAGTCTCTGTTGTTAAATTAGGGAGGAGAATAGTAGTAGCTTTGTACCTAGCTAGTAAGCTGTAATTTTTCACAGAAATTTAGCTGTTTTTCTGGAGGAGACATGTCATAGTGGGAAGTATTTGGATTTGGAACTCTTGATTTGAATCCAGAGTCTGTCACTAGTTGTTTGAGTTTGTTTGAGTTTAATCTCTCAGTGTTTTAATTTCTTTCTCTTTAAATTGGAGATGATAACACCTACCTTGCAGAGTTGTCATAAAGGTTATCAAGAACGCAAAACCATTTGGTAGAATGCGTGGCCTATGGTAAATGGTGGCTGCAGTTGTTATTATTTCCAGAAGCATTTCAGATGGGCATATGGTCTACTTGGGAGTCCTAAAAAAGTTTCTTGATTCTCTGGAAAATGATTTGTGGAATTCCTACTTTGAAAAGATAAAATATATAATATTGGTTATAAGATATTTAGTTCACTAACTTTTTTATTGATAGCTTTTCAAATTTCTCCAATCAAAGCTTTTAATTGTACTTTCTTTGGGAAAAATAAATCAATCCCAGTGTAAGAGAAAATTAGCCTTTGAAAAGACAAACCTTCCTATGCAGAAAAGAAAGGAAAAAAGTTTTGAACTTTCCAGTTTATAAATATTGAAATTGAGAACACAATTACCAAAAAATTATTTGTGTCCTTGTAAGCAACATAATTTTGGCATTTTTGAAAGACTACTGAAGGCTGTTTCCTGGTTTAAGAACAAAACTGATTAAGCTTTTCTGACACAGTGCTTCTTAACGGGGGCACTATTGGCATTTAGGGCAAGACAGTTCTTTGTTGTGCAGGACTGTTCTGTGCATTGTAGGACATTTAGCTTCCCTGGCCCCTGCCCACTAAAATGCCAGTAGTGCCCACCCCACACCCCCACCATTGTGACAATAGCTCCTCCCTGACAAGAACCTCCTTCCGCCTAAATCTTCACATGACCCTAATTGAGAACCACTGGGACTCTCGCTGGGATATTTTTAGGGAAGCAGCTCACAGTATCATCAGTTTCCATTTAGGAATTCCAAGTTTTTACAAGCTTAAAATTCTTGATCAACAATGTGTAGTCTCTTGAATCAAATAGCCTCTTTACAGCGAGAGTAATTGTAGTTGTTTTTTTGTTCCACCCAAAATGTATACTTTAAAGGGCACTATTTGTATCAAAAGGTAATATTCCATAAGTGAGACCAAGAGAGGTAATCCAGAGTCTGAAAACAGCATAAAATCTCACAAGTTTCACAGAATGTATTGTCCGATTTTAAAATTAGTTATTTTCAGATTTAAAAAAAAGTAGGGTATGGTTTTAGAGTGTGTTCATACACACCTTTGCTGCCTCTTATGGCTAATTAAAATTTATCAGATTAAATTGAAAGCTATTTGTAACTTGGTTGGTTTCATTTAAAATGTGGTCATTCAGTATGCTGGCCAAGGGAGCAGAAGGCATGGTTTGGAAGTTTTCCCATGCTCAGCACTTTTCCAAAATGAATTAATAAAGTTCTTACTCCCATAAGGGGACTGTACTTTTTATCCCTCAACTGTCTAGTAATTAGTATTGCTTTAGCATATAATAGGGGCTCTACAACTAAATATCAGTGTTTGTCATGAGTGCTTTTATATTTTAAGTTTGTGGACTTGAATAAGTAAGGTTATCCAAAAATTCTCCCAATGCTTTTGAGTTTTTAGGCTAAGATATAAATATTCCTTGGACCAAAAACTATAGTCGAACTATTGCAGAATAGAAGTTTGAGAATCTTGAGACTTGGCTTGCACAGTGGGATGCTATTTATTTGCCAAATTGTTTTCAGTTTTTTTGGGCTGAGCATACTGCATGGCTGTTGTATTGGCAATAGACTTAAAAAAAAAGAAAACAACTGTTAGAATTCTTTTTTTATTAGGAAAATTAAATATAGAAAAGAGTACAATATAAAACCACCCAGAATTAACAAATATTAATTAGTGAAAAAAATAACAAAATTAGCAAACATACCATTTTGTGTTTGTTATAGGTTTGTTTTTTAATAAAAGGAAACAAAACATTATTGTTATAGTTGAAGTCCCCTTTATTTCCCTTCCTTATCTCATTTTTCTTCTTTCCCACCAAGGCAACTACTACAATGAATTTAGTGGCTGGCTTTCTAGTTCATGCTTTTATCTTTTTTTATTTCTGGCTGCGCCTTGCGGCATGTGGGATCTTAGTTCCCTGATGAGGGATCCAACCCGAGCCCCCTGCATTGGAAGCACGGAGTCTTTTTTTTTGATGTGTTATTTTATTTATTTATTTTTGGATGATTGGGTCTTCGTTGCTGCCCGTGGGCTTTCTCTAGTTGCGGTGAGCGGGGGCTACTCTTGGTTGTGGTGCACGGGGGCTACTCTTGGTTGTGGTGCACGGGCTTCTCATTGCAGTGGCTTCTCTTGTTGCGGAGCACGGGCTCTAGGCACGCGGGCTTCGGTAGTTGTGGCAAGCGGGCTGTAGAGCGCAGGCTCAGTAGTTGTGGCTCACGGGCTTAGTTGCTCTGCGGCATGTGGGATCTTCCCAGACCAGGGCTTGAACCCGTGTCCCCTGAATTGGCAGGCGGATTCTTAACCACTGCACCGCCAGGGAAGTCCCCCTAGTTCATGCTTTTAGACATTTACTATAAATATATATCTTTATATAATAATCATAATAAGCAGCAGTACTTGAATGCTTACTATTTGCCAGGCACTGTTCATTTAATCAATACCCTATGGTGATTGTAAGCATTAAATGAGTTAGTACATATAAAATGTTATAATGTAGGTACTAATTTATTTCCATTTTATAGATGGGGAACTGGAGATGCAGAGAGGTTCTGAAATAACTTGACCAGGTTCACATAGCTGCAAGTTACAGAGCAAGGATTTGAATCCAGATTTGTTCTGGAGGCTATACCTTTAATCAGTATGCTGTCCTGCCTCTCTGTATGTTATTGTATATGTTTAAAAAATACATTTTTTTATTAAAATGGTATCATCCTGTAGGATGGTCCTACAGTTTTTTTGGTAACTTCTTAAAAATTGCTTTGAATTCAGTTTAAAAAAAAATTATTTATTTATTTAGGGCTGCATCGGGTCTTAGTTGCGGCACTCGGGATCTTTCGTTGTGGCTCACAGGCTTCTCTCTAGTTGTGGCGCACGGGCTCAGTAGCTGTGGCTCGCAGGCTCTAGAGCGCAGCAGGCTCAGTAGTTGTGGCGCACAGGCTTAGTTGCCCTGCGGCACGTGGGATCTTCCCGGACCAGGGCTCGAACCCGTGTCCCCTGCTTTGGCAGGCGGATTCTTAACTGCTGTGCCACCAGGGAAACCCCACATCATCTTTTTTTAAAAATTTTTATTGGAGTATAATTGATTTACAGTGTTGTGTTAGTTTCTGCTGTACAATAAAGTGAATCAGTTATACATATACATATATCCACTCTTTTTTTAGATTCTTTTCCCATATAGGTCATTACAGAGTATTGAGTAGAGCTCCCTGTGCTATACAGTAGGTCCTTATTAGTTATCTGTTTTATATGTAGTAGTGTGCCTATGTTAATCCAAATCTCCCAATTTATCCCTCTCCCTCTTTACCCCCTGGTAACCATAAGGTTGTTTTCTACATCTGTGACTCTATTTCTGTTTTGTAGATAAGTTCATTTGTACCTTTTTTTAGATTCCACATTATACCACATTGTCTTTATCCATTCATTTGTTGATGGACACTTAGGCTGCTTCCATGTCTTGGCTGTTGTAAATAGTGCTGCAATGAACATTGGGGTGTATGTATCCTTTTTTTTTCTTTTTCAGATTTTATTGAAATGTAGTTGATTTACAATGTCATGTTAGTTTCAGGTATACAGCACAGTGATTCAGTTATACATATACATATATATATATATATATATATATATATATGTATATATTCTTTTTCAGATTCTTTTCCCTTATAGGTTATTAAAAAATATTGAGTATAGTTCCTTGTGCTACACAGTAGGTCCTTGTTTGTTATCTATTTTATATGTAGCAGTGTGTATCTGTTAATGCCAAGCTCCTAATTTATCCCTCCCCCCCTTCCCCTTTGGTAACCATGAGTTTGTTTTCTATGTCTGTGGGTCTATTTCTGTTTTGTAAATAAGTTCATTTGTATCTCTCTCTTTTTTCTTTTTAGATTCCACATATAAGTGATGTCATATGATATTTGTCTTTGTCTGGCTTACTTCACTTAGTATGGTAATCTCTGGGTCCATCCATGTTACTGCAAATGGCATTATTTCATTCTTTTTTTATGGCTGAGTAATATTCCATTGTATATATGTACCACATCTTCTTTATCCATTCCTCTGTCAGTGGACATTTAGGTTGCTTCCATGTCCTGGCTATTGTAAATAGTGCTGCAATGAACGTTGGGATGCATGTATCTTTTCGAATTATAGTTTTCTCTGGATATATGCCCAGGAGCGGGATTGCAGGATCATGTGGTAGTTCTATTTTTAGTTTTTTAAGGAAACTCCATACTGTTCTCCATAGTGGTTCTACCAATTTACATTCCCCCCAACAGTGTAGGAGGGTTTTCTTTTCTCCTCAACTTCTCCAGCATTTATTGTTTGTAGACTTTTTAATGATGGCCATTCTGATTGGTGTGAGGTGATACCTCACTGTAGTTTTGATTTGCATTTCTCTAATAATTAGCGATATTGAGCATCTTTTCATGAGCCTGTTGGCTGTCTGTATGTCTTCTTTGGAGAAATGTCTGTTTAGGTCTTCTGCCCACTTTTTTTTTTTTTTTTTTTTTCTTCTGCCCACTTTTTGATTGGGTTGTTTACTTTTTTGATATTGAGTTGCATGAGCTGTTTGTATATTTTGGAGATTAATCCCTTGGTTTGGTTGCTTTATTTTACAAATATTTTTGTACACTAAGTTGGTTGCTTTATTTTACATTTTCTCCCATTCTGTATTTTTCTAAAGTTTCTTTTTCTTTTCTATCTCTGTCCAAATTGTAATTGGCCTGGCCTTCCTCTGCACTCAAGTCCTGATCCTCTTTTATATGCACATGACTAGCTTAACTCCTTACAACTCTCATAGTGGAAAAACACTGAACTAAGTAATAATGAAATGGAAAAAGCTTGAGCTTTGGTGCTGGGTGTACCTTTGTTCCAGTTCTGGTTCTACCAGCTCTGTTTCCTTAGACAAGTTACTTAACCTCCTGAGCCTACATTTGTTTTTCTGTAAAATGGGGACCATACCTGCCTTGGTAGTATATTTTGAGGATTAAATGAGAAAGTGCCCGTGAAATTCTTGGTGTTTTTTTTTTTTAAAGCTATTAATATTCCCCTTCCCTGCTGTAGGGGATCTTCATCTCTTAGTGTACATAAGAATCACTGGGAAACTTGGTAAAATTTCCAGGCCTCACTCCAAGAGATTCTGATTTAGTAGGTCAAGGTTGAGACCCAAGAATCTGAGTTTTAAATAAAGTCCTTGGGTAATTTTGAAGCAGATGATCAACAGACACACTTTTAGAAGTGCATTATCCTTGGTTCTAAGTCTAGCTTTGCTAGTAGATACCTTATAGCTATGGGCACATTATTTACGCTTTCTGGTCCTTGTGTTTCCTAAAATATAAAATGAACTTCATGGTGTCTACTGGCTGTAAAATTTTAAAAATGTTGGTCTTATAATGCTAAATTTTTGATCTGGTGATCTGTTGCCACTTTTTGGCAGAAGTTCAATAGAGGTACTTAAATGTTTCATTCTTTTTTTCTTTTTTTTGGCCATGTCCGGTCTTAGTTGCGGCACGTGGGATCTTTTTTTTGTTGTGGCATGCGGGCTCTTAGTTGCGGCGTGCAGACTTCTCTCTAGTTGTGGCATGCGGGTTCTCTCTCTAGTTGTGGCGCGTGGGCTCCAGCGTGCATGGGCTCTGTACTTTGCAGCATGCGGGCTCTCTTGTTGAAGCCTCAGTACTTGTGGCACATGGGCTTAGTTGCCCTGTGTCACGTGGGACCTTAGTTCTCCGACCAGGGATTGAACCCGTGTCCCCTGCACTGGAAGGCGAATTCTTTACCACTGGACCATGAGGAAAGTCGCAAATGTTTCATTCTTTAGGAACTTGGATTATTCTTCCTTCTGTGAAGACTGGTGACACTAGCTAAGCAAAAATAATTTGTTTTAAAGATACAGTGATATCTCATGGAACCTTAAGCCAGGATGCAGTTAGGCCTCAGGAATCAGGGATTAGAGCACATTAGGAAAATCAAGAAGTTCTTGATTATCTGTGCCTTTTTTTCCTCTGCAAATTTGCCTCAATCCCTTGGCTTTTTCTGCCTTCAAGCCTGCGTGGTAGAAAATCGCCATGGCCAACAGCTCCTGAGTTTACATGGTTTCCATTTTAGAAAGCAACCAGACTGAGGCTGGAATATCTTAATTCCAATTCCAAATTGCCCGGAAAGGAAATGTGATTGGTCCATATTGGGTAGAACGCTACCAACTTTGGCTACAGCAGGGTCATATTGTAAGTATGGCCCTGTAAGCCCTGCTGCTAATTCTCCATGATTGGAGGTGATAGAGGTAGTCTGGGTTGGGTATTCATCACATTTATGGAAGTGTTTCACTAATTGTAGAATCACAATGTTGTATTTTGCATAGGACTCTTATAATTGATTCTTTTTTAAAAATCTTTTTCAATACTAATTTTATTTTATTTTTATTAAAAAAATTTTTTTATTTAAAAAATATTTTATTTATTTATTTATTTGGTTGCACTGGGTCTTAGTTGTGGCAGGTGGGCTCCTTAGTTGGGGCTCATGGACTCCTTAGTTGCTGCTCGCCGGCTCCTTAGTTGTGGCTTGCTGGCTTCTTAGTTGTGGCATGCATGTGGGATCTAGTTCCCTGACCAGGGATTGAACCTGGGGTCCCTGCATTGGGAGCGCGGAGTCTTAACCACTGTGCCACCAGGGAAGTCCCAAAATTTTTATTTTATATTGGAGTATAGTTGATTAACGATGTTGTGTTAGTTTCAGGTGTACAGCAGAGTGATTCATTTATACATATACATATACATATACATGTATCTATTCTTTTTCAAATTCTTTTCCCATTTAGGTGATTACAGATTATTGAGCAGAGTTCCCTGTGCTACACAGTAGGTCCTCATTAGTTATCTGTTTTATATATGGAAGTGTGCATGTGTCAATCCCAGTCTCCCAATTTATCCTCCCCCCATATTCCTGGGAACTATAAGTTTGTTTTCTACATGTGTGACTCTATTTCTGTTTTGTAAGTAAGTTCATTTGTACCATTTTTTTTTAGATTCCACATGTATGCGATATCATATGATACTTGTCTTTCTCTGTCTGACTTACTTCACTCAGTATGACAATCTCTAGATCCATCCATGTTGCTGCAAATGGCATTATTTTGTTCATTTTTATGGCTGAGTAATATTCCATTGTATATATGTACCACATCTTCTTTATCCATTCTTCTGTTGGTGGACATTAAGGTTGCTTTCATGTTCAGGCTATTGTAAATAGTGCTGCAATGAACATTGGGGTGCAGGTATTGTTTCAAATTATGGTTTTCTCTGGATATATGCCCAGGAGCAGGATTGCTGGATCATATGGTAGCTCTATTTTTAGTATTTTAAGGAATCTCCATACTGTTCTCCATAGTGGGTGTACCAATTTACATTCCCACCAACAGTGTAGGAGGGTTCCCTTTTCTCCACACCCTCTCCAGCATTTATTGTTTGTAGATTTTTTGATGATGGCCATTCTGACTGGTGTGAGGTGATATCTCATTGTAGTTTTGATTTGCGTTTCTCTAATAATTAGCAGTGTTGAGCGTCTTTTCATGTGCCTGTTGGCCATCTGTGTGTCTTCTTTGGAGAAATATCTATTTAGGTCTTCTGCCCATTTTTTGATTGGGTTGTTTGTTTTTTTGATATTGAACTGCATGATATGTTTGTAAATTTTGGAGATCAGTTGCATCATTTGCAAATATTTTCTCCCATTTTGTGGGTTGTCTTTTTGTTTTGTTTATGGCGTCCTTTGCTATGCAAAAGCTTTTGAGTTTAATTAGGTCCCAGTTGTTTATTTTTGTTTTTATTTCCATTACTCTAGAAGACAGATCGAAAAAGATATTGCGATTTATGTGAAAGAGTGTTCTGCCTGTATTCTCCTCTAACAGTTTTTTTTTTTTAATATTTGTTTGTTTGTTTGTTTAGGCTGTGTCAGGTCTTTGCTGGGGCATGTGGGAACTTTAGTTGCAGCATACGGACTTCTTAGTTGCGGCATGCACGCGGGATCTAGTCTGTTCAGGGATATGTCTATTCAGGGATTGAACCTGGGCCCCCTGCATTGGGAGCGTGGAGTCTTACCCACTGGAGCACCAGGGAAGTCCCCTCTAAGAGTTTTATAGATGCTGGGAAAACTGGACAACTACATGTAAAAAAAAATTAAATTAGAACATCTTTTTAACACCGTACACAAAAATAAACTTAAAATGGATTAAAGGGACTTCCCTGGTGGTCCAGTGGTAAAGAATCCACCTTACAATGAAGGGGGCGCGGGTTCGATCCCTGGTCAGGGAACTAGGATCCCACATGCTGCGGGACAACTAAGCCCCGCACGCCACAACTACTGAGCTCGTGCCTCAACTAGAGAAGAGAAAACCCACATGCCACAACTAGAGAGAAGCCTGAGTGCTGCAATGAAAGATCCCGCATGCCTCAACGACGATTCCGCGTGCCACAACTAAGACCTGACACAGCCAAAAATAAATAAATAAATAATAAATAAATCTTTTTAAAAAATGGATTAAAGACCTAAGTATAATTGATTCTTGTGGAAAAAGTAGATGTAAGGGGAGACAGGCTAAAAGAAAAAGTGGGCTTTTGTTTTTATTCTTAGGTACCAGATGGGATGGAGCCTTCTGTAGTCACTTCTGCTGGACTGGGTTGTTTAATCAAGAGTGGAATTTTAAATTGCTTTTGGATATAGTTTTCTTCTTTTAAAATTATACAATTTTATAGTATAAAATATTTGTCATCCTTGTTTTATATATTTGGACTTAATGACTTTTCAAATGAAGAGAAAATTATATGAGGCTGTGAAGGGCATTGGCAGGAGCACAGGCTTTTGAATCAGACAATCTGGCATGTTAACTTTATCTGTACCATTTGGTGACTGTATGATTGCTTGACCTCTCTGTGAAATGAACATAATAATCCTTATATCACGGATTATTTGAGAATCAAATGACATGACATATGCATAACTCTTACAGTATATTTCCTAGATAATAGGTACTCAACGAATAATAGATATATCACGACTTTTTGAAGGTAAAAGCATAAAGTGTTTTTTAGATCTGAAAATCAGGAGCTAGAATATGAAAGAGGAAATATTTTTACATTGATAGTGTACTGTATGCCTGTATTTATTATTCATTAATGGTTTTAATGAAATATCATTTTAATCTCTTATTTAGTGACAAGCCAGAAGAGAAGTAAAACTCAACAGAAATTTACTATGTGTGGAATTCATTCCTAAAAGAAGAAAAAAAGTGATTATTGAGACTATGGATCGGAGCAAACGGAATTCAATTGCAGGATTTCCTCCACGTGTGGAGCGTCTTGAAGATTTTGAAGGAGGTGGTGGAGGGGACGGGAGCATGACCCAGGTGGGAAGAGTTTGGCCCTCTTCATATCGAGCTCTTATAAGTGCCTTTTCCAGACTGACGCGTTTAGATGACTTCACCTGTGAAAAAATAGGGTCTGGCTTCTTCTCTGAAGTGTTCAAGGTGAGTGATGCATCAGTTTTTCTCATATTGTCTTGTTGATGGTCAGTTTCACTGCAGAGTTGACAGTTGTGTTTAATTAAGACATAGGCTTTGCCTTGTCAGGGTGCTGTGGATCTTGAGCAGTGTTACAAACTGTCCTCTTGAGCTATCTATTAACTTGTAAGATATTTTATTTATTTTAATTATAAAAATACTACATGCTGATCAAAAATTAAAATAATATAGGAGCCTCTTCCACTCTCCCAGAATTCTTCATCATCCCAAATGGAAACTTTGTACCCATTAAAAAATAACTCCCTCCACTACCCTTAGCCCCTGTTAATGTCTGTTCTACCTTCTGTCTCTATGAATATGTCTATTCTAGGTATCTCATATTAATGGAATTATACAATATTTGTCCTTTTATGCCTGGCTTATTTCACTTAGCATAATATCCTCAAGATTCATCCATGTTGAAGCATATATCAGAATTACATTTCTTTGGAATTCTCTGGCGGTCCAGTGATTAGGACTTGGTGCTGTCACTGCCGGGGCTCTGGTTTGATCCCTGGTCCGGGAACTAAGATCCTGCAAGCCACATGGCAAGGCAAAAAAAAAAAAAAAAAAGAATTTCATTTCTTTTTATGTCTGAATAATATCCCATTGTATGTATATACCACATTTTCTTTATCCGTTCACCTGCTGATGGACATTTGGGTTGTTTCCTCCTTTTGATTATTGTAAATAATGCTGCTATGAACACTGATGAACAAGTAACTGAGTCCCTGCTTTCAGTTCTTTTGGATATTTACCTATAAGTGAAACTGATGGGTCATATAGTAATTCTGTGGTTAGCTTTTTAAAGAAATTGTGGTAAAATACACATAACATAAAATTCACTATCTTAACCATTATTAAGTGTACAGTTTTAAGTATATTCACATTGTTGTGCAACCAATCTTCAGAACTTTTTCATCTTGCAAAACTGAAACTCTGTACCTACTAAATAATTCTTCCCTTCCCTCTCCCCGCAGCTCCTGGCAACAACCATTCTACTTTCTGTTTCTATGAGTTTGACTACTCTGGATACCCTATATAAATGAAATCATGTAGTTTTTGTCTTTTTGTGATTACCTTATTTCACTTAGTCTCTGTTTTACTTTTTAAGGAACCACCATAATATTTTCTGTAGAGTTGTACCATTTTACATTCCCACCAGCAACGTACAGTGGTTCTCATTTCTCCATAGTCTTACTAACACTTGTTCGTTCTTTCTTTCTTTCTTCCTGATATTAGCAATTCTGGTGGGTATGGAGTGATATCTCATGTGGCTTTTTTTTTTTTTTTTTAAAGGGAGTGAATTTTTTAAAAAAATTTATTTGTTTATTTTTATGTTTATTTTTGGCTGTGTTGGGTCTTCGTTTCTGTGCAAGGGCTTTCTCTAGTTGTGGCAAGCAGGGGCTACTCTTCATCGTGGTGCGCGGGCCTCTCACTATTGCGGCCTCTCGTTGCGGAGCACAGGCTCCAGACGCGCAGGCTCGGTAGTTGTGGCTCACGGGCCTAGTTGCTCCGCAGCATGTGGGATCTTCCCAGACCAGGGCTCGAACCTGTGTCTCCTGCATTGGCAGGCAGATTCTCAACCACTGCGCCACCAGGGAAGCCCTCTCGTGTGGCTTTTTTTTTTTTTTTAATTTATTTCTTTTATTTCTTTTTATTTTTAGCTGTGTTGGGTCTTCGTTGCTGCACGCGGGCTTCCTCTAGTTGCGGCAAGTGGGGCTACTCTTCGTTGTGGTGCACAGGTTTCTCATTGCAGTGGCTTCTCTTGTTGTGGAGCATAGGCTCTAGGCGCTCAGGCTTCAGTAGTTGTGGCACATGGGCTCAGTAGTTGTGGATCACGGGCTCTAGAGCGCAGGCTCAGTAGCTGTGGCTCACGGGCTTAGTTGCTCCGTGGCATGTGGGATCTTCCCAGACCAGGGCTCGAACCTGTGTCCCCTGCATTGGCAGGCAGATTCTTAACCACTGCGCCACCAGGGAAGTCCCTCTCATGTGGCTTTGATTTGCATTTCTCTAATGACTAGTGATGTTGAGCGTCTTTGCATTGGCCTTTTGTGTATCTTCTTTGGAAAAATATCTATTCAAGTCTTTTGTCCATTTTTGAGTTCGATTTTATTTATATGTAAGGGTCATATCCTTTATCAGATATATGATTTGAAAATATTTTCTCCTATTTTGTGGGTTGTCTTTTTACTCTCTTATAGTGTCCTTTGATGCACACAAGTTTTTAATTCTGATTACGTCTAGTTTACCTATTTTTTCTTTTGTTGCCTGTGCTTTTGGTGTCATGCCCCAAAATAACTTCCAAATCCAATATCATTATTTTCCCCAGTGATTTCTTCTAAGAGTTTTTTAGTTTTAGCTCTTACATTTATGTCTTTGATCCATTTAAGTTAATTTTTGTATGTGGTGAAAAGAAAGGTCTAACTTCATTCATTCAGTGGTGCTGAGTTTTCCCAGCACCATTTGTTGAAAAAAACTGTTCTTTCCCCATTGAATGGTCTTGGTACCCTGTTGAAAATCAATTGATCATATGTGCCAGTGTTGATAACGCTTTTATTTTATTTTATTTTAAAAAATATTTATTTAGGGACTTCCCTGGTGGCACAGTGGTTAAGAATCCGCCTGCCAATGCAGGGGACATGGGTTCGATTCCTGGTCCGGGAAGATCCCACATGCCACAGAGCAACTAAGCTCGTGCACCACAACTACTGAGCCTGGGCTCTAGAGCCTGCGAGCCACAACTACTGAGCCCATGTGCCACAACTACTGAAGCCCACACACCTAGAGCCCGTGCTCTGCAACAAGAGAAGCCACCACAATGAAAAGCCTGTGCACCACAACGAAGAGTAGCCCCCGCTCGCCGCAATGAGAGAAAAGCCCACGCACACAACGAAGACCCAACGCAGCCAAAAATAAAATAAATAAAAAATAAAATAAATAAATTTATTAAAAAAAAAAAAGTCATTGCCATACCCAAGGTCATCTAGGTTTTCTTCTGTGTTATCTTCTAGGAGTTTTACAGTTTTGCATTTTATATTTAGGTCTGTGATCCATTTTGAGTTAATTTTTATGAAGGTGTAAAGTCTATGTCTAGATTCATTTTTTTGCATGTGAATCTCTAGTTCTTCCAGCCCCATTTCCTGAAAAGACTATTTTTGCTCCGTTTTATTGCCTTTGCTTCTTTGTCAAAGATCAGTTGACTCTATTTATGTGGATTTCTAGGCTCTCTATTCTATTCCATTCATCTGTTTGTTTATTCTTTCATCAATACAACAAAGTCTTGATTACTGTAGCTTTATAATATGTATTGAGGTCAAGTATTTGTTCTTCTTTAACACTGAGTTGGCTATTCTGGGTTTTTTGCCTCTCTATATACACTTTAGAATCAGTTTGTTGATATGTACAAGATAACTTGCTGGGATTTTGGGACTGCATTGAGTCTATAGATTAAATGGGGAAAAACTAACATTTTGACAATATTGAGTCTTATCCATGAACATGGAATACCTCTCCATGTATGTAGTTCTTCTTTGTTATCTTTCATCAGAGTTTTGTAGTTTTCTTCATACAGATCTTATACATATTTTGTTAGATTTACACCTAAATATTTTATTTTGGGGGTTGCTAATGTAAATAGTAATTTGTAATTTTAAATTCTACTTATTCATCGCTGGTATATAGGAATGTAATTGGGCTTTTTTGTACTAACCTTGTATCTTGCAATCTTACTATAATTGCTTATTAGTTTCAGGAGGTTTTTAAAAAACTAATTAATTAATTAATTTATTTGGCTGCCTCAGGTCTTAGTTGTGGCATGTGGGATCTTCGTTGTGGCATGTGGAATCTTTCATTGCAGCACACAGGCTTCTCTCTAGTTGTGGTGCTCAGGCTCCAGAGAACAGAGGCTCAGTAGTTGTGGTGCACGGGCTTAGGTGTCCCACGGCATGTGGAATCTTAGTTCCCTGACCAGGGATCGAACCTGTGTCCCCTCATTGGAAGGTGGATTCTTAACCACTGGACCACAGGGAAGTCCCTATGTGCTGTCATCATTTCTAGTGTAATTTGGTTTGATTTCCTTTTTTTTTTTTAAACATCTTTATTGGAGTATAATTGCTTTGCAATGGTATGTTACTTTCTGCTTTATAACAAAGTGAATCAGCTATACATATACGTATATCCCCATATCTCCTCCCTCTTGTGTCTCCTTCCCACCTGATTTCCTTTTTAATCTAAGAATTATATAAAATGAGATTTTAAAATTTCCACACAGTAAGTTTTCTTTTGGTAATTGTTTGATATTTAATTTCTAATTTTAGTGCATCATGATCAGAGAAAATGGCTTATATGATGTCTGGCTTTGGAGTATAATTTAGATTTTGTTTTGGTGTAATGCATGATCAGATTTTTTTGAATGCTACAAATGTGTTTGAAACAAATATGAATTTCTATTTGTTTGCATAAAGTTCTATATACCTCTGTTAGATTAAGCTTTTGTATTGTGTTATTCAGATGTTATATGGCCTTCTTTATTTTAGTCTAATCTATTTCTTTGAAAAAGTTCTATTAATAGTTCCTAATGTGTTTATAGATTTCTCCTTGGATTTCTCTCAGCGTGTTATTTATTTACAGGCCATTTTGTGAAGTAGATATTAATAGAAATTCATGATTATTATTGGATTGTATGCTATAGATGGATTGTATATTTTATAAATGCTATTTTTTTATTTTTATCCCACCTTACGCTTTTAGCTTTGATTTCTACTTTATCTGATATCAATATTGTGTACCTTCTTCCTCACTGTATGCATTTGTCTGTTGTTTTGGTTATTATTTCCCAGTATGTCTTTTTCCATCTCTATTTTTATTCTGTCTGTGATAGTACATTTTTTTTTAAAACAATTTAAATTTATTTATTTATTTATTTATGGCTGTGTTGGGTCTTCATTTCTGTGCGAGGGCTTTCTCTAGTTGCGGCAAGCGGGGGCCACTCTTCATCGCGGTGCACGGGCCTCTCACCATCGCGGCCTCTCCTGTTGCAGAGCACAGGCTCCAGATGCGCAGGCTCAGTCGTTGTGGCTCACGGGCCCAGTTGCTCCGCGGCATGTGGGATCTTCCCAGACCAGGGCTTGAACCCGTGTCCCCTGCATTGGCAGGTGGATTCTCAACCACTGCACCACCAGGGAAGCCCTGATAGTACATTTTTAATGTGTGTCCTGTGAAACAGTTTTATATTTAGTTTTTTTGATCCAAAATTAAATTTGCCCATAAAGAGAGAGATTATAATCTGTTTACATTTATTGTGATTGCTTCTGTCTTTATACTGAGTAAACTCTTAAATGGTAATTTAATGAGTATAGAATTTAGGACAGTAGTTATTTTCCTCAGCACTTTGAAATTACTCTTCCCCTTTTTCTTCTTCTTTTTGTAGTTCACCTCTATTGTTGCTGATAAGTTAATTCTTAGTCTGGTTGTTACCCTTTTTATTTTTCATTTATTTATGTATTTTTTTAAAAGACTATGGTTTCTTTTTTCTTTGTTTTTTTTTTTGGCTGCAGTGGGTCTTCATTACTGCACACGGGCTTTCTCTAGTTGCGGCGAGTGGGGCCTACTCTTTGTCGTTGTGTGTGGGCTTCTCATTGCAGTGGCTTCTCTTGTTACGGAGCATGGGCACTAGGCACACAGGCCTCAGTAGTCGTGGCACATGGGCTCAGTAGTTGTGGCTCACGGGCTCTAGAGCACAGGCTCAGTAGTTGTGGCGCACGGGCTTAGTTGCTCCATGGCATGTGGGATCTTCCTGGACCAGGGATCGAACCCATGTCCCCTGCATTGGCAGGCGGATTCTTTTTTTTTTTTTTTTTTTAATAGCTACTTTATTTATTTATTTATTTTTGGCTGTGCTGGGTCTTCGTTTCGTGCAAGGGCTTTCTCTAGTTGTGGCAAGCGGGGGGCCACTCTTCATCGCGGTGTGCGGGCCTCTCACTATTGCGGCCCCTCCCGTTGTGGGGCACAGGCTCCAGACGCGCAGGCTCAGCAGTTGTGGCTCACAGGCCCAGTTGCTCCGTGGCATGTGGGATCTTCCCAGACCAGGGCTCGAACCCATGTCCCCTGCATTAGCAGGCAGATTCTCAACCACTGCGCCACCAGGGAAGCCCTGGCAGGCGAATTCTTAACCACTGCGCCACCAGGGAAGTCCCAGGGATTTTTTTTTTTTTAATCTCTTTTTATCTCTGTGCACTGCTGTATCCTCAGTGCCTAGAATTCTATTTGGTACATAGTACCCATTTTTCTACAAGGTTATTTTTCTTGTATATTACTGATTTGTGGGACTCCTTTATGTCTGTGCTATGAATTATAGATATTTTCCAAGATTGTAGTGCTTTTTAAGCTAGTTTTTAACAATTTTTCAATGTAGAAATAGTTCATTTTGTTTTTTACTGTCATGACTTCTGTTTCTTTTATTATTTAGAAAGGCTGTCTGCACTCCTTTGTTATAAATAACATAATTTTTTTCTTATCACTTTTATGGTATTACTACTTATGTTTAAATATTTGATCCATCTTTTATTTTTTAAGATGTGTACTCAGTTCTGCCAGCAACATTTAGTGTATATCAATATTTAATATTTTTCTCACTGATTGGAAATGACACCTTTATTCTATACTGAATTTTCATAAGTATTTTGGTCTCTTTCTAGACTTTATTCTATTGCATTGAACTGTCTATTCATATACCAGCATTGCAGCTTTATTTTAATATCTGGTTAGTCTAGTTCTCCATCATTATTATTCCTTTTCAGAATTTTCTTGGCATTTCCTCCTTATTTTTAATGTGAGTTTTAGAATGAGTTTGCCAGTTTCTAAAAATATACTATTGCCATTTTTATTGAGATTTGAGTAAATTTATAGATTAATTTACAGAGAATTTTATCTTTATGATATTGAGTCTTTTTATATAAGCACATGGAGTGCCTTTTCATCTGTTCAGGTATTTTGTGTCCCTTTGTAGACATTAAAAAGTTAAAAAAAAGGGCTTCCCTGGTGGCGCAGTGGTTAAGAATCCGCCTGCCAATGCAGGGGACACGGGTTCGAGCCCTGCTCCAGGAAGATCCCGCATGCTGCGGAGCAACTAAGCCCGTACGCCACAACCCCTGAGCCTGTGCTCTAGGGCCCGTGAGCCACAACTACTGAGACTGCAAGCCACAACTACTGAAGCCCGCGTGCCTAGAGCCCCTGGTCTGCAACAAGAGAAGCCACCGCAATGAGAAGCCTGTACACAGCAACAAAGAGTAGCCCCCGCTCGCCGCAACTAGAGAAAGCCCACGCGCAGCAATGAAGACCCAACACAGCCAAAAATAAATAAATAAAATAAACAAATTTATATAAAAAAAAAAAAAGTTAAAAAAATCTTCCACATTTCTTGTGATGTTTAGTATTAGTTTTTTCTTTTTTCTGTTGCAGTTGTAATTGGGAACTCTACTTCCATCATATCTTCTGTTTGTTGTTTGCATATGAGGACTATTAATTTTTTACATATTAATTTTTGGTGCATCTAGTATGCTGAGTTTTTTAATGTTTGCAATAGATTTTCAGTTGATTCACTTTGATTTTCCAGACATACAGTCATATCTGTGAGATAAATTTATTTCCCATTTTTATATCTCACTTATCTTTTTCTCAATAAATTGCATTGATTAATACTTCCTAAAATGTTAAATAATAGTGATATTTGACATCTTTGTGTTGTTCCTGACTTTAATGGGAATACTTGTAGTGTTTCCTAATTAAACATGATATGGTTTGGGGGCTGAAGTAGATATCTCTTTTTCTATTGGATCTTCAAAATCTTAACATAAAATCTCCTGTTTTGTGAATAATTATTTTTATGCAGTATGGATGTGGAATTTTTGCCGTATGTCTTTTCAAAGCCTGTAGTATGATTGTTAATTTTATGTGTCAACTTGACTGGGTCGGGGGTGCCTAGATATATGGTCAAATTTTATTCTGGGTGTGTCTGTGAGAGAAAGTTTTGGATAAGATTATCATTTGAATTGGTAGCCTGAGTAAAGCAGATTGCCCTCCCTAATGTGGGTTGCCCTCATCCAATCATTTGAAGGCCCAAGTAGAACAAAAAGGCTGACCTTCCTATGATTAGAGGGAACTCCTCCCTGACTACTTTAGCTGGGATATCCGTATTTTCCTGCCTTTGGATTGGAACTGAAATATTGGCTCTTCTTGGGCCTTGAGCCTGCCAGCTTTTGGACTGGAACTTACACCATCAGCTCTCCTGGTTCTCAGGCCTTCAGACTCAGACTGAAATTACCAGTGGCTTTCCTGGGTCTCCAGCTTACTGACTGGAGCTCTTGAGACTTCTCAGTCTATAACTGTGTGAGCCAGTTCCTTATAATAAATCTCTCTGTCTCTGTATATATCCTGTTGGTTCTGTTTCTCTGAAGAACTCTGATACATATGGTGATACATGTATTTTTCTCTTTTGCTCTCTTAGTAAAGTGAATTATATTAGTAGTAGCCTAATAGTGAGTTATCTTTGCATTCCTGGTGTATTATTCTTTAATGAGTTGCTAACTTCTTTTTTTTTTTCTTTAATTATTTTCTTTATTTATTTTTGGCTGCGTTGGGTCTTTGCTGCTGTGCGTGGGCCCTCTCTAGCTGCAGCGAGTGGGGCCTCTCCTCGCCGCGGTGCACGGGCCTCTCACTGCAGTGGCCTCTGCCGTTGCGGAGCAGTGGCTCCAGGTGCGCGGGCTTCAGCAGTTGTGGCACGCGGGCTCTAGAGCACAGGCTCAGTAGTTGTGGAGCACGGGCTTAGTTGCTCCGCAGCATGTGGGATCTTCCTGGACCAGGGATCGAACCTGTGTCCCCTGCATTGGCAGGTAGTTTCTTATCCACTGCGCCACCAGGGAAGCCCCAGTGTGTTTATTTTTAAGGTTCATGATGAATTTAGCTAGTTTGCTCTCTTAGGAAATAATTAAGACTGATGAACTAGGGCAGTGGTTCTCAACTGGGGTCAGTTTTGCCCTACTAAGAGATATTTTGCAATGTCTGGAGATATTTTTGGTTGTCACAACTGGGCAGGGGCTGCTACTGGCATCTAGTGGGTAGAGGCCAGTGATGCCATTAACATTCTACAATGCACAGGATAGCCCTCCACAACAAAGAATTGTCTGGCCCAAAATGTTAACAGTGCTGAGGTTATAAATCCCTGGCCTAAAAGCACTAAAAAGATGAAAGTATAACATCTGTTACTGAATTTAGGAAAAATATACTTTTAGAAACAAAACAGTTTGGATTTACATTTAAAACCATTTGTGAGCTTCAAAGAGTTTCCTTTGATTGTTAATCTTTTCTTTTTCACGTTTTTAAAAACTATAAAACAGATTAGGGTAATTTCATTGTTTCTAGGAAAATGACTTAGAATATTTTGGATGTTAGTGAAACCTATTTAGGGAAGAACTGAGGTATGTGTAAGAAGAGATGACATGAGTGTTTGTGTGTACATTTGTAAAGTAAGAGAAAAGAATGTAAAACCAAATGGCACAATGGCCCTAATCTCTTACCTTCTGGTAAGTGGAAAATATATTCAGCTGTAGTGTAGCAGTGGCTGACAACCTGTTCAGTGTTTTAAATTAAGAGTGCTTCTGGTAGGATACAGTAGAAGGCTCTTAATTTCTTTTTTTTTAAAATTAATTAATTAATTTCTTTATTTTTTTGGCTGTGTTGGGTCTTTGTTTCTACGCGCGGGCTTTCTTTTTGGTTGCGGCGAGCTGGGGCTACTCTTAGTTGCAGTGTGCGGGCTCTCATTGTGGTGGCTTCTCTTGTGAAGCACGGGCTCTAGGCGTGTGGGCTTCGGTAGTTGTGGCACACGGGCTTCAGTAGTTGTGGCTCGCGGGCTCTAGAGCATAGGCTCAGTAGTTGTGGCGCACGGGCTTTGTTGCTCCGCGGCATGTTGGGATCTTCCCGGGCCAGGGCTCGAACCCGTGTCCCCTGCATTGGCAGGCGGATTCTCAACCACTGCGCCACCAGGGAAGCCCTTAATTTCTTTTTATACTAGTCCTTGTTTTGTTTGGGAATATAATTGGAAGGAAGATTTCTAGGAAGATGACTTTTCCAGTCTCTTGAGATAACTAAAGTACCCCATGAGATACTAAAACACGGAATTATTTTAGTATGTATTGTGAAACCTATAAAACCTGGAATCCCATTCTAGAACAAAGTATCAATGTGATTTCTTTTCTTTTTAATAAGGGCTTTACTGAGAGATAATTCATATACCGTAAAATTCTCCTTTTTTAAATACATAATTCAGTGGTTTTTAGTATATTTACAAGGTTGTACATCCCTCACCACTGTCTAATTTAAAAATATTTTTATCATCCTAAACAGAAATCCTGTACTTATTAATAGTCACTGCCCATTCCTGCCTTCCCCCATCTCCAGGCAACCACTAGTACTCTACTTCATGTCTCTATAGACTTGCTTCTTCTGGACATTTCATATAAATGGAATCATACAATATGTGACCCTTATGACTGACTTCTTTTACTCAGCATAATATTTTTAACATTGATCCATGTTACAGCATGTATCACTATTTCAGTACTTTTTATGGCCCAGTAATATTACAATGTATGGATAATACCACATTTTGTTTATATAGTCATTTGTTGATAGATATTTGGATTGTTCCCATCTTTTGGTTATTGTGAATGGTGCAGCTATGAATATTTGTGTACAAGTATTTGTTTGAGTACTTGTTTTCAGTTATTTTGAGTATATACCTAGAAGTGGAATTACTGGGTCATATAGTAATTTCATTGTACTTTTTGAGGTACTACCAGACTATTCTCCACTGTGGCTGTTTCATTTTACATTCCTATCAGCAATGTATAAGGGTTCCAGTTTCTGTAAAACTCACCAACATTTGTTATTCTATCTCTTTATTATTTAAAAATTTTTTTATTATTATAACTACCCTAGTGCATGTGAAGTAGTATCTCGTGGGTTTTTTTTTTTTAGATAATAATTGATTTACAATATTATATTAGTTTCAGGTATACAACATAGTGATTCAAAAGTTTTATAGGTTATACTCCATGTATAGTTATTATAAAAATTGACTATATTCCCTGTGCTGTACAATATATCCTTGTAACTTATTTTTATACATAGTAGATTGTACCTCTTAATCTCCTACCCCTATATTGCCCCTTTCCCTTTCCCTTTCTCCATTGGTAACCACTAGTTTGTTCTCTATATCTGTGTTTGTTTCTTTTTTGTTATATTCACTAATTTTATTTTTTTTAGATTCCACATACAAGTGATAACACATAGTATTTGTCTTTTTCTGACTTATTTCACTAAACGTGATATCCTCCAGGTTTATCCATGTTGTTGCAAATGGTAAATTTCATTGTTTTTTATGGATGAGTAGTAATCCATTGTATATGTATATATACCACATCTTCTTTATCCATTTGTCTGTTGATGGACACTTAGGTTGCTTCCATATCTTGGCTATTGTAAATAATGCTGCTATGAACATGGGAGTGCATGTATTCTACCACTTGTTGGTAGCATTGTTTGCAAATATTTTCTCCCAGTCCATAGGTTGTCTTTTTGTTTTGTTTATGGTTTCCTTTGCTGTGCAAAAGCTTTTACATTTGATTAGGCCCCATTTGTTTATTTTTGCTTTTATTTCTATCACCTTGGGAGACTGACTTAAGAAAACATTGGTATGATTTATGTCAGAGAATGTTTTGCATATGTTCTCTTCTAGTAGTTTTATGGTATCATGTTTTATATTTAAGTCTGTAAGCTATTTTGAGTTTATTTTTGTGTATGGTGTGAGGAAGTGTTCTAATTTTATTGATTTACCTGCGGCTGTCCAGCTTTCCCAATACTACTTGCTGAAGAGACTGTCTTTTCTCCGTTGTATATTCTTCCCTCTTTTTTTTTTTTTTTTTTTTAATTTGGCCAGGCCCACAGCTTGTGGGATCTTAGTTCCCCCACCAGGGATTGAACACGGGCCCTGGCAGTGAAAGTGCCCGAGTCCTAACCACTGGACCACCAGGGAATTCCCTATTCTTCCCTCCTTTGACAAATATTAATTGACCATAGGTGTGAGAGAAATAAACCCATTATTTCTCTGCTCTCTATTCTGTTCTGTTGATCCATATGTCTGTTTTTGTGCCTTTGCCGATTTTCTTTTTAACTTCTTTTGTTTTTGGCCATGCCGTGCGGCACTCGGGATCTTAGTTCCCTGACCAGGGATTGAACCCATGCCCCCTGTAGTGGAAGCACGGCATCCTAACCACTGGACCGCCAGGGAATTCCCTGCCCCCCTTTTTTTTTTTAAAGAGAACTTTATTTATTTATTTATTATTTTTTGGCTGCGTTGGGTCTTCGTTGCTGTGCACGGGCTTTCTCTAGTTGTGGCAAGTGAGGGCTACTCTTCATTGCCGTGCGTGGGCTTCTCATTGCAGTGGCTTCTCTTGTTGCAGAGCACGGGCTCTAGGTGCGCAGGCTTCAGTAGTTGCAGCACATGGGCTCCATAGTTGTGTCTCACGGGCTCTAGAGCGCAGGCTCAGTAGTTGTGGTGCACAGGCTTAGTTGCTCTGTGGCATGTGAGATCTTCCCGGACCAGGGCTCGAACCCGTGTCCCCTGCATTGGCAGGCAGATTCTTAACCACTGTGCCACCAAGGAAATCCCCTGCCCATTTTTAAGTTGGGTTGTTTTTGTTGAGTCGTAGGAGTTCTTTATGTAGTGTCCTTTGATGCAGAAAAGTTCTTAATTTTGTTGAGATTCAATTTTTAGTTTTCCTTTTGTTGCCTGTGCTTTTGATGTCATATCCATGAAATTGTTGCCAAATTCAATGTCATGAAGATTTTCCCTAATGTTTTCTTCTAAGAATTCTGTAGTTTTAGCTCTTAAGTTTTGGTGCTGTTGTAAATGGAATTGTCTTCTTTTCTTCTCTTTTCTTTCTCTCTTTCTTTCTTCCTTCCTCCCTCCCTCCCTCCCTACCTTCCTTCCTTCCTGGGTCTTAGAAAAAGGAATATTTTTTTAAAACAAAAGTGACTACAGTGAAAGGGGTTTTAAAAAGAAAACTAAGAAAGTGGTGTTTTGCTTGGGAGGATTCTTATACTCATGCAATGAGGACTCTTTCTTTAACTTCAACAGTGGAAGTGTTGGAAGCATGCAGTGGCTGAGATCAAACTAAGAATGCCAATGTCAGGCCAAAGCCAGCTGGTGTCTTCCAAAGTGACAGAAGGGGATACTGTAGGGAAAAACACAGGCAGAGCTGCAATCTTTTTGCCTCCTCTAGAAGAGAACTTTATGTGCTGTAAGGAGAATGCTCTAGCTACCCTGGGTTCTAAGGATAGGACTTAGTTTCTAGCAGTTTTTAAGAAATATTTATTTATTTATTTGGCTGCGCCCGGTCTTAGCTGCGGCACGTGGGATCTTCATTGCCACATGCGAGATCTTTAGCTGCAGCATGTAGGCTCTTTTAGTTGCAGTATGCGGGCTCTTAGTTGCGGCATGCGGGATCTAGTTCCCTGTTCAGGGATCGAACCCAGCCCCCGGCATTGGGAGTGTGGAGTCTTAACCATTGGACCACCAGGGAAGTCCCTCTAGCAGTTTTGTTGTTGGGGGAATTGTTTTCTTAATTTCATTTTCAGATTGCTTATTGCTAGTGTAGAAAAATACAATTGATTTTTATGTATTTATCTTGTATCCTGTAACCTGGCTGAACTCTTCTATTAGTTCTAATAGTTTTTGTAGTGTGGATTTTTTTTTTTTTTTAGAGTTTTCTATATACAAGATCATGTTGCCTGATCAATATGAATCTTGATTGCATAAGTGATCTCTTGAGAATCAATCCCCAAACATACATTCCTTTAGAAGATTAATTGAATTTCTTTGGAATCAGCTTTTCTTGTTAACTAATACAGTTAAAATGTGTCTTCTCACATAACAAGAGGTATGGCTCCTTGTTTTTAAGCCCACCATATCAAATACTTTGTCATTTTGGAACCAGATTATATTCTAAAGGTGTTACTGGTAATGATGTCAGTCGTGAGAGAGTGGTACTCATAGTACTGATTTGATCATCCCCCCCAAAGCCTTGTTTGTCTTACTACTCTTGGGGAGATTTTCTCCTCTCCCATATCTGGACCCTTGCAGTCTGAGTTAAATGCCCATATTCTGTGTCTTCATAGAAACCTATGTTACCTTATCATATTCTTTTGAAATCATCTGTTTAAAGTGTCTTGTCCTCCCACTTAGCTTTAAGCTCCATGAGAACAGGGACCATGTCCTATTTACCTTCATTTCTCCAAGATATAGCACTGTGCCTAGAATAGAGTAGGCATTCATTCATCCATCTATCCATCCATTCATTCCTTCAATATATTGTGGTCTTTCTAAATACCAGGCACTGTGCAAAGTGCTGAGATACAGTGATGATTAAAACTTGTTAATCCTGACCTTGTGGAAATTATAATCTAATGGTAAGCAGTTACATTAAGTAATTACAAGGGTAATTGCCACATAAAGGGAAGCATAGTATATTATTTACTGTTGCATAACAAGTTTACCACCAATGCAGTGGTTTAAAAGAACACATATTATTATATCTGCTTCTGTAGTTCAAGAGTCCAGGTATGACTTAGCTGGGTGCCCTGCTTCAGAGTCTCACAAAGCTGAAATCAAGGTGTCAGCTGGGGCGGCCGTTTTACATGAGGCTCAAATGGGGAAGGATCTGCTGCTAAGCCTGCATGGTTGTTGGCAGCATTCAATTCCTGGCATGCTGCTGAATTGAGGGCTTCTGGTCCTTGCTATGTTTCCTTCTCCATATGGCAGCTTGATTCTTCGAAGCCAGCAAACAAGAGAGTCTCCGAGCAAGATGTGGGTAACAGTCTTATGTAACATCATTATATTTAGGTTGCAGTTAATTCTTCTTTAATGTTTTAATTTACATTAAAGTCACTTTTCCCATATTGAATTTGTGAGGAGTAAGTCACTGATCCTGCCCAGGGGCAAGGGGACAGAATCACATAATGGCATGACACCAGGAGGCGGGGATTATAGAGTCCAACCTAGAGTCTGTCGCCACACACAGATTGCAGTGGGGCTACAAAAAAACCATACGCTTAATTTGAAGAGGGATGATGGTCTTCTTGAAAAAGTGAAGTTTAAGTTGAGACCTGAAGGGTGAGTAGGAACTAGCCAAGTGAAGAAATAGGTTGGAGATGAGCATTTCTAGGAGAAGGAACAGTCTATTCATAGGCCAGTGAATGGAGTCTGAGGTGCAGTTGAGGATTTGAGAGAAGTCTAGAATGGCTAGAGCAGAGGGTCAGTGGGAGATTGGTAAGAGATGTAAGCAGAGGTTTATTGTTGAGGACCTCATCATCTGTAGAGGTCCTAAAAGGTAAGGATTTTGGATTTTATCTTAAGAAACTTGCTTTTATTCAAGGGTGTAATATGTTCTGATGTGCATTATAAAAAATTACTGGCTGCAAATATCAAATGAATTGGAGAGGGTAAGAATAGATTCAGTTTGGCAATGGTCCAGGTGAAAGATGTAATGTGTAACTTGTGGTGGAGGTGTTGTGTGGTGGCAGTGGGGGTGGAGAAGAATGAAATGATTTGAAATACTAGACATGCTTTTTAATTTACCAATTTAAGTATGCTTGTAAAAAAAATGGAGAGATATTTAGAAGGTATTACCTGTAGCATTTGGTGAATGATTGGATGTGATGGTGAGAGGAAGGAGGAATCAAAGATGATTTCATGGGACTTCCCTGGTGGCACAGTGGTTAAGGATCCTCCTGCCAATGCAGGGGACACGTGTTCGAGCCCTGGTCTGGGAAGATCCCACATGCCGCAGAGCAACTAAGCCCGTGCGTCACAACTACTGAGCCTGCGCTCTAGAGCCCGCAAGCCACAACTACTGAGCCCGCATGCCACAACTACTGAAGCCTGCACACCTAGAGCCTGTGCTCCACAACAAGGGAAGCCACCTCAATGAGAAGCCCGCGCACCGCAATGAAGGGTAGCTCCCGCTCGCCGCAACTAGAGAAAGCCTGTGCACAGCAACGAAGACCCAATGCAGCCAAAAATAAATAAATTAATTAATTAATTTTAAAAAAAAAGAGAGAGATGATTTCAAGTATGTGGAGCTGGATGTTTGAGCCCTGAAGGAGGAGCACATTTGATGATTTTAAATTTGGATTGGTGTGAGGTGCTTATGAGACCTATATGTGGAAATGATCCATATGCAGTTTCTTTCTTTCTTTTTTTTTTAAAAAATACTTATTTATTTGGCTGCATCGGGTCTTAGTTGCGGCATGTGGGATCTTTGTTGCAGCATGCTGTGCCTTTCGTTGCACCATGCGGGCTTTTCTCTAGTTGTGGCGCATGGGCTCCAGAGCGTGCGGGCTCAGTAGTTGAGGCATGAGGGCTCTCTAGTTGTGGCACGTGGGCTCTAGAGCGTGTGGGTTTAGTTGCCCCATGGCATGTGGGATCTTAGTTCCCCGACCAGGGATCGAACCCGCATCCCCTGCATTGGAAGGTGTATTCTTAACCACTGGACCACCAGGAAGTCCCAATAAGCAGTTTCTTATAAAGATCTAGGGCTCAGAGAATAGATTTTGTTTGGAAATGTAAATTTAAGAGCCATTTACATAGAGTAGCTGAAGCCATGGATATGAATGAGATTATACAGAGGGCTTGGGACCAAGCATTGAGGAACTCCAACATTTAAGGGTAGTGTAGAGGAAGGAAGAGCTGGCAAAGGAGTCTAAATAGGACTAGCAACAGAGATAAGAGAAGCAGTGTGTGTATGTGTGTATCTGTGTGTTAGAATGAGTGGAAGAGTGAGACTTGATGAAGAAATTCACACCTAAGATGAACACAAAGTTTTTGTTCATTTCACTGTACCCTGTATAACAATGCCCAACTTGTAGTGTTGGAAGGATCAAATGAAATATGTAGATCACCTTGTACAATGCCTAGTCCATCAAGCAAATAGTAGCTTTTAAGATTTTTGATATTGTTATTTTCTCAATTTCAGTTTTACACAACAGTTCAAATTTGATCTTAGGTCAGCCCACTATTTTTAATTTTATTTTATTAAAATTTTTTTATTGAAGTATAGTTGATTTACAATGTTGTGTTAGTTTCAGGTATACAGCAAAGTGATTCAGTTATACATACGTACATATTTCTTTCAGATTCTGTACTATTATAGGTTATTACAAGATACTGAATATAGTTCCCTGTGCTATATAGTAGGTCCTTGTTGTTTATCTATTTTATATATAGCAGTGTGTATCTGTAGTTTGTTAATCCAAAACTCCTAATTTATCCCTCCTCCACCCCCCTTTCCCTTTGGTAACCATATGATTGTTTTCTGTGTCTGTGAGTCTGTTACTGTTTTGTAAAATAAGTTGATTTGTATCATTTTTTTTAAAGATTCCACAAATAAGTGTTATAATATGATACTTGTCTTTCTCTGACTTGCTTCACTTAGTATGATAATCTCTAGGTCCATCCATGTGGCTGCAAATGGCATTATTTCATTCTTTTTTATCAGCCTACTACTTTTTAGATGTGATTTCAGTTTTGAAGGTTATATGAAATCAGATGCCTTCTTTTCTTACCATTAGTATCATATTTTTCATAGCATGAATGAGTGTTCCCTTCTTTATGCCTCCTATATACCATGTACAGACTTCATCAGAGCAATGATACATTTTTGTTTACATGTTTGCCTTTCTCTGTTAGATCAAAACTCCCTGTGTTTTTTATGTCTGTATGTTTAACGCAGACTGCCACATAGAGGGCACTCACTAAATATTCATTGCATGAGAAAAAAATATATATATACATTATAAGAATACATTAAGAGGCAAAGTAGCTGAGAGACTGGAGCTAGACTGCCTTGGTTTGAATCTTGGCTCTACCACTTATAAACTTTCTGATCTTGGGCAAGTTACTTGACTTCTGTGCCTTGGTTTCCTCATTTGCAAAATGGAGATAATAATAGTGGTGTTGTTGAGAAGATATAATGAACTAGTATATATGAAGTGCTTAGAATAATGTCTAGCATATAATACACCCTATATAAGGGCTAGTTACTATTTCTATTATATATAGTTAAGATCTGTTGAGTTCTTTGTGATAAGTACTGTGTTAAGAACTCATACACGTTATCTTTTAAAATGACTACAACAATCCTATAAGTAGTTAGACTTCCATTATATAAATGAGGAAACTGAGGTTAAAAATATTTAGCATCTTGCCAAATATATTACAACAAGTAAATGGAACAACTAGGATTTGAATTCCTATCTACCTAATTGATGAATGGACTATTGCATCTAATTTTGATTTGGTATACAAGAAATAGATTATTTTATTTATTAATTTTTATGTATTTATGATATATTTCTGGACTATGATAGCATATAATAAGAGTTTCTTATAGAGTTCAACCTGATTAAATTCATGTGGCAAGTATAATATATAACGAGGTATAAAAGATAAGACAGGGCTTCCCTGGTGGCACAGTGGTTAAGAATCTGCCTACCAATGCAGGGGACATGGGTTCGAGCCCTGGTCTGGTAAGATCCCACATGCTGCGGAGCAGCTAAGCCCGTGAGACACAACTACTGAGCCTGAGTGCCACAACTACTGAAGCCCGCGCGCCTAGAACCCGTGCTCTGCAACAAGAGAAGCCACCCACTGAGAAGCCCGTGCACTGCAACAAAGAGTAGCCCCCGCTTGCGGCAACTAGAGAAAAGCCCGCGGGCAGCAACAAAGACCCAACGCAGTCAAAAATTAAAAAATAAATAAATTTTAAAAAAAAAAGGATAAGACAAAGGCTTAGGTTCCCACTTTCTCTCCTTGGTATATTTTCTGAAATTGACAGCACTGTATCTAGAAATGCTAAGCCATAAGATTAGTAAACTTATAAACAAGAAGAGCCAGATATCTGGCTCTTGGTCTGCTTGGTACTGAAAAACGGATTTTTTCACATTCATGGCTGTACATTTATTATTTAGTGCACATGGAGTTTGTCATGCAAACTTTAAATCTGTAGGGTGAACAGTTGTATATGGAAAGTAAAGGAAACATTTTAGTATGTGAATGTTATTTTGTTCTGGGATGTTTTATTTTTGTGCTTGGGAATGTAAAGGTTTTGTGTTCTCTGGTAGCCTTGTCTGCTTTGTCTGAAAAGTAAGATACTGGATCTCAATATTGCTAGTGTTGCTGCTGTGGTCTCAGTGCCCCAAGTGACTATAATTTTTTATCCTCTCAATCTATAACTTGTGAAATTTGCATGAGAGTGAATCTTCTCTTTTAAATGTTGCAATCTGAATCTACAAGTACTTAAGGATTTTTCTCAGACTGTCTATATTTTATCCTTTTTTTTGGCCATGCCACGTGGCTTGTGGGATCTCAGTTCCCCGACCAGGAATTGAACCCATGCCACAGCAGAAAAAGTCTGGAATCCTATCCACTAGGCTACCAGGGAACTCCCAGATTGTTTATATTTTATTTCACGGTTGTGTTTGTGCTTCTCTATATGCCTTTCTGAGACCTCACTGTAAATGGTGTTTTCATCAGTACTGCGTGTGACTCTTCTAATAAGATGCAGTGCCTATATGTTTTAATAATTACTGTATCAGAAAAGAGTTAAGCTCTATAGTCTTAGAGGTGTATAAGGCAGCTTTTGTAAGATGACTAAGAATTGGACAGTGAGGATGATGTGAGGCAGTACATGTTCTACCTGAAGATGAAGGTTAGGAGAAAGCCTATTAGGTATTTCTGATGTTACCAGTTTTCAGAGTTTTTGCTCTGACTGAGATGTCAGTTTATACCAAGGCCATTTGGGGAACAAAGTAGTGAGTTCTGGGAGTGATGTGAATCACCCTCAACTCCAAAACTTCCATGAGCAAGATTTGTGTGTGGGGTGTGTGTGTGTGTGTGTGTGTGTGTGTGTGTGTGTGTGTCTGTTTATCTCTTCATATCAAACCAGCCGTTTCAGAATTAAACTACCCCATGTAGTTAGAGAATTGGAGAATGAATGTAGAGAAAACCCTTAATTGTACAATATTACTCTGGCATGAATGCAGTGTTTTATAGGAATTGAGCACATTTTTAATCATCAGAGAATGTTTTCAATGTCAGAAACAGTTAAGGAAAAGAGTATGGACAGAGAAGACTAGAGCAGCAAGGACTGAATCTAAACAGGTCCCTTTACTTGGGGAGGATGTGGAGAAAAAAGAGACAGGCAGCAGTTAGAGACAGGTTCCTAAAGATCAGGGAAGCTACCAAATCTACCAAACAAAAATTTCAAGGGGCTGACACCATATTACGGAGATGTACAAAAGAGAGAATAGAGAGGAAAGAACTTCCTTCCCGTCTCCCACCACCTTTTAAAAAGGAGTTTAGCGTTGAAAAGCCTGGGAGAAAGAGGATGATAGCAGTCCAAGGCTTCTTAGGGCTCTGCACCTTGGAAATGGTCTTTATTGCATATCCTTGTCTGTCAAAACTGCTTCTTGCTAAATTTCCTGTTGTTTTCCATGTTGCATTTATCTGGTTTTGCAACCTCTTTGAGGTACAGGGGGTTTCAGAGATGGAGCTGTCATGGGTAAGTTCAGTTTTTTGGGGTGAAGTGATGTGTTTTAAAGGAGATTATTTGTATCACATGTGTTCTTAAGGTTTACACACAGTAGTGTATGATTGTAGCTTTTGGCCATATTCAGTACATTTACTATTTCCTCCAGAGCTGATGTGGAAAGTTGGGCTGCTAATTAGTAAAGAATTTTGCAGATGTGTCTGTGGGGTGAGCTCAGCACTCGGTGACATCAAGGGATAATTTATCACGTAGAAAATTTTACTTTGTGCATATTGCTATACAAAAGTATCTCCCAAGGTCCTTTACCTTAATTGAAAATCCAGCTGGAAAAACAAAAACTGGAAGCACACAAGTTGTATGTACAGCTTGGATTCACTCAGTGCATAGATGTATTTCTGTAGATGATATGATATATGTGAAGGCATGTGAGAGGTATTATAAAAAGCTGATGTTAGAGTGTATTATTTTTGCAGTGAGGCAAGTGAGAGGGTTGGTTGCTTCCCCTTTGAGACCTCATAGCACTCTGCTGATACTTCTGTTCTAGCATGTAATAAACATTTCAGTCATTTGCTATCTTAATCATTCATTCATTTACTCAGCAAATACTTAGTTAATGCTCATTAGGTGTAGGACATTGAGCTAGTGCTAGGGATAGAGAAATAAATAAAAGCCCGCCCTAAAAGAGCTCTTTGCTTAGGGTGGAAGACAGGAAATGTATTTAAAATACAGTATTTGCTGAAACAGAACCTTTAGCAAGAGCCTCAAATTGCTTAATAGATAGTTGCTGAGTGTGTGAAAGTATGCATAGGGTGCTAAGGGATTTAATAAGGGGCACCAGTACAAACCTTGTTTGAAGGGGTCAGAGAATGCTTCCCAGAGGTCACCCTTGAGTTTTCTTGAAGGAGTAGAAAGAGCTTGTCAGATAGACAAGCAGGGAAAGGGCATTTCAAGCATGAAGAAAAGCATTCGCAGAGGCACAGAGGAATAAGAGCATGGAATATTCTCGGAATGGTGAGTGAGAAATTAGGTTTGGTTCAAGTCTGGTGGGTGCATGGAAAGAAATGGCAAGCCTGTGATGAGTCTAGAGAAGTAGGCAGGGACCCGAAAATGAAAAGTTTCTGTAGATATGTTATTTTATTAGTTTTTTTCTCCCCCAAATCAACTTTTGTTTTGTTGAACCTCTTTATTGTTTCTTCATTTTCTATTTCATTAATGTTTTGTTTTTATCTTTATTATACTTTTTTTCCGTAGAATCTTTAGTTGAACTCTAAATTATTTATTTTTAACCTTTTACAGATCAGTTAGGATTGTCTTTGGCAGTATGCTACAGAAACCTGAACACAGTGGCTTTTTCAAATAATATATTAATTTTTTTCAGGAAATCTTGAGAAATTCCTGTGCTTTACAACTGCTTGAGGAAGTCATCAACAATCCAGGCTTCCTCTAGCTCTCTCTTTAGTGTGCGGCTTTTGTCCTTTTGGTTACATATAGCTGCTCTTGATGCAAGCACCGTGTCTTTGCTTCAGGCTATAAAAAGGGCAATTTCATCAGGAAAACATTAGCATTCCCAGAATCCCCCACCAAGCGATTCCCACTTACATCTCCTTACTAGGACTATTGTCATCTGGCCACCCTAGCTGCAAGGCAGATAGCCAGATTGAATGTTTTAATTAAGCACGATGCCACCTAATTGGAGTTATGTCAGTCAAGAAGAGGGGAAAATAGATGTTGGGTAAACAATTAGTATTGCCCACTATGCTTATTTTTAATTATCTCTTTATTTTTGACTTTTAATTTTATTTCATAGTGGTCTGAGAACGTGATTCAACCATTATGATGTAGTATCCATGCATTTGGTAAATTGCTTCACGTACACTTGAAAAAAATCAACAAAACTTGCCTTTGTTGGGACAAGATTAGATCAAGCATGTCAGTTTTGTTATTAAAATATACTATATCCATACTCATTTTTTGTCTGCTTAAGCTTTCAGTTTCTGAGAGGTATGTTAAAATATCCTATGAAGATTCTGGATTTGTCAAATTTGCCTTTTATTTTGTCAGTTTTTGTTTGGTATATTATAAGGGTATGTTGTTAGATACATACAAGATCATGATTATTATTTCTTGACAAAATAATTATTATGTAGTGTGCGCGCAGTGCTTTTTTCCTTAGCCCACTTGTTTTCAACCCTGTCAGGCCGAATGTTCTTTGCATGATCTGGGTTCAAATTCTGTCTCTGCCATTTACTAGGTCTCTCATCTTGAAAAAGTCACTTAATCTCCCCTTGCCTCCGTTTCCATAGCTGTAAAATGGGAAATATTAATAATACATATCTCACAGAATTATTTTGAGAATTAACTGAGTTAATACATCTAAAGCAGTTACACAGCAGAACCTAGTATGTAGCAAGTGCTATAAATTTAGCTATTATAGCAATTTTTAAAAACATAACTCTTAACTACCCTGAAATGAAATCGATAGGTAACTTTGGTGGTATTGCTTTATAATTATATAACATCGACATGATACCCTAACTGTATGATAAACGAAAAGTAGAAGAAAATTAAATTAGTAAAAATGATTTCAATATACACATTTTGGGGCCTGACAATGCTAGAAGACATAGTAAAGTGGTTAGATGCTTTTACCTTCTTAAACATGACAGGTTTAGTTTTAAGAGACGACAGAAGCCACTCCACGAAAGGGGAAAAATTAAAGAGCAGAGATGCCAGTGAATATTAGAATAAAAGTGTAATAACAGGCCAGACTTATTTGTATGTGGTAAGGGAAAGAGGTAACTTCAGCTGAAATAGGAATAGCTTGCCAAGACAAACTACAGATTGATTAAGGAGAGAAAACAGGGAGGTATAATATATCTTTGCCAACTTTATCAGAGTGTTTCTTTCTAAATGTTCATTTAACCGGAATGTTCCATCAGGAAAAAAAGTTGGCAGAGTAGTCACATTGATAACTTTATTTGTGGGCAAAGCAAAAACACACTTCTTATTTATCCATGTTGTACTTTCGTGTTGGCCATGCGACGTGTGCGATCTTAGTTCCCTGACCAGGGATCGAACCTGGGCCCCTGGCAGTGAAAGTGCCAAGTCCTAACCACTGGACCGCCAGGATTCCCCACTTTTTATTTATATATTTGATTTTTTTAAATAAAGGCTAAATAAATCACCATGAATATAAAAACTATAAATGGATTCTGATACAGATGTGTTATATTGGGATTCAGAAGCAGCATTGCCATTGGTGGTCTGATCTTCTGAAATGTTGACCAATTCTTAATGATATTCTTAACAAAACAAAAAAGCAATTTTCCTCAATTTACAGGTAGTTACATTCCTAGGAAGTTCAGTTTATTTTAAAACTATGCAAGATGACTTTGTTTTTAGGTAATAATAAATATGTTCTTTATTTACATGAATGTCTGGTAAGCTTAGGTAATAATAAATATGTTCTTTATTTACATGAATGGTAAGACATTTGCATTTCATACTGGACATGGAACAATGCTTCCTTGTGCGGTATTGTCCTGTACCTGCAGGATGTCTAGCATCTCAGGCCTGCAACACTCCCTGCCCCCAATCATTGTTATAACCAAAACACTTCACCTGAAAACTTCAAAGACACCTCTGAAGTGAGATGTTACAGCCTCCTTTGAAAACTACTGCTTTAAACTTTATTTGCCTAATACTAATGTTGCTATACCAGCTTACTGTATACTTATTGTACACTCATTGTGACTTCTTGGCTCGAAGTCCTAAGCCACTCATCTAATAGTTAATTTTATGATTAATTACTTTGTTACAGTTCTTACCTTGTTGTCCTTTTTTGTTATTTAATTCTCCCCTTATTACTTCTCTGAGCTGGTCAGAGGTTTATGCTTTTCTCCCCCTCTAGAAAATAACCATCCTGACTCAAGTTATCCATTTAAATTCAGCAAACATTTTTTGAGCAGTCAACTACTAAATACTAGGCACTTTACCAGAGAAGAGATTCTCAGTTTGGTTTCATACCACACTGCTAAAGGATGAAGTTATTGCATGTGATTTGTTATTTTAAATTTATTTATTTATTATTTATTTATTTTTGGCTGTGTTGGGTCTTCGTTTCTATGCGAGGGCTTTCTCCAGTTGCGGCAAGCGGAGGCCACTCTTCATTGCGGTGCGCGGGCCTCTCACTATTGCAGTGTCTCTTGTTGCAGAGCACAGGCTCCAGACGCGCAGGCTCAGTAGTTGTGGCTCACGGGCCCAGTTGCTCCGTGGCATGCGGGATCCTCCCAGACCAGGGCTCGAACCCGTGTCCCCTGCATTGGCAGGCAGATTCTCAACCACTGCGCCACCAGGGAAGCCCTGATTTGTTATTTTAAATGGTCAAATTGGGCTTCCCTGGTGGCACAGTGGTTGAGAATCTGCCTGCCAATGCAGGGGACATTAACACATTTCAGTGTTAATGACTATTAATCTCTTTTAATCTGGAATATTCCCCCACACTTTGTTTGAAGAGTACCATCCAGTTGTCTTTTAGATATTCTGAATATGTCTAATTTTTTTCTTATAATTAGATCTGAGTTAAACATTTTGGCAAGTATAATACATTGTATCAGAAGGTTGATAATGTTGCATGTCTTACTTTCGATAATGTTGCATGTCTTACTTTCGGTAATGCTAAATAAGATCCCTTGGTTAAGTGCTAGCCGCCAGACCTCTCCATTGTAAAGGTATCTTTTCCCCTTTGTAATAAATAAACAATCTCAGGGGCATATACAGATTTGAATATTGCTATTTTTACTTAAAATTACAAGTGTACATTTTCTATATCATCTCAAACTCACCTGATATGCTAAATTCTTATGAACATATAGTTTCTTATTTTTATTAAAAACAACACCTATGGGCTTCCCTGGTGGCGCAGTGGTTGAGAATCTGCCTGCTAATGCAGGGGACACGGGTTCGAGCCCTGGTCTGGGAAGACCCCACATGCCGCGGAGCAACTAAGCCCGTGCGCCACAGCTACTGAGCCTGCGCGTCTGGAGCCTGTGCTCCGCAACGAGAGGCCGCGATAGTGAGAGGCCCGCGCACCGCAATGAAGAGTGGCCCCCACTTGCCACAACTAAAGAAAGCCCTCGCACAGAAACGAAGACCCAACACAGCCAAAAATAAATAAATAAAGATACCTCTGCATTTATTTAAAAAAAAAACAAAAAAAAAAAACAACACCTATTTATTTGAATGTTTACTATGTGACAAGCACTGTGTTAAGTATTTTATACACATTATTTTGTTTATCTAACATAACAACATCATTTTATCCTCCATGTGAGACAGAGACTATTATTCTCTTCATTTTACAACAGAAGACTTCAATGAGAAGTCACTCTAATTGTTATGCAGGGGACACGGGTTCGAGCCCTGGTCTGGGAAGATCCCACATGCCGCGGAGCAACTAGGCCCGTGAGCCACAACTACTGAGCCTGTGCGTCTGGAGCCTGTGCTCCGCAACAAGAGAGGCCGTGACAGTGAGAGGCCCGCGCACCGCGATGAAGAGTGGCCCCCGCTTGCCACAACTAGAGAAAGCCCTCACACAGAAACGAAGACCCAACACAATCAAAAATAAATAAATAAAGTTAAAAAAAAAAAGAATTTCCTTCCTTTGTAAGGCTGAATAATATTCCATTATGGTATATACCACATTTTGTTTATCTGTTCATCTGTCGATGGATGGATTGGTTTTGCCTTTTGGCTATTGTAAATAATGCTGCTATGAACTTGGGTGTACAAATATTTTTTCAAGACCCTGTTTTCAATTATTTTGGATATATACCTGGAAGTAGAATTGCTGGATCATATGGCAATTCTATATATTAAAAAAAAAAATTAAAGATATTTAAAGATATCAGTCTCTTGGGAATCCTCTTAGTAGTAGTAACAATGATCTATGTGTAGAGGACAAACTTAGGCAGAAATAGGCCTTCCCTTTAATCTGAAAATCTAAGTAGATTTGAGGGCTAATTAATTTTCGTGGTTTTGACAACTTGGAATGAAGATCTTCCTGCATTTAGGTAGGTTCCCTATATTCTGTGAACTTCTAAATTTGATGGTACTTTTTTCTTTATCACCTGTAGTCTGTTCTGTACTTTAAAAAATCTGTCCAAATCTATTAATTCTTGGAGGTGTCACTGAAGTGCCATGAAGTTTTTCCCTAAGTGCATCAACATTCATATAAATACCTCTCATGCTGTATTTGATTCTTTATTCTCTTTCTTATCTGACTAGTCATATAGCTTATTGTTTGTCCCTTTCTAGATGGTAAACTCCAGAAAATTTAAGCCAAATCTTATACTACTTTTCTGTTTGCATCCTCCCCCCAAATCTCTGCCACCAAAAAGAGAAAAACAAAGAAAAGCACCACCCCCCAAAGAAATTACCTGGATAAATAAATGATTCACTGGCCTTAGAAAGTACATTAGAAGTATCATTTAACTAACTGTTGTTGCTGTTGTTTTCACTGTGCCCTTATGATGTGCCAGGCCTTCTACGCACTGCAAGACAAAGATTAATACAACATAGAGCCTGGTCTCAAGATGCTTTATAGCCTAGCGAGGAGGTATTTATGTACAGAACTATGTGATGAGTGGTATACTGGTGTTCTGAATGTTGTTCTGAGGCAGTATAAAGAGGGATACCACAAATAGTTCCTAGAGAGAGTCAAGGAAGACTTCAGAGAGGAAGGGGATATTTGAGTGTGGCCTTCAAAGATAGGTAGAATTTGAGGGGCTAAGAAGAAAGGAGAAAAATATTTTATGCAAATGAAAGACAACTACAATGTTATGGACATGTTCATCACTTGTTTAAGGAAGTAAGGTTTTTTATGATTAGTTTGAAACAGATTTTTATCCCTAAATTTCACACATTATTTTAATATTAAACTTTCTTTTATTTGTATATTTATTTATTTATTTGGTTGCACCGGGTCTTAGTTGTGGCAAGCGGGCTTCTTAGTTGAGGCTCCAGGGCTCCTTAGTTGCAGCTCGCCGGCTCCTTAGTTGCAGCACATGGGATCCTTAGTTGTGGCAGGCGAACTCTTAGTTGCAGCATGCATTTGGGATCTAGTTCCCTGACCAGGGATCGAACCCAGGGCCCCTGCATTGGGAGCGTGGAGTCTTATCCACTGTGCCACCAGGGAAGTCCCAATATTAAACTTTCTTAAAAGCAGACTTTAAAAAAAAAAAAAACTCAGTGATAGTTTTCAGATGAAAAAAAAAAAGAGGAGTGAGTTTCAGAATGGAGAGCCCTTATTACAACACAGATGTTTTCTGTAAATAGAGTTGGAAAAATACTGTCAGTGTGTTCTTTGTATATAAATGTCTCTTTTAACTTATCCATGCAGGATCTGAAAAGGAAAACCACTTCTATTTCATCAATCACGAGGTACATGACAACAGAATCATTGATGCACTAGGAAGAGAGTTGGGTTCCAAATCTCACTGAGTGATCTAGAAGAGTGGAGAGACAGCCAGTGTTCTGCCTCAGTTCTTCTGATCAGGGTTCCTGTGGCTCTGAGTGTTTTGCTTCTTCCTTCCCCTTCTTGTGTCTGGCCACTCTGAAGCATTGTTTCTTTGAATTTTAAGATAAGCTGTGATGTCTGTTCTATATTAATACTAAACTTCTGGGGCTATTGTCATGTCAAAGAATTTCTGGAGATTGAAGAATTAAGTAGATTGTCATGATTTCTACTGGAATTTCCACTTGGTCAACTGGAAATAATATACTGAAACAATACTCTGAAAGTCCATAGGATGATGACATTTTTGCATAGCAAGTCCCTGTTGTGCATGATCTGAAGTGAATTTTTTTTTAATCATTCTTTTTTTTTTTAAATTTATTTTATTTTTGGCTGAGTTGGGTCTTTGTTGTTGTGCACAGGCTTTCTCTAGTTGCAGCAAGCGGGGGCTACTCTTTGTTGCCGTGCGCAGGCTTCTCATTGCGGTGGCTTCTCTTGTTGTGGAGCACGGGCTCTAGGCACATGGGCTTCAGTAGTTGTGGCACGCGGGCTCAGTAGTTGTGGCTTGCGGGCTCTAGAGCGCGGGCTCAGTAGTTGTGGCTTGCGGGCTCTAGAGCGCAGGCTCAGTAGTCGTGGCGCACGGGCTTAGCTGCTCTGCAGCATGTGGGATCTTCCCGGACCAGGGCTTGAACCCGTGTCCCCTGCATTGGCAGGTGGATTCTTAATCACTGCTCCACCAGGGAAACCCTGAAATGAATTTTTTTTAACCAGAAAGTAATGAGGTCCTTGGTACTTCGTAACTGTTCTACTGCCTCATTCATAATTTCTCAGTAGGAAACACATATCTAAGTGAATAATTGAGCTTTTTTTGGGTAAGGCAAAATATTTTCTCTGATAGTCTCATTTTGCTACTACTGACACCAGATTTAGAGGCTGAAAACATAGTTAATTTTCTTTCAAGTATTGTGTTTTTTTTTAAACCTGTTGAGTGTGCATTGAAATTATAAAATAATATTTTTACATGTAAAATAGATTGAATCTACAGAGAATGAATGTTTTAGAAGTAGACTTTGCTCTGTGCATATGGGTAATAGTGTGAGTGGTGTGGCTCATGTTTTTTATATCTGACTTGAGTGTGTATAAATAATTATAAGGTACTTTGTGTTGGGTTACTACAGTATTAGCTCCAAAGGATTCACTGCCTTCTTTCTATATTTAACATGCAATGCGTTTTTTTCTTATAGATAAACATTTTATGGTGCTTGGGGGAGATTTTGAGGATGTGGGTTTAGTGTCCTATAAAGACAGTTTTATCGTTCATTATGTGTTATATAAGGCTTATGCATGAATCTTTTCTGTGCACAATTAAAATTCCACAAAAGAGACTTTTTCCTTTCAGTTTGCTGAGACTCAGCAATGTTGGCCTTAAGACACCAACCTAATAAATTTTCCCCATTTTTTCCTAAGGTATTTTTTAAAAATTTTAAAGACATGATTTCTTGAGGTATTATTAACAATGTGTTTCTAGCCAGCTTAATGTGAAACAATTTTGGTCTTCGATGGAATAAATCTATCTTTGTTAATGGAAGTGAGACCCTAATGTAATCAGAGTTTATAGAAAAACATCCCTTACCATGTCTATTTTATCTAAATTGGCAGTAAAACATCTTGGCATGTTCTACACGTGGAGGCTTTGACCTCATATTTAGCTGCCGCCCTTGAGCCTCTTTTTTTGTCCCATTTTATTTTCTAGGTGCGCCACCGAGCTTCTGGCCAGGTGATGGCTCTTAAGATGAACACGTTGAGCAGTAACCGTGCAAACATGCTGAAAGAAGTGCAGCTCATGAATAGACTCTCCCATCCCAACATCCTTAGGTAATGGCTTTTCCTTCCTTCTGGGGATCAGTGAGAAAGCCGAAACATTATTGGAGACTTGTTAGAATAGTATTAAAAGCTGAAAAGAGGGATTCAAGATTTCATGCTAAATCTGTCTTGCTGGGATTTAGCTGTGCTCTAGGTCTTTTTCTACCTACTGAGACTTAATTTTCTGGTAATTAACTGCATTTAATAGGGCAACTTTCGACTTCCCTAGTGGTCCAGTGGCTAAGACTCCACACCCCTAATGCAGGGGACCCGGGTTTGATCCCTGGTCAGGGAACTAGATCCCACATGCCACAACTAAGAGTTCGCATGCCACAGCTAAAAGATCCCACATGCCACAACTAAAAGATCCCGCGTGCTGCAACTAAGACCCAGCGCAGCCAGATAAACAAACAAATAAATAAATAAAATATTTTTAAAAAATAAGGCAACTTCCTTATGTCTCTCAAATTGCTTTACTCTTAGTAGCAGCTCATTAGAACAGTTGTTACCTATTGCTGAATTAGTAATTTATCCAAGAGAGATGATTTTAGTGGTTATTTAATTTTCTTAAATTGGTTTAGGAGGAATCATAATTAAATCAGTGAAAATAAAAATAAAATTATGCCCCCAGGCTATCTACTTTTTTTTTTTTTAATTTATTTATTTATTTATATTTTATTTTGGCTACGTAGGGTCTTCATTGCTGCATGCGGGCTTTCTCTAGTTGTGAGCAGGGGCTACTCTTCGTTGTGGTGCATGGGCTTCTCATTGCGGTGGCTTCTCTTGTTGTGGAGCACGGGCTCTAGGCGCGTGGGCTCAGTAATTGTGGCTCACAGGCTCCAGAGCACAGGCTCAGCAGTTGTGGCACACAGGCTTAGTTGCTCCATGGCATGTGGGATCTTCCCAGACCAGGGCTCAAACCCGTGTCCCCTGCATTGGTAGGCGGATTCTTAACCACTGCGCCACCAGGGAAGTCCCAGGCTATCTACTCTTAACTGTTAGCACTCACTTGAGGAGACATAGTTTACCTTTTTAAAGGAGAATTATTCGTATGTATAATAAGGTTATATAATCATTACTTTCTAGTAATCAGTACAGTCAGCTCTCCATATCGACAGGTTCTGCATCCACAGATTCAACCAATCACAGCCTGAAAATATTTGGGAAAAAAATTCCAGAAAGTTCCAAAAAGCAATACTTGAATTTGCTGTGCCTAGCAACTGTTTACATAGCATTTACATTGTATTTACAACTATTTGTATAACATTTACATTGTATTAGGTATTGTAAGTAACCTAGAGATGATTTAAAGTATATGGGAGTATATGCATGTGTGTAGTTATATGTGAATACTATGCCTTTTTATATAAGGAACTTGGGCATCTGTGGATTTTGGTATCCTCACAGGGTAGGGGGTGGGGTGGTCCTAGAACCAATGCCCTGCAGATACCAAGGGGTTACTGTATATGAATCTTTCTCACTCTATCTTGACTTTTTAAAAAAAATAAATTTATTTATTTATTTTGGCTGCATTGGGTCCTCTTTGCCGTGCGCAGGCTTTCTCTGGTTGCGGTGAGTAGGGGCTACTCTTCGTTGCGGTGCGCGGGCTTCTCATTGCGGTGGCTTCTCTTGTTGCGGAGCACGGGCTCTAGGCATGCAGGCTCTAGAGTGCAGGCTCAGTAGTTGTGGCGCAAGGGCTTAGTTGCTCCGCGGCATGTGGGATCTTCCCAGACCCCGGCTCCAACCTGTGTCCCCTGCATTGGCAGGAGGATTCTTAACCATTGCGCCACCAGGGAAGTCCCTATCTTGACTTTTTAGTGAGGTGAGTGTATTTCTAAATGAAACCAAATAAGAAAATTTAAGTCAATATATATTAAAGTAGGGCATCTGTGTAAGAGAGTTGGAAAAGTTAAAAGTGCAATTTACTTAGGGTTGCTTAAGGCTAATATTTATATTGGACTAAAGAGAAATCATATAACTTAAGTATGACTTACATGTGTGGTCAGTGGTAGAAAATTATGGAATTAGATTATACTGCTTACTTGAAACTTTATACCTTTGTATAGAATTATTGGCTTCCTAGTCCACTACAAAAACGTTCAGCCAGTAATTTTATTTATTTATTTATTTTAAAAATAAATTTATTTATTTTATTAATTTTGGCTGTGTTGGGTCATCATTGCTGTGCACGGGCTTTCTATAGTTGTGGTGAGCTAGGGCTACTCTTTGTTGCGGTACGCAGGCTTCTCATTGCGGTGGCTTCTCTTGTTGCGGAGCATGGGCTCTAGGCACGTGGGCTTCAGTAGTTGTGGTGCACGGGCTCAGTAGTTGTGGTTCGTGGGCTCTAGAGCGCAGGCTCAGTAGTTGTGGTGCATGGGCTTAGTTGCTCCGTGGCATGTGGGATCTTCCCGGAGCAGGGATCGAACCCATGTCGCCTGCATTAGCAGGCAGATTCTTAACCACTGTGCCACTGGGGAAGTCCCAGTAATTTTATTATGACTTTTTTCCCTACCCACAAATCATATTAACAATTTTTTGAGCATCTAGTATATGCCTAGTGATGTCAGACATCAAAAAGGTATATGTAAAATGGAATGTCTGCTAGCAAGGAATTTGCACTCTAATTGGAGATCTAGGACTTACATACATGAAAAGAGAACTAATAAAATCAGCCAGGACGCTACCGCTTGGGTAAACTCTTAAGTGATATAGAAGTTCAAAGGAGTTGGAGATCATATTAGCTTGGCAGAGTCAGCAAAGCTTTCTTGGAGGAGGTTGACTCAACCTGGAACTTGAATTTTTTTTTGAAGATTTATTATTTTATTTTATTTTTGGCTGCATCGGATCTTAGTTGCAGCACGTGGGATCTTCCTTGCAGCTCATGGGCTTCTCTCTAGTTGTGGCGCACAGGCTCCAGGACGCATGGGCTCTGTAGCTGTGGTGCGCGGGTTCCAGAGCACATGGATTCTGTAGTTTGCGGCACGCAGGCTCTCTAGTTGAGGCACACGAGCACAGTAGTTGTGGTGCACGGGCTTAGTTGCCCCATGGCATGTGGTATCTTAGTTCCCTGACCAGGGATCGAACCCGCGTCCCCTGCATTGTAAGGCAGATTCTTTTTGGTTGTTTGTTTTAAAGACTAGGATTTAGTCTCAGTTTAAGGAGAACACTTATTTTATTTTTTTGGCTGCATTGGGTCTTCATTGCTGCGCGCGGGCTTTCTCTAGTTGTGGCGAGCAGGGGCTACTCTTTGTTGCGGTGTGCCGGCTTCTCATTGCAGTGGCTTATCTTGTTGCAGAGCACGGGTTCTAGGCGCACAGGCTTCAGTAGTTGTAGCACGTGGGCTCAGTAGTTGTGGCTCGCAGGCTCTAGAGCGCAGGCTCAGTAGTTGTGGTGCCTGGGCTTAGTTGCTCCGCGGCATGTGGTATCTTCCCAGACCAGGGCTCGAACCTGTGTCCCCTGCATTGGCAGGCAGATTCTTAAGCACTGCATGACCGGGGAAGTCCCAAGGAGGATTGTTTACCATTGGACCACCAGGGAAGTCCCTGGAACTTGAATTTTAATAGGATTTTAGAAGATAGGGAAGGAACTCAGGAGCAAAATAATAATAATAAAGCACAGAGGTAAAAGCGCAAAGCTTTTTGAGGAGTCAGTGGATTACAAACCCATTTGGCTATGGAGGGTGCGGAAGAGGAGAAAAATAATGTTCCTGCTGTGCCAGAAACCCTTAAGTAAAAGTAAAGGAATTTTGCAGAGCTGAAGACCAAGTGCCTGGGAAAGAAGTTTGCCCAAAAGATGCTTCAGAAGGCAAGGATGAAGCTTGTCTATGAAGAAGCTAAGCGCTATCACAAAGAGTATAGGCAGATGTACAGAACTGAGATTCTAATGGCTAGGATGGTAAGAAAAGCTGGCAACTTCTTTGCACCTGTGGAACCCAAATTGGCATCTGTCATCAGGATCAGAGGTATCAGTGGTGTGAGCCCAAAGGTCTGAAAGACGTTACAGCTCCTTACCTTTGCCAAGTCTTCAATGGCACCTTTGTTAAGATCAACAAGGCTCTATTTAACATGCTGAGGACTGTGGAACCATATATTTAGTGGGGGTAACCGAACCTGAACTCAATAAATGAATTCAGGTGTGGTTATGGCAAAATCAACAAGAAGCAAATTGCCCTGACAGATAATACGTTGATTGCCTGATCTCTTGGTAAATATGGCATTATCTACATGGAGGATCTGATTTATGAGACCTATACTGTTGGAAAATGCTTCAAAGAAGCAAACAACTTCCTGTGACCCTTCAAATTATCTTCTCCGTGAGGTGGAATGAAGAAAAAGACCATCCATTTTGTAGAAGGTGGAGTTGCTGGCAACAGGGAAGACCAGATCAACAGCTTGTTAGAAGGATGAACTAAGATACCTATTACGACTATTTTTGTGATCTGGTCAGTTAATTAACAGTGACTGCTTTCAGATTGAAAAAAAAATTTTTTTTTGACTAATAATAACAATGAGAAAACCACCATTTCTTGAAGTCTTTGTCGTATGCTGCATGCTTTACCTATTAAAGGATTTATCTTCACAAGTATTCTCCACTGAAGAAACTGAGGCCAAGAGATTATGTGTTGGCTGAGGTCTGTGACTCTGAGGTCTGGGCTCTTTCTACCATGCTTCTAGAAGAACTTTCTATCATGCCTCTCCTAGAGGATTTGATGGGATAGTACTGGTAGATAAACGTGGAAAGGTAGAATTGGGCCAGACTATTCAGAAATGTTTTGCATAAAGCCAAGAATATTTTATTTTATGCTTTGTGTATTGGATTCTGAGCAGGGACTAGATGACAGAGGGTAACTGGTGGCAAATGTGGAGTGGTTTAGTGTTGGGGAGACTGGTGGCCAAGAGATCAGTTAGGGGACATCTACAGTGTTTGAGAGTGAGATGGTTGAGTCCTGATTTGATGTTCTGCTTAGGAATTGTTTTAAAAAATAAATTTATTTATTTATTTTTTGCTGCGTTGGGTCTTCGTTTCTGCACACAGGCTTTCTCTAGTTGTGGCGAGCAGGGGCTACTCTTCGTTGTGGTGCGCAGGCTTCTCATTGTGGTGGCTTCTCTTGTTGTGGAGCACGGGCTCTAGGGATGTGGGCTTCAGTAGTTGTGGCACGTGGGCTCAGTAGTTGTGGCTCACGGGTTCTAGAGCGTAGGCTCAGTAGTTGTGGTGCATGGGCTTAGTTGCTCTGCGGCATGTGGGATCTTCCTGGACCAGGGTTCAAACCCGTGTCCCCTGCATTGGCAGGCGGATTCTTAACTACTGCGCCACCAGGGAAGTCCCTGCTTAGGAATTCTTAAGCTGATTATATTTTCATCTTGTTTAAAAAGTAGTATTTTTATTGTTTTATTATTATTGCAGAAGGGATACAGCATCACTGTGGAACATTTAGAAAATAGAATTAGCAAAAACCAGAAAATAAAAATTTTCCTTAATCTCAGCATCTAGGGATCAAACTAGTGTTAACATTTGGTGTATTTCCTGCCCATCCTTTTTTAATTAATTAATTTATTTTATTTCATTTTTGGCTGTGTTGGGTCTTTGTTTCTGTGCGAGGGCTTTCCCCAGTTGCGGCGAGCGGGGGCCACCCTTCACCGCGCTGCGCGGGCCTCTCACCATCGCGGCCTCTCTCGTTGCGGAGCACAGGCTCCAGACACGCAGGCTCAGCAATTGTGGCTCACGGGCCCAGTTGCTCCGCGGCATGTGGGTTCCTCCCAGCCCAGGGCTCGAACCCGTGTCCCCTGCACTGGCAGGCAGACTCTCAACCACTGCGCCACCAGGGAAGCCCCTGCCCATCTTTTTTATTCACCACTTCTTTTTTTTTTATTCTCTTCACTATGAACTTGACTGGTGATTGCATGGGAAGATTGACTTTAAACAAATTTTATTCCATGACAGCAAAATTTAAAAATATAGTTGTTATAGGGACTTCCCTTGTGATCCAGTGGTTAAGACTTCGCCTTCCAATGCAGGGGGTGCAGGTTCAATCCCTGGTCGTGGAGGTAAGATCCTACATGCCTCATGGCCAAAAAACCAAAATATCAAAGAGAAGCAATATTTAACAAATTCAATAAAGACTTTAAAAATGGTCCACGTCAAAAAAATCTAAAAAAAAATAAAAATTAAAATATAATTGTTATATAAGAAGTAGAATAGTATAGTATAATGATTAAAAACGGAGGCTTTAGATTCTAGATCAAGCTGCCTGGATTCAAATTGTGGATCTTGGGAAAGTTACTTAACCTCTGAGATCCTTAGTTTTCCCATCTATAATTATAATGAGGTAAATTACAGTAAATCCCTCATAGAGTTGTTATTGAGGATTAATTTAGTCCATATAAAGCACCTGGCTTGTGTTAAGTGCCCAGTAAATGTTAGCTATTATTTTTAGTTTCTTTTCCTCTGGCTAGTTGTTTAAATGTCTCATTGCATCCCGTCTGTCTTTTATCATTCATTCACTCACCAAGCATTTGTTGAGGGTCTGCTGCTGTTTTTTGTTGTTTTTTTTTAAATTTATTCATTTATTTATTTTGGCTGCCCTGGATCTTAGTTGCGGCACTCAGGATCTTCATTGCGGCATGCGGGGTCTGTTTTTAATTTTTTTTGCAGCATGCATGAGGGATCTAGTTCCCTGATCAGGGATCGAACCCGGGCCCCCTGCATTGGGAGCGCAGAGTCTTACCCGTGGACCACCAGGGAGGTCCTGCAGCTGTTTTTGATACATTCAAGGGTTTTCTGCTAGAGTAATGCTGTTGAATAGAATAGAACTTTCTGAAATGATGGAAGTGTTCTTTATCTGTGCTGTCCAATAGCCACATGTGGCTAATAAGCATTGAAATGTGGCTAGTACAAACACCGAACTAAATTTAAATTACCCCATGAAGCTTAGTGGCTACTATATTGGACATCCTGGCCTACAGTCCATGTACATCTTTGCTCTTGTTTCACTAAATATATATGTGTTTCAGCCTGGAAATGTGGTGGTGTGATGAATACCATTCCTATTCTGATGTCACCTTGATCTACTTTCTTAGCCTATCTCTTTTGCTCAGGAATGACACACCGTTCCCTTTTATACAAAAAATCACATTCTTTGCTGTCAGCTAAGTTTTCTAATATGTAAAAGGTAGTGTTAATTCTATCTTGATCTTCACAATAAACCAACAAATGAGATAATGTACGTAAAGCCTATGGATCTGTTATAATCCACAGTAAGCATGAAAATTATTATGATTATTGTTAACCATGGTGGGTTTGCACTCTGATGGTGACTTTTTTTGTTCTGCATAAGCCATCTGTCTCAAATATAGTTCAGTTAAAAGCATGGACATGGATTACCTTTTTAAAGAAGTTCTAGTTGTTTATATCTTTCATGTTTTTGTGTCTTTACTTTCATTGTATGTTTCGAATACAACAAAAGGAAATTATCCTACCAGGGGCCTAGAGCAAGCAGAGTCCTCTTGGCTTTTGTTACCCAGAGGAGTACTATAGCAGTAGAAGCATTTTTTATACTTCCCTAGGATGCCTTAAATATCAACTACGCATAACTATGTTCCAGTCTCAAAATTCTTAGAATTTTTATTCCCTAAATGCTTTTCAAGTTGTCTTAGAAATTTATTGTTAATACTTTATATTTTTTATAATTCAAATTTTTTGTTACTGTTTGTTAGTATGGCTCTTAGTCTGTTTTCAAGCTGTTAGCATAGGTTAGTTAGTTTTTATAGGTGCAAAAGCTGAGGCAGAAGTATGAACCAAAGTTTTCCCTCATACTGAGATTATAAGATTTAAATTGGGACGAATCCATCTCTTGGAACCCTAGGATTTTCACAGATATGCCTCCTCAGGGGCTTGACCCCAGGAGGGAGGTTGCTGAGCAGATGAGGCTTTCGGTTTCCATTTTTGCTTCATCCAGGGAGAGTAGCTTCACTTTGTATCTGTTTTATATTGAACTTCCATATAAGAATTTTGAAGAAAAGATCTCCACTTAAAAACAAAGAAAACGTTGAAAATTGCTGCATTAGTGATTTTGAAGGCCTACTTGGGAAAAAAGGGTATCTGCATGACCTGCCAGATGGTGGGCATCTAATCCTCTGGGCATGGCTTGGTCCTCTGCTGGCACAGCTATTTTGTGCCCAGCAGGAGTGAGTGAGCTGAATTTTTGCAGTTTTATTTCTCTCTTTTTCTTGACCCCAACCTCCCTACTTCCTCTTTTCCTTTTATCTTTCTCCCTCCTAAGATTTCTAGTTGGAAGGAAAGGAGTGGGCCTGATGAGTCATAGAGGCAAGTAGGTGTGTATATTTTGTTTGTGTGTATGTATTTTTTTTAATACATGGATACAGTTAAGATTGGTTGTTTTATCATCAGTTGCTCTAATTTATCAGTTAAAAAAAAAGAACAATGAAGTGCTTTGTTGAGTGCAGGGACTGATAGTTTGGGCCTCTTGTGAATAAGGTTGTTTATGCCAGGAAGTCTTATGCTCAAGATCTGTAACCCAATACCATGCCTTGCTCACTTCCACTCCCCAATGGCCTTTTTGAGGACCTGTACCAAGATTTGTTCTCATACCTCTTTGTTATTCTTCATGCCATGAGAAATTTAATATTTCTTTTAGACTCCTTGTTCACATTCTCATGCTTACTTTTCTTTAGGCCCCATTCTGAATTTATTTTCCTATCTACCAATTTTTTTCACAATTGTTTGAGCTTCCCTTCAGAATCCATTTGCAACAATATGATTGCCATTTTGTTAAAATGAAGAATATGCTTTCAAATAACCAAATATTTGTTTGGAACTACTCAGTCCAGCCCTGTGCTAGGTAATATCATGGTGAATAGAAGAGTAGAGGGCTGTCTTCCAAACAGTCTCCTGAGGAAGCAAACTGTACATCTAAGAAACAGATTAATATCCGCTAATGCTATGAGGATACGGCAGGGTATTTTCCCACTCTCAGCTATTAAGAGAGCACTCTTTCCAGTTACCCATTATGAAAATCCCAAAGTCATCTTTGGTTATTCCTTTTATTCCTTGCTTCTAATCAGAAGCTAAGCTCTTTGATTCTAAATCTTCAAAGACTTTTGCATCTGTTCCTTCCTTTATGCATCTGTAGTTCAGTCCTCTTCACTTTTGCCTGGAGTGAGTTATTTTTCCTATCTTTTTGCCCACCTTTTCACTCTTCCTGATACATAGCTCTAATTGTATAGCTTATTTCTTAAAAACCTTTTGTGGCTCCCATTTATTTCAGAATTGAGTCAAAAATTCTTTAGGCTGACAGCTAATGTCTGATCTGTTTTTTCAGCCTTATCTTCAAATATTCCTCTTATGCACTTAACACCACTCCATGATTTCCTAATTGTGTTCTCTTGGACAAGTTATTTGACCTCTGGGCTTTGGTTTCTCCTTTTGTTAAAAGAGGGGAATGGACCAGGTTAGAAATCACAATGAGTTAATGTTGAATAATTTTTATTTTTTATTTTATTTTATTTTTAAAATATTTATTTATTTATTTGGCTGCCCTGGGTCTTAGTTATGGCACATGGGATCTTTGTTGCTGCATGTGGACTCTTAGTTGCAGCATGCAGTCTCAGTTGCAGCATGCATGTGGGATCTAGTTCTCTGACCAGGGATTGAACCCCCCAGACCCCCTGCATTGGAAGCACAGAGTCTTAACCACTGGACCACCAGAGAAGTCCTTGAATAATTTTTAAATGATCAGGCTTGAAAAATATATTATCTCAGAGTATGTGTGTGTGTGTGTCTGTGTCTGTGTGTGTGCTGTTCAGAATAAATGGGAAGCATTTAAAAATGATGGATTGGGGGCTTCCCTGGTGGCGCAGTGGTTGAGAATCTGCCTGCTAATGCAGGGGACATGGGTTCGAGCCCTGGTCTGGGAAGATCCCACATGCCGCGGAGCAACTGGGCCCGTGAGCCACAACTACTGAGCCTGCGCGTCTGGAGCCTGTGCTCCACAACAAGAGAGGCCGCGATAGTGAGAGGCCCGCGCACCGCGATGAAGAGTGGCCCCCGCTCGCCGCAACTAGAGAAAGCCCTCACACAGAAACGAAGACCCAACACAGCCAAAACTAAATTAAAAAAAAAAAAAAAATGATGGATTGGGACTTCCCTGGTGGTCCAGTGGTTAAGACTCTGTGCTTCCAATGCAGGGGGCCCAGGTTCAATCCCTGGTCAGAGAACTAGATCCCACATGCCGCAACTAAAGATTCCACGTGTTGCAACTAAAAGACCCTGTGTGTTGCAATGAAGATCCCATATGCCTTAACTAAGACCCGGCTCAGCCAAATAAATAAATTTTAAAAAAGTATTTTAAATAAATAAAAACGATGGATTAAAGTGCATCTTTTTGATTTTATCATTGTAATCCTAGTGAGTAACCAGGTGAAAGAGTGTCGATATAGCCCTCAAAGCAAATTTTATAATACTAGCATATTGGTAAGGGGGGGTCTTAATGTTGTTTTCTCTTCTCTGTACTAAGGTAGAAAGTCTAATGACTTAGGAATTGAGTCTAAGTTCTAATTTCATATAACCAGAAAGTTTCTGTAAAATAAAATGTGGAATAAGCTTCAGTACTGTTTATGTCATCGTCTGTGGAGAGTGAAGTAGTACAACCCCAGAAAGAAGGTGATTTTTAAAAAATTTATTGAGATATAATTGACATATAATGGAAGATGATTTTTAATATGAACAGTGGCTACCATTTACTGAGTACATATTATGGACCCCTGTTGATCGTTTTCCTACCCCGCCCCCATTTTTTACTTTCTAGACCTCTCCCATCTCAGCAAATGGAATTGCCATTCACCTGTTACTTAGGCCAAAAACCTAGGTGTCATCCTTAATATCTTTCCTTTACACCCTACTTCAAACCTTCAAGTAGTTTAGCATTATCTTTAAAATATGCCCTGTCTGCCTACTACTTACTACCTCCACAAGCCAGCATCCTAGTTCAGTTCCCCTCTTGCCCCATGGTAGCCAGATTGAACTTTAAAAAGGTAAATCAGATCATACCATCCCCCACTGCTGAATTTCCTTCTGTGACTTTTTGTCACCCTTGAAATGAAATCTAAACTCTGGGCTTTGATGTACAAGGTCTTAATTTGTCCTGCCTGCCTCTCTGACCTTATTTCTGATCACTCTTCCTGTAGCTTACACCATCCTAACCACCACCCTTACTGACCTTTTTGTTTCTCAAATACACCAACCTCTTTCCTACTTCAGAGTCTTTGTACTTTCTTTTCCCATTTCCTATAGTAACGTCTTTATCCCAGAATCATTTGGCATGCTTCTTCTGAGATATCCCCTCCTCATAGAGACTTCTGTTGACTAGCCTGTCTAAAATAGCCATCCAATATCACTATTTATCCCCTCATTCTGCTTTGTCTTTATAGTTCTTATCATCTTTGAAAATATCTTATTTATTCATTTGTTTACTTATTGTTTATAGCCTCCAGGGTAGGGTGAGCTCCCTGAGGGTAGAACTTTATAATGTTCACCACTGTATTGGGTTAGCTAAAAAGTTCGTTCGGGTTTTTCCGTAACATCTTATGGAAAACCGGAATGAACTTTTTAGCCAACCCAATATTTCCAGTGCCTATAAAATAGTATCTATAGAAGCAGGTACTACATAGAAGCAAGCCAGTTTGCATCACAGAAACCTACAAAACTTACAGTTCACCTCTGGATCTGAAGGTGGATGTCAGGCTTGGGCTGAAAATAGGAGGACTATTGAAAGTCTTTTCAGGGATAACTGGGCCTAAAAGTCACCATCTCCATTCTTTGCAACTAATCAGTTAAGTCTCACCCACCCCGACAAGAAATGAATTTTTATTTTGGGGAAAAAATTGAACCAGAATGTTAGAATGCTTACCTACCTTCATACTAGGTAAGCATCTAAAATGACAGCAGATGGGGAAGGAATGTTATACTGAGAAGAGGGAGATGAAGGGATTGTCTGCATACTGAATGGTGAGGCTCTTGAGACTTCTAGTCCTCTTCTATCACATGGCTCTTAAGCAGGTAGGAATCATCTGCCTCCCACCCACACCCCCACCACCTGCCAGGAAATCGGTGGATTTGGAGAAATTGAAGAGCCCCAAGTAAAAGAAGAAAACTTTAAAATGTAACTACCAAAAAACCTTCTAATTACTATCTTCTAAATATATATCCTTCCAGGAGAGGTTAGAGAAGGAGCTGCATCTATGAAACAAGAATGGTATACTATAAAATAGTAATAATTAGAGAACCACAAAGATTCTCAAAAATTCTTGGAAATTTTAAAATATAATTATTTATTTATATATGGTTCTATATGATTATTTACTTATGGTTTTATTTAAACCATTTGACTAGAAGGCCAAGGAGATAAAGGTGAGGAGATCATCCATTAATGGAGAAAAGCCAAAGATGGAAAATAAGAGAGAAAAGATAAGAAAATTAAAGGATCAATCTAGGAAGTCTGTTTTTGACTAATACAAGAACATTTTCTACAACTGAAGAGCATGAACTTCCAAAGTGAAAGGTCCTACCAAGTGCCCAGCACAATGAATGAAAAAAAAGACCCACCCCAGAGCATATGATTATGAAATTTTATAATATGGGCAATAAAAATAAGATTCTAAGCACTTCCATGGGTGGGGGTGGGGGGGAACGAGATGCCATATAAAAGACTGAAAATTAAAATGGTATCAGACTTCTCAACACCAGCTCTGGAAGCTCTACCGACGGAACAATGCTTTCTGAGAGAAAATTATTTCCTACTTAGAATTCTATATCCAGTCAAACTACCAGTCAGGCATGAGAGTAAAGACATTTTCAGACATGCAACATTTTGAAAACTTTGCCTCTCATGAGCCTTTTCTTTTGAAGCTTCTGGAGGATGTGTCCCATCAAAAACAAGGGGGTAAACAAAACAACTAAGTAAAAATAAAAAAGAATGTGTAAGATCTGGAAAGAAGGGTGATAGCAAGACCCAGGGTGACTGCTGGACAACAGTCTAGAGAATAAGCAGTCCAAACTGGAGCGGGGGGATCAAGAACTCCAGGAGAAATATTGAGGAGTGGGGTTTAAGGAAAGAATTCATGGATTTCCAGATGTGTTTGACATGGTGGACATTCATATTCAGAAGAATTTTACAGTTCTCTTGGAGGCTTTGGGAAGAATTAATGGTAGGCATATAGTAACTGAGCACATGAAAAATTAGGCAAAACATTAAAAATTGTGCAAGAAATAAAATGTAATCATAATATATTACTTGGCTTAGTAGTGATTATAATCAGTCATAATGATGTAAATGCTGAGTTTTTGTTTCTCCTAAATATTGATTTTACCCAAAATTGTCTTTTACCCAATATTGGAAAGGAAGTAATTTAAGAGGGTGGAACCCTCAGCTTCCACACTGGAAAGTCAGTAGAAGGTCAGAAATAGCAGTATAAGTATGTTAGTTAGCTAGAGCTGTGTTGGTAAATAGAAGAAACAGTAAAAGAATTGTTACTTATCAGGGGAGTAGGATTCAGTGGTGATATGGGCAGCCATGGGTTCTATTTTCATTATATACCTATTTGAAGCTTTGTAAATTATAACTGAGGAAAATTAAGTTTGGAGGCAATTGCAGTCATCTAGAGAGAGCTTGGACTATGGGTAGCAGTGTAGGTGGAAAGAAGTAATTGGATTCTGGATATTTTTGAAAGTAGAGGCAATAGAATTTCCTAATGGATTGGGTGTGGGATATTAGCACAAGGAAGCAGGAATCTAGAATGACTCTTATTTAGGTTTTTGACTTGAATGACTGGGAGAATTGAATTGCCAGTAACTACATTGGGGAAGACTGAATAGGGGACAGGTTTGGGGACGGGAGATCAGGAGATATCAAGTTGACAGTTGGGTAAACAAGTCTGGAATTCAGAGGAGAGGTTCATGATGGTTGTGTCTCTTAGTAGTTAGGGGACCTTAGGTAAGTTATGTAACCTCTGTAATCTCAGTTTTCTCATCTGTGAAGTAGAGAATAATAATAGTACTACTGTACCAGGTTGATGGTGATGCCGAAAACTTGGCCTCCCTGCACTGGTGCCAAATCGAATCTCAGAGACAGAGTTTTGGGTGAAGTGAAAAGGAATAGCTTTATTGCTTTGCCAGGCAAAGGGGGACACAGCGGGCTTGTGCCCTGAAAAACTGTGTGTTCCAGCCTGGGGAGATTTGGTGAGGAGTTTTATAGCAGTGGTTCAAGGGCGGGGTTGCTGATAAGAATCAGGGTGTGTGCAGGGCCTGCATGCCTTTAATCTGGCCTAGGTGGTCTCCTGATGAGCTTCTTGAGGTTAATCGAACTGTGATCTTCTCTGGAATGAAGAATGCTAAGGTTTTCCATTTGTTGGGGGTTTTAGTTCTGTAGAAGAGCTCAAAGATATTGTTATGTGTATCCCTTGAGGTGGAACCAGGGCCCTGCCCCAAGGCTGCACTTTGTTTTTCTCTCTCTTTTTTTTTTTTGGTTTAAAATAATTTTTTATTGCCCAGGGTATTTTTTTCTAGTGTCTTATTTTGTTTGTTTGTTTTTGTTTTCTTTTTTAATAACTGTAAATTCAAGCTTAGAGAAGCTTGCCTTTGTCTTGAAAAACAAAACAATAAAGCTTTTATATCATTTGCTAACCTGGTTTCATTTTAAGAGAAAGATGGGCGTTATCTTGCAAGAGTAAAATTTATACCATGAATGATGCAGGTCTAAGTCTGATGGTACTAAAAGGAGACAACAGCATTGTTGACAAAATTAAAAATAATCTGCTGGTGGCATTTGCAGAAAAGAAGCCCTTGCAAATTTCTAAACAACAGTAAACTCTGTTAGGAAATTCTAAAGTGTTTTACTGGCCAAAAAGGGAATGAGGTTAGTAAAATGCCTCAACAGAGTTTGAATAAAATACTGGATTTGAGAGTTACTGGAACTTGGATATGTAAAAGCATGACTTGGGTCATGCTTACAATGGTCTCAAGTTCAAATAAACTACTGTGACAGTACACCACTTGACAAGTCACACTCTTTCCCAGGGGCTCTTCTTTTCCCTCAGTAGGTACTGGCAGAAGGTGTGCTTAGTTGTTTTCCAGTGTAGATGCCTAGCCCCAAAGCCAAAACATGGGAGAGGAAGAAAGATGGAATGAACACCTTAAGAAATTCTGCAGAGAAAATCCCCCCTTTTTTCATGGCTCCACTTTTCCTCATGCTTAAGGAAATGGAATGTTTAGGGTGCCTGAAGTGGAACTCCTTAGGTGGAACGTTTTCAGGTCTACTGAACCAATCGGATACCCAGTCTACGATTTTCTTCAAAGAATCCACTTCTTTCTCTCCTTCTGCAATTTCTTTTTCTGTCTGAGAGCTATGGTCCCTGCTGGTGTGCATTTCCACATCAAACATGATCTGCCCAACTTCTTGTGGGGAAGGACTATCTCAGTGAGAACTGCCTCTTGAACTACTCTGTCCAGATTCATGTTGTGCATCCAAAAGAATCTTCCATATCTCCATTGTGGATAGAGGATGAGGAGGGTACATGTTCTAGCCCCCCATTTTTCCCATTGCCGTTGTCATTGGCGTTGCTGCTGTTCATGGGGAGCTCCACCCAGGAACTGCTGAGGCCGGCTGGTTGGGGCAGAGACTGTTCACCTTCCTCACAGTTGTTGTTGTCTGGGGCCAGTGGCTGCTGTACTGAGACGACATTGTCGCAGCAGGACCGTCTTGTTCTCGGGTAGCAACACTGCACTTTGTTTCTTTTCTTTTAACGAATATCTTGTTTTTTTAATTTTTATTTTTATTTATTTTTTATTTTTGGCTGCATTGGGTCTTAGTTGTGGTACAGGGGCTCTCTAGTTGAGGCGTGCAGGCTTAGTTGCTCCGCGGTATGTGGGAATTTAGTTTCCCAACCAGAGATCGAACCTGCGTCCCCTGCATGATTCTTTACCACTGGACCACCGGGGAAGTCCCCTGCACTTTGTTTCTTGACTACTCCTCCCTTGTCTCTGCATCCTCTCCCTTCCCAGATCAGCAAATGTTTGAAAGGCTTCTGTGCCAAGGAGCCCCACAGGATCCTGCTCGGTTTCACTGGGAGGATTAAATGAAATAACGTACATAAAGAACTTATCACGGGGCTTCCCTGGTGGCGCAGTGGTTAAGAATCCGCCTGCCATTGCAGAGAACACAGGTTCAAGCCCTGGTCGGGGAAGATCCCACATGCTGCTAGAGCAACTAAGCCCATGCGCCACAACTACTGAGCTTGCCCTCTAGAGCCCGCGCACCACAACTACTGAAGCACGTGCACCTACAGCCCGTGCTCCACAAGAGAAGCCACCTCACCACAAGGAAGAGTAGCCCCCGCTCACCACCACTAGAGAAAGCCTGCGCGCAGCAACGAAGACCCGACGCAGTCAAAAATAAAGTAAATAAATTTATTTTTTAAAAAAAGAACTTATCACAATGCAAGACACTAAATCTTAGCTATTATTTTTATTATTGATGCTGCTATTATTATAATCATCTGAAGCATCATATAATAAGGCTGTATAGCATAAAGCTTAAGAGTTAAGGATCCAAACAACAATAAACAGATAACGTGTTAAGCAAAAAAAAAGAGTTAAGGATCCAGTCCTGACTACCGTTTGCTAGTTGTGTGACCTGGGGGAAGCCACTTAATCTGTCTTCAGTTTTATTATCTGTAAAACGGAGAGAGTAATAGTACCTATTACATAATGTCTTCATAAGGATTAAATGAGGTAATTCCTATAAAGTATTTAGAACAGTGTCTGACACATTATAAGTGCTCAGTAAATGTTATCTACTATTATCATTATTTGTGAACTCCTTAAAGAAGGAACCATCATGTTTATTTCTATGGCCCCCACTTGATCCTCATTGCCAGGCACTGTGCTTAGTACATATATGACAGGCCGTAAAAAAAAAATTTAAGTGTTTTGTTAATCTATGGAGAGTACAAACCTTGCACTTAGTATTTACTTGATACATGCTTGCTGGATTGAATTGGGGAAGAAATAAATCATTGGGAGAGTGTTTCAGAAGTATGCTCACAGAATTTGAAGTTTGTGTTTATATTTTGCTATTTTGGTGTGAGTTTATGAGTAATTGTAGACTAAAGGATAAATTTGGGAAGGGGGAAGAAGCTTTTTCAGTGCTTGGGGAGACAATCTATATACTTGGGTTTGTGGATTTTAGTTCTCTTCTGAACTTCCTGGATTTAAAAAAAAAAAGCATTTTGGGAACATTTAAAGTCACTGCACATATATGTATTAATAGTTCTGCCTTTGTCAGGAGACTTGGTATTTTGCTGCTTGCACGGCAGTTTTGAGCAATGTGGTTTAAAATTTTCTATGAAATAAAGAAAATACAGAATGAATTCATTCTTAGTCTCATTTTACTTTCAGTTGTTATTCAAGATAGAGGATATTTTTCTCTCAGAAATCTAGGATATTTTTATATTTATTAAACTGGTTTAATATTTATAAGCAAGCAGATCTAATTTAAACTTTTTAGATATTTGTATTGTTTCACTAAGAAAAAGTAAAATTTGACCATGAACTTGATTTGTCCTTTTGTTATTATATATAGTGCTATTGACATGATCTAGTGATGGCTATGGAATGTTTATTCTGCCTTTAGCTATCTTAAAATTGGACTATAAAAACCATGGAGAGAAAAGAGAAAGCCAGACTGAACCAGCTCTGCTTAGTGTCACCTGATGTGAGGCTCTGGTGGTTAATGTCTGTTCAGCTGAGTTTTCCTTATGAGTTTTCGTATCTATGACCTCGCACAACCAGTTTTCCATGATGTAATACCTCTAAAACACGTTTGAACTGCAGCAAGCCTTACCCAAGGATAGTACTCCTTTTTTTATGGATCTAAATTCATAGCTCTTTTGGGACTTGAGTTCTGAGCAATTTCCCTCTCTTCTCCTTTTTGGTTATTGGTAATTTTTTCTAGTCTAAGAGAGCGTTGGTATCTTTGCTTTATTTGGGAGTAAAATACAAAGCAGTTCATTTTATTTTTTTATTATTATCTTTTAATTAATTAATTAATTAATTAATTTATGGCTGCGTTGGGTCTTCGTTGCTGCGCACAGGCTTTCTCTAGTTATGGCGAGCAGGGGCTACTCTTTGTTGTGGTGCGCAGGCTTCTCATTGCGGTGGCTTCTCTTGTTGCAGAGCACGGGTTCTAGGTGCGCGGGCTTCATTAGTTGTAGCACACGGGCTCAGTAGTTGTGGCTCGCGGGCTCTAGAGCGCAGGCTCAGTAGTTGTGGCGCACGGGTTTAGTTGCACCGTGACACGTGGGATCTTCCCGGACCAGGGCTCGAACCTGTGTCCCCTGCATTGGCAGGCGGATTCTCAACCACTGCGCCCCCAGGGAAGCCCCACATTTTAATATTTTACTATAGGTTTATTTCAGGCCTCTTAATTGTTTTTTTACCAAACTTTGGAGTCAGACATTTTTCTGGAAAGACCAGTACAGGTCAGAAGAACTCTTACAATATGGATGGTGCTTTTATTGCTCAAAGTTGGCAGTAGAAAGGCTTATAAAACTAACCAGTAAGATTTTCATTAGTTTACAGATAGTTTTTTATGAATCAAAAATGAAATTATTATTGAACCACTGGCCTTTTTCTTCCATACTGATTGTCACAGAACAAAGCATAGGCTTTGGAGCCTAATAGATCCAGATTCCAGTACCTCCTCTAATCTTTGTCAAGTCACTTAAATACTCTGAACCTCATTTTCCTAGATGTTAAAATGGGGGTAATTTCATCTCAGGTAGTACCTATAAAGCACCTAGCACAGTTTCCAGGTATACTGTAGGTGAGCAATAAGTAGTAATTTTCTTGACAGCTTTGATACAATGGCCACAGACCTCTTACTAGGTCCTATTATGCAGAATTGAAGAGGTCCAAGTCTGATAGTAGTGTCAGTGTTTTGTTTTTCAGAATGAGGATAGATAGATGTGTTTTAGACTGTAATCACACCTCTCCCTCATTCTTCTGTTTAGGTAATAAACTTTTGAGAAGGGATAACATTTAAACTTTAATGTTTAACTCTGAGCTTTATACATAACTGAGAGTTCAATAAATATTTGACCCACTGGATGTAAATGCCACGAAGGAACATAATAACATTATTATTTTCCTTATGCTTGTTTAGAAAGAGTCAAATCCCAAAGTCTATCATAGATCTGTGAGCATTATAACATAGAATAGTGACCCATAAATTTTTTTGATTATGTATCTATTATTAGTTTTCTATGGCTGCTGTAGCAAATTGCCACAAACCTAATGGCTTAAAACAACACAAAAGTATTATCTTATAGTTCTGTAGGTCAGAAGTCTGATGGGTCTTACTGGGCTAAATTCAAGGAGGGCTATGTTCCTTTCTGGAGGCTCTAGGGGAGAATCTATTTTCTTACTTTTTTCAGCTTCTAGAGTCTGTTTTGCATTCCTTGGCTTGTAGTTCCCTTCCATCTTCAAAGCCAGCCAAGACCAGTTGAGTCTTTTTCACATTGTATCCCTCTGATACTGACTCTTCTGCCTCCCTCTTCCACCTTTGAATACCTCTTGTGATTACATTGCACCCACTTTGCTAATCCAGGATGATCACCCTAATTTAAAGTGAGCTGATTAGCAGTCTTAATTCCATCTGCAGTTTAATTTATTCTACTTGCCTACTAACAACATATTCACAGGTTCTAGGGATTAGGACATGGACATCTTTGGATATCTTCTGTCTACCATAGTATCCCATTAGGAAAACATTTTTGAGCACATCCCCAGGTGCTACGATCAACCCTTATTAAATATTAGTAAAACTTAATTTCTCTTTTTCATATTAAAAAAAAGTAAAAATTCTAATTTTCTTTCCATACTTCAGTCTTGCTCATTCCCCAGTTTTGGAGACTGCTGGCTAATAGTAGGGCCTTGAAAGGTCCTGCCTTGGAATAAGAATTTTAACTTTTAATTGAATTCAGTAAATATTTACTGAGCAGTAACTATGAACAAGGCAGTGTTTAAAGTATATATAGAGACACAAAAGCTTGTTTCTTACTCATGTTCCAGTCCAGTGCATGTTGCGTGGAGGTTGAAGGGGAGCTCTTTTTAACCTAGGACAGGGCCTCAGTTTCCACTACTGGGTCTTCTGCATCTGCTGGCAGATGAAGGAAGAAAGTATGGAGGACAGTGTTGAGGTTTTTAATGGGACAGGCCTGGAAATCATCCCTTCTGCCCCTATACCGCTGGCCAGAACTCAGTGTTATGGTCTTAACCAACTAGGAAATGTAGTCTACTTCAGGAGGAAAAAGGAAGTGAACAAGTAGCTATTCCCTTCCATACATAACATCCCTGCCTTCAAGAATCCTCTGATTGAGTGGAAGAGGTGGACATAGCTAAAACATGTAGAAGGCAGGCCTGATAAGTGTTACAATAGAAGTTTAAATGGAGTGATATGAGTGTATAGGGAAGAGAGAGATTAATTTTGATTAGAAAAGTGGACTCATTCTAGCAACAAAATGAAAGTGGAAGTGGGAGAATTCAGGACATATTTAGGAGAGGCAGGTTATATAACTAAAATGTAGAGAATGCAGGTCGATGTAATAGATAAGGTAAGAGAGGTTGGGGTCAGATCATTCAGACTCTTGAATAACACGCTAAAGAATTTGGACTTTGATCAGGGGCTGTGAGCTGCCACAACAATTTTTTGAGTAGCCAATAGCTTCTTAAGTGGAGGGGTTGTGTCTTAATCATTTTTATATCCTTTTTTAAAATTTATTTATTTATTTATTTATTTATTTATTTATTTATTTATGGCTGTGTTGGGTCTTCGTTTCTGTGTGAGGGCTTTCTCTAGTTGCGGCAAGTGGGGGCCACTCTTCATCGCGGTGCGCGGGTCTCTCACTATCGCGGCCTCTCTTGTTGCGGAGCACAGGCTCCAGACGCGCAGGCTCAGCAATTGTGGCTCACGGGCCTAGTCACTCCGCAGCATGTGGGATCTTCCCAGACCAGGGCTCGAACCCGTGTCCCCTGCATTGGCAGGCAGATTCTCAACCACTGTGCCACCAGGGAAGCCCCTATATCCTTTTTATAACTATATGGAGAGGTAATATAACATTGTGGTTAAGAGCACAGACTTTGGGAAAAAAAAAAAGAGCACAGACTTTGGGAATTCCCTAGTGGTCCAGTGGTTAAAACTCCGCGCTTCCATTGCAGGATGCGGGTTTGCCCCATTTGGGGAACTAAGATCCCACATGACACGTGGTGCGGCCAAAAAAAAAAAGAGAGAGAGCACAGACTTTGGAACCCACCGTTTAGGTTTGACTCCTGGCTCTGCCACTTATTAGCTGTTATGACTTTGGGCAAGTTACTTAATTTCTCTGAGCCTGTTTCTTCATCTATATGATTAGGTTAATAAAAATGTTACTTCATTGGGTTATCGTGAGAATTAAATGAATACAACGTAGGACTTAACTGGTGGCACAGTGGTTAAGAATACGCCTGCCAATGCAGGGGACACGGGTTCGAACCCTGGTCAGGGAAGATCCCACGTGCCACAGAGCAACTAAGCCCGTGTGCCACAACTACTGAAGTCCGCGCACCTAGAGCCCGTGCTTCACAGCAAGAGAAGCCACCGCAATGAGAAGACAGCGCACCGAGGCAAAGAGTAGCCACCGCTCGCCGCAGCTAGAGAAAGCCCATGTGCAGCAACAAAGACCCAACACAGCCAAAAATAAATAAATAAATAAATAAATTTATTACAATGATGAATATAACATAAAGTGCTTAGAACAATGGTAAACGCGCTTTGAGTTAGTTGTTATCATAATTATTATGATCATTACCAGTGCCTGGCACACAGTGGCACTCAGTAATTTTTGAGTGGTCAGAGTTGTGTTTTAAATTATCCAGCGAGTGTTTATATACTGTCATATGCCAGGCAAGAGAATGCTATTAAGAAGCTTATAGTCGGGCTTCCCTGGTGGCGCAGTGGTTGAGAGTCTGCCTGCCAATGCAGGGGACACGGGTTCGAGCCCTGGTCTGGGAAGATCCCACATGCCGCGGAGCAACTGGGCCCGTGAGCCACAACTACTGAGCCTGCGCGTCTGGAGCCTGTGCTCCACAACAAGAGAGGCCACGATAGTGAGAGGCCCGCGCACCGCAATAAGAGTGGCCCCCGCTCGCCGCAACTAGAGAAAGCCCTCGCGCAGAAACGAAGACCCAACACAGCTAAAAATAATAAATAAATAAATAAATTTATTAAAAAAAAAAAAAGCTTATAGTCTAGTAGGGGAGATATAAGGCATATTATAAAACAGTTAAAGGTAGAAAATGATGATGCTGTAGCAGTGTGGTGTTGATGGAGTGCCTTGGTAATTCAGAAGCATGCTCGGTCAAAAATACTTCTAATTAGAGGGAGCCAAAGTCTCTGGTCAAAGTCTAGTTTACCAGTAGTATCAGAGTTGGGAGTTTCCTGTTGTAGTCTTACTAACTTTAGAGTAGTGATCAGCTAGCTATCCTTGGTCTACACTGAGCCTTGCCACTCAACATATAAGTCCATAGACCAAGCAGCATTAGCATCACCTGGGAGCTTTTAGAAATTCAGAATTTCAAGTCCCCCCTGACCTATAGAATCTAAGTCTGCAGTTTACATGATTTCTAGGTGATCTGTTTCCACACTAAAATTTAGGAAGCACTGGTCTAAAAAATCAAAAGCAACGTGAATGTGTGTGTAATATGAAATTAAGAATAACAAAGTTGAGTAATCAATCACTCACTCTCAAGCATATCCATTAAGAAAGTGCTCCCTTCCCCAGCTAAGTAATTTTATCTTGCATGATTTTGGGTGGTGGTAGTGGAGAATAAGAATCAATCAGAATGTAACTTTTTTTAGATCCTGTCTCTTACCAAAAGTGATTTTAAGCTTCAGCCACAGTTTAGATTTTGATTAAAGAAGCAATAAAAATTTCAGTAAAAACTTATTGTTGATATTAAATGCTTTTCTAGGCATAAATCACTTCCCTGTTAAGGATGAGTAATATTTCCCTTTTAAAGTATATTCTGTTTATAGCAACTGGAATGATTAACTCTGCTCAAGCTCTTCTTCCAATATAAAGCTAATGCCTGTCTCAGCTTGCCAGCTCTGTAACACCATTTTCGACATGGTGGTGGTGGAGAGGAAGTGAGGGTGAGGAGGCCTGGCAGAAAAGTTTCACATAGAGGTAGAATTGTGCGACACCACTGTGATGTGGTGATGAGAGTAGGAAGTGTGAGTAGGAAGTGTGGTGCTGGAAAAGAAGTGAGGTTGAGGAGGTCTGGCAGAAAAGTTTCACATAACGGTAGAATTGTGCGACACCACTGTGATGTGGCGATGTGAGTAGGAAGTGGGGAAGACTGTCACATGAAGCCAGTGCCTGCCTGAATGTGTCGTCTGTGACATCTCTGTGGATGATGTGGTCATAGTGACGGTGGATCTGGGGGGAAGGGAAGCAAGGGTGTATCACACCCAAACCAAATACTTTCAGCTTCTAGGAGATCCATAACTTTAGAATGTAGCCATTGTTTTGCTAGTAGAATCCTATTGCCTAGCTTCTATATAAATATTTGATTAAATAAAGTAAACACCTCTTGGCTTTCCAGCCTTGTACCTGCCTCTGAATGTTCTTTCTTATAAAACGAGTTTACATTGTGAAGCTAATTTGGTGATTACTGCTTTTTCATTCAAGAAATGCTTGTTTAGCATCTTAACATGCAAAGCATTGTATGTCAGGCACTGTATATAGAAATAAGTTAGATGAGATCTGTACTCTTAAAAACCTTTCTTATATTCCAGTCTGGAGAAAAAGTCAGAAAGGTTAAGAGAAGAATAGCTAACATTCTCTAGTGCTTACTATGTTCCAGGAGCTCAAGTTGTCTCATTTTATCTTCACAATAACCATATAGGTTAGGTAATATTAACATTCCCATTTTGCATGTGGAAAACCCTGAAATACAGAGAGGTCATCAGTAAGTGGCAGAGCCAGGATTCAAATCCAAGTAGTCTGACTCCACACCCTGGACTACTTCACTTATGCTAATGAGCAATCTTTCAAAGAAGGATGTTAGCAGTACTGGGGGGCAGGAAGAGAGAGAAAGAGTACTAATGTTTACTGAGGGCATCCTGGAGATCGTTGTAGAGAAGATGAAATTTTAGCTGATCCTAGAAGGATAATTTTCAGTAAGTAAATGAAGTCTTCCAGCTCAGGGAGGAGCTTTAACTTAAGTTTCCAGGTCATAAAAATCATTCATGCCTTTCAACAAATCTTTACTGAGAGCTTCCTTACTGTGTGCAAGGTACTATACTAGGTGCTAGAAATACAGAGATAAATAAAACTCTGAATCTTCCACAGTAAGGAAAGTTACAAAAGAGTAATGTGGGCAGAAGACAGGTTATAATGAATTTAGAAACGAAGGAAGGTTAAAGATACGTAGATTGTGTATGTAACCTTAAAGTTTGGTCACAAGTGCAAAGAGTGTATTAGGATCATATTTTAGGGAGAGGGACAAGGGAAGCATTTTTTAAGATGGGTAAATTTAAATATATTTGTAGGATAGAACCAGAGGAAAGGGAGAGATGGGTGAAGAATAAGGCTCATGGGAAAGTGTGAGCTTCCAAAGATAAGTTGGAGCAAATCATGGAAAGTTTCAAGTGCTGTGGTAAGGAATTTTGACATTATTCTATAGGCAGAAGGGAACCATTGAAGGTTTATAAAGAAGGAAATGACATATTTCATGTTTTGAAAAGGTAACGCTAATAGCCATGTAAGGGATGGCATAATTTAGAATTATTAATAATAACAAAATAAAAAACAATTAACCTTTATTTGATCATAGGCTAGACATTGCTAAACATTGTCCCTGAAATATCCATTTAATCCTCCTAACAATCCTTTAAGGTAGTGTTATTTTCAGGTCCATTTTTTTCAGATAAGGAAATGGAGATTTATAAAGGTTAAGTAACTTGTTTAAGTTCCCCTAGGTGGATATGGATAGATTTCTATGCTCTAGTGTAAAGGTGAGCAAACTCTTTCTGTAAAGGACTAGATAGTAAATGTTTTAGTCTTTGCAAGCCATACAGTCTCTGTCACAACTATTCAACTCTGCTGTTGTAGCACAAAAGCAGCCATAGAAAATACCATGTCTGTTCCAATAAAACTTTATGAAAACGAGTAGTAGGCCATAGTTATTAACCCCTGTTAGTGCCCATTATAGTTTAGAAAGCTGTAGTGAAGGAAGAAACATAGCTTATTGTATTTTACTTTACCTTTTTTTGCTATGGAGGAGTAATGAGAATAGAATTATCCTTAGGTAGGAATACCATTTAATCTCAGAGAAGCATCATTTCTGTAAGAGGTTCACTAGAAACAGCTATTTTTAAAAAATTTTTATTTATTTTTGGCTGCATTGGGTCTTCATTGCTGCGCGCGGGCTTTCTCTAGTTGCGGTGAGCGGGGGCTACTCTTTGTTGCAGTGCACAGGCTTCTCATTGTGGTGGCTTCTCTTGTTGTGGAGCATGGGTTCTAGGCGTGCAGGCTTCAGTGGTTGCAGCACACGGGCTCAGTAGTTGTGGCATGCGGGCCCTGGAGTGCGCAGGCTTTAGTAGTTGCGGTGTGTGGGCTCAGTAGTTGCAGCACATGGGCTCTAGAGCACAGGCTCAGTAGTTGTGGCGCATGGACTTAGTTGCTCTGCAGCATGTGGGATCTTCCTGGACCAGGGATCGAACCCATCACCCCTGCATTGGCAAGCAGATTCTTTTTTTTCTTTTCTTTTTTTTTAACATATTTATTGAAGTATAATTGCTTTACAATGGTGTGTTAGTTTCTGCTTTAAAACAAAGTGAATCAGTTATACGTATACATATGTTCCCATATCTCTTCCCTCTTGCATCTCCCTCCCTCCCACCCTCCCTATCCCACCCCTCTAGGTGGTCACAAAGCACCGAGCTGATCTCCCTGTGCTATGCGGCTGCTTCCCACTAGCTATCTATTTCACATTTGGTAGTGTATATATGTCCATGACACTCTCTCACCCTGTCACATCTCACCCCTCCCCCTCCCCATATCCTCAAGTCCATTCTTTAGTAGGTCTGTGTCTTTATTCCCATCTTGGCAAGCAGATTCTTAACCACTATGCCACCAAGGAAGTCCCTAGAAACGCTATTTATGCATACAATTTAACCACATTCTGCAAAACACCCACTTAACCTTTTATTACAATTGCTTTCCAACAGAATTACCCCTAGAATGAAAATTCTGTGAGAGAAGGGACTTTGTTTTATTCACTGTCCTGTCCCTAATGCCTTACAATTAGTGGCCATTCAATAAATAGTTGTTGAATAAATGAATGGAATACTGACTCTCGTAATTTCAGTGATTGGGGAGTTGTACGAACACTTAGAGAACAGTGACCTATTTTTAAGATACCTCTACAATAAAGAAGATGTGATATATATACACAATGGAATATTACTCAGCCGTAAAAAAGAATGAAATAATGCCATTTGCAGCAACATGGATGGACCTAGAGATTATCATACTAAATGAAGACAGAGAAAGACAAATGTCATATGATATCGCTTATATGTGGAATGTGAAAAAAAATGATACAAATGAACTTATATACAAAAATAGAAATAGACCCACAGACGTAGAAAATAATCTTATGATACCAAAAGAGAAGGGTGTGGGGGAAGGATAAATTAGGAGTTTGGGATTAATATATACACACTACTAAAGAAGGACCTACTATGTGGCGCAGGGAACTATACTTAGTATTTTGTAATAAACTATAAGGGAAACAAAACTGAAAAAGTATATATATATATGAATCACTTTACTGTACACCTGAAAGTAATACAACATTGTAAATCAACTGTACTTCAATAAAAATGTTATTACCAAAAAAATAAAATAAAATAAAATGTCTTTAATAAGAAAAAAGAAGATACCTCTACAACTGCATCTCCCCTAGATTGATTGTTTTCTCATGTATCTTGCCTGGATTTCCTTTGCTCTAGTACAGCTTCCTATCTTTTACCCAACTAGTTTCTGATGTTAACCGAAACTCTCAGATGCTCTATCTGCATAGCTTATAGACGCTATACTGTGCTGGCCAGAAACATTCAGGAGTCCAGATTCAGTCTTCCAGCACTCTGTGTTACTTACGTTCATTATTCTTTAGACTTTTACCTGTCCCACATTCCTCCCCTCATTCTCTTCTGTATTAGGTAGTGAGTTTCATAGTAAAGAAACTGACAGATGAATAAAGTTAAATGTCCCACTTTTACAAAGCAGGGGATGGAGGTAGGGACAAAGGATGGGGAATGGAGGGGAGAGTAGGCATACGTATAAACCAGCTTCTGCCCAGCCACCTGTGACCAAATTGGATTCTTACCTGGTCCACTTCTAAGTTATAATTATGGAAATGGCTTACATTTTTTGAACTCTTACTATGTACCAGTCACTGTGCTATGAACTTTACATTCATTATTTCATTCAGTCTTTCCAACAACCTTACGTTGTGGACACTATTATCCTATTTTACAGAGAGGGAAACTAATGCTTGCCTAGTAAAGAGTGGAGGTGGGATTTGAACCCACACCATCTAACTTTAAAGCTCTTTTAACTACTCTGTTATTTCGCTTCCTATTTATTCCCAAGCCAGAGGTAAGTTTCAGCTAGTCATTGGAACCTGCATCCTATTTTCCGTACTACCTAGATATTTCCTTGGGTTCTTTCCTTTCTCAAGTCCCCACCGTGTCTCTGGATACATTTAGAGAAAACCAGTGGTCCAGAAACCACCTCTTGGAGAAACTCTGAAATTTCCATGTTAGTAATTTTGGTTGAAGCAGCACGTCTTTAAAACTCTGCTGTGATGTTACAGCGACCAGGCATTCTGCCTCACTTTCTTTTCACTCAACAATTATTTACTGAGTGAGCAAACTATTTGCTAGGCACTGTTAGGTCCTTGAGCACAGGGAAGAATATGACCTGGACTCTGCCTTCCTGGAACTTTATGGTCCTTTCCAGCACAGTTACTGCTGTGCCTTCACTCTTACTTTAGTCAGTCTCTTCCCTTTCCTTTGCCCTTCTAAACTAGAGCTTACTTGGGACCTGTGGGTATTGTTAATGAGACTTCCTTCTTGACAGCCCAAGCCCCAAGTGTCACTGACTTTATGTCATTTATTTTCTCCTACTTTATAATCATCATCAGTCATAATAATTGATTTATGATTTTTATTTAAAAATTATTTTTATATATAAATGTAGCCTGTTGGTTGAAAAAACTTCAAATATGACATAAGTATGTGCACTAAAAAATAAAAATCACCCTTTTCTCCCTCAGTACCATTTTTTATTAATGCTTCTAGACATTTTCTATTAATATACAAAATTTTTTTTGCACAAATGGGATCTTAAAGCTCGATGTTTTCATTTAATGGTATATTTTGGGTATGTTCTCATGTCAGTGCATAAAGTTTACTTCATTCTTTTTAATGCTATATAGTATTCCAATCTATGAATAAAACCATAAATTTTAAAAAATATTTATTTATTTTTGACTGTGTTGGGTCTTCGTTGCTGCGCGTGGGCTTTCTCTAGTTGGGGCGAGCAGGGGCTACTCTTTGTTGCGCTGCACGGGCTTCTCATTGCTGTGGCTTCTCTTGCTGTGGAGCACGGGCTCTAGGCGTGTGGGCTTTAGTAGTTGTGGTGCATGGGCTCAGAAGTTGTGGCCCACGGGCTCTAGAGCACAGTCTCAGTAGTTGTGGCACATGGGCTTAGTTGCTCCGCGGCATGTGGGATCTTCCTGGACCAGGGCTCAAACCCGTGTCCCCTGAATTGGCAGGGGGATTCTTAAACACTGCGCCACCAGAGAAGCCCTATACCATAAATATTTAACAAGTTTTTATTGGTGGGTATTTAGATTCACATACACCGGTGAGGTAGATGTCCTTTTATGTGAATTTTTGCTCATCCAAATTGAGTATACTTGTAAGATAAATTCTAGAGGTGGAATTGTTGGAGCAATTAAAGTTTTTGCTAGATGTGATCAATTAATTACCCTTTGAAAAAGTTGTGCCAAGAGCTCAACAGTGTTTTCTATCCCAGTTTCCTTACCTTCTGGACAACACTGAGCATTAGCATTCTTTTTTTTTTTTTTGGCTGTGCCGCGCGGCTTACGGGGTCCTAGTTCCCTGACCAGGGACTCAACCTAACCACTGGACCACCAGGGAATTCGCCAAGCATTATCATTCTTAACCTTTGTTCATTGATAGATTTAAAAGGTAGTATCTCCTGTTTTAGTGTACATCTCTCTAATTATGAGAGAATTAAAGTACATTTTGATATTATTAGCCCTTTATTATTTTCGTGTGAGTTATACACGTACCTTTTGCTTATTTTTCTACTGGGTTCTTTTTAAAATTACATATTTAGAAGAGTTCTTTTTATGTCAAGGAAGTTCGCCCTTTGTCATCCAGCCAATGCGGGTGCTCCCAACCCCAGTTTGTTGTTTGTAAATTACAGACCATCAGATGGGTAGTTCAACCTACTTACTTTCTAGGTGAGGAAACTGAGCCCCATAGGGTTAGTGACCTTTCTGTGTGTGTGAGCACGTAGTCAGATAATGGCAGAGCTAAACCAGCACCAGGTTTCTTTGCTTCCAGTTTGGTGCTTGTTCCATTATACCATGCTGTTTTTAAAGGCTTGCTCCCCTCCCTCTTCTACCATTGCTTTTTACCACTAGGTCTTGACGCAACCAGATGTTTCATGATAAACTTAGAAAGTTACAGAAGTGCTATCAAGGTTTGTTATACAGCAGGGGTCCCCAACCCATGGGCCGAGGACCAGCACCGGTCTACGGCCTGTTAGGAACTGCACAGCAGGAGGTGAACGGCAGGCGAGCGATCCAAGCTTCATCTGCCTCGGCCCAATACTCCCCATTGCTCACATTAGCACCTGAACCATTCCCCCCCTCCCCACCCCACCCCACCCCCTTCCCGGGAAAATTGTCTTCCACGAAACCCGTTCCTGGTGGCAAAAAGGTTGGGGACCGCTGTTATACAGGAACCCAGTAGACTTCACAGGTATTGGATTGTCTCGCATGTGCAACTACACTAGTTATGTTCATGTCCTTTTCATTTGTTTAAAAAAAAATCTGTTTCGTTTTGTAGGTTCATGGGTGTGTGTGTACATCAAGGACAATTGCATGCACTCACAGAGGTAAGACTTCAATGAGCGTGTTGAAGTGACTTCTTTGCCTTAGTTTCAGCATGTATGGTTCCACTGTAATTGTTACTCGCATATGTATGCAAAATATGTGTGCATTTATGGTTATGCAAAAATGGCATGTTAACAATGTTTTCTTCTGTAGCCTGGGGACAATGGCCATATATCTTAATACTCTTGGATTCCCTAATAACACGTGGTGAGTTCTCGGGAAATGAGTGCTCAAATATTATATTGGTTCTTGCTGCCCAGATGACCCCCTCCTAAACTAAAGGATGGCATCACCTGGCTGCAAACTCTATCATGGCAACAAATTCCCAGGCTACCCAGAAATTTGTGGTGTCCTGATCTAAAATTCCACTGTTGCTGCTCTAGTTTCCTGATTGAAGGAAACTACTCCTTGGAGAATTTACATCTTTATTCTCATTTCATTTTCAGCCTCTTATAGGCAGGTAAATATGTGGTAGTCATTACTCAGCCTCTGAGGACCAGAGAATTCTCTCTGGAACAAAGGCTTCCCAAATTCAGGTACTGGGTTACCAACTTCAGAATTTGCTTGAGTGCTTCTTAGAAACACAGATTCCTGGAATACTCTAAGTTTAGTAGGTCTTCAGAGGGCCCATATGTATTCTTGAAAGCTCTTCAGATTATTCTAATGAGCATCTAGATTTGAGAGTCTAAGTTCTAGAATGTTTTCACATTTCTCCTTGAGAAGTACCAAAATACAAAGTGAAGAAATTTAGGAAGGAAAATTGTTTAACAGAATTTGCAAGAGCATTGGTTTCCTGCTGGCTTGGTACCTGGTATTAATCATTAATATCTTATCAAGGAGGGTGCCGTGTGCCTTACCCTATGTCTTTTTTCTCAATTACTGAGGATACTGGAATGTGAAATGTGTGTAGCTATGTCCTGCCTCTTGTATGGAAGACCAAAGAAAGTGGGTTAGTGAGGTAGTGAAGAGCATGGGCTCTGTAGTATTGATTGCCTAGGTTTGAATCTCCCTGTGCTGCAATGTTTTCACTTGTAAAACAGGAATAATGATAGTAGTACCTATCCCAGGGAATCTAGATAGGGAAGAGGACTATAGCTGGGCCCTAAAGTATTTGAATTTTAAAAGTCTGGGGTAAAAGGCAGGTCGAAGAGTAGCTAGGGAGATAGGAAGAAAACCCAGGAGTGTGTTGGCCTGGAATGGAAAGGAAGGGGTTTCAAGGAGGAAGGAGTAATTATGTAACTGTGGCAAATAACTGTTGGTTAGATCATGACCTCACAGTGATATTGTGAGGATGAAATGTAAAACGCTTATTTAACACAGTACCTGGCATGTAGTGATTGCTTAATACATTTTAACTATTACAGCTTTTATTAACGATGACTAGTCCCTCCTGAGCTCCTTGAATTGTATTTTTCATTTGGTACTTAGTTCTGTACTGCTGTTAATGTCATTAAATTTTAAAAAAATTTTACAAAGTATAACATAACAGAAAAGCACACATGAAAAGTGTGCATCTCACTAGGTTTTCACAAATGAACACACCCATAACCAGCATCCTGGATCAAGAAACATTTTCTGTGTATTTCTTTTCTCAGAAGTAAGTCTATAAATTCCTCAAAGACAAAACTCTCTCCTCTCAAGCCTTCTATCCACCAAAGCTCTGGCACTAATAAACTAATAAACACTTGTAAAAGTATTTGTTGCACTCTCTGTTTATATCACTGTTTTCTGAAATGTGAGTTCATTGGAAGGGCTTGTGCGTCGGTTTTACTAACAAAGAAGAACATGCTTTGAAATCTTTGATCATGTCTCAAGTTTAAAAGTGGGTGTAGTAGAAATGGCAGAAATGTATGATCATAATGCAACATTCTTTTGGCCATGTTGCACTTAAATAATATTTTCTGTTGCTTATTAGCTTGTTTATAGCCATATACAACATATAGTAAGTGCTTTGTGAGTATATTTCCAGTATCATTAATGAGATATTGATATAGTTTATGATATTAATAATCTTTATTATGATGTTAATAGGCTGAAGGCCGTGAAGCCCAAATATCCAAATGTTCTTGCTTGTTTTCAGAAGGGGATCAGCAAAGACCATCATGCAATAGATTTCTGGAGACTCCTAGGTTTAATTGCCTTATAATTTGACTTGACAGCACAGCTATTGGTTTCACTAAGTATCATAAAAATAAATTATTATTAACATCAAGCATACTGCTTGGAACTTGGATGATATTTAGTAAATATTTCTTGGTTGGCAGAATGCCTGCCCTCCAGAGTAATGTGAGCACCATTCCTTATTTCTCTTAAAATAGTTTGCCAATAATTACAGTAGACAAGCATAGGTCTTATTAATGCCTATAAAGTATTGATATTATTAAGAAGAATATTTCTCATATACAATGGTGATATAGACTTTTCTGGGCTTCAACCATTTCCACAAGTCTTCATTGTAATTGTAGACATTAATTGAACTTGGAACAGTAAGACATTTAGGTGTGTTTTTTTAAACTACCTTTAGTAAGGATAGACTTCTAAGTTTTTAAGCAAATGAGTATTTGTTAAAGAGAAAGAAGTTGATATCAGGTAGAGGGACTTCCCTGGTGCCGCAGTGGTTAAGAATCCACCTGCCAATGCAGGGGACACGGGTTTGATCCCTGGTCTGGGGAGATACCACATGCCGCGGAGCAGCTAAGCCCGCGTGCCACAACTACTGAACCCCGCACGCCTAGAGCCCATGCTTCGCAACGAGAAGCCACCACAATGAGAAGCCCGCGCGCTGCAACAAAGAGTAGTCCCCGCTCACCACAACTGGAGAAAGCCTGCGCAGCCACAAGGACCCAACGCAGTCAAAAAAAAATAATAAAATAAATAAATGTTCCTTTAAAAAAAAAAAAAAGGTTAGGTGTAGAACCTTTTGAGTTTAATAAGTTGAATTAAGAATCTAGCTCTGTGAGCCCTGGCCTTTCAGAGGGAGCGGTGGTGTGTTCGCCATCTTAGGGAGAAGATGTTCTTGTCCGTGGCGCACTTGGCGCGGGCGAACCCCTTCAACGCACCCCACCTGCAGCTGGTGCAAGATGGTCTTGCGGGCCCCCGCAGCAACCCCGCCGGGCCCCCGGGCCCACCCCGCTGCTCCCGCAAGCTGGCAGCCGCCGCTGTGGAAGAGTACGGTTGTGAATATGGCTCTGCGAAGCTTTATGCACTGTGTGGCTTTGGTGGGGTCTTAAGTTGTGGTCTGACACACACTGCTGTTGTTCCTCTGGATTTAGTGAAATGCCGTATGCAGGTGGACCCACAAAAGTACAAGGGCATATTTAATGGATTCTCAATTACACTCAAAGAAGATGGTGTTCGTGGTTTGGCCAAAGGATGGGCTCCGACTTTCATTGGCTACTCTATGCAAGGGCTCTGCAAATTTGGCTTTTATGAAGTCTTCAAAGTTTTGTATAGCAATGTGCTTGGAGAGGAGAATGCCTATCTCTGGCGCACATCACTATATTTGGCTGCCTCTGCCAGTGCTGAATTCTTTGCTGACATTGCTCTGGCTCCTATGGAAGCTGCTAAGTTTCGAATTCAAACCCAACCAGGCTATGCTAACACTTTGAGGGATGCAGCTCCCAAAATGTGTAAGGAAGAAGGCTTAAAGGCATTCTACAAGGGGGTTGCCCTTCTCTGGATGAGACAGATACCATACACCATGATGAAGTTCGCCTGCTTTGAACGTACTGTTGAAGCATTGTCAAGTTTGTGCTTCCCAAACCCCGAAGTGAATGTTCAAAGCCAGAGTAGCTGGTTGTCACATTTGTGGCAGGTTGCATAGCTGGAGTCTTCTGTGCCATTGTTTCTCACCCTGCTGATTCTGTGGTGTCTGTGTTGAATAAAGAGAAGGGTAGCAGTGCGTCTCTGGTCCTCCAGAGACTTGGATTTAGAGGTGTATGGAAGGGACTCTTTGCCCGTATCATCATGATCGGTACTCTGACTGCGCTGCAGTGGTTCATCTATGACTCCGTGAAGGTCTACTTCAGGCTCCCTCGCCCTCCTCCACCTGAGATGCCAGAATCTCTGAAGAAGAAGCTTGGGTACACTCAGTAGATGAAAGCAAATGTGGACTGAATCTGCCTGTTGATCAGTGTTGAGGAAAATGCAGAAGGAACTTTTATATATTTGACAGTGTAGGAAATTGTCTATTCCTAATATAATTACTGTAGTACTCTTGCCAGAAGCAAGAGTTTCAAACTTGCTGTTGAAATAAACCCAACTGTTCATGAAAAAAAAAAAGAATCTAAAAGTGTGTCTTTGACTCAGAAGACCTAACCTTATCTTTCATTTGGTCACAAATATCAAGGAAGTGGAAATCTTTGGTTTTTAAAGACAGAAAATATAACCGTATGGTCAGTTAGCTATTGCTGTATAATATCCAGCCACAAAACCATGCAACAATAAACATTTATTTCTGATACCTCTGCAGGTTCAGCTAAGCTGAGCTGGGCCCAGTTGGGCAGTTCTGCTGCTCTCACTTGTGCTCACTCATGCATCTGCAGGTCAGCTGGTGGTCTGCTCTAGGCTGGGCTTTGTGGGGCACTTCGCTCCAGCTGTTTCTCATTATCTTCTGGGACCAGTGGGCTAACCTGGACATGTCCTTTTTAAGATGAAACCAGAATAGCAAGAGTATGCCAGCCCATTTGCACAAGTGCTTTTCATGATTCTGCTTATGTTCAAGTTTGCTTGGCCAACATCCCATTGGACAAAGCAAGTCACATGCCCGAGTCCACACTGGGAGCATACTGCAAAGTTACATGTCAAAGGACATTGATTCAGTAAGGGGTGAAGAATTGGAACCTTTGTTTGCAATTTCCCATACCCTATAAATATCCCAGTCAGCACATCATAATTATTTGTCTTTTCTACCCTACTTGAGGGTAAAGACTTGCTCTCATTTTAAAAATCATAACTACCAGTTACTAAACACCCACTATGGGCTAAGTGCTATGCTCGGTGTTTTATATATTAGCTATAATTCTTACAATTCTACAGTCCTATTTCCTCTGTTTTATAGATGAAAAAACTAAGGCTTAGAGAAATTAAATGATTTCCCCAAAGTAGGATTTAGATCCAGGTTCATCTGACTTCATAGCCTGTACTGTTTCCATTACAACATGATGTCCTTAATTCACGTATGTATTCCCCATAGTGCTGAGCACAGGTTCTTGTATGTGTAGCATGTGTAGTATTTGTAGAATTCGATTCTGACTAACTTTGTATATTTTGGGTTATTTGGGAAAGCTGGTTACTGGTTATATTAGAATGTATTTGGGTACAAGTAACAGAAAATAGTTAAATGGCCTTAAACAACAAAAGGACATGTATACTGGAATTCCAGCAGTTTATTAGGTTAGGGGTTGGTTTAATTCAACAGCTAAATAGATGTTATCCAGAGGACCCCCCCCCACCTCTTTCCATCTCTTTGTTCTGTGCTTACATTGTCAGCTTCACCCTAAGGTTGGCTGTCATTCATAATCAAAAAGTGGCTGCCACCAACTTACATGCTATATGTTTTCTCTTCTATAGTCAAGATGGGGGGTGGGGGCTGTCAAAGAAAGAGAGGAGAGAGAGATGCCTCCAGACAGATTATACGACATCTCATAATGTTTTTTTGTGCTTTGTTTTTGTTTTTGTTGTTGTTTGGTTTTTATTCTTGTTTTTTAGTTTGTTAAGAAAAGCACAAAGAGGGAAATATCCTCATAATCAAACAGTTTGGGGAACCTTTTTGTGCAGAACCTCTTAGTGCCTAGAAGATTGGGAATTTGGGGGATGAGTAGGGTATAAGGTTATGGGGCAGGGTCCTCAAGTGACAATACTCTGGTCCAGGGAGTCAGCAAAAGAATTGCTTGGCGGGTAGGATGTTTTGGGGTCTTTCTTGCCATTTCTGCCATGGAGGAACTTCTTTTTTCCACTGTGGCAATGAGAACCACTTAGCTATAAACAGAGCAATTGCTTGGCCTCTTTGCAGCAAAGTCACCTCAGCCAGGTAGATACTTGGTACTGAAAGAAATGCTCTTCCCTCATGAGGGAATGGTCAGCCCTGCAGGTGGCTGAAGAGAATTTTTAAATTCACATAGCCCTCATCCTCTTCTCACTCACCATTTCCACCCCAACTCTACACCTTCTTTCTTAAAGAAGAGTTACTTTGGAAACTCCTTGTTTATGTGGGTTGATATGTGTTGTTTCTGAGTCGGTTTCTGTCAGACTTGTAAGAAGCCTTATATAATCAGAGAGCTTACAATGAAAGGAAACTCTGTGGGTTCAGTGACCAAACTCATGCATTATTTATAAAAATGAGCAGCCAGACCCCGATTCCAGTTTCTTGGTGTGCAGTGATATTGCCATTAGTTTTGCCTGCTGCTTTTCTTGCTTTTGTGTGACCCAGTACAGAGTATTCTCCTGGCCTTATTTACCTTGAGCCAAATGCAAAGTTGTCTGGTGCCTGCCTTGGGTTAACTTTGGCAGCATACCCATACCGTATCTTTCAAGCATGTGGCTGCTTTTCCTGTCCCTAATATGTCTTTGCTTCAATTTGATATGCTACTACATGAGTAATCTTCATTAGGCATACTTTGATAATGTGATGCTTCTGTTTAAAAACTTCTGTTTAGCATTCTAGACTCTCTCTAATCGGATTTCAGAATTCAAATCGCTCCCTTTAGTTGGGTGGGTTTTTTTGCTGTCTTCTACACATGCTGGCCTTAGATATGCCTTCCAGGACCTGGGATGCCCTTGTCTCTCTTCTCCCTTCCACTTTCCAAGTTATGTCAAATCCCTCTAGTGGAACTCAGTCTCTTAAATAGGGTCTGTATAATGCCCTGTGTGGCTGGGCCCATAGTGTATATAAGAAAGCTGAATTAACTCCAGTGGAAAGAGCCAGAAGTCAAAAATAGTGTGAAATGTTACATCTCAAGTCCTTTCACGATTAGAAGTTTATTTCATTTATACTTGTAAAAATAGCTAAAGCATTCCTATTAATGCATGTTGGCATCTTCTTTACTTTTGAAAAAAGTAGCTTTTGTTTAACTTTTTGGTTTGGTCATTTAGTGATAAAAAAATCTCTAAATAAATTGTGGTACATGTTTCCTGCCCGTAATTTTAGTAACTCCCTAAGACATTTGAGAAATAAGAATTTGCGGTTGGCAGTTTAACCCACAAATAATAGAAGAGTTCATTTAGTTTACTTTATTGTTAAAGAAGTTTTCTCCTGACTTGCTAGCTTGCCTCTAGCTCATTTAGTCATTCAAAAAAAAAAAAAAATTTACTGGCTCTCACTATGTGTCCAGCACTATTCCAGGTACTGGGAATATAATAATGAACAAATAATGATCTCTACCCTCATGGAAATTACATTGTAATGAGCAGGGGGTGGGCAGAGGAGTTAGATTAAACAGGAAAACAAATTGTAATATATATGGTGTTATGTGCTGTGGGGTTTGCAATTTTGAATATGTGGATAGGGGAAGTATCACAGAAGAGATAAAAATTAAGGAGGTAATGGAGCTAGCTATGTGAATATCTGGGGAAAGAGTGTTCTAGGCAGTGGGAACAGTAAGTGTGAAGACATAGAGGCAGAAATGCATGGTGCTGAATGTGGTCGCAGAACTCCAAAGCCGGTGATGTGGCCGCAGCAGAGGGAGTAAAAAAGAATAGTAGTAGATGAAGGTCAGAGAGGAAATATAGGCCAGAGCACATAATGTCTTACAGACCATTGTAAGAGTTTCAGCTTTTACTCAGGATGAATTGAGAAGTCTTTGGAGGTTTATGAGTAGAGTTGTGACATGTTTTGACTTACCTCTTAACAGAATCACCCTGGCTACTGTGTGGTGAATAGACTGAAAAGGAGGCAAGGTTGAAAGCAGGAAGACTAGTTAAGAGAGACTATTGCAACAGAGTCCATGCAATAAATAGAGACTATGCCAAAAAAAGTGAGAGGTGATGGTAACTTGGACCAGAGTGGTAGCAGTGGACCTTGTGATTCTGGATCTATTTTGAAAGTAGAGAAAACAGGCTTTCCTGATGCATTCGGTGAGAGGTTTGAGAAGAGGAAATAACTCAAGGATAACCAAAGTTTTTGGCCTGAGCATCTGAAGGATAGAGTTGCTGTTAATGGAGATGGGGAAGACTACAGGAGGTACAAGATGGGAAATGATCAAGAGGTCAGTTTTGAACAGGTTGAGTTTGAACCTGTTCAAGTTCAAGTTATCTCCAAGTGGAGATAACTTCATAGAGCATTGGGATTCCAGGGAGTACTCTGAATGATACCCTCCTTCTGCACATTCCTGTTTCTGTTTATCAGCTTTTTCACTAGAAAATATTTTATTGATTTAGAAGGAGGCGTTTTTCAACTGCTGTATTACTTCCCGAGTAATAATAATGAAAATCATTAAGTCGTTTTTCTTATTTCAGTGTGCCAGGTCCTGCTAAGCCTCTCCCTTGGCGGTGGGGGTGGGGATAAATTAGCGTACAATCCCATGGAATATGTGCTATTTTCCCCATTTTACAGGTGAGAAATCTGAGGCTCAGAGAGAAATTAATTTATCTGAGGTCTCTTAGCTAAGTAGTGGAGCTGGGATTGAGTCAAGTTCCACCTGACTGTAATCCAGTTTACTCGACTTTAAGCTCCTTGATCCTGGCTATTTTGTTCACTGCTGAATCTTCAGTAACTGGCACATAAAGGCATGCAATTAATGTTAGTTGGGTGAATGGACAAATGGATGAATGAATGAAAACTGCTTCCCAACACTTGAGCTTCCAGCAGTTAAACTGTTAGCCACAAAGACATCTGCCTCTTTCAAGGTCGTTTAGGCCAACCATTTGATGAATCTTTTCACAGTGTTGATAGTGATAGGACAGAGAAGGATTTAGAAAATGGTTTACGAGATTTCTAGCTAATATTTCTCTTAATCCTCCCCATGATTGTGAAACTAGTGTGGCATTTGAATTCATAGATCTCTTTGTGAGTTTCGGCTAAACCTGTTTCTAACAGAAGTTTTGACAAGTATGTTTTTCTTAACTTGGTAAGTGGTATCATTCATAGGAATTGGGTCTGTGGTGGCTCTTGACAGCTTTTCCTGCTTTGGATTCTGTAGCAAGTAGGACAATGGAGGGAGGGTGGTCTCCCAATATACCTCTCACACATTCCTACTATTCTAGGGCATTTCAGCATTCCTACACCTGATACCTAATTACTGTCTGTACCTTCTGTGTTTACTTGCTCTTTATGTTGGTCTTTTCTTGTTATCATGGTCACCATTGCTTGCTTATATAGTAAATTCTTAGATCAGTGATTTCCAAAGTGAATCATAAGCTTTTCTTTCCTCAACATGCTCATTTTAGCTCATTTCACCGTCTCATAGTAATTGCTTGTGTCTACTTCCTACTCAACAAATAATTATTAAGCAGACACTTTGTGTCAACGGCCAGTTTAGGTGAACTTCAAAAAGGAGAAGTTGTCCTGTGAAGGGGCAGAAAAGTTGTCTAAAGTCTTCTGTAGTACTTGGCACAAGTAGCTACTTCATACATGTTTATTAAATGAATTACTAACTTGTAAAAGTATTAGTTGAGTGCTTAGCTTTTCTACAAATGATAGTTCTCTTTTCCTTCATCCCTGACCTCTCCCATTTTCTACATCTTATCAGTCACCATGACCTGACCATTTTACCTCTTACTACCCTGAATGCATTTACCTTAGGCCAGTTCCTTCTGCCATTGCCATCTCTTTCGCCACAACCTTCTAAACTAGTCTCCCTGTCAGTTTTGTTCCTCACGTTAAATCCATACTGTCCATATTGCGAGCCAGAGTGGTCCTTTTAAAATACAGATCTCTTTTTTAACCATCTTAGCAATTTTTAAGTGTACAATTCAATAGTTAGTATTAAATATGTTTTTATTGTTGTGCAACAGATTTCTGGATCTTCTTCATCTTGCAAAATGAAACTCTATACTATTTTTTTTTTAATTACTGCATTTTATTTATTTATTTATTTATTTATGGCTGTGTTGGGTCTTCGTGTCTGTGCAAGGGCTTTCTCTAGTTGTGGCAAGTGGGGGCCACTCTTCATCGCGGTGCGCGGGCCTCTCACTATTGCGGCCTCTCCCTTTGCGGAGCACAGGCTCCAGGCGCGCAGGCTCAGTAATTGTAGCTCACGGGCCTAGTTGCTCCGCGGCATGTGGGATCTTCCCAAACCAGGGCTCGAACCCGTGTCCCCTGCATTGGCAGGCAGATTCTCAACCACTGTGCCACCAGGGAAGCCGGAGACTCTATACTATTAAACAACTCCCCATTTCCCCCTTCCTCCAGTCCCTGGTAACCACTATTCTATTTTCTGTTTCTATGATTCTGACAACTCTAGGTACCTCAGAAAAGTGGAATCACACAGTATTTGTCTTTTTGTGACTGGCTCATTTTTCTTAGCTTAGTGTCCTAAAGGTTCATCCATGTTGTAACATGTGACAGGATTTCCATCCTTTTTAAGCCTGAATAATATTCCATTGTAAGTATATATGTACTATATTATACTTATCTATTCATCTGTCGATGGACATTTGGGTTGCTTTTACCTCTTGACTATTGTGAATGATACTGCTTTGAACATAGGTGTGCATATGTCTCTCTGAGACCCTGTTTTCAGTTTTTTTGCATATATACCCAGAAGTGGAATTGCTGAATGATATAATCGTTCTATTTTTAATTTTTTGAGGAACCACCATACTGTTTTCCATAGCTATTATACCATTTTACAGTCCCACCAATAGTGCACAAGGGTTCTAATTTCTCCACATCCTTATCAACACTTGCTGTTTCCTGGGTTTTTTTTTTTTTTTTAATAGTTGCATTCTAATGGGTGTGAGGTGATATCTCACTGTGGTTTTCATTTGCATTTCTCCATCTCTAATTTGTTGCAGAGACTATCCTTTCCCCTTGATACATGAGGGTGTATTTCTGGGCTTTCTATTCTATTCCATTAGTCTATATGTCTGTCTTTTTGCCAACACCACAGTGTTTAATACAAATCTAATTTTGTTTTCCTTGCATAAACCCTTCTATGGCTCCTCATTGCCCTCAGGGTAAAGTCAAAACATCTAATCCTGGTACTCATTATCTCTGTGGCCTCACTGCTCATTCTTCTCTGACCTGTTGGTTCTTGTCTCAGTTGTGCACTACAGCTGTACTGAACCTGTTTCTCTTTCAGTTCCACAAATGGGATGTGACCCTTTCCACCTCTGGGTCTCTGCCCCAGCTCTTCCCTCTGCCTAGGACACAATCCTTCCATCTCCCAATGGTCTGGCCAACTCTTATTTAACCTTCAGGACTCAGCTTAGCTATTACTATCTTAGGGAAGCCTTTTCTAATCTCCCAAGATTAGTTAGGTACCCCTCCTACATGCTCCCATAATACAATAGTATTTATCATTGACTTTAATTCACTGTTTGCTTGTGTATGTAGTTTATAAATTCCTTGAGGGCAAGGGCTGTTTTGTTTGCATTGACATCCACTGGGTCCTGCATAGTGCCTGACAATGATAGCTGCTTATCATATATATTTTTTAATACCATCTTTTAAAATTTTTTAATTAATTAATTAATTAATTTGGGTTGTGCCAGGTTTAGTTGTGGCACGTGGCATCTTTGTTGCGGCATGCAGGATCTCTAGTTGTGGCATGCAGGATCTAGTTCCCCGACCAGGGATTGAACCTGGGCCCCCTGCATTGGGAGCACAGAGTCTTAACCACTGGACCACCAGGGAAGTCCCTTATCATATTTGTTGATTGAATGAATAAATGAATAATCAGTGGCATTTTCTAGCTCAAAAGCATTCAGTGATTTCCTGGCTGATTACAGTATAGTTTTGTAACCTTAATTGCTTACCAGAATTGCTTAAGAGCTTTTTAGAAAGTGCAGATGCCAGGACTTCACACAAGGCCTATTGGGTTAAAGTCTTAGGTGAGGCCCAGGCATCTGTTTTTAAAAATAAATTAATAAAGTGCCATAAGTTATTTTGATGCACAGCTAGTGTTAAAACATGGAACTCAGGATAAACTCTTAGCCTGATATTTGGTCCTCTGTGCTCTAGCATCATCCTGCCTTTTTTTTTTTCTAGTTCTCCTCCTCTTTAACAAGTACTCTGTAACTCAGGCAAACTGGGTTTAATGTGTTTACTAAACACTGTGTGTTTTCCTGCCTCTTTATTCATATTATTTCTTCAGCCCAGAATACACTCTTTCCCTTTATCCTATGGAAATCTTCCCTCCCTTCAAGACTTGGCTCAAAGTCCACTTATTCCTCCATAAAACCTTTCCTGATTCTCTGCCACTGCTAAACCTCCCTACCTCTCCGTTATGTAGTCAAAATGTTTCCCTCCATCGACCTTCTCTTACAGTTTTTTTGGCACCTCTTATTAAACATTTTGCCATATACTGAAGTTATTTTTGCTTTAGTTTCCCTGCACAAGTGTAAGCTCCTAGATTAGAGGAGGAACCCAGGCTTGAGGGTCAAAAGACTTGGGTACAAATCCAGGTTCCACCATTACTAGTTGAATAACCATAGACAAGTTATTTAAATCTCTGGGCTTGATTTCCTCATTCATAAGAAAAGGATGACAGGGCTTCCCTGGTGGCGCAGTGGTTAAGAATCTGCCTGCCAATGCAAGGGAAACGGTTCGATCCCTGCTCTGGGAACATCCCACCTGCCGCGGAGCAACTAAGCCCGTGCACCACAACTACTGAAGCCTGCGTGCTCTAGAGCCTGTGCTCGGCAACAAAAGAAGTCCGCGCACGCAACGAAGAGTAGCCCCCGCTCGCCGCAACTAGAGAAAGCCTGCGCGCAGCAACGAAGACCCAACACAGCCAAAATAAATAAATTAATAAATAAAATAAATAAATTTATTAAAAGAACAAAAAGAAAAGGATGACAGAATGTTTAAAGATCTTGCAAAGTTCAAATGAGGTAACTGTGAAAGTGCTATGTAAAACCAGTTGCTGGCTATTATATAATGGCAGGGATAGTGTCTTACTTATCTGTATGCTCCTAATCTCCCAGCAGTACCTTGTGTTTAGGACACTCTTTTATAGACATTGGCTGAATGATTGGATAGGGAGAAAGGAAGCAAACAACAAACATTTTATGTTGTCTAAAAAGTGAAGTTGAGGTAAATTTTCCAATGCATTTTAGTACCTGTATGAATGGCTGGAACTCTTGCCTCATGAATGGAGTAATTTCTAAATGGCCTCTTACATTGTTCAATTGTAAGGCCTCTTGCATAGTCATCCTTTTCCTCTGTAACTAATTTGCTCAACAGTTTCTTTTCTACCCAGATTAGCTAGTCAATCAAACATACATTTCTGGTACACCCAGAAGGAACAGAACTGAGCACTAACTTACAAATAAAACAACAGACATGTTACTTACCTGATAAGTCTTTAAGTCAACTAAGGTGTTTGGATGAGAAAATATTTCATTTTTTTAACCAATAATTTATTGTACTTGGCAGTATCAGGGACACTTTTTTAAAAAAATAACTTTTTTCTGATTATAAAATCATACATGCTCGTTAGAGAAATAGCTAATATATATGGAATGTAAAGTTTTGCATGCATTTTCTTTTTTCATCCTATGACAACCCTGTGAGGTATAGCTATTATGATTGCTATTTTATATAAAAAGAAGCTAAGGATTAGATTAAATAATAGCTGAAAAGCTCTTTTTCCATTTTTACCTACTTAACTCAATTTTCAAGTCTTAGTTTAAATTTTCACTTTACTATAGTGGCTTTTCCCAATGATCTCCCTCCATCTAGGTCTTTACTTAGATTATTATTCTCTTTGATAGCACTCTTTCCTTTTTCATGGTAGCACATCTCATAACATATAGTTCTTCATTTATTTGAATGTTTGTTTATTGTCTCTCTCATATGTCAGTTCCAGTAGGACTGGGACCATGTTCTGTTTTGTTTACCACTAGCAACAAATAGGTAACAGGTCATTGAAGAGCTTGGGGTTGGTGGAGGAAGTAGCAGGCTTCCTCAGGCACTGCCGTTACATTAAGCTCAGGAAGCTAAAGACCACATTCTTAGATGTTGGAAAGTTGGAGTGAGTATTGGTTAGAGGGCACCACAGTTAAGGAGGACAGTTGTGTTTAGTATGATTACTCTCTTCCCTAACAATTCTCTTCATAAAGCTAATATGGGTTACTTTGGCCCCTTGGCAAGGATGTTATAGAAGGACTTCAATTGTATGATGTGGGGCTTAGAATGGACTGCCTTTCAGGTCTATCCCATCATATTATATTGTTATTCCATACCCTTGGGCATTATTTTCCTCATGAGTATGTACCTTTGAAAAAACTGTTGATCCATCCATGAGATAAGTAAGGACAATGTATATATGTTGATACTGACTAGCTTATCCTGTACATAAGGTCATAGAAATACTTTTCTGAGAATACCTAAAAGAAAAGGAGATATTCATGAAGATTAGGGAGAAGAAGATTAAAAATTTGAGAGAGAGAAAGAGGCTGCATCATAGGGCCTTATAGGCCATGGTGAGGATTTTGAATTTTGTTTTAAATACAGCAGGAAGCAGTTGAAGGATTTTAGACAGGAGAGTAGTAGGATACAATTTGCATTTTAAAATAGCACTTTGGCTGCTCTGGAGAATTGACTGTAGAGGGACAGAAGTGAGGGCAAGGAGACCAGTGAGGAGAAACTTATAGATTATATGAGAGATGTGGGTAGCTTGAATTGCGGTGGTATCTGTGAAGATTTTTAAAGATCTGTTTTACAAATAGAAAGACAAGGTCTTGTGACTTAGGTAAGAAAGAAGAGTGAGGAATCAAACGATGCCCATTTTCTAGGTGGGTGGTTGTTTCATTTACTGAGATGTGGAAAACTTGGAGAGTGCTGCTGGAGAACTTCCTCAGCTGTGTGTGTATTACCTGGGATTTTTTTTTTTTTTTTTAACATAACACTGTAATCGGCATAGTCTCTTTGCTACGGAAGACCAGACTCAGTCTTTGAGCTTTTCAGGGATAACACATCACTACATCTTAAAGCCCTTCCTTGGACAAGAGCTTTCTGGCCTAAGGTCTGAAGACTGAGGTAGCTGATGAGAGCTGATTCATGGAGAGTGTAGAAGGGATTTCTATATGTAGATAGATAGTTAGGGACACTTAATTCTTTCATTAATTCAATTAGTATTTATTGGGGCTTATTCTGCTAGACACTGATCTAGGAATGGCATTGAACCTCTTCTCGGTGAACTCAAGAAGTGAAGTTAATTGTGCGTTAGGACTTTCAGAATTTATTTGCAAAGGGTTTAGAATTCAGTGATATGGTCATTCTCTGCTTTTAGTCATTTAGAAAAATGTTTTAGAATTTAGCATCCCTAGAATGCTTCTGAGTGACATGATATCCAGATCTGCTGCTTTGTTTGAATTGAGAGTTGGCCTTAGACCAGCATTAGCTGCTTCCCAGAGAGTCCAGTGGCTGATAGAGGAAAGATAATTTGGAACATGTTGGTAAAATAAATCTGGACTTAACTTCACTCAAGATTAATCATCTGATTTTTCTCATTTACTCTCTCTCTTTTTTTTTTTTTTTTTTTTGGCCGTACAGTATGCAGGATCTTAGTTCCCCAACCAGGAATTGAACCCATGCCCCCTGCACTGGAAGCGCAGAGTCCTAACCACTGGACCGCCAGGGAATTACAGAGGGCACATCATTCTGACACTTGAGATGGTCTGAAACCAAAGAAAAGGCTCTCTCTTTTTCCTTACAGCTGTAGATACTTATGTATACACCAGACCTCAAGTCTGTTTTCTCTGCAGTAGAATCAGAACTGGCTGAGTCCTCTGTTTCCACCCCTTCCTTTGATAACTCCAACTAGTCTTTGTGAATTTTTGTGAACTTGCGGGTAATTAGTTACCTATCTGACCCTTAGCCTTCAGAGGAGATTTCTGCCTGTACTTGGAGTGACTATTGGGTTGGGAAGTTGTCTTCCACATAGCAAATTGGAAACCTTTCCTCCCTTTCTACCCCCCTACCTACCGTTTGCCACTAGAAGATACCATTTGAGCTTATAGTTGCCTCTAACTTTTGCTTGACTTCTTCCTTACCCAGAGACCAAGTAGTGTGTTGATATGGGCAGAAGAGGTAGAAGAAATGATTAGCTCATTTGAGGACAGAGTCTCCTTTGATATAAATCACCTTAATTAGAAACTTAACCTCTTTTGGTTTCCATTTTTCATTTTGTCCACTGTCAAGCCCTTACTCCTGAGATCTGCTAAGGGGAGGCAGGATGTGTTGTCTTCCTTAATAGATTGCTTTGTTCACTCTGAGCCCAATCACCAGGTGAATGTCAGAGGTTCCTGTCTGAAGCTGGAGAATGTGGGGTTGTAGTAGATGTGGGGTAGCAAGCTGGAGGGAAGAATGTTTTTAAACATGACCTTAATATCCATGTTGCTGGTAGAGATATTATGGACTTGGGGATAGGAAAGCAAGCTGGATGGAGTAGTCAGGAGCCCTGGGCTGATCGTAAATCATGTCTGAAACCATCGATTGCTAGTAGAGCTTTATGGGGCAAAGAAAATAGTCTTATTATTATCTTAGTTCATTTCTTTGAGAAGATTTGTTTTACAGATTTATCTTTTAATGTTTATTTAAACAAATTTGATTTTGATTATCAGATGTTTGCTGTAAGAATTAAAAATCTGTGGGAAAAGTTTAGTCGTTCCTTTTTTTTTTTTTTTTTTGTCTGTGTTGGGTCTTAGTTGGGGCACACAGGATCTTCGTTGCGGTATGCGGGGTCTTTCTTTGTGGTATTCAGGGTCTTTAGTTGTGGTGCATTGGCTGTCTATTTGTGGCACGTGGGCTCAGTAGTTGTGGCGCGAGGGCTTAGTTGTCCTTCGGCATGTGGGATCTTAGTTCTCCGACCAGGGATCGAACCTGTGTCCCCTGCATTGGAAGGTGGGTTCTTAACCATTGGACCACCAGGGATGTCCCAGTCATACTTTTTTGAATCTTGTGGGTAAACAGTCATTTTGTTGTTTATGGTAGTTTACGTGCATAGAAAAACACTCTTACTACTTCAGGTGCGTTAAACAAACATGTTCTTAAAGTGGTGAATGGGTTATACTAAGTGTCTGTGGGAAGTGTGAGGAAAGAGGGGGCAATATCTTTATGGCCTCTTCTACTTGGCTTTCAGCTACTGATAAAAGAAATACCCTCTATAATTTTCAAAAGGAGATCTTAGATATATTTTTTAAGTCCATATGATTCTGACCATTTTAAGGAATCTGCTGACAGTGTCAAAGGATCCTTAATTTCATATTACTGAGTGGCCAAACACACTGTTTTGTATTTTGCTTTAAATTCATTGCTACCATAGTATCTGCCATATAGTAAGCATTATTAAATGTTTGTTTTGCATGATATTTATCAGAAAATTCCTCTAAAAGCACATTTCTCTTTTTGATCTTAAGTTACATTAATGACAGAATTGGGAGGGCTTCAAATAAAAGAGGGAACTTAAAATCTGCCTCTATTTATTTAAATGTACTTAATCATTCATTTATTAATTCAACAATTTATTGTTTGTGTCACTGGATACTGGGCTTACAGAGTTGAGAAAGATCTGGTCCCTGCCATCAAGGTTATAGTACAACATGATAAGCAATAGTAGAAATACATACAGGGGACAAAAGTGGCACAAAGTATGGGATGGGGTATCAGGAAATGCTTTCCAAAATAAGAGACTCAAGCTGGGTTTAGAAGGATGAATAAGAATTAGCAAAGCTGTGAAGGGGAAGAAGAGTATTCTGGGCAGTAAACATATATGAAGGCAGAGAGAGTGAAACATTTAAATATTCTGAAACACATTTTGGGTTCCCTTTCTCTTTGAATCAGTTCATTACTACTGACTGTTTGAGTCAGGCAGGTCCCGGTGGACCTCCTGGAGTGGAGGCTGAACCGTGGCAAACTCAGGCCTTGGCAGATGTGTGGATGTGCACTTGCAGTGGCTGTGGAACCTCGAGCTGAGAACAGGAGGCTCCTTTGGAGCATGAGCCTCCCACAGGGCGCTCTTGGGATGCCTGTCCCAGAATTACCCAGGGCAGTAACAAAGCTTTCTTTTCTTTAAACCAAGCCAGCAGGATGGGATGTCTGCTAGCCTTTGTGTTTGGAGCCAACCAACAAATATACAGTGGCCAGCACAATGGCATTGTTGGGCTTCAGTGAAAACTAGGTCGGGGCCCAGGCCCTCCTCTGCAGAGGGCCCATCCAGAGAAGAGGTTTGACAAGCCACTGATTTGGCTATTTGGCATTGATGCTGGTTTCTGATGGGCTTCTGACTTACTTTTGGTATATAAGATTGTAGGATCTCTTCCCCTTGTTTCTCTCAACACATCTATTTGGAATCTCTGAGTTGCCTTTGACTCTTTTTCCTCAGTTCTCATATCTACCACTCAGTTGCTGAATCCTTTAGATTCTACCTCTGCTTATTCTAACTCTAGCCCACTTTTTCATGCCTATGATAGCATTCTAAGTCAGGCATTTGGTCGTCTCTCATCTGGACTGATGCAGTACCCTTCAAACCTCCCTCTAGCTCCTCCTCTATCCTGCTACCACCATGAGCTTTCTAAAATGTAGTTTTGGTCATGTATTAGTTTCCTAGGGCTGCCATAACAAAGCACCACAATGTGAGTGGCTTATAAAGACAGAAATTTATTCCCTCATAGTTCTGAAAGCTAGAAGTCTGAAATCAAAATGTTGGCAGGGTCTTGCTTTCTCTGAAGGCTCTAGGGGAAGATCCTGCCTTGCTTCTTCCTAGTTTCTCTTGGTGTTCCTTGGCTTACAGATGCATCACTCAAACCTTTGCCTCCATCGATACATGACATTCTCCTTGTATGTCTGTGTCTCCTCTCCTCTTTTTGTTAAGATACTGGATTAAGGATCCACCTTACTCCAATAGGACCTCATCTTACTTGATTACATCTGCAAAGACCTTATTTTCAAATAAGGTCACATTCACAGGTACCAGGGGTTAGGAATTGAGCCTATCTTTTTGGGAGACATAGTTCAACACACAATAGATTATATTATACCTTTACCTATAAACCTTTAGTGGTCCCCATGATCTGCTAAGTTAACTATAGATGTTTCATCTTGGTGTTACAGAACTTCTACACTAACAATAAATATAATAATAATAGCAATAATAACAACTAACATATTGAGAACTTCCTTTGACATTGTTCTAAGCATTCTACACATCAGTTCATTAAATCTTCATAATTCTATGGATTAGGTTCTATTATTATTCCCATTTTATAGATGAATGTTAAAGAGTAACTAACCCAGGGTCACACAACTAGTCAGAGATGAGGTTCAATCCTAGGCAGTCTAACTCTGCAGTTTGTGGGCTTCACCACTATAATGTACTGCCCAGCTTTACTTTTTAGCTTTATCCCTTCTCCCCTACTTATATTTTATGCAGGGAAAGAAAAACAAAAAGGAATAACTACTAATCTCTGCACTTTATCTTTGTGTTCCTTATGCATAAAATGTCTTTTTTACTCCCAACCCTATATATGGGCTTCCAGGAAACAGATCTGAATCCTCAATGGGTGGTTAGCCAGGCCTATGTGGGGGAAGGTATTCCAGGTAAAGGGACCAGCAATGTGCACAAACGTGCAAGTAAGGAGGGGTCAGACCCTTATAAGCAGGAGTGAAAGACTTTGTATGCCATGCTAAGGATTGTGGATTTTATCCTAAGAGTAATAGGGCATCAGTGAATAATTTTAACAAGGGAGTGGCTTCAGTTGGCATTTTAGAAGGTTAATCTTGGCTGTATTAAGGAAAATGGATTGGAATGAGAGCTAAGTCTGTTCAAGATGTAAGAAGGGGAAAAGGGGCTTCCCTGGTGGCGCAGTGGTTGAGAATCTGCCTGCCAATGCAGGGGACACGGGTTCGAGCCCTGGTCTGGGAAGATCCCACATGCCGCCGAGCAACTAGGCCCGTGAGCCACAATTGCTGAGCCTGCGCGTCTGGAGCCTGTGCTCCGCAACAAGAGAGGCCGCGATAGTGAGAGGCCTGTGCACCGCGATGAAGAGTGGCCCCCACTTGCCACAACTAGAGAAAGCCCTCGCACAGAAACAAAGACCCAACACAGCCATAAATAAATAAATATTAAAAAAAAAAAATCACAACCCTAAGAGGTACAGAAAATATTAAAAAAAAAAAAAAATAAAGAAGGGGAAAAGAAGACTAGTTAGAAAGCTAATGGCATAACCTAGGGGAGGGATGATGATGATTAGATATTGATAGTGGGGAGAATGAGTTGTGTACTGTGAGCTAAGCACTGTGCTAGACATACTTTGTATACCGTATCTCTTTTAATTATTCCCTACCTTTGATTAAATACCAAATCATATTGGTTCTACCTCTGAGATGTCTTCAGATATTAACCTCCTTTCCATTCTTGCTGCCATTGTCTTTCTCAGGCCTTTGTTACTTCTCACCTGGATGATTCCAGAAGCCTCCTAACTGTTCTCCCAGCCTCAATTCTTGACCTTTCCGTACAGTTTTTACATTACTGTTAGAATGATATTTCTGTGAAGCATGTCTGATCATTGTCCTGTATGAAAAAAAATTGTTAGTTGATTATATGTCATCTCTACTGGACTGTGAACTCGACTAGACTAGACTGTGAACTAAGGGCAGGGACTCGCCCCACTTAGTTTTATGTTTTTATGTAGTAGGTTTTCAGTGTTTGTGTAGGTGGATGGATAGATGAATGGGTCTACCTCAGGACAACTGTGCTAATTAAGTGGCAGCAAATGATCTCTGTTAGTTGGATGGCAGCACATTTATCTGCCTTGGGTAAGTGCCCTAGCTCTAGGCTATTTGGGTAGATTCTTCAAAAAAGGTACAATAATTCTTACAGTTGATGTTTTCTTCAGAACCTCTCCGAATATGTCTTTGAACCACTGTTCATAGATGTTTGTTTGATTACAGGTATCAGTACATTGATAATTCAAAGTTAAAAAAAAAAAGGTAACCGTTTGCCTTGTTCTTCTGACTGGTTATGATTGGGTGAGGTTATGGTGAGAATCAGCAAGAATTGAGAACAGGAGCCCTGGGTGTAGTGAATGTTACTTCAGGGAGAGGTAAGTATTGCCTAGTCCTGCTCCAGAATATTCTTTGTATGGGCATGTTTATGTGTCTGTCTGTGTCTGAATGGTACTGTCAGAGCCTATAGGGTGTATGTCGGAAGAACCATACTCTCAGCCTAGACAACTCTTAACTATCTTTTTAGGATCCAACTCAGGTGTTACTTTTTCTCTGAAACTTTCTAAACTCCTCAGTATCTACTTTCATACCCAAGTATTTACCTCTGCTAAAGGGTTATTAGTATTATTTAGTTACCTATGTGTATTTCATTGAACTTCTTTAAGGTGTAAACTGAGTGTTTACATACCTACATTTACTATGTGGTTGGGACTCTTCCAATCACTGGGAGATATAATGTTGATGTAAATGGACAGGTTCTTACTCTCATAAGGGGGTGACAGGAATGGGAGGAGCGCTTAATAAATCTTTGTAGAAATAACCTGAATTGATATTCCTTTTTTTTTTTTTTTGGCCACACCGTGAGGCTTGTGGGATCTTAGTTCCCCGGCAACCAGGGATTGAACCTGGGCCCATGGCAATGAAAGTGCCACTGGACGGCAAGGGAATTCCCTGAATTGATATTTCTGAGTGGAGAATTAAGTGTCCACTTACCCGTCCCTTTGATGATTTTCTAGGGTGTTGGCATATGATTTCTTACATACATAGTAATATTGTTTAGTCACCAAACACACATTTGTTTACTGAGTGCCTTCTAAGAAAAGAGTCTTTAATAAAATCAAGTATCAAACACAAATGAAATGGCAGAAACGCTAACATTTTATTAGACCATGAAGAGGAGAGGTTTTGGTGTAGGTAAAGTTGGGGAACAGTCACTTAGAGGTATTGAAGTACCTATAACACATTTGATTGGCTGATACTATAGTTTTCTGAACTTGAAAGTTTAAAAGAACAACAATAAAAGTTGTAAAATCTTCTCTCTCTAGTAGGTATTTAAATGTGTTGCCAGTGCCTTAGGTGGTTTTGTAGAGCTCCCAAGGGAGTGGTCTGGAAGAAAATGAAAGCAAAGCAGCTGTTATCCCCAGCCCGGAAAGCTGAATGTGCTGGAACAGTTGTTCTTGCCTCTGCTTCCCACAGAGGGATTTGTTCAGAACACACACCAGCTGAGTCTGCACAGGGAGTTGCTTATAGGGAAGTGGACATTCCGACTAATGGGCACACAGTGTAGCAACTTAGAAATCTTCCTTCTTGGCAGATCTCAAACTTCCTTTCCTCATACATGCAAAGGTCTTGAGACATTGAGAAGTTGTGGTTTCTGAGGGCCCAGAGGCTTATCAGCTCCACCAAAGTATTCACCAAAGGCAGGCAAGAGAAGTGGGTTGTAACAATAAATTCCATTTGGTTTTCCTCTCTGGATCTGGTTTGTGCTTTTTCCATCTTGCCAGGAAAAGTCAGAGCCCACTAGCCAGTGTGGTTCCTCACCTTGTCTCACCTCTCTCCTCTGCTCTCCACCCTGTGGCTTGGTCTGTGGATTTCTCAGGTTTTCAGAGACATGACTGGACAGAGTAATAAACATGTGTTTCTCTGAACCAGAATCAAGAGTCTCTGGCTTAGCCTGGCCCACAGAGAATACACATACAGGCTTTTCACCAGTCTTTTCTGCCTGGCCCTCAGGAGGAAGCCTGAGTGGCTCCCAAAGTCAGGCCTTCCATGTCACACTGTCACCACGCCAAAGAAGTGAACCACCACCTCTTCATATCTTTTTCACTCTCAGAGCTAAAGAAATTTGTCTGCATGTTTAGCTGTCAGCTTCATTGCCCCCATATAGCTTGGAATTTGCAAGTTCAGTTTCTTTTTAGCAAATGAGCACCTCAGACATAAACTGTGAACAGATTCAACTAGAGTGAAGAGACGAGGGCACTATGCTAATGCTGTCGTTATGCCTCGTTTTGAGATTTCCAAAGCTGGATTATCAAGCAAGATGAAGCAGATCAACAGGTTTCCCTTTTGAGAAGTTTGGCGTATCTTTAGCCATTCTCTCTGCCTTGCCAGACCTGATCCACTTCATCCAAGGATCTGAAGTGCTGCATCGTGCTGCCCCCAACTGGTTCTTTTTGGTGCTTATGTTACCACATCAGAAGATCTCATTATATGGAACTTATATTTTTTTCTTAGCACTTTCATGTATTTGTATTCCATTCTTATAATAACATTGTGAGGTATATGGATCATGGGTTATCATACCTACTTTTTATGTGGGAAAACTGAAGGGTAGCCTTATTAGTTGATTTGTCCAAAGTAAAATGGCTGTTGAGTCAGACTTGGACTAAAATTCAGATTTTAAAATGTGTGTGTGTGTGTGTACATATATATATATATATATATATATTTTTTTTTTTTTTTTTAATTTGGTTGCACTGGGTCTTAGTTGTGGCAGGTGGGCTCCTTAGTTGTGGCTCCAGGGCTCCTCAGTTGTGGCTCGCAGGCTCCTTAGTTGCAGCATGTGGGCTCCTTAGTTGTGGCTCCAGGGCTCCTTAGTTGCAACTCACGGGCTCCTTAGCTGTGGCATGCAAACTCTTAGTTGCGGCAGGCACGTGGGATCTAGTTCCTTGACCAGGGATAGAACCCGGGCCCCCTGCGTTGGGAGCGTGGAGTCTTATCCACTGCACCACCAGGGAAGTCCCTAAAATTCAGATTTCTTGCCTTCTATCCCATTAGGTTCCCTAGTCTTTTGTAAATTCAATATCACCCCCACTCCAAAAAAGTATTAAGAGCTTAATTTTAGGCTTAGAGGAATTTGCCCCTTTTTCTCCCTTGGAAAGAGGAGGGAGATAATACATCATGTAAGGTTTGAATAAATTCATGAATTTAATTGGCAAAAAATTTTGAGCTCCTGTACTGCATGAGGCTCTCTGTACCCAGACACCATGGCTCTCCAATGTAATGTAAGGGTAGAGCATGAACTCTGGAGCCAGACTGCCTGAGTTTGAACCCTGGCTCTGCTGCTTAATAATTGGGTAACCTTGAGCAAGCTGCTTAACCTCTAAATGCCTTTTGTAAAATGAGAATAATAGTACACTTACCTTAGGGTTATATGAAGATTAAGTGATGTAATTAATGGAAAGTTCTCAGAGTAGTGCCTGGCACAAAGCAAGTACCAAGTAAATAAATATTAGCTGCAGCTGCTGCTGCTATTTTTGTTATTATTATTTATTATCTCTATATAAATAGGCTTATTGGCTCTTTAAAAAAAAGGGCAAAGCAGCTCTTCATGGGTATGTAGGAATGACGAACAGCCAAATTTCTTGAAAGAGTACATCTTCATGTCGTTTCCCCTTAGCCTTATCTCCTACTCACTCCTCAATTCACTTTGATCTTACTCTGGTCTTAACCACTTTACTGAAACTGCTCTGGCCATGGTTGCCAGTGAATTCTCAGTTGCAAATTCAGTAGACACTTTTCAGGCTCATCTTACTTGATCTATAGCATTTGATACTATTGGTCATTTCCTCTTTGGAATGTTTTCCTCCTTTGGCTTCTGTGGTGACATTCTTGCTTGCTTCTTCTTCCTCTGCCTACTCCTTTAAATGCTACAGTTGCTTGGGATTCTGGTAATTTCCCACCTTACATGTTAACCCCTGGGCAGTTCCATACATTCCTTAGCCTCAGTGACTACTTCAGCTCAATGTCATTGCCTCCTAAATGTTAGTCTCTAGCCCAGACTTTGCTCCTAAACTTCAAACTGACTCTGTATAGGACATCTCCACATGTCCTTAAACCCAACATGTCCTACTTGAACTCACTATCTTTTAACATTGCCTCTTCTAAAAACCTGCTCCTCTCCCTGTATTCTGGATATTTAATAATGGCACCCAGGGACCAGTAGCCTGCGATCAACCTAGGAGCTTTTCATTGCCCTTATCCCCCCCATCCAGCATTCATCAAGTTTTTTTTGACTTTGCCATCTAAATCTTGAATCTTGCTCTATTCCAGTGCCTCCACTATTGCCTTAACTCAGGCATTCTTCTTTCACCAGGATTATCGCAATAATCTCCTAACCTATTTTCCCTTCTCCGTATTCTCCACTCTAATCCATCTATCATACCATTGCTAAAATAATCTTTTCTTTAAAAAACAAATATGAACATGTTGCTCTTTTGCTTAAAAGGCTTCTTTTGTTCCTTATAGACAGGATAAAGTCCATATACCTTAGCAAAGCATATCAGTCTCACCTGCCTCTCCTCTCATGCACTCTGACCGTATTGAGTAAATTAGTTTCCTGAATACACCATGCTCTTCACCTATAACTTTACGTATGCGGCTCCCTCTGTGTGGACTTTCTTTCCTGCTCCCCCAAGTCATCCTTTGGACTCCTTTATTTCCTTTGTGCAGCTTTCTCTGACATGCCTAGACTGAGTTAGTAACTTTATCCTCTGTGCTGCACAGTGCTGTCGTACCTATATAAAGCCATCTTTTAGCATTTACTACGTTATATTGTTTGTCTATATATCCCTTAATAGATTGTGATCTTCTCAAAGGAAGGTGCAGCACCTACCATAGTGCCTGGATGCAGAATAAGCCCTCAGTAACTTCAAAAAAAAAAATACAGTCTCTATCTTCTAGGTGTCTACTCTCTAGTGGTTTCACCACCATCCTAAGCATTCCTGACAAATGGTAGCTGGGTTTTCCTTCTGTTTTGCAGTATATCAACTCTGGAAACCTGGAACAGTTGCTAGACAGTAACCTGCATTTGCCCTGGACTGTGAGGGTGAAACTGGCTTATGACATAGCAGTGGGCCTCAGCTACCTTCACTTCAAAGGCATTTTCCATCGGGACCTCACATCTAAGGTACGAAGGCTTTACATGCACTACTCTTTGAGACACTGTCTTCCATTACCAAGAAAACTGTGTTAAGAAACCAGTCATTAATGTGCTTGAGAATGATGGAGATCTCTTATAAATTCAACATTCAGTCACAGAGGATACAACTTATTACTATGTACACCTAGTCCTTAGAAAGCCAATCTCGGCTCACAGTGGGTACCTTTCATTGCTGAGTCTGGCAACACATACATCTTGAGAACCTTCACTCTTGGCTTCAGGTCCTGAATGTGTGTTGCAGGAGTAGATGGCATGAGGACACTTAAGAGGTTCTTGCCCTATAGGAGTGACAGCAGTCAAGGTAATGTGGGAGCCTGTCTCTTAGTGTTTTCTCCCATGGCCTCCAGCAGGAGTTCTGTGATTTTTAGTCACTTGAGTGTAGGTTTTGAAAGCCATAATGTACTGACCCATTTTCTTTCTGTGTGATTGAGTTTCTGCCATCCTGCCAGTTCCTCTTTGGTGTCAGCTGGTCTCTGTAGTATTCTCTTGCTGTCCAAATTGCTGTGTGACCAGGTTAGAAAAGAGTTGCTTTTAGAGGAAGTTGGCCATACTACAAGGCAGACACCTCAGGGCCAAGTAGCACAGGACATCACGTGACAAGGCTTATATAAAATAGTACTGTTTGATCATTGATATGGGAACTATAAATCATCTAATATAACTTCTGTCCAAGAGCTGATTTAAAGTCTTCTAGGGAGGTATTATAGAAGTTTTGTACCTGCCCAAGAATAGCTGTTATTTCATTCTGCACCCTCAACACATACATATGCACACACACGCACATGCATACACATACTCCTACAGCCCTTCTGTCATGGATGAGGGGTATGGGAGCCTGTTATAAGAAAAAGTTTGCGAAGGGAACAAAAGCAGGCTGTGCTGTCAGAGCCAATAAGACCTAGAGCAGTGAGTCTCTGGCTACCTCACATTAGAATGGTTCTGGTGTTCCAAACAGCAGTACTGTCCTCGAGGGACCCTGGCCATTGGTTTGTGAGTACTACACAGAAAATAGCTTTGGGGAGGTGCTTGTAGGGCCCCTAGGTGTGGCAGGGCCATTTGTAGTCAGCTGCACTGTTACTGAAGGAGCACTAAGACTGGCAGGTGGAATCTGGTGACCAGCTGAGACCTAGTTGTGAGGAGTCCTTTATCTTCATTGGTATAAGCAAGGACTGGACAGTTGGACAGCTGGGACCTGGAAGGTGGTATCATTTCCTTTCCTCAGACTTTTCTCCTTCCTTAGAATGTTTTAGAAACTCAAAACTTAGAAAACTGCACTTGTTCCAGGCAAATGGGTGGGGTTGTATCAACTTAGATACTGCCTTAAGTTGGTAGTATACTCTCACCTTAGGCATGCAACTAAAATCAAGTTGCTGGGGCTTCCCTGGTGGCGCAGTGGTTAAGAATCCGCCTGCCAAGGCAGGGGACACAGGTTCGAGCCCTGGTCCGGAAAGATCCCACATGCCGCGGAGCAACTAAGCCCGTGCGCCACAACTACTGAGCCTGCACTCTAGAGCCTGTGAGCCACAACTGCTGAGCCCTCGTGCCACAACTACTGAAGCCTGCGTGCCTAGAGCCCATGCTCTGCAACAAGAGAAGCCACCACAATGAGAAGCCCGTGCACCGCAACGAAGAGTAGCCCCAGCTCATTGCAACTAGAGAAAGCCTGCGTGCAGCAACAAAGACCCAACGCAGCTAAAAATAAATAAATAAAATAAGTAAAAAAAAAAAAAAATCAAATTGTTGCTTCCTACTCAGAGAGCATCATTTCTTCTAAGGTGGAGGGAGGCCATGGCAAGTTATCTGTCAGTCACACAGGTATTTCCTGTGCACCTACATGAGTGTCTCCGGTGCCTGGTACCATGAATGAAGGGATATTTGAAAAAGATAATTTCTGACCAGAGGTAGTCTTGTTGGGAAATAACTGAAGAATAGTTCATAGCATTTTATAATTGAGTGTTCAGCTATAGACTATAGTTTTTCAGACAAAAGAAAGATCACTAGGCTAGGGTAGCTAGGCTTTCTGGAGGAAAGTCCTCCACTACCAATGAGTTCCTAAGAACTCATCATATTCTCTTCAGTGCCCCCAAAACACTTTGTCCCATTGTGCTAGTGTCCAAGTGTGATTCTGTCTGGGATTGTCATAGTGTATGTATTGTAAAAATGACTAACCTTTTTGGAACTATAGGGTAAGACCACTGTCCTTTGGTTTTCCTAATAGGGAGTGGGTATTCCCATGTCAGTTGGCTTGAGATGAGAAACTAGGAATTTAGGAGAAAGAACTCCCTGGTATCACTGGGCTGTACTTTCTTGGGTCTGAACTTTAGGGGGTGGTGAGAACAAATGACTTTGCAACCTGGAGACAGGCTCGGAAGTACACTCTAGGGAATCTCAAGTTGAAGAAAAACTTCATTGCCCTTTTTATCATCCCTGAGCTTTTGGTAAAGTTTTGTCTAAATGTTTTATCTTCATAGTGTTGCAGAGATTAAGGAGAAGTTTGTGTGTCCCCACCTAGACCAGAGCAGCCCCACCCAGGAGACCTGTGTGATGGTGACAGTGACCATAAGAATGAGAAGCCCAAGGGAGAAGTCTAAAGGGACAGAGTAGGGCTTTGAAATTTCCAAATTATCTCCTTATTGTCCACCTTGGGTCTGAGTTTGATTTCTTTAAGGACAATAAAAGGTTTACTTATATTCTAGCGTGTACACTTCCTATTATTTGATGGTTCTGTTGTGTCCGTGTCTCCCACCAACACATGAGTTTCTCAAATGCCGCTCATATTCACCTTTTTATTCCTAGCACCTAACATATAGAGCCTGTCAGAGTAGGGGCTTCCTGGCCCTCTTTCAGAAAATGTGCTTGATGGCACAGAGGCCAAAACATCTGCTTGAGAACTGAGATTTTGAGTCCCACACCCAGTTTTGTCCCACCTCTTTAAATGACCTCAGTGCTCGTGGGTCCTTAGTGTCCCCAGTCTATTGACCTCATAGGAGTGATCAGTCCGGGCTTTTCAGGCCAGAGCTAACAGGAGGGATTTAAAGTAGTAGGAGCGTGTTCCAGCTAGGTATACCAGGATAGAGAGAAGCACATGCCTTTTTCCAAATGATCCTGAGCCTATGGTAGCGGCAAAGAGGATCACTGGTTTCCAATCAGAGTGCCTATTGAAAGCAGTATTGCCTTTGTAGGATTCACACATCAGTGGTTACTGCAATACTGTTTTCAAGAGTGAAGAGTCTGTCAGATATAGCTGTTCTGTCTAATTTTGTAATTATTGCGGTGCTGATGATTTACTTAGAAGCAAGTGTGATGCAGTGTGGCTTTAAAAACATTCCATTCTTGAGCTCCATCAAGAAGTGGCAACAGCCACACACAGGCTAGGAGTGGCTGGTACAACTGTACGTGAGCCTTGGCTCTTAGGGGCAGCTGGGAGAGCAGTTTCTTTCTGCTTAATACTGTTACTGCCCAGGATCAGGCAAGCACCACTAGTCTTTTTGGATTTCCCCTAGGAGTGTGAATTATGTATTGTACCTCTCTTCTTGGTTGCTGGGTTTTCGTTAGTTAGTTTGTTTGTTTTGGGTTTTTTGGGGGGTGGGAATGTTTTTTTGTTTTTTGTTTTTAACTCCAAAGAATCCACTCTGGCCATTCCACTAGAGTGAAAAGCCTATCTAGCTGTGATCTTAGGCTAGGAACCCCACAACTAGGAACAGAAAATGCCAATTTTCAGAGTCTGAAGAGAGCATGAATTAGAAACAAAGTTGAATGCTGGGGGGAGGTAGAGAGTGTGTATTAGGGCACCCTGTAGTCATTTTTTATAAAGAGAACCATCAACAGCCTTTGGGAACCATTTATACTGTGCTACTAGAGGACATAGAAATTACTAGAATGCAATCTGTACCATCCCTGGGCTCTTAGTCAAGTTGGAGAGACAGATATGTGAGTAGATTATTTCCCAAGAATTACAGAAAAGAGAGGGGATCACATGGTGGGATGGAGGGGAAGGGAAAGGATGGGACACATTACAGCAAACCAGATAATCTTTTGAGACTTGGACTGCAGCCGTCTCTGGGACATTTAGGAGGGCAATTCAGTCTCTGATCTCCCTGTGGTATGAAAAGAAACTTTTAACCCTTCTTGAGATGTAGAATCAGTACTTTCTTTCTAAGTGGGTTTATGGGTGAATTTGTTGGTGATAAGTGGAGAGAGGTGTTGGCACATGGAAAGCCTTTTTTTTGTTGTTCTAGAAATATCTTTAGCTTAGAGCTAACACTCACAAATGGGCTTGGCATTTCTCCGCTCAGGTGGTTTTATTCAGTGCCAATACTGACTGTGCAGCTGTTCTAGGAGGCCTCAGGATCTGCTCTTAGGTGTCTACTCTGGCCCAGTTCTGAAGGATTTGTGTTGGCTTCCAGAAATGCATTCATGGCCACCTTTTGAGTCTTGTCAGCTCAGTCCCCATTATGGAGAGTCGAATGTATGATTAGTGTATGCCTTTTCACCTGCTTTTGAAAGAAGCTTCAGTCATCTATCCAGGCTTTCATATAACAAACTTTTGCTAAGTTCTTTCTGTGTGTCTGTGCTAGGTTAGAGATACAGAGATAAATGGAATCATTCCCTGCCCTTGACGAGGCAAACATGTAAGTCTCTCTGCTACGGTGTGATGTATTATAATAGGAGTAGGACAAAGAAGAACGGGAGCCAGGAAGCAGCAGTGCCTGGGCCCCTCTTTGAACCCGAAAAGGTCACCTGTCGCCTCAGGGAAGTCTGACTGGGCCTTTCTTATGTCTGCTGCTTATTCCAGGCATACTTTTGAATAAAGCATTCTTCATCCTCTGTTTAGTGGACTTTGTATCCCACACAGCCTGAAAATTAGTCTGGCTTCTTCAGAACCCCACAGTGGTCTGAGCTTCATATTTTGTACTCTGTAGTCAAATAGTCTGTACTGGGGCCATGTCCAAGTCGGGTGAGAAATGCAAGCATTACACTAGGTGCCCTTGGATTAACCAACGTTGGAGGTAGGGGCTAGCATCCCAGATGAAGGGGTCTTATTGTATTGCCTGCACAAACAGTGCTGCCTTCTCCATGGGCCCTGGCCCCTTTTGCTATCTTTTTTTTTTTTTTTTAATTAATTTATTTATTTTTGGTTGTGTTGGGTCTTCGTTTCTGTGCGAGGGCCCCCTCCAGTTGCGGCAAGCGGGGGCCACTCCTCATCGCGGTGCGCGGGCCTCTCACTATCATGGCCTCTCCTGTTGCGGAGCACAGGCTCCAGACGCGCAGACTCAGTAGTTGTGGCTCACGGGCCCAGTTGCTCCGCGGCATGTGGGATCTTCCCAGACCAGGGCTCGAACCCGTGTCCCCTGCACCAGCAGGCAGACTCTCAACCACTGCGCCACCAGGGAAGCCCCCTTTTGCTATGTTAAGACTACATTGTTCCTGCCATGGCCTTGCTGTCTCTAGTGGAAAGCTTTTCAGCCAGTTCCTCTGGAGAGGCCAAAATCATTAGGAGGGATCCCTTTAGAATCAGGAGACCTGTGTCTTTACCACTTATAGTTGTAAGCTACACTTTTCTCATCTTAAATGTAAAAATCTCAGATCTGCCTACCTGACAGTGTTGTTTGAATCACTTGGATTATGTTTATGAAAAATGTTTTGTAATTCTTAAGGTACCACACAGACAGAAGTAGACAATCTGTCCCTTGCCCAAGGGGCTAGGAAATATTCTCTAGGCCACTTCCTCTAGGCCACTTCCCTCTTAAGACATCCCTGCTTTGCTAAAGCTTATAGTCTATAGCTTACAGTCTATAGCTATAGGAAGGGGCTATAGAAACAGATACTTTCATTATAATATCTCAAATGCTAGGGTTAGAGAGAGGAGAAGCATAGGGTGCTTTGAAAAAGGATATTTAACCCAGCCTGAGGGTACAGAGAAGACTTCTTGGAGAAGGTGATGCTTGAGCTGAATCTTGAAAATTGAATTCTGCTTAGTAAGTATTGTGTGTGTGGAGGGGGGTTATATTCCAGACCAGACCAGACTGCATAAACAAAGGCATAGAGGCATAAATGGTCTGATGTGCAGACTGTGAGGCTGAAGTGGTAGGGGATAAGAATTGAAAAGAGAGGAGTCTGATCATATACTATCTAATTGGATTTTATCTTCTAGATAGGAAATGAAGAACCATTGTGGCTTTTTTAAAGTAACAGCTTTTTTGAGATATTACATAAAATAAAATTCACCCTTGCAAAGTATACATTTCAGTAGTTTTTAGTATATTCAGTAATCACCACTAACTAATTTCAAAACTTTTCATCACTCCAAAAGGAAAACCCCATGCCCTGTTCTCCTCTCCCTTCAGCATTTGGCAATCACTAATCTTTTATCAGTTTCTATGGATTTGCTTATTCTGGACGTTTCATATAATGGAATCATACAATATGTCATTGCCAGCTTTTAAGTAGGGGAGTAACACAGATTTGCATTTTACAGAGATCATGCTGGCAGAAATGAGGGAGGTGGATTATGGAGATCAAGCCTGGCCCAAGCCACAGAGACCAGTTGGAATATTGCAGTATTCAGGGGAGGATGTGAACTAGGGTAATAGTAGTGGGGATGAAGAGGGAGGGACCGATTTGAAAAACATTTAGAAGCTAAAATTACTTGGAGTAAGAGTAAAAAGTCTAGGCTGAATCTCAAGTTTCTAGCTTAGCAAACTGGGTGGACAATGGCAGTGCCAGTTGACATAAAAATATAGCTAGAGTTTTAGTTTTGGGGGAAAAAAGATGAGTTCAAGTTTGCATGTATGGAGTTCAGTGTGAATAATCCAGGAGGAGATGTCCAGAAATAGATGAGATGTGCAAAGCTGAAGCTTGAGGATAAAGGTCAGTGCTGAGGATATACATTTGGGAGTCATCAGCACAGAGGTGGTAATTAGAAAAGAAATGTGGAATAGCCTCCACAATAGAGCACAAGCTGTAGGCCCAAGATAGAACCCTGAGACCATCATCCTCATTAGGGCCTGCATTGGAGTGTGTAAAGGTGGAGGAAGAAATCCATAGTGTCACAGAAGCCAGGAGAGAAGATTCAAAAGGAACAAGAATAGCCTGTAACTAGCCTCTAATGGCTAGTCTGTTAGCTCCAGGACTGCAACGGCTTAGTCTCTGCATGCCCAGTACTAATATGATTCCTGAATCATATGTAAAAGTGCTGAAGAAAATAATCAGCAATGTCAACAGCAGCAAGATCAAGTAATAAAAGGACTGATTTTGTCTACTGAGCTTAATGCCACAGAACTCATGGGGATCCTCAGTGAGAACACTTCCAGCAGAAGCCAGTGAGGAAGGAATGGGAGATAAGGAACTAAAAACAGCAAGTGTTGCCAGCCAAACTTCACTAGCCCAGGCCCCACTAAGGGCAGGCTCAGGAGTTTATTGAAAAACCCTATAGGAACTAATCCTGGTCAGAGTTGCTCTCCATTTTCCTTCTCGCCTCAGATACAGACTCCTAAAGTTTGCTCTTTTGGTTTTCAGTATTCCTTCTCTGTCTTTGGCTCTAATGCCCAGCTGTTGGCTGTGGGGAAGCTTTTAAGAGAGGCAGTGGTCACACTCCAGACCAGAGGCAGACCGGACTAGGCAGGCTTGCCCCATGTTGTAGGGCCTTGATCATCCCTGCTGTAGTCATTTCTTAGCTGCTCAGAGAAGCTACTATGAAGTCACTTCCTTCTGGATGGGTGGTTTATAATGAGTGAACAAGAGGTCTCCATGAATGTGAAGATGGGGCAGAAACTGAACAGCTTTGACAAGGGCAGTATACTGTGGTCCTGTTCTGTTCCTTACTTGCTGAATCTAAGCTGAATTTAACAGGGTTGTTTCTGAGGGCTATAAAGCAAATAGTAAATAGGACTTCAGACTGAGCCTTGGAGACAGGAACCTGAGTTGCTGGTGAAAGAGGAGGAGGAGGGGAGAAAAATAAGTGACAGATCTGAGGTGCCACTGCCTCACAAGCCAGTGCCCAACAGCCTAGGCTTTGACTGTCTAATAGAGAAGCTGGCCTAGAGCCTGTCTTCTCACAGACAGTAAAGTCAGGGAGCTGGGGTGGGGGTGGCGGAGTGCTGAGCCAGTGGACTGATGGGAGGGCCAAAGCCAGGACAAGCACAAGGATGGTCCTGCTTAGAAGCCAGAGACACTTATGTCTGCCAGGAATCAAGGGTAGGAGAGGATGTAATGAAATCACATTACATGAAATCACATTTCCCTTCCAACTCAGGGAAAGAGAGAATAGTGTGATCACATCAAAGCCAGAGTAAGGGACTAATTTGTACCTGATGTGGAGTAAGCAGGTGACTTGGCAATGCCTTGGCAACTGGACGCCAAGGCAAGGAAGAGGGAGGGCTGGTTTGGTGATATAGGGCCTTGCTGGCCCCAGAAATGTCCATGGGAGCCAAGGATCCCTGCTCCCTGCTGCCTCTGGAGGAAGGTGGGTGGAGTGAGTTGCCTCCTGAGCCAGAGTGGTATAGGGCCATTTTGAACACAGCTATTTGGGGAGAGTTTGTTGCTGCTTTGTGTTTATTTTCACGTCACTTGGGTGGGTCATCCTTTCTCTGGAGATAGCAGCATTTGTTCAATGAGCTTGTCCTGAGCCTCTCTCATGAATTGAATACTGTGAGGAAGGCAGGCCCAAACCTAAACTTGCTCCTGAGGAGCTGATGGCCTCTGCTAGGCTGTAAGAGGGAGTGGCACAGAGGGGTTAAGGGAGTTGAGATGAGAGAGAGATGAAGGTGAGAGCTGGAGAGGTCAGGACTGGAAAGGTAAGCTTGTCTTAAAACACAAAATTTTCTGAGGTGAAAAGAATTGGAAGAACATTCCAAATGGAAGGGAACAGTATAAGCAAAGGCAAAGGTTTGCAGGACCTGTTCAGGCTTCCCAAATCAAGCTTGTCTGTTACAAGTTTGGATGAAGATGTGTACATAGGGGCACCAAGGCACGGGGAGGTTGGTAGCTGGTTGGTTAGAGCCAAATCATGGAATTTTTTTCTTTGGCTGCGTTGGGTCTTCGTTGCTGTGCACGGGCTTTCTCTAGTTGTGACGAGCAGGGGCTACTCTTCGTTGTGGTGCACAGGCTTCTCATTGCGGTGGCTTCTCTTGTTGCGGAGCATGGGCTCTAGGTGTGCGGGCTTCAGTAGTTGCAGCACATGGGCTCAGTAGTTGCGGCTCACGGGCTTAGTTGCTCCACGGCATTTGGGATCTTCCCGGACCAGGGATCGAACCTGTGTCCCCTGCATTGGCAGGCAGATTCTTAACCACTGCGCCACCAGGGAAGTCCCAGAGATCATGGAATTTTAACGCCAGAGAAGAGGTTGGTTGTGATCTTGTGGGCAGTGAAAGTTGGTGTAGGCTTGGGCACTTGTCCTGTGCTTACATTACTTGGCAAGATCAGACCTGGCCTTGGGTCTCTGTGTTCTGAGGGAAGGATGAAGGGAGGCCAGGGGCCTGATGATAGCCTGTCTTCCTCCACTAGATTGTAAGCTCCAAGAGGACAAGGGTTTCTGTTCATTGAGGTATCTCAGACACTTAGAACCATGCCTAGCACATAGAAAGTAAGATAAATATTTGTTTGGAGCATGATATAGTCCTAGGGCAGCCACCAAAGATCCAGGCCTAACTCATCTCACATGGCTATCAGAGCCCCCAAGTCTGACCACGGGGGTCAGCCCAAGAGTGTGGTTTCACCAAGGAGCAGAGGACAAGGTGCCCTGTGGCAGGGAGGGGTGGTGGTAAAGTCTATGGCTGGCTGGTCCCACTTCTGAGCCACATTGTCTTCTTTTTTGGGAACCCTAGAACTGCCTGATAAAGAGGGATGAGAATGGTTACTCTGCAGTGGTAGGTGACTTTGGCCTGGCTGAGAAGATCCCTGATGTCAGGTGGGTAGCCTTAATGGGTGCTGGGGTCACAGAAGGGACTGAGGCAAAGGGAAGACTCCAGCTTCCTCCTCAGCGGCCAGGACTTGGTCACAGCCCAACCTCAGCTCCCTAAATTCAGTCAATTCTAGTGTGTGCCCATCCTTGGGGGAGAGGAATTCCCAGTGGTCAGATATCTCATTGCACCTGCCAGTGGCAAGCTCATTTTCCATGTAATCTCACCCCACAGCATGGGGAGTGAGAAGCTGGCTGTGGTGGGCTCACCCTTCTGGATGGCACCCGAGGTTCTCCGAGATGAGCCCTACAATGAAAAGGTGAGTCTGGGGACCCCAAGGTCTGGTTCTCTGTAGAATCCATTCTTAGCAGAAAGTGTCCTGAGTCACACTTCATGTATGGGGTGAGGATCTACATCCTTCGTGCCAGAAACAGGGCTGGTACCTGTCAGCTGCCTAGTGAATGAATTGAATGAAATATGGACAATAGGGCCCAGGCCTGGGCTAGTGGACATGAGGGGCAGAAACCCCACCTCTCACCCCATTGAGAGGGAAACTGAGATCTCAATTCCCACCAGGCGGACGTGTTCTCTTATGGTATCATCCTCTGTGAGATCATCGCCCGCATACAGGCTGATCCAGACTATCTTCCCCGAACAGAGGTGAGCTCCAGGATGGGGATCAGTGCCACTGGGATGGGGCTGCTTTTGAGGCCATGGAATTGTTTTTTTCTTGGGTGGAGTTGCTGGAACTTAGTCTGTGGTTACTTCTCTGGGGCAGTTCCCAGACTCTCCTGAGCAGGCCAGGATGGGTGGAGGGATTCATGACCTGGCTACCAATGTCCCCTGGTCCTTCCCCTCCATACCCATCCACAGAATTTCGGGCTGGACTATGACGCTTTCCAGCACATGGTGGGAGACTGTCCCCCAGACTTTCTGCAGCTCACCTTCAACTGTTGTAATGTGAGTATCTTTTTCCTCCTGGCTTTTGTTGGGGCTGGCTGAACCCTGTTCACCTGGTTAGGACTTTAGGGAGAGGCTGCTAATTAGCCTTACAGGGACCTGTTTTTCACTGATGAGTGACAGTGCCCACATTCCCTCCTTTAGGCCTGCCAGACTCTGGTCCAGAGCCTTGGACCAAGGAAAGGAAAATTGCTTTGTATTATCCTGTCCTCAGCTTGTAGTGTAGACCTACTACCCCTTGCCTTAGATATTGATGGAGCTCTGGTCAGATTTTAGTTGGACTGTGTGCTTAGCTGGTCCAAGACCCGTGAGAAAAGCTCTTGTTAGCCTTTATTTTATATAGCTCTGGGGTTGGACCTACCTGTTATGACTAAGGGGGTAGCTGGGCCTTGTCCAGGTAGCTTCCAGAAACATGTTAGCTGCAGAACTCAACAAAGAATAGAACCAACCAATGTGAACATACCCTTTTGGAGGGTTCTCTGCCAAACAAGGGGATAAGACATATACAGAAAGGCTGCTGAGATAGGGGAGGATATTAGACAATAGCATCTTCCCTGACCTTAATTTTGGGACTCACTCTTGTGGTCTGGGGCCTTCAGAAAAGATCTCTTAGATGCACATCTGAATCTCAAAAGATGCCAGACAGACTCAAATGCCATCCTTGGGATGGAAGATGGGAGGGCAGGGCTAATGGCTGGTGTGGATGACTACAGATGGACCCCAAACTGCGCCCATCCTTTGTGGAGATTGGGAAGATCTTGGAGGAAATTCTGAGCCGCCTACAGGAGGAAGAGCTGGAGAGGGACAGGAAGCTGCAGTCCACAGCCAAAGGTAAGAGATTAGACCGGAGCGTCCAACCTGACCCCAAGGGGGGATATTAGGATGCTGGGGGGAGGGGGATTTCCCTCTAGGGCTGTGATTACAGGATCCCATGTCCAGAAGAAAGGCAAAGGAGCAGGGGATGATTGAAAAAGTCCTGGAGCTGTGGGCTGGCATATTGCCTCCCTTCTGAGTCTGTTTTCTCATTGGTGCAATGGGCAATGGTACTTACTTTGCTTTCCTGAGTGGTGACACTTTGTGGTATGAAGTGCTGCTTCTATTTTTTATGACTAGTGAGAGTAACCCTGACTTGACTCACTATTCTTCAGGATTCTTGGAGAAAGGACCTGGGGTGAAGCGACTGAGCTTACTGGATGACAAGATCCCTCCCAAGTCCCCACGCCCAAGACGTACTATCTGGCTGTCTCGAAGCCAGTCAGACATCTTCTCCAGTAAGCCCCCACGTACAGTGAATGTCTTGGACCCCTACTACCAGCCACAACGAGGTGATGCTGCCCGAGCCCCCAAAATCAACCCTTTCAGTGCTCGCCAGGACCTCAAAGGTGGCAAGGTCAAGTTCTTTGACCTGCCCAGCAAGTCTGTCATCTCCCTGGTATTTGACCTGGATGCACCAGGGCCTGGAACTATGCCCATGGCTGATTGGCAGGAGCCCCTCGCCCCACCTGTTCGCCGGTGGCGTTCTTTGCCTAGTTCACCAGAGTTCTTGCACCAAGAGGCTTGTCCATTTATGGGCCGAGAAGAATCACTATCTGATGGGCCCCTACCACGCCTCAGTAGTCACAAGTACAGAGTAAGGGAGATCCCACCATTCCGAGCATCTGCCCTACCAGCTGCTCCAGCCCATGAAGCCATGGACTGCTCCAGTCCCCAGGAAAAAAACGGTTTTGGGCCCAGGTCTCAGGGGGCCAGTCCATGCCTTGCAGGTGCCTCTGAGGAGATGGAGGTAGAAGAAAGGCCAAGAGACTTGGCTCCAGTCCCCTTTTCTGTCTCAGGCATAGGCCTGAAAACCCAGGGAGAGCAGGATGGGTGAGGGGCGTTAATCCCCACCTCACCTTGGGGATGGACCTTCAGCTGAAGCCACAGGGCCCCCTTGCTGCAGAGCCTTGACTCTTCCCTGGGGCCCACAGAGCAGGCAGGCTAAGCCAAGCCAGGCTCAACTTTGGGGTTCCCAGTGCCCAATGGCTGTGTATGAGGTGAGGCAGCAGTGAGACGCCTTCCTAGTTAGGGCAAACAGCTAATACCAAGCCTCTGAAATCCAGCAAGGAGCTCTGGCCCCCACCCAGACTTCCCCAGACAGGACCAGAGGACTCCTAGTTCTAGTGTGCACTGGCAGGCAGCTATTACCCCAGGTTCTTCTCCTATCCCAGGTCTGTCTCCTTTCCTTTCCTGGGGCATACAAGCTAAAATGGATGGAACCTGGAGCTGACCAGGAGACCATAAAGGGCATGGTTATTTCTCAGACCTGAAGACTGGGGTGCTTCTTGCCAGAATGTTTAAGACACTTGAATAATTGCTGTTTGCACTTACTGCACGGTGAGACCACGTCACTACATTTCTATGCAAGGGGAGGGCAAGGCAGAGTGGTGGTCATGGCTCTCAGCTAACCTATTCAAAGATCTTTTCCAGTTGATTAATCTATTTTCATATTTATGAAGGAGTCTTAATGTTCTGCCCTATAAAACTTTCAACTTTGTGTTGGGAGTAGGGCTGGTTTTGTAGGCCCTAGGGCCTGCTCTATGTATTTGTCAACACGTGATACACCCAGTTGGTTAAATGGTTTATACGTGGACTGATTTCTTCCCTTTCTGCTACAGCCGGAGCTATGGGAAGAGTCTGTCCTTATAGAGCCGCAATAAGAAATAACCAAAGATGAAGCTGGTCAAATATTTTCATATCTTGTTTCTGTTGATTTTTTTTTTTTTTTAAACTTTCCCAGGACACTTTGAGATTTAAAAATGAATAAAGTCTGTGTTACAGGTGCTGGTCAGCCTTCTTACTTGTATCCTTGTTCCTCATCCTCTGGGGTGAAGGCAAAGGTCCAGGAGTGATGCAGCAGTATCTCTGCCAGGACCCTGTCCCCACCCCCTAGTAGTTAGGAGTAGGACACTCACAGGCTAGAGGGATCCGACCCCTCTGTTCCACCCTCAGCTTCTCTTCCTGGGCACTGAGTGAAGTTGGGTCAGCTGCTGCCCCAAGCCAGCTTCATCTTCTGGTTGTGGGCTTTGGAAGAACGGGAGAACTGGCTCTTAGCCACTGTGAGGGGGACAGCTTTGCCACTCAGGTATACCTTGTTGTGGCATTCAGGTAGCCATGGTTCAGAGTTACAGGGCTGGGGTCCTTGGCCCACTCCCACATAGGCCATCACGTAACCTGTCATAAAGGCATCGAAACCAGCACGATGCAGTCCATCCCCAGGCACTGGGTTAGGACTGACTTGACTCTCTGGAGCTTCCGAGCTGGCCATGCCAGCTGTGTCAGGCCTTGCTGCTCTCTGCTCCATCTCCAAGTCATTTTTGTGACCTTGCTCAGAGCCAGGTTGGTTCCCAGTCTCATCCTCAGCCACCTCCTGCTCAATTTCCTCAGGCTTGAGGCCAACCCTACAGACCTGCTTGGTGGGAGGACCATCCTCAGTTTCCCCAGAAGTCTGTTTCTCAGGCAGGCCCAACAAAGACCTCCGCCGTTTCTCCCTACGTCGTCGCCGTCGCCTCTTGTCCTCCACCACAGCTTCATCAGTGTCAATGATAAGGTCAATGTCATGGGACCGAGGACACTGTGGTCCCAGGGGGCACCAGCCATAGGCCTAGAGGTAGGAAAAAAGCTTAGAGAGGGGTTCCAGGCATCAAACGTCCCTCCCCCAGGAAATGGGCAGGTGCTCTCACCGAGAAGTTGTCACAGATGCTGGTGGAATGAATACGGTAGGTTGCAGGGGGCATGCAGCAGCGGTAGTCAATATGGGCCCTCATGCTAGAAGGATAGCTGCAGAACTCCAGGGTGAGGTGTGGGCTGCCAGCTGCCCGCTGCTTCCCATTTTCCCGCTCACTGTAACATCGCAAGAGGGTATCGGTTCACTAGCATATAAGCTCCATGAGAGTAAGGGTTTCTGTCTGTTTTGTTCACTGCTGAACCCTCAGCACCTAAAACAGTGCCTGGCACATAATAAGTGCTCACTAAATATCTTAAGTGAATGAAATAGTCAAGCTTATACCAGGCCCCACCCCATTCTCTCAACCAGTTCCTCACCATTTCCGGAAGGCATATTCTAGGTAGGAGGCCACGAAGCGGGCGTGAAACTCAGCAGCATATTTGGTGTCATAAATGCCAGCTGGGAACATTTCACATAGGTCAGCAGTAAAGGTTCCCAAGCTCTCAGGCAGGTGTGCATAGAAGTTCTGGTACAGGAACACCAAGTCTATAAGACCGTTGTGTAGTACCAGGGGCCGGCGGGCCCGGATTAGCTCCAGGAACAGTGTCCTCACTGATTGGCTCTGGCTCTCATCACCCTGGGTGGAAAGAAAGGGGTCATCAGGAAGGACAGAGTCCCCTAGGGAGCCTTGCAGGACACTTATCCCAGGCTCCCTCACCTGGAAGGCTCTCCCTTGCTTTCACCTAATTCAATGCTATTCACCAGTGTAACAGTCTTGTTTCCCTAGCTCTGTCACTAGTGATTCCCCATACTCCCCAAGAAGCAGATCCTCCCCATGCACCCAGCCTAGAGTAGTAAGAAATGAAGTCACAGAAGGGGCAGTCTCTAGGCTGGAGGCCTACCTTGTCATTGCCCTTGTGGTAGGGGATACCCTGGGCGTACTGCTGGTTGAAGTTGAAGCCATGCTGTACCAGGAACTGCACAGACTTTGGTTCTATGACATACTCTTCCATGCACAGCAGGGTCAGATTGAACACCTGGGCCAGGTATGAGTGTTCACCCTGGGAGAGGAAGAGATTCTGCTACATCCAGCCTTGGGAGAAAAAAACCTCATAGCTGATGTTCCCCAGGATCTCAACCCTCCTCCCCCCAGCCACAGACCTGGGATGCAGGTGAGATCAGCCCATACCTTGTCTGGCTGCTGCTTGAAGCAGGCGAGGCCCAGGGAGAGGATAGAACGGGTCCTGGCAGCATGACACACGGCCTTGTAACGTTCCTCGATGCACCTTGGGGTTGGGTTTGGGGGTGGCTGTGGCTGGGAGTTAGCTTCATGAAAGACCCAAACCACCCAGGACTGTGACCTCCACTCCAGGGTTGAGGTCTGCCCCTCCTGCCAAGGCTAGGACTACAGAGATCAGGGCTTATACTTACTGGTTCAGCAAACTCTTCCTGTCCCCAAGCCCACTCAGTTCCTATGGGGCAGTAAAGGGAGAGTTGTGTTAGGTCCACAGTACCAGCCCTTTCACAACCACCTGCTCTCCCAACTCCCAACTCTCACCGTGTCCACAGCCACAAAGCTAGCCGTCTTTATGGCCAGCAGGAGGGATGGCCACATCTCCTTGAAGTTGTCACTTTGCACATCCACCACGGGAACCTGGACTACTAGCTCCTCCCCAGATTTTGTGCTTTGGCTGGCACCACCTGGGGATAAGGAGGGTGATGGATGTTAATGCTCAGGCAAGGGCCTAAGAGGAAAGATACCAAGATAGGCCATGGCTGGGGGCGGGGGCAGGGGCAGTTTCCCTCAAGGCAAGAAATGGCAGCTTTCTCCTCAAGCGTATCACATATGCTCTATACACAGGCCTTGGAGTGAACAGTGTCCTGAATTTGGGGAGAGAAAGCCTGGGTCTTCCAGTGGCTTATGTGAGACTCTGGGAAAATTTCTTCCCCCTCAGCATCAAAACCTGTAAAAGAGGAAGGTAGGACTAGATGATCTGTGAGGTTCCTTTTCCTCACATCCTGCAGGAAATATTTTGCAAGGCTTGAGGACTTCGGCTCCTTTAATATCTCAAAGGCTCTATACTACCGTTCATGGCCGAAAGCGGCGGCAGTAGCCAGTATGCCCCAGAGCCTGATAAATAACGCCCCAATCCGTCCCACTTCCTGTGGACCACAACTCCCAACCTCCCCCACTAAACAGAGCCATGAGCTCCAGACTACAACTCCCGACATGCCCCCACAGGCCCTGCGCCCAAGACTCCCGGCTTTTGCAGGCGGAACCGCGGTGCACACCGGGACTTGTAGTCTCCTCGTGGCTGGTTCAGAAAGAAGGCGCTAGTCCTCTGAAACTTGAGATCGGTTTCTTAGAACTACGAGCCCGAGACCCTCCCCTCCCCCGGAGCGCACAGGCTTTTAAAGCGGCCCCTGGGAAGCCACTCACCGTCAGAGACGGCAGGAGCTGAGGCTGCGCCATAGTCACCGTCGGCGGCCATGACACCGAGGTCCCTCGCTTGTATAGTCAGTGCGCACGCGGGACTTCCTCTTCGTCTCCTCACTCCGCTCCTGCAGTCGGGGACGGGGTGGGGCTTCGCCCCCGGAGTCGCCGACTGGTCGGACTTCCGTTCAGACCTCCCGGGTCTGGCGCGGTGAAGCCAGCCTGGCGCGCGCTAGGAGCCTATTGGTTGGCGGGGGTCGGTTCACCGCCCGGATTGGCCGGAGCCACGCCCCCTGGAGTTCGTCAGGGAGCTGGGCGCTGGAGATCGCGCGGGAGGTAATTTTTTCTTTGCGTACCACGCGGTGGGATCGTGGGCCTTCGCGTTACCTTGTCTTCATCGATTCGGCCCCGGGGTGGGGATCCCCAGAGGATGTGGCGCTGGCAGAGCTAAGCTTAAAGCACGCGTAGGAGTTATATAAAGACCAGGGACTGTAGGGGAAAGAAGGATATTTGGGAAGGGGCAAGCTGCCAGGGAGGGTGGAGAGCTCACGGCGTTCCAGGAAGTGAAAGAAGCCGGGACGGAGACAGGAGATGAGGCTGCGGAGGGTGAGAGCGACCGGCTAGCAGGAACACTTGTGAAACAATCCGTGCGCGTGATAATAAGGATTTGAATTAAGCCTCCGGCAGGGACAGATTGTAAGTAATTAGGAGATATAGTTGACCTTAAGGGGTTTTGGACATGATTCCTGCTACCGTGAGAGTTGTCCCTACCGTAGACTAGCCCTTTCCCAAGGGCTCTGCTTCCCACCAAGGATTCAGCCCTTTATCTCTTTACTTGCTGTTTCCAGTTCATCTTCAACCTTTCTCCTGAGTCTTTTCATTATTCTGAATTGTTTGGATTTTTCCCATTCTGGAAAAAGGGGAACCTCCTTTTACTATCCCCCATCCCAAATTAGTTTAGCAAGTATTATATACAATTTGCCTGGCACCGTGCTCGGCTCTGGGGACACAACAGCCAACAAAAGATACCCAGTCCTTGCCTTCATGGAGTTTTACAGTTAAGTTGGGGAAGCAGACACTGATCAAAGAATCACAAATAAATATGAAATTAAAATTGGTATAAGAGCAACAATGGAGAAGTACACAAGAGGGTAAGACTGGGGGGGATCTGATTTGGACGTTTAAGTCAAGACCTGAAAAATGAGTAACTGTTAGGTAAAACAAAGAAGAGCTCTCCAGGCAGAGGAAATGGATTGGGTGAGGCCTCAAGGAGGACAGACACTTGGGGAATTTGAACCAACTATTTCAGGACAACATGGCTGTTGCGTAGTGAGCGAGGGGGATGGGGCTTGTTGGAGCCTACAAAGCTTATATTAAGAGGATTGGCTTCTAAGAGCAATGGGTGTGACAGCCAAAGCCCTCCCCAGTGGCCTACATAGTACTTTGTAGTCCTAGGCTCTCCACTTTCTTTACCTCTCTGACCTCATCAACTCCTCCCCCCTTCCTCATTCCATTCTAACCATGCTGGCTTCCTCATTGTTCTACAAACACCAGGCAGCCTCCTTAGGGCCTTTGCACTAGCTTCTTAGGATGCCTTTCCCACAGGTATCCATTCACATGGCTAACTCCAACTGCTTTAAGTCATTGGTCAAATATCACTTTAATAAGGCCCACCTTGAGCACCTTCTTTAAAATTGCAACACTCCCAAACCCCTACCCACTCATCCCCTTCACTGCTCTACTTTTCCTCTTTATGCTAGTACTTATCACCTAACATCCTATATAATTTACTGATTGTATGCATTATTTATTTCCCATTAGAGCATAAGCTCTGGGACTTGCCTGGTGGTCCAGTGGTTAAGATTCCATGCTCCCAATGCAGGGGACACGGGTTCAATCCCCGGTTGGGGAACTAAGATCCTGCATGCCACACAGTGTGGCCAAAAAATAAAATAAACCATCTATAGACTTCAAATAATAAAATTAAAAAAAAATAATAGTATAAGCTCCAGGAACCTTTGATGTTTTATTTGCTGAAGTATTCCAAGTACCTAAAACTGCTCCATAAATATTTGTTTAATGAGTTAATGGGAAGCTGTTGAAGGTTTTAAGTAAAAAAGTGACATGATCATGTCTTAAAAGATTGCTTTAGTCTTCAGAGAACGGATTGTAGAATGAATGATGGAAGTCAGAGAGTTTGGTTAAGGAAGTTTGGCTAGGAAGTGGAGGGGGTGGGTCTTGTGGAAGGGATTGGAGGAGGAGGAGGGAACATTCCTCCATATAATGGGATAAACGAGAAGGAAAGTGCAGATGGAGGTACGTTTGTACATTCGTTCTTTTCTCTGAAGGAGGAAGCAATCTCTTTTGATGAAAATGAGGTGTGAATTAAAAAGTTTGAGGAGAGAGTTTGAACCAGAGGCTCAGCAGGGACTGCAGTATAGCCAGGTGCAAACTCTGCAGGCACACCTTCGGAGTTTGAATCGAAAAGTTGCTTAATCACAAGCCTGTTTCCTTATAACTGAAATGGAGGTAATCCTAGAACATACCTCACGGAGTTGTCAGGAGATTGAGAAATCTGCTAAAGCACTTAGCATGGGGTCTGACATATAACACTCATTAACTGTTAGCTACTTTTAGATATTAGATTAAAGGCAGCCAGAACAGTAAGGGAAGAGTGAAGATCAACCAGATGTGTTTCCTCATTACTAATGGATAGGCGGCTATGATCTACTAAATCAGGAGAAGATTAGGAATAAAAATAGCTCATCTCCGTGCCCGCCCCCCCCCCCCCCCCCCCAGTTTGCCATCTTCTCTCAGGCAAATCTTTCCCCTCTCTGATCCTTGGTTTCTCCTTTTTTTTTTTCCCCCTTTGCATTTTATGTTATAAATCATTATCACAGAGGTTTCTCCTTTCCATAGAATGAGGGTTTGGACTAGATGATTACTAAAGGCTGTTTCAGTGTAAATGTGCTACATCTCTAAGCAGATAAACCTCCTACCTACACCTGTACTCCCAGGGATACACAGGTGCTCCCACATAGGAGGCTTTTGTCCTTGACTCAGCCCAGCCCTGGCCTCTTATTTTGTTTATGTCTCCAAGACTATACTAATGCTGGTCCCTCTGAGGCCACTTGCAGAACCTCAGCCCTACTGGTCATACCTCAGTGCCACAGCCAGCCAAGAACAAACCCATGAGCATCTGGGGAGTGCTTGGAGAAGAGCTAGACACTTTATATGAATGGTGTGGGGAGGGAGGTAGCTTTACCCTCTGCGGGGCCCTAAGATTCAGCCTCATGGCGACTGACTACTTTGGCTGGGCCTTTCCATTCTAGTCAATCATGAGGAAGCCACGAGCAGCTGTGGGAAGTCAAAGTCGTTGCAGGAAGCAGGCATCCAGCCAGGAGGGAAGGGAGAAACGTGCCCTCAGCAGCAGCCAGGCCAAGCCCTCTGCACCTGACGGTGAGGAGCTTGGTCTTAGAGACTCAGGGGCTGGTTTAATTGGCCATGAAAGGGGACAGATTGAGGCTGGGAAGGGAGCATGGTATGTATCAAGGCATTAAGGAACTAATTAAGGTTCTAATTCTGACTTTGCTCTGTGGCTTTGGGATAATTGCTCTGAATAGCTGCTTTCTTACCAGTGACATGGCGTAGTAGTCTGTGCATTTCCTTCCTCACTTGGCTCTCATGGGATCAAATGAGTTTATCAGCCTGTCAGTGTTTTGTAAATGGGAAGGCCCTGCACAGGTATATATTGTGCTTGGCTGAAACTTGGATTTTCATTTTGACCCAGAGACAAAGGAGCCAGGGGTATCACCCTGGGAAAATGAAGGCCAGAAACTTGGCTAAGGCTACCCAGGGCTAGAGACTCCAGGTCCCAAGCTCAAGCAAGGGCTTGGGGGTGGGGGAAGCTTTAAGTGGAACAGACTGAAACCAGGCCACAGTGCCCCAGATTGCTGGTGCACATCCTGTGCAAGGACGATCCCTGAGTTTTCTGAGGCTCCAGCAGGCCTGGCCAGGCAGCAGGAGGAGGTGAGATTGCAGGCCCCTGTCTCCCCGTACCATCTATTCAGAGACACAGCTGAGGTCACAGTCTTCCGGAAGAGCCTGCTGAGCTGGTATGACCGAGAGAAGCGGGACCTACCCTGGAGAAAGTGGGTAGGTGGGTGAGGGACGGGGACGGTGGAGTGGGGGAGGCTGGTGCCCAGCCCCCTCCGCACTAACTGCCCATCTGGGATTTCACTGGCAGGTGGAGGGTGAGGTGGACCTGGACAGGCGGGCATACGCTGGTGAGTACATCTCCTGAGAGCAGGGCTGCTTTCCCTGGACGCTCTCAGGTCTGGGTCTGTGGGCTAGGAGCAGGGCTGGTTAGCAGTGTCCTCATACCAACCCCTCTTCCCCAGTGTGGGTCTCAGAGGTCATGCTGCAGCAGACCCAGGTTGCCACGGTGATCAACTATTATACCCGATGGATGCAGGTGACTTCAGGGAACGAAGGGGAGGGTCATGGTCCAGACCCCAGATGACTCCTTTGGGGTGGGAATAAAGAAGGCTTCCTCCACCTCCTTCACCTTTGGCCTCATCTCTTTTTGCCTGCCTTCGGGCTGTAGAAGTGGCCAACGCTGCAGGACCTGGCCAGTGCTTCCCTGGAGGTGAGAGCCACCCTAGGGTGGGGGAATGGGGACTACTGAGGACCGACCTCTGATCCCTCTGACCTCTGACCCCACCCACAGGAGGTAAACCAGCTCTGGGCTGGCCTGGGCTATTACTCTCGAGGCCGACGGCTACAGGAAGGAGCCCGGAAGGTAAGAGGGTGGCGGGGGGCGTGGGAGCCCCAGGGCCTCAGGTATCTTATAACCTTGAGCCTTCCCATCCCAATCAGGTGGTAGAGGAGCTAGGGGGCCACATGCCACGTACAGCAGAGACCCTGCAGCGGCTCCTGCCTGGTGTGGGGCGGTACACAGCCGGAGCCATTGCTTCCATTGCCTTTGGCCAGGTGAGCCCATAGCCCGCCCCCATATTGTGCGTGCCCACCTTCCTTCCTCCCAGACCAGGCTGACTCCTGGACTCCTCTGTGCCAGGCAACCGGTGTGGTGGATGGGAACGTAGTACGGGTGCTATGCCGTGTCCGAGCCATTGGTGCTGATCCCAGCAGCACCCTTGTTTCCCAGCAGCTCTGGTAGGATATTGGAGTAATGGGGGAGATTGGGAGAGTTGTCTCCAAAGGATCTTTGGCTCACAGCAACGTGCCCTTCCTGTAGGAGCCTAGCCCAGCAGCTGGTGGAGCCAGCCCGGCCAGGGGACTTTAATCAAGCAGCCATGGAGCTGGGGGCCACAGTGTGCACCCCACAGCGCCCGCTCTGCAGCCAGTGCCCTGTGCAGAGCCTGTGCCGGGCACGCCAGAGGGTGAGCCATCTGGGGAAGGGGCAGTCAGGGGTCCTAGGGAGTGACCCCTGCCCCATGACATCCTGCCCTGTCTACGCCTCTCAGGTGGAGCGGGAGCAGCTCTCAGCCTCACGGAGCCTGCCAGGCAGTCGTGACGTGGAGGAGTGTGGTGAGTGCCAGCCCTAGCCCTTCCCTGCACTGTCGAGGAGCTGCCTGTAGCCGCCTCATTCCATTTCATTCTACAGTCTGAGTAAGATTCTACAGAGCTGGGCCAAGGCCTGCTCTCTGGGCTTGGCACCTAAGCCCACCTGGCCTGAGTGGGGCTCTTGGATCTCTGTTCCCAGCTCCCAACACTGGACAGTGCCAGCTGTGTGCGCCTCCCACAGAGCCCTGGGACCAGACCCTGGGAGTGGCCAACTTTCCCAGAAAGGTCAGTCGCAGGCCCCCCAGGGAGGAGTGCTCTGCCACCTGTGTTCTGGAGCAGCCCAGGGCCCTTGGGGGTGCCCGAATTCTGCTGGTGCAGAGGCCCAACTCAGGTACCTTGATCCTGGGAGTGCAGGGAGGTGGCATGAGCAACAAGGACGAAATAGAGGCATCAGTAGCTAAAGCCTAACCGATACCTGGCTGCCCTCCCTCTCAGGTCTGCTGGCAGGACTGTGGGAGTTCCCATCTGTGACCGCAGAGCCCTCAGGGCAGCACCGGCGCAAGGCCCTGCTGCGGGAACTGCAGAGTTGGGTTGGGCCCCTCCCGGCCACCCGCCTTCGGCACCTGGGACAGGTGAGTGAGCAGGGGAGGGGCCAGGAATGATGGCTTCTGTGGCCACATCCACAGGTCTGTTTCAGCCTCTTGGCGCTCCCCCCAGGTGGTCCACACCTTCTCTCACATCAAGCTGACATATCAAGTATACGGTCTGGCCCTGGAAGAACAGACCCCAGTGACCATCGTACCACCTGGAGCTCGCTGGCTGACCCGGGAGGAGTTTCACACTGCTGCTGTCTCCACCGCCATGAAAAAGGCACTACCTTTGTTGTCTTCATTGTACTTTTTGTGTTTCCTACATGTTCTAAGTGAACCGGTTACTATGTAAGCAAACAAAAAAGCATATTTTAAACAAAGGTGCTGGGGGATGAAGTTGAGGGCTCTTTGGGGTCAGATGCCAGCCCTGCACTTTCCTCCTCTCTTCTTGTCTAGGTGTTCCGCGTGTACGAGGGCCAACAGCCAGGGACCTGCAAGGTGAGTGTCTTGGCCCTCACCCAGCCATCTCTCTCCAGGACCAAATCCACAGGTTTTCAGTGAGGTAAATGACACACGTTTGGGTGAACAGTCTCCACGACAGACTTCACTGGGGCGAGAGAAATAGTTCTTGACCAGACTTTACAATCTGGGTCCAGGGTAGAGAGGGGACAAGAGCAAATGATGGAGACAGTAGTGTCACAGGTGTGTGAAATGTTTGTATAAGATTTTGTGGGATATGAAGTGGGGAGCTATCATTTTTATCTGGGAGGCAAGAATCAGGAATGGCTGATTGGAAGGAGTGGCTGGTAACCTGGGTCCTAGAAATGAATTATTTTCTCCAGGTTTGGAAGGGGAATCAGCTGTAAAGATGTTCTTTCCAGGCCCAAGAGTAGTGTGAACAAAGGTGGGGTACAGTACAGTCTGCAGCACTCAAGGAGCTGTGAGCATTTGGTTTAGTTGGAGCGGTGAGCAGGGCCTGCCCAGGCCAGTCAGGGACGTGAACACCAGGCCACTGAAGCATTTTAGGTGGAGAGAGGAGTCATCTTTGCGTCTTAGGAAGACTGCCTCAGGCTGCGTTTTTTTTTTTGTTTTTTGTTTTTAATTATTTATCTTTGGCTGCATTGGGTCTTCGTTGCTGCGTGCGGGCTTTCTCTAGTTGCAGCGCGCGGGGACTACTCTCCGTAGTGGTGCGCGCACGGGCTTCTCATCGCGGTGGCTTCTCTTGTTTCGGAGCACGGGCTGTAGGGCTCTAGGTGTGCGGGCTTCAGTAGTTGTGGCTCGCGGGCTCTAGAGCGCAGGCTCAGTAGTTGTGGCGCACGGGCTTAGTTGCTCTGTGGCATGTGGGATCTTCCCGGACCAGGGCTCGAACCCATGTCCCCGGCTTTGGCAGGCGGATTCTTAACCACTGCGCCACCAGGGAAGTCCTCAGGCTGCCTTTTAGAGAGTTGATCGAAGAGTTAGATACTGGTAACAGGATGGAAGCTTTACAATATTAAGGCTAGAATCTGAGCTAGATCAGTGGTGTGGGGGGAGGGGTGGAAGGAGAAGATTCTGTTGCCCCCCTCAGTACCTCCTTCCTTCGGCTTCTGCACAGGGTTCCAAAAGATCCCAGGTGTCCACCCTGTCCAGACGGAAAAAGCCCAGCGCAGGCCAGCAAGTCCTGGATAGTTTCTTTCGGCCCCACATCCCCTGCTGATGCACCCAGCCTCAACAGTGCAACACAGTGATGCCTCTGGAAGCCCCCACCCCCTGAGAATCGTGTTTAATAAAGTGCTGATTTTTGTAGTCATTCTGGAGACTTTCCACCTTCTCCTTAGCCCCCTCCCTCCTCACCTCTGAGGGACCCAGAAAGTGGTAAAGTCCTGCTTGGTCCTGACTTCCACTGCTGAGCTCCTAGCCAGCCCTGGGCAGGTGGAGGAGGGGAGTGTTCTGTCCTGAGTGATGTGTCCTCCTTCAGCCCCACAAGAGAAGAAGGCAGCTGCAGGGAGCCCCTGCCAGTGGCTGACATCCAGCGCTCTCAGTCCATGTCTCTGGTCAGCTCTGATTGGAGTTGTGTTATCACCCTAGAGCAGGTGGTTGAGCTCAGCCCTGACTCAGCCCCTCCCACCTGCAGTGGCTGGTCCCTAGGGAGAGGGGAATCACAGGAGGATTTGTTTTGTCTTAGACTCCTACCTCAAATAATAAATCATTTATTTAGGGAACAATACAGAAAAGCAGAGGGTTTTTAATCATAATATTGGGGGTGTGGTGGAGAGAAATGGGGTCAGAGAAGGACACAAGGAGGGTTCAGAAATATTGGTTATGTTCTGTTTCCTAATTGTGTAATTCCTTTATTCTTTACACTTTGCATATATGTTAGATATAGACAATATGAGAAACGTTTCACAGTTTTAAAAAAAATCCCATCTCTTTGGACCCCTGTGAGATTCAACTTCTGGCACGATGAGATGGAGGCCACACCTGGTCCCTAAAGACAAAACCTTTCACTCCAGGCCTCTGTGGGTGTCTCTGAGTTCCAGCAGGCCCTGTGCTGGACTCCCCAGTGCTCCAGGACAGGCGGCTACACCCAGCTTCAGCCCTTCTCAGGCTTCCTGGACCCTGGCAGCTTGCTCCTGCACAGACTGCCACAGGGCCCGAATGTTGCCCTGGCCAAATCCAGTGGCCCCCTGCCTCTGAATCAGCTCCAGGAAGAAAGTGTCCTCTGCAAAGAGGGACTTGGTGAAGACCTGAAGCAGAAACTTGCCTCTGTCACCATCTAGCAAGACCCCCTGTCGGGCCAGCAGGCTAGGCTCATGCCCTGCAGCCAGGATCTGCTTCTCCTTGCCTGGCTGCTGGTAGTAGGCCTCAGGAGGAGTCAGGAGCTGACCCCCGGCCCCTGCCACCCCCTCAGTGGCTTCAATGATATTTGGTGTGTATAGCCCCACGTGCTGCAGTCCAGGTCCCCCGTTCCGGGCCAGGAACTGCTCCACCTGGTCCTGTGGGCTGGTGACCCCCAGCAGGGACTCAGCCAGCACGAGGGTAGGGACAGCACTACCCGTAGGGGCCTGCAGGGCGGTGAGCCTCAGCCCCCCACGCCCGGACTCTGCTGCCACCTCCAGGCCCAGCTCCGGATCCTCACCTGGGCTCAGTGGCAGGTGGTGAAAGCCTAGACAGTCGTGGAACCAGCGCATCAGTTTTGGGGAGCTGCTGGGGGTGCAGGCCAAGGTCAGGTGGTCCACGTGGCTGACCCAGCCCGGGCCAGGTGCGGAGGGCACAGGCCTAAACCCGGGCAGGAAGGGCCCGCAGAAGCCAGTGCGGTCCAGCAGCGTCAGGCTGAGGTTGCCGGCCGGCGATCTGACCACGGCGTAGGTGGCGGCGCCCTGCTCATCCCGAATGCTGACAGGGGGCACCGGCACGCTGCAGCCGAGTGCCGCCAGCGCCCGGGCGGCGGCGCCCGCGTCGGCCACGTCGAAGCACAGGTTCGTGGCACTGGACACCGCATGATGCGGGTCCAGGCCGTACAGCGGCTCTCCGGACCCCGCGCCCTCGTTCACCAAAAAGACCGCGTCCCCGCTCCGCAGAGCCAGCTGCCGCCAGCCGTCTGCTTCCCGCACCGCCAGGGGCTGGAAGCCGAAGAGGCGCTGCAGATCCTGGGCGAGGGGCAGCCCCGCGGGCACGTGGAAAGCGATATGACACAGACGGCGGGCGGGCGCGGCCATGGCGGTCTGGATGGCGACCCCGGCCTGTCCTTCCCCTGGGGACAATCACTTGTCGTTCGGGACTCGGAGACTCTCAGTCCCTGGCTTGTCGTCGGAAGCCGGTGGAGTCCAATTTTGCCGGCAGACCGCGTTCCTCGATCTTTTTCGGGGAGAAGCCACAGACGGACCACTTGGGGGGTTGCGGTTCCCTCTGCCGAACCACGCCAAACTGGAGCTGCCTGGAGACCGCCGAGTCTGAGCTGCGGCTCTAGAGAACCACGCGGAGCCAGTGCAGGGGTGGGGCGAGAGAGAGGGGGCGGAGCCAGTGACTGCCACTCTCCACCCTCTCGCTCAGCCTGTGTCGCCGAGAGTACACCGGGGACACAGGACTGACCCTTCCCATGGCCTCTGGCTGGGCCTCACTCTTGGGCACTGACCTTCCCACGGCCTCCGGCTGGGCCACACACCTTTGGGCACTGAGCCTCCCAACACCGGACCCTGGAGATCACAATAGCTGCCTTCACGAGGTGCCAGGCACTGGGTTCCCACTCATGCCCCAACCTCAGAGAAAAGGGAATCAGCCCTAGTTGGGGGAACAGTCCGAATTTTCCCTCTACAAGCACGGACTTTCTTAGCAATTTCATGTTTTAGCTTAAAATTTTTGGAGAATTTTGCTTTTAATTTCCTAATGTTCCTTTAAAACTTAAAATAGAATAAAATGCTTTAAATTACAGATTTTCACTCTTTCCCCAAAATGGTCCAGAGAAATTTGTTATAGGAAGATAGACCATTTATATAGCTCCTAAATGCATCTCTCTTTTGGGAAATCTCTCAGCTGCTCCTTTTCAACCCCACTTCTCCCTTAACATTTTTTACCCCCTTGTCCCAAACAAGATTTGGAGAAAAAAACAGTGGCTCAGGATCTGAAAGGAACAGCTGCACGGGCATCCTTTCTCACCCTCCTGACTCTATTAGGACTAGAATAAGTCCTCTTTGCTCTTTCCAGCTCCCTGATTGGGTATTAGGCCAGAGGAGCTTTCTGGGGGCATTTCTGGCCTTGCCACTGAGAACTGTGTGAGATCACTGGATTGAGGAAATTAGGAGTCTTCTGGAACTTCACCTGGTAGCTCTTGAAGGGTTTGGAAGGGCATTCCAAGAAGGGCAAATGGCATAAGCAAAACCTCAGTGAGGAATGTGAGCCAAACCCTCAGAGGAGCAATGGAGCATAAGGTTGGGGAGACAGTTGGGATGGATGCCTGTGGTCTGAGACAATGCAAAAGAGATTCCTTTGTCAGGCAGCCTGGTGTGATGACTTACTGTTGAGTTTCATTGGCAGGAGGGAGAAGGATGTGATGAGGGGACAGGGCTTAGAAAAACACCTGGCTGGGTGTTTCATGCCTACAGCCAGGAAGGCAGTACCCGAAGCGGGTCAGCAGTGGTGAAAGGCACTTGGTGCTACTCTGCACTCCAGTGAATTTGAGAACATGGGCTCCAAAAGCCAGACAGACCTGGGTTTAAAAATCTACCTCCAACACTTACTAGCACATGTATAACTTTGGGCAAATTGCTTAACTTCTGAGTCTTAGTTTCATCATCTATAAAAATGGGAATAATAATAGTACCTACTTCGTGGGATTGTTGTGATTAAATGAAATAGTATATGGTGCAGCCTGGCAAAAGAGATCCAGGTTTTAGCCTGTGAACCTGGGCCTGACTGTGGGGTCAGGGCATACAAAGGGCTACTCCTCCGTAGTCCTGAGCACTGGGAAGGCACTGGGAGGGCTCTGGCTTTGGTGGTGGATTCTGGGGGAGGAGGCCCTGGGAATAGGGATCTGAGTGGGCTGGTACAGAAAAGGCAATGCTCTGCCCCAGCTATCATGATTGGGGCCCCAAGGGAGCAGCTTCCAGGCCTTTGGTCCGGGAGAAGGAATTTCCACTCAAGGGCTCCAGGTATGGACAGAGGGAACAGAAACAGGACCCCTGACCAATCACTTCTGACCTGGGGGAGGGTAGATTTCCAGAAGCTAAGAGGGGGTTGTCTTAAAGAAAAGGGTGACCTTGTCTGGGGCACGCTGCCCTGCAAGGGCACTGTGTTTGACTTTGGCCCAGTGCATAGACTGGGCTCTGGAGACCAGCTGGGGTTAGAGAACTAGACTCTACTTCCTGCAGCCCTGCTGGCGTCTTGGCCGTGACTTCCTGGGATCAGACTCGTGTCCTCCTGCGATCAGGACCTTGCGGAACTTTCCCAAGATGGGTCCTCCGAGCCTGGCCGCAGTTGCACTCCTCCTGGAGCTACTGATAACGAGGGTGGGCGCGCAGGTCGAGACCTGAGGGAACCGGCCGATACCACTGGAGGGCGCGCGCGGGTCCGAGAGGCTAGGTGGTGACGCCTCTCCTATACATCTGCCTTCTACAACGACAAGGGCTGTGGAGGGCGGAGGAATCGAACTCTCGGAGCTCTCAGGCTAGGCCGGCGGCTACCCGAGGCACACTCTGCCCCCTGCAGAAATCCTGACCCCTGCCCGCCCCCCCCCCCCCCGCTCCTTCCCCTCCCCTTCTCCTCCCCTCTCCCCTTCTCCTCCCCTCTCCCCTCCCCACCCCTCCCTTACCTGACCCCGCCCCTCCCAAGTTCCCTCCTTCCTTCCTTCCCCTGAAATCGTCTCCCGGAAACTCCCGCCTTTCTGGCCGCGCCCGTCCGGAGCTCCCTCCCCATCTCGGAGGCGACCGCGGATGCTCCCTCCTTTCTGGCCTTGTCCCTGCCCTACCTCCATGTGATTCCGTTCTTCTCCTTGAGCCCTTGACTTTTTATGAGTGACCTGGAAGACCTCAGAGAAGGTGACTTTGTGTGTGTGTGTGTGTGTGTGTGTGTGGTAAAACACACATAATATTCACCACGTTACATTTTTAAGGTACAGTTCAGTGGTATTAAGTACATTCATGTCGTGCAACCATCACCTCATCCATACTCTGAACCCTTCCTCCACAGCTGACACTGTACCCTTTAGATAGCTCGCCACTCTCCCCTCCCCTTGCCCCTGGCAACCACTGTTCTATTTTCTATCTCTGTTATGATTTTGACTACTCTAGGTACCTCATGTAAGTGAAATCGTACAGTGTTTGTGTGTGTGTGTGTGTGTGTGTGTGTATGTGACTGGCCTATTTCACTTAGCATAATGCCTGTAAGTTTCATCCATGTTGTAGTATATGTCAGAATTGTGAGAAGGTGACTTTTGAGTTATTTCCTGAAGGAAGTGAGGTGGCAAGAGGAACAAATGTAAAGGCCCTGAGGCAGGAATGGGGCTGGTGTATTGGAGCAAAAGGCCAGTGCAGCTGGAATAGGATAGGGAGGAGGGGGAATAGTAGCCATAAGGCAAACTTTGGCTTTTACTCTGAACATGATAGGAAGCCACTGGAGGGTTTAAGCTGAAGGGTGACCGGATCAGACTCCACATTTCTATTGAACCTCGCTGGCTGCTGAGTTGATAATAGGATGGAGGGGAGCAAGGGCAGAATGGGGAGGCCAGTGAAGAGACTGTTGCTTCTAACATTGTCTGGAGGACTAGGGAAGGCTTCTCAGGAGAAGCTGAGACCAGAAGTTTGAGTAGGAATTGACAAGGTGAGGGGTACCTTTATGTGTTGGAGGTTGGGAGTGAAGTGTTCCAGGTGGAGGACACGGCTTATACAAAGGTATGGAGGTGAGAGCAAGTGTAGTTGATTGGCAATTGTTAGTACAGTTGACCCTTTTTTAAAAAAAATTTTTTGGCCACACTGCGCAGCATGCAGTTTATTAGTTCTCCGACCAGGGATCGAACCCGCATCCCCTGCGGTAGGAGTGCGGAATCTTAACCACTGGACTGCCAGGGAAGTTCCAGTTGACCCTTGAATAACACGGGTTTGAACTTACATGCGGGTCCACTCATATGCAGGGTTTTTTTCAGTAAATACATACTACCGTAGTACATCATTCGTGGTGCGTTGAATCCGAGGATGCAGAACTGCAGGTGTGGAGAGCCGACTGTAAAGTTATATGCAGATTTTACAGGGATTTGCAACTGTGCAGGGGTTGGCCCCCAACCCTACCTGCCCCCCCACCACATTGTTCAAGGGTCAGCTCATTAAACCCCTAGATTGAGAGCTTCCTGGGGAAGAGATGTATTTTCATTTCCATAGGGCAGGGCCTCTACAGGCACTCTGAAGACCTGCTGATACCACCCTCTCCTCCCCTGTCACTGTGAAGTAAGAAGTAAGATGCCACCTGGGTTAGACTAACCAGGGCTCTGGGTCTCACCAACACTCACATCATCAGTGAGCTTGCTTTACTGATTTTCCTCTCTCTCCTATATATCTTCATTCTCTCCCTTTTAAGAGAGATCATCAGGTCTCTCTCATCTTAAAAAAAAACAAACCAAAAAACCCTCCCTCTATCCTGCTTACTTCTACAACTATTTTTGTGTAATTCTCCTACCCTTCACAGCCAAACTTATAAAAATAAAGATTTTTAAAAATTAAAGTACAGTTGATTTACAATATTGTGCTAGTTTCATGTGTACAGCAAAGTGATTCAGTTATATATATATATATATTTTTTTTTCAGATTATTTTCCTTCATAGGTTACTACAAGATATTGAATATAGTTCCCTGTGCTATACAGTAAATTCTTGTTGCTTATTTATTTTATGTATAGTAGTTTGTATCTGTTAATCCCACACTCCTAATTTATTCTCCCGCTGACCCCCGTCCCTTTCCCCTTTGGTAACCATAAGTTTGTCTTCTATGTCTGTGAGTCTCTTTTTGTTTTGTATATATATATTCATTTGTGTTATATTTTAGATTCCACATATAAGAGATATATATTTGTCTTTCTCTAACTTACTTCACTTAGTGTGATATTCTCTAGGTCCACCCATGTTGCTGCAAATGGCAATATTTCATTCTTTTTATGGCTAATATTCTACTATATATATATACCACATTTTTAAAAAAAGATATTTATTTATTTGGTTGCACCAGGTCTTAGTTGCGTCAGGCAGGCTCCTTCGTTGTGCCTCCAGGGCTCCTTAGTTGCAGCATGCATGTGGGATCTAGTTCCCTGACCAGGGATCAAACCCGGGCCCCTGCATTGGGAGCGTGGAGTCTTATCCACTGCACCACCAGGGAAGTCCCATATACCACGATTTTTTAAAATTTAACATTTTATTTCATGGAACTAACATATACAAAGTAAAAAAAAAGTGAGAGCAAAAAATGATTTTCCGAGTACTTTTTTCTTTCTAGTATTTCATTTATTTAATAAATATTTGTTTTACTCATACTATGTATGGGGAACTTTGCTATCTGCTAAGAACACACACACACACTTGGCATTGCCCCTACTTTTAATCTAATTATGGATAATGGCTACTTGTAATAAGAACAAAGACTTCTATGCTTAACATACATTAACTCATTAAACAAAAATACTATAATCGTGTCCACTTTGTAGATGGAGAGACTGAGGCAAAGAAGAGTTAAATAATTTGCACAAGGCAGACAGCTGGTAAATGGAGAGGATGGAATTTCAAATCTGGCTTATTTTTTAATTTTTAGTCTCTTAACCATTATAGTGCATTTATTCTCTTAGCTCCCTGCCCACCGCTGGCGCCGCTCAGCTTCTGGGATCTTAGTTCCCCAGCCAGGGATTGAAGCCAGGCCCACAGCAGTGAAAGTGCCTTCTTAACCACTGGACTGTCAGGGAGTTCCCTGCATGTATCTTTTTGAATTAGCATTTTCATCTTTTCCGGATATATGCCCAGGAGTGGGATTGCTGGATCATACGGTAGCTCTATTTTTAGTTTTTTAAGGAACCTCCATACTGTTTTCCATAGAGGCTGCACCAATTTACATTCCCACCAACAGTGTAGGAGGGTTCCCTTTTCCCCACACCCTCTCCAGCATTTATTGTTTGTAGCCTTTTTGATGATTTGATTTTTGACCATTGTGAGGTGGTGCCTCATTGTTTTGATTTGCATTTATATAATAATTAGTGATGTTGAGTGTCTTTTCATGTGCCTATTGACCATCTGTATGTCTTCTTTGGAGAAATGTCTATTTAGGTCTTCTGCCCATTGAAAATTAGTTGTTTTTTTTTTAATTAGTTAATTTATTTATTCTTGGCTGTGTTGGGTCTTCGTTTCTGTGCGAGGGCTTTCTCTAGCTGTGGCGAGCGGGGGCCACTCTTCATCGTGGTGCGCGGGCCTCTCACTATCGCGGCCTCTTTTGTTGCAGAGCACAGGCTCCAGACGCGCAGGCTCAGTAGTTGTGGCTCACGGGCCCAGTTGCTCCGCGGCATGTGGGATCTTCCCAGACCAGGGCTCGAACCCATGTCCCCTGCATTTGCAGGCAGATTCTCAACCACTGCACCACCAGGGAAGCCCCGAAAATTAGTTTTTAAAGACATATAAATTATGTAAAATTTCACTGTACATGCTTGCAATAAATATCCAAACATATAGGGACTTCTCTGGTGGTCCAGTGGCTAAGACTCCACGTTCCCAATGCAGGGGGCCTGGGGTCGATCCCTGGTCAGGGAACGAGATCCCCCATGCCTCAACTAAAAACCCCACATGCCGCAATGAAGATCCCGCATGCTGCAACTAAGACCTGGTGCAGCCAAATAAATAAATAAATAAATATTTTTAAAAATCCAAATGAAAAAACATAAAATGAAAAGTAAAATTCTCCTTACGCTGACTACCCTGCAGAAATAACCACTGTGAAGAGTTTCTTGTGTATCCTTTTAAAGCATTTTCTATGCATTTATACAAGCATATATGGCTGTCCTTTTTCCTTGATGCATCCAGTCTTTTTTTTTTTATTAATTTATTTTTTATTTATTTTTATTTTTGGCTGCATTGGGTCTTTGTTGCTGCACGCGGGCCCCCTCTAGCTGCGGCGAGCGGGGACCACTTCATTGTGGTGCACGGGCCTCTCAATGCGGTTTCCTGTCTTGTTGCAGATCATGGGCTCTAGGTGCGCGGGCTTCAGTAGTTGTGGCACATGGGCTCAGTAGTTGTGGCTCGCAGGCTCTAGAGTGCAGGCTCAGTAGTTGTGGCGCACGGGCTTAGTTGCTCCACGGCATGTGGGATCTTCCTGGACCAGGGCTTGAACCCGTGTCCCCTGCATTGGCAGGCAGGCTCCCAACCACCGTGCCACCAGGGAAGTCCTGATGCATCCAGTCTTGATGCATCCATTTCAATACATGTAAATCTAGCATGTTATTTTTTTTAATTTAATTTAATTTTTTTTTTATACAGCAGGTTCTTACTAGTTATCTATTTTATACATTAGTGTATATATGTCAATCCCAACCTCCCAATTCATCCCACCACCACCCCCCCTAGCATGTTCTTTTTAACAGATATATAATATCCTGTTGTGTGGCTGTTTTATAGCTAATTTAACGAGCCTCCTGTTGATGAGTATGCAAATTGTATTTCACTTTAGCTATTTATAAAATGCCACAGTAAACATCCTCTCTGTAAGTCTTTGTGTATGGGTGAAGTACATTTGTAGGCTAACTTCTTGGAAGTAGAATTGTTGGGGTAAAGGCTGTGTGTATTTTTTTTTTTTTTTTTTTTTTTTTTTAAATATTTACTTATGTATTTATTTATTCTAGCTGCGCCAGGTCTTAGTTTTTTTTAGAAATTCACGTTCTTTTATTTATTTATTTATTTATTTATGACTGTGTTGGGTCTTAGTTTCTGTGTGAGGGCTTTCTCTAGTTGTGGCAAGTGGGGACCACTCTTCATCGCGTTGCGCGGGCCTCTCACCATCGCGGCCTCTCTTGTTGCGGAGCACAGGCTCCAGACGCGCAGGCTCAGTAATTGTGGCTCACGGGCCCAGTTGCTCCGTGGCATGTGGGATCTTCCCAGACCAGGGCTCGAACCCGTGTCCCCTGCATTGGCAGGCGGATTCTCAACCACTGCGCCACCAGGGAAGCCCCTGTGTGTATTTTTAATTTTCATAAATTCTGCCTAATTGCCATTCAGAAAAGTTGTACCTAATTACACTCTCACTGATAACTTTGATAGTTTAGCCAAATTTATTGAAAGAGTTGTCTACAGTTGCTTTCTCCACCTCTTCACCTCCTACTTACAGCACAACTCACTCTAACTTGGCTTCTCTCCACCACTTCACTTTAAAAGGATCTAAGGAGAGGTTGACTGCTCTCTCCTTTCTGAAACACTCTTGCCCTGGCTTTTATAATACCGTACTTGCCTGTTCTTCCTCTGCCCACTTGTGAATGTTGGTACTGCTTAGGACTTCAGTTACCATCTGCATGCAGATGACCCCCACATTATTTCCTGCTTCCTAATCTTTATCCACCTGCTTATTTGCCATCTTGACGTGCATGTCCCACAGGCACCTCAGATTCAACATGCCCAACATCCTCCTCCTTCTGGTGCTCCCTTCTCAGCAGCTGTTCCACTGCTGTCCAGTGGTCCTAGCTGGAAACCTGCAAGTCATTTTTGAACCGCACTGTCCCTCAACCTTCACCTCCAGTCAATCACCATGTCCCTGCCCATTCTATCTCCATAATATCTCTCAAACCATCACATCTCTCATCATCTCCCCACACTACCCAAGTCCAGGTCCTCACTGTGTACCACCTGCACACTGCAATGACCTTCTAATTGCCTCCCTGGCTTTAGACTTACTACTCTCCAAACCAGTCTCCACCCTGTAGCCAGAGTGAGCTTTGAAAAATGCAGATCTGATTATGTTACAGTCCTGCTTAAAACCCTTCACTAAGTTCTGATCGCACTTAGGGTAAAGACAAATAAATCTCCCCTGGCTGATTAGGCCTTGACAACCTAACTGTTGTCACCACTAACAATTGTTAGTCACCAACTGTTGTCACTACTAACCCCCTCCTTCATACTGTAATTAGTTTCTTGAATGTTTTATGCTCCTTCCCTCACAGAGTTTTTGTCTTTGGTGTTTGTTCCTGCCTGGAATACTCTCTCTTTCCCTCCTGCCTTGACCTGGCAAACACCTTCTCAATAAGTAGGTCTCAGCATAAATTTAACTTGTTTGAGGATGCCTTCCAAGACCCTGAGACTTATGCCCAGTGCCTAACACAAGGGTTGGCACGTGTTGAGAGCTCAATAAATATTTACTAATGAACAAGCCAAGGCCTCAAGGGCCAGGTGGGTGATTACCAGACTGCAGTTTTTCACATGACCTCTGGGTGTCACCCTTGGCCTCAACTTAACCAGGTCTTGGCTGGGAACCCAGAAGGAAGGGCAGATTTGATGCCCAGCCTGGCCCATCCATCCAGCAAACTGGGAAAGGTTATGGGAAGCCCAGCTACTTCCTGGGTCTGACACGTTCTCCATCTGCTGTGGGTCAGCTGGCTTGATAGGGTGACCGATCATACCAGTTTTCCCAAGACTGAACTGCCTGTGCTCCCAGGATGTGGAAATTTTAGTCATAAATCTGAGACAATCCCAGGCAAATCAGGAGGATTGGTCACTGAACCATGGACAGAGGGGTTGAAACCCCCACCAATGCACTAGACTAAGGTCCAGGCCCAGCAGGAGAGCTGGCTCCAACCCAGCCAAGCTCCTTGCAGCAACACCACTGGTGGGCTGACCCTGTAGCCTGGTGGTTGTAAGAATTTAGGGAGAGAAAGTATATATACTTTAAAGGAATATAAAGACACCAACTTATGTCTGACAATGTCTACCATTTATTCAGTGCCTCTGGGCATAACATACTTATACATATCTTTTCTAATCCTCACAGAAACCCTAAGAGTACAGAAGATTGTTTTCCTTTCAGAGATTAGAAAACTGAGACTCAAGAGACCAGACTCAAGTAACCAGCCCAAGTCACACAGCTGTTAAGTAATATGGTGAAATTCAAACCCTTATCTGTCCAAGTACAAAGCTTCAGCTATTTTCACTGAATCTTTAGCCTGGCCGTTTCCTTCCTTCTCTAGTCACCATTTGAGAGCCCCAGGAGTGTGAGTAGGAGGCAAGAGGCAGGTGTGGGTGGAAAGGGTTGAGGAAGAGGGTCTGTGATCAGGGCCTGAGTGGGGGGTAGGGGATCCACATAGCATTGACAGCTTGCCTGTCCACATCAGAGAAGTCTCTGCTGTCTTGAACTAGGTGTGGGCATAGCCTGGGGACTCTAGGGAGGCCCCTTCACAGGCTGTCATGCTGACACCAGGCTGTATATTCATCGAGAAGCCAGGGCTGTGTTTCCCAGAGTCCAGGATGAACCCAGCCAGGTCTTATCTGATTGCAAATGGACATCTGGACATGAGAGAGGCACAGGGGAGGGGCCATCAGGAGCTAGCCATAAACTCAAGGGATAAGTGAGGGGTGGGGGGATGGGTGGGGATGTGACAAGGGTCATGGTAAGTACAGTGCCTCGCCCAGAGTTTAAGCTCAGTGAGTGGTTGCAATTAATGAGATAGCCAACTGCCCCTCTTTCCCAGAGATATTTGTAAGGCTGAGTTTTATTTTTGCCCAGATGGTTGTTTAGGAATTGAACTGCTTTTGAATACAAAACAAGAGTTGCTTGTGTAGAAGCATGAGCAGAGGCCTGACTTTGGTTGTGTGGAAGAATGGGCAGAGGCCTGACTAGGCTGTGCAGTGGTCAGAGCCCAGATGAACATTTATTGGTCTGGCAGCCAGATATCCGCTCCACAGGAGGTGTGATAAGCCAGACTCTGGGATTCCTTTGCATTAAAAAACAAAATGCAGGCATCCTTCAAGAATTTTAAGTTCTCTGGCAGGAAGGTGCTTTGGGCCGTTCTGTTTTACTTTATTTTATTGGTGATGTCCAAAGATTTTTGGGGTGCAAGATCTGTCCTGGATCATCTTGGCCTCAAACCTGCCAGCCCCTGGCACTGGTATGACCTGGTACCCCATGGCCAGGTTCTTCCCTGTGGCTCCACTCTGCCAGCCAAGCCATCAGATGGGTGGTACTTGAGCAAGTCTTACCCAGAGTTGGGCCATGTCTCTGTTCTTCCCTAGCTGGCCTTCCAGCTTCCACTAGAGAACTGGACCTTGTACATTCTAGGGAAGGCTGGGGATCTGGGCATAAAGCAGGGGCGGAGAGGAGAGAAACCTTGATTAAGCTGCCTTGTCCACAGGATTCCTCTTTCCTTCATTTTGAAAATACCTAGTTTGTTCCAACTCTGAAGAAAGGGAGGAGGAACTTGTGAAAGTCACCAATACTGTCCCATCGCATTGATGTGGGACCTCTTGCCAGGAGCTCATGGAAGACAGTGACCTGGTGCAGTGGAAAGCACAAGACTTTAGGGTCAGTCAGAATTGGATTCTGTTACTTTCTTGCTGGGTAACCTTGGGAAAGTTACTCAACCTCTCTGAGTCTTGATTTCCTCAATTGATAAATAGGGATAATAATAATAATGATAATGTCTACATCATATGTTTGTTTTGAGATCTAAATTTGCTGACCAATGTATATAAAAATATAATATTTATTGAGTGCTTATTTTGTGGTAGGTCATGTTTAAGTGCTTTATAAGCATAATATGAACTCACATAACCCTATGAGTTGTGTACTTCCATTGTCCGTGCTTTATAGATACAAAACTGAGACTCAAAGAGCGTGAGTAACTTGCCCACGCTGGTAAGTAGCAGAGCCAGGATTTGGACCCAGGCAGTCAGGCTCCAGTTCACATGTACTTAACTACCAAGTCATGATGCCAAATGGAGTAGAGCTGAATAAGGAATAGCTATTATGATCATAGTAATTTAGTATTAAATGCTTTTTATATCCATGGTGTTAAGTGTTAATTATTAGCATATTTGGATGCAACGTTTATCCCTTTTGTTCCTATTTCTTCCACAGCCATGGCAACAAAGGGCCTTGTGCTCACTACAGCAGAGCGTCCTGTCTTTGTCCGATCCAGCCCAGTACATCAGTCTCTGCAAATAAAAGATGTGGCCACTCGGCCGCCTGTCTGTGCCCCGACCAGAGCACTGAGAAAGGTTGAGGCCTCTCCAACTGGAACTGAACTAGGAGAGCAGCAGACAGGTACATATCGGCTGACCCAGAGCAGGGCTTACAAAAGAGAGGTCATGCTTAATAAACCTGATTAATTTCTTTGAGTGGCAACAATGTAAGCAGACAAGGGTAAAAGGAGGGATAGTAATTTATCCTGATTCCAAGGCACAGGAGTGCAGCTAAAACCAACACACAAATTTTATGGAGATGCTACTGAGGCCTGGAGGTTTCTGGTGGGGTTCAGCCTTGGGGGCAGCCAGAGGGAAACTCAGTGAGTTGCTCACAGTGACCTAGTGAAGAGGAAACCCAGAGCAGGGACAGAGCACAACCTGCCTAAGCCATCTAACCGAGACACAAATCTGCCTGTTAATTCCCTTCCAATGGCTTCCTGCCGCCTATATATGATAATAATGTGGATGATAATTATACAATGATGGCTGTGTTTATTTGATATCTACTATGTGTAGGGTACTATACAAAAAGGAAACTGAGGCAGAAAGCTTAAGAAACCTACCCAGTCACATACGTATTAACACACAGCTGGGCCTCCAACCCAGTCTGCTCTCACATTCCAGTCCATTTGCAACTGTGTTTAATGATGCGTCTCTTCCATTAAACAGAAAGTCCCTCTGTAGCAGGAACTGATTCAACCTTTGCTGCTTTAGCCCTCAGTAGATGGAAATGCTGAAGCTCCTACGTCCTCTGTGCTTCTCTTTCTGAACACTCTTCCCTGGGTGAGCTCATCCTTGCTTTTGGCTTCAGGTCCCACCTCCTGGAGGAAGACTTCTAGACAAGGCATTATGGTTGACTCCCTAACCTCTGACACACCCCAGATGATTAGTCTGAGCCCATCGTGTAACTTCCTTCCTTCTTGCCAGTAACTGGTTTAGGAATGGGGGTTATACCCAGTGAGACTAAGAGGACATTTGCTGGGGGGCTTCTGGGAAAGGTTTTCTCACTCCTAGGAGAGAATCACTGGAAGCGACATTCCCAGTGGCTCTCTTCCTGGGAGTGTTGTCAAGTCGGGATATGTCCTGGACCTACTGAAGCTGGTGTGCTCCCAAGCTGGGAATGGAGCCAACAGCAGGGATGGCAGAGTGGAGAGCTGGAAGGAGTCTTTGTCCTTGAAGGCATGCGTGCCCTGCCATCCCTGCAGGCCACCCTAATGCTGAACAAGGGAAATTCAATATTGTCACTGCTGAAGCTATTGAGAGTGGGCTTTCTGATATTTTGTGGTAGAAAGCATCCTTACTAATATAACCAGGGCAGCATTTTGACTTTTGTGGGCCCCTTCCTACAGAACAATTTCTTTTTTAATTATGTTTTATGACTGCATTGGTGTAAAGATGAATATATTAATATTATCTATTAAAACATCTTTATTAAAACTTTTTTTCTGGGATTTCCCTGGTGGTGCAGTGGTTAGCAATCTGCCTGCCAATGCAGGGGACATGGGTTCAAGCCCTGGTCCAGGAAGATCCCACATGCCGCGGAGCAACTAAGCCCATGCGCCACAACTACTGAGCCTGTGCTCTAGAGCCCGCGAGCCACAACTACTGAGCCCGCGAGCCACAACTATTGAAGCCCACGCGCCTAGAGCCCGTGCTCCGCAACAAGAGCAGCTACCGCAGTGAGAAGCCTGCACACCACAACGGAGAGTAGCCCCCGCTTGCCGCAACTAGAGAAAGCCCGCGCGCAGCAACGAAGACCCAAGGCAGCCAAAAAGAAAAAAAGAAATAGAAGTGTCTTTAAAAAAAATAAAATAAAATAAACATTTTTTCTGATTTAAAGGAGATTAAAGCATTTTTTAAAGCATTTAAGAGTACTGGGGCACTAATGTGCCTACCCATGCCTAGTAGATAGACTGGTCCTGGACACGACTCCCAAATAGTCATGTCCAGGCCATACCTCCCTTTTGACCTTCAAACCTGCATACCCCACTGCTTATTGGATAATTCCACTTGAGTGTCTTACCTCAAATTCAGCATACCTAATGCTGAACACACAGTTTCTCCCACACCTTTTCTTTGTCCAGTGTTCCCTGTCTGAATGAACTATGTACTGACCAGCTAGTTGTACCAGCCAGAAACGTGGGACCTCAACTTCTGCCTCACCCTGTGTCCAATCTATCACCAAATGCTGTCACTTTCCCTCTTAAAGGGCTCTTAAAAGCATTTATTTATTTCCCTCTCCATTCCTTTTTTTTTCTTTTATTTTTTTGAGCGTGCCATGCGGCATGCAGGATCTTAGATCCCCAACCGGGGATTGAACCCGTGCCCCCTGCAGTGGAAGCACAGAGTCCTAACCACTGGACCACCAGGGAAGTCCCTCCATCTACACTCCTACCTCCACTGCTATTGTCCTAATCCATGTTACCTGGATTACTGCCATGGACCCTAATGGTCTCCCTACACTCTCGCTGTAATCTTTTATCTACACTGTCCTCAGAAATAGTTTTTTCAAACTGCAAACCTGATTCCGTCATCTCCCTGGTTAAAACCTGATGGCTTCCTGTTGCTCTTATGACATAGACCCAAACCTTCAGCGAGGCCTCCGAGGCCCTGCCTAGCATAGCCCCTGCCTCATCTTTCTTACCCTTCTCTCCTCTTACTCTGGGCTTCAGCCACATGATCTTCCCTTAGCGCCTCAAACGCAAAGGCTCCATCCTGCCATTGGATCTTTGCACATGCTGTTCTTCCATTTTCTAGTCCTCTCTCAGCTCAAATGTGCTTTCTCAAGGAAGCCTTCCCTGACTCCTAGGAAGGTCAAGTGTCACTATGTGGTATTGGGCAAGTTTCTTAATTGCTTGGTACCTCTGTTTTCTCATCTGTAAAATGAAGATGATAATAATGCCTAACTCAGGTTTGTTGTGAGGATTAAGTAAAATGATGCATGGGAACCACCCTGAGGTCGGACTGGTGCAGTGCTCTGCTTGGACAATTGTCCTGCCCTCTGGCTAGCTTTCTAGATGAGGACAGTAGTGGAGAGACACCCGCCCCTCCACTAACTCTAGTTGGTGATATTGGGGTGAGACAGACCCTAAAATGTTAGGGCTTCAAGAAAGAGCATCTACACAAGGGCACTCAAAGATTCCTGAGTGTCCTGAATGAAACCAATGAGCTAATTGTGCCAGGAAGTCATTGACAATGCCTGAGGTTAGCCTGGGGTACTCAGAGAGAGGGAGACATCAAGGGAATCCTCAAAGGTCAAGGAGAGAGGAAAGGTCAGTGGGAGCACACCACAGTTTTGTCAGATCTCTGAGTGGCCCAGAGCCCTGAGAATGAAGGACATTGGTTACCATGGGGTCTCTATGTTGGGTAAAACTAGGCTCCCATCCCACCCTGTCACTTGTGGGCTGGAAGATGGGGGAAGTCATTTCACTTCTCTTTGCCTCAGTTTCCTTATCTATAAAATGGAGCTAATAATTTATTTTTTAGATTGATAGGAGGATTAAATGGGACTGTATTAATTTGCTTGGGCTGACATAACAAAGTAGCACAAACTGAGTGGCTTAAACAACAAATTTATTTTCTCATAATCCTGGAGACTAGAAGTCTGAGATCAAATTTTCTGCAGGATTGATTGCTTTTAAGGGCTCTCTCCTTGGCTTATTGATGGCCGTCTTCCTCCTATGTCTTCACATGGCCTTTCCTCAGTGTGTGTCTCTGTCCTAATCTCTTCTTATAAGGACGCCAGTTATATTGGATTAGGGCTCACCCATATGACCTCATTTTAGCTTAATTACCTCTTTAAAGGCCCTATCTCCAAGTACAGTCTCATTTCAAGGTACTGGGCATAAGGACTTCAGCACAGGAATTTTGGGGGCACACAACTCAGCCCATAACAGCGATGTAGACATAGGTTAAGTAACCAGCATACAGCAAGGGCTCAGTAATGCTAACTCTTTTTTCTCTGTCATGGTAAAAGCAGACAATGGCAATGCACTCAGCCCCAGAACTCCATAGATAAATGTGGCTTTAAGCCGTTTGGTGCCTATGACTTTCCCAAACACTGGAGGCAAGGACTTTGCTCTTCCTCTCTCCTCCTTGGGCTGGGAATTTTGATAAATCACATCATGTCCAAAAGCAATGGGGAACTCTGGGAGTTATTTTTAGTATATTGACTTAGCTAAAAAAGTCTAAAACATTACCCTGCCAATCACCAAAGCAATTCTACTCTGACAATATCTGCTTGCAGACTTTGCTAAAATGAACCTATAATTGATTTGAGTAAGGTAGCCGAAACTCAACCCACTAACTAATCAGTGTTTACCAAGTGTGAGTTTTTGTGCCAGATGCTGTGGAAGACACAGAGAAATCCAGGACACAGTCCCTGCCTCAGGACCTAGGGGCTTTGACTGGGATGTTAGGCTCCTGTCTGGAAAAGAGAATAGAAAGCAGCCCCTGATGTGAGTGAAATGAAGGATCAGATAGAGTTTGATGTGCCTGTGGGACATCCAAGTGGAGATGTCCATGGGCCGGTTGGATGGACACCTGTGGAGCTCCAGAGGCTGGTCTGGTGATATAGGTGTGGGAGTCATTATAATAGAGGTGGTAGCTTTGAGGGATGGTATGTTATGTGTGGAGAGAAGAGGGCCAAAACTAAGTCCCAGTTTCATGGGAGAGAAATCTGACTGGCCCAGCTTGAGTCCAGTCAGCTGGGGTTAAGGGGTTAGAGTCAAGTCAGATAAACATGGCTACCAGGGCCCCAGGGCTCCAGCCGTGTAGGTGGATGGGGGAAAGGCGATTCTCAGGGAAGGCAGTTGGTGAGCTGAGTTGGCATCAAAAAGATGGTTACCAGAGAGGGCATGCACTGATGGAGCTGGCACTCACATTTAGTAAGCACTCAATAAACATATGCAGAATCAGTGAGTATATTAGTAAATCAATGAATTAATGAAGGGATGAGTAATCTTGCCACAGACTTTTTGGTAACACTATTTTTTCTTTTTTTTGTCCGTGTCACGTGGCTTGCAGGCTCTTAGTTCCCTGACTAAAGATTGAACCTGGGCCCCTGGCAGTGAAACTGCCGAGTCCTAACCACTGGACCGCCAGGGAACTCCCGGTAACACTATTTTTTAAAACTGATTTGCAGTTCACACACTATAAAATTTTCAGGAATTTTCTGGCGGTCCAGTGGTTAGGACTCAGCGCTTTCACTGCTGGAGGCCCGGGTTTGATCCCTGGTCGGTGAATTAAGCCATGTGGTGTGAGCCCCCCAAAAATTAATTTTAAAGTGTACAGTTCAGTGGTTTTTAGTATTACCACATATGTTTGATTTCATGTTTCCTTCCATGAGACACAGATTTGAGTAGAGTCCTCTGTGGACATAGAGTACCAGTATGACTTCGTGTTTAGTTTCCCTTACACAGAAGGCAGTTTGAGGAAAGGAACTCCCTTCCCTTCTTTGGAGGATGCCCAAGGACAGGAACTGGAGAAGGGCCAACGTGGGAAAGCTACAGAAGGGCAGTGAGGAGTACCGAAGTTGCACACAGCATCATTGCACAGTGTCACTGCCCCAAACCCATCAGTGAAGCTGCAGCAGGCAGGATGTGCAACCAGATGGCCCTGGACAAGGAAATACCCGTGGACAGCAAGACCTTCCTCAACAGTGGAGGCTGGGACATTCAGAGAGCATGGACGGGCTTGGAAAGAGTTCATATTTATTCCTTTATCCCCTCTGTTGGAAGAGTAATGGCCCCTCAAAGATATTCACATCCTAATCTCTGGAACCTGTGACTGTGTTCTGTTATATAACAAAGGGGAATCAAGGTTGTTAATTAGCTGATTGATTATCCTGGTGGGTCCAGTGTAATCACAAGGGTCTTTAAAAGTGGAAGATGGAGGCCAAAGAGGAATCAGAGTCAGAGAGGGAGGTGTGACAATAGAAGCAGAAGCTGAAGTGATTCTATGTGAGAAGTGATTCAACCATCACTGGCTTTGAAGATAGGAGGGAGCCACATGTCAAGGAATGGGGCTGCCTCTGGCAGACGGAAAAGGCAAGGAAATGGATTCTCCATTTCCACAGTCCTGCCAATCAGTCAGTTGATTTTAACCCCGTGAGACCCTTGTCAAACTTCTGATCTCCGGAACTGTAAGATAACAAATTTGTGTTGCTTTAAGCTACTAATTTTGTGGTAATTTGTTACAGCAGCAATAGGAAACTAACACACCCTCCTAGATAACTAAAAGGGACAACAGCAAGATTCACTTTTAGATCTTTGTTTCTTTTTATTCCTTTTGAGTAGTCTCTATTTTCTCTAAGATCTGCTGTTTTGTCCTCCTGGTCCCCATTTTCCCCTCCAGGCAGAGGACCTTTTGGGATGTTGCTGAGCCCTTGATCCCAAGAACATGCCTACCCAAGTCCATTTGTCCTTCCAAGGCCTGTCCCCAAATGCCACCTTCTGCTTGAAGCCCTCATCATTTTCCCCAATGACTACTATCTCTCCCTCTCAATCTCTGCACCACACCCCTCACTGTGACACTTCTACATTCATGATTCAACTCTTCTAGGAGTCTACAATTATTTTTCCTTTGCTATTTTAAAATGCCAGGGATTTCCCTGGCAGTTCAGTGGTTGAGACTCCACGCTTCCACTGCAGGGCGGTGTGGATTTGATTCCTGTTTGGGGAACTAGGATCCTGCATGCTGCATGGTGCAGCCGAAAAAAAAAAAAAAAAAAAGCCAGCCTTTGTAATCAGGGGAAGTCATGTATGGATGTCCCTCATTATCTGTGGGGAATTGGTTCCAGGACACCCCCCCTCCCCTGTGTGTACCAAAATCCATGGATGCTTAAGTCCCTTTTATAAAATGGCAGAGTACAGTCAGCCCTCCAATTCCATGGATGTGGAACCCGTGGCTTTTGGGGGGTTGACTGTACTTGGTCCTCAGTTTGGAGAGAGAGCTCAGCACAAGATAAAGAACAGAAATATGTTTCCTTAGGACTCTAATCTAGCTCTTTCTTGCCCCTGCCAGCAGATGAAGTCAACCACCATGAAAAGACGACAATTAATCCCATGCTGAAGGCCAGCTAGTGGCTGATTCACTCACTGTGTTGGCTATCTCTTGTGCTCACCTCATATCCTCTTGGTCCTGTTTTGACACCATCATTGCTGGGGAAGCAGCTTCACACATGTGTCATGTAACAGCACCTCACCTAAGCTCCTCCAGGCATCTCTCTTTCCTTCTCAGGCTTCTGTAGGAACCACCTGGCACTCACACTGGTGCTTCTGGAAGTGTGAGGATACTAACAACTCATGAGAAAACCCTTGACCCAACGGAGTAGGAGTTGAAGGATAAATTCTCCCCTCCTCTGGCCTATGGGCAGACAATTTTGAGGTGGTTTTCACAGTTCTTCAGAAGGTTCCAGCAGGATCAAGCCCCAGTTTCCACAGCTGTGGTCAACTCAAGTATGGACCCTTGAATTAGCTTTCCCTTCTGTGTTTCCCTATCCCTAGTCACCCCCTTTGGTCCCTGGGATTACTTCCTATAGTGAACTACTTGCCCCTGAACAGTAATCTCAGGCTGTACCTTCTGCGGGAATCCAGCCTAAGGTGTCCACCTTGTGGCTAGAGTCGTAGCTGTACCACATGACTGGACTGACCAATAGGTGAACAGCCCAAGGCCATTTTGAGTGTCAGCCTTGTAGGTCTGACCCAGATACAGAATCTGTAGGAATCACTTATCTTCATATATCACTTCATCTAGATGCAGCAGCCTCTGAGGTCCCTTTTTTTTAAAATTTTATTTATTTATTTATTTATTTTTGGCTGTGTTGGGTCTTCGTTTCTGTGTGAGGGCTTTCTCTAGTTGCGGCGAGCGGGGGCCACTCTTCATCACGGTGCGCGGGCCTCTCACTGTCGCGGCCTCTCTTGTTGCGGAGCACAGGCTCCAGACGCGCAGGCTCTGCAGTTGTGGCTCATGCGCCTAGTTGCTCCGCGGCATGTGGGATCTTCCCAGACCAGGGCTCGAACCCGTGTGCCCTGCATTTGCAGGCAGATTCTCAACCACTGCGCCACCAGGGAAGCCCTGAGGTCCCTTTTTTAAACACATTTTAAGGACCAAGTAAGCCATCGACAATTTCAACAAAGGCAGAAAGAGCCCCAGGCTATTCCTTACTATTTTGGAATCTTCTGTATTTATTGCATGTATCAGGTACTCAATCTAAGCAAACTGAAGTACCATATCTATTACACAGTTCCCTTCACGTGTTTCCAGAGAAACGTGTTTCTATTCCTGCCTAACACAAACAGTATGGTGAAATAATAATAATACTTTTGAGTATTTATTATGTTCCAGAACTAAGTGCTTTATGAACATTATCAGTTATTGTTGACAACCTCCCCTTGTAATAGATACTATTGTTAACTCCATTTATGGATGTGAAAATTGAGGTTCTGAGAGGTTAAGTAATTGCCTAAAGTTGTACAGCAAGTAAGTAGTAGAGCCAGGATTCAAATTCAGCATTCTGACCCCAGAGCTCAATGACAATGATCTACTGTCATGAAAAGAAAGACTACTGGAATATATCAATGGAATAGAATTGAGAGCCCCCAAAAAACCCATACACCTGTGGTCAATTGATTTTTGACAAGGATGCCAAGACTATTCAGTGGGGAAAAAATAGTTTTTTCAGTAAATGATGCTGGGGCAATTGAATGTCAAAAACAAAAGAATAAACTGGACCCCTAACTCTCACCATATAAAAAGTTAACTCAAAATGGATCAAAGACCTAAATGTAAAACTCTTAGAAGAAAACATGGTATAAATATTCTTGATGTTGGATGAGACAATGGTTTATTGGATATGACACCAAAAGCTCAAGGAACAAAAGGAAAAAAAACCCCAGATAAATTGGACTTCATCAAAATTAAAAATTTTTGTGATTCAAATTACATTCCCAAGAAAGTGAAAAGACAGCCACAAAATGGAGAAAATATTTGCAAATAATATATCCAATGAGTCTAATGTCCAGAGTAAATAAAGAACTCATAACTCAAGAACAAAAAGACAAATAACCCAATTTTTTAAATGGGCAAAGGATTGTTTTCTGGTGGGGAAGAAATCTAAATATATTCATAGGGCTTAAAATTTTTTTAAATTTATTTTTTAGTGTGATGCACTTTATTTCCTAGCCTATTCAAATTTATTGGGGGTTTGGGTCAGTTTTACATTATTATTTTTTATTATTTATTTATTTTTATTTGGCTGCACCACGTGGCTTGTGGGATCATAGTCCCCTGACCAAGGATTGAACCTGGGCCCACGGCAGTGGAAGCCCAAGTCCTAACCACTGGACCACCAGGGAATTCGCATTACATTATTATTTTTTTATTGAAGTATAAGTATAGTTGATTTACATAGTCCCCTGACCAAGGATTGAACCTGGGCCCACGGCAGTGGAAGCCCAAGTCCTAACCACTGGACCACCAGGGAATTCGCATTACATTATTATTTTTTTATTGAAGTATAAGTATAGTTGATTTACAATATTATATTAGTAACGGGCAAAGGATTTGAATAGACATTTCTCCAAAGCTGCTCAGTATCATTAGTCATTAGGGAAATGCAAATCAAAATCACAGTGGGATACCACTTTACGTCTACTAGGATGGCTATAATAGTTTTTAAAATGGAAAATAGCAAGTGTTGATGAGGGTATGAAAAAAATTGGAAACTTCATACATTGGTGGTGGGAATATAAAACGGTGCAGCTGCTGTGGAAGACAGCAGTGTTGTAATAATAATCATTGCTATCATTTTTTGACCACTCTCCATGTGCTAGGCACTGGGCTGATTGCTTTAAATGCTTTATCTCTTTAAATTCTCAAAAAAGCCAATGAGGTTCAGTATAGGAAACAGAAACCATTCAAAAGGAACAAAAAGGAATTCAAAGTGGGGAATTAGATGCTTACAAAAGAGCACCTGTAGGGTGAGAAAAATCTAGGATAAGCCTCAAGGAATGATCCTCAGAATACTGAAGAAGTGACTTGCCATGGAAATTACTCTGTCACAATAAGGTAGGTGGGGAATCAGAAGGCTGTCATTGGAATCATTGAGTTTGAGAACACATAATTGTAGATGTATTCTGAGGACCAGGAAGCTGCTTTAGCTGTTGCCACAATGGCTGTTTCACTCATCAAGCTGATGACTGGACATTGGAACATGTAGTCCAGTCATCACCTTTGCTGCTACTATTTTTTGACCCCCACTATGCAGACTGGAACTGGAATAGTGCTGTGGTAAAACTCCATGTTACCATAACCTTGAAAACAGCCAAAAGCCTAAGTTGACTTCCATTTTATGTAAGTGCATTAATTAATGGAACCCAATTCTCATCCAGAACCCTAGCTGCAAGGACATTTGGGAAATGTAGTTATCTCTGTGGTACAGAAGGCATGCTAGAGGGAGACAAAAATGGATTATGAGTGAAATTGACTAAATCCTGATGTATCTGCTCTTCAGGTGAAAAAATGAAAGGCTTATAAGCATCAACTACTTAGTCCAAGGTCATGCAGTCAGTCGGTGGCAGGGTTGGGATCTGTTTTCCCAAGACCCATATACCTTAGAAGACTATCTCTGTTGGGTTTCTGTTTGTGAGTGGGGAGTGGGAGCACTGGGACCATGGTGAAGACACTTTCCCAGCATCCTGACTGAGCATAAACCATTGTAATAGGCACGCAGTTATCATGTGTACCCTAGATCACATCAGAGGTGACATGTATGACACTCTCTAGAGAGAAGGGCTCAATAATTTGTAAAAGGTATTGAAGAAAATGTGCAAAATAATTTTCTTTTTTTCTTTTCTCATTCAAAAGACAGCAGGCTTTGTGCTTTGATGCTTTGGGAGAGGTTTGGGACAAACCTTCCTGGCTTCTCTTTCCATTGAGGAGAATAAGGCTGGAGGAAAGAGACATGTCCCCCAAACTAAAAAGAGATTCTGTTGGTGTGGAGGAAGGAGAGGCCTGTGTTTTCCCCAAGTAAAAGGGCCTCTACCCTCCCCTCCAGTGGTGGCAGGGCTCTGAGGGTGTGGCTGTGTGGTCATCCCAAGACTATGGGCCTAGGCAGAGTCCTATACCCCAAGCAGGGCAGGAAGCAGCGGAGTGGTAGATCTGAGAGGATTTGTGAGCTGTGCCTTCACAGAGACAAGCCATATGGGCAAGGGACTGATCACTGATGACCAGAGGGGACTTCTGGACACTTTGGCCCTGGAATCTTCGTGTAACCCCACAAAGCTTACACAGGTTAAGTTTCCTACATGCCCATTAGGAAGTTGCTTTATAGAAAATAAAGAAATGTGACATCTCTTTGAGGAGACAGAGACTTACCAGTACAAAAAGGCTTTATACAGATCTTACTTTCCTCCTCAGACTTCACTACAATCCCGACCCCAACACCCCAACAACTCAGCAAAAGGAAGATTTATATGTAACTATTTAGTAGTATTGGATCACTGCAGTTTCTTTCAAGTACTGTATGTCTCTGAAATAAAAGAATAAAAATATGCATATAATTGAAAAACAGAATGCTCTCTATCCATTTGTATAAGAGAAGGAATAATTTCATTACTTTTTTGTTTATGGGTACTGTTTTGTTACTTTTCTTTCATTTTAAAAAATGGGGCTGGGCTTCCCTGGTGGCGCAGTGGTTGAGAATCTGCCTGCCAATGCAGGGGACACGGGTTCGAGCCCTGGTCTGGGAAGATCCCACATGCCGCGGAGCAACTAGGCCTGTGAGCTACAACTACTGAGCCTGCGCATCTGGAGCCTGTGCTCCGCAACGAGAGGCCGCGATAGTGAGAGGCCCGTGCACCGCGATGAAGAGTGGCCCCTGCTTGCCGCAACTAGAGAAAGCCCTTGCACAGAAACGAAGACCCAACACAGCCATAAATAAACAAACAAACAAACAAACAAATAAATAAAATGAAAAAAAGAAACTGCCAAAGTGTTTTCCAAAGGGGTTGTACCATTTAAAAAAAAAATAGGGATGAAATTCATATAACATACAATTAACCATTTTGAAGTGTCCCTTTCGGTGTCATTTAGTGCATTCACAATGTTGTGGACAACCACCTCTCTCTAGTTTCAAACTTTTTTATCACTCCAGAAGACATCCATTGAGCAATCCTTCCCCATTCCTCCTCTCTTCCAGCCCCTGGCAACTACTGATTTGCGTTAATGTCTTTATAGATTTCCCATTCTGGATGTTTCATATAAAATGAACTATGCAGTGTGTGCTACTTTCTGGCTGGCTTATTTCATTTTACATGCTTTTGAGGTTCATCCAAGTTGTAGCACGTATCAGTGCTTCCTTTGTTTTTATGGATAAATTATATTCCATGGTATGGATATACCACAATTCTAAAATTCCATTCATTCCACCTTTTTGACTATTGTGAATAGTGCTGCTGTGAACCTTCATGGACAATTGTCTGTTGAAGTACTTGTTTTCTTTTTCTTTTTCTTTTTTTTTAATGTATTTTTTTAAAAGTCTTTACTGAATTTACCACAACACTGCTTCTGTTCCATGCATTTTGGTTTTTTGGCCGTGAGGCATTCTGGTATAAAAACATTTCCAAACTGAAAGTTTTTCTGAGAAAGAGACAAAAAGCTCCAGTCCAGACAAGACATTTGCAAATACTGACACATGAAATATGTAGTTCCAGTTTACATTCAAATGGCCACCCACCTCATGTACTAGTGCTGGCTACACACATTAAAAGTCTTTCATGGCTATGGACATGGTGTTCTTGCTCTTCCTAACATTCTCTGCCCAGAAGTCTCCTCTGCTCCCTTATCAGCATCGTTAAAAAGAATTGCCCATTAACATCCTCGGGTGAATAATTGTTGCAAAAAATCATTAGTGGCATTAACTTTAGAAAAGATTGTCAAAAGTGCAGAAGGAGTAGTTCTTGACTTACTTACAACCTGTACTTTTGTACATTACATTTGATACCTCTAAATAAAGCATTTTGAATGTTTGCTCATTTGCTGATAAGTGAACGTTTTGATCCGTCACGCAACGCCAAGCAACAGTTTGGTCTTTCCATCTTTGCTGGTACGGTAACATTTGTCCAACTTTGAATTTTTTATGTATTTTACTGGTATTTTATATAAATAAGTGGAAAATTGAAAAATGAAATTGCTGATAGTGGTGATGAAATATAAACATATTGCAATTGAGATAAAATGGTTACCATTCAGTTAAGCTGAAAGTGCTGACTTTATTCTCATTTGGATGAGAATGTAACTCAGTTCATTTTGTGTTGATTTGGAAGGAAAAATAATTAAAGAATAGGTAAAAAAATGCTGGAAATATATCATCAGATATATAATTTGAGATTTTATATATATTTATACACATATATATTTGCACATTAAGAATAGATGTCTTTCTCTTCCTTGATAAATAGAAAGTTAAATTTTCACACATTTGATTTTTATACAAGATTTTATGAACAAATCATGTATGAAAGTAGAATATGTGAATATGTACTGCTTACACTTTTTCCTGGGACACCACTGATCAAAACAGGCAAGGAACCTTGAGGGGAAAGTAGGAATTTTTCAGATCCTAAAGGCACAATAATAATAATAGTAGTAGTAGTAGAGTAGTAACTCCTGTTTAAGCACTTGCTGTGTTTCAGGCTCTATGCTTGCTGTGTCACAAGTCTAAAATCATTTCATTCTTACAATCCTTAGCTGAAATCCTTAGTTATTATGTAGCCTCCCATTTTATAAAGTAGCATCCTAGAGTTCATAAAATCGAAATGACTTGTCCAAAGTCACAGCCAGTATGTAGAGGGGTTTATTGATTCCAAAGCCCGTGTAATAATCAGTACCTTGTTTTACTCTCCTGTTTGCTCAATAGTCAAGTTTGAACAAACCACTTTTAAAGTCAGATTATGACCAGATGATAGAACCTGTGTGAGAAAAAAAAACGGCATAAGTTTCTGTGCCTTGTACGGATAGATGAAGCATTTTCAGGAACAAGAAATAATAAGCTTTGTTATAACACCTCAAAATAATTTTAATAAAAGTATTGAAAAGGGAAACAACAGAACACCCAATATATTATGAGTTAATGATAGGACATTTTGCAGAAGACTGGGGCCAAGGAAACATTTGCTTTGCTAACCTGCAATGTATATAGGTAATGCTATAGGTAAATAGAACCAACAACACAATAAGTGATTATCAAAATATTACTGTCATGTTGCATAGTTATCTGTCTCTACCTTAAGACTGAATCTGACACAACATTGTAAAACAACTATGCCCCAATTAAAAAAAAAAAAAAAAGACTGAGTCTGAATGAATGTTTGCATTCCTTTTTTCTAAATTGGCCTCTTACTTACAATGTGAAAGCAGCACTTTTCCAAACTTATCTGGAGAAGAATTTGTAAGAAATGGAAGAACTGTGTTATTAGCTAATAGCCACTGTTGCAGCTATTCCACTTGCAGAGGCAGAAATGCAAACCCCAAATGTTGACCAAATGACAACATGCCAGAAAGATTTTGAAAATGGTGTACAGACCACAGGGAGGCAGCTGGGTTTCTGACGAGCAGCATACTTCATCAAAAGCCATTTCCATTCCTTCTGGAAATACATCAATTAAAGGAGCAAAGGAACATGAGGGAGGAAAGAGCAGCATGTTCCAGTCTTGGCTAACCTTCTACTTGGAGGAGCCAATGCCAGTTCTAGAAATACAGCAGCAGAAGCAGAAACTGATGGCAATAGAAACTCAGAATATGAGATCCATTAGATTAAGTCTGAGTCAATCTTGCTCTATTTTTCCTGAAGATCTTTTCTAGAAACGAATGCTGTTTGTATTTGACAGTTGAGAAGACATAATGAATGTATTTATTCAGTCAGTAAACACGTACCAAATGCTGGGGATGGTGATGCTTGAGTGAGACTTGAAGTTGGGTAGGGGTAGGATGTGTGGGCCATGAAGGGGGTTGGGAGGAGTGTGGAGGCTGTTCCAGGCAGAGGGAACAGTCTATGCTGAGGCACAGAGGCAGATGTTGATGTTAAAGGAATGATTTTCTCTGTGGAGTGGGAAGAAATTGCTCTTCAGAAAAAAAAATCATGGCTCATTTTCAGTTTCAGGAGATAGATAGCATTTCATGGCACAGATAGGTGGTTCTTTTGGTTGAGGAAAACCATGTGTGATTCTCGGGGGAGGGATGAGGAATGGTCAGGGAGAGAGGAGGGCAGAAGAGATGAGATGAAGAAGGCAAAATTGTTCTGCCAGAGAAAGTAAGAAGTGAGGGGAATTTGGAGTTTGGGGGCAGCCTGGGGGAATTGGCCTGGATAACTTGGAGAGACTAGAACAGTGAGAAGAAATGAAAAGATGGGAAGGCCAGGTCCAAGAAAGAAACTTGAGCAAAATAAAGAAGTCCCTGTGAACTGGAGAACAGGACAATCAGTGATAAGGAGAACATGAGTCCTTCCCAAGGAATATACAGAACATCGCCACAGACTTCTACATTCTGTGGGGCAGTGGCTTGAGTAATCTTTATTTGGATATTAAAGAGTAACCCCAGCAGGCAGGAGGACTCAGGGTGGTTGCCAAGGTGACATCGTATTCTTATATTTGCAAATTTTGCTGGCTTTTTCTAACTGGCAAACAATACTTTGTTTTTAAAGTTCTGCAGTTGGTGGGCTCCATTTTTTATATTTAAAAATAATTTAAATTAGTGAATTTGTAATTTATGTTCTGAATTTTAAATGTTTTAAAACATAATATGTAAAATAAAATAATCTTTTTTTTTTTTTTATTTGGCTGCATTGCACAGCATGCGGGATCTTAATTCCCCTGCCAGAGATTGAACCCATGCCCCCTGCAGTGCAAGTGCAGAGTCTTAACGACTGGACCACCAGGGAAGTCCCTAAAATATAATCTTGAACAAATAAAATTATATACAAGTTTATGTTCTTAACCCAACAAAAGAGAATTTCATGTATTTAAAACATTTTCCCAAATGTCTGGTTAAAAAGCACATTCTCTCTTATTTAAATATTTCTTCGGAATTTGCAGGCCTAACCTGCAGGCTGAATCAGTTCTCTGATCTAGAGGAAGGGCATTACAGGCGAAGGATGAAGCAAAGTACCTGTTACTGTGTCTCTGCTTCATTAGTCCCTTAAAAGAGACTGAACCATCCAGGCTGCATGCTCCAGGCACTATAAAACAGTGTATTCTCTACGTTCTCCATCCTCTCCACTCCCAGTCCAACCTGTCTCTCCTGTTTGATTTGGACACACCAGCATTCACTCTCACTTCTCTGGCCCTGGAATCCTGTTCTGTCTTCTATGTCATGAAATGAGTAAGTAGAAAATGTCAAGTAGACAGAGTGTTCAGAGCTCAGAAGGGAAGTCTAGGTTGGAAACATAAATTTGAATTATTGATATATAGCTAGTTATTAAAGATATGGGTGTGGATGAAATTGTGTAGAGAGAGAAGGTTGAGTGAGAAGGGAAGTGCAATAAAAATATTTACAGTCCCGGTCAGGGAGAATGAGTTGGCAATGGAGAAAGAGAAGGAGTAGGTGCAGAGGTGAGAGATCAACCAGAAGAGTGTGGTGCCACAGAAAGTAAAAGAAAGTGTTTCAGGAAGGCAGGGATGACCAACTGAGTCATACTACTGAGACATCTAGTAAGATGGACCCTGGAATGTGTCCATAGGGCTTGGCAATGTGGAGGTTATTAGTGACCTTGGTGGGAGAAATTTTGGTGAAATGGTGTGGGTAGAAGCCAGGTTGAAGACTATCAAAAAGTGAGTAGAGGGCTTCCCTGGTGGCACAGTGGTTAAGAATCCCCCTGCCAATGCAGGGGACACGGGCTTGAGCCCTGGTCCAGGAAGATCCCACACGCCGCAGAGCAACTAAGCCCGTGCGCCACAACTACTGAGCCTGCGCTCTAGAGCCCATGAGCCACACTTACTGAGCCCGCGTGCCACAACTACTGAAGCCTGTGCTTCTAGAGCCCGTGCTCTGCAACAAGAGAAGCCACTGCAATGAGAAGCCCTTGCACTGCAACGGAGGGTAGCTCCCACTCTCTGTAACTAGAGAAAGCTCCTGCAGGCAGAAACGAAGACCCAAAGCAGCCAAAAATAAATAAAATAAATAAATACATTTTTTAAAAAAAGTGAGTAGAATGCAGAAAATAGAGAAAGTATGAGAAGATAATTCTTGACAAAACTTGGCTGTTGAGGGGAGAAGAGAGATAGGGTAGTAGGTGGAAGGGGTATTGGATCAAGGGAGGGATTTCCTAATTTAATTAGAGGATCCTAGCCTTTTTAGTTCTGATGGAAACAATTTAGTAAAGGATGTATTAGTTAAGATAACTTTAGCTGCCAGATAAACCTTCCCAATTATGCATAATGGCTCAAACATGATAGATGTTTATGTCTGTTTTAGTTGTTTTTTTTTTTGCTTTCTTCCTCACTCCTTGTCAGAGTTCAGGGAATGTGATATGTTTTATTGATAATACAAGCTTTAAGGAATTTTTGTTTTTGAATTTTATTTTATTTATTTATTTTTATACAGCAAGTTTTTATTAGTCATCAATTTTATACACATCAGTGTATACATGTCAACCCCAATCTCCCAATTCATCACACCACCAGCCCCACCCCCACGCTGCTTTCTCTGCTTGGTGTCCATACTTTTGTTCTCTACGTCTGTGTCTCAATTTCTGCCCTGCAAACCAGTTCACCTGTACCATTTTTCTAGGTTCCACATATATGCACGTTAATATACAATATTTGTTTTTCTCTTTCTGACTTACTTCACTCTGTATGACAGTCCCTAGATCCACCCATGTCTCAACAAATGACCCAATGTTGTTCCTTTTTATGGCTGAGTAATATTCCATTGTATATATGTACCACATCTTCTTTATCCATTCATCTGTCGATGGGCATTTAGGTTGCTTCCATGACCTGGCTATTGTAAATAGTGCTGCAATGAACAATGAGGTGCATGTGTCTTTTGGAATTATGGTTTTCTCTGGGTATATGCCCAGTAGTGGGATTGCTGGATCATATGGTAATTCTATTTTTAGTTCTTTAAGGAACCTCCATACTGTTCTCCATAGTGGCTGTATCAATTTACATTCCCACCAACAGTGCAAGAGGGTTCCCTTTTCTCCACACCCTCTCCAGCATTTGTTGTTTGTAGATTTTCTGACGATGCCCATTCTAACTGGTGTGAGGTGATACCTCATTGTAGTTTTGATTTGCATTTCTCTAATAATTAGTGATGTTGAGCAGCTTTTCATGTGCTTCTTGGCCATCTGTATGTCTTCTTTGGAGAAATGTCTATTTAGGTCTTCTGCCCATTTTTGGATTGGGTTGTTTGTTTTTTTAATATTGAGCTGCATGAGCTGTTTATGTATTTTGGAGATTAATCTTTTGTCCATTGATTCATTTGCAAATATTTTCTCCCATTCTGAGGGCTGTCTTTTCGTCTTGTTTATGGTTTCCTTAGCTGTGCAAAAGCTCTTAAGTTTCATTAGGTCCCATTTGTTTGTTTTTGTTTTTATTTCCATTACTCTAGGAGGTGGATCAAAAAAGATATGTTGTGATTCATGTCAAAGAGTGTTCTTCCTATGTTATCCTCTAAGAGTTTTATAGTGTCCGGTCTTACATTTAGGTCTCTAATTCATTTTGAGTTTATTTTTGTGCATGGTGTTAGGGAGTGTTCTAATTTCATTCTTTTACATGTAGCTGTCCAGTTTTCCCAACACCACTTATTGAAGGGACTGTCTTTTCTCCATTGTATATCCTTGCCTCCTTTGTCATAGACTGACCATAGTTGTCATAGTTGACCATTGTCATAGTTGACCATAGGTGCGTGGGTTTATCTCTGGGCTTTCTATATTGTTCCATTGATCTATGTTTCTCTTTTTGTGCCAGTACCATGTTGTCTTGTTGACTGTAGCTTTGTAGTATAGTCTGAAGTCAGGGAGTCTGATTCCTCCAGCTCCATTTTTTTCCCTCAAGACTGCTTTGGCTATTCAGGGTCTTTTTATCTCCATACAAATTTTAAGATTTTTTGTTCTAGTCCCGTAAAAAATGCCATTGGTAATTTGATAGGGATTGCATTGAATCTGTAGATTGCTTTGGGTAGTATAGTCATTTTCACAATATTGATTCTTCCAATCCAAGAACATGGTATATTTCTCCATCTGTTGGTACCATCTTTAATTTCTTTCATCATTGTCTTATACATGTCTGCATGTATACATACTTGTCTGCATACAGGTCTTTTGTCTCCCTAGGTAGGTTTATTCCTAGGTATTTTATTCTTTTTGTTGCAGTGGTAAATGGGAGTGTTTCCTTAACTTCGCTTTCAGATTTTTCATCATTAGTGTATAGGAATGCAAGAGATGTCTGTGCATTAATTTTGTATCCTGCAACTTTACCAAATGCATTGATTAGCTCTAGTAGTTTTCTGGTGGCATCTTTAGGATTCTCTATGTATAGTATCATGTCATCTGCAAACAGTGACAGTTTTACTCCTTCTTTTCCAATTTGTATTCCTTTTATTTCTTTTTCTTCTCTGATTGTCATGGCTAGGACTTCCAAAACTATGTTGAATAATAGTGGTGAGAGTGGGCATCCTTCTCTTGTTCCTTATCTTAGAGGAAATGCTTTCAGTTTTTCACCATTGAGAATGATGTTTGCTGTGGGTTTGTCGCATATGGCCTTTATTATGTTGAGGTAGGTTCCCTCTACGCCCACTTTCTGGAGAGTTTTCATCATAAATGGGTGTTGAATTTTGTCAAAAGCTTTTTCTGCATCTATTGAGATGATCATATGGTTTTTATTCTTCAATTTGTCAATATGGTGTATCACACTGATTGATTTGCATATATTGAAGAATCCTTGCATCTCTGGGATAAATCCCACTTGATGATGGTGTATGATCCTTTTAATGTGTTGTTGGATTTGCTAGTATTTTTTTGAGGATTTTTGCATGTATTTTCATCAGTGATATTGGTCTGTAATTTTCTTTTTTGTAGTATCTTTGTCTGGTTTTGGTATCAGGGTGATGGTGGCCTCATAGAATGAGTTTGGAAGTGTTCCTTCCTCTGCAATTTTTTGGAAGAGTTTGAGAAGAATGGGTGTTAGCTCTTCTCTAAATGTTTGGTAGAATTCACCTGTGAAGCCATCTGCTCCTAGACTTTTGTTTGTTGGAAGATTTTTAATCAAAGTTTCAATTTCATTACTTGTGATTGGTCTGTTCATATTTTCTATTTCTTCCTGGTTCAGTCTTGGAAGCTTATACCTTTCTAAGGATTGGTCCATTTCTTCCAGGTTGTCCATTTTCTTGGCATAGAGTTGCTTGTAGTAGTCTCTTAGGATGCTTTGTATTTCTGCAGTGTCTGTTGTAACTTCTCCTTTTTCATTTCTAATTTTATTGATTTGGGTCCTCTCCCTCTTTTTCTTGATGAGTCTGGCTAATGGTTTATCAATTTTGTTTATCTTCTCAAAGAACCAGCTTTTCGTTTTATTGATCTTTGCTATTGTTTTCTTTGTTTCTATTTCATTTATTTCTGCTCTGATCTTTATGATTACTTTCCTTCTTCTAACTTTGGGTTTTGTTTGTTCCTCTTTCTCTAGTTCCTTTAGGTGTAAGGTTAGATTGTTTATTTGAGATTTTTCTTGTTTCTTGATGTAGGCTTGTACAGCTATAAATTCCCTCTTAGCACTGCTTTTGCTGCATCCCATAGGTTTTGGATCATCGTGTTTTCATTGTCATTTGTCTTAGGTATTTTTTGATTTCCTCTTTGATTTCTTCAGTGATCTCTTGGTTATTTAGTCACGTATTGCTTAGCCTCCATGTTTTTGTGTTTTTTACGTTTTTTTCCCCTGTAATTCATTTCTAATCTCATAGTGTTGTGGTCAGAAAAGATGCTTGATATGATTTCAATTTTCTTAAATTTACTGAGGCTTGATTTGTGATCCAAGATGTGATCTATCCTGGAGAATATTCCATGCGCACTTGAGAAGAAAGTGTAATCTGCTGTTTTTGGATGGAATGTCCTATAAATATCAATTAAATCTATCTGGTCTATTGTGTCATTTTAAGCTTCTGTTTCCTTATTTATTTTCATTTTGGATGATCTGTCCATTGGTGTTAAGTGAGGTGTTAAAGTCCCCCACTATTATTGTGTTACTGTCGATTTCCTCTTTTATAGCTGTTAGCAGTTGCCTTATGTATTGAGGTGCTCCTATGTTGGGTGCATATATATTTATAATTGTTATATCTTTTTCTTGGATTGATCCCTTGATGACTGTGTAGTGTCCTTCCTTGTCTCTTGCAACAGTCTTTATTTTAAAGTCTATTTTATCTGATGTGAGTATTGCTACTCCAGCTTTCTTTTGATTTCCATTTGCATGGAATATCTTTTTCCATCCCCTCACTTTCAGTCTGTATGTGTCCCTAGGTCTGAAGTGGGTCTCTTGTAGACAGCATATATATGAGTCTTGTTTTTGTATCCATCCAGCAAGCCTGTGTCTTTTGGTTGGAGCATTTAATCCATTCACGTTTAAGGCAATTATCAATATGTATGTTCCTATTACCATTTTCTTAATTGTTTTGGGTTTGTTTTTGTAGGTCCTTTTCTTCTCTTGTGTTTCCCACTTAGAGAAGTTCCTCTAGCATTTGTTGTAGAGCTGGTTTGGTGGTGCTGAATTCTCTTAGCTTTTGCTTGTCTGTGAGGCTTTTGATTTCTCCATCGAATCTGAATGAGATCCTTGCTGGGTAGAGTAATCTTGGTTGTAGACTCTTCCCTTTCATCACTTTAAGTATATCATGCCACTCCCCTCTGGCTTGTAGAGTTTCTGCTGAGAAGTCAGCTGTTAACCTTATGGGAGTTCCCTTGTATGTTATTTGTCGTTTTTCCCTTGCTGCTTTCAATAATTTTTCTTTGTCTTTAATATTTGCCAATTTGATTACTATGTGTCTCGGCCTGTTTCACTTTGGGTTTATCCTGTATGGGACTCTCTGCACTTCCTGGACTTGGGTGGCTATTTCCTTTCCCATGTTAGGGAAGTTTTCGACTATAATCTCTTCAAATATTTTCTCGGGTCCTCTCTCTCTCTCCCTTCTCCTTCTGGGACCCCTATAATGCAAATGTTGTTGCGTTTAATGTTGTCCCAGAGGTCTCTTAGGCTGTCTTCATTTCTTTTCATTCTTTTTTCTTTATTCTGTTCCGCAGCAGTGAATTCCACCATTCTGTCTTCCAGGTCACTTATCCGTTCTTCTGCCTCAGTTATTCTGCTATTGATTCCTTCTAGTGTATTTTTCATTTCAGTTATTGTATTGTTCATCTCTGTTTGTTTGTTCTTTACTTCTTCTAGGTCTTTGTTAAACATTTCTTGCATCTTCTCAATCTTTGCCTCCATTCGTCTTCCGAGGTCCTGCATCATCTTCACTATCATTATTCTGAATTCTTTTTCTGGAAGGTTGCCTATCTCCACTTCATTTAGTTGTTTTTCTGGGGTTTTATCTTGTTCCTTCATCTGGTACATAGCCCTCTGCCTTTTCATCTTGTCTATCTTTCTGTGAATGTGGTTTTTGTTCCACAGGCTGCAGGATTGTGGTTCTTCTTGCTTCTGCTGTCTGCCCTCTGGTGGATGAGGCTATCTCAGAAGTTTATGTATTGATAACTTAAAATCTAAAGCATCAGATTTACTCCAGACTGTAATTCAGGACCTTGAACTCCTACATTTTGTGGCTCACCCACCTTCAACAAGACTCCTATGGTTCCAAGCTTGTCTGCATCGAGCCATGAAAGGGAAAAGAGCATGAATGATATTCAAGGGATATTTTTATGGGTCTGGCCTGGAAGTGACAGCTATCACTTCAGCACAGATAACATCAGTCACACGGAGCCATACTCCATACCTAACTGCCAGAGAGTTAAGGAAATTTAGTCTAGCTGTGTGCCCAGGAAGAGGAAGAAATGGGTTTGGTGAACAGCTACCAGTCTCTGCTATAGAGGGAGAAGTTAAAGATGCAGGAGATGGCGTGGGGGTTGGAGAAGGGGATAATAGAAAGAGTGAGCTTTCTGAGAAAGCAAGAGAGGTAGAAACTAGGCTCGAGAGCCCATGAGGATAGATTTTTTTTCCCAGCCAGGAAAAAGGGGCAGGGAGGTCAAGGGTATTTACAAGAGAATGATCACAAAGACGGAACAAGGAGGGTGCTGACGGACAGAATGGAGCAAAGCTAATAAGTTGGAGGTTCTGATAAGGCCAAGAATGGCTTCCATGGGGATTCTTAAATAAATTAGCTTGAATGAGAGGGTGTTGTGATGTTTGCCCTCTCAAGAATGAGATGTTTGAACAAGTTATTTAGGCTGTGATTGGATTCTGATGATGACAAGGTCCATATGTAACCACGGACGTGGGAGGCTGAGATGGAATGGAGAAACTAGTCATTGACAGTGAGGAAGTAAAGGAAACTGAGAGCCCAGGACATTTAAAGGTTTAGCTGTGTGGGTACAGGTACTACCCAGAAGGGTAATAGCAGTTGTAAATGAGAGGAAGTCTTGAATCATATGCCAAAGTCTCCAGAGGATGGAAAATGATAGTTTTGTGGGGAGGAGAAAATGGTTGTAAACCTGAATGAGGTGAAACTTCAAAGGTACATAATTTTTCTTTTACAAGAGGGAGAAGTAGTAAAGGTCTGGAAGTTGTACATGGGGGTGAGAAGGACACTGATTTCACCTTCCAATTTTCAGTAGATGATCAATTAGAGAGGAAGCTTTGGCAGCGGGCAAGGGTTGCAGGGGGGTGGGGCGGGGAGAGAGAGAGAGAGAGAGAGAAAGAGAGAGAGAGAGAGAGAGAGAGAGAGAGAGAGAGAGATGTGGTATTCCCAAGGGACTACCAGGCTTTAGTTAGGCAGAAGGTAGAGGTTCCAGTCTAAGAAAAACTTGGGAATGTAGGTATCTAAGGGAGTTTATAGGTTTCAGAATGGAAGTTCAAGAAGATACAAAGGAATGATTGGGGAGCAAGGCCAGGAAGGAGTGCTGGATCAGTTGAGGGGATATAGAGAATAGGTGAGAAGGAGAGTTCCAAAGGTAGGGTGACCCTTTTGGATCGGATTCGTCCTGAGAATTCCTTGGTGAAAGAAGTACACACTGGCTGAGCATAGTTGGGAGTCTTCTTGTGGTGATTTGGCAATAATACAGTACTGTGGCCCCTGCAGCTTCACATGGGGGTGCAGCACACGGAGGGGGGTTAGACGACTCAGGGCATCTGCCCCCAGGTTCATGTGGAACAGCCACTCAGACCCAGAGCCCAACTCACAGTAAGTCCCTGCCTCTCTCACCACCCTCCTCTCACTTCATTGCTCTCTCTGCTCCAAACACTGCAGCCACCATTTAGATCCTCCATCCTCGCATGTTCTTCTCTTCTCACAGGGGAACATGCCCTTCTCTCTGCTCTCTCTCTCTTTCTTTTTTTTTTGGCCTCGCGGCATGGCATGAAGGATCATAGTTCCCCGACCAGGGATCGAACCCACACTCCCTGCAGTGGAACCACAGAGTCTTAACCACTGGACCACCAGAGAAGTCCCTCTCTGCCCTCTCTTATTCATCCTTCAGATCTTGACTAAAACATCCCTCCTTCAGGACACCCCAGGCTCCCCTATTATTCTCTCTCATCACATTGTGTACTTTTCCTTCACAGAGCTTATCACAGTTGTAATTTTGCAACTATTTGTGTGCTCATTAAATTAAAGCCTCTCTCCTCCTCTTGTCTGTAAATTCCACAAGGGTCATGTCTGTTTTATACACATGGTATTCTAGTATTTGCACATAATAGGTGTGGTGGTTTTAAAATATGTCCACAAATGCTTTGACACTCCCCTTTCAAGGCAGAAGTCTAATTTTCCTCCTCTTGAATGTGGACCAGACTTAGTGACTTGCTTCTAACAAATAGAATGTGGTAGAAGTGACAGTATATGACTTCTGAGGTTATAGAAAGGATATGGCTTCATCCTGGTGCTTTCTTGCTCTTGGATCACTTGCTCAGGGGGAGCCAGGGCATGCTGTGAGGTCACTCAAGAAACACTGTGGTAAGGCCCACGTGGAGAGGAACTGAGGTCTCCCACCAATAGTCAGCACCAAGTTATCAGTCATGGGAGGAAGGCACCTTGAAAGTAGATCCTCCAACCCTGGTCAAGGCTTCAGATAGCTGCAGCTCTGACTGGCATCTGACTATAACCTTATGAGAGAATCTAAGATGGAACCACTGCAACAAGTTGCTCCCTATGAGAGATAATATATGATTATTATTGGTTTAAGCATCTAAGTTCTGGGGAAATTTGTAACACAACAATAGATAACTAATATAATAGGTTTTTAATGAATACTTAGTGGATGAATGAATCAGCAAATTCATGAACACCTTTGTTGTTTGTTCTCTTTTTTTTTCTGGTTTGGCATCAATCAATAATGACATCAGTAATGATTCTAATTGGTGCCTGAAACTTCCTGCTACATCTTCTCTGCATTTCACTTTATATATATACCTTTTCATCCTTATGAATGGGAGAAAAAAATGCAAACAAGTCAGCAAAAATACTTGACCCTTAAAGACTGCATTTATCTGAGTGATTTCAGTATAAGGAAAGATAAATTATATTTGCTCTTCCATTACACACTACCAAAGATTAGTTGGCATAAAAGTAAAGCAGACAAGGCAAAATTCTTAAGGATCTTCAAATCTTGATGAAATTTTGGTCAAGAGAGGTTTTTTTTTAAAAAAATAAATCTCTAGGGACTTCCCTGGTGGCACAGTGGTTAAAGACTCTGCGCTCCCAATGCAGGGAGCCCAGGTTCGATCCCTGGTCAGGGAACTGGATCCCACGTGCATGCCACAACTAAGAGTTCACATGCTACAACTAAGGAGCCGGAGAGCTGCAACTAAGTAGCCAGCGAGCCACAGCTAAGGAGCCCACCTGCCGCAACTAAGACCCGGCACAACCTAATTAATTAATTAAAAAAAATCTCTACTGTAGATTTTTTTACACAGTTTTTTTTTTTTTAAAACATCTTTATTGAAGTATAATTGCTTCACAATGGTGTGTTAGTTTCTGCTTTATAACAAAGTGAATCAGCTACACATATACACACGTTCCCATATCTCCTCCCTCCCGCATCTCCCTCCCTCCCACCCTCCCCATCCCACCCCCCCAGGCGGTCACAAAGCACCGAGCTGATCTCCCTGTGTTATGCGGCTGCTTCCCACTAGCTATCTATTTTACATTTGGTAGTGTATATATGTCCATGACACTCTCTCACCCTGTCACATCTCAACTCTCCCCCTCCCCATATCCTCAAGTCCATTCTTTAGTAGGTCTGTGTCTTTATTCCCATCTTGCCACTAGGTTCTTCATGACCTTTTTTTTTTCCCTTAGATTCCATATATATGTGTTAGCATACTGTATTTGTTTTTCTTTCTGACTTACTTCACTCTGTATGACAGACTCTAACTCCATCCACCTCATTACAAATACCTCCATTTCATTTCTTTTTATGGCTGAGTAATATTCCATTGTATATATGTGCCACATCTTCTTTATCCATTCATCCGATGATGGACACTTAGGTTGCTTCCATGTCCTGGCTATTGTAAATAGAGCTGCAATGAACATTTTGGTACATGACTCTTTTTGAATTATGGTTTTCTCAGGGTATATGCCCAGTAGTGGGATTGCTGGGTCGTATGGTAGTTCTATTTGTAGTTATTTAAGGAACCTCCATACTGTTCTCCATAGTGGCTGTATCAATTTACATTCCCACCAACAGTGCAAGAGTGTTCCCTTTCCTCCACACCCTCTCCAGCATTTATTGTTTGTAGATTTTTGATGATGGCCATTCTGACCAGTGTGAGATGATACCTCATTGTAGTTTTGATTTGCATTTCTCTAATGATTAATGATGTTGAGCATTCTTTCATGTGTCTGTTGGCCATCTGTATATCTTCTTTGGAGAAATGTCTATTTAGGTCTTCTGCCCATTTTTGGATTGGGTTGTTTGTTTTTTTGTTATTGAGCTGCATGAGCTGCTTGTAAATCTTGGAGATTAATCCTTTGTCAGTTGCTTCATTTGCAAATATTTTCTCCCATTCTAAGGGTTGTCTTTTGGTCTTGTTTATGGTTTCCTTTGCTGTGCAAAAGCTTTTAAGTTTCATTAGGTCCCATTTGTTTATTTGTGTTTTTATTTCCATTTCTCTAGGAGGTGGGTCAAAAAGGATCTTGCTGTGATGTATGTCACAGAGTGTTCTGCCTATGTTTTCCTCTAAGAGTTTGATAGTGTCTGGCTTTACACTTAGGTCTTTAATCCATTTTGAGTTTATTTTTGTGTATGGTGTCAGGGAGTGTTCTAATTTCTTTTTTTTTTTTTTAATCGCTTTTTTTTATATTTATTTATATTTATTTTTGGCTGTGTTGGATCTTCGTTTCTGTACGAGGGCTTTCTCCAATTGCGGCAAGTGGGGGCCACTCCCCATCACGGTGCGCAGGCCTCTCACAGTCGCGGCCTCTCTTGTTGCGGAGCACAGGCTCCAGACACACAGGCTCAGTAGTTGTGGCTCACGGGCCTAGTTGCTCCGCTGCATGTGGGATCTTCCCAGACCAGGGCTCGAACCCGTGTCCCCTGCATTGGCAGGCAGATTCTCAACCGCTGCGCCACCAGGGAAGCCCCTAATTTCATACTTTTACATGTACCTGTCCAATTTTCCCAGCACCACTTATTGAAGAGGCTGTCTTTTCTCCACTGTATATGCTTGCCTCCTTTATCGAAGATAAGGTGACCATATGTGCGTGGGTTTACCTCTGGGCTTTCTATCCTGTTCCATTGATCTATATTTCTGTTTTTGTGCCAGTACCAAACTGTCTTGATTACTGTAGCTTTGTAATATAGTCTGAAGTCAGGGAGCCTGATTCCTCCAGCTCCATTTTTCGTTCTCAAGATTGCTTTGGCTATTCGGGGTCTTTTGTGTCTCCATACAAATTGTGAAATTTTGTGTTCTAGTTCTGTTTACACAGTTTTTATGTCAATAAAGTTGATTTACATGTTACTGCCTGCTTTGATCAAATGTTTGCACCTTTTGGGTTTAAAAAGCCAAGTACTTAAGGTTCATTAACCATTGCAACTGCTTTGTTTTTGCCTATGTCAGCAGAACCCCCAGGATCCTTTCAGTCTCACAGAGACAGAGGGAATTATCAAAGGGAATCTTGACCTAGTAGGATGTAACATTCATTGTTCCCTGTTATAGCCGCAGCACAAAAACAATGGCTGGCACACAGCAGGCATTCAAAACATTTCTGTTGAATAAGTGAATGAGTGAATAAATCTCTTCACTCATCATAATGATTGAGATGTTACAAGCTGTTCCAGTTGCCTAAGTAGGCAAGAATACACAACTAATAATGCTATCTGGCAAAAAGAGAGGAGGTCTGAATTATGTAGCATCAGTCTGACAAGTGCAGTGAACTACTGTGTTATTGTTTGCTCATATTTACATTTTCTTCACAAAAATATAATTTTTGTTTTACAACGGTGTGGTCAATTAGGGGTGTGGCTAATTCAGTGGACTGGCTCATTCACCATCTGTTCCAGTCTCATTACAGTGTGTCTTCCTGGAATGAAGAGACTGAAAAGTTTAAAACTACATTTCCCAGACTCCTTTGCTGCTAGGGTTCTGAATGAGACAAAGGTTCCTTCATTCAAATGCATTCACCGGGAACCTGAAAATGAACAGTTAAGACGGAGAGTCTGAGGCATCTGTCTTGCTGGTTCTGATGGTTTAGAGGGAAGCAGCTTGATCTGGACCTGGAAACAGAGGTGATGGCTCCCTAATTTGGCAGGTAACTTCCTGGTATGGAAGACGTGGCAGGATTCCAGAGCTAGTGCCTATGGGCGGTTACTCCCTGATTCAGCAGGTGGGTCTCCTGTTTTGGTAGGAGCAGCAGTCTCCTTCACAGCCCAGTTCTGCCAGGTGCATTGGAGAACTCACCCATGATGATCAGCCTGGAGTCTGTTTCCTTAGCCCATCTAGCAACATTGTAAGCCATTTAATACCTTGCACTAAATCCCTTTCTGCCCAAGTGAATAGTTTTCTCTGCCGCTGAACCCTAACCAAAGCAAGGGGCCAAGAATTATTATACAAGTGACAAAATGACGTATTACTATGTGGATAATTAGAATATGGATGTACTTTAGTTTATGAAATACCACATACTCTATTGTGAGGAAGATCCAGTTTCAAACAAAAATATGTGCTCTTGCAACAATCTATACATTGATTTAAAAAAAAAATCCTACAAAATTTGAATTCTGCTGAAGAACTTTTTTGTTACTTGCTAATGCTATTAGGACTGTAGTTTGCATGCAACAGAGTTCTACTGGATTTAAGCAAAAGAAAAATGAATTTATATAATGTCCTCTCCTAGAACCCAAGGGCAAGGATGCAGCTGGACCTCAGGCATGACCTGGAGCCAGTGATTGCAGTGCTATTGAAAACCCAGGAAGCCCCTCTCACCAGCTCTCACCATTGTTTCTCTCTGAATATATGCTTCATTCTTTCTCTCTACTTTCTCTGTATTCCAATAAACAGAGTTAAAAAAAAAAAAAAAAAGGCTCCATCTCCACGTATGTATCCTCCATTTAAGAGAACAGACGGGCAGACTAAAACAGGAATCTCCTAGACCTAATTCTAGAATCTTAAGGAAAGGCTATGAGTAGTCCACTTTAGTCAGGTACCCAGTTCAGCCAAGTTCACAGCTTAAGGAGGCCTTCACCTTGTTTTCTATGTAAAGGGCAGCCCTGGAGCACAACATTCTGTGGAATAGAATGTGAATGATGCCCCTTGGAGTTGTGCCACCACCTTGAACCAATCTGCTGGAGTCTGGAGTCAGAGTCCCTTTATGAGAGCCTGGTAGTGGGTGCTCTGCTCCTGGCATCATATAGATTGTGGGGAGGGGGAGGTAGATCTGGAGGAAGGGGAAGTTACCACATAAGAGGGAATTTTTGGGCTCTCAGGTGACAAGCTCACTGATGTCCATTAAAAGAATGATATGCTGATTTTAACTACATTAGATAAAGGGTAAGTAAACTACAGCCCACAGGCCAAAACCGGTCTGCCCCAGGTTTTTGTAAATACAGTTTTATCGGAACGCTATCATGCTTATTTATTTGCATGTTGTCTATGGCTGCTCTTTTTCTGTACTGGCAGAGTTAAGCAGTTGCAGCAGGAATCATACAGTTCACAAAGCTACAATATTTATTGTCTGGCCCCCTACAGAAAAAGTTCGTTCACCCCTGTATTAGACCCCTGCTACTCAAAATGAGGTTCCCCAAGCCAGCAGTCTCAGCATCACCTGGGAGCTTGTCAGACCTTCACTTGGAGCTACTGACTCAGAACCTGCTTTTTTTTTCCCCACTGAGGCATTTTATTTGCATTGTATGTATTGCATCCCTAGAAAGAGAATCCCAAGATTTTCCCTCTGTGTGTTTTTGTCTCGCTTCTTCGTGGTTCATGCTGCCGGCTAAGGTTATCAGTATAATGAAACCAAACTGACTGGATGGGAGCAGGTTATTCTGCCATTTTTCTAGATCTTTGAGTTGTATATCAAATATGGGGCTGATCTCCACACTTGTGTAACCTGCCTGTGAGGTTCACGACAATTTTCCCAGCCCTGTGATCATCAGTGATTTCAAATTGGCCAGTATAACCACGTTTCATCATCACAGCTAGAAACTGGACGATGGCTTTGGAGCACAGCCTAATAAGAACCTAGCATTTGCCTCTCTTTTTGGCATTGTTGATGCTCTTGAGAATATCAGCCAGGACATTCATGTGCACCATTATGACGGCACAGAAAGATGGCAGGCAGAACCTGCATTTTAACAAGAGCCCTAGGTGACTTGGAGGCACGTTAAGGTTTGAGAAGCACTATATTAAACTCCTCGGTGGCACAATCAATATTATTGAAACTTTCGTTTCACACAAGCCCCCTTTAACCTGTGGGACATGATGCAATCTCCCAGGCACATTAGACTAGTGTGCCACTATCTCAGGATTCGATGCAGTGAGGTTTTTTTGGACTGTGTCAGGGCAGAGTATCATTGCAATCAGCCAGAATCAGTCCAGACAAAGGGATACCTGGCTACGGTTTGTTAGGTACCTACTCATTCATTCAATTATAACAAATATTTATTGAGGGCACAGTCTGTGCCAGGCATTGAACTACAAATGGTGAACAAATTGGCCCAGTCTCAGCCCTCACAGTTGTGAGGCTTTCACACATCACCTCACTTAATTCTTCCTATAACCTGTGAGGTGGGGACTTCAACCCCCATGAGGACACTGAGGCTCAGAGAGGTTAATGACTTGCTCAAACTCATGTGACTGGTGAGTGGCAGAGCTGAAAATAGAACCTATGTCTATCTGACACCACAGTTTATGCTTTTTCCTATGTGGCACTGCTAGACATGTTTCTAGGAGATTATAATCTAAATTAGGTCTACAGCCAGAGAGCCAGTGTTTTATAGATAAGAAGCAGAGTACTCTTATCGCCCACTTCCCAGATACAGCCAAGGTGATGCTGTAAGATTGGGGAAGGCTGGAAACTAGAGGACCTTCTCTTCAAAGTGGCAGACTTGGCACCTTTATCTGTGAGAAAGACAGATGACTTTGGTTCAATTACTTCTTCCAGACACTTAGAATGAGGGATTCACCTAAGGTCCTAGGGTAGGACGAGAATAGCACTGCCCTGGGTAGAAAAGGGTCAGGTTTAATGCTTCCTCCTCCAAGAGACTCTCAGGATGAATCCCATTCACTGGTGTCCCCCTGCCTTTCTGACCCTCCTCTCACCTGTTCTATACATCGCCTCCGCTGACCCAGCCCTTCTTCCTTGCCTTGCTTCTCCATCATTCCATTGTAACCTCTTGAACTTCCATTCTGAGACCTACAAATATACCTCTCCTATATCCCTATATCCTCAACTAGAGGAGAGAGGTGAGGTAGGGAGAAGGAGGTGAGAGAGGTGGGAGGGACCACAATGGAGAGAGATCTTGGGCTAGGCCCACGTAGTGAGGGAAGGGAGATGAGGTTGAGGAAGTGGCTGGATAGGGGAAGGGGGAGGGAAGTGCAGGAATGACAGGCATGGAGTAGGGTGCTGTCTGCTGGAGCAGGAGGAAGAAGGCAGTGAGAAGCCTGCAGGGATGAGCCGAAAACAACAGCAAGATTATCATCCCATCCCCATCTCAATAACAGCAACCTTGTGAGATAGGTACTATTATCGTCTCTGATTTGTAATTGAGGCAACTAATAAATAGATGGATTGGGTAAATGGTTCCAGATCACATGGCTGTAAGTGGTGGAAACAGATTGAAACAGAGGCAGGCTGGCTTCAAAATCTGCGCTCTTATCTACCATTTTATATCGTTTCATAAGGGCACCTCACTGAAAGCAGAAAGACGTGTTTCTCTTCAGATATCTCTGGTCCCAGACTAGCCTGCTTGCCTTCATTTCAAGCAGTGCATTTGCATTTTATTAATAAGCAGAAATTTTAAAAAATTACCTCAGTTTATCTTCACAACCTAAATCAAACACCCAGCATAAGCAGTGGGTATTTTTAAAGGAAAACTGTCAAAATTTAAATATCTAAATGTAATAAATTATTGGATATGTTTTTCTAGCTGATTTCTGGTTCACACTGAAGAAGAATTTATTCTGACACTGTTACAACTTTATGTATCTTGATTTGACCTGTATATAGTTCTCAGCTAATGGGTAATACAAGGTTTCCTGGGAGGTGATGAGGATTAATCAGATCAAATGTAAGAAGGACTTCCAACCATTCAGCCCGTTCAGCAGACATGCAATGAGCAGTTCTGGTGTGCTGTGAGCAAGGAAGACAAGGAAGAACAGGGCATCAGCTCTGAGCTGTTCAAAGTGGGCCAGGCAGACCTGCAATTAGAAAGGCTTCAGGATAGTATGACGAACCCTCCAGGAGTTGGAGCAAAGCGGGTGGAAGGAGGGAGCACAAACTGTGCCTGGGCTTGAGGGAAGGCTTTGCTGATGCTGCACAAGGAAGACCCTCTGTCTTAGTCTGTGTTCCCCTAAGTAGCCCCTGAGAAAGCACAAGGAGCTTATTTGAGGGTAATCCCAAGAAGTATGGTGAAGGGGTAGGAAAGTGAGACAGAAAAGGTAAGAAAGCCAATAAAAGGTTCATTCACAAGATGGTTACAGCTATGGGCAACTAGGGCTCCATCCTGCTGGGTGCCCTCTGAGGGAATGTGTAGAATGTACCTCCGAATTGTCCCATCAAAGGATGAGGAAGCTGGGGTATTTTCCACCAACTGCCACCCCACACTGGTTGAGGATTGCTCCTGAGGGTGCTAATTCCCTGTCACCTCAGCCTGCTTCCCACATGGGCCGAGTCCTCCTGCAACAAGATAAAGCCTTCAGGCCAAGAGATGTTGGTGTGTGTAGCATAAGGCGTCCATAGTCTTCAGAAGCTACAGGTGCCTCTGGGCTGAGCCAAGGGCATATGGATGGAGCACCAATACCTTCGGTTACACTCTCAATTAATGTTTGTTTGTTTTTAACATCTTTATTGGAGTATAATTGCTTTACAGTGGTGTGTTAGTTTCTGCTTTATAACAAAGTGAATCAGCTATACATATACATATATCCCCATATCTCCTCCTTCTTGCGTCTCCCTCCCATCCTCCCTATCCCACCCCTCTAGGTAGTCACAAAGCACCGAGCTGATCTCCCTGTGCTATGCAGCTGCTTCCCACTACCTATATATTTTACATTTGGGAGTGTATATATGCCCATGCCACTCTCTCACTTTGTCCCAGCTTCCCCTTCCCCCTCCCCGTGTCCTCAAGTCCATTCTCTACGTCTGCATCTTTATTCCTGTCCTGCCCCTAGGTTCATCAGACCCTTTTTTTTTTTAGATTCCATATATATGAGTTAGCATACAGTACTTGTTTTTCTCTTTCTGACTTACTTCACTCTATATGACAGGCTCTAGGTCCATCCACCTCGCTACAAGTAACTCAATTTTGTTTCTTTTTATGGCTGAGTAATATTCCATTGCATATATGTGCCACACCTTCTTTATCCATTCATCTGTTGATGGACACTTAGGTTGCTTCCATGTCCTGGCTATTGTAAATAGAGCTGCAATGAACACTGTGGTACACGACTCTTTTTGGATTATGGTTTTCTCAGGGTATATGCTCAGTTGTGGGATTGCTGGGTCGTATGGTATTTCTATTTTTAGTTTTTTAAGGAACCTCCATAATGTTCTCCATAGTGGCTGTATCAATTTACATTCCCACTAACAGTGCAAGAGGGTTCCCTTTTCTCCACATCCTCTCCAGCATGTATTGTTTGTAGATTTTTTGATGATGGCCATTCTGACCCGTGTGAGGTGATACCTCTTTGTAGTTTTGATTTGCATTTCTGTAATGATTAGTGATGTTGAGCATCCTTTCATGTGTTTGTTGGCAATCTGTATATCTTCTTTGGAGAAATGTCTATTTAGGTCTTCTGCCCATTTTTGGATTGGGTTTTTTTTTTTTTTGCTATCGAGCTGCATGAGCTGCTTGTAAATTTTGGAGGTTAATCCTTTGTCAGTTGCTTCATTTGCAAATATTTTCTCCCATTCTGAGGGTTGTCTTTTCGTCTTGTTTATGGTTTCCTTTGCTGTGCAAAAGCTTTTAAGTTTCATTAGGTCCCATTTGTTTATTTTTGGTTTTATTTCCATTTCTCTAGGAGGTGGGTCAAAAAGGATCTTGCTGTGATTTATGTCATAGAGTGTTCTGCCTATGTTTTCCTCTAATCAATTAACGTTTGAATGAATGAATAACTGAATCAGAAAATGGAGTTGACATTTGAGCTGGGTCAAGGAATGGAAGCTGAGTGCAGTGGGGCCAGAGTGGGAAGGTAGGGCAGACTGCTATAATGGAAAGACATGTTTTAAATTCAGATGAACATGGATTTAAATCTCAGCTTTACCGTTTCCTGAGTGACCTGGAATATTACATTTAAGCTCAATTTTCTCACTTGTAAAATGAGAATAACAATATCTACTTCATAAGTCTGTTGTCAGGATTAAATAGAATAGTATCTGTAAAGTTACTGGCACATAGTAGGTGTTCTATACATAGTGGCCAGGATTGCAATAGGCTGTCACAAAATGGCAGCTACAATTGTTAATCCCTGGGAGCAGGACTGATGTAAGCAAATATTTAGTTCAGGGAGCAAGTGAGCTATGTCTCGGGCATAGTGACCTGTTTAGCTTGGCTAGAGGCTGTAAATACAGGTTGAGGCCTTGCATGTCTTTAAGACTTAGCTCAAATGGTACCTCCCCTTCACTTCTCACCACTGCATTCAGCCTTTGCTCCCACCTCCTATTGACACTGCTCTTCCTAAGGCCAGCTACCCCAATTTAACAGTCTATTTCAAAAGGTCCTTTCTTCCCAACTTTAACAAATTATGAAATATTGCTGCATGCAAAAGACAATAGAAAATAAAATAATGATCCCCCATGTGGTCCTATCCAGTTAAAGAAGTGAATTATTACAATACGTGAAGCCTTCTTGTATCCCTTTCTTCCTCCAATCATCCTGCTCTTTTCTGGAGGTAACCAAATTCCTGAGTGGATTTAGTATTTAATATTCACGTGTATATTTTTATAATCTTACTACATAAGTATACCAAAGTAATGTATGGTATTATTTTACATATATTCAAACTTTATGTAAGTGGTATCATACTATACTTATCCTTATGTGACTTTTTTCATTCAACATTCTAGGTTTGAGATTTATCTACATTGGTGTACATCCTCTGCTTTAGCCATTTTACTGCTGTGTAGCATCATTCCAAATGTAACTAAGGACCTCCCCGGTGGTCCAGTGGTCAAGAATCCACCTTCCAATGCAGGGGACGTGGGTTTGATCCCTGGTTGGGGAACTAAGATCCCACATGCCATGGGGCAACTAAGCCCACATGCCACAACTACTGAGCCCACGAGCCTCAAGAGCCCGCATGCTGTAAACTTCAGAGCCCACGCACCACAACTAGGGAGAGAAAACCCACACGCCACAACTAGAGGGTAGCCTGCGTGTGGCAACGAAAGTTCCTACCGCAACGAAGATCCCGTGTGCTGCAACTAAGACCCGACACAGCCAAAAATAAATAAAAAAGATAAAAAATATACAAATGTAACTAATACTTTGAACAAGCACAACATTTGGGAGGTCATGTGAAAGCAGCTTTATTTTTGTTTTCCACTGACCCCTTAAATTTATTCTACAGAGTTACTTCTTCCCTTGCTCCTAGATAAAATTTAGGGTGGGCCTCCTAACTTTTCTGATCACTCTTCGGTAGTGAAAAGTGTTCTGGTCCCTTTAGTTACAAAACACAGTCTCGGAAGGCATTTGAATCTGTGTCATGGGGTGCTTTGGTGAGTTCTTTGGAGACTCACCTGCCCATAATGGAGATCTGTCACTGGCATTTCTCTGATGTGGGCAAAAACATCTTTCCCAAATCTGGACAGCCGCATGTAAATCAATGAAGTTAGAACACTCCCTCACACCAAAAATAAACTCAAAATGGCTGAAAGACTTAAATATAAGACATGACACCGTAAAACTCCTAGAAGAGAACATAAGTAATACATTCTCTGACATAAATCACAGCAATGTTTTCTTAGGTCGGTCTCCCAAGGCAATAGAAATAAAAGCAAAAATAAACAAATGGGACCTAATCAAACTTATAAGCTTTTGCACAGCAAAGGAAACCATAAACAAAACGAAAAGACAACTTACAGAATGGGAGAAAATGTTTGCAAATGGTGCAACCAACAAGGGCTTAATTTCCAAAATATATAAACAGCTCATACAACTCAATAACAGAAAAACAAACAACCCAATCAAAAAATGGGCAGAAGACCTAAACAGACATTTCTCCAAAGACATACAGATGGCCCATGGGCACACGAAAAGATGTTCAACATTGCTAATTATTAGAGAAATGCAAGTCAAAACTACAGTGAGGTACCACTTCACACCAGTCAGGATGGTCATAATTTTAAAAGTCTACAAATAATAAATGTTGGAGAGGGTGTGGAGAAAAGGGAACCCTCCTACACTGTTTGTGGGAATGTAAGTTGGTGCAGTCACTATGAAAAACAATATGAAGATTCCTTAAAAAACTAAAAATAGAGTTGCCATATGATCCAGCAATCCCACTCCTGGAGAAAATATATATCTGGAGAAAACTATAATTCAAAAAGATATGTGCACCCCAATGTTCATAGCAGCACTATTTACAACAGCCAAGACATGGAAGCAACCTAAATGTCCATTGACAGATGAATGGATAAAGAAGATGTGGTATATATACAATGGAATATTACTCAGCCATAAATAAGAATGAAATAATGCCATCTGCAGCAACATGGATGGTCCTAGAGATTATCATACTAAGTGGAGTAAGTCAGACAGAGAAAGACAAATGCCATCTGATATCACATGTGGAATCTAAAATATGATACAAATGAACTTATTTACAAAATAGAAACAGACTCACAGACATAGAAAACAAACTTATGGTTACCAAAGGGGAAAGGGGGTTGGAGGGTGATAAATTAGGAGTTTGGGATTAGCAGATACAAAGTACTATATATAAAACAGATGAACAACAAGGTCCTACTGTATAGCACAGGGAACTATAGTCAATATTCTGTAATAAACCATAATGGAAAAGAATATGAAAAAGTATGGCTCACACATGCATTCTTTGCCCAGACCAACTCCTAGAGCACAGGTCCATTCTAACATGATTTCTGTACCTCTCCTCTTTCCATCTCCAATTCCCAAGCCTTTTGTTACCCTCAATGTGGTACAAAGTAAAGAATTGCAGACTGGTTTTCAAAAATCTTTTTTGCAAGTCCTGCATGGTGATTCTGCATTTCACTTTGGAATGAGACTAAAACAGTTCAATTTTAACATCTGTCACATATTTGATAAAGATACTATATTTATCCAGTCTCCTGATTATCATTTAAATCATTTGCAATGTTCTACTGTCATGAATAATGCATCAAGGAATCGTCTTGACTTTTTTTATTCATATCTCACATGGACATATATATGCAATTTTATTTTGCATATATATCTAAGAGTATAGTTGCTTGACCAGAGGGTATGTATATCTTAACTTTTACTAGATATTGTCAGATTGTTCTTCTAGATGGTTTTATGAGTTTTTACTCTCTAGAGCAATGTATGAGAGTTCCAATTTCTCCACATCTTCTCCAAAACTTGCTCTTGCTAGACTTTTAGATTTTAGTCAATTTGATGATGATGGGGTTCAGGGCAGGCCACCCCCAAATAAGCCACTTTGGCATAATGATTATTTTGAATTAAACTGAATTACTTAAGAAACAGCTGATGCAAAAAGGACACTCTGGTGATTCAGTTGTTAAGACTCCACGCTCCCAATGCAGGGGGCCCAGGTTCAGTCCCTGGTCAGGGAACTAGGATCCCACATGCTGCAGCTAGAGAAGCCCACGCACCGCAATGAAGACCCAGTGCAGCCAAAATAAATAAATAAATATATTAATTAATTAATTAATTAATTTTAAAAAAAAGAAGAAGGACACTCTGACCCTCCTTTGTACCCCTGCAAACAGGAAGTAAATCTCCCACGTGAAAGGTACCCACCCTGTACCAGGAGGTAGAGAGAAATCCTTATCATCAGCGATAGAGAATTTAGAGCCAAGAAGGCTGTATAAACAAAGTTTGTTACTTCTTTACTAAATTACTACCCCAAGGCCAAACTTCTTTGTCTTGTCAATTCTTCACAAATTTATTTATTTTTTCTGTTTGTTTGTTTTTGTTTTTTGTCTAAAAGGTATAAAAGTTGCCTTCTTTGGTCATGTCTTTGGGTCCTATACTTATAAGACCTCTGTATATAAAAAGTTAATTTTTTTCTCTGGTTAATTTGTCTTGTGTCAATTTAATTATTAGACCAGTCAAAAGAACCAAGAGGAGTAGGGGGAAATTTTCCCCTCCCTGACAATGGTATGTTAACATATTTCACTCTTGTTTTAATTTACATTTTAATTTTCAGATTTATTCATCTTTTATTTTGTGGTTAGAACTTTTGGAGTCTTATTTAAGAACTCTTACTGTACCCTGAGGTCAAAAATATTCTAGATTGACCCCCTTTGTTTTTTCGGTTGCATTGGGTTTTCGTTGCTGCGCGGGCTTTCTCTAGTTGCGGTGAGCAGGGGCTACTCTTCATTGAGGTGCACGGGCTTCTCATTGCAGTGGCTTCTCTTGTTGTGGAGCACGGGCTCTAGGCGCGGGGGCTTCAGTAGTTGCAGTGCTTGGGCTTAGTAGCTGTGGCACACGGGCTTAGTTGCCCCACAGCATGTGGGATCTTCCTGGCCCAGGGATCTAACCCGTGTCCCCTGCATTGGTGGTCAGATTCTTAACCACTGTGCCACCAGGGAAGTCCCCAAAAATATTCTCCCATAGTTTCTTCTAAAAGGTTTATATACTTTTTTTTCGTATCAAGTCCGATCTACCTAACATTGATAGGGATCTACTTTCCCCCCCATATGGGTAACTAATTGCTCCCAAAATATTTGTTGAATAATCCATCATTTTCCCCACTGATTTGTAAGGCCACCTTGCTATATATTAAGTTTCCATTTAGGTGTTGGTCTCTTTCTGGGCTTTTTATTCTATTTCCTTGTGGACATTTAAGTCCTTACCTTACTAGACTTCTTGGCATTGGATCCTACTGACACTCTCCTAAACATTACTCTCCTGACCTCAGTAATGGTTCTTGTCTTTTCTCCTTTCTCTGATTGCCATGTACATGTTGGTTTTCCCCAGGGGCAATTCTCTGTTCATGGCTTTTCTCACTCTACACCCATGGAGAAAAATCTTTTTTGCCTAAAAGCTAATTCAAGGAAAACATGTTTACTGACTGCATTTAAAAAATACACTTTTGTTTTGCAATAGTTTTAGATTTGCAGAAAATTTGCAAGGATAGTACAGAGACTTTTTGTAGACCTTCACCCAGTTTCTCCTACTGTTAACATCCTATGCCACCATGGTGCATTTTTTACAACGAAGTAACCAACATTGGTACATTACTATTAACTAAAACACTTTATTTGGCTTTCACCTATTTTCCCCCAAAGCCCTTTTTATGTTCCATGATCCCGGATATTACGTTACATTTAGTCATCATATCCCCCTAGCCTATTCTGGCCTGTGGCAGTTTCTCATACTTTCCCGTCCTTGATGGCTTTGACAGTTTTGAGAAGCACTGGCCAGGTTTTCTTGCAGAATGTCCCTCAGTTTGGGTTTGCCTGATGTTTTCTCATGGTTAGAGTGAAGTCATAGGTTTTGGGGAGAAAGACCAATGAGGTGAAGTGCCATTCTCATCACATCATATCAAGGGTACATGTTTTTAACATGACTTATCAATGATGATGTTAACCTTGATCGCCTAGCTGCGTCAGTGTTTGACAGGTTTCTTCACTATATAATTGTGCCCCAGCCTCTACCTCCACCACCCCTTTCTAAGTGCATTTTAAAAACTCAAATGGAATGAAAAATGAAATAAATCTTCATTCAATACCATGGAGAAAAAAATTATTGTAATTTAGGTTACTCACTTTATTGACCAGAAGATTGTCACAAAGAAATTGACATTCCTTTTTATCCATTAATATTTTAATGTCTGGGCATATTTGATTTATCACTTATCCTGCTTTTAACTGTACCTATATGCTGATGACTCACAAATCTTTCCCAGTCCTGACCTCTCCTCAGATCTGCCACTTCATGTATTCAAGCTCCTGCTAAATATTTCCCCTCTGATGTCTCAGAGACACTTCAAATTCAGTATACCTCAAACTGAAATTTTCATATCCCCTCCATTACTCTCCCATCTTCTCCTTCAATGTTCTCTTGCTCAGTAAATGGCATCAAGTCTAATCATTTGCCCGAGCCATAAATCCACCCTCCACCTCATAGGCTGAGTGACTTTTCTAAAACACAAACCTGTCTACAGCACCACTTCCTTGGTTATAATATTTAATCCCATTCTAGGCTTCTGTTTCCCTCTTTGGTCTCATTTCTTAGCACTCCCGGTCTGTCCTTTACCCTCCACGAATAACAAAAGGCATGTGGTTCTTTGCACAGGTCCTGAGGTTTTATGCCTCTGTGTTTTTATTCAGGCTGTTACCCTGCCTGGAGGAGTTCCCTCCTCCACCTCTGCCCTCAGTCTTCTTATCCTTCAAGACTCAGCCTAGCCATTTCCGCTTTGTAAGCCTCAGGCATCTTACCCCATTCAGTCTCTCCCACTAGACTGTGACTCCTGAGGGTAGGGACCATATGTGATTCATCTTTGTACCCGCTTCCCTTTCAGCTCAGCATAGTGCCTGCCAGTCAGACTGAAGTCACTCAGAAAATGTTTGTGACCAAGCCGGTCTTCCATTTTGCTCCCAGGACACTTAGAACAGTCATTACCTCCTACGGTAATTATTAGTCAAAATGCCTGGCGTGCCACTGGAGGGGAGCTCCAGGAAGACAGGCTGAGTCTGATTCATCCTAAAGGCCCAGTGCTTGGAATGCTTAATAAGTATCTGTTGGATGAATGCTTGGAGTAGGAACATTAAAAATTGAATTGCTATGACTCTTCAACAAAACTTCAGCCACACCATACTAAGGGAATTTTTCTTTGTCAGGAAAGCATTACCCAATCCACTTAAGTACATAAGAAATACATAGCTAAACATGGTGTGAAAATGGCTAAATAGGTAATGTGAGCATCACTGGGTAAAAAAATTTAAAGCTAAATTATTTCTCATAAAAGTAACATTACAAAATAGGCATCAATTTCCTTTAGCCAGCTGCAGTAATCCACAATAAGATAGAATTAATCTATGCCTAAAGCATTACTGTTCAGAAAAAGTAAAAAGGTAATTGAAAAGTTGCAAAATTCAGCAACTGGAATCAGGAGTGGTCCAAGAATTAGGTCTAAAGGAGACTGAGAATCCAGCACTCAGAAAAGGAGAGGCTGGGCATGAATGGGAGGAGATGAGGGTAGGAGTGATGTAAGACTAAGTAGAAAAAAGTTTGGCAATCAGGACAGGAAGAAAATAGTTTGACGGTGGAAAGTGCTTGGCAAGTAAAATGAGAACCTGGCAAGGGAAGGACAGGTGACAAATCAATTACAACAGATCTTGCCTGCCATTGTCTGGGCTTCGGAAATAAGTTGATGAGGTTTGGATTTAATAAATATTAAAATTCTAAGAACACTTAAGAACTGCCAAGGGAGGCTGTGGAACAATCATCATATGAGTAGATTTCTAAGGCTAGACTAGAACCCATCTATTATGGATGGTTTGAGACCAACACATCCATCCTGCTACCACAGAGAGAATTTAATGACCCTGCAGGCCTTCTTTTCAAACTTCTGAAAGGCTGGGGTGGGCAGAGAGGAAGGTTAAATGGTGCTAACTTTCATTCTGTTGTTTTATCACGGATTCCCTGCTATGATTATTGTATTAATTCAGGTACAACTGACAAGCATTTTCTCTCTAAGCAAAAGAAGAGATTTTTTTTTGACGAATCCTTTCCAATTTTATTTTTATTTATTTATTTTTAGTTTTTATTTTATATTGGAGTAGAGTTGATTTATGATGTTGTGTTAGTTTCAGGTGTACAACACAGAGATTCAGTTATACATATACATATATCTATTCTTTTTCAGATTCTTTTCCTACATGGGTAATTACAGAACATTGAGTAGAGTTCCCTGTGATATACAGTAGATCCTTGTTGATTATCTATTTTATATATAGTAGTGTGTATATGTTAACCCCAAACTCTTAATTTATCCCTCCCCCTGACCTTTCCCCTTTGGTAACCATAAGTTTCTTTTTGAAGTCTGTGAGTCTGTTTCTGTTTTATAAATAAGATCATTTGTATCATTTTTTGGATTCCACATATAAGTGATATCATATGATATTCGTCTTTCTCTGTCTGACTTCACTTAGTATGATAATCTCTAGGTCCATCCATGTTGCTGCAAATGTCATTATTTCGTTCTTTTTTTATGGCTGAGTAATATTCCATTGTATATATGTACCACATCTTCTTTATCCATTCCTCTGTTGGTGGTATTTAGGTTGCTTCCATATCTTGGCTATTGTAAATAGTGCTGCTTTGAACATTGGGGCGCATGTATCATTTTTTTTTTTTTTTTTAAATATTTTATTTATTTATTTATTTGGTTGCACTGGGTCTTAGTTGTGGCATGCTGGCCCCTTAGTTGCAGCTCCCTGGCTCCTTCGTTGTGGCATGCAAACCCTTAGCTGCCGCATGCATGTGGGATCTACTTCCCTGACCAGGGATCGAACCCAGACCCCCTGCATTGGGAGTGCAGAGTCTTAACCACTGCACCACCAGGGAAGTCCCTCATTTTTTTTTAACATCTTTATTGGAGTATAATTGCTTTACAATGGTGTGTTAGTTTCTGCTGTATAACAAAGTGAATCAGCTATATGCATACATATATCCCCATATCCCCTCCCTCTTGCGTCTCCCTCCCACCCTCCCTCCTTATCCTACCCCTTTAGGTGGTCACAAAGCACCCAGCTGATCTCCCTGTGCGATGAAGCTTCTTCCCACTAGCTATCTATTTTACATTTGGTATGTGTATATGTCAATGCTACTCTCTCACTTCATCCCAGCTTACCCTTCGCCCTCCCTGTGTCCTCAAGTCCATTCTCTACGTCTGCATCTTTATTCCTGTCCCGCCCCTAGGTTCTTCAGAACCATTTTTTTTTTTTTTTAGATTCTATATATACTTGTTAGCATTCGGTATTTGTTTTTCTCTTTCTGACTTACTTCGCTCTGTATGACAGACTCTAGGTCCATCACTACAAATAACTCAATTTTGTTTCGTTTTATGGCTGAGTAATATTCCATTGTATATATGTGCCACATCTTCTTTATCCATTCATCTGTCGATGGACGCTTAGGTTGCTTCCATGTCTTGGCTATGGTAAATAGTGCTGCAATGAACATTGTGGTATATGACTCTTTTTGAATTACGGTTTTCTCAGGGTATACGCCCAGTAGTGGGATTGCTGGGTCATATGGTAGTTCTATTTTTAGTTTTTTAAGGAACCTCCATACTGTTCTCCACAGTGGCTCTATCAATTTGCATGTATCTTTTTGAATTATGGTTTTCTCTGGATATATGCCCAGGAGTGGGATTGCTGGATCATATGGTAGCTCTATTTTTAGTTTTTTTAAGGAGCCTCCATACTGTTCCCTATAGTGGCTGTACCAATTTACATTCCCACCAAAATAAAAGATTTAATTGTTGGTCTTTATTGCTGTCCAATTTTTATATACAGTCTTTGCCCTACATTTACATACCCATAACAGTAAAATTCCACTTGATAAGTATATTTGGAATTTGCAGTAACTTGAACAGGGGCTGGGTTAAAGTTGAACTTTGCTTAGCAAACCCTTTCCATCATGGATTAAAATTCAGATTTAAACAAAATTTGGGAGTACATAGGGTGACAAGTATCCTTGAACACTTTGAAAGCACTATTTCGTGATAGGAAACTGAGGTGATGGTTATCCTCTGCAGCAGCATTTTAGGAGAGATTGTCTGCTCCCATGTTTATCTCCCCACTAGACTCTGAACTCTACAAGGGCAGGGGCTCTGGCTTATTTGCTGGGTGTTCCCACCATTCAACCCAGGTTGGCACACATAAAGGGTGTACAGTGAGTTTTCTGATAAAATCAGTCAATCAGTGGAAAACCTGCTGGGATTTGGAAGTCCTGTCTTAGGACAGGATGAGAACTATCTTATTTTAGGGAGTTTTACTAAAGTTTATATCCAGGTTCCACAAATTACTGACAAATGTGTGATCTAGGACCTTGACTCAACCTCAGAGCCTCAGATTTCTCATCTGTAAAGTAAGGATAGTGGTAGTACCTATCACATAGAGTTATTTTGAGGTTTCAGTGAGATAATGCACTGTCCTATCAGATACCAAGTCTTCTATAAAACAGGGTCTCTCTACCTCGGTGCCACTGACACGTGGGGTGGGATAATTCCTTGTTGTGGGGACTGGTCTGTGCATTGTACGGTGTTTAGCAGCATTTCTAGCTTCTACCTTAGATGCCAGTAGCACTCCCAACCTCCGTTATGACAGCCAAAAATGTCTCCTGATTTGCCAAATGTCCCCTGGGAGGTAAAATCACCCTTAGTTGAGAACCACTGCTATAAAGTTACAGTAATTGCTGTGTTATTGGTACAAGGATAGACAAATAGATCCATGGAACAGAAGAGAGAGATCAAAAATAGACTCCTGCATATATGGAATGTGATATATGATAGAGATGGAATTACATATCAGTGGAGAAGAGACAGACTGTTTAGTAAATGATGCTGGAGCAATTGACTGAAAAAATTTACAATTCTATCTCATATCATTCATAAAAACTTATAGAAGAAAATAGGGGAGAATATCTTCATTGTTTCAGGGTAAGAAGGATTTCTTAAACAGGACACAAAGAGCACAAAACATGAAGGAAAATGTTTATACCTTTTATGTCAAAAATTATGTAGGTCAATGGCATCATAGACAAAGTGAAAATCTAAGTGGCAAATTGGACGAAATTATTTGTGACCTGATATCCAACAAAAGATATGTATTTAGAATATAATGATAAAATACCATTCAATACCTAAAGGCTGCTGTATTAGTTTCTTAGGCATGCTGTAACAAATTACCACAAACTGAGTGGCTTAAAACAACAGAAATATACCTCCATAGTTCTGGAGGCTAGAAGTCCAAAATCAAGGTGTCAGCAGCTCTGGTTCCTTCTGGAGGCTCTAAGAGAGAATTGTTCCATGCCTCTTTCCCAGCTTCTGGTGGTTGCCAGCAATCCTTGGCATTTCTTGGCTTATAGCTGCATCACTCTAATCTCTGCCTTTGTTTTTACATGTTCTTCCTTGTGTCACTGTCTGTGTCTTAACACGGGCTTCTTAGGACACTAATCATTATATTTGGGCCCACCCTGATCTAGTATGACCCCATCTTAACTTGATTGCGTCAGCAAAGACCCTACCTCCAAATAAGGTCACATTCTTAGGTTCTGGCGGACATGGAGTATTTATTTATTTATTTATTTATTTTTGGCTGCCTTGGGTCTTCATTGCTGCGCATGGGCTTTCTCTAGTTGTGGTGATCAGGGGCTACTCTTTGTTGTGGTGCATGGGCTTCAGTAGTTGTGGCTCACAGGTTTCAGTAGTTGTGGCTCGTGGGCTCTACAGTGCAGGCTCAGTAGTTATTGTGCATGAGCTTAGTTGCTCTGCAGCATGTGGGATCTTCCTGGGCCAGGGATCGAACCTGTGTCCCCTGCATTGGCAGGTGGATTCTTTTTTTCCTTTTGTTTTTTAATGTTTATTTATTTATTTATTTATTTTCTTATTAGTCATCCATTTTATACACATCGGTGTATACATGCCAATCCCAATCTCCCAATTCATCACACCACCACCCCCACCTTCTGCCACTTTCCCCCCTTGGTGTCCATACTTTGTTCTCTACATCTGTGTCGCTATTTCTGCCTTGCAAACCGGTTCATCTGTACCATTTTCTAGGTTTCACATATGTGTGTTAATATACAATATTTGTTTTCCTCTTTCTGACTTACTTCACTCTGTATGATAGTCTCTAGATCCACCCATGTCACTACAAATGACCCAATTTCTTTCCTTTTTATGGCTGAGTAATATTCCATTGTATATATGTACCACATCTTCTTTATCCATTCGTCTGTCAATGGGCATTTAGGTTGCTTCCATGACCTGGCTATTGTAAATAGTGCTGCAATGAACAATGAGGTGCATGTGTCTTTTGGAATTATGGTTTTCTCTGGGTATGTGCCCAGTAGTGGGATTGCTGGATCATATGGTAATTCTATTTTTAGTTCTTTAAGGAACCTCCATACTGTTCTCCATAGTGGCTGTATCAATTTACATTCCCACCAACAGTGCAAGAGGGTTCCCTTTTCTCCACACCCTCTTCAGCATTTGTTGTTTGTAGATTTTCTGATGATGCCCATTCTAACTGGTGTGAGGTGATACCTCATTGTAGTTTTCATTTATATTTCTCTAATAATTAATGATGTTGGGCAGCTTTTCATGTGCTTCTTGGCCATCTGTATGTCTTCTTTGGAGAAATGTCTATTTAGGTCTTCTGCCCATTTTTGGATTGGGTTGTTTGTTTTTTTAATATTGAGCTGCATGAGCTGTTTATATACTTTGGAGATTAATCCTTTGTCTGATGATTCATTTGCAAATATTTTCTCCCATTCTGAGGGTTGTCTTTTCGTCTTGTTTATGGTTTCCTTTGCTGTGCAAAAGCTTTTAAGTTTCATTAGGTCTCATTTGTTTATTTTTGTTTTTATTTCCATTACTCTAGGAGGTGGATCAAAAAAATATCTTGCTGTGATGTATGTCAAAGAGTGTTCTTCCTATGTTTTCCTCTAAGAGTTTTATAGTGCCTGGTCTTACATTTAGGTCTCTAATCCATTTTGAGTTTATTTTTGTGTATTTGTGTATGGTATACTTACTAGGAAGATGCTATAATTCTCAATAACCTGAGAAGCTTCTACCAATTGTCTTAGCCTGCAGCGGTGAAGCAAAAGCAGATAGTTTTCAAGAGCTCCCTGGGAAGCTACTATGGCTCTTATGTCTGCCCACATATCTGCTGTAATTATCTCCAGAGAATAATGGTCTCCCCTCTTCTGCTCTCCATTTCATCTTGGAGAACTTACTGTTTACATGCCTCAGACCACTAGACCCCTGGAAAATTCGTCAATGTAACAGTCTCCTGAATTTTTATGTTTATTTCCCACCTTCTGGCACTCATGTGTCTTATAAAAGCATCCAATGTATTTGATAAGCAACTTCCTGTTCATTAGGTACAGTCAGCAAGATGTCATCAAGGCAGTGAATCAACTATCTATGGAAGTTGGTTAGGTGATATGGAAAGGAGATATGATCAAAGTCCTTACAGTCTAGATTATGACAGAGATTTGGAGAGTTGACACAGACTTGAGGCAAGATACTGAAGGTGTTAACTGTCTTTGCCAATAAAAGTGCACTGCTCTGGTTGTGTTTGCACATGCACACACATTCATGTGTCCCTCCCCTACCCCCATGCACACCAGAGAGGGAGAGAGAGAGAGTGAGCGCTACCTTATCTCTGACAGTTAAGTGCTCCACTTGGTCTCTGCCACTCTTATCACACATTGAATTCAGGGAGCCCATTTCAATGGCAGCATCACCCACTGTCATTTCTGACTTGTAGAGAATGGTCAATACAGAGCCTTTCAAGGATGCTAGTGCTCCCCTCACCAATAGAATTTTCAGAGTCTGGGTGAAAATAGTGTCCTGTATTTTTAGGACACTGTTGTAAGTGATCATTTTGCCATCTTTAAAACAGAAGTCTTATCTGTTGCCCTTTCAGACCACTTAATCTGGCTTTCATTCCTATCATTTCAATGCTGTTATTTAAGATTACCAATAACCTGGTGTTACTAAATCCAAGGGACACTTCAACCTTTAGCAGCATATAACTATTTCTGTTCTTGGCTTCCATGTTGCCATTCTCTTTTGAAGAGATGTACATCTCTTCCTTGTACATCTTGATGGTTTCTTCTCTGTCCCAAGGCTGGCCCTTCCTCCACTATTCATCCTCTAATGTTAGGGTACCTTAGGACTATTTTCTCAGCTCTTGTTTTTTCTTGCCACACTAACCTTTCTCCTTAGGTCATCTCATACATCTCAGGTCTTTACGTGGGTTGTTCTCTCTTCCTAGAATACTCTTCATTCCCTTGTTACTTGGCTGATTTCTGGTCTTCAGATGTCAACCTAAACGTGACTGCCCCAGAGATTTTCTTGATGCCTTAGGCTAGGTTAGGAACACTTTTCAAGCACTCAGTATTTCCCCTTTATAATAATTACATTTATAATTACTATTCCATGTTTCATTTCCCACTAAATTGTAAGCACCTGGAGAACAGGGGCAGTGTTAATACCTAACATAATCCCTGGCATATGAGTGGTGTTCAATAAATATTTATAGATTATTCATAGATGAATATGGAAGTAAAGGTCAAATTTGATTTAGTTCAAATTGTTGAATAACTGTGGCTCAACCTTATTTGTTGATTAATCTATACATTACCTATAATTTATAATAACTCCTTTTTCTTGTATTCTTATATACTAAGTCTCTTTCTAGGCAATATCTTCAATCCCATTGCTCTATTTGCATGTAATTATGCCAACATCATGCTGTTTTTTAAAAAATAAACGTTTATTTTGGAATAATTTTAGATTTACAGAAAAGTTACAAAGAAAGTACAGGGAGTTCCCACATACCCCTCACCCAGTTTCCCCCACTGTCAAAATCTTACATTACTGTGGTACATTCGTCAAAACTAAGAAACTAACATTGGTACGTTACGGTTAACTAAAGGCTAGACTTTGATTTTCACCAGTTTTTCCATTAATGTCCTTTTTCTGTTCCAGGTCCAATCCAGGGTACCACATAGCATTTAGATGCTATGTTTTTTCAATCTCTCTGGTCTGTGATAGTTTCTCAGTATTTCTTTGTTTCTCATGACCATGATGGTCTTGAGGAATACTAGCTAATTATTCTGTAGAATGTCCCCCAATCTGGGTTTGTCTGATGTTTTTCTCAAGATTAGACTGGGCTTATGGGCTTTTAGAAAGAGTATGACAGAAGTGAAGTGCCCTTCTCATCATACTCTATCGGGGTAAATGACACTCATATGACATCTCTGATGATGTTAAGTTTCATCACTTAGTTAAGGTCATGTTTGCCAGTTTTCTCCACTACAAAGTTACTATTTTTCCCTTTCCCTGTCCTGTCCTTTTATAGAGGGTCAGTAAGTATAGTCCACTCTCAGAGCAGAAAGGGCAGGAATTAAGCTATATGTCCTAAAGGTGGGATTTGCATTTACATAATTATTTGAAATTCTTCTGAAAGGGAGACTTATCACTGTATTAATTATAGTTTTTACCACATTTAAAGTTTCTGTGAAGGGGTAACCATCACTCATTTTTTATTTTATATTCCTCCAGAAGATATTTAAATTATCTTTAAATCATGTTATAATTTAAAAATTAATATGATGACTGATTAGAATTGCACTTAACAATACATTAATTGGGGAAGGACTGACATCCAGGAGTACGGTACCTGTCTCCATTTAGTCAAATCTTCCTTTAGATCTCTAGGAATTATTATGTGCTAATAACTAAGTTCTGGAAGCACATAAGCAGATATGCAAGAATCTGTTCTGTAGTCAGACACTGCAGTCCTGTGGCTTGACGGTCATTCTGAAGAAGATAGAAATGATGTCCAGGCCACCCCAGGGAAGAAACTTATCAGAGATATAAAGTTTGATGTTGTTATTGAATTTTGCTACATCAAAGTAAAATATACAGAAAACAAGATTATGAAACTCAGAATGAGGTTTGGGGAAAAGGCTGCCAAAAAAATGTGTTCAGTGAGGTCAGGGAACAGAATTGATTCATCTTTGTATTCCCCACTCTAACACACGCTGGCAAACATGAGCACTTGCTGAATATCTGTTGAATAAATGAATAAATCAGTGAATAAATATTCACTTACAGTCTTGGCTTTAAATTGTTGGCCACACCAAAGACGTGTTTTGATCATTGTTATGATACAGCAACTTCCATGGATGATCCATTTTACATGCTCATATTATTTGAATGACTTGTCTGATTTTTCATTAGCGTCAAGCGTATTTCACATGCAAGTTTAAACGGTGACAGAATCACTAAAAGTGGCATAAACTTAACAGCATTAAACGTATGCCTACTACCAGTCCAACATATTGAGATATAATTCTATAGAAAATTGTGTTTAAAAAGCAGAATCTAAAATCACATCCAAACGGTTATTTTAATGATAAAACAAATCGTTTGCACATGGTAACAGGCATATATTGTTTATGCTGCTTAGCGCCCATTTTCTCTTTTTCCTAAGAGCACATATGTTTTGTTTTGAAGGAAACCACTTCTCACCAGTTCTCAGCCATGTGTTGGGTCCTGATAATTCAGGTCAATCTGAACATCACCTCCCTGGCAATAGTGGTTGGCTCAGGGTTGGACAGGTAACCCAATCGGAGCCCGTTTGCTAAGGCTTGATGAGGTGTGAGGATGTGGGATCTAGAACTTCTGCAGCTGTTTTGCTACCACGCTGGGAGGGCCTGGAACTTGCTAAGGTCACCATATGGAGCCTGAGGATAAAGCAACACAGTGGTAGGCAGAATAGTGTAGTCGAAAGAAACTTGGTACTTACTTGGTGACTTAGTTCAAGCTGCTGGGTCAAGCCTCATATGAAACTAGACTTATCAACAACTCCTTTATTGTTTAGTCATTTGCAGGTGAAATACCTGATAGATATACAGGCAAGGACTTGAAGGGAACATGGGAAAATGAAAAGAGTTTTGATTTGTTGCAGTAGTGAGACAGAGTAATTTTTTTCTTTCCTTGACTTCTACTAATGTTCTTTATATGACTGACAAGGGTTTCTGGATGTTAAAAACAAAATCTTAAAAGACAAAAGGTCATAATAGGCATAGTATTATAAATGTTGTACATTTAAAATATAGCATTTACGAAAATATTATGACAGTTCTCTTAATTCTCAACTATATTAAGCATGAACAAGTAGGAACAAGCAGGAGGCTCAGTGTTAGATCACATGCCCTCAGAATGAAAGCAAGGTTATACAAGTGCATATAGTGAATATATAGCTTACCAGTGGCCTTACCAGTATTCGACCCTTTTCAAATCTTAATAGAAAAAACAAAGACTGTAAGCTCTAAATCTGGGTTTGTCAGTGCACTAGAAGAAGAGAATGCAACTGCACAGCAAACATTTCACAAGTAACCATGCTTCATTTTGCTCTCAGATCCCTGCATCGCTGCCACCTCTGCTGAACACCAGCCCCAGCTCCCAGGAGTCAAGGGCTGAGCCTCGCTCTCTGGCATCCTCCTTTATGAAGTATGATCCAAAGTAGTCCCTTACCCCTTTCAGCTGTCAGAGAGCTGCATTTCAAAGATCCTTTTGGTTTCTGATTACTTAGGAGAAGAGGGGAAATACAAGACAGAAGAAAGACTCCAGGGACAGAGAGCGGAGTGAAAAGTGACAAGAGCCTCTTTAAGTAGAAATGCTTAAAGTGAAGGACACTAAGAAATGACAAAAATACTTTGTCTTTACAAAGACTAAGCAGTTTACAAAAGCAACACAGGCATCTTTGAAATGTTACTGGATTTTATTAACACTGTCTCCAAAATACAGTATACGTAAATTCAACTAACAGAAGTAACCCTAGGAGTGAAGAAAGACAAGACCTTGTAATTTCAATTCCTCACTTTGTATATATGGACATTAGCCAAGGTGCCTTTGGGTGTGCTCAGTAGCAAAGCCACTCTACCCCCTTCTGAGGGCTGTGTCTGTCTCATTTATGGTCATGATACTGGACACTTAGAGGTTACATCTTTGAGTTTGACCCATTCGGTTTGATTCTAGCACCAAAGCCTTTATCACTTCTCAATGAATCAATATTTCTATTAATATTTATGTTTAAAACTCTTAAATATTTAGGCCCTGTACGAAAACCCCACAGCAAGAACCTGCACTCTGTTTGACCTAAAACTTGACTAAAATAGTGAATGGTTTTAGTGAATCATTGAGTTTGGAAGGATCTGAAAATGTGAGTTTTTTTTCTGGTTTGTTTACAGAAGTTTCAGGTATTTAACAACATAATTATATCATTTAGTTCATGCCTCCCCTGAACCCCTTCAGCACCCAGACTTTCCCTCTCAAAATAGCACATAAAAACACTTTAGATTTTATTCAAGTATTTGAGAAGCATTTTTTGATTGCCCATTTTGCCCAGTCCTTGACTTCTAAGTATTCACAGTCTGCTAAACGATATGGACAGGTAAACAGACAATTTCCATACAAAGCGACAGAGATAGGAGCACTATGCCCAGGAGAGGGAAGGCTTCCCAGGCCACAGGGCAGGATAGAATAAATGGGAGTTACCCAAGTAAGGAAGGGGAGAAGGGTCTTTTGAGTAAGAAGAAGCAGCATGTACCAGACTCGAGAATTAAGTTCACAGAAATCGTGGGTACTTGTTGCTAATTTAGCAAGGCCAAATCGTAGCTGGGGGAGTGGGGCCAGGGTAGGTCAAGGGATAGTGACAGCACTTTACTCATTGTTTTTTAAACTGCACAAGACCCATGAATGGGTCATTAAAACAACATAGTTTTTGAAAAAGGATAGAATAGAAAATATCAGAATGCTTCACATGCAATAAAGGTAACTACTGGTAAGTGAATCTGTTGTTTTATAGTTATACGTGTGTGTGTATGTGTGTGTGTGTGTATGTGTGTGTGTGTGTGTGTGTGTGTGTTGGGTCGCAATGTAAAATATATTTCTCACTGTGGGACATGGCCAAAAAAGTTTAAAAGTCACTGTTTACAGTATAGTACATTTTATTTATAGTTTACAAGGTGCTTTTAGGTATCCCATTTTTATTACACGGCCCTGCCTCCATTTTTATTTTTAATTTTATTTATTTATTTAATTTATTCATTTTTGGTTGCGTTGGGTCTTCACTGTGGTGCGCGGGCTTCTCATTGCGGTGGCTTCTCTTGTTGCGGAGCACAGGTTCTAGGCGTGCAGGCTTCGGTAGTTGTGGCTTAGTTGCTCCGCGGCATGTGGGATCTTCCTGGACCAGGGCTCAAACACGTGTCTCCTACATTGGCAGGCGAATTCTTAACCACTGTGCCACCAGGGAAGCCCCCTGTCTCCATTTTTATTTGCCATTTACTCATTCCTTAAATATTTATTACGTGCATATTTTATGCCCAGTGCTAGGAAACTCTCTGAGAGGAACTTACAGTCTATGGGAGACACACAAGTAAAGAGATAATAGGGAATTCCCTGGAGGTCCAGTGATTAGGACTCCATGCTTTCACTGCTCAGGGTCCGGGTTCAATCCCTGGTTGGGGAACTAAGATCCCACAAGCCGCGCAGCATGGCCAAAAAAAAAAAAAAAAGTAAAGAGATAATAATAACAGCTACTGTTTATCACAATCCTCAAAGTGTGTCTTGTGAACAAGTGACTTTGGAATCCCCAAGGGGAAGTGCTTATTGAAACACAGGTAATGGGGCTGTGCACCAGATCTGCTGCATCAGACTCTCTAGGTGAGGATCAGGGATCTGCATTTTTAATTAGAGGTTCTCAAAAAACTCTTATACACCTTCAGTTTGAAAGAGATCCATTTTCTGAGTGTGTGCTGGAAGCCAACATTGTGCTCAACACGTTGTGCTCGGCCACAGGGATCTTTTTTCATTTCCTTCAAAGATCCAACACCCTTGCCACACAGAGGCTTCCCACATACTGGTCTTTGGTCTGGAATACTCTCACGCTTTCCAGGCCAATTTTAGTCTATCCAACAGGTCTTCATTTTTTGTTTGTTTGTTTATTTATTTAGGTCTCTATGCATGGCTTGCAGGATCTTACTTCCCAGACCAGGGATCAAACCCGGGCCCCTGGCACTGAAAGTGCTGTGTCCTAACCACTGTACCGCCAGGGAATTCCCAGGCCTCAATTTAAATGCCACTTCCTTGGGAAGTGTCCCTAATCCCCTAGGCTTCAGTGGGGACTTTGGTTATATGCTTCCTGGTGGCAGATGCTGAAATGGCTGCTCCCCCTTCAAAAAAGGACTGTTAAGAATAAGGTCAGTTGACAACCTCCAGCTGTTAACTCCTTCAGTTCCACCTCAGCTTGTGAGAGGGGGTTACGGTCTTCTCTGGTAGCCCCAGCCAGTGACTAAGACTGCGGTGTAAAAGCCTGGCCATTTCCATCCAATGTGGGGTCCTGTAATGTGCAGCCTTTGCTCCAGAGCTCCCCATGGTACTGGCAAAGATTGTGACAGATTTGTATTGTGGTCCTCATGGCTCCCCCTGCCCAATCCTGCGTCCTCCTTTTTCTTTTCATAGGTTTTACTCCCCAACAAACCTTTTGCCGTCCTGACTACATCTCAGCATCTACTTCCTGGAGGATTCAGCTGCCACACTTGTCTTGGTGCGGCTGGAAGATAGAGACTGAAGGGGAGAGACGTGAGACCAGGCTGTAGAGGTAAGCAAAGACGGAATGCTCAGGGCTTTATAGGCCATGCTAAGTATTTTTTTAAAAATAAATAAATAAATTTATTTATTTATTTATTTATTTATTTTTGGCTGCGTTGGGTCTTCGTTGCTGTGCGTGGGGTTTCTCTAATTGTGCTCTCTAGTTGTGGCGAGTGGGGGCTACTCTTTGTTGCCGTGCACAGGCTTCTCATTGTGGTGGCTTCTTTTGTTGTGGAGCACGGGCTCTAGGCTCACGGGCTTCAGTAGTTCTGGGACACGGGCTCAGTAGTTGTGGCTCGCAGGCTCTAGAGCACGAGCTCAGTAGTTGTGGCACATGGGCTTAGCTGCTCCGTGGCATGTGGGATCTTCCCGGACCAGGGCTCGAACCCATGTCCCCTGCACTGGCAGGCAGATTCTTAACCACTGCGCCACCAGGGAAGTCCCATGCTAAGTATTTTTCACTTTACTGTTAGGGCAGTTGAAAGACACTGCATGTTTTTAAGCAGACTGGGGAGGAGTGGGGAAAATCATCAAATGTAAATGTAGAATAATCACTCTGGCTGTTGTGTGTAGGAAGGGCTGGAGGACTGTGAGACCGAAGACAATTGCTGGAGCCTAAGAAGAGGGGGTGGTGTCTTGGACTGGGATGAACCAGAGATAACAAAGATTTGAGAGATATTTAAAAGGTAGAATCTCCACTATTTGGTGTTTTATTAGATGTGAGTGGTAAGGTAAAAGTGAAGGATGCCCAAATCTCTGGCTTAAGGTATTGTGTGGAAAGTGGTGCCAGATATTGAAACAGGGAGTCCTGAGGGAAGCAGATATGGGAGGAAAATCAAGAGTTTAACTTTGGACATGCAGAGTTTCAGATGCCCGTGGGACACCCAGGAGCACTATAAAGTAGAGAGTCGAATATATGGTTTTGGAGTATGAAGGGAGATGCAGGCTGGTTATATCCATTTGGGTGATCTCAGCATATAGTTGGGAGCAAATGAGATCACCCAGGAGAGGTGCAATGTGTTGAGAGAGGTCTAAGACACTGACCTTAGAAACTCCAGCATATAGTGTTCTGGTAGAGGACAGAGGTTAGCAGATGAGACTTAGGCTAGGGAATATGGTGTCACAGAAACTTTGAGGGGGTTTTTGATAAAAAGGGGATATCAAATGCTGCTGAGTGTCCAAGCAAGGTAAGGACTGAAAAATATCCTTTTGTTTTAGTGACATGGAGGTCATTGGTGGTCTTAGTAAGAGCCATTTCAATGAAGTGGTAGAGATGGAAGACAGACTGAAGTGGGCCAAAGAGTGAGGGAAACGGAAGAGGTTGAGACAGTAAGTGTCACAACTCTTTCAAGAAATTTGTTTCTGGAGGAGGAGGGATAAAGGCAGTAGTTAGGGGGAAATGTGGAGATAAGGTTTTATGTTTTGCTTTGTTTTTAGGAGAGGAGAGACTTGAGTGTGGTTGAATGTTGACGGGAAGGAGCCAGCGCAGAAGATAGAGGAGAAAGTGGTAATCAAAGGCACAAGATCTCTGAGAAAGTGGCATGGTGGTGGGGACAGGGCTCTAGGGCCCAGGAAGAGGGACTGACATTGGAGAGAAAAAATGCCACCCCTTTCTTTGGAACAGGAGGGAAAGAGAAAGGCGTGGATACAGATGCTGTTGAAGCTTCAGCTTCAGTTGAAGGTTCAGCGGTGGGAGGTGACTAGGGGACAGGGCAGGTGGAAGTTTGGAGGAGAGTGGAGGAGGAGGTTTGAAATCATCTTTAGATAGTGAGAAATGAGCTTTTTGATGGACTACCAGGGGTCTTATCAGGAAATGAGGCAGGCCCAGTTAATTTTTAAAACTTTTTATTATGAAAAATTTTAAGTATATACAAAGTAAACAGAATCGTATAATGAGCTCAATGTAACTATCGCCAGCTTCAACTATTATTAACATTCTACCAATCCTGTTTCATCTTTGCTTCCACCCACTCACTTCCCATTGTTGTTTGACTATTTTGTTTTTTGCAGTTATTTTTAAGGCGAGATTTACAAATATTGACATGCAAAAAAGTTAATTACATAATTTTGACACATACACCTGTATAACTCACACTCTTATAATAATATAGAATGTTTCAATCTCCCCCAAAGTCTCTATCCTCTCTTTTCTCCATCAATCCCTCTCTCTGTCCCCCAGAGGAAACCACCGTTCTGATTATTTTCACTTTAAATTAGTTTTGTCTATTCCAGAACTTCTTACAAATGGAATCATACAGTATGTACTCTTTTGTGTATAGCTTTTTTTGCTTAGCATTATGTTTGTGAGATTTATCCATGTTGGTGTATATATCAGTAGTTTGTTTCTTCATATTTCTGAGCAATTTAAAAAATTGAAGTATAGTTGATTGGCAAAGTTGTGTTAATTTCTGCTGTACATCAAAGTGATTCAGTTATACATATATATATACATTCTTTTTTATACTCTTTTCCACTATGGTTTATCACAGGATATTGAATATAGTTCCCTGTGCTATACTGTAGGACTTTCTTGTTTCTTCTGAGTAATTGTTTAATTGTAAGAATATGCCACAACTGTTTATCCATTCAACCACTGAAGGACATTTGTGTTGTTTGCCGTTTTATGCTGTTACAAATAAAGCTGCTATAAACATTCTTGTACAAGTCTTTTTGTGGATATGTATTTTTATTTCTCTTGGCTAACCACTTAGGAGTGAATTTTCTGAATAAAGGATAGGTTTATGTTTGACTTTATGAGAAATTGCCAAACATTTTCCCAAAGTGTTCCATTTTATATTCCCACCAACAATGTATGAGAGTTCTGTTTTTTCCATAACCTTTTCAACATTTGGTGAGACCAGTTTTTGAAATTTTTAGCCATTGTAGTGGGTGTTAGTTGTATTTCATAGTGGTTTAAATTTGCATTTTCTTAGTGAGTACTGATGTTGAGCACTTTTACATGTGCATATTGGTATTTCATATAACTTCCTTTCTGAAGAATCTGTTCAAATATTTTGCCTATTTATTAATATTAATTTTAGGAATTCTTTATATATTTTGAATATAAGTCCTTTGTCAGATACATGTTTTATGAATATATTCTTCAGTCTGTGGCTTATTATTTTCTTAATATTTTTTGATGAATAGATGTTTTAAATTTTGATGAAGTCTCATTTATCACTTTTTTCTTTTATGATTATTGCTTTCTGTGTCATGTCTAAGAAAATTTGCCTACTCCCATGTCTCCTAATTTTTTTTCTAAAAGTTTTTAGTTTTAGGCTTTACATTTAGGCTGTCACAAATTAATTTTTGTGTATGGTGTGAGGTAGAGGTTGAGATTCATTTTCTTTATATGGATATTTATCGGTTCTAGCACTATTTGTTGAAAGGATTTCCTTTTCCTAATGGATTGCTTCAGTGCCTTGACTCAATTTATGGGTTCTTCATTCAGTTCCATTGATCCATATGTCTATCCATACATATTCATATATGTCTATATTGCCAGCACCATGCTGTCTTAATACTTTACTCTTATAGTAGTTCTTGAAGTCAGGTAGTATAAGTCCTCCAGCTTGTTTCCTTTTTCAGGATTGTTTGGTCCAGTCTAGGTCCTTTGCATTTCATATATATTTATGAAACTGCATCTCAATTTCTAAACAAGAACAAGAACAACAAAAACCCTTCCTAAATTGATTGAATCTATAGACCAGTTTGGGGAGAATTGGCATCTTAACAACACTGAGAGGGAGATGCAAGAGGGAAGAGATATGGGAACATATGTATATGTATAACTGATTCACTTTGTTTTAAAGCAGAAACTAACACACCATTGTAAAGCAATTATACTTCAATAAAGATGTTAAAAAAAAAAACAAAAAAAAACACTGAGTCTTCTGATCCATGAACATGATTATATCTCTCCATTTATTTAACTCTGCTTTAATTTCTCTCAGAAATGTTTTGTAGTTTTTAGTGTACAGGTTTTGCGCATACTTTGTTAAATTTATACCTAAATATTTCATGTTTTTTGATGCTACTGAAAATTATTTAAAATCTCATTTTCTAATTATTTATTCCTATCACACTCATGGAAGTAATTAGATATTCTGAGGGACTGTGGAATTCATGCTATGGGGTTATTTCAGGCTCCCATGGCTGAGTCCCACTTCCAGGAAGGTGGTCTGGAGATTGGATACTCCTTAGCCAGGAAGGTATTCTTTCATGGGATTGCATGCAATTGGGTCACCAGAATGGTGCTGACATGATGGCTTTGGGTGAAATAAATAGTTTCCATAGACAGAGCCCCTGTAAAAAAATTTTTTCCAGTACCCTGAACTCCCTAGGGGCAACTCTGACTGGATTATGACTGTCCGTCTTAGAGGAGGAGAGAAACAGCATATCAGAGGAGTTTTCGTCTCTCCTATTGTGATATCATTCATTCTGGCAAGAACCACTACACTCTGTATCTTTCTGAGACCTGAGAGAAGGGTAGTTCACCATTGTTCCCCATCACTACCACCAACAGAGCCTATGAAATGGGTCACTGTATTAAAATAATTTATTCCAAGATCACACTGCATCGTTGGTCAAAAATTTACCCCTTATTTCTCTTTAAGTACACATGATAACATGGCCAAAGTACATTTCAGGAAAACTGATTTCTTACCCCTGCAGCATGCCATCTGTTGCACAAGAACTAGTTATATATCTGAAGTGTGGTTGGGCCCATTTCAGTTTTATTCTGACTTTCTATCACATTGAACTTCGAAGACTTTTTAAGTCTGTGAAGTTGAGATGGGAACCATTGTGAAAAGTTAATGTGAATGTTCTGTTTACTCATGGCTTTTATATAATTTATTCATGCTCTTTTAGGCTAGCAAAATTATTCCCATGTTATTTTAGTATTTCTAATTAACCAAAGTGAACATCACTGGTGAGTGGCAGGGCCTATCAACTGAAGGATGTTCCTAGGAGTAAAGAGTAATTTTATTTCTAGGTCTGAATATGTATTCAACCTATATTTTAAAATATTCATTCTCATGGAACTTGTGGCCACAAGCAAACTGCATTTGAGGTAACTACAAAGGAATTAGCTGGCTAGATATTTTTTAGTAAGGAATTCTGATGTCCTCATGGTCAACACTCCACTCGCCATATAGGTAACATGTTGAAAGGACATCTGCATGGGTAAAAGTGAGAGAGTTGTGGTTGGAATATAAGAAGGAAAACTAATTTATAATTTAGTTATAGGTAGATGCAGGAAACTAAATAACATGGTTAAGGTGCCCAGAAAATATGCATCCTCTAATGTGTAATTCATAGAGTGTAACATTAGCCAAAAAGAAGGTATGAACATATTCAATTCACAGATTACAGATGTACCTTTTATTCCAAAATTTTTTGATATATTCTCTGATGAATATGTTACTTGTCTATTTTTCCCTCTTCAGATCTCTCACTTTAGCCCAAGCCTACTGAAAATACATGATTATTCCTAGAAATTTCACATGACTTGATTATGTTTCTAATACTACTTCTCCCATAGCACTATTTCTCCATTTCTATTTGGACCTAAAGCAACTGCTACTTATCACTAAACATGATTGTGAGTCAATTTTAATAGTTGTCTTTTCTTTAAACTCCTCTCCCCCAAATTTTAGCCATTAGTCCAAAATCAGAGTGTTCTTCCTCAACAGGGCAACTGAGACAAATTTAAACCTATTGGGTTCCCTCTTCTCAAATAAATTCCATGTCCCCTTATATTTTCAGCATTTAAAAAAGTCATATTGGGAATTCCCTGGCGGTCCAGTGGTTAGGACTCCGCGCTTCCACTGCAGGGGGCATGGGTTCCATCTCTGGTCGAGGAACTAAGATCCCACAAGCTGCCCGGTGCGGCCAAATAAATAAATAAATAAATATTTTAAAAATTAAAAAATAAAAAGTCATATTGATTTGGGAAAGTGTGATGAACACTGATGAGGACAAGTGGCAAGAGTGGGAAGTATATATTAATGGCAGTGAGAGACTGCTTCGTGCTGCCGATCTGTTTTTGGTGGTGGTAGCAGCCCAGAAGGAAGGACCAGAGAGAATTTCCTGAGCAGTGATCAGCCTCCTACCATCCCCTTCTTCCTCTGGTAGAGGGGTGGGCAAAGCCTTACGTAATGAAATTATTTTCTCTTAATTAAAATATTTTCTTTTTTTAAGCCTCTTTATTGAGTTTAAGCCTCTTTATTGAGATTGACATACAGAAATCTGTACATATTTAATGTATACAACTTGATGAGTTTGGAAATGAGTATATATCCATGAAACCATTGCTACAGTTAATGCCATAAACATATCCATCACCTCCAAATAACAGGACTCTGAGGTAACTAGCCTAGTTTTGTTTGAAAACCTGGCAATAATGTGACCAGGGACAGATGCCTTGCAAGGGGATACACATCTTCCATAAGAACCACCACAATCATACTTGGCTGCCGCTAGAACCATAAGTAGGCTCAAATCTCAGTCTACTCTAGGGAGTCTGGTATACAATATGACCCAGAAAGGAGTAGCTGATGCATCAAATGAATTATTACAAGGTTTAGCTAATATATATAGTGTAACAAATGCCTGGGAACACGTGTAGGAGTAGATTCTAAGGGTATCAGGCCAAAGAAAGCAAAATGTAACTTGATCAGGAAGAATTCATTGATATGGAGCTGCTTGCTAGAGATTCCAGGTTTTGGGGGTTTTTTTGCTTTTGCTTTTCTAAATTATATATATATAGAAGTATCGTTGATTTATAATGTATCAGGTGTACAGCAAAGCAATTCAGTTATACATATATTTTCTTTTTCAGATTCTTTTCAAGATTCCAAGTTTAATGTGTTAATTTATGCAAATGAAAGTGTCTCTAATAGCTCAATGGATTGGTGGACTAAAATTTTGATTCATTGGTGGCCTGTGTTTAATGAGGATAAGACACCAGAGCTTCAATGGCATGAAATAAAGAAGGGAATCCAAAGACTTTAGGAGATTAGTAGGTTGGAGTGGATTTATCATGTGCAAACTGCATACTCATCCCCCAACTATAATTCCTGAAAAGGCCTGGAAGGCACTCCTGTCACTAAGGCATTGAGAAATTAGCAAGAAGAGAAATACTAAGGCATTGAGAAATAAATTAGAGAGGTCTGTGGTTACTTTCCTTTGTGGGAAATGTATGACCATGTAAGATACTGTCATTGAGAGAACTCCCTGACTTCACCAGAAATGATATGGGCTCTCAAGTAGCAAAGGTCAAGTGACAGCACTTAACCATAAAAGACAAGGTAGGTGTGTTTACTATAAAGGGGAGCAGTAATAAGAATGCTTATCTGTAATAAGAATGCTTTGGCCCATAGGGACCTTTGGTTGTGGTTAATTGATCATGATGTCCCTTGGAGTGAAATAGATGAACAGCCTGGTCTATGTCTGGTGATCAAAACCTGACTTTGAGTTACCACAATGGAGAGTCATGGCCTCTTGTCCAGTTTCCAACCTTAAGCCAGTTCACAAATGTAGAGTTCCTTAATTTAATGGGAGGGTTCTTTCCCTTCAGGAATGATTCTGCAGCACTGCTGCATGAATACATCATAAATCTTCCTCCAGGCCTTCTCCAAAGGGACCTTTATCCATTTGCTTGAGTGAGTGTGCACTGGAAAAAAAAGGAATATCCAGACCTTTCAGATGTTAATGGACACTGACTCTGAATTGATGCTAATTACTGGGGATCCAAAATGACACCGCGGCTCACAGTGAGGGCTATTGTGGTAGGTGATAGATGGCCTAATTTAAGGTGGGACCAGTTGGTCCACAGATACATCCTATGGTTATTTCCCCAGTTCCTGAATTGGAATAAACCTGTTTATGAGTCATTGTGGTAGAAAGGCTAACTCTCTCTACCAAATTAGCAAACGAGAAGCAAACTTCATCCCTGTAGAAACTGTAGATATCAGTGCCACAATCAAAGACTTGAAACATGCTGGGATGCTGATACCTATCACACCTGCATTTAATATACTTCTTGGCCTCTGCAGAAGTTGGATGGACTTCGGCAAATGACTGGATTTTCAGGTTGGGAGACACCATCATGAAAGAATGGGATTCTGTCTTCTAGCACGCAGTATATGCTTTGAATCAGAGACCATTATGTGGTGCTGTCTCCTTCATAACCAGAATCTAGAAATAAAGAGGTGGAAGTGGGAGTGGCTCCTCTCACAATTAATACCTAATAATCCACTAACAGGGTTTTTGCCTCCTCTTTCAGCTACTTTGAGCTCTGTTGGTTTGGAGATCTTTGTTCCTGATGGGGAATACAAATACAACAATAGTTCCATTGAATTAGAAGGTGAAACTCCATTTGACTATTTGGGTTTCTTATGTCACTGAACCAGCAGGCAGGTAAAAGAATTGCTCCACTGGATGATTGCTCCCTGATTACCATCGGTAAATCAAGTTGTTGCTACACAGTGGAGCAATAAGAATGATTCTGGAACCAGGGTATTCCCTGGGGCTACTCTTAATACTTCCACAACCAAGTAAAAGTTATGGAAAACTATAGCAATCAAAAAAGGGCTGGACTATTGAGCCTTCCAGAATGAAGGTTCAGGTCACCCTACCACATAAAAGACTGGAATGGTTAGTGTGGTTAGTGGAAGAAGGAAGTCATATCAACTATGGCCTCATGACCAATTTTCGAAATGAAGATTGTGGTAGCTTTGCCTATTTTCGCTTTACTTATTATGTGCATATTTATTTGTATATTTAACTACTTTATTATTCTTTATTCCTCTCTTTATTATTTTCTATACAAATTGCTGGAGGTTAACTTTACGATTGTGTCTTTAGGTAGCAGGATATTCAGTGAAACTGTGACTGAATTTGAGGAGTAATTAATCTAGCCAATAATGGATATGACTGTTTAAACTATGTGTCTCCTTATTTTGGGGAGAAGGTGAGAATTCCATTTGTATGAAGAATAGCTGTTGGGATTTCCCTGGTGGTCCAGCGGTAAAGAATCTGCCTTACAATGCAGGGGATGCGGTTCGATCCCTGGTTGGGGAACTAGGATCCCACATGCCGCATGGCAACTAGGCCCATGCGCCGCATATACTGAGCTCACGCACCTCAACTAGAGCCCGCGTGCTGCAAACTACAGAACTCACATGCTCTGGAACTCGCGTGCCACAACTACAGGGCCCACAGCACCCTGGAGCCTACGCGCCACAACTAGAGAGAGAAAACCTGCACGCCACATCTAGAGAGAAGCCCGTGCACCACAAAAAAAGATCCTGCCTGCCTCAACGAAGATCCTGCATGCCTCAACTAAGACCTGATGCAGCCAAAAATAAATAAATAAATAAATAAATAATAAATAAATCTTAAAAAAGAATAGCTGTTGCTTTATTGTTGTATGGAAGTTTGAATGTGGGAAGAAGGGTGCATGTGGAAATCAAAGGGATGAACTGTGCCAGTTATTAGTTTGTTGCTTCTCAGGTCCAAATGCACTCTTCTTTGTCCTGTTTTTGACACTGGACTCTATGAGCATTTCTACTTTGTCTGTTGGCTTGATATTAGCCTTTGTCAACAGAGAGTTCTGGAGGGACACTGCAAGGCCATAGGAGAGAGAGACTTCATTTCCTGGTTCCAGCGAGCTGGTTTTTGACCACATGAGGAGGCCTGGTAGTGCTCATTTCAGCAGTCCTCACGGACGAGCTATGACCTGCATCCTCAGCGTATTTCTCTTCCCACCCAGCAGGCTGCTCCCACTGGCCAGCTACAACCAACCTGTACCCTACAGCAAGTTTTTCCACCACCTAGCTGGTCACTCCTATAGACCAGGTTCAGCCCACTTGCATAGTTTGGCAAGTTTCTCCGCCATCTACTGGGCCAGTCCTATGAACCAACTCTGGTCTGCTACTTTCAGCAAGTTCCTTCACCACCTGCAGGCCTTATGTTCCTGCGGCAGCCAGATCCTCTCCAAAAAGGTCTGAGTCTTAGCTTAGGAGTGGGACTCTTCTACGGTCTTTGCTCTTTCTCAGCCTTAGAGATAATAACTGCTTTTTGTACTTTGTGACTTGTGTACCCCTTAAGTCCTCTTTTACCCTTTTAATAGTTAACCTTTTACTAATTAGTAAAAGGTTATTAGTTAGTAAAATATTAAATTTTCCCTGTTCTAATTACTCGTGTGGTTTCTGTTTCCTTACTGGACTCTGACTGATAGAGAGGAAATTGAATTCTTGTGTCCAAATTAACAGCTTGAAATGGATCACTCTTAGTCCTTCAGTGTCAAATTTTAATTGCTCGCATCTATCATCATAACTGATGTTTATTTCTATTTTTAATACCTATGTATTTGGCTCTTATGCTTCCTTGACATTTCCTTTATTTACTTTTTAGTCCTTTTATTAAACTGAACTTCCAATTCGAAAAGGATAATTTGGTGCAGAGACAAGGTACTTGCTGTTTTACTCAGTGCTTAATTCTTTGTCCTTAATCTAGCAAGAACTCTGGACTAACATTGCATAGGTTCACATAATATCTCTGTCATTTACCAACCATGTTACTTTGGGCAAGTTATTTAGCTTCCAAATCAGTTTCCTCATCTGTAAAATACATATAAAGAATTTAGCACCTTACTGACGCATAGTAAGAACTCAATTTATGTTAGTTATTATTATTTTTCTCTACATTTCCCACCTATCTCCAGCCTCTTATCTGCCTTGGGACATTTGAAGACATTGAAAAATGTTTCCAGCCAAATTCGGTGGTTTGCTACAAATCCAGAAATCTTCTGGGAAAGAACTTGGACTCAGCTCATGTTTGAGTTCTGGCATATACATATCTATCTGCAGGACAGGATTGGAGAGAAGTTCATAGAGCGTCTGAGAGAAAAACATCATGAATGAAGAAGTCTGGCCCAGGGGGTTAAACCGATTGATAAGCCCTGGAGAGTGGTGGCAGTAGTGGTTGCAGGTGTGGGGAAAGTCTGACCATAATTTAATCCAGCCCTTTCCAAAACCTTCTGGAGTGCCTGTGTGTTCTGGAAAGCAGAGGGCTGAATGGAAGAAAGTCCTGCATACTAGGGGTCCATCAGCTCTGCTGAGCTTGGTCCTTGGAAGCAGAGTGTGCTCTCCTATTGAATGGGCAAGAGGAGGACCACTGGAGCTTGGGACATGGGCAGCGTTGTCTGGGTAGCTTGGAGGCCAGCAATCTGAAGGTAGGCAGCTACCATGCAGACAGTTGACTGTGAGCAGCAAACCAATGGCAGATAGAACATACTTTTATCTTCTAATACTATATACACAATGCCTTGTATTACAGTAATTTGTGTTTACAGGTCCTCATTCCTTCCCCTCATTCAATCCTTGATAAACTAAAATCTGCTGCTTTTTCATTTATTTCTGATCTGATCTTTATGATTTCTTTAGTTCTACTAACTTTGGAGTTTTTTTGTTCTTCTTTCTCTAGTTCCTCTAGGTGTAAGTTTAGATTGCTTTATTTGAGACTTTTCTTGTTTCTTGAGGTAGGATTGTATTGCTATAAACTTCCCTCTTAGAACTGCTTTTGCTGCATCCCATAGGTTTTGGATCGTCATGTTTTCATTGTCATTTGTCTCTAGGTATTTTTTTGATTTCCTCTTTGATTTCTTCAGTGATCTCTTGGTTATTTAGTAACATATTGTTTAGTCTCCATGTGTTTGTGTTTTTTACAGTTTTTCCCCTGTAATTTATTTCTAATCTCATAGTGTTGTGGTTGGAAAAGATGCTTGATATGATTTCAGTTTTCTTAAATTTACTGAGGCTTGATTTGTGACCCAAGATGTGATCTATCCTAGAGAATGTTCCGTGTGCACTTGAGAAGAAAGTGTAATCTGCTGTTTTGGGATGGAATGTCTTATAAATATCAATTAAATCTATCTGGTCTATTGTGTCATTTAAATCTTGTGTTTCCTTATTAATTTTCTGTCTAGATGATCTGTCCATTGGTGTAAGTGAGGTGTTAAAGTCCCCCACTATTACTGTGTTACCATCAATTTCCTCTTTTATAGCTGTTAGCATTTGCCTTAAATATTGAGGTGCTCCTATGTTGGGTGCATATATATTTATAATTGTTATATCTTCTTTTTGGATTGATCCCTTGATCATTATGTAGTGTCCTTCCTTGTCTCTTGTAACATTCTTTATTTTAAAGTCTATTTTATCTGATATGAGTATTCTACTCCAGATTTCTTTTGATTTCTGTTTGCATGGAGTATCTTTTCCTATCCCCTCACTTTCAGTCTGTATGTGTCCCTAGGTCTGATGTGGGTCTCTTGTAGACAGCATATATATGGGTCTTGTTTTTGTATCCATTCAGTGAGCCTGTGTCTTTTGGTTGGAGCATTTAGTCCATTCACATTTAAGGCAATTATCGATATGTATGTTCCTACTACCATTTTCTTAATTGTTTTGGGTTTGTTTTTGTAGGTCCTTTTCTTCTCTTGTGTTTCCCACTTAGAGAAGTTTCTTTAGCATCTCTTGTAGAGCTGGTTTCATGGTGCTGAATTCTCTTAGCTTTTTCTTGTCTGTAAAGCTTTTTATGTCTCTGTCGAATCTGAATGAGATCCTTGCTGGGTAGAATAGTCTTGGTTGTAGGTTCTTCCCTTTCATCACTTTAAGTATACTGTGCCACTCCTTTCTGGCTTGTAGAGTTTCTGCTGAGAAATCAGCTGTTAACCTTATGGGAGTTCCTTTGTATGTTATTTGTCATTTTTCCATTGTTGCTTTTAATAATTTTCCTTTGCCTTTAATTTTTGTCAATTTGATTACTGTGTGTCTCGGCATGTTTCTCCTTGGGTTTCTCCTGCCTGGGACTCTCTGCACTTTCTGGACTTGGGTGGCTATTTCCTTTCCCATGTTAGGGAAGTTTTCGACTATAACCTCTTCAAATATTTTCTCGGGTCCTTTCTCTCTCTCTTCTCCTTCTGGGACCCCTATAATGTGAATGTTGTTGCGTTTAATGTTGTCCCAGAGGTCTCTTAGGCTGTCTTCATTTCTTTTCATTCTTTTTTCTTTATTCTGTTCCACAGCTGTGAATTCCACCATTCAGTCTTCCAGGTCACTTATCCGTTCTTCTGCCTCAGTTATTCTGCTATTGATTCCTTCTAGTGTAATTTTCATTTCAGTTATTGTATTGTTCATCTCTGTTTGTTTGTTCTTTAATTCTTCTAGGTCTTTGTTAAACATTTCTTGCATCTTCTTGATCTTTGCCTCCATTCTTTTTCCGAGGTCCTGGATCATCGTACCTATCATTATTCTGAATTCTTTTTCTGGAAGGTTGCCTATCTCCACTTCATTTAGTTGTTTTTCTGGGGTTCTATCTTGTTCCTTCATCTGGTACATAGCCCTCTGCCTTTTAATTTTGTGTATCCTTCTGTGAATGTGGTTTTCATTCCACAGGCTGCTGGATTGTAGTTCTTCTTGCTTCTGCTGTCTGCCCTAGTGCCACCTTTAAAGATCAAAAGAATGCAAAAGTTGCAGGGGTTGGTGACTGCTTCTGTAACTGCATTTAGTTCACCTATGTAGCCCCTGCAGAAATTAGGGGTATTTTAAATTTTATTTATTTATTTATTTATTTTTGGCCACGTTGGGTCTTCATTGCTGCATGCAGGCTTTCTCTAATTGTGGTGAGCAGGGGCTACTCTTCATTGTGGTGCACAGGCTTCTCATTGTGGTGGCTTCTCTTATTGTGGAGCATGAGTTCTAGGCGCCCAGGCTTCAGTAGTTGTGGCGTGTGTGCTCAGTAGTTGTAGCTCACGGGCTCTAGAGCTAAGGCCCAGTAGTTGTGTTGCATGGGCTTAGTTATTCCGCAGCATGTGAGATCTTCCTGGACCAATGCTCAAACCATGTCCCCTGCTTTGGCAGGTGGATTCCTAACCACTGAGCCACCAGAGAAGTCCCAACTAGAGGGATTTTACAGATTATGACAAACCAAGATTCGTTGGTAGATCACTCCACCAAGCAGCAGCCCCAACTGCAACTGCCATACCAGACTTAGATTAACATGCTTTCTGGTACATACTGTGTAGCCACTGAATTGACACATGCATTCCCTTCTGTCCTAATCAAGAAAGAGTTATGTTCACATGAAACACAGTTATTGTCTTAGGGTTCTCCAGAGAAACAGAACCATATATATATATATAAATATATATATAAATAAATAAATATATATATATATATATATATATATATATATATATATATATATATCAAGATTTATCATAGGAATTAGCTCACATGATATTATGGATTTTGAGAAGTCCCAAGATCTGCAAGGTGAGTCAGTAAGCTGGTCAGTAAGTAAACCACTTACCAAAGTGGCAAGTGTTTAGGGGCCCAGTTTCAGGGCATCCCAGGATATCCTCTCCAGGTGAAAGACAAAATTGCTGCATCTTGCATCCCCTAACACACAGAAAGAAGTATATTGCCTGGTAGGCCACATCAGGTTCTGAAGGTAACATATTCCACACCTAAGAACACTGTTCTAGCCCATATACTGAGGTAACACTGAATGCAGCCAGCTTTTAGTGGGGCCTAATGCGGGAAAGGGCTCTGAAGCAGGTCCAAACTGCAGAGCAGGCAGCCCTGATGCTTGGGCTATATGATCCAGCAGGCCCAGTTGGAGCTGTTACTAATGGGAAAAGATATAACATGGAGTTTATGGCAAACCCCAGTGCTAGAATCATAATGCAGTCTTGGAATTATGGAGCAAGGGCATGCCATTCACAGGAGAGGATTATACACCCTATGATAAACAACAGCTCCCAGTGCATTACTGGTACACACTTGACTATGGGGCACTAAATAACTTTGAGTGTGGAACTTTCATTATGAGCTGGATTTTGTTGGACATGCCTAGTCATAAATTCAGACATAACCAGCATGTGTCTATCATAAGATGAAAATGGTACATTTAAGACTCTAGGAGCCTGAGGGAATGAGCAGGAAGTCCAGACCCTCGTATTACCTACCACAGTTGCACCATTGCCCTTCTCTATGCTTGCACCTATAACTATATGGGGAGAAGGAGGTTTGATACGACAGCTGAAATAGAAAGAAAAAGCCTGAGCTTTGTTTATGGGCGAGTCTGTTTGGAATGTGGGTGCAAGCCAAAAATGGATAGTGATTTCATTATAGTCATATTCAGCAGTGGCCGTGACAAATGATGGAAAGGAAATATATTCCAAATGGGTAGAGCTGAGAGCAGTGCATCTGCTTGTCTGCTTTGTGAGGAAGGGGTGAAAGCATATGTAGATTCCTGGGCGGTGGCCTAGGCATGGGCCATCTGGTCAGGAACTTAGAAGGAAAACCATTTTTTTGTATTACACACCACCAGAAAGCATCTATCATAAAAGAGACACTGAACAGCCAAGCAGACAAAATGACTTGGCTAGTTGTTGTTAGCCAGCCTTTGTCATTGGCTCTCCCAGAGCTAGCATGATGTGGACATGAAAGAGTGATCTTTGTGGTAGAAGTTGAGGCTACATACAGGCCCAACAGCAGGTACTTACCAAGGCTGATCTAGCTTTTGCTTCTTTGAATGTTCAAACTGCTGATAACTAAGATGAAAAACTAATCCCCTGATATTGCACTGTTCCTCAGAGATCAACTTGTCTCTGGTGGCACATCAAATACCTAAGGCCCCTTCCATTCTAGAAGGGTCAGGGGTTTGTTCTCAAAGGGATAGATACCTATTCTACATATGAGTTTGTCGTTCCTGCCCACAGACCTGAGCCAGTACCAGTACTCAGGGGCTTATAGAATCCCTGATCCACAGGCATGGAATCTCACACAGAATACCACCTAATCAGGAGATTCACTTCACAGCAAAAGATATGTCAAAATCATCTGGCATGACCGTGAAATCCACTGGTCATATCAAATAACACATCATCCAGAAGGAGCCAGCCTCGTAGAATGATGGAAAGGCCTTCTACAGGTGCATTTAAAATGCTCAGCTCAGAGATAACATTCTGAAGGGATAAGTGCCATCCTTCAAGATGCTGTGTATGCATCAAACTGGGGACCTCTATATAGTGCTGTGTCTCTATTAGGAAGAAGACGTAAGTCCTGAAACCAAAGAATAGAAGCAGGAGTGGTCCCACTTATCAACAGTTCCAGGGACCTTCCGGGGGAATTTGTGCTTCCTGTCTCCACAACGCTAGGCTCTTCATGATTAAAGGTCCTGGTCCACTACACCAGCTAACTATAGCTGCTACCAGGGCACCAGAAATTTGTGTCCAGAGACTAGCAGGTGAGAAGAGGAGTCACCATATTGGCAGGAGTCATTGACCCTTTAGCAGAAGGAGGTAGTGTTCCTTTTACACAGTGGGGTCATAGAGGAAACATGTAGAACCCAAGAGATCTATTTGAGTGCCTCCTGGCACTCCCTTGACCTGCTGTAACTGTGAACAGACAAGTGAAATAATTCTAGCCTGAGAAAGATATGATTACTAAGTGCTCAGAATCCTAAGGATTGAAGGTTTGGGTCACACCGCTAAGCAAGCTCTGAGGTGATAGCTGAGGGTGGGGTGAATTCAGAATGGATAAGTGGAGGAGGAAGAAGATGAATACTAGTTGTAGCCCCAGGATCAGTTGTAGCAATGAGGTTGTAGTTAACCTCACCAACCTTCCTCTTCTGAGTTTCCCCTCAGAAAGAGAACTGTGGAAGATCTGTTCCCTGATCCTGCATGGAGAAGTAAATCTGTGAGGTACAGGGTGGACAGTGGCAGCCACGAAAATGTTCTTGGAGATCTGGTTGTGAGGAGCATACTTTTTTGACCATCTTGATTGCTGTGCTCTAAAATCCAGAGGCATTCACCCAGAGGCCATGGTTTCTACAGGTTGCTCTTCTGACTGAGTGCAGAAGAGATATTAAGGCAGACCTGATCTTGGTAGATGCAGGACTCCTCTGATGGGTGACCAGTTTTGTCTAACTTTCTTAGAACTGCACTGCAGTCTAAGACCCTTCCAGTCAAACTTCCTTCCTTTCCTTTCTCCTTCACCCGCATAGAGTTCTGAGGGCTCTCGTTCTTTCCCTAGCTCGTAGCTCCCTCCCCATGTTCCCTATCAAGCTTAACTTCTAATAAAGCTCTTGTACCTCTAATCCTTCTTAACTAACACACACCCCAAACGTCCATCAAAGGGAGAATGGATAAAGAGAGAATGGGCATGTGGTACATTTGTATAATGGAATACTACTCAGGATTAAAACAGAACAAACTGCTGATATGTGGGAATAACAGATATGACTCTTAAAAACATGCTTAGTGAAAAAAAAACAGACAAAAGAATTCATACTATAGGATTCTATTTAAATGAATAATGTGTATCTCTGGGGGGATGCATATTGACTGGAAAGGGATACAAAGGAACTTTATGGAATGAGAGAAATATTCTATATTTTGATGTGTGTGGTGGTCTCATAGGTGTGTACATATGTAAAGAGTCATTAAGCTGTACATTTAGGGTTTGTGCATTTTAATGCATGTAAATTATACCTCAATGAAGTATTGAAAAAATAATAAGGGAGATTTATTGGCTCATGTAACTGGATGTCAATAGGCATAGAGGGAGTAAAGTAGGTTTGATTCAGCTGTTTAAGAATGCCATCAGAAATCTAGTTATTTTCTATCTTTCCCATAAGGCTTCTGGTGTATCACCTTCAACCGAAGCCTGGCTTACCCTTGTATTCATTGCATGCTATCAACCATCTCCTTTTCTGTGTCAGAGCACTCAGAGTATTACTTCCACAAGTTCTCTTAAAAGAGTGAGAACATTTCTTTCCTGGAAGTTGCCAGCAAACCACATGTCTCATTGGCCTAATGGGTTATGCCTATTCCTGAACTAATCCCCATGACAAGGGAAATGCCATACAGTGATTGACTTACAACTGCCTATCCCTGAATGAATCACTTTAGAATGGGGTATGGGATTACTCCAGTCCACTAGAGAAGTTGGGGTCTACCCTTGGAGCTAAATTCCTCTAATTTTGTGGTTGTTCTCTACTGGAAGAAATATGGCAGAGTTGGGTAATAGGTCCAATCAATTCAATATTGTTTTAATCATGGTTTTCCTTTCCATTTCTCAAATATCTTTACCTGTCCCCAGTTCATCTAGTCTTTCATATATACCCGAAGTTAGCATTATCATCAAGCATAGGTATCTATCATCTACATTTTGAAATGGAAACCAGAATAAAGTCCATTATTAAATAAATTACTCTGGGTTGCATGTAGTTAACTTGCCAAATGATGCCTAAATCCTCATCTCTAAGTCTCACTGTATCCCTCACCCCATCTCATCACTGATTTTTGTTCAATTCCTAGGGGATTGAGGATGTCCCACAGATGAAATTTTAAAGATTTGCTTTTAAGTTTGGCTCAAAATTTTCCTGACATCAAAAGAGCTGTTGTAAAATGTCAGGTATTCTTCCTGGTCATTGATTTTGGTATTAGTGTTTTCACCCTGGACATTGCAGTGCTATTAAAAAAGTATCTTTAGACTTCAGTCTCTTTGAAATGGGTCAATTCTCTCAGCAGAGGAGAGAGATCAAACCGGGTAATACAGGCCTAGGGTCACTGCCCATATGGTTCCTTGGTGAGAATTAGAAAGGTACCCAAATGCAACCCTTTAGGTGCAGGGCTGGGCAAATGGAGTGCAGGCTGGATTTCAGCCCCTATGTCTAGATGTTGTGGGTCCTCTACAGGGCTTTACCACCTCCTTCTCACATGTGGCCACAGCCTTCTAACTCATCCTCTGCCTCCATTTCTCCTCCCCACTGATTCTGCACACATCTGTCTGATTAATCTTCCTGAAACACTGCCTTTTATGGTGTTACTCTCCTGCTCAAAACACCTTCATCATCTTCCTTCTGCCAAGCTAAGAGAACTCAGATTCCTTAAGTTAGCAGTTTAAAGCTCTTCCCAATGTCTCTCGTCTCTTTTATAGTCTTTTCCTGCTACTTCTCACCACCATCTTTGTGTTCCAACTAATCTAAAGTACTTGCTCTTCCCCACCACATTTTACATATTCCCCAAAGTCTTATATGCCGTGTTATTACCATCTGTATTTATATATTTATATGTTTAGTTGTTTAATGTCTGTTTCCCAAACTAAACTATAAGCTCCATATTGTATATTAACTTTTGTATTTAAAGTATTAGAACAATAATGCTAACATCAACAAACCGGTATTATTTTAATCTGAACCAATGTTTAGGCTAATCTTGAAAAGAGCTGGCAGATGTCAACAGTGGCCTCACATAGCTCTCAATAACACTGACTTCCATGTTCACTCCACACAAGCCACATATCAACAAGGCCTGATACTGGTTCTCTTATTATTCCACTTGCTGATATTTCCAGTGTGTTAAGGTTTCTTTCTTACCACAAGTCACTGATGCTTTTCCTTTTCATCTTTCTTCTTCTTCACCTTCCTCTTGTTCTTACCCTCTTTTTCCTTCTTCTTTCCTTAAGTTTCATTATTTGACTATAGCCAATGGAATAGTTCTCATGATTTACTGAGAAATCTAATTGCTTATTCCCTTCTAAGTTAATCAATCTGATAGCCCCTTTCCGGCCAAATTTGAGTCCCTATCCAGGAGAGAATATATGATCACTTTAATTCTATCCTTACACAATACTTTGGCTCTTAGGTGAGACAACTATGGTGTAGAAAGGAAACTTCACTGGACTCAGAATTCAACAACACAGATTTGAATTCTGGATCTGTCAGTCACTTGCTAGTGACCTTGATTAAGACACAGTTTTTCTGAGCCTTTCTTCATAGGTAAAATGAGGATAAAGATGCTAGTCAGGGACTTTCTTGGTGGTGCAGTGGTTAAGAATCCGCCTGCCAGTGCAGGGGACACGGGTTCGATCCCTGGTCCGGAAAGACCCCGCATGTCGCAGAGCAACTAAGCCTGCGAGCCACAACTACTGAGCCTGCGTGTCCCAGCACCCACGCTCCATAACTACTGAAGCCCGTGTGCCTAGAGCCCATGCTCTACAACAAGAGAAGCCACCGCAATGAGAAGCCCACGTGCCAAAGAGTAGCCCCCACCCGCCTCAACTAGAGAAAGCCCACGAGCATCAACGAAGACACAATGCAGCCAAAAATAAATAGATAAAATAAATAAATAATAATTTAAAAAAAGATGCTAGTCAATTGGGGATGAATAATGTTACCAAGCAGCATTTAGGACCCAAATGGAATTAGAATTAAATTAGTATTCTTGGTTAGCACCAATTTGGTGAATTTTCTTCAGCAATGCTTTATTTCCTAGCCGAAAACTGTAAAGCATTTGTATCAATTTTAAGTATCATTATTATTAGATGTCCTTGCCTTCTTATCTTCCTGTAACTTCCTCTGTAACAATTCCCAGTTTTCTGGTCCCAACTCAGGCTTGCATATGGTTTCTTTCATTCTTAATGCCCAGGCTGTCTTAAGCAACCTAGTATCCTTTACTATATTTAACTTATATGCTTCACAAAATAGTAGCTTATTTATTTGTATTTGTTTAAAAATGGCAAATATAGCAGAAAACACAAAATGTAGCTTCATGGTCTATCAGAAAAAAAATGTCACCCTGCTACTCTAAGGTACAGTGTAGATGTTAATAAATATTCATTGTCTCATTTTTTAGGAACAGTAGGTCAGAGGCACTTTATTCAGAGAAATTTCTCTTTTCCTACTGTCATCTGAATTGAGGCCACTACAATTCATGACCAGATTGTTGGAATAGGTACCTAAGAGGTTTCTATGTCTCCTTTTCTCCCCTTGTAATAGATTCTCCACATCACAACCAGATCATTCATTCATTCATTCATTCATGAAACATTTATTGAGGCTCTATTATGTGCTAAGTGCAAAGGATACTAATGGGGGAAAAGATATGAAAAACATAGGTTATATTCAGTGTTATCATGCTATATAGATATCTAACAACCTTCTCTGTCTTGGTTCCCTATTGCCCATACTGTATACTTAACTTCACATTCCTTAACCTGACATTTAATATTACCCATAATTTGGCTTTAAAAGATATTTCTAATCTTTATTTCCCATTTTTATAGCCAAGCAGATTTATTTTTAATTATTCCATGAATGTTTTGTACTTTTCAGCTTTTGGGTTTTTGCCAAAGTTGTTCAACCCAATTGAAATTCCTTTCCTAAGCCTTTGGGCCTGTTTGAATCCTACTCATTCTTCAAGACCTAGATGAAATAAATTATAATAGAGCTTCCTCTCACAATTTTTACACAAGCTGATCTTTCTTCTGATTCCTCAAACAGTGAGTGCTTCTTCAAATCACTTGACAATCCTCTGAAGCCATTACTTTTTTTGTATTATTTCAGTCTTTTACTTTTATCTAACTTTTCACATGTTTCATCGTATCTCACTAACTAGATGGTAAGCTACCAGAGGTGAGATCGTTTCTTGTTTAATGATATTTTAGAAAAGATCTAGCAATCATTAGGGTCACAAAATAAATAGAAGAGTAATAATAAAATATTTAGTTCTTTTAAAAAGATTAGTAAAGGACACTCATATAAATGAAGAGATAGACTATATTTATAAAGACAGTTATAGTTGTCCCCAAATTAATCTATAAATTTAATGTAATTCCAAGAAGAATGACTGCAGGACTTTTTGGGAAACATAGTAAAGTTGATTATAAGATTTGTATGGAAGGTTAAAAAGTGCATGGATAGCTAAGAAAAATTTGGAAAACAAGGACAAAGAAGGAAAATTCATCTTACCAGTCATCTAAATATTTCCAAATTTAATTACATATTACCAAATTTAATTATTAATTTAAAGAGTATAGTATTGAAATACAAAGAGATAGAAAGGTAAATAAAACAGAAAAAAAGGCCCAGAAAAAAATCCGTGCATATAAGACAACTTGGTGCATCACAAATCAATGGAGGAAAGGCTGACTACTTGACAAATGGTTTTAGAGCAATTAACAGCTCTCTCTAGGGAATTCCCTGATGGTCCAGTGGTTAGGATTCTGTGCTCTCATTGCCGAGGGCCCAGGTTCAATCCCTGGTCAGGGAACTAACATCCCATAAGCCGTGTGGCACAGCCAAAAAATAAAAATAAAAACAGCTCTCTCTATAGAAAAAATTAAAATTATATTCATACAAAGAAAAAAATTCCAGATGCAAAAAACCTAAACGTTAAAGAACTACTAGAAGAAAATGTAGAATATGGAAGTCTTGTTCAAATAAGATATAATATGTACAAAACATAAAAGAAAAGATAGGTAATTTGACTTCATGAAAATATAGTAAAAGAGGGAATTCTCTGGTGGCACAGTGGTTAAGAATCCGCCTGCCAATGCAGGGGACACGGGTTCGATCCCTGGTCTGGGAAGATCCCACATGCCGCAGAGCAACTAAGCCCGTGTGCCACATCTACTGAGCCTGTGCTCTAGAGCCCACAAGCCACAACTACTGAGCCTGCATGCCACAACTACTGAAGCCCGCATGCCTAGAGCCCATGCTCTGCAACAAGAGAAGCCACTGCAATGAGAAGCCTGCACACTGCAACAAAGAGCAGCCCCCGCTCGCCACAACTAGAGAGCACAACTATAGAAAGCCCACACACGGCAACGAAGAGTAGCCCCTGCTTGCCGCAACTAGAAAAAGGCCATGCGCAGCAATGAAGACCCAATGCAGCCAAAAATAAATAAATAAATTAATTAATTAAAAAAAATATATAGTAAAAGACATATTAAGATCAAAAGAAAAGAGACATATGGGAAGAAGATATTTGCAATACATATAACAAAGCAGTACTATCCAGACTATATAAAGTACTACAAATCAAGAAAATGTTAAACAATCCAGAAGGAAAAAAAAAAAAGATGTAATTAACAGAAGAGGGTATATGATGGCCAAAAACATATAAAATGATGCTCAACCTCACCAGTAACCAAATAAAAATAGAGATAACATTTCTTGTTAATCAGGCTGTTAAAAATTATTGTCTGACAATATTGCATATTGGTGAGGATAACGGGAAATAGTACTCTTACTCAGTGCTGGTGGGAGTTGGTTGTGGTAGCCAGTATCCAACATGGCTTCTAGTGAGCCTTGTCTCTTCCTTGTGTTCATGCTTTTGTACACTCTTCTCCCACATTGAATCAGGGTTGGTCTGATAAGATAGAATATTATAGAAGTGATGGTGAGTGACTTCTGAGGATAGGTCATAAGGCATTTCAGCTTCTACCTTGCTCTCTGATTCCTTTGGGGTAAATCAGCCATGCCACAGGATACTGAAGCAACCCATTGGAGAGGCCTACCTGGAGAGGAACAGAGGCCTCCTGCCAAGAGCCAGCACCAATTTACCAGCCATGTGAGTGAGCCATTTTGGAAGAGGATACTCTAGTCCCAGTCAAGCCTTCATATGATTGCAGCCTCAGCGAACTTTTTTTTTTTTTTTTAAACATCTTTATTGGAGTATAATTGCTTTACAATGGTGTGTTAGTTTCTGCTTTATAACAAAGTGAATCAGTTATACATATACATATGTTCCCATATCTCTTCCCTCTTGCATCTCCCTCCCTCCCACCCTCCCTATCCCACCCCTCTAGGTGGTCACAAAGCACCGAGCTGATCTCCCTGTGCTATGCGGCTGCTTCCCACTAGCTATCTATTTTACATTTGGTAGTGTATATATGTCCATGACACTCTCTCACCCTGTCACATCTCACCCCTCCCCCTCCCCATATCCTCAAGTCCATTCTCTAGTAGGTCTGTGTCTTTATTCCCGTCTTGCCACTAGGTTCTTCATAACCTTTTTTTTTTTTCCTTAGATTCCATATATACGTGTTAGCATACTGTATTTGTTTTTCTCTTTCTGACTTACTTCACTCTGTATGACAGACTCTAACTCCATCCACCTCATTACAAATACCTCCATTTCATTTCTTTTTATGGCTGAGTAATATTCCATTGTATATATGTGCCACATCTTCTTTATCCATTCATCCGATGATGGACACTTAGGTTGCTTCCATGTCCTGGCTATTGTAAATAGAGCTGCAATGAACATTTTGGTACATGACTCTTTTTGAATTATGGTTTTCTCAGGGTATATGCCCAGTAGTGGGATTGCTGGGTCATATGGTAGTTCTATTTTTAGTTTTTCAAGGAACCTCCATACTGTTCTCCATAGTGGCTGTATCAATTTACATTCCCACCAACAGTGCAAGAGGGTTCCCTTTTCTCCACACCCTCTCCAGCATTTATTGTTTCTAGATTTTTTGATGATGGCCATTCTGACTGGTGTGAGATGATATCTCATTGTAGTTTTGATTTGCATTTCTCTAATGATTAATGATGTTGAGCATTCTTTCATGTGTCTGTTGGCAATCTGTATATCTTCTTTGGAGAAATGTCTATTTAGGTCTTCTGCCCATTTTTGGACTGGGTTGTTTGCTTTTTGTTATTGAGCTGCATGAGCTGCTTGTAAATCTTGGAGATTAATCCTTTGTCAGTTGCTTCATTTGCAAATATTTTCTCCCATTCTGAGGGTTATCTTTTGGTCTTGTTTATGGTTTCCTTTGCTGTGCAAAAGCTTTTAAGTTTCATTAGGTCCCATTTGTTTATTTGTGTTTTTATTTCCATTTCTCTAGGAGGTGGGTCAAAAAGGATCTTGCTGTGATTTATGTCATAGAGTGTTCTGCCTATGTTTTCCTCTAAGAGTTTGATAGTGTCTGGCCTTACACTTAGGTCTTTAATACATTTTGAGTTTATATTTGTGTATGGTGTCAGGGAGTGTTCTAATTTCATTCTTTTACATGTAGCTGTCCAGTTTTCCCAGCACCACTTATTGAAGAGGCTGTCTTTTCTCAATTGTATATTCTTGCCTCCTTTACCAAAAATAAGGTGACCATATGCACTTGGGTTTATCTCTGGGCTTTCTATCCTGTTCCATTGATCTATATTTCTGTTTTTGTGCCAGTACCATACTGTCTTGATTACTGTAGGTTTGTAGTATAGTCTGAAGTCAGGGAGCCTGATTCCTCCAGCTCCGTTTTTCTTTCTCAAGATTGCTTTGGTTATTCGGGGTCTATTGTTTTTCCATACAAATTGTGAAATTTTTTGTTCCAGTTCTGCGAAAAATGCCTTTGGTAGTTTGATAGGGATTGCATTGAATGTGTAGATTGCTTTGGGTAGTATAGTCATTTCCACAATGTTGATTCTTCCAATCCAAGAACATGGTATATCTCTCCATCTGTTGGTATCATCTTTAATTTCTTTCATCAGTGTCTTATAGTTTTCTGCATACAGGTGTTTTGTCTCCTTAGGTAGGTTTATTCCTAGGTATTTTATTCTTTTTTGTTGCAGTGGTAAATGGGAGTGTTTCCTTAATTTCTCTTTCAGATTTTTCATCATTAGTGTATAGGAATGCAAGAGATTTCTGTGCATTAATTTTGTATCCTGCTACTTTACCAAATTCATTGATTAACTCTAGCAGCATCTTTGGGAATCTCTATGCATAGTATCATGTCATATGCATACAGTGACAGTTTTACTTCTTCTTTTCTGATTTGGATTCCTTTTATTTCTTTTTCTTCTCTGATTGCTGTGGCTAAAACTTCCAAAACTATGTTGAATAATAGTGGTGAGAGTGGGCAACCTTGTCTTGTTCCTGATCTTAGTGGAAATGGTTTCAGCTTTTCACCATCTAGAATGATGTTGGTTGTGGGTTTGTCATATATGGCCTGTATTATGTTGAGGTAAGTTCCCTCTATGCCGACTTTCTGGAGGGTTTTTATCATAAATCGGTGTTGAATTTTGTCAAAAGCTTTTTCTGCATCTATTGAGATGATCGTATGGTTTTTCTCCTTCAATTTGTTAATATGGTGTATCACATTAATTGATTTGCATATACTGAAGAATTGCATTCCTGGCATAAACCCCACTTGATCATGGTGTATGATCCTTTTACTGTCCTGTTGGATTCTGTTTGCTAGCATTTTGTTGAGGATTTTTGCATCTATATTCATCAGTGATATTGGTTGTAGTTTTCTTTTTTTGTGACCTCTTTGTCTGGTTTTGGTATCAGGGTGATGGTGGCCTCATAGAATGAGTCTGGGAGTGTTCCTCCCTCTGCTACGTTTTGGAAGAGTTTAAGAAGGATAGGTGTTAGGTCTTCTCTAAATGTTTGATAGAATTTGCCTGTGAAGCCATCTGGTCCTGGGCTTTTGTTTGTTGGAAGATTTTTTTTTTTTTGGCTGTGTTGGTTCTTCATTTCTGTGCAAGGGCTTTCTCTAGTTGTGGCAAGCGGGGGCCCCCCTTCATCGCGGTGCGCGGGCCTCTCGCTATCGTGGCCTCTCTTGTTGTGGAGCACAGGCTCCAGACGCGCAGGCTCAGTAGTTGTGGCTCACGGGCCTAGTTGCTACGCGGCATGTGGGATCTTCCCAGACCAGGGCTCGAACCCGTGTCCCCTGCATTGGCAGGCAGATTCTCGACCACTGAGCCACCAGGGAAGCCCTGTTGGAAGATTTTTAATCACAGGTTCGATTTCAGTGCTTGTGATTGGTCTGTTTATATTTTCTATTTCTTCCTGGTTCAGTCTCGGGAGGTTGTGCTTTTCTACCAATTTGCCCATTTCTTCCAGGTTGTCCACTTTATTGGCATATAGTTGCTTATAGTAATCTCTCATGATCCTTTGTATTTCTGCAGTGTCAGTTGTTACTTCTCCTTTTTCATTTCTAATTCTATTGATCTGAGTCTTCTCCCTTTTTTTCTTGATGAGTCTGGCTAATGGTTTACCAATTTTGTTTATCTTGTCAAAGAACCAGCTTTTAGTTTTATTGATCTCTGCTATCGTTTCCTTCCTTTCTTTTTCATTTATTTCTAATCTGATCTTTATGATTTCTTTCCTTCTGCTAACTTTAGGGGCCTTTTGTTCTTCTTTCTCTAATTGCTTTGGGTGTAAGGTTAGGTTGTTTATTTGAGATGTTTCTTGTTTATTGAGGTAGGATTGTATTGCTATGAGCTTCCCTCTTAGAACTGCTTTTGCTGCATCACATAGGATTTGGGTCTTCGTGTTTTGTCATTTGTTTCTAGGTATTTTTTGATTTCCTCTTTGATTTCTTCGGTGTTCTCTTGGTTATTTAGTAGTGTATTGTTTACCCTCCATGTGTTTTTATTTTTTACAGATTTTTTCCTGTAATTGATACCTAGTCTCATAGTGTTGTGGTCGGAAAAGATACTTGATACGATTTCAAGTCTCTTAAATTTACTGAGGCTTGATTTGTGACCCAAGATATGTTCTATCTGGAGAATGTTCCATCAACACTTGAGAAGAAAGTGTATTCTGTTGTTTTTGGATGGAAAGTCCTGTAAGTATCAATTAAGTCCATCTTGTTTAAAATATCATTTAAAGCTTATGTTTCCTAATTTATTTTCATTTTGGATGATCTGTCCATTGGTGAAAGGGAGTGTTAAAGTCCCCTACTATGATTGTGTTACTGTCGATTTCCCCTTTTATGGCTGTTAGCATTTGCCTTAAGTATTGAGGTACTCCTATGTTGGGTGCATAAATATTTACAATTGTTATATCTTCTTCTTGGATTGATCCTTTGATCATTATGTAGTGTCCTTCTTTGTCTCTTGTAATAGTCTTTATTTTAAAGTCTATTTTGTCTGATATGAGAATTGCTACTCCAGCTTTCTTTTGATTTCCATTTGCACGGAATATCTTTTTCCATCCCCTCACTTTCAGTCTGTATGTGTCCCTAGGTCTGAAGTGGGTCTCTTGTAGACAGCATATATACGGGTTTTGTTTTTGTATCCATTCAGCCAGTCTATGTCTTTTGGTTGGAGCACTTAATCCATTTACATTTAAGGTAGTTATCAATATGTGTGTTCCTATTACCATTTTCTTAATTGTTTTGGGTTTGTTAGTGTAGGCCTTTTCCTTCTTTTGTGTTTCCTGCCTAGAGAAGTTCCTTTAGGATTTGTTGTAGAGCTGGTTTGGTGGTGCTGAATTCTCTTAGCTTTTGCTTGTCTGTAAAGGTTTTAATTTCTCCATTGAAATTGAATGTGATCTTTGCTGGGTAGAGTAATCTTTGTTGTAGGTTTTTCTCTTTCATCACTTTAAATATGTCTTGCCACTCCCTTCTGGCTTGCAGAGTTTCTGCTGAACGATCAGCTGTTAACCTTATGGGGATTCCCTTGTATGTTGTTTGTTGTTTTTCCATTGCTGCTGTTAATGTTTTTTATTTGTATTTAATTTTTGATAGTTTGATTAATATGTGTCTTGGCGTGTTTCTCCTTGGATTTTTCCTGTATGGGACTCTCTGTGCTTCCTGGACTTGATCGACTATTTCCTTTCCCATATTAGGGAAGTTTACAACTATTATCTCTGCAAATATTTTCTCAGACCCTTTATTTTCTCTTCGTCTTCTGGGACCTATATAATTCGAATGTTTATGCATTTAATGGTGTCCCAGAGGTCTCTGAGACTGTTCTCGATTCTTTTCATTCTTTTTTCTTTATTTTGCTCTGCAGTAGTTATTTCCACGATTTTATCTTCCAGGTCACTTACCCGTTCTTCTGCCTCAGTTATTCTGCTATTGATTCCTTCTAGAGAATTTTAAATTTCATTTATTGTGTTGTTCATCACTGTTTGTTTGCTCTTTAGTTCTTCTAGGTCCTTGTTAAACATTTCTTGTATTTTCTCCATTCTATTTCCAAGATTTTGGATCATGTTTACTATCATTACTCTGAATTCCTTTTCAGGTAGACTGCCTATTTCCTCTTCATTTGTTTGGACTGGTGGTGTTTTACCTTGCTCCTTCAGCTGTTGTGTATTTCTCTGTCTTCTCATTTTGCTTAACTTACTGTGTTTGGGGTCTCCGTTTCTCAGGCTGCAGGTTCCTAGTTCCCATTGTTTTTGATGTCTGCCCCCAGTGGCTCTGGTTGGTTCAGTGGGTTGTGTAGGTTTCCTGATGGAGGGGACTGGTGCTTGTGTTCTGGTGGATGAGGCTGGATCTTGTCTTTCTGGTGGGCCGGACGGCATCCAGTGGTGTGTTTTGAAGTGTCTGTGAACTTATAATGATTTTAGGCAGCCTCTCTGCTAATGGGTGGGGTTGTGTTCCTGTCTTGCTGGTTGTTTGGCATAAGGTGTCCAGCACTGTAGGTTGCTGGTCATTGAGTGGAGCTGGGTCTTAGCGTTGAGATGGAGATCTCTGATAGAGCTTTCGCCATTTGATATTACATGGGGCTGGGAGGTCTCTGGTGGACCAATGTCCTGAACTCGGCTCTCCCACCTCAGAGGCTCAGGCCTGACACCTAGTTGGAGCACCAAGACTCTGTCAGTCACCTGGCTCAGAAGAAAAGGAAGAAAAACAATAAATAAATAAATAAAATAAAATAAACTTATTAAAATAAAAGCACTAAAAACTATACTAAACTCCCCCCCCAAAACAAACAGACAGAGAGAACCCTAGGACAAAGGATAAAAGCAAAGCTTTACAGACAAAATCATACAACGAAGCATACACATACACACTCACAAAAGGAGAAAAAGGAAAATAATATATATATTAACAAAAGAAGGAAGAGAGTAATCAAATCAATAAACAAATCTACCAGTGATAATAAGTTTTAAATACTAAACTAAGATAAACATAAAACCAGAAACAAATTAGACGCATAAAGCAAACCCCAAGTGTACAGTTGATCCCAGAGTCCAACACCTCAATTTTGGGATGATTCGTTGTCTATTCAGGTATTCCACAGATGCAGGGTACATCAGTTTGATGGTAGAGATTTAATCCACTGCTCCTGAGGCTGCATGGAGAGATTTCCCTTTCTCTTCTTTGTTAGCACAGCTCCTGGTGTTCAGCTTTGGATTTGGCCCCGCCTCTGCCTGCAGGTCACCTGAGGGCATCTTTTGGGAAATCTGAGGTCTTCTGCCAGCGTTCAGTAGGTGTTCTGTAGGAGCTGTTCCACATGTAGATGTATTTTAAATGTATTTGTGGGGAGGAAGTTATCTCCACATCTTACTCCTCCGCCATCTTGAAGCTATCCTCTTTTTTTTTTTTTTAATAAATATATTTATTTTTATTTATTTATTTTTGGCTCTTTTGGGTCTTTGTTGCTGCGTGCGGGCTCTCTCTAGCTGCGGCGAGCTGGGGCCGCTCTTCATTGCAGTGCATGGGCCTTTCATTGCGGTGGCTTCTCTTGTTGCAGAGCACAGGCTCTAGGCACTCAGGCTTCAGTAGTTGTGGCACATGGGCTCAGTAGTTGTGGCTTGTGGGCTCCAGAGCGCAGGCTCAGGAGTTGTGGTGCACGGGCTTAGCTGCTCCACAGCATGTGGGATCTTTCCAGACAAGGGCTCGAATCTGTATCCCCTGCATTGGCAGGGGGATTCTTAACCACTGCACCACCAGGGAAGCCCAAATGTGATATATTCTTAAGGTGGAATATTTTACAGCACTTAAAGGAATTAGATCTTTGTGTGTCAGTATGCACAGGAAAAAGAAAGTTAGCAATGTGATGGTAGGCAGCTGTAATAACATTTAATTAAATGAAATATACAAAAAACAATGTTACATATGTACACACACATAATTTAAAAATGGACTCCAAACTCAGGTTGTACTTGCTCCCAGTGATGCTATATGGAGGTGGTTAAAGTGGACTTCTGATATATTAAGTAATAATTATTAATTCTGAGTGGTGAGTATATGGGCATAGATTGTGCTATTCTTTGTGCTTTTCTATAAAGTTTAATGTCTTCCAAATAAGGAAAAATCACCTAGTTAAATCAAACTTGTAAGAATCAAACTTGACTCTTAGTAAATATGTTTAGTAACATTTCTTCATATATCCCAACCTCTATTAACTATATTTTCCAGCAGTTGAGTAAATCAGAGTAACGTATTCATTGATTCAGAAAGCAAATGTTTCTTGAGCATCTTCCATGTGAATGCATTATGGTGAGTGTTGGGACAGGCCTTTATATAGAAATATTTTCTGCCCTTACATAGCTCATAATCTAATCAGAGAGAAAGGCATTAGAGGAATACTCACGCCCCAAATAAACTCTGATAAGTTCTAGGAAAGAAAAGATTGGGTGCCATGAAAGTCTATAATTGTGGTACCGGATTTAGAGGGCAGGAGGGATTATGCTACTTCACAATAATCTATTTAGATATTTACAGATATAAATCCATTAACACATATAAACATATTTATTATCTACTACACTGAATAAGCACTACATTTGAATTACTTCTAATAAATTATATGTATAGGCATTATTACTAGCTCACTTTTACAAATGACTTGAGTCATGATTAGCATCACACAAGTAGCAAGGGTGATTCACACCCAATTCTGACTCTATGGCCTATGCTCTTTAATTCTGACATTACAGCAAAAGCAAACTACTTTGGCCCATGTCCATCTCCAGTCATTTACTCCCTTATCCTTATTTTATACTACACTCTAGAACTCGCTCATTTTGAAGGGACAATGCAACTGAAGGAACTCTCAAGACAGTTGTTGGAACATTTTAACGTCTTAGAGATTAGTTTGTCAGCAAATCTGAAATAATAAATTTTCTTGACTGAGCAACATACCGTTGCTTACAACTCAGTTTTGTTTATTGAGGAGTTAGTGGTGAGGTTGCCGTATGTCAGGCAGAGGATAAATTATCGAGAAGAAAATAGACATGATCTTTGCTCTCATGGTGTTTACAGTCGGTTGGTCAGTCAGACATTACACAAATATGTAAAAATATGTGTGCAACTTGTTATAATTAACATGAAAGTGTAGAAAGACTGAGCCAAGTGAGGAAAACATAAAAGACCTAATTTAGACTGGAGGCAGGGGATCAGAGAACTCTACCAGAAACCACACCGAAAAGTGTTTTTTTCCCCCCCTAGGATGCAAGGTGCTAAAACCCTTCAATATCCACGGAGGCTGCAGCCGCCGTGGCGGTGAGATCTTGGCGCCCCATTGTCCAGTCGGGGGCTGGTGCGGCTTTGCCCGGCTCCGGAGGGGACCGCCGACTTTATTCTACATTGCTGTGGTGTGAGGAGAGTTTTCATCACTGGAACTTTCCGATTTTTTCCTAGTGTCTTCCTAGCGTCTTTCTGCCAGATCTTTCACTCCGCTGTGACCGTCGCGCGTCTGGTCAGTCTACAGAGGACCCCGATTTTGAGTTTTCTCTCTTCCTCCGCTCCGCAAACCTAGCACTTCGCGGCGGCTCCTCGCGTGGCTCGCGCCCGGCCATTGCACTTGGCCGCACAGTCCACTCCTCTCCCTCCAGGCGGCAGGTGGGTTGGAGGTGAGCGAGCTGGTGAGGGTCCGGCGCTCCTCGCCCTTGGCTGGCCTCTAGGTGGAGGTCGGCCCGGGGCGAGCGCTCGGTGCGCGTTCTGGGCCGTCTGCGCCTGGCGCGCGCCGCCGGCCCGCGCTCGCTCCCGTCCCTCCTCGCGCTCGCGGCGGCCCGGACGGCGCGCGCCGCCTCTCTTCCTCAGTCCGCCCCCGTCGGCCCTCGCGGCGCGCGCACCGGACCGGCCTAGGCTCCACACTCAGGCCGGCAGGCTCGCGGGTTTGCTCGCCCCGCCTCCCCCCCCCCCCCCCCCGGCGCCGCAGCTGGGCGCTTGCGCGGGGCGCGTGGCCGTGGCCAGGGTCTCCGCCGCAGCCGGTGCAGTCGCCGCTGCCGCCGCTGCCTCCGCCTCAGTCAGTCAGTCAGTCCCCAGCAATGGCGGAAGGAGGTGAGCGAGAGGAGCTGCTCTCGCCACCGCCGGTCTCTCCGGCCAAGCGCCTGTGCTCGTGGCCCAGTCCGCAGGCTCACCACCCTCGCGGTTCGCCCGGGGCGGCCGGCGGCGGGGTGGGGGGCGTCGGCGGCAGCTGCCTGCCCCTGGGGGCCCGTCCCCACCTGCAGCCCGAGTCCTTGCTGGACTGTGCCGCCAAGACGGTTGCGGAAAAGTGGGCGTACGAGCGGGTGGAGGAGCGCTTCGAGCGGATCCCGGAGCCCGTGCAGCGCCGCATCGTCTACTGGTCCTTTCCGCGGAATGAGCGGGAGATCTGCATGTACTCCAGCTTCCAGTACCGCGGCGGCCCTGGCGCCGGCTCGGCTGGAGGCGCCGTGGGGGCTTCGCCGGCCGAGGAGGGGCCGCCGCCACCCCCCGGGGCCGCCGCTCCGGCCGGCTCCGCCCCCGGGGCAGCCGCGGCGGGGGCGTCCCCCGGACTGGGCTCAGGGGCAGGAGCCACCGGCGGCGGTGGTGGCGAGGGGCTCCCGTTCCGCCGGGGCATCCGTCTGCTGGACAGCGGCTCCGTGGAGAATGTGCTGCAAGTCGGTAGGTGCTCGCTTGACTCCTCTCTTGTCCCCGGCTTCCTCTTCCGCAGGTGCCTTCTCTTTGCACAAGCCCTGGGCCAAGACCCCGGCTTTCTACCCAACTCCTGTTCTCCCGTGAAAGGACAAACTAGTCACATAAAAAACTTTTCTTAACATTTCGTTCAGGTCCACTGCTGCTCTTTTCTCCACCAGCCCTGTACCCGCTTTTCTTTTTGTTTGAAGAGCGAATAGATCTCTTTTTTACTCTTCGTTCTACACCCCAGGCCAAGGCAAGAAGGATGGGGAGATTTGGCTTTCTGGATGTAATAATTTCTGAAATGCGTTCTTCTAATTTAAGTTCAGGGAGGAGAGAATTGTTAGTGAATCTGGAGCAAGCGGTCTTACAGGGAACGTTTGAGGGACAGGCTGTCAAAGGCAATCTAGTCTTCGCAGATTGAAGCTGGGTATAATTAACTTTAAAAATGGAAAAAATCAACAAACTACTGTGCATTTCAGACAATTTTAATTACCTGCTTTAATATTTTCCCCCCTGGACCAGTGATACTTGGGAATCTAGGCTGTGGACTTAACAATAACCGAAGATGGAAATGTGACAGCTTCTCTTTTCCACACTCCCACCCAAGGAAAAAAAAGGCACAATCTGGAGTGGGGGTGGGGTCTATCTTCCTTGTCAGACTGGGGTAAATCAAAAGCTGGTCACATTGGGTTTTTCAAATGCTTCTCATTTAACAAGTCTTCATATTTGCTTTTGTTTTATCTTTTTGTTTGTGGGAAAATGAAAAGGATTTCTTTCTCTTGTACTCCTCCAGAGCTTCTAGTCAGTTTGTTCATCTTATTAAATATATAAATACAGTAGTCCTGATTTGTGGAATGGTTAGGAAGAAAGGGGAAAAAATGACATTGTTTAACAGAGACTTGCTATGTGGGAAATTAAAACACTGATTTTTTTTTTCTATTTGAACTGTTATAGCATTTTGGAAGTGCACCTTATAATCTTTATGCATTTTGTTGTACAGTATATGCTCATATTTATTGAAAAAATATTGATTTTTGAAAGGAGTTGGAGAGAGGTTGTTTTTAGAATTAAACAAGCACAGGAACACACTTACACAGGAACCCTAGACATCTAGCTGTCTTCTCCCCAGGTAAAACTGACATATTTGAAATTTTCTTTTCATTTTAAGAGTAGTACATTGTGGTGTTTCATATAAGGTGGTCTACTTCTGTTTATTGAGAGTCACTGAACCCTGTGTTTCTTTTTAAAACAACATACGCCACAGTTTGTTTTGCAAATGTGAAGTGTAAATTTATCTAAATTTATCCTGTGTCAGAATATAGTGACAGTGGATTGAGAAAGTTTTGTTTATTTGAGGCTAGTCCATTGTGTGTTTGTGTGTATTTTTTAAATAATTGAATAATCAGATAATTAAGGTGTACAGCTTTAATACTGAAAACATGAAAATGAATATAGGCATTTCTTTATTCATCTGTAGACCTTATTCTTTGTATGAGTTTCTATCAGTTAACTTTTAAGATTCTTGTTTAAAATATTTTGAATTGAAAAGTGTCAATTTACGTGGTCATTTTATAGTAAGAAATATTGGGTTTGAAAGAATTTTCAAACTTTGAGGGGGCAGATGAGAGAGAGGAAGAGTTTTAAAGAGGTATATATTTTGAAAGTGACTATAATGTCAAGTTACAAATGAAATCAGATTTTGTGGGTGATCCAGGTCATGTTTAAATCAGATTTTTTTTTTATAATAAGATAGTTGGCATGCTTATTAGGGTGATGAGCTCTTGTATGATAGTTTTAGGGACTGGAGAAAGGACATATTTAAGCATATTTTCTGATTCTTACTTTGGATTTCATAGATGAAGGTAGGAGAATGAATTAATCACTTTTAAGTAATGCTATTTGAGAACCATGAGCTGTGTAATCTTTATTTTTCTGACTTTAATTTATGCTAGTAAGTGTGGAAGAGAAGGATATTCCATTCTCTAGCATTCTGCGTTCTGTATCTTGGCATGAACCATCTTTTAATATGTAAAGTGAGAAACCCATCCCTCATCTCTTAAACCTAAAATGCGAGTATGTGACTTAATCTAGATGATAGGTTTTATAAAAGTATTGCCAAGAGATGAGTGAAAAAGTGATTTGTATGTAGCAAGATGGTAATGATGTTCTTCACGTTATAACTTCACTTCAAACTCAATATAATTACTCAGTGGTATTATTAAAAATTCTACATATTTCCTTACTGTGTCCAAGCCATAGTTGTAACCTCAGAATTGGGAAGTTACTAAAGGCTGATACTTTAGGAAGGAAGGGATGTTAGGGTATTTCTATAACAACATCTTTTAAAGAAAAGATTCATAAGGGGATTTAAATGAGGAAAACAAGAATACCTTAAAATAAATAAATTTAAAAATAAAACAGCACAACAGAATAAAAAATTGGAAGGAAAAAAAATTAGACAACAACAAAAACTTGTACAAAGTGTAGGTATATTAAATTCGGTAACTTCTGATTACTTTCCACGTGGAATCTGGTAATAGGGAGTCATGGACTGGTTGAAAAGCAAATGCTCTGTAGAAAACATCAGATTTTCTGTCAGAACTAAAACTTTCCCAGCTTGATGTAAGCAAATGGGAGGACTAGGTTGTTATGCTCAAAGGATACATTTCTTTTCCATGACAGTACTGAATCAGAAGTACTGTTCCTTTTAAAAGGGGAAAATTGTAAATTAGTGTTTTCATGGACGTCTGTAAGTTTGAAGCTCTGTGAATAGACTTTTCTGATCTCTCAGTATTATGACGGTAATAGAGTTCAGGTGTTTTAAGCATCTGCATTTTTAACCTGTTTAAGAAGCCCATGGAAATAGTGGTAGTATAAACCTTGGGAAAATACTTACTCAGGAATCTGCAGATGGTATAAGAATGGTACAACTATAATTTACTAATGATTTTAAGATGTTGACCCTTTTTTGCTATCCATCATATTTTAAATGGATTTCTCTGTGTTTGGTAAAATTTAAAGGAGGTTTGTGTCTTCTCAGGGAAATGTGAATTGATTGAGGGAAAAGAAGCATTAACAGTTTTTCTCTTGTATGCAGAAATATTATATTTATTTGAATATTTAGATTTTCAAAAATTGGATAAAGGCACGCAGGGTCCTTCAGTGCTGGTATATCTTAATTATATAAATATCCAGAAATTATCATAGATTCTGACAGTTGAGCCCCATATTTTTAGCCTACATGTTTTCTAATAAACACATAATTTGTATGCGGATAGTCTTCAAGACTAGAGCCACAATGCTAAGTACTACTTTATGTGGAAGAAGTGTAATTGCAAAGTCGATAATAATAAAAAGGTCCATTTCAGGGAAGTTACCTATAGCTTAAAAGTTAACTAGTAAGTTTATAATTATGAGCATGTATATATTATCAATAAACATCTATGAAATTTTTCTATAGTACAAACTTTTGTGAAATGCTGCAGTAACAAGTATTACAGATGTTGATTTTTATATGTAATTTGTTTTCAATCTCTATTATTTAGGGGAACAAAAGATATCCTCATCTAAAAAGCTTTTTAGATGTGTGTAAGTTAGAATGAAAAATCATAATAAAATTTCCATGTGGGGAAAAATGACTTATTTATGTGTGAGATATTCCAGCAGGGAAAGCAGCTGCATACCTTTAAGGGATAAGTGGTAACATTTTTTAGAGTAGAAACTTACCAAGTTTTAAAATCACATTGCTCTTTTATTTTTTTTTTTGATCAATGAATTCTCTCCTTCCTCCTCCACCACAGTGCCTCACACACACATCTTAATATTTAATAAATGTTTGTTAATTTCCAGAATATACAAACAGCTCGTACAGCTTAATATCAAAAAAACAAAAAGCCCAGTCAAAAAATGGGCAGAAGACCTAAATAAACATTTCTCCAAAGAAGACATACAGATGGCCAACAGGCACATGAAAAGATGCTCAATATCGATAATTATTAGAGAAATGCAAATGAAAGCTACAATGAGGTATCACCTCACACCAGTCAGAATGGCCATAGTTAAAAAGTCTACAAATAATAAATGCTGGAGAGCCCTGAAGAGAAAGGGACCCTCTTACACTGTTGGTGGGAATGTAAATTGGTGCAGCCATTATGGAGAACAGTATGGCGGTTCCTTAAAAAACTAAAAATAGAGCTGCCATATGATCCAGCAATCCCACTCCTGGGTATATAGCCAGAGAGAACTCTAATATGAAAAGATACATGCACCCAATGTCCATAGCAGCACCTTTTACAATAGCCAAGACATGGAAGCAACCTAAATGTCCATTGACAGAGGAATGAATAAAGAAGATGTGGTACATATATACAGTGGAATATTACTCAGCCATAAAAAAGAATGAAATAATGCCATTTGCAGCAACATGGATGGACCTAGAGATTATCATACTAAGTGAAGAAAGTCAGACAGAGAAAGACAAATATCATATGATTTCACTTATATGTGGAATCTGAAAAAATGATACAAATGAACTTATTTACAAAACTGAAATAGACTCACAGACATAGAACACAAACTTACGGTTACCAAAAGGGATAGTGGGGGTGGGGGGGAGAGATAAATTAGGAGTTTGGGGTTAACATATACAGACTACTGTATATAAAGTAGGTAGACAACGAGGACCTCCTGTATAGCACAGGGAACTATATACAATATCTTGTAATAACCTATAATGGAAGAGAATATGAAAAGGAGTATATATGTTTGTGTGTATAACTGAATTGCTTTGCTGTACACTTGAAACTAACATAACATTGTAAATTAAGTATACTTTGGTAAAAAAAGTCTGTTGAATAGTGAATGTTTAGAAGTTTAAAAACAGACTTCTCAGTGTTCTAAAACTAAGAGAGAGAGACATGAATTTTTATGAGTGCAGTGTTAGAAGACATGGGGAAAACTCCATACTTGCGCATATAATAAGCTGATAACAGTAAGTGGTATGAACATTGCAACAGTGTGTATCTTTTATGTTGACTGTCTGTTTTATGTGAAGAATGGTGATTTATGAGTTTCTTTAAAACTTCAGATGAATTCTTATTGAAAGTGACTTTCTCAAGGAATAGAGCTTTAGATTTTAAAGATAATGAATAAACTAAAGATAGTGGACTTTTAGAGGTTATCTTTATTTTAGGAATTAAAAAAATATATTATTGAAGTGTGAATACAAAGTCTAAATTTTGAAGTGAAAGGGCTGGAAATTTACTTAAGCCTATGTGAAACAATTTCTTTGCTCTTGTTTCAGTAATGGCTATTAAAAATCAAGACATTGAGACTTCCCTGGTGGTCCAGTGACTAAGACTCTGTGTTTCCAATGCAGGGGGCCTGGGTTCGCTCCCTGGTCAGGGAACTAGATCCCACATGCCACAACTAAAGATCCCACGTGCCACAACTAAGAAGATCCACATGCCACAACTAAAAGTCCCGCGTGCTGCAACTAAGACCCGGTGCAGCCAGATAAATAAATAAGTAAATAAATAAAATAAATATGTAAAAAAAAATCAAGACATTAACCGTCAGTATCTTATGGTTGATGGCTATATATATACACACACGTGTTAAAATGTATAGCGCTATACCCCAAAAAGTCACATTTACTGTATTATTTTAGAAAATAATTTTTAAAAATCAAGACATTAATATGTCAGTAAATTAATGTATAAAAGAAATACTGAAAATGCTGTATTAGTTTCCTATGGCTGCTGTAACAAACTGCCACAAACTGGATGGCTTAAAACAACAGAAATTTACTGTCTCACAGTTCTGGAGGCTGGAAGTCTGAAATCAAGGTATCGGCAGGGTCATGCTCCCTCTGAAACCAATAGGGAAATCCTTCCTTGCCTCTTGCTAGCTTCTGGTGGTTTGCCAGGAGTCTTTGGCATTCCTTGGTATACAACTGCATAACTACAATCTCTGCCTTCTTTGTCACAGGCGTTCTTCCTATGTATCTCTGTCTTCACATGGCCATTTTATAAGGACATGGATTATTGGATTAGGGGCCTACACTGCTCCAGTATGAGCTCATTTTACCTAATTACATGTGCAACGACCCTGTTTCCAAAAAAAATGGCACGTTCTGAGGTACTGGGGGTTAGGACTTCGACATACCAATTTTGGAGGACACAATTCAACTCATAACAGCTTCTCATGCTTGTTTTTTGTTGCATAACAGAGTTTCATGTGAATTTTAAACTTTTATGTGTTGGATATGGCTTAAATTAGAAATCACCACATCCACTTTATTAGGTAAGCATTATTTCAATTTAATTGATTCAATTTGCATGATTGATTATTTAATATTTTTAATACATGTGGGACTTTTTTGGCAAATAGTGGTCATTTAAAGGTTAAACCTGTCATCCTTCTTTATAAAAAATGATGACTGTGCAATATAGCACTCAGAGTATACATGCATGGATGAACAAATTACTGTGGGATTTTTTTCTTGCATACCATTTATAACTCGTGTATAGAAATAGGTAACCCTCAGTTGTCCAGAGCCTCTTCAGCATCTCCTCCTTCAGTCAGATCACCAGTGGCTTGAGTGTTGTGCCAGTTCTGCATAATCCACTGTACAAGAAGGTATGGGATCTCACTGATAGCTTAAGGGCATAGAGATCGCAGTGCTTGAAGCTTATCATGGAGAAACAGGAGGACAAGCTGGAGATGTTGTACAAGCTCATCCTGGTGGAAAACAAGAGCCTAAGCTGGGGGGCACCTTGTATGGACTTTCTCTGTCATACGTACAAGGAAGTTCGGCAGCTACTGAGCTAGAGCAAGTGGGTAAACAGAATAGGGTCCTAGGCCAGCTTCCAGAAAGCATCCCAGGAGAGCAGAGAAATCTGGACAGTTGCATATCTTACAAGTCATGTAAGCTGACCTCAGTCTCTTTGCTGGGAGGGGGAAGTTTAAGGAGATACTTTCTTTTCTGAGCTGAAATATCCTACCAGTCTGTCATGTCCTACTGATGGAAGGTGCCCCTAATCCCGTCACTTTATCTTGCTTTTCCTATGGTAATGCATGTAGTTTCTCAGTTCACTTTATGTGATTTGGTATTGGGGAATTTGGAGGCACCCAGACCCTGGCAATTTTATGTGTCCCTTTGGACCAGCCTTCAAGAAGAGAGGGGCAGGCAGGAAGGAGTGGGGATCCCAGGATTACTACAGGGGGAGGGGCTGTTAATTCAGCTCTCTGTTAGCAACAACTTCCTATATTAGGGATAAAACGTACACATGCACAAGAGCTGGGGTATAGACCATAGGTGGTGGAGAGAAAAATGATCAGTCCTTCTTGGGCCTGGAAGTCAGCAATATCAGAGTGGTTGATTAGCTTTCCCTCTCTGCTTCCACTCTTCTTTCTCTCTCCTGCAATGATTGGTGATCACCCCATGGATAGAGATACATTGTCAGAGATGAATAAGTCTAGGAACTGAGTTACAAAATAAATTAAGATCTGGGAGAGATACCAGCCTTCTTTCCAGCTGGAGAGGCCCCAACACTGAATGGTTCTGTAGGGAATCTGATCATCAATTTGCAATACCTCACAGAGCCAGCCCATTTCCCACTCTGAGCTCCTACTGGAAACACTGCTTCTCCAAGCTGGGGGTTCTTGAGGAGAGAGGCAGAGGTGCCTGGAGCAGGTCTCTCCTGCCTGGACACCACTTGGGCTTTAGTATTGACAGAGTGGCTGACAGTTATCTTCCAACCCGAACTGGCTGGGACAGGACAAGGGCTAGCCTTGATGGTGGCCAGGCTCACCTGCTCCCAGCCTGGGATGCCCCTGCTCTGGACCTCTTATTTCTCTTTATTGGTTTATTTTTCAATGCATCTTAAATTTGTAAAGAAATAAAATAAAGATATAAAAAAAAAAAAGAAATAGGTAACCCTGAAAGCATATGAACCATGTCTTAACCTTTTTCCAAATCCCAAGTTAATATGGTTCGGAATTGTGTTTGATATTAGAAATAGACTGCAGTCCATTCCAGATTACTTTTATGTGAATTTTCTACCTTGTGGTTTATTTATAGGCTTATTTCTTCCCTGATATAGGCAGCATGCTTCTTGGCCACTTTTAGCCTGTCATGGAGCTGGTATGCCAAGGAAATCACACTCATTTTAACATTAGCTTTAGCATTATATTATCATATGCTAAATTACTCTGATACTTTTCATAATCACATGTAGCCAACTGATTAATTTTAGGTTCTCAGTATTGAGAAAAATTGTCCTCCCACTTAGAATGTATAATGTGATATGCCATAAATTGGTACTCAGTACATGCTTATTGAATGAATGAGTAAACTGTTGTATAATTTAAAAAATATTTATGTAGCATGGAAATCTCTCTTCCTTGATTTATATGTAACTGGAGCCTAGGAGATATACTAGCAAGATATATAAATAAAATAAAGATGTAATTTCTGCATTGTTTTGATTTTTAAAACATTATATAGATTAAAAAATACCACTGAAAGTTATTATTAACTAGTTCTTGATTCATTCATTGAACATTTAGCCACTTGTTTTGTGTAAAGCTCAGTAAGTAATTGTTTACTTATTTTGGGTGGAAATCATTCCAAAATACTTTGTATTTCCCTACCTTAGAATACAAACCCAAGTTGGGCACTAAAGCCTATGCTTCTAGAACTGCATTATGTTGCCATCTTTATGTAGGTGGGAAGTTGTAAACTGAGTGGGTACTTGACCCTAAGAAATTCTCTGAAACCTGCTTTTGAAAAGCTTTTTTGGTCATTTGCTTCTTTCTCATTATAATGGAGTGATGAATGTGGTAAGCAAGGCAGTATAATATAGTTACCGTCTTTAAAAATACATTGTTGAATCAAAAGATGAAGTACCCTCTCCCTGGTGGTTTTCTTACCTTAAGAACAGTTGTTTTTATATTTATTTAGTCTTTAAGGAAATGCAAATTAAAACCTAAGGAAATACTATACACACACTAGGATGTGTAAAATAAAAGACTGACACTACCAAGTACTGACAAGGATGTGGAGCAACTAGAACTCTCTTACATTGCTGGTGGGAATGCAAAATGATACAGCCACTTTGGAAAACAGTTCCTTTCTTTTTTTAAAAAATTTATTTATTTTATTATTTTATTTTTTGGCTGTGTTGGGTCTTCGTTGCTGCGCGCGGGCTTTTCTCTGGTTGCAGCGAGCAGGGGCTACTCTTCGTTGCAGTGCGCAGGCTTCTCATTGCGGTGGCTTCTCTTGTTGCGGAGCACCGGCTCTAGGCGCGTGGGCTTCAGTAGTTGTGGCTCACAGGCTCTAGAGTGCAGGCTCAGTAGTTGTGGCGCAAGGGCTTAGTTACTCCGTGGCATGTGGGATCTTCCCAGAGCAGGGATCGAACCCGTGTGCCCTGCATTGGCAGGCGGATTCTTAACCACTGCACCACCAGGGAATTCCCAGAAAACAGTTTCTTATAAAATTAATCATACACTTAATCATAAGATTCAGCAACCTATTCCTAGGTATCTACTTTAAAGAAATGAAAACATATGTTCATATAAAGATTTGTACTTGAATATTCAGAACAGCTTTATTCAGAATAGCCCTAAACTGGAAACAACCCATATGTCTATGAAATGGGTGAATAGATAAAGAAATTGTTGTATATGCATATAGTGGAATACTGTTCAGCAATAAAAAAGAACAAACTGATGGCCTAAAACATGGATGATTCTTAAAAGCATTATCCTAAATAAAAGAAGACAGACCAAAAAGAGAACATACAATACAATTCCATATACATGAAATTTTAGAAAGCCTTAAGCTGTAGTGACAGAAAGTAAATCAGTGGTTGCTAGGGGAGAGGGAAGTGGGGCATGAGGAAACTTTTTTGGGTAATGGAAATGTTCTATGTTGTGATTATGGTAGTGGTTACATGGCTGTATTCATTTGTCAAAACTTAATTGTATACTTAAAATTGGTATATTTTATTGAACGTAAATTATGCCTCAAAAATTGATTTTAAAGGAAAGAGTGGTGGGTTCCAGTCTTGGTTTCACATTAAAATCACCTGAGGAGATTTTAAAAAAAATAGTGCCAAGGACTCACCCCGAATTAATTAAATAGGAATCTGTTGAGAATGAGGACTGAACTTCAGAATTTTTAAAAAGTTCCTAGGTTGTTTTATGTGCAGCCAAGGTTTGAAAACACTGTTCTAGAAAAATGATCACCTTTATTAGTGTTGTCAGTGTTTTTAAACTTATCATAGGCAGTCAAAACATTATGTAATATTTATTACACAAGTGCTATGGACTACGTCAACTTTCTTTTCTACTTCAGTCTATTTTCTTTTATCTATCTTTAGGTTTATTAATGGATCTCAAGGAAAATTATTCTCTTGCTACTTAAAATGTGTGTCTGTGTTTTGGAAAGGTCTTATGCAAAAATGTATAAATTCTTGCCATCAAAAGACACTTGTATAAATGTAATGCCAACATATAATTTTATTCATGTTTGTTCATTCCTCCATTCATTTATAAAACTTATATTTAACATTTTTAAATATTCTGTGCAAAATAGAATATAAATTCTGTATTTAAGGAGTATACAGTTTAGTATAGGATACACATTAAAATAGCACTTAACACAGTGTTCTGTAATGATAGCGGTAGTTACTGTGGAGGCAAAGGGTAGAAAGTGATTAGAGAAATGAGGACAGCTGGATAAATTGCTCTATTTTAATATTCCAATTATAAGAAATTTAAAAATTATGTCTAATATTGCAATATTAGATAGAAAACACTATTTATTGCTTACAAGTTAGATTGACCCTTCATGAAATTCTTTCTATATTGGCATTTCTCTACCCTATAATACTCTAGCCTATAGTTGATTCAAAGGGGTAACATTGGCAGGCAGGAAGATGACAAAAATACTGCCAGATATTCTTTTTTTTTTTCAGAATAAATTTTATAGATTTCTGTCTTTACAATAGCTTTGTTATATCTTCATAGGATCCTTTTTTTCTTTTTAAAAAAAATTGTTGCTTTTTAAAGGTACAAATATATGATAGAGCTAATCAGTAAAACAGATTTTGGTCCATCCATCCATTCATTATCTTGCATTCTGTAAGCAACAGGAGAATGTATTATGCCTTTGAAAGCCTTTGGAGATAATTACATTTTTTCCCTATTCATTCATGGTTTTATTGAATGGAAGCCTGCCACATTAATACATTCAGTAAAAGTCAGCCTGTTTTTATTTTGCTTAAATCTATCAACACCTGGTAAACTGACATGACTGTCAAGCATCACCAACATACATTGATGTTAGTGGTATAAAATCCTTCCCCATGTTATGGTTCTTGTGAAAAAATACTTTTGCTAATCTTTTCTCTCACTCAATATTATATTATTATTTTTATTTTTAATTAAAGTATAGATGATTTAGAATTTTATAGTTTCAGGTGTACAACAGAGTGATTCAGTTTTTTATAGATTATACTCAATATTATTGTACTCTTTACTGTCGGGTATATTTGCATTTATCTACTATATATTATATTATCATATATATTATATAATATGACATATGATATATATGTGATTATATTATATATTATCATATATATGCAGGGACTATGCAGCAGATAGCCTCAGAATTCTGGCTCCTCACTATGTCTCAGTTTCCTCAACTATAAATGGACCAGAATGATGGTCCATTTGTTTTATACTCAAAAGGAATTGTTTTGAGTATAAATCAATTAATATGTTAAGTATTTAGAACAGGGCCTAGCACTTATCAGGTATTACGTAAATATTCATTCACTATTATTCTTGTATCAGAATTGTTGAGAGTATTCCATATTTGTTACCTTTCCTTCTTTAACCTTCTCGCCACCTCTGAAGCCTTTTCAATCTGACTTCTGCTTTCGCTCACTATATTAAAATTGATCTCTTAAAGGTCACCAATGACCTCATGATTGCCAGACACGGTATCCTTTTTGCAGTCCTCATCCGTCATGACCTCTGTATAGCATTCTCTGTAGTCTTCTGAACTTTCCTGTTGAAATGTTTCTTCCTAGATTTTTGTTTTACTTCACCATTCTGGTTTTCCTTCTACCTTCCTTCTTTATTCTCTTACCCCACAAAAGTAGGATTACCTTCTTGCCCCAAGTTTTCTAATTAAGCAATCTTATTTATTTCTATAGCTTCAATAACTATTTTAAGAACATAAGTTAGTATATAATGTAATGGTTTCAAATTTGTTTCAAGCAACTCTACTTATTTTCAATTGAAATCTTACATGATATTCCAGTTTTTGCAGCAGAAAAATTTGAGATGTTTTGGGAATTGGGATGGGGCCCCAAACTCAGGCAGCTTGGCCAGCTTCTTCCCTTTGATCCCTGACGCACTTCCAAATAATCTTAATCTTGGGATTTGTAGTCTGGAGATCTGCCTGAGATTTCTCATCTGTACAAGTGTTAGGATTTTTGTGAGATTCTAAAGAAACTAATATACATGAAAGTACTTTATAAATGTCACTGTGCAAATACTATGACTGTTAAGTGTACATCGTTGTTTCTCCCTCTTGAATTCAAGATTAGCATGTATATTTGCTTGCTAGATATTTCTAAATGGATACCCTAATAGCCACTCAAAATGAATATGTCTGATAAGGGATTAATGTTCAGAATATGTAAAGAACTCCTACAACTCAACAACAAAAAGCAAACAACCTGATTAAAAAATGGTCAAAGGACTTGAATAAACACTTCTACAAAGAAGATATGCAAATGGCCAATAAGCACGTGAAAAGATGCTCAACATCACTCACTAATCATTAGGAAAATGCAAAAAACCACAGTGGGACATCACTTCATATCCATTAGGATGTCTGTTATAAAGAAAAAAAAAAACAGAAAATACCAAGTGTTGGTAAGGATATGGAGAAATTGGAACCCTTGTGCATCACTAATGGGAATATAAAATGGTGCAGCTTCTGTGGAAAATGTTATGGTAGTTCCTCAAAAAACTAAACATAAAATTACTGGATTCAGCAATTCCGCTTCTGGGTCTGTGGCCAAAAGACTTGAAAGCAGGAACTCGAACAGACATTTGTACACCCACATTATAGCAGCAGTAGTCACAATTGCCAAAAGGCACGAGCAACCCAAGTGTCCAACGACAGATGAATGGATAGACAAAATTTAGTATATACATACAATTTACTATTATTCAGCCTTAAAAAGGAAGGAAATTCTGATACATGGTACAACATGGATGAACCTTGAGGACATTACGCTAAGTGGAGTAAGCCAGACACAAAAGGTCAAAAATTGTATGATTCCACTTATATGAGCTACCTAAAATAGGCAAATTCATAAGAGACAGAAAGTAAAATAGAGGTTACTAGAGGCTGGGGGGAGAGGGGAATGGAAAGTTATTATTTAAGGGGTAAACAGAGTTTTATTATGGGATAATGAAAAAGTTCTAGGGACTTCCCTGGTGGTGCAGTGGTTAAGAATCCGCCTGCCAATGCAGGGGACACAGGTTTGATTCCTGGTCTGGGAAGATCCTACATGCTGCGGAGCAACTAAGCCCATGTGCCAAAACTACTGAGCCTGCGTTCTAGAGCCCGCAAGCCACAACTACTGAGCCTGCGTGCCACAACTACTGAAGCCCGCGCACCTAGAGCCCGTGCTTCGCAATAAGAGGAGACACCGCAGTGAGGAGTCCGCACACCGCAACGAAGAGTAGCCCCTGCTCGCTGCAGCTAGAGAAAGCCCGCGCGCAGCAACGAAGACCCAACGCAGCCAAAAATAAATAAAATAAAATAAATAAATTTATAAAAAAAAGAAAAAGTTCTAGAGATGGATAATGGTGATGGTTGCACAGCAGTGTGAATGTACTTAATGTCACTGAACTGTATGCTTAAAACGGGTAAAGAGTACATCTTATTTATATTTTACCACAAGAAAAAAAGTTTTAAAAAAGGCTACATGTCATATGATTCAGTTTATATGAAATGTCCAGAATAGGCAAATCCTAAAGACAGAAAGTAGATTCGTGGTTTTCAGGACCTGGCGGTAGGGAAAGTAATTGCTGATGGGTATGGGGTTTCTTTTTTGGGTGATGAAATGTTCTAATATTAGATAATGGTGATGATTGCACAAATCTGTGAATATACTAAATACCACTGAATTGTACACTTTAAAAGAGTGAGTTTTGTGATATATGAATTACATCACAATAAAGCTGTTATTTAAAAAGCAAATATTCCAAATAGGAAAAAAAAAAACTTCAAAGACATTCTTTTTTCTTAGGAAATGAGGTCTAAATTCCTAAGCCTTATTATTAGAGACTGGGGTTCAAATTTCAGTTCTGCTACTTTCTAGCTGTGACAAGTTACTTAACCCTTCTGTGCCTCAGTTTCTTTATCTCTAAAATGGAGACACAATACCATCTCAGAATGTTTATATCATAGTTAAATGAGATAATGTATTCAAAGTCAACTTGGAATTTCTTACACATTGTAGGGTAGTACTATGAATATTAATTCTCTTTGTTTTAACCTTCCCTGCCTCTTAACAGTCTATACATCTGTTCTTAAAAGTGCCTTTTCCTTATCTACTTAGTTGAAATTAAACCTTCCATTTTAGTCCTATGCATTATTCAGCAATTGTTTATTAAGTACCTATTATGTGTTAAGCTCTCGTCTAGACGCTTGGAGATATGGCAGTGAATAAAACAGAATTCCCGCTTTCATGGAGCATACATTTTAGTTAGGGGACAGACAGCACTTTCTACTTTCAGCTTGTGTTATAATTATTTATTATTAAGTATGATTTTCTCTTCCAGTCTGTAAGCACTTCTAGGGCAAGGACTGTATCCTACAATATATTCAGCATCCAGCACAATACCTAGTAGAATTCATAATGGACTTTTAAGAGGTCTTTGTGGAAATGAATTGAAACCATTATCTTTTTAATTTCTATGATTTTCATAATAGTGATTCCCAACACTGCTGCTTTATATTTTACTCACATCACTTGAGGAACTTTGGTAAAATACATTCTGGGGCTCTACCCTTGTAAATTCTAGTTAACTAAAATTGGAATGGGGCTCAGGAATCTGTTTCTTTGACAAGCTCTCCAGGTTTAAATGTTGCTCTATTGATTGATTTATACACTAGCTTTTTCCAAACTAGATTTGGAAATTGTGGGTCAAATTGAAAAAAATGGATAGAGTGGTTATAGGAAAGAGTTATATGAAAAAGTCATTAATCTTAGCAGCACTGCATTTGCTATTAGGAAAACCACTAATATCTATCCTTCGTTCTTTTTATTTATTTATTTGAGTAATTTTAAAAAATAAATTTATTTATTTTATTAATTTATTTTTGGCTGTGTTGGGTCTTCGTTGCTGTGCACGGGCTTTCTCTAGTTGCGGCGAGCAGGGGCTGCTCTTTGTTGCGGTGCGCGGGCTTCTCATTGCGGTGGCTTCTCTTGTTGTGGAACACGGACTCTAGGCGTGTGGGCTTCAGTAGTTGTGGCGCATGGGCTCAGTAGTTGTGGCACACGGGCTTAGTTGCTCCGTGGTATGTGGGATCTTCCCGGACCAGGGCTTGAACCCGTGTTCCCTGCATTAGTAGGCGGATTCTTAACCACTGCACCACCAGGGAAGTCCCTATCCTTTGTTCTTTTTAAATGCTAGTTCTTAACATAGTGTGTCCAAAATGATTCTCCACATTTTAATAGGTAGTACGTTTTTGAAAAAGCACTGGAAAAGTCTGAAAGGATTTACGTCAAACTGATAAATAATCTCTGTGAAGAGAAAGGGGAATAGGGGTGACCAAGAGGAAATTTAATCTGTATTGTTTTAATTATTTTATAGTGAGAACCTATTTACATATTCCTTATATAATAATGTAATTAAAATAAGTTAAAGACAATATGATTTATTCAGCTGCATTTTGGTCAGCATCTTTGTCTTTTAAGTTAACATGTGTTGGACAGATATCATTTTACCTTTATAAACGTGATTTAGGTAAGGGGTTCTTAACCTGGCACCTGTAAATGGCTTTCAGGGATCCAGGAACTCCTGAAATTATTTTCAGATTTTACAAATGCATATGGACATTTTTCAGAGAAGACAGTATATAACTTTCATTTGATACTCAAAGGGATCCATAACTCAAATAAGTTCAGGAACCACTAATTTATGCAGAAGAATCTGCTTAATTTGATAAAAATCCTGCAATAAGTTCCTCTATTGCCTTTGAGCCTTGATGTGTATAATATGGGTGGATGTGATTCATTAACCATTTTTATTCTACCCATTTCAGGTTATGAATAGGATAGTTACTTTATTTTCTTAAAGGTTAACACAGATCTACTATTTGCTATTTCTACTGAATACTTCAATTTTGTCATCTTTTATATATTTATTCTGTTTTGCTACTTATCTAAATGCTGCTAAGTTCCTTTTTTTTTGTTTTAACAGAATGATGCCTTGACATTATTGTGCCATAGACAGCTAAGTTTTAATGATTTGCACTAGCTGAAATAATATCCTATGAGGTTACTGAATAGAGTAGATCATAGCTACCTCTTTATCGAATTTTCCTATGGAATCAGATTTTTTAGGTTATGTTCCCTGGGAAATAGACTCTGAGATGGAGATTTGCCTGCAGAAAGTTTATTAAGAACAATACTTGTAATGGAGCGAGGGAAGCAAGATTAGGAGGGCAGAGAGATTCAACTGATGCAGTTGCAACAGAGACTTTAGTCAGTCCTTTTGGGAACTCTGGAGCTTGGATGACACTTCAGGGCTGTCTGGAATTAGATGTGGGCTGACCTGAGGGCGTAACCTTGGGTGGGGTAGTTTCTTTCTGTGGAAGAGATGGAACTACACAGTTCTCCTTCCCAGTTGCAGAAAGTGCTTTAAGCAGATGGCTTTCAACTGTCAGCTGGTTCAGGGTCGGCCTCAGCTACAGAGAGCTGCTTCACCTGAGATCACAGTCTTCTAGGGGCAGCTTGCAAACGGCTGAGCAAGGTGGGGGTATAAAGGTCTAGCTATTTTTGACAGGCAGTACTTGCTCCAGGGAACTGTACCTGGTTGTCAGGCCTGCATTACAGTTTGACTTCTTCCTCTTCTCAGCCTGCTTCTGTTGCCTTTCCTTCACAGGTATTGATTTCTAATAAGCATCTTGCATCCCAAATTCCCTCTCAGTGTGTGCTTTTAGAGAACGCAACCCATGATACTTTGGTTGAGGGCAGTTTGTGGAGGAGGACTTGGCCGTGAGCTGCTAGCAGCCAACTCTCTTGACAGAGGAATGAATGCCTTGGTCTTGAAGGGAGTATCTGGTCACTGTATTCCTTGTGCCTCTTGGATTCATTTCATATAGTAATTTCACCCCATGTGGGAACAAATTCTGTAACATTCTGTTTGGTCTCTTATGAAATGTGGGGAATTTACAAGAGTGAGATTAGCAGATGAATTACAACCTCTTCCACTACAGCTAGTCTCCAGATAACAACTGATATTCACTGTCTCCCTCCACTAATTTCCAGTCTAGATTCTTGGCTAGAATCTTTTCCTGTTTAGGTGGCTTACCAGATGGGGTGACTGTCATGACTGAGGAGTCTGAGCCTAGTTACCATGCCCTTTTTAGGTCTTGGCCACTATACTTGTTCATTTACTGTCAACATTGGGCAAGGGGGAGTATCAAGAGATGCTTCAGTGATAACCTTGATGCTAAATGTCATCTACTTCCTGATGTTACTTTTCTTTGTGTTGGTAAATCTGCTTAATTTCATAAACACCATATGTTGCTAACGTAGCACATTATATTTATGTGACATTAAAATCAGATCTATTATTTGGGTTTTAAAGATCAAATATAACCTTGTTGAATCTGCTTTATTAATGTTTCTTTGATACATGATGGGAATGCTAATTGCAGAGGTTTGTAGATTGTCACCTCTTGTGTTGTCCCTTGCAAATATTATTAATATATCATCAGGATAATTAGCAACAAAAGAAGTTCCTTATCCAAAATCTTATGTTTTTATTTGTAGTATTTTAGTATAGTTTTATTTAGAACTTTAGTTAGTAGTGAGTGGTTTTTTAGCACTTTCTCCCCATTACCTACTCACTTAGAGATCAGAACTGAAAAACTGAGAAGGAGTTGGATTTTAACTTACTGCAGTTATGTAGCCATGTGATAATTATGTCATTTAGCAAACCATCAAGACAAGTTAGCATTGCTGGGAGGTTTTAGTAAGGAACCTTCCTTCTGCTCTGAAGCCAAGGCTGCCTGATGAGGCCTTGAAGGTGAGAGTGTTGGCAGTGTCCCTGAAGAAGAGACTTAGTATTTTGGAACTGGGGGGCTCTCTTAGCAGACTTCCTTCCTTCCTTCCTTCCTTCCTTCCTTCCTTCCTTCCTCCTTCCTTCCTTCCTTCCTTCCTTCCTTCCTTCCTTCCTTCCTTCCTTCCTTCTTCCTTCCTTCCTCCCTTCCTTTTTTTCTTAACACTTTTGGTAAGATATAATTCACATACCATACAACTCACCCATATACCCAGGGGTATATTCACAGATATGGGTAGCCATCACCACAGTCGATTTTAGAACATTTTTATCATCTTAAAAGAAACCCTCGGGACTTCCCTGATGGTCCAGTGGTAAAGAATCTGCCTTACAATGCAGGGGAAGTGGGTTTGATCCCTGGTCAGGGAACTAAGATCCCACATGCTGCGGGGCAAGTAAGCCTGCAAGCCACAACTGCTGAGGTTGCGCGCCTCAACTAGAGCGCCTGCGTGCTGCAAACTACAGAGCCCATGTGCTCTGGAACCTGTGCACTGCAACTACAGAGCCCATGCACCCTGGAGCCTGCACGCCACAACTAGAGAAGAAAACCTGCATGCCACAGCTAGAGAGAAGCCTGCGCGCCACAACAAAGAGCCTGCACACCACAAGGAAAGATCCCGCATGCCTCAACGAAGATCCCCCATGCCGCAACTAAGACCCGACGCAGCCAAAAATAAATAAAATAAATAAATAAATAATAAATCTTAAAAAAAAAAAAAGAAACTCTATACCCTTTAATAGCACTACCCAATCCTATCATCCCCTCTAACCCTAAGCAACCACTAATTTCTGTCTCTATGCCTATTCTGGACATTTCAAATAAATGGAATCATATAACATATAGTCTTTTGTGACTGGCTTCTTTCACTTAGCATAATTTTTCAAGGTTCATCTGTGTTGTTGCACACATCAGTACTCCATTCCATGTTATGGCTGAATAATATTCCATTGTATGTATATACTACATTTTGTTTATCCATTCCTTAGTTGTTGGACTTCTGTGTAGTTTCCCTTTTCGTTAAGAATAATGCTGCGATGAACATTCATGTACAAACTTTTGTGTGGACATATGTTTTCATTTCTTTTGGGAATAGAATTGTTGGGTCATATGATAACTCTATGTTTAACCTTTTGAGGAACTGCCAAACTATTTTCCAAAGTGGCTACACCATTTTATAATCCCCCCAGCAATGTATAAGGATTTCAATTTCTCTGCATGCTTGCCAACAATTGTTATTATCTATCTTTTTTATTATTGCCATCCTAGTGGGAGTGAAGAAGTATTTCATTATGGTTGATTTTGATTTGCAATTCTCTGATGACTAATGATATTGAGCATCTTTTCATGTGCTTATTGGTCATTTGTGTATCTTCTTTGGAGAAATGACTATTCATATCCTTTGCCCATTTTTAAGTTGGGTTGTCTTTTTATTGCTGAGTTGTAAGTGTTCTTTATTTATTCTAGATAGTAGTCTCTTATCACATTTATGATTTGCAAACATATTCTTACACTTTGTGGACTGTCTTTTCACTTTATCGGTCATAACCTTTGAAGCACAAAAGTTTTTAGTTTTGATGAAGTACAGTTTATTTTTTTCTTTGTTGCTTGTTTTCTTGATAACATTTCTAAGAAAACATTGCCTAGCACAAGAACATGAAGATTTACTCCTATGTTTTCTTCTATGAGTTTTATAGTTTTAGCTCTTGTACTTCTATGTTCCATTTTGAGTTGATTTTTGTATATGGTATCAGAAATGTCTTCAACTTCATTCTTTTGCATGTCATTATCCAGTTGTCCCAGCATAATTTGTTTAAATGACTATTCTTTCCCCAATGAATGGTCTTGGCACTCTTGTTGAAAGTTAATTGAAAATTAATTAAATTTATTTCTGGACTCTCTGTTCTGGTTGATCGATCTATATGTGTGTACTTATGTCAATATCACACTATTTTGATTTGTATTGCTCTGTAGTAAGTTTTGAAGTTGGAAAGTGTGAAATTGGAAAGTGAGTTTTGAACTTTGTTCTTTTTTTTCTTTCTTTTCCCAGCTTTTTTGAGATAATTGACATATAACATTATACAAGTTTAAGGTATATGATGTGATGATTTGATACACGTATATATTGTGAAGTGTTTACCATGATAAGGTTAGTTAACACATCCTTCACCTCACATAATTACCATTTTGTTGTTTTTATGGTGAGAACGTTAAAGCCCTTTCTCACAGCAACTTTCTTTTTTTTTTTAACATCTTTATTGGAGTATAATTGCTTTACAATGGTGTGTTAGTTTCTGCTTTATAACAAAGTGAATCAGCTATACATATACATATATCCCCATATCCCCTCCCTCTTGCGTTTCCTTCTCACCCTCCCTATCCCACCCCTCTAGGTGGTCACAGAGCACCGAGCTGATCTCCCTGTGCTATGTGGCTGCTTCCCACTAGCTATCTATTTTACATTTGGTAGTGTATATATGTCCATGCCACTCTCTCACTTCATCCCAGCTTACCCTTCCCCCTCCCCGTGTCCTCAAGTCCATTCTCTACGTCTGTGTAGAGAATGTCCTGCCCCTAGGTTCCTCATGACCATTTTTTTTTTTTTTTTAGATTCCATATATATGTGTTAGCATATGGTATTTGTTTTTCTCTTTCTGACTTCACTCTGTATGACAGACTCTAGGTCCATCCACCTCACTACAAATAACTCAATTTTCGTTTCTTTTTATGGCTGAATAATATTCCATTGTACATATGTGCCACATATTCTTTATCCATTCATCTGTTGATGGACACTTAGGTTGCTTCCATGCCCTGGCTATTGTAAATAGAGCTGCAATGAACATTGTGGTATGTGCAACTTTCAAGTATATAGTACAGTATTGTTAACTATAGTCATCATGCTGTACATTAGATTCCTGGAACTTACTCACCTTATAACTGAAAGTTTGACTAACATATCCCCTTTTCCCCCACCACTCAGCCCTTGGCAACCACCATTCTATTCTCTGTTTCTATGAGTTTGATGTTTTTAGATTCCACATATAAATGAGATCATACAGTATTTGTCTTTTTCTGTCTGACTTATTTCACTTAGCATAATGCCCTCAAGGTCCATCCATGTTGTCACAAATGGCAGGATTTCCTTCTTTTTTATGACTGAATAATACACACACACAGGCACACACACACACAGACACACACACACCCCACATTTTCTTTATCTGTTCATCCCTTGATGGACACTTAGGTTGTTTCCATGTCTTGGCTATTATAAATAATGCTACAGTAAACATGGGAGTGCTGATATCTCTTCGAGATAGTGATTTCACTCCTTTAAATATGTACCCAGAAGTGGGATTGCTGGATCATATGGTAGTTCAGATTTTAATTTTTTGAGGAACTTTCATATTGTTTTCTCATAGTGGCTATACCAGTTTACATTCCTGCCAACAATGCACCATGGTTCCCTTTTCTCCACATCCTGGACAGCATTTGTTATCTCTTTTTTTGATAATAGCCATTCTAACAGGTGGGAGGTGATATCTCATTGTGGTTTTGATTTGCATTTCCCTGATGACATTGAACACCTTTTCATGTACTTGTTGGCCATTTGTATGTCTTCTTTAGAAAAATGTTTATTCGAGTCCTCCACCCATTTTTTAATCAGATTGTTTGTATTTTTGCTATTGAGTTGTATTAGTTCCTTACACATTTTGGATATTAACCCCTTATCCAATATATGGTTTGCAAATATTTTCTCCCATTCCATAGTTTGCCTTTTCATTTTGTTGATTATTTCTTTAGCTGTACAGAAGGTTTTTAATTTGGTATAGTTCCACTTGTTTATTTTTGCTTTTGTTGCTTGTGCTTTTGGTGTCATATCCAAAAAATCATTGCCAAGACTCAGGTCAGGGAGCCTTTCCCCTATTTTCTTCTAGGAGTTTTACAGTTTTAGATCTTAAGTTTAATTCTTTTTTTTTTTTAAATTAAAAAAAAATATTTATTTATTTATTTTTGGCTGCGATGGGTCTTCATTGCTGTGCGTGGGCTTTCTCTAGTTGTGGCAAGCAGGGGCTACTCTTCGTTGTGGTGTGCTGGCTTCTCACTGCGGTGGCTCCTCTTGTTGCAGAGCACAGGCTCTAGGCACGCAGGCTTCAGTAGTTGTGGCACGTGGGCTCAGTAGTTGGGGCACCCAGGCTCTAGAGCACAGGCTCAGTAGTTGTGGTGCACAGGTTTAGTTGCTCTGCGGCATGTGGGATCTTCCCGGACCAGGGCTCAAACCCGTGTCCCCTGCATTGGCAGGCAGATTCTTAAGTTTAATTCTTTTTGAGTTAATTTTTGTGAGTGGTATAAGATAGGGGTTCAATTTTTCTTGTGCATGTGGATATCCAGTTTTCCCAACACCATTTATTGAAGAAACTATCAGTAAATATAAACTATTTTTCCCATTGAGTTTTCTTGGCTCCCTTTTCAAATATCAATATTAGTTGACCATATATGCATGGGGTTTTGATTTTCTGGGCTTTTGATTTCCATTGGTCTGTAGGTCTGTTTTTATGCCAGTACCATATTGTTTTGATTACTGTTGTTCTTCTTTTTCAAGATTGTTTTGGCTATTCTGGTTCCCTTGAGTTTCTGTACTAATTTTAGGATCAGCTTGTCAATTTTTGCAAAAAAGCCAGCTGGAATTTTGATAGGGATTGCATTGAATTTGTAGGTTTATTTGTACAAATTAGTATTGCCATTTGTATTAGTTTTCTATTGCTGCTGTAACAAGCACCACGAACTTGGTGGCTTAAAACAACACATATTTAATATCTTATAGTTCTGGTAGTCAGAAATCTGAAATGGGTCTTTCTGGGCAAAACTCAAGTTTTTGGCAGAGCTTTGTTCCATCTGGAGGTTCTAGGGGAAAATCTCTTTCCATGCCTTTTTCCAGCTTCTAGAAGCCACATCTACATTTTGTGTCTCATGGCTCCTTCCTCCATTTTCATAGCCTATCACTCCAACCTCTGCTTCCATTGTCACATTTTCTCTCTCTGACCTTAAGCCCCTTGCCTCCCTCTTTTTTTAAAAATTAATTAATTAATTTATTTTTGGTTGCGTTGGGTCTTTGTTGCTGCACGTGGGCTTTGTCTAGTTGCGGTGAGTGGGGCTACTCTTCATTGCAGTGTGCATGCTTCTCATTGTGGTGGCTTCTCTTGTTGCAGAGCACGGTCTCCAGGGCCCGCGGGCTTCAGTAGTTGCAGCCAGTGGGCACAGTAGTTGTGGCTCACGGGCTCTAGGGCGTGCGGGCTTCAGTAGTTATGGCACATGGGCTTAGTTGCGGCTTACGGGCTCTAGAGTGCAGTCTCAGTAGTTGTGGCACACGGGCTTAGTTGCTTCGTGGCATGTGGGATCTTGCTGGACCAGGGCTCAAACCTGTGTCCCCTGCATTGACAGGCAGATTCTTAACCGCTGCGCCACCAGGTCCCCTTGCCTCCCTCTTATAAAGGACCCTGTGATTACATTGGGCTTATTCAGATAATCCAGGGAATCTCTATATCACAAGAACCTTGATTTAATTACATCTGCAAAGTCTCTTTTGCCAAATTCAGAGAATCAGGACGTGGACTTTTTTTGGGGGGGGCATTATTTTGTCTACCATACCATTTTAACAATGTCTTGGGGTATTATCTTATTTATTACATCCTCTTTAATTTCTTTCAACAATATTTTGTAGTTTTCTAAGTGCAAATTCTCTACTTGCTTGGTTGACTACTCCTAAGTATTTTATTCATTTATATACTATCATAAATGGAATTGTTTTCTGAATTTCATTTCCAGACAGTTCATTTCTGCTGTATTTAAATACAATTGATTTTCGTATATTGATCTTGTACCTCTAACTTTGTTGAACTCATTTATTCTGTCAATAGAGATAATTTTTCTTCTTCCTTTCCAATCTGGAACCTGTGGTCCTTATTTTTGCAAGTCACAAAACTCAGTGTTGTTTGTGCCATAGAATGTATTGGACTAAGGGAGATTTCCTGCTTTACATTGAACTTGGAAAGCCTTTTTAATGTGCTATTAAATTATGTTATTAGAGAATGCAATCCTAGGGAAGCAAGAGTGAAAGTAAAGGGAGTGAGACAGGATATGAGGGAGAAGTAATATGAAGGTGTGTATAGAGCTGGTTACCATTTGCTATCAAGTGGCAACTGATTGCTCAATCTCCCTGAATTGCCTTATAGAAAGGGCATGGAGAATATCGTCTGGCTCCCATTTCTCATTTAACAAGTTCAGAACTGGGAAATGTTTTGCTATTAAAGGTATATTTTGCATATCCTTCTCTAATTTTAACCATTATTGATTTTACAGTTTGGGTTGTAGGGATTGTAGGATTATAGGAATTTCGCTATTGCTGTTGCTGTTCTGCATAGCCTCCAAACTTAAATACCTTAAATTCCCTGGGTATGTGATGTGGTTTCTTTCAATTACAAGATGAGAAAAAGGGATTGGCCATAGTTCATAGCCTTGTTATAATCTGTGACAACTCTTAATGGCTGGAAGCTTAAAATAAAGTAAGAACAAAGATTAAGTACATTTAAGAAAAACGATCTTTCTTTTTCGGTATCATATTCTTTTTTCTTTCCTATTATTTTTCTGTACTATTTATTTTCTATTTTCAAGATAGGTTTTGGGAGCATAAAGAGTCGTAGTATAGCAAAATAGCTTATTGTAAGATATAATAAAATACTTGCTCTTCCTCTTTACTCTTCTCTCTAGTCTCTGAACCCTTAACCTTTTCTCTCTTCTGCCTTACTTTCCTGAAAAATTCAGTCCAAACCTTCGTGAAGCAAGAGAGAAAAGGAAGTTAGACAGGGAAAGAGGGAACGTAGCAGCACCAAGTGGCAGCAGCCTAAAAGGGAGTGTTAGAGCCCAGCAACTTAGATGGCCCATAGATTATTTGGGAATCTAAAAACGTCAGACTCATAGAACCAGAGAGTAGAATGGTGGTTGCCAGGGGCTAGGGAGTGAGAGAGCAGGGAGATGTTGGTCAAGGGGTACAAACTTTCAGTTGTAAGATGAATAAGTTTTAAGGATCTAATATATAGCATAATGATTATAGTTAATAATACTGTATTGTATGCTGGAATTTGCTAAGAGAGTAGATCTTAAGTAGATCTTCTTACCATACATACACATACACACACAGGCACAAATGGTACTATGTGAAGTGATGGATATTTTAATTAACTTGATTGTGGTAAGCATTTCACAATGTATATGTATATTAAATCATCACATTGTATAACTTAAAAAATCATGTTGTACAACCTAAATATATACAATTTTTATTTGTCAATCATACTTCAATGAAGTTGGAAAAAAATTAGGAAATATTCCCCCCTCCAAAAAATTATTTGAATTGTACTTGCACCTATTTTGCAAGTTTGAGATTGTTTCAAAATAAAAGGAATAAATACGATATTAATCTCATATGAACTTTATTTAATAATGAGTGCTTCCATATTACCTATTTACTTAGAGCTGTTTAAGAGAATATTTTTTGTTTCTTAGCTTAACATTTCAAATCTCCAAAGTTATTTGAATAAGAGTCATTTTTAATATTTTAGTTTTTTTTTTTTTTTTTTTGAAGACCACAGAAAAAAGCAATTGCCTTTATTTCTATGTTTGGGAAATAAATCTACCTGTAGTAAAATAGGAAAAAAACAAAAACAAACAAACAGAACTACAGAAGGTGACAGTAGGAAATGTACCAGAAAAAGAAAGAGATTATCACATTAAATGTAAATGAGGTAAATTTTTGAAATGAAAAATTGTACTTTTCAATTTCCTGGGCATTAGGGATGTTGAATTGTAGTTAGATGCATAAACCCTAAGGGGCTAATATGCATAAAAGTCATAGGCAAGGTATAGCTGCCTCCAAGAGCAAAGTATATAATGCTTGACCCTTAGTAACTTCTCAGTTCTTTCTCTCTCATTTGTCAAACCACAGGACAATTAAATATACCCTGATAATATAGGCAAATAGTAAACTGGGTAGAGGTGTTTGATATTTAAAATAATCCAAATATTACTAATATTACCAAGCCACCTGCCACTAAAAAAAAAAATTAATTCTAACCAACAATGGAACAAAACTGTCCACATTTTCACACAATTCCACCCTTCAAAAATATAAAGAAAAGTACATGGTTTTAGCTATTTAATATAAATAAGAAAAATCTTGTTTCCTTTGGCATCTTTAGAAAGTAACTACAACAAAAGGAGGTGATTGTATAAAGAAATTTATACTTAAGCAAACATATAGGGGAAAAAACCAGCAACTTGTGTTTAGTATGCAATAAGATCAACTACAAGAGTTTATTATTCATTAGGAAAGCCTTACAAGTTTTTGGAAGAACCACCACGTCTTAACATTACAATATATTTAATAATGGTTCTTTTATTGCTTCTAAGATTATTGAGAAGTCAAATGAAATTATGCTGAATTTATGGTTCAAAACTATTTTCCAAACACTTCACCATTATAATTTAGGATAAGTAACGCTTGAAGAAGGCAAACCTTTTATAATATGACTTTCAATATACAGCCTTACTTTAATTCATTCTGATTCCATTACATTTTTGTTATTTTTGCATTGGCCCTGAATATTTAATAAGAACTGTGTTTCTATGTGTAGAACAGCCTACACAAATCCATTTCACCCTTCATAAAATGGTCACATTAGTGTTTGAGCTTGCAAAACTAATAATTTTCAAACTTTTGAACTTAGAAGGAAATGTTTAGAAAGTCTGACTATGTACAAGAGAAGGTAAACTTTTCAATTCTCTTATTATCAGAAACATCATAATGAAAGGTAGATTTATAGCACACTTCTATTTCTATGTGCATTTGAAGTATGTAGAGTAAAATACCAACACAGCTTTCATGTGTCAATAGGGGGAAATGCAAGCAAGAGTGACTTTTAAAGGATCCAATAAAGCAATCTCTTATAAAGCCAAACTTAGGCTTAAAAAACTTGAAACAGTTGATTTCATCCTTGCAAGTTGTCAAAGAAAAATTTCATCAGTTTAAAAATAGAAAGATGTTAAATTCACTGAAAAATTAAGCTGGGTTCTTTCATTAAATCTGGGAATACTGCAACATCAAGTATTTACTGTTTTTGCAAGAGAAACAAAATTGGCAGCTCCAGTTTTACATTATTACTTATATACGAAAGTTTTAAGAGTGAAGAATTGTGACAAAACATTCCAAATGGATGACCTAAAAATGGAGCAAGGGATACTGTCCCTCAGCACATTTCCCCACCAAATATAGAGAAATTTACTATTAGAATATTAGCTGTGTGTGGTAAGAGGGGAAAAACAGATATGGTGTCCCAATATGTTGACAAGGACAAAAAGGCTCTGAATAGGTCACCATCTTCAATTCTGAATAATCTCATATTTAAGAATTCTCAAATGCTTAAAATGGTAGTCTTTTCAGCTACCCATCCTAAGAAGTCAGGTACAAGCATGCAAGTAAATTCACAGCCACAGAGGATCCATGTTAAAAACAGTTAAGGTAGCTGTGATGCAACACCAATAATTTGAATGGCCCTGACACACTCAAAATATTATCTTAATTATTCAACGAAATCCTTAAGCAAACTCTTGCTAGTCTTGGTACACTGCTAAACACTAAAGTAGCATGTTTTTTCCATGGTTTTAGCTTAGCTCAAAGAATTTTTACAATATTAAGTAAGAAAAAAATTAAAGTATTTCCCCTTTTTAAATTTACAGACGTTTAATTAGCTTTATTTACAGAGCAGGGATTTTTTTCAGTCTCCAGTGGTGCCTAGATAACATCATTAGGCAAGAATGCCAGCTTAAAAGAAATCTACGCAGAATCCTAAAAATAACAGATGTTGATGCTCCTCAAGAAGGGGCAAGCTTGACTATATCAGCAGCTCTATGTCTCAGTTACTCAGAAGCAATTCTGTTGCAGTCTCTACATCTCATGATTCTGAAGACAAGGCCACTATTACCACATTCCTATCAAAGCCCATAGCACATAGGTTTTCTATTTTTTTGGTGTATTCTGGACTAGAAACTGGTGCTCCAGCATACACATGTGCCCAAAGTCGAGGTGTCTATTTGAACATTTTGGAATTTTGTTTGTACTGATTTGCTACTACTGCATCTTGTGGATCATCTGGTTCTGCAGCTGCCAGTACTGCTTGCAATGACAATAATACCGTGCCGAGAGTCATTGCTGCTGCCCATTGATCTTTCAGGATATCCAAACAAGTAGCCCCTGTGATGGAACTAATATTAGGATGCCATATTTTAGTGATAAAACGGATCTTAGGGGGATTAAATGGATATGTTTCTGGTATTTTAATCTCTAGTTGATATCTTCCTCCTTCATATGGTGTGTCTGGAGGTCCTGCTATTTCTCCTCTTAATTCTGTAAAATTCTCATCTACAAGATCTACTTTAATTTGATTTTTGCTCGTAAAGATCCTGATTTGATTAAAAGGATGTTAATATCAACAGCTATCTGTGGTTGATGAGAGACTGTTGCCTAATTTGTCATCTTTGTACATTTCTTCTCAATTCTTGTAGAAGAGCAAGGGGATAGGATTAGGACTGCCTCTGTTCCCGACAAATATTAATAGACTGTAAGCTCTTATCCCCATAATCATACCCTTGATTTTGTCGTCACCTAAACCTGCACCTTCTCCAAACTCCACTTCAAGTTTCTCAGATTCCCAACCTCCATGGATTAAATAAATTCACTTTGGTACTGCAAACCCAGTTATTAGCTGGCTTCATCAAAACGAATATTTTAGTTTTATTTCATGTTCATTTTAAAGGTTAAATTATCAATAGTACAAACATGTATAACTCATCATTTATTTTTTAAAAATTATTTATTTATTTATTTATTTGGTTGTGCTGGGTCTTAGTTGCGGCTCACCGGCTCCCTTGGTGGCAGCATGTGCGTTCCTTAGTTGCGGCAGGTGGGCTCCTTAGTTGCGGCTCACAGGCTCCTTAGTTGTGGCATGCATGTAGGATCTAGTTCCCTGACCAGGGATCGAACCCAGACCCCCTCCATTGGGAGCACGGAGTCCTAACCACTGTGCCACCAGGGAAGTCCCTCATCATTTATTTTAAAGGATACTTGGTTATTATTCAAATGACAAGCTAAAGTTTTGAGTTTTAAAAAAATTATATCTTTCTTGGTTGTATAAATTACAGTCTTATGATTTTTAAAGCTTTGTAAATATTGTTATTTAGTGTACCAATAATATATCACTTATTCTGCATAACAGTGGCAACAATAATATTAATAGCTAATACATATATAGTGAACATTTACTGTGCTAGCACTGTGCTAAATGTTTAACATGTTTTAACTTATTTCATTCTTACAATAGTCTTTTTGAGGTGTGTATTTTATTATTCCGATTTTATGGATGAGGACATGATTCCCACATAAGAATTTGTCCAAGGTCACATAACTAGTTAAGTGGCAGAGCTGAGGTTAGAACCAAGGCAGTCTGGTACCTGTGTCCAAAATCTTAATCATTATGCTATATTCAATTATGCATAGTGAAAAATAAAATGAATCACTTAAGTCCAAAATAGTGATTGAGAAGGGCAAAACAAATCAATTAAGTGAAAACATTATATACTGAAATTATTTTTCCTTTCCTGTCCATAAATAAGAAAATTCAGACAGAGATTTTATATATAGACTATGACAAATCATTATTGCTTTTAATAACACCCATTCTTGCCTTATACATTATATCACATCTTTAATGCATAGACTTAAAAAAAACTAGCTGATGCTGTACTAGAACAATAAATCTATTGTTGAGCCTAGTATATTAAATTAATATATCATGGACCTATTATGTATTCCTTTTTTTTTTAAATTTATTTTTTCCACGTTGGGTCTAAGTTGCTGCGCGAGGGCCTTCTCTAGTTGCGGCGAGCAGGGGCTACCCTTCGCTGCGGTGCATGTGCTTCTCACTGCAGCGGCCTCTCCCATTGCGGATCATAGACTTCAGGCACGCAGGCCTCAGTAGTTGCGGCACGCAGGCCCAGCAGCTGTGGCTCGCGCGCTCTAGAGCACAGGCTGAGTAGTTGTGGTGCATGGGCTTCATTGCTCCACGTCATGTGGGATCTTCCCGGACCAGGGCTTGAACCCGTGTCCCCTGCATTGGCAGGCGGATTCTTTTTTTTTTTTTTTTTTTTAATTATTTATTTATTTATTTATTTTTAGCTGTGTTGGGTCTTCGTTTCTGTGCAAGGGCTTTCTCTAGTTGCGGCGAGCGGGGGCCACTCTTCATCGCGGTGCGCGGGCCACTCACTATCGCGGCCTCTCTTGTTGCAGAGCACAGGCTCCAGACGCGCAGGCTCAGTAGTTGTGGCTCACGGGCTTTGTTGCTCCGCGGCATGTGGGATCTTCCCAGACCAGGGTTTGAACCCGTGTCCCCTGCATTGGCAGGCAGATTCTCAACCACCGCGCCACCAGGGAAGCCCAGGCAGGCGGATTCTTAACCACTGCCCCACCAGGGAAGTCCCTCTTTTTTTAAAAAAAATTTTATTTATTTATTTGGCTGCCCCAGGTCTTAGTTGAGGCACATGGGAATTTTGTTGCCGTGTGCAGGATCTTTTTAGTTGCAACATGTGGGATCTAGTTCCTTGACCAGGGATTGAACCCGGGTCCCCTGCATTGGGAGCTCAGAGTCTTAGCCACTGGACCACCAGGGAAGTCCCCCTATTATGTATTCTTACAAGATTAACTTTTTCTCCAGTAGTATAAAATGGTTGAAATTAGTGACAGTTATAATTTAAATGAAGGAAATAATTCACTTTGCAGTACAGATAGAAAAACAGGGCTTCCCTGGTGGCGCAGTGGTTAAGAATCCGCCTGCCAATTCAGGGTGCACGGGTTCGAGCCCTGGTCTGGGAAGATCCCACATGACGCGGAGCAACTAGGCCCGTGAGCCACAACTACTGAGCCTGCACTCTACGGCCCTTGAGCGGCATATACTGAGCCCACGTGCTGCAACTACTGAAGCCCATGTGCCTAGAGCCCATGCTTGGCAATAAGAGAAGCCACTGCAATGAGAAGCCCACGCACCACAACGAAGAGTAGCTCCTGCTCGCTGCAACTAGAGAAAGCCCATGCGCAGCAAAGAAGACCCAATGCAGCCAAAATAAATAAATAAATAAATAAATAAATTTTTTAAAGAAAGAAAGAAAAACAGGTGACTTCATAAATGGGGAATATATTGTTGATTTTCTTCACCTTATTTTTAATTGTCTTTATGATTTACCAGTAGCAATTTAGTTAGTTTCGATTTTCATTACATTATGGAATTTGTTAGAAAGCAGTAGAAGGAAGAAAAGAGGCCGAACATTTAGAAGTGTTGCTGATGAGTGGGTTATAAACTAATTTTATGAGTGATTTACGGGAATTCCCTGGCAGTCCAGTGGTTAGGACTCGGCGCTTTCACTGCCAGGGCCTGGTTTCGATCCCTGGTTGGGGAACTAAGATCCTGCAAGCTTCACGGCCCAGCCAAAAAAAAAAGAGTGATTTATATGATGGTTGTAATCTAAATATGCAGTTCATTTACTAACTGCTCCAAACCCTGTGATCCTAGAGGCTCTGGGAAGATCATAAGGACATGCTGTGGGAGAAAAACGTGTGCAACAATCTTTGTAGCTCCTTTTATGGCAGAATATTTTCTCCCAGAGATCAGCTGCAGGAGGTAATATATCTGAAGTGCTTGTTGAAGTATAAAGTTCTGTATTGATATTAGTTGTGACTTGTCTAAGGTCATGTGTGATATATTTGCTATAGAACTGTAAATTAGAAATTTTTTCAGTTGTCTGCAAAATAAAATATATCATTTTTTTAAAGAACATATTTTGTTCATTTTAGCTCACTCCACTAAGAATATATTTGTAGTACTAATTTGGCACTGGGTTCTTCAGTTATTATAATGTTGCTTTTAATGAACATATGTGCTATTTATTACAACTGAGGTTGGCATTTTATCTCCTTTTTTGGGCAGATTAATTTTTTTGAGAGGAAAGTACAACTATTAATATTCACTCAACAAGTATGGTCAAAACAAAGTATAGGGTTGCCCCCAAACAGAATCCTGTTTGTTCATTTTTACAACCCTTTGGGTTGCATTTTGGATTCAGCATTGAATGGATCATCTTTCCTTTAATTTGAACATTACATCTGTGTACACACCTGTAAGCATTCTTATAATATGAAAAGCTGTCCCCCCTGCATTTTTGGATATTATGAATTTAGGCAGATTTTAAAAAGAATTTTTAGGCTGAAGAATTCATATAATGAAATTTATGATTCTTTAAAGCAGCAGGTGAGTGAAAAAGGTAAACTCTTACTTGAACAGCCTCATTTAAATATCTTTTACCTTTTTTGTGTTATAAAAACAACTGTAATTCCGAATAACTTTGTAAAAATTTTCTTAAAATAATTTGCTAAGCAGTTGGTTAAATTTCTTTGAAAGTATATTAGTTGAATTATTCATAATTAACAAAAACTGGTTACAGTGATATAATGTTCCATACAGCATATAATATTCCTCAGCATTTTTCTTGATAGTATTGGTTAATGTTCACTCTCAGGAAGCCCCTTAGATCATGCTTTATCTCCTTTGTACTTTTGTACTTCTGTGATCCTTATGGGGTTATGGAATATAATAATATGACCTTCTATCTTATAAAAATAGACTGAACTATTTCTGAAAGAAGTGTAATAGTCAGCAGAGCTGCAGCCAGAGAGGCTTTCACAGGGTTGATAGGCTGTGAAACTGTTGAATGGACTTTGGTTTCAAAGACATCTGTTTTAAATTAATCTTGGTCAGATACATGGCATTGTAGACAGTTCAAATGCAATTGACTTTCTGACCTTAGAACAAAGAAATACCGTACAATAATTGTTTTCAATATAAAATTAATTTTTTTGAGTCTTAGTTGCTGTGGTATAGTACTGGAGCTCACTGAAAAGACAATGGAGGAGGATATTTGACATTTTATTGATTTTTTTAAAGAAAGCTTGATTTTAGGGAATTGAAAATGTATATGGAGGAACATAGGCCATTCTGGAAGCCAACATGTAGAAGTTGTTCCGTTGGCAGCATTTTTCAATAACTGATATAGCAGTTAATTGTTTGAATAAATCCTTATGTTGAAATTTCTTAGTTCTACACAATGTTCTTTGTTTTTTTTTTTTTTTTTTTGGCTGCACTGGGTCTTCGTTGCTGCACTCGGACTTTGTCTAGTTGCGGTGAGTGGGGGCTACTCTTCATTGCAGTGCATGGACTTCTCATCGCGGTGGCTTTTCTTATTGCTGAGCACGGGCTCTAGGAATGTGGGCTTCAGTAGTTGCAGCCCGTGGGCTCAGTAGTTGTGGCTCACGGGCTCTAGAGTGCAATCTCAGTAGTTGTGGCACATGGGCTTAGTTGCTCCGCGGCATGTGGGATCTTCCTGGACCAGGGCTTGAACCCGTGTTCCCTGCATTGGCAGGCGGATTCTTTTATTTTTTATTTGTATTTTTTTTAACATCTTTTTTGGAGTATAATTGCTTTACAATGGTGTGTTAGTTTCAGATTTATAACAAAGTGAATCAGCCATACATATACATATATCCCCATATCTCCTCCCCCTTGCGTCTCCCTTCCATCCTCCCTATCCCACCCCTCTAGGTGGTCACAAAGCACCGAGCTGATCTCCCTGTGCTATGCAGGTGCTTCCCACTAGCTATCTATTTTACATTTGGTAGTGTATATATGTCCATGTCACTCTCTCACTTCGTCCCAGCTTACCCTTCCCCCTCCCCTTGTCCTCAAGTCCATTCTCTACGTCTGCGTCTTTATTCCCGTCTTGCCCCTAGGTTCCTCATCACCATTTTTTTTTTTTTTAGATTCCATATGTATGTGTTAGCATACGGTATTTGTTTTTCTCTTTCTGACTTACTTCACCCTGTATGACAGACTCTAGGTCCATCCACCTCACTACAGATAACACAATTTTGTGTCTTTTTATGGCTGAGTAATATTCCACTGTATATATGTGCCACATCTTTTTTTTGGAGGGGGGTGCATGTATCTTTTATTTTTATTTTATTTTTAAACATCTTTATTGCAGTATAATTGCTTTTCAATGGTGTGTTAGTTTCTGCTTTACAACAAAGTGAATCAGTTATACATATAGATATGTCCCCATATCTCTTCCCTCTTGTGTCTCCCTCCCTCCCACCCTCCCTATCCCACCCCTCTAGGTGGTCACAAAGCACCGAGCTGATCTCCCTGTGCTATGCGGCTGCTTCCCACTAGCTATCTATTTTATGTTTGGTAGTGTATATATGTCCATGCCACTCTCTCACTTTGTCCCAGCTTGCCCTTCCCCCTCCCCGTATCCTCAAGTCCATTCTCTAGTAGGTCTGTGTCTTTATTCCCATCTTGCCCCTAGGTTCTTCATGACCATTTTTGTTTTCTTTTAGATTCCATATGTATGTGTTAGCATACAGTATTTGTTTTTCTCTTTCTGACTTACTTTACTCTATATGACAGACTCTAGGGCCATCCACCTCACTACAAATAACTCAATTTCATTTCTTTTTATGGCTGAGTAGTATTCCATTGTATATATGCGCCACATCTTGTTTATCCACTCGTCTGTTGATGGACATTTAGATTGCTTCCATGTCCTGACTATTGTAAATAGAGCTTCAGTGAACATTTTGGTACATGACTCTTTTTGAATTATGGTTTTCTCAGGATATATGCCCAGTAGTGGGATTGCTGGGTCATATGGTAGTTCTATTTTTAGTTTTTTAAGGAACCTCCATATTGTTCTCCATAGTGGCTGTATCAATTTACATTCCCACCAACAGTGTGCCACATCTTCTCTATCCATTCATCTGTCGATGGACACTTAGGTTGCTTCCATGTCCTGGCTATTGTAAATAGAGCTGCAATGAACATTGTGGTACATGACTCTTTTCGAATTATGGTTTTCTCAGGGTATATGCCCAGTAGTGGGATTGCAGGGTCGTATGGTACTTCTATTTTTAGTTTATTAGGGAACCTCCATACTGTTCTCCATAGTGGCTGTATCAATTTACATTCCCACCAACAATGCAAGAGGGTTCCCTTTTCTCCATACCCTCTCCAGCATGTATTGTTTATAGATTTTTTGATGATGGCCATTCTGACTGGTGTGAGGTGATACCTCACTGTAGTTTTGATTTGCATTTCTCTAATGATTAATGATGTTGAGCATTCTTTCATGTGTTTGTTGGCAATCTGTATGTCTTCTTGGAAGAAATGTCTATTTAGGTCTTCTGCCCATTTTTGGATTGGGTTGTTTGTTTTTTTTGATATTGAGCTGCATGAGCTGCTTGTAAATTTTGGGGATTAATCTTTCTCAGTTGCTTCATTTGCAAATATTTTCTCCCATTCTGAGGGTTGTCTTTTGGTCTTGTTTATATTTTCCTTTGCTGTGCAAAAGCTTTTAAGTTTCATTCGGTCCCATTTTTTTATTTTTGTTTTTATTTCCATTTCCCTAGGAGGTGGGTCAAAAGGGATCTTGGTGTGATTTATGTCATAGAGTGTTCTTCCTATGTTTTCCTCTAAGAGTTTGATAGTGTCTGGCCTTACATTTAGATCTTTAATCCATTTTGAGTTTATTTTTGTGTATGGTGTTAGGGAGTGTTTTAATTTCATTCTTTTACATGTAGCTGTCCAGTTTTTCCAGCACCACTTATTGAAGAGGCTCTCTTTTCTCCACTGTATATTCTTGCCTCCTTTATCAAAAATAAGGTGACCATGCATGCGTGGGTTTATCTCTGGGTTTTCTATCTTGTTCCACTGATCTATATTTCTGTTTTGTGCCAGTACCATACTATCTTGATTACTGTAGCTTTGTAGTATAGTCTGAAGTCCAGGAGCCTGATTCCTCCAGCTCCATTTTTCTTTCTCAAGATTGCTTTGGCTATTCGGGGTCTTTTCTGTTCCCATGCAAATTGTGAAATTTTTCGTTCTAGTTCTGTGAAAAATACCTTTGGTAGTTTGATAGGGATTGCATTGAATCTGTAGATTGCTTTGGGTAGTATAGTCATTTTCACAATGTTGATTCTTCTAATCCAAGAACATGGTATGTCTCTCCATCTGTTTGTATCATCATTAATTTCTTTCATCAGTGTCTTCTCGTTTTCTGCATACAGGTCTTTTGTCTCCCAGGTAGGTTTGTTCTTAGGTATTTTATTCTTTTTGTTACAATGGTAAATGGGAGTGTTTCCTTAATTTCTCTTTCAGATTTTTTCATCATCAGTGTATAGGTATGCAAGAGATTTCTGTGGATTAATGTTGTATCCTGCTATTTTACCAAATTCATTGATTAACTCTAGTAGTTTTCTGGTAGCATCTTTAGGATTCTCTATCTATAGTATCATGTCATCTGCAAACAGTGACAGCTTTGCTTCATCTTTTCCAATTTGGATTCTTTTTATTTCTTTTTCTTCTCTGATTGCTGTGGCTAAAACTATGTTGAATAATAGTGGTGAGAGTGGGCAACCTTGTGTTGTTCCTGATCTTAGTGGAAATGGTTTCAGTTTTTCACCATTGAGGATGATGTTGGCTGTGGGTTTGTCATAAATGGGCTTTATTATGTTGAGGTAAATTGCCTCTATGCCTACTTTCTGGAGAGTTTTTATCATAAATGGGTGTTGATTTTTGTCGAAAGCTTTCTCTGCATCTATTGAGATGATCATATGGTTTTTATCCTTTAGTTTGTTAATATGGTTTATCACATTGATTGATTTACGTATATTGAAGAATCCTTGCATTTCTGGGATAAACCCCACTTGATTATGGTGTATGATCCTTTTAATGTGCTGTTGGATTCTGTTTGCTAGTATTTTGTTGAGGATTTTGCATCTATGTTCATCAGAGATATTGGCCTGTAGATTTCTTTCTTTGTGACATCTTTGTCTGGTTTTTGTATCAGGATGATGATGGCCTCATAGAATGAGTTTGGGAGTGTTCCTCCCTCTGCTATATTTTGGAAGAGTTTGAGAAGGAAAGGTTTTAGCTCTCCTCTAAATGTTTGATAGAATTTGCCTGTGAAGCCATCTGGTCCTGGGCTTTTGTTTGTTGGAAGATTTTTAATCACAGTCTCAATTTCAGTGCTTGTGATTGGTCTGTTTATATTTTCTATTTCTTCCTGGTTCAATCTCGGAAAGTTGTGCTTTTCTAAGAATTTGTCCATTTCTTCTAGGTTGTCCATTTTATTGGCATATTGTTGCTTGTAGTAATCTCTCATGATCCTTTGTATTTCTGCAGTGTCAATTGTTACTTCTCCTTTTTCATTTCTACTTCTATTGATTTGAGTCTTCTTCCTTTTATTCTTGATGAGTCTGGCTAGTGGTTTACCAATTTTGTTTATCTTCTCAAAGAACCAGCTTTTAGTTTTATTGATCTTTGCTATCGTTTCCTTTATTTCTTTTTCATTTATTTCTGATCTGACCTTTATGATTTCTTTCCTTCTGCTAACTTTGGGGCTTTTTTGTTCTTCTTTCTCTGATTGCTTTAGGTGTAAGTTTAGGTTGTTTAGTTGAGATGTTTCTTGTTTTTTGAGGTAGGATTCTATTGCTCTGAACTTCCCTCTAAGAACTGCTTTTGCTGCATCCCATAGGTTTTGGGTCATTGTGTCTTCATTGTCATTTGTTTCTAGGTATTTTTTGATTTCCTCTTTGATTTGTTCAGTGATCTCTTGGTTGTTAAGTAGTGTATTGTTTAGCATCCATGTATTTGTATTTTTTCCAGATATTTTCCTGTAATTGATATCTAGTCTCATAGCATTGTGATCAGGAAAGATACTTGATACAATTTCAACTTTCTTGAATTTACCAGGGTTTGATTTGTGACCCAAGATATGATCTATCCTGGAGAATGTTCCATGAGCACTTGAGAAGAAAGTGTATTCCCTTGTTTTTGGATGGAATGTTGTATAAATATCAATTAAGTCCATCTTGTTTAATGTATCATTTGAAGCTTGTGTGTCCTTATTTATTTTCATTTTGGATGATCTGTCCATTGGTGAAAGTAGGGTGTTAAAGTCCCTTACTATGATTGTGTTACTGTCGATTTCCCCTTTCATGGCTGTTAGCATTTGCCTTATGTATTGAGGTGCTCCTATGTTGGGTGCATAAATATTTACAATTTTCATATATTCTTCTTGGATTGATCCCTTGATCATTATGTAGTGTCCTTCTTTGTCTCTTGTAATATTCTTTAGTTTAAAGTCTATTTTGTCTGATGTGAGAATTGCTACCCCAGCTTTCTTTTGATTTCCATTTGCATGGAATATCTTTTTCCATCCCCTCACTTTCAGTCTGTATGTGTTCCTAGGTCTGAAGTGGGTCTCTTGTAGACAGCATATATATGGGTCTTGTTTTTGTATCCATCAGCCAGTCTATTCTTTTGGTTGGAGCATTTAATCCATTTACATAAGGTAATTATCAATATGTATGTTCCTATTACCATTTTCTTAATTGTTTTGGGTATGTTATTGTAGGTCTTTTCCTTCTCTTTTGTTTCCTGCCTGGAGAAGTTCCTCTAGCATTTGTTGCAAAGCTGATTTGGTGGTGCTGAATTCTCTTAGCTTTTGCTTGTCTGTAAAGGTTTTAATTTCTCCATCAAATCTGAAAGAGATCCTTGCTGGGTAGAGTAATCTTGGTTGTAGATTTTTTTTCTTTCATCACTTTAAATATATCCTGCCACTACCTTCTGGCTTGCAGAGTTGCTGCTAAAAGATCAGCTGTTAATGGCAGGTGGATTCTTTTTTTTTGGCAGGTGGATTCTTAACCACTGCGCCACCAGGGAATTCCCTACACACTGCTAAATGTGTCTTTTTTTAAAAAAAAATTGAATCTAGAGTGGATGTGAAATATATATGATCTCTGAAGAAAACGATTGCTGTATTATGAGATAAATGTAATTACTTTTCAATAATCATGTGAAATAATGTAAGTTCAGTACTGTGCTATAAGTATTGGCAATTCTCCAGTCATTTTTAACTTAATAAGAAATTATTTCAGGGACATTGAGTATATAACATGTCTTTTTAAAATTAAAACTGTCTTCTAATTTATGTAGTTACCTATTCTTAGGACTTAAATATTTACTTCCTAAATGTGATTCGGTATGTTTTTGAGTGAGATGGGAGGGATTATGATTAATCCCTTTACTCTTGAGGATTCAAAAAGAATTATTTCTTAAAATAGCTTTGTTTTTTAAAAAATTACATACTAATTAATTACAACAAAATATAAAAGTACAGCGAAAAAAGGTAAAAGTCATCTGAACATCCTTCCAGAGAACTTTTCCAACAACAGAGCAAAATAAACAAATGAGACCTAATCAAACTTACAAGCTTTTGCACAGTAAAGGAAACCATAAACAAAATGAAAAGACAACCTATGGGATGGGAAAAAGTATTTGCAAATGATGTGACTGACAAGGGCTTAACTTCCAAAATATGCAAATAGCTCATACAGCTCAATAACAGAAAAGCAAACAACTCAATCAAAAATGGGCAGAAGACCTAAATGGATATTTCTCCAAAGAAGACATAGAGATGGCCAATGACCACATGAAAAGATCCTCAAGAACGCTAATTATTAGAGAAATACAAATCAAAACTATAATGAGGTACCATCTCACACTGGTCAGAATGACCATTATTACAAAGTCTACAAATAACAAATGCTGCAGAGGGCATGGAATAAAGGGTACCCTCCTACACTGCTGTTAGGAATGTAAATTGGTGCAGCCACTCTGGAAAACAGTATGGAGGTTCCTCAAAAAACTAAACATACAGTTACCATATGATCCAGCAATCCCAATCCTGTGCATATATCTAGAGAAAACTCTAATTTGAAAAGATACAAGTACCCCAAGTATTCATAGCAGCACTATTTACAACAGCCAAGACATGGAAGCAACCTACATGTCCATCGACAGATGAATGGATAAAGAAGATGTGGCACACACACACACACACACACACACACACACACACACACACAATGGAATACTACTCAGCCATAAAAAAGAATGAAATAGTCCCATTTGCAACAACTTGGATGGACCTAGAGATTATCATCCTAAGTGAAATAAGTCAGAAAGAGAAAGACAGATACCATGTGATATCACTTTTATGTGGAAACTAAAATAGGACACAAATGAACTTATCTTTGAAACAGAAACAGACTCACAGAAATAGAGAACAGGCTTGTGGTTGCCAAGGGGGAAAGCAGGGGGAAGGGATAAATTAGGAGTATGGGATTAAAGATACAAACTACTATATGTAGGGACTTCCCTGGTGGTCCAGTGGTTAAGACTCTGTGCTCCCAATGGAGGGGGCCCAGGTTCGATCCCTTGTCAGGGAACTAGGTCTTGCGTGCGCAACTAAAGATCCCGTGTGCCGCAACGAAGATCCTGCACGCCACAAGGAAATCCCGCACATGGTAATGAAGATCCTGCGTGCCGCAGTAAGACCTGGCGCAGCCAAATAAATAAATAAATATTAAAAAAACAAAAACAAAAAAACTACTATATGTAAAATAGATAACAAGGTCCTACTGTATGGCACAGGGAACTATATTTAATATCCTGTAATAATCCATAATGGAAAAGAATATGAAAAACAATACATATATATGTATAACTCAGTCACTTCACTATACACTAGAAAGTAACACAATATTATAAATCAACTATACTTCAATTAAGAAAAAAACAATTGGATAAAAAAAAATCTTATCAACAGTGAGAAAAAGAAATTCCAAATGTGTCACTAGCTCCTTGATCTTGATTAAGTTACTTACTTTATTTAGGCAACAACATCCTTGTCTCTAATATAGGGTCATAATACCCACCTCTTAGAATTGTTGTAAGGATATTTAATGAGAGGTTACTATATGCCCGCCTCTGTGCTACATGCATTATCTCATTTGGAGGAGTAGAAGCATTCATTTCCTGGGGAAACAAATTTGGGAAGGACATTCCAAGCAGAAGGAACTAAATGTACAGCTTACAAGGTAAAAGAATGTGTGAAACAATGTGGTGTTTTTGAGAAGTGATGACTATAGCACATGTGTAAAGGGAAAGCATAAGAGAGATGATGGGAATTGAGAGGAAATTTAACTTGAACCCAGATCATCAAGGGTATGTCTTTCTAAGGAGTTTAGAATATACCCTGTAAAGCAGGCAGTACAAATTCAGTTGTTTATGGGGAGCCAGGCACGTAAGGTACTTGAATGAATTGAAGTGGATAAGGACTGTGGTAAACTGGAAATCACAAATCACATATGCCCTGTCTTATCTAGGTGTCCTGTCCTCTGCTCCAGCACAGTTTTCTATGTGGAAATTTGGGCCTAGTGTTGCTGAATTTTCTAATTTTTTGAAGAGAAGTTACATATCCATATTTTTAATATGAAATCATATTTTCAAAGCACCTGTGTGTCTGGGGAAAAAAACCCTTCATCTTTATTTTTTACTCAACCCATAGGCTATCAGTTTATGGCCTCTGCTGTAGATAGATGGGAAGCCATACAAGCTTTTTAATAACAAGGGTGGTGACATGGCCAGGTTTGATCTTGAGATAGATCATTCTCGCCTCAGTGTGGAGAATGGATTGGTGACAATAAAGAATGAACGTAGAAGGCTATTGTAATAGATAGAAAAAGTGAGAGAAGTGGCTAGCTTAAGGCAGTGGCACAGGGCTGGAAGTGGGAGTGGGAGATGAATTGAAGAGCTCATTTCAGTGCCGTGCTTCCCAATATTTTCATTTTCACAGACCACTGTGGATTTACTGTTTGGAAAGATTTATATCTTGCAAGTAAGACATAATAAACAATAATAACATAGTAAACAACAATAACAAATAACTAATATTATTGATCGCTTACTATATGCTAAAAGTATTCTGTGCTAAGGGCTTTATACACTTACTTAATCCTCATAGCAGTGATATAAGATAGATAATATTACCATCTCCATTTTACAAATGAAAGAAATGAGATTTAGAAGAGTTAACTTGCTTGACTAGTAAACCAAGGGGGCAGAATTTAGATCCAGAACCTGAAATTTTTTATAGCAACAAATAAATATAGGAACAATAAAGCAAGTTCTGTACTGTATAATAACAATTATAGTAATTACTAGAACTGAATTAGCTTATTTATAGTAAGTTATTAACACAACTTTTACATAAACATTATTATGTTGAAGTTATTCCGTAAAAATGTTTTTGGGTTAAACCTATTTTTATGTGAATTTCTGTAAGAGATGAAATACAACTAACTCTGGCGTAGATGGGATTTAGTACAATTGTATTTGCAATAGCATGTTATTTAAATTTTCCACATGCTATAACAGATGACTTATTTAGCACAACACAATTTGAATTTTTCACCTAATTCTTTTCAATTTTACCTCCAGATGAATTTCATTTGATTTAGCTACTTTTAGGTTCAGCCTTATTTTGAATATGTTACTGAACTAGAATAAAAGAAAGATACATTACTCTCTTCCCAGGAGCCCTAATTCTTTATGGTTTCCACTATTGCAATGATTTTTACCATTGTGAAAATTCAAATTTTTATAGAGTTTTACAGTGTAAGAATTGCAGTTCCGCTATTTAAGGCAGCAATTGCCATATTATCGTAGAACTAAAATCAGAAAAGAATGGAACTAGCATTTATTGAAAACCTTTTATATGCCAGATATGTCTAAATCCATTGTCTAAATCATCACAACAACCCTATAAAGGTAAGTGGTGTCTCTGTTTTACAGATGGAAAAAAATGCCCCCAAAGTTAAATACCTTGCTCAAATTCCCACAGCTAGTTATAGGTAAAGCCAGGATTTAAATCCAAATCTGTTTGATTTCAAAGAGAGAAGTTCTGTAACATTACTTAAAAACTATAAGCAACCCAGTCCATAAATACTTGTCACCTGGGATAATATTTGCCAAACATATGTTGACTAAAGATTGGTATCGAGATATATAAAGAACTCTTGCAATTCAGTAATAAGACAAGCAACCCAATATAATATGGGCAAAAGATGTAAACAAACACATCACAAAGATTATGCTATACAAATGGCTAATAAGCACAATAAAAAGCACTCAACATTATTAGTCATCAGGGAAGTGTAAATTAAAACCACAATGAGATAGTATTACTGCGTTCCCACCAGAATGGCTAAAATTAAAAAGCCAAATATTGGTAAGGATGTGGAGCAATCAGAAGTCTTATACATTATTTTTGGGAATATAAAATGGTATAACCACTTTGGACAATGGTCTACAGATACACCTACCCTATGATCAGAAATTCCACTCAAGTATTTACTCAAAATAAATGAAAGCACATTTCAAAAATGTCAACAAAGGGACTTCCCTGGTGGTCCAGTGGGTAAGACTCCACACTGCCAATGCAGGGGGCCCGGGTTCGATCCATGGTCGGGGAACTAGATCCCTCATGCGTGCTGCAACTAAGTCCACATGCCCCAACTAAGAGTCTGTGTGCTGCAACTAAGAGTCTGCATGCCGCAACTAAAGATCCCACATGCAGTGATGAAGATCCCGCATGCCGCAACTAAGACCTGGCGCAGCCAAAAAAAAAAAAAAAATGTCAACAAAAACCACGTACAAGAATGTTCATGGCAGCTTTAGTTGTAATAGCCCCAAACTGGAAACAGCCTTGTTGTGCATGAACAGAAGGATGGCTAAATAAACTGTTATATTCATACAATGGACTACTACTCAGCAATAAAAAGGAGCAAACTGGGGGGTGAGATGAACTGGGAGATTGGGATTGACATATATACACTACTATGTATAAAACAGATAACTAATGAGAACCTACTATATAGCACAGGGAACTCTGCTCAGTGCTCTGTGGTGACCTAAATGGGAAGGGAATCTAAAAAAGAGGGGATATATGTGTACGTATGGCTGATTCACTTTGCTGGATTGAAACTGACACAGCAGTGTAAAGCAACTATACTCCAATAAAAAAAAAAATAAAGTCAGCTTTGTTTGACAATAATTTTTTAAAAAAAGAGCAAACTACTGATATGTGCAACAACATGAGTACATCTCAAAAATATTATGCTATGTGAAAAAAGCCTCACTCAAAAGAGTGCATGTTGTTTGATTTTATTATAGGAAGTTCTAAAATAGGCAAAACTAATCAATCATTTAAAGAAAAATCAGAACACTGGTTGCCTCTGGAGGGGATTGACTGGTAAGGGGCGTGAGAAAACTTCCTGGGGTAATGGTAAGGTTTTATATCTTTGATTGCTTTTTAAAATGTCATTGTTCGGTGCAAGTGCATATAAGTACAATTGATTTTTGTGTATTGATCTCGTAACCTTGCTGAACTTGTTTATTTATCTCTAATAGTTTTTGTGTAGGTTCCTTAGGGTTTTCTATATATAAGATCATTCCATCTGTAAATAGAGATAGTAGTTTTACTTCTTCCCTCCCAGCTTGAATGCCTTTTATTTCTTTTCTTTGCCTAGTCACCCTTTCTCAGTCACCTTTGCAGTCTGTTTCTATTCTATCCAACCTTGGTATAATTAACTGCCTTCTGGGTATGTCCACTTACGTATCTCTTTAGATCATCAGCCTCACTATGTCCAAGACTGAACTCATTGTTTCTGTCAAACTCTTCTTCCTCTAGAGTCCCCTGTCTTGGTAGTGACATCACATCCAACTAATTGTTTAGCCAGAAAACTGAGAATAATCCTTGACTCCTCCATTTTCCTTACCCGTCATATCTAATTCACCACTAAGTCCTGATTGTCCTGCTTCCTAAATCTCTTGAATCAGTCTAAAACTTATCCTTTCTACTACCACTACCCTTGGCCAAACTACCATCATGTCTGGCCAGGACTGTTGCACTTGCTTAACTGGTTCCTCCAGAAGCTACTCTTGACTTTCACTTACCTATTCTTCACATTTTTGTCAGCATGATCTTTCTGAAAAGACAAATGTGATCATGTCACTGCCCTACTTAAAACATTCTTAAACCTTCCTGTTCAAGTCCAGCATGGACTGAGTCCCTGCCTGCTTGCTTCCCATTACTCTTTGTATTAAGATCAAAATACGGTCTGCGAGACCTTGCAAGTATGGCCTCTGCCTACTTTCCCAGACATTGTTACACTGGCTTTCTTTTGCTTCCTTGAACCAGATACCTATTGAACTTTAAGTACCAAAGGGCAGGGATCATATACCAGTGTATACTCAGGGCCTGACACATGGTTAGATACCAATAAATATTAGTTGAGTAATTACAGATTATGTGCCAAGGCGGAGATGGATATGTTCATTATCTTAATTGTGATGATGGTTTCATGTATGTATGTCAAAACTTATGTCAAACTTAATATGTCAAACGTAACCTATTGTACACTTTAAATAGGTACAGTTTATTGCATGTTAATTTTTTCTCAATAAAGCTGCTAAATAAATGCCTATGTTCCTTTTTAGGGTCTTGGCACCTTTTTTTTTTTGAAAGATTTTATTTATTTATTTATTTGTTTGTTTTTTTGGCTGTGCTGGGTCTTTGTTGCTGTGCGCGGGCTTTCTCTAGTTGCGGCGAGCGGGGGCTACTCTTTGTTGTGGTGCACGGGCTTCTCATTGTGATGGTTTCTCTTGTTGCGGAGCACGGGCTCTAGGTGCGCGGGCTTCAGTAGTTGTGGCACGTGGGCTCAGTAGTTGTGGCTCGCAGGCTCTAGAGCACAGGCTCAGTAGTTGTGGTGCACGGGCTTAGTTGCTCCGCGGCATGTGGGATCTTCCCCGACCAGGGCTCGAACCCATGTCACCTGCATTGGCAGGCGGATTCTTAACCACTGCACCACCAGGGAAGCCCTGGCACATTCTTTTTATTTGGAATCTTCTTTTGCTCTTCTCTGCTCACCTAATTCCTACCTATTCTTTAGTCTTTGCTTAAATGTATTTCTTCAGGATCTAGCTTGGAATCCCCCTTCATATCCCACTAGATTAATTCTCCCTATTACATATCCTATCCTTCAGAGCATTTCTCATAATTATGCATAATTATGTAGTATTTGTTTAATGTCATCTTTTCACCTAAACTATAATCTTCGTGAGGATTGGGGCCATGCCTTTCTTGTTCATTAATGTATCCTAGGGATGTATTATAGGCACTGAAATATTTGTTGACTGAATTAACAAATATGTATCCATTTATTTATTCTGCACGTATCCATTGAGCCCTACCAGGAACCAGGTACTATTCTAGGTTCTGGAGTTACAGCAATGAACAAAACAGACCAAAAAAATCTCTGCACTCATGGAATTTACACTTAAGAGTCAGGACACAGGGGGCTTCCCTGGTGGCGCAGTGGTTGAGAATCTGCCTGCTAATGCAGGGGACACGGGTTCGAGCCCTGGTCTGGGAAGATCCCACATGCCGCGGAGCAACTAGGTCCGTGAGCCACAACTACTGAGCCTGCGCGTCTGGAGCCTGTGCTCCGCAACAAGAGAGGCCGCGATAGTGAGAGGCCCGCGCACCGCGATGAAGAGTGGCCCCCGCTTGCCGCAACTAGAGGAAGCCCTAGCCTAGAAACGAAGACCCAACATAGCAATCAATCAATCAATAAATAAATCTTTAAAAAAAAAAAAAAAAAGAGTCAGGACACAGACAGTTAAATAGTCAGGTGGTGGTAAACACTGTGGAGAAAAATAGAGCAGGGAAGGGGAATAAGTGGTTCTGAGGCATGTGGAGAATTGTCTCATTGCTCGTAGAGACCTATAGGGATTAGAATCTGGGCATTGAGGGATGACCTAGGAGCTCTGGACTCCTTGGAGTGGTGGGGCATAAAGGGCATTATGAGATTAGTCTTGAAGGTCTCAAGGCGATTAGTGGAAGTTGTGAGTGTTGAACAATGGGAGCATCAGGAATCTTGCTAGGATCACACAATCCTTGGTTCCTTCTGTTCATCCTGCGAACAGTGATGTGGAAGTTTAGGTGTTGTATCTAGAGCACACAGAGTACTGAATGCTTCCCTTGATTGCTGCTGATAGATTTGTAAAGTACCAACCACCAGCAAGATCCTTTGGGAAAAACGAAAACAATCTACCTGACTTTAATCTCTCCCTGCTCTCAAGGAACTCACAATCTAGTTGACAAGACGTATATGTAGAAAAATAATTATGATATAAAATAGAATGTAATAAGAGTAATAGCAGAAATATAAATGTACTACAGGATTGAGAAGGCGAGAATAATTGCAAAGGTGTAGGGGCAGAAAGGAAGCTGGAAGGTAAAACGAGGTAGAGGAAGGACAAGATTTCAACCAGCAGACATGATAGGAAGTTGCATCTTAAGCAAATGAATGTCTCTATTTGGATGCCTTTATTCTACCCCAAACTCAGCGTGTGTGTGTGTTAAGCCAGTTATTCCCCACAAACTCTGATCTTTCTCCTAATTTCCCTGTTTGTGATCATTCTCCCTAATATTCAGACTATAAGTGTTATAACCACCTTTGTTTCTCTCTTCCTCTAAAATAATAACCACCACAATGACTACCATTTATTGGTTAATTGCAGTGATCCAGACTCTGCTAAATCTTTTACATACAACTGGTGTGATCTGCTTCATAAAACTCAAAGTGAAAATGCAGTCTGGGTCTTATTCTCTAACAAATTAAAGCCAACCCAAGTCCCTATATGCTATATTTAGCAGAATATCACCCTTTCCCACATAATATCTGAAATACAGGCATTTCCCTTTCCACTGTATTGTCTGAAAGCTTCAAAGGGTTTGTTCATTTTAAACAGAAGGTGTATCTGATTCCCACTTCTAAGCAGGGAGGAATCTTGGTGATTCTCAGTCTGGTATTATTGTTGTTCTTCGTTACTAGGTGGTACAGGTGTCAAATAGTCATTTCCATCATCTGGTGCTGCTGGTCACCAAACAGCAAAATTTCACTGGCAAAAAGTTTTGGCAAAAGCTGGTAAGCTCCTTTCAGATGATGATGATTCCATGGAAAATTTACTCTCTCAGTGTTCCAGTTGACTTACGGTATCCCTCTTTATATACTTTTAGTTCCCAATCCTTTCAGGCATACAACACAATCCATTCTTTTATGAGACTCTGTTGTCACAGAGAAGTGCCTAGCTGAGTTTGAGTACCCTCTCAATGCAGAGCCCACAATCAATGTCTTTTTATGAGAATCCCCCATGAATTAAGCAATTTTTCCCCTACCATCCAAATGCAAAAGGCCTCTTACGGAGTTCCTCCCAGAAAGTCTTGGTTTGTTTAAGCCAATTAATTCTCCCGGATAACCAGGGATGGAGTGTGTTATCTATCATTGAATCTCAAGGTATTTTGCTAAACTCTAATCACTAAACAAATCTTCCAGCTTTCTTTATATTTATATAAAAAGTTAAACTACTTAAGTGACCCTTTTTAGGATAAAGGTCAGTTTCTCTCTATTAAAAAAAATTATTACCTACAATTCTTAAACGTTGATGTGCATAAGATCTCTTGGGTTATTACCCACAATTGCATATTACTGGGTACCCAATTCCAGAGATTCTGATTGATTAAATCTAATGCCTGGTTATTCTGAAGCAGATGGTCTGCAGACCACCCTTGGGAAATACTGAACTATAATACAGAATTACTTGTCCCTGACCTCCCTCCTTCACGTCTTCCTCATGCCCTGCACATGTACATGTTCATATATCTGTTTGGATACCATCCTCTCACATCTTTCCCTCCCGGTGTATGTATTTTGTGGGGAAGAGAGGGCGTAGTATCCTCATCATTCTGCCAGACATCTCTTCATTCTTTAGAACTATTCAGATGTCACCTTCTCTGTGACTCCCACATTTAGAAAAAAAAAAGACTCCTTTCTTATGTGTTTATTTACATTACATTGTAAGTTCCTTGAGGGCAGGGACAGTACAGGGTAGGAAACAAATGACATCAGGCTCTTAACTATTCTGAGAAATAAGATAGAGCCCAGAGTAAGTGATGTTGTATTTGAAACCTGAAGTTTGAATAAGAGTTAACCAGATTAAGAAGTATAAGGGAAGTATCTCAAGTAGAGAGAATAGTGTTTGCAAAGTCCTAGAGGTGAGAGAGTGACATGTTTGAGACTGAAAGAAATTTAGTAAAGTTGAAGAGTTTGGCTAGGGTCAGATCAAAGAGGGCCTTGTTAGAGTCTTAAGCCAATTAGAAAGCTAACTGCAGTTTGGAGAAAGAATTAGAATTAGGGTAAGAGTGGAGGCAGGGAGGTGGGTTTTGAAAAACTATAAGCTGTTAGAAAATAATATTTATCTGGGCTCATGGAATCCATGAAAAAAGTGGTTGGATTCTACACGTACATGGAAAGTAATGAACATGATTTGATGATTGATCTGATATTGGGAAGGTTGCTGGTAAGGCAGCAGTTGGAGACAAGGATGACTGCCAGGTTTCTGGCCTTATGGTGGTGCCATTACCAAGGTAAGGGGGCTGGAGAAAGGAGGGAAAGTATTTGGATAGTTGAGGGAAGTGCTGGGTGGGAAAGATGTTGAATTTAGTCTTTAACATGTTGAATTTGAAATATCTATGCCGCATCCAAGTGTAGATAACAAGTGACATTTTGAAGAAAGAGGATGAGGTTTGATGCTGAGAATGGGAGAAGAGGCTGATGAAGAAAACATAATAAGAATGCCTGACAATATTGTGAGCTCAAATAGAATTGGTGAACCTGAATTTTCAATAGCACCAGTCAATCTAAATGTGTGATTTTTTACTCATCAGTGTCTGTCAATCAGGTATGGAGAAGGCAAATAGTTCTAGGATTAAGGTTTTGCCAGGTAGCTGTCAAATAAAGATAGTTGAGTAACAGGTTTTAGGATATTGACAAAAGAGCAATTAAAATAATGGACCAAGGAATCTAAGCTGGATGATAATGATAATTTCATTTATCATTATTTATTAAGTGCTTACTATGTACCAGGCACCTAGGAGAGGAGTGAAGAATAGGTAGAGAAAATTAAATTGATTTTTATTAGAAGTGTCATTTGTCTTTTGATTTTTTTTTTGATAGTTATAATTACTGTATAGTTTATTATATACTGAGAAAAATTAACAGTGATACCAGTGTTCACTGTGGCTAACTATGGGGAATGAGATTGAGGTGGGAGGAAGAGTTCCAATTTCTCCATTATACACACTGGCATATCATTTGCAATTTTTATTCTGAGTGTGCATTTTTGGATGATTTTTTTTTTTTTAAACATCTTTATTGAAGTATAATTGCCTTACAATGGTGTGTTAGCTTCTGCTTTATAACAAAGTGAATCAGTTATACACATACATATGTTCCCATATCTCTTCCCTCTTGCATCTCTCTCCCTCCCACCCTCCCCACTCCACCCCTCTAGGTGGTCACAAAGCACCGAGCTGATCTCCCTGTGCTATGCGGCTGCTTCCCACTAGCTATCTATCTTACATTTGGTAGTGTATATATGTCCATGACACTCTCTCACCCTGTCACATCTCACCCCTCCCCCTCCCCATATCCTCAAGTCCATTCTCTAGTAGGTCTGTGTCTTTATTCCCGTCTTGCCACTAGGTTCTTCATAACCTTTTTTTTTTTTCCTTAGATTCCATATATACGTGTTAGCATACTGTATTTGTTTTTCTCTTTCTGACTTACTTCACTCTGTATGACAGACTCTAACTCCATCCACCTCATTACAAATACCTCCATTTCATTTCTTTTTATGGCTGAGTAATATTCCATTGTATATATGTGCCACATCTTCATCCGATGATGGACACTTAGGTTGCTTCCATGTCCTGGCTATTGTAAATAGAGCTGCAATGAACATTTTGGTACATGACTCTTTTTGAACTATGGTTTTCTCAGGGTATATGCCCAGTAGTGGGATTGCTGGGTCGTATGGTAGTTCTGTTTTTAGTTTTTTAAGGAACCTCCATACTGTTCTCCATAGTGGCTGTATCAATTTACGTTCCCACCAACAGTGCAAGAGTGTTCCCTTTCCTCCACACCCTCTCCAGCATTTATTTTTTCTAGATTTTTTGATGATGGCCATTCTGACCGGTGTGAGATGATATCTCATTGTAGTTTTGATTTGCATTTCTCTAATGATTAATGATGTTGAGCATTCTTTCATGTGTCTGTTGGCAATCTGTATATCTTCTTTGGAGAAATGTCTATTTAGGTCTTCTGCCCATTTTTGGATTGGGTTGTTCGTTTTTTTGTTATTGAGCTGCATGAGCTGCTTGTAAATCTAGGAGATTAATCCTTTGTCAGTTGCTTCATTTGCAAATATTTTCTTCCATTCTGAGGGTTGTCTTTTGGTCTTGTTTATGGTTTCCTTTGCTGTGCAAAAGCTTTTAAGTTTGATTAGTCCCATTTGTTTATTTGTGTTTTTATTTCCATTTCTCTAGGAGCTGGGTCAAAAAGAATCTTGCTGTGATTTATGTCATAGAGTGTTCTGCCTATGTTTTCCTCTAAGAGTTTGATAGTGTCTGGCCTTACACTTAGGTCTTTAATCCATTTTGAGTTTATTTTTGTGTATGGTGTCAGGGAGTGTTCTAATTTCATACTTTTACATGTATCTGTCCAATTTTCCCAGCACCACTTATTGAAGAGGCTGTCTTTTCTCCACTGTATATGCTTGCCTCCTTTATCAAAGATAAGGTGACCATATGTGCGTGGGTTTATCTCTGGGCTTTCTATCCTGTTCCATTGATCTATATTTCTGTTTTTGTGCCAGTACCAAACTATATTGATTACTGTAGCTTTGTAATATAGTCTGAAGTCAGGGAGCCTGATTCCTCCAGCTCCATTTTTCGTTCTCAAGATTGCTTTGGCTATTCAGGGTCTTTTGTGTCTCCATACAAATTGTGAAATTATTTGTTCTAGTTCTGTGAAAAATGCCATTGGTAGTTTGATAGGGATTGCATTGAATCTGTAGATTGCTTTGGGTAGTAGAGTCATTTTCACAATGTTGATTCTTCCAATCCAAGAACATGGTATATCTCTCCATCTATTTGTATCATCTTTAATTTCTTTCATCAGTGTCTTATAATTTTCTGCATACAGGTCTTTTGTCTCCTTAGGTAGGTTTATTCCTAGATATTTTATTCTTTTTGTTGCAATGGTAAATGGGAGTATTTTCTTAATTTCACTTTCAGATTTTTCATCATTAGTGTATAGAAATGCAAGAGATTTCTGTGCATTAATGTTGTATCCTGCTACTTTACCAAATTCATTGATTAGCTCTAGTAGTTTTCTGGTAGCATCCTTAGGATTCTCTGTGTATAGTATCATGTCATCTGCAAACAGTGACAGCTTTACTTCTTCTTTTCCGATTTGGATTCCTTTTATTTCTTTTTCTTCTCTGATTGCTGTGGCTAACACTTCCAAAACTATGTTGAATAATAGTGGTGAGAGTGGGCAACCTTGTCTTGTTCCTGATCTTAGTGGAAATGGTTTCAGTTTTTCACCATTGAGGACAATGTTGGCTGTGGGTTTGTCATATATGGCCTTTATCATGTTGAGGAAAGTTCCCTCTATGCCTACTTTCTGCAGGGCTTTTATCATAAATGGGTGTTGAATTTTGTCGAAAGCTTTCTCTGCATCTATTGAGATGATCATATGGTTTTTATCCTTCAATTTGTTAATATGGTGTATCACGTTGATTGATTTGCGTATATTGAAGAATCCTTGCATTCCTGGGATAAAGCCCACTTGATCATGGTGTGTGATCCTTTTAATGTGCTGTTGGATTCTGTTTGCTAGTATTTTGTTGAGGATTTTTGCATCTATGTTCATCAGTGATATTGGCCTGTAGTTTTCTTTCTTTGTGACATCTTTGTCTGGTTTTGGTATCAGGGTGATGGTGGCCTCGTAGAATGAGTTTGGGAGTGTTCCTCCCTCTGCAATATTTTGGAAGAGTTTGAGAAGGATAGGTGTTAGCTCTTCTCTAAATGTTTGATAGAATTCGCCTGTGAAGCCATCTGGTCCTGGGCTTTTGTTTGTTGGAAGATTTTTAGTCACAGTTTCAATTTCAGTGCTTGTGATTGGTCTGTTCATATTTTCTATTTCTTCCTGGTTCAGTCTGGGCAGGTTGTGCATTTCTAAGAATCTGTCCATTTCTTCCAGGTTGTCCATTTTATTGGCATAGAGTTGCTTGTAGTAATCTCTCATGATCATTTGTATTTCTGCAGTGTCAGTGGTTACTTCTCCTTTTTCATTTCTAATTCTATTGATTTGAGTCTTCTCCCTTTTTCTCTTGATGAGTCTGGCTAATGGTTTATCAATTTTGTCTATCTTCTCAAAGAACCAGCTTTTAGTTTCATTGATTTTTGCTATTGTTTCCTTCATTTCTTTTTCATTTATTTCTGATCTGATCTTTATGATTTCTTTCCTTCTGCTAGCTTTGGGGTGTTTTGGTTCTTCTTTCTCTAATTGCTTCAGGTGCAAGGTTAGGTTGTTTATTCGAGATGTTTCCTGTTTCTTGAGGTAGGCTTGTATTGCTATAAACTTCCCTCTTAGCACTGCTTTTGCTGCCTCCCATAGGTTTTGGGTCATCGTGTCTCCATTGTCATTTGTTTCCAGGTATTTTTTGATTTCCCCTTGGATTTCTTCAGTGTTCACTTCGTTATTAAGTAGTGTATTGTGTAGCCTCCATGTGTTTGTATTTTTCCCAGATATTTTCCTGTAATTGATATCTAGTCTCATAGCGTTGTGGTCGGAAAAGATACTTGATACGATTTCAATTTTCTTAAATTTACCAAGGCTTGATGTGACCCAAGATATGATCTATCCTGGAGAATGTTCCATGAGCACTTGAGAAAAATGTGTATTCTGTTGTTTTTGGGTGGAATGTCCTATAAATATCAATTAAGTCCATCTTGTTTAATGTATCATTTAAAGCTTGTGTTTCCATATTTATTTTCATTTTGGATGATCTGTCCATTGGTGAAAGTGGGGTGTTAAAGTCCCCTACTATGATTGTGTTACTGTCGATTTCCCGTTTTATGGCTGTTAGTATTTGCCTTATGTGTTGAGGTGCTCCTATGTTGGGTGCATAAATATTTACAATTGTTATACCTTCCTCTTGGATCGATCCCTTGATCATTATATAGTGTCCTTCTTTGTCTCTTGTAATAGTCTTTATTTTAAAGTCTGTTTTGTCTGATATGAGAATTGCTACTCCAGCTTTCTTTTGATTTCCATTTGCATGGAATATCTTTTTCCATCCCCTCACTTTCAGTCTGTATGTGTTCCTAGGTCTGAAGTGGGTCTCTTGTAGACAGCATATATACGGGTCTTGTTTTTGTATCCATTCAGCCAGTCTGTGTCTTTTGGTGGGAGCATTTAATCCATTTACATTTAAGGTAATTATCAATATGTATGTTCCTATTCCCATTTTCTTAAATGTTTTGGGTTTGTTATTGTAGGTGTTTTCCTTCTCTTGTGTTTCTTGCCTAGAGAAGTTCCTTTAGCATTTGTTGTAAAGCTGGTTTGGTGGTGCTGAACTCTCTCAGCTTTTGCTTGTCTGTAAAGGTTTTAATTTCTCCATCAAATCTGAATGAGATCCTTGCTGGGTAGATTAATCTTGGTTGTAGGTTTTTCTCCTTCATCACTTTACGTATATCCTGCCACTCCCTTCTGGCTTGCAGAGTTTCTGGTGAAAGATCAGCTGTTAACCTTATGGGGATTCCCTTGTGTGTTATTTGTTGTTTTTCCCTTGCTGCTTTTAATATTTAATTTTTGACAGTTTGATTAATATGTGTCTTGGCGTGTTTCTCCTTGGATTTATCCTGTATGGGACTCTCTGCGCTTCCAGGACTTGATTAACTATTTCCTTTCCCATATTAGGGAAGTTTTCAACTATAATCTCTTCAAATATTTTCTCAGTCCCTTTCTTTTTCTCTTCTTCTTCTGGGACCCCTATAATTCGAATGTTGGTGCGTTTAATGTTGTCCCAGAGGTCTCTGAGACTGTCCTCAGTTCTTTTCATTCTTTTTTCTTTATCCTGCTCTGCAGTAGTTATTTCCACCATTTTATCTTCCAGGTCACTTATCCTTTCTTCTGCCTCAGTTATTCTGCTATTGATCCCATCTAGAGTATTTTTAATTTCATTTATTGTGTTTTTCATCATTGCTTGGTTCCTCTTTAGTTCTTCTACGTCCTTGTTAAATGTTTCTTGCATTTTGTCTATTCTATTTCCAAGATTTTGGATCATCCTTACTATCATTATTCTGAATTCTTTTTCAGGTAGACTACCTATTTCCTCTTCATTTGTTAGGTCTGGTGTGTTTTGACCCTGCTCCTTCATCTGCTGTGTGTTTTTCTGTTGTCTCATTTTGCTTATCTTACTGTGTTTGGGGTCTCCTTTTCACAGGCTGCAGGTTCGTAGTTCCTGTTGTTTTTGGTGTCTGTCCCCAGTGGCTAAGGTTGGTTCAGTGGGTTGTGTAGGCTTCCTGGTGGAGGGGACTAGTGCCTGTGTTCTGGTGGGTGAGGCTGGATCTTGTCTTTCTGGTGGGCACGTCCACGTCTGGTGGTGTATTTTGGGGTGTCTGTGGCCTTATTATGATTTTAGGCAGCCTCTCTGCTAATGGATGGGGCTGTGTTCCTGTCTTGCTAGTTGTTTGGCATAGGGTGTCCAGCACTGTAGCTTGCTGGTCATTGAGTGAAGCTCGGTCTTGATGTTGAGATGGAGATCTCTGAGAGATTTTCGCCGTTTGGTATTACGTGGAGCTGGGAGGTCTCTTGTGGACCAGTGTCCTGAAGTTGGCTCTCCCACCTCAGAGGCACAGCCCTGATGCCTGGCTGGAGCACCAAGAGCCTTTCATCCACACGGCTCAGAGTAAAAGCGAGAAAAAATAGGAAGAAAGAAAGAAAGAGGATAAAATATAGTGAAGTAAAATAAAGCTATTATAAAGCAAAGCTATACAGACAAAATCTCACCCAGAAGCATATACATATACACTCACAGAAAAAGGAAAAGGGGAAAAATTAATATATCCTACTCCCAAAGTCCACCTCCTGAATTTGGGATGATTCGTTGTCTATTCAGGTATTCAACAGATGGAGGCACATCAAGTTGTTTGTGGAGTTTTAATCCGCTGCTTCTGAGACTGCTGGGAGAGATTTCCCTTTCTCTTCTTTGTTTGCACAGCTCCCAGGGTTCAGCTTTGGATTTGGACCCGCCTCTGCGTGTAGGTTGCCTGAGGGCGTCTGTTCCCCGCCCAGACAGAACGGGGTTAAAGGAGCAGCTCCTTCAGGGGCTCTGGCTCACTCAGGCCGGGGGGTGGGAGGGATACGGTTGCGGGGCGAGCCTGCGGCGGCAGAGGCCGGCATGACATTGCACCAGCCCGAGGCGCGCCATGCGTTCTCCCGGGGAAGTTGTCACTGGATCACGGGAGCCTGGCCGTGGCGGGCTGCACCGGCTCCCAGGAGGGGCGGTGTGGAGAGTAACCTGTGCTCGCACACACGCTTTTTGGTGGCGGCAGCAGCAGCCTTAGCGTCTCATGCCCGTCTCTGGGGTCCGCGCTGATAGCCGCGGCTCGCGCCCGTCTCTGGAGCTCGTTTAGGCGGCGCTCTGAATCCCCTCTCCTCGCGCACCAGGAAACAAAGAGGGAAGAAAAAGTCTCTTGCCTCTTCGGCAGCTGCAGACTTTTTCCTGGACTCCCTCCCGGCTAGCTGTGGTGCACTAACCCCTTCAGGCTGTGTTCACGCCGCCAACCCCAGTCCTCTCCCTGCGATCCGACCGAAGCCCGAGCCTTAGCTCCCAGCCCCCGCCTGCCCCGGCGGGTGAGCAGACAAGCCTCTCGGGCTGGTGAGTGCTGCTCAGCGCCGAGCCTCTGTGCGGGAGTCTCTCCGCTTTGCCCTCCGCACCCCTGTGGCTGCGCTCTCCTCCGTGGCTCCGAAGGTCCCCCCTCTGCCACCCGCAGTCTCCGCCCGCGAAGGGGCTTCCCAGTGTGTGGAAACCTTTCCTCCTTCACGGCTCCCTCCCACTGGTGCAGGTCCCGTCCCTATTCTTTTGTCTCTGTTATTTCTTTTTTCTTTTGCCCTACCCAAGTACATGGGGAGTTTCTTGCCTTTTGGGAGGTCTGACGTTTTCTGCCAGCGTTCAGTGGGTGTTCTGTAGGAGCAGTTCCACGTGTAGATGTATTTCTACTGTATCTGTGGGAAGGAAGGTGATCTCCGCGTCTTACTCTTCCGCCATCTTCTTCTCTTCCTCTGTCTTTTGATTTTATGATGTTTGGAACCATGCAAAAATTTTTTCATTTTTATGTAGCCAAATTTAACAGTATTTTCTTTTATTCATCTGGATTTTGAGTTATAGCTTCTCCCTACATCTGCATTATAGAGAAACCTACCTATGTTTTTTTCTAGTACTTACATAGTTTCACTCTTTTACATTTAGATGTCTGATCTATTTGAAGTTTATTCTTGTATATGGTATGAAGAGTGGATCTAATCTTTTTTTCAGTTGTCCCAACACCATTTATTAAAAAGTCCATCTTTGTCCTTGTGATTTGAAGTATCGCCTTTATCACATACTTGCGAATTGAGTCAGTTTCTGGACGTGCTGTTTTATTCCATTGGTCTTTCTGTGTACTCATGTGCTGGTACTATGCTGCTTTACTTTTAAAGACGTTGCAAGTTTTATATCTGGTAGTAATTTCTCCTCATAGCTTTCCTTTTTCAGTGTTTTCTTAGCTATTCTTTTATGTCTGTTTTTCCATATGAACTATAATATCAACTTATCTAGCTCCAGAAAAAAAGCTTGATATTTTTATTTGGGTTGCATTAAATTATGTTAATTTAGGGAGCACTAAAATCTTGGTGATGTTAAGATATCCTAAGAATGAGATACATCTTTGAACAAGCACTTTTGTTCTTTCCATAGTGTTTTATGGGTTTCTTCATACATTTCTTAAGTTTATTTTGAGTATTTTGCCTTTTTTGTTGCTCTTGTAATGGAGTTTTTTCTTACCTAGTCTATTTTGTTAATTTTTTTCAAAGAGCCAGGATTTTAATTTATTAATCTCAATAGCTAATTTCTGTTCTCTACCTTATTAATTTCTGCTTTCATCGTTATTATTTACTTTACTGTGCTTTCTTCCTGTTTATTTTTTGTTCTTTTTCTAGCTTTTTGATATGGGAATTTAATTAATTAACTTTCATTATTCTTATTGATATAGGTGTTCAATGCTATGAATTTTTTTCTTTTGAACAGTGCTTTAAATGGATCCCATAGATTTTGATATGTAGTGTTTTGTGTTATTTTTCAAAATCGTCTAATTTCTGTTTGTATTTCGCCTTTCACTCAAGAGTTTTAGAAGGCCTTTTCATTTTTAGGTCAAAGGGACTTTTTGTTTCTTTAATTATCTTGCTTTGTCAGAGCATGTTGTTTTTAATATTGCTACTTTATGGAATTTGCTGATGTTTTCTGATCACCTTTTGTGAACATTCCATGAGCACTTGAAAAGAAAATATATTCTCTGTTATTAGAGTGTAGTGTTTTATTTATATCAATATCTCCATAAGATCTTATTGATTATATTGTTACATTTTTCTATATCCATTCTTGTTTTTTGTCCACTTCACTTGTCTTTTACTAAGAGTACTGTTAAAGCTTTCCACTAGTGGTGGTTTCTATCAATTTCTTATTTTATCTCCTGGTGTTTCTGCTTTATATGGGTGGTTTTTGTCTTTTTTCTGGATAGATATAGAGATCTGTTATATCTTCTTTTTAATTTTGGCTTTTAGCATTATAAAATATTCTTCTTTGTTTCATTTAATCATTTTCACCAAATTCTGCTTTGTCTGATATCAGGATTGCTTTTTATTTTTTCGATTTGCCTGTTATATCTTTGCTTATTCCTTTATTTTTGGTATTTCTAAATCTCTGTGTTTTAGATGTATCTCTTGTATATAGCATAGATTTAGATTTTATTATGAGCCAATTGAAAATCTTTCTCTTTCAATAAATAAATTAAGCCCATTTCCATTTATTGATGTAACTAAAATGTTTGGTCTCAGTGCTGTTGTATGATTATTTTATGTTTTAATTACTGCTGTACTATATTTCCTGGGAGTTTTTCCTATGTCTTTGTTATTCTTTTAAGATTTCTTTTGGTATATGGAAAGGTCTGTTTTGTTGTTCTAGTGATTATTTTTATGTTTATACCTTTTTAACATGACCATAATCATCTTTTTTTAACTTAACCTTTTACTTTGTGGTTTGTCAGTTGTAAATGGTATCCTTTGAATCTCACAATTACCATTACAGTAGTTAATGATCTTATTTTACTGTCCACTTTCTCTGTTCCTTTTCCTCATATAACATATAATATTTCTATACTATTTTAAGTCCTAATTTTTAAAAATATAGAAGCTTTCCCTTTTTAAAAATTGACATGAAATTCACACAACATAAGTACCCATTTTAAAGGATACAGTTTAGTGGCATTTGATGCATCCACAGTGTGTGCAACCACCACCTTACTCTTGTTTTCAGAACTTTTTCATGAACCCAGAAGAATACCCTATACCAATTAACTCATCTCCCCGATCCTCTGGAAACCTCTAGTCTGCTCTTTGTCTCTGTGGATTTGCTCACTCTGGATATTTCATATAAGTGGAATCATACGATATGTGACCTTCTGTGTCTGGCTCCTTTCTCTTAATGTTTACGAGGTTCGTCCAGATTGTAGCATTGTGCCTTTTTATGGCTGAATAATATTACACCGTATGGATATACCACAGTTTATCTACTCATCAGTTTATGGACATCGGGTTGTTTCCACCTCTCAGCCATTATGAATAATGCTGATATAAGCATTTTTGTACAAGCTTCTGGATGGAAATATGTTTTCATTTCTCTTGGATATATACTTAGGAGTGGAATCGCTGGGTCATATGGTGATTGTTTTCAACTTTTTAAGGAACTGCCAAATTGTTTTCTACAGCAGCCACAACATTTTATATTCCCACCAACGATGTACAGGGGTTCCTATTTCTCCACATCCTCTCGGCACTTGTTATCTTCCTTTGTTTTGATTATAGCTGTCGTAGTGGGTATGAAGTGTTATCTCACTGTGGTTTTGATTTACATTTTCTTAATGATCGATGATGTTAAACATCTTTTCATGAGCTTGTTGGTCATTTGTATATCTTCTTTATGGCAGCTTTACTATGGTAGTCTAAAAGTTATTATGTCATTAATTTGTGCTTTAAAATGATTTATATGGGAAAATGAACAAAATATTGTTTTGTAAAGAATGTGATAGACTTGAAATAGATTTATTACAAAGATACATGTCATTTTTCAATATAAACAAATGTTTAACTCTGTTTATTTTCTGTACTCTCATGTGGGTGCCCTGGATGATACACTTGTTATAAATAAATGAAAGCAAGATTTAATTCATATAGTACTGTATTTTATGTTCTTTTATTCTTAAATTATTGATTTAATTTGGTTACTTTAATACATTTTGTTAGGAAGGTTTTAAAAGGCTGTATAATCAGTCTCATATTTATATAGATTTTGCTGTGTAACATGTGACAATATGTAAAATTACTTTCACCAATGAATCATAAATATAACAATGTTATAGGGTTTACGTATGCCTTATATGAGCATAGTCACTCCATAAAGTTTTATACTAAATTGTATATTTAGTTGATGGCATTTGTCATTAAGCCTGATAAAGCAGTGTTAGTTTTCAGTAAGTACTTATAGATTATTGTGTTTTTAACAGTTATGTATTTTGAAGAGTTTGTTTTCTTTTGTCACTCCCCTAAGCAGCTGTGACCTTGTAGTGTGCTGATATAAATTGAAGGGAGAAAAAAATTAGTATAAATATTATAGGACAAGTACTATAAAGATTACAAGAAAAAGTGTCTATTTGGTGTATTATAAAAGGTTTCAATGTCTACCTTTGAGAAACGAGGGTCTACTCAACATTACTTATCCAAGGGAGGCTATCACTGTATATCGCTTTGTCTGCTTCCTTTTAGAGAACCTCATGATGCTCTAGGATATGCAGTTAGCAAAGCTTTGGATCTCACAAAAGCTTGAATACATCTTTGATTGGTTATATATTAAAGGAAATAGCCCACAGCATGGTGCCAGACAAGTGTAGAGCCCAACCAATTTGATCCTTAAGCAGGGAGAAGAATTCTATTCATCATTAAGAGGTTAGACTGTAAAATGTTGTAATTATTTCAGCCTAAATTGGTTTAAAGCTATTTTTTTCCAATAAAACTTCTCTTCAGATTTTGAGGCAAGAAGACAGTTTTCATTTTGACGACCTTTCCTACGTTGCGTTTTTCTTCAAGTCCTCCCACCCTACCCTGTGGCCTACTCTGTTTGCTGTTCAAATCTGAATCATAATGTGCATCTGCAGGGATCCTGAATCATGTGACTGAGTGAAGTGTCTCTTGTCATTTATTAACGTTCTTTGAATGTCTAATTTTGACATAGTATTTGGCTATATCATGAAGAAATTTGCTCCTGCTCTTGACTATTTCAGAGGTGGGTGTATATGTAGAATTTTTTTTTTTTCTTTTTCATCTATACACAATTGTTTTTGTTTTTGTTTTTTAGTTACAAAATGGAACAAAGAGCACATTGGGCCTTGACAGGGATCCTTTTACTTGAAGGACCACTCCTATAATGAATGATTTTTATTCAAGTGAATATTCATATATTTCTCTGACTCTAATTTGTATGAAATGACAGACTGCAGACCATTTTATTTGATTACAGTCCCTTCACCTTCATTATCTTTTATGTCTATTTAAACTCTGGACTTGCCATATCCATCTTGACCCTCCCCCACATCTCTGTTTTTATTTTCTTTCATTGCAATTTTCCTCTTTTCTCTTCTGTGGGCATTCACAGATTGTTTTTGGAGTTCATTAAAAAGGGAGTGTGTTGTCTGGGTAGAAGATTACATTTGCATGCTTGAGAGAGGCCTAAGGGTTTTTGTGGGGTTTGGCAAGGATCCTGGCTTCTTTTTTCTTTTGGGAGGGAGGAATGAGAAAAGGGGGTAATGATAAGAAGGGATTTTTGGAAAGGAGAAAAGTAAGAGTTGTTGAGGTGATTTCTTTCCTTATTTTTTTCCTTCCCATATTATATATATCTAGCTCATTTTCATTTTTTTTTCCTGCATGTATAAACCACTTGACTAACAATCGAAGAGATTAGAAGCCTTTCTTAGGACTGTTTTTGAATGCACAGTAGAGTTCTGCAAAGCAGAAACCTCTCCTATGATGGTAATTGTACATTTTCTAGTGAACCTGGCAAGTTGAAATATGTATACCTACATATTTTTTCTCCTTTGTGGTAATTGCAGGGGGTTTTATATAGGAAAATTGTTTCTTGAATTAATATGACATTTCATTTAAACTGGTATCTACATCTAGTTACGTTTTGAATTAGGATTTCCCACTTTCAGAATATAGGTTTTTAGGTATAATATTTAGCCCTTTTTGAGGTTGATAATGTTTTTTTTATTAAAGGTGATGTCATTTGTTATTTAGAACTTGTCATTTGTGCCCATTGGGACGTTAGGAAACCATGGAACATTTATAATAAAAGGACTATATTTTATAGCAATGAAAACTCAGAAGAATTTGTCTAAGTTCATAGTTAATACATGTGGGTAGTGTAGGACTGAGGATAGTCATGTGGGTCAGATTGATCAGGAAACTCAGGGAGTTACTTAGTGCTGTATTGGATATTCATAGGAAAATGAGTTGATTTATTGTAGAGCTGGCCCATAGAGTTGAATTCTTTTTTAAAAAAATCTGACTGACTTATTATGTACTATAACCATTCAGCAAATATTTTTAATTGAATACTGACTCTGTTCCATAGGGACTAGGTCTAAAAAAATGAGTAAGATATAATAGCTGTCCTTAAGGAGCTGATAGTCACTATTACTGTGTATATTTGCAACTGTGTGTGTATGATATCCATAAAGTCTGGAAACATAGATACTTTTATTTTATATATATACGTGTTTTTAAGATCCAGGAAGCCCTTGTGAAAGGTACATTTCCCTATGTTTCCAGATTTTATGGTTACCATATGGAGAGTCTGTGTGTGTGTGTGTGTGTGTGTGTGTGTGTGTAAACAATTAGTTATAGTATAAGTGCTGAAAAGAAGCTGTATGCAAAATAATTTGGACTACATCAACTTTTCATTCTCTATTGGATATTCCCATTAGCATATAAACGTACTTTTATTTCTTTTTTAATAAAATATTTATTTATTTATTTATTTATTTATTTATTTATTTATGGCTGTGTTTGGTCTCGTTTCTGTGCGGGAGCTTTCTCTAGTTGTGGCAAGCGGGGGCTACTCTTCATCGCGGTGCACGGGCCTCTCACTGTCGCGGCCTCTCTTGTTGCGGAGCACAGGCTCCAGACGCGCAGGCTCAGTAATTGTGGCTCACGGGCCCAGCTGCTCCGCGGCATGTGGGATCTTCCCAGAGCAGGGCTCGAACCTGTGTCCCCTGCATTGGCAGGCAGATTCTCAACCACTGCGCCACCAGGGAAGCCCCGTACTTTTATTTCTTGCTTCTTAAAAAATTATCTTCTTTTAACTCTACTAAATTCTGTCAACTATTGTTCTATTTCTTTCCTATCCTGTTTACTTGTTAATTCCAAGTTTTCTCTTCCCATTTTCTCTTAAACCCATTTCAGCCAGTGTTGACCATTCTATTCCAGATCTGTTCTCATCAAATTCACTGATGACCTCTACATTGCTAATTGTCATTTCTCATTTCTTGTCTAACTTGATTATCAGTAATATTTGATATAGATTACTCCCTCATCCTTGATTTTCTTCACAAGGTTTCCAGGATACCACACTCTTAGTTTTTCTCCTACTTCATTGGTATTTCCTTCTCAGTCTCTTTTGCTCATTCTTCCTCTTCTTTTTTGTCCCTCAACTTTAGAAAAGTATTTTAAAAAATCACATAGTAAAAAAAAAAAAGGACTCTTCTCTCTTTTGATGTATACAGTTCTATGAATTTTAACACATGTATAGATTTGTGTAACCAGTACCATAATCAGGATACAGAACAATTCTATTACCCTAAAAATCTTCCTGATGTCATCCCTTTATAGCCACGCATTTATCGCCTGGAAACCACTGCTGTTCTCCATCATTATAATTTTGTCTTTGAGAGAATCTCGTATAAATGGAACTATACAGTATGTAACTTGTCTAGACTGACTTCTTTTACTCAGTATAATGCCTTTGATATTCCTCTAAATTGTTGCATGTATCTTTTGTTTCTTCCTCCTTGTTGCTGAGTAATATCCTTTGTATGGATGTACCACAAATTGTTTATCCATTCACCTGGTGTAAAGGACATTTGAGTTGTTTCCAGTTTGAGTTGTTTTTGACAGTTGTGAACAGAACTGCTATAAACACTGATAATCAGGTTTTTGTGTAACATAAGTTTTCATTCTCTAGGGAGAAATCCCCCCCAGGAGTAGGATTTCTGGGTAACATGGGGGGTATAGGTTTATAAGAAACTGCCAAATGCTCTTCCGAATGCCTGTACCATTTTGCGTTCCCACCAGCAATGAATGAAAGTCCCAGTTGTTCTGCATCCTCACCAGAACTTGGTATTGTCAATATTTTTTTTCTTTTTCTTGTTTTGCTTTTTGTTTGCTTGTTTTGTCATTAACCATTCTCATAAGTATATATCTCATTACTGTTTTAATTTGCATTTCTCTAAGGGCTAATGATGTTGAACACCTTTTCATGTGCTTACTTATCATTTGCATGTTTTCTTTGGAGAGGTGTTCAAATCTTTTGCCTATTTTTAAATTGGGCTCTTTGTTTTCTTATTTTGAGTTTTGGCAGTTCATTATGTATTCTGGATACAAATCCGTTATTGGATATGTGCTTTGCAGGTATCTTCTCCCAGTCTTTTGCTTGTTTTTTCATCCTTTTAACAGCATCTTTGGTAGAGCAAAGGTTTTTAATATTAATAAAGTCCAACTTACCAGTTTTTTCTTTTGTGGATTGTGCTTTTACTGACATGTCTAAAAACCCTTTCATATAGAATTGGTAAGCAACAGGGTCCTACTGTTTAGCACAGGTGACTATATTCAATATTTGGGGATAAACTATAATGGAAAAGAATATAAACAAGAATGTATATATGTGTATAACTGAGTCACTTTGCTGTACAGTAGAAATTAACCCAACATTGTAAATCAACTATACTTCAATAAAACAAAAAACAAAAAAACCTTTGCCTAACCCCAGGTCACAAAGATTTTCTGCTATGTTGTATTCTAAACATTTTCTATTTTTACATTTTACATTTACTCTGTAATCCATTTTGAGTTAATTTTTGTACAAAATATGAGGTTTAGGTTATGGTTCTTTTTTTTTTTTTTTTTTGCATGTAGATATTCAGTGTCCAACCCTGTATGTTGAAAAGACTGTCTTTTCTCCATTGAATTGCTTTTGCATCTTTGTCAAAATCAATTGGTCATATTTGCGTGGGTCTATTTCAAGACTATTCTGTTTCATTGATTTACGTGTCAACCCCTTTACTATTACCACACAGTCTTTATTACTGTAGCTTTATAGTAAGTCTTAAAATCACTTAGTGTGATTCGTCTAACTTTATTCTTATCTTTCAGAATTGTTTTAACCACTCCAGTTCCTTTTCGAATCAATATATATTTTAAAAAAATTTTGCTAATATTTTGATTTGTATTGTATTAAGCCTGTGTATCAATTTTGGGAAAATTGAAATCTTTACTATGTTGAATCTTTAGTCTGTGAACACAGTATCTCTATTTATTTAGATCTTCCTGGATTTATTTCATCACTCTTTTGTGGTTTTCAGCATACAGATTCTGTACATGTTTTTTCTTTCTTTCTCCCTTTCTTCCTCCCTCCCTCCCTCCCTCCCTTCCTCCCTTCCTCCCTTCCTTCCTGCCTCTCTTTCTTTCTCTCTCTCTCTCTCCCTTTCTTTCTTTCTTGCTGTGTTGGTTTTTCATTGCTGCGTGCGGGCTTTCTCTAGTTGCGCCGAGTGGGGGCTACTCTTCTTTGCGGTGCGCGGGCTTCTCATTGCAGTGGCTTCTCTTGTTGTGGAGCATGGGCTCTAGGTACGCGGGCTTCAGTAGTTGTGGCACTCGGGCTCAGTAGTTGTGGTTCACGGGCTCTAGAGCACAGGCTCAGTAGTTGTGGTGCATGGGCTTAGTTGCTCTATGGCACGTGGGATCTTCCCAGACCAGGGCTCGAACCCATGTCCCCTGCATTGGCAGGCAGATTCTTTTTTTTTTTTTAAACTTTTTTTTAGGTTTTATTTATTTATTTATTTATTTATGGCTGTGTTGGGTCTTCGTTTCTGTGCGAGGGCCCCCTTCAGTTGCGGCAAGCGGGGGCCACTTCTCATCGCGGTGCGCGGGCCTCTCACTATCGCAGCCTCTCCCGCTGCGGAGCACAGGCTCCAGACGCACAGGCTCAGTAATTGTGGCTCACGGGCCCAGCCGCTCTGCGGCACGTGGGATCCTCCCAGACCAGGGCTCGAACCCGCGCCTCCCACACTGGCAGGCAGACTCCCAACCACTGCGCCACCAGGAAAGCCCGGCAGGCAGATTCTTAACCACTGCGCCACCAGGGAAGTCCCCAGATTCTGTACATGTTTTGTTAGGCTTATCCACATATTTTACTTTTCCGAAGTTCTTATAACTGGATTTAAAAAAAAATAAATTTATTTATTTATTTTTGGCTGCATTGAGTCTTCGTTGCTGCGCGGGGGCTTTCTCTAGCTGCAGTGAGTGGGGGCCACTCCTCATTGTGGTACCTGGGCTTTTCATTGTGGTGGCTTCTCTTGTTGTGGAGCATGGGCTCTAGGCGCGTGGGCTTCAGTAGTTGTGGCACGCCTGCTCAGTAGTTGTGGCTCACGGGCTCTAGAGCACAGGCTTAGTAGTTGTGGTGCACTGGCTTAGTTGCTCTGCAGCATGTGGGATCTTCCTGGACCAGGGCTTGAACCCGTGTCCCCTGCATTGGCAGGCGGATTCTTAACCACTACACCACCAGGGAAGTCCCAATATAATTGGATATTTAAAAAAATTTTATTTTCCATTTGTTTGCTAGTATAAAGAAACTTGATTGATTTTTGTATGTTGACCTGTATCCAAGTCCTTGCTAAATGTATTGGATTGGCCAAAATGTTTGTTTGGTTTTTTCTGTTAGATGGCTCTAGTGGCGCTTAGTTGGTGAATTTTTGTGTAGTCATTTTAATATTGAAGATGGAGGAAAAAGAGCAACATTTTCGGCATATTATGCTTTATTATTTCAAGAAAGGTAAAAACATAACTGAAAAGCAAAAAAAGATTTGTGCAGTGTATGGAGAAGGTGCTGTGACTGGTCGAATGTGTCAAAAGTGGTTTGCGAAGTTTCGTGCTGGAGATTTCTTGGTGGACGATGCTCCATGGTTGGGTAGACCAGTTGAAGTCGATAGGGATCAAATCAAGACATTAATTGAGAACAGTCAACATTATATCACACGGGAGATAGCCGACATACTCAAAATATCCAAATCAAGCGTTGAAAATCATTTGCATCAGCTTGGTTATGTTAATCACTTTGATGTTTGGGTTCCACATAAGTTAAGTGAAAAAAACCTTCTTGACTATGTTTCCACATGCGATTCTCTACTTAAACGTAATGAAAACGTTCTGCTTTTAAAACAAAGTGTGACAGGTGATGAAAAGTGGATACTGTACAAGAATGTGGAACGGAAGAGATCATGTGGCAAACGAAATGAACCACCACCAACCACACCAAAGGATGGTCTTCAGCCAAAGAAGGTGATGTTGTGTATATGGTGGGATTGGAAGGGAATCCTCTATTATGAGCTCCTTCCGGAAAACCAAATGATTCATTCCAACAAGTACTGCTCCTAATTAGACCAACTGAGAGCAGCACTCAACGAAAAGCGTCCAGAATTAGTCAACAGAAAACGCATGATCTTCCATCAGGATAATGCAACACTGCATGTTTTTTGATGATCAGGCAAAAACTGTTACAGCTTGGCTGGGAAATTCTGATTCATCTGCCATATTCACCAGACATTGCACCTTTAGTTTTCCATTTATTTCGGTCTTTCCAAAATTCGCTTAGTGAAAAAAATTTCAGTTCCCTGGAAGACTGTAAAAGGCACCTGGAACAGTTCTTTGCTCAAAAAGATAAAAGGTTTTGGGAAGATGGAATTATGAAGTTGCCTGAAAAATGGCAGAAGGTAGTGGAACAAAATGGTGAATACGTTCAATAAAGTTTTTGGTGAAAATGAAAAATGGGTCTTCTATTTTTACTTAAAAACCGAAGGAACTTTTTGGCCAGCCCAGTACTTATTAGATCTAGGAGTTTTTTTTGGTAAATTCTTTGGGAGCTTCTATATAGAAAACCATTTCATCTTTGAATGGTTTTATTTCTTCCTTTCCAATATATATGCTTTTTTTCCTTCTAGTTTTATTGCGATATAATTGACATACAGCACTGGATAAGTTTAAGGTATACAGTGTAATGATTTGACTTACATACATTATGAAATGATTATCACAGTAAGTTTAGTGACCATCATCTTATATAGATATAAAATTAAAGAAATAGAAAAAAAGTTTTTTGTGATGAGAACTCTTAGGATTTACTCTCTTAACAACTTTCGTATGTAACACACAGCAGTGGTAACTATATTTATCATGTTGTACATCACATCCCTAATACTTACTTATCTTATAACTGTAATTATGTATGTTTTGACTGCCTTCATCCAGTTTCCCCTCATGACATTCCCTGCCTCTGGTAACTAAAAGTCTGATTTTTGTTTCTACAAGTTTGTTTGTATATTTGTTTGTTTCTTTTTGAAGTATAATTGACCTACAACACTATGTTAGTTCCTGTTACACAACATAGTGATTTTTTTCTATACATTTCAAAATTATCACTATGATAAGTCTAGTTACGATATGTCACCCTACAAAGATAACATTGGTACTTAGTTACTGACTATATTCCCCACACTGTACATTTCATACTTGAAACTCATTTATTTTGCTACTGGAAGTTTGTAGGTCTTAATTGCCCTCACTTCTCTCCCCTGCCCCAGGTAACCACCTGTTTGTTCTCTGTATCTATAACTCTGTTTCTGTTTTGTTAAAATTGTTCATTTGTTTTGTTTTTTAGATTCCACATGTAAGTGAAATCATACAGTATTTGTCTTCCACTGTCTAACTTATTTCACTTAGCATGATGCCATCTAGGTCCATCCATGTTGTTGCAGATGGCAAGATTTCATTCTTATTTATGAATGAGTAATATTCTATTATATATATAATATATATTTTATATATATATATATATATATATATATATATATATATATATACACACACACACACCACATCTTCTTTATCCATTCATCTATTGATGGGCCCTTGGGTTGCTTCCATATCTTGGCTATTGTAAATAATACTGAGATGAACACAGGGTTGCATAAATCTTTTCTAAGTGTTCTAGTGTTTCTGTTTTCTTTGGATAAATAACAGGAGCGGAATTGCTGGATCACATGGTAGTTCTATTTTTAATTTTTGGAGGAATCTCCATACGGTTTTCCATAGTGGCTGCACCAATTTACATTCCCATCAGTAGTACATGAGGGTTCCCTTTTCTCCACATCCTAGCTAACACTTCTTATTTGTTGTCTTTTTTTAAAAAAATTATTTTATTTTAATTTATTTTATTTTTGGCTGCATTGGGTCTTTGTTGCCACGCGTGGGCTTTTCTCTAGTTGCAGCAAGTGGGGGCTACTCTTTGTTGTGGTGCACAGGCTTCTCATTGCGGTGGCTTCTCTTGTTGCAGAGCACGGGGTCTAGGCGCATGGGCTTCAGTAGTTGTGGCATGCAGGCTCCAGTAGTTGTGGCACGTGGGCTCAATAGTTGTGGCTTGCGGGCTCTAGAGCGCAGGCTCCATAGTTGTGGCACACGGGCTTAGTTGCTCCGCGGCATGTGGGATCTTACTGGACCAGGAATTGAACCCGTGTCCCCTGCACTGGCAGGCAGATTCTTAACCACTGCACCACCAGGGAAGCCCTATTTGTTGTCTTTTTGATAATAGCCATTTTGACAGGTGTGAGGTGATATCTCATTATGGTTTTGACTTACATTTTCCTGATGATTAATGGTGTTGAGGATCTTTTCATGTGCTTGTTAGCCCTTTCCAATATGCATGCTTTTTATCACTTTTTCTTACCATGTTATACCAGTTAAGATTTTCCATTCTGATGGTGAGAGTATACATTCTTGCCTTGTTCTGGATTTTAGGAAGAAGGCATTAAATCTTTCATCATTTAGTATGATTCTAGCTGGAGGATTTTTGTAGATAATACCCTTTATCAGGTTGAGGAAATTTCCTTCTATTCCTGGTTTGCTAAGAGTTTTATTTTATTTTTTTCTATTTTTTTGTCATGAATGGATGTTGTATTTTGTCAAATGCTTTTTTTTCTATATCAATTGTTATGATCGTTTAAAAAAATCTAGACTGTTAATACAGTGGGTTACATAGATTGAATTTCAAATATTGAACCAGCCATGCATTCCCAGGATAAAACCCACTTTGTTGTGGTATATTATTCTTCTGTATTCAGTATACTAACATTTTGATGGGAAGGTTTGTGTCTGTGTTCATGAGGGATATTGGTCTGTAGTTTACTTCCCTTCCTCCCTTCCTTCCTTTCTCTGATTTTGTTTGCCTTTAGTACCAAATAGTGCTGGCCTCATAAAATGAGTTTGGAAATATGCCTCCCTTTTCTATTTTCTGGAGGAAATTATATAAAACTGGTGTTATTTGTTCTTTGAATGTTTGGAAGAATTTGCCTGTGGAACCATCTGTTCTTGGAAATTCATTTTTCAGAAGATTTAAAAAAAAATACCTTTATTGGAGTATAATTGCTTTACAATGGTGTGTTAGTTTCTGCTTTATAACAGAGTGAATCAGCTATACATATACAAATATCCCCATATCTCCTCCCTCTTATGCCTCCCTTCCACCCTCCCTATCTCACCCCTCTAGGTGGTCACAAAGCACCGAGCTGATCTCCCTGTGCTATGCAGCTGCTTCCCACTAGCTATCTATTTTACATTTGGTAGTGTGTATAAGTCCATGCCACTCTCACACTTCGTCCCAGCTTACCCTTCCCCCTCCCCATGTCCTCAAGTCCATTCTGTAGTAACTCTGAGTCTTTATTCCCATCCTGCCCCTAGATTTCTGTGCATTAATTTTATATCCTGCTTCTTTACCAAATTCATTGATTAATTCTAGTAGTTTTCTGGTCGCATCTTTGGGATTCTCTATGTATAGTATCATGTCATCTGCAAATAGTGGCAGCTTTACTTCTTCTCTTCCGATTTGGATTCCTTTTATTTCTTTTTCTTCTCTGATTGCTGTGGCTAAAACTTCCAATACTATGTTGAATAATAGTGGTGAGAGTGGACAACCTTATCTCATTCCTGATCTTAGTGGAAATGGTTTCAGTTTTTCACCATTGAGAATGATGTGGCTGTGGGTTTGTCATAAATGGCCTTTATTATGTTCAGGTAAATTTCCTCTATGCCTACTTTCTGGAGGGTTTTTTTCATAAATGGGTGTTGAATTTTGTCGAAAGCTTTTTCGGCATCTATTGAGGTGATCATATGGTTTTTATCCTTCAATTTGTTAATATGGTGTATCACATTGATTGATTTGCATATATTGAAGAATCCTTGCATTCCTGGGATAAATTCCACTTGGTCATGGTGTATGATCCTTTTAATGTGCTGTTGGATTCTGTTTGCTGGCATTTAGTTGAGGATTTCTGCATCTTTGTTCATCAGTGATATTGGCCTGTAGTTTTCTTTCTTTGTGACATCTTTGTCTGGTTTTTGTATCAGGATGATGATGGCCTCATAGAATGCATTTGGGAGTGTTCCTCCCTCTGCTATAATTTGGAAGAGTTTGAGAAGGATAGCTGTTAGCTCTTCTCTAAATGTTTGATAGAATTTGCCTGTGAAGCCATCTGGTCCTGGGCTTTTGTTTGTTGGAAGATTTTTAATCACATTCTCAATTTCAGTGCTTGTGATTGGTCTGTTTATATTTTCTGTTTCTTCCTGGTTCAGTCTTGGAAGGTTGTGCTTTTCTACCAATTTGTCCATTTCTTACAGGTTGTCCATTTTATTGGCATAGAGTTGCTTGTAGTAATCTCTCATGATCCTTTGTATTTCTGCAGTGTCAGTTGTTACTTCTCCTTTTTCATTTCTAATTCTACTGATTTGAGTCTTCTCCCTTTTTTTCTTGATGAGTCTGGCTAATGGTTTATCAATTTTGTTTATCTTCTCAAAGAAACAGCTTTTAGTTTTATTGATCTTTGCTATCGTTTCCTTCTTTTTCATTTATTTCTGATCTGACCTTTAAGATTTCTTTCCTTCTGCTAACTTTGGGGTTTTTTTGTTCTTCTTTCAATAATTGCTTTAGGTGTAAGTTTAGGTTGTTTAATTGAGGTGTTTCTTGTTTCTTGAGGTAGGATTGTATTGCTATAAACTTCTCTCTAACAACTGCTTTTGCTGCATCCCATAGGTTTTTGGTAGATGTGTTTTCATTGTCATTTTTTCTAGGTATTTTTTTATTTCCTCTTTGATTTGTTCAGTCAACTCTTGGTTATTAAGTAGTGTATTGTTCAGCCTCCATGTGTTTGTATTTTTTACAGATTTTTTCCTGTAATTGATACCTAGTCTCATAGCGTTGTGTTTGGAAAAGATGCTTGATACGATTTCAATTTTCTTAAATTTACCAAGGTTTGTGATGCAAGATATGATCTGTCCTGGAGAATGTTCCATGAGCACTTGAGAAGAAAGTGTATTCCTTTGTTTTTGGACGGAATGTCCTATAAATATCAATTATATCCATCTTGTTTAAAATATCATTTAAAGCTTATGTTTCCTTATTTATTTTCATTTTGGATGATCTGTCCATTGGTGAAAGTGAGGGGTTGAAGTCCCCTACTATGATTGTGTTACTGTCAATTTCCCCTTTTATGGCTGTTAGCATTTGCCTTAAATATTGAGGTGCTCCTATGTTGGGTGCATAAATATTTACAATTGTTATATTTTCTTCTTGGATTGATCCCTTGATCATTAAGTAGTGTCCTTTTTTTGTCTCTTGTAATAGTCTTTATTTTAAAGTCTATTTTGTCTGACCTGAGAATTGCTACTCCAGCTTTCTTTTGATTTCCATTTGCATGGAATATCTTTTTCCATCCCCTCACTTTCAGTCTGTATGTGTTCCTAGGTCTGAAGTGGGTCTCTTGTAGACAGCATATATATGGGTCTTATTTTTGTATCCATTCAGCCAGTCTGTGTCTTTTGGTTGGAGCATTTAATCCATTTACATTTAAGGTAATTATCGATATGTATGTCCCTATTACCATTTTCTTAATTGTTTTGGGTTTGTTATTGTAGGTGTTTTCCTTCTTTTGTGTTTCTTGCCTAGAGAAGTTCCTTTAGCATTTGTTGCAAAGCTGGTTTGGTGGTGCTGAATTCTCTTAGCTTTTGCTTGTCTGTAAAGGTTTTAATTTCTCTGTCAAATCTGAATGAGATCCTTGCTGGGTAGAGTAATCTTGGTTGTAGGTGTTTCCCTTTCATCACTTTAAATATGTCCTGCCACTCCCTTCTGGCTTGCAGAGTTTCTGGTGAAAGATCAGCTGTTAACCTTATGGGGATTCCCTTGTATGTTATTTGTCATTTTTCCCTTGCTGCTTTTAATATTTTTTCTTTGTATTTAATTTTTGATAGTTTGATTAATATGTGTCTTGGCATGTTTCTCCTTGGATTTTTCCTGTATGGGACTCTCTGCGCTTCCTGGACTTGTTTGACTCTTTCCTTTTCCATATTAGGGAAGTTTTCAACTGTAATCTCTTCAGATATTTTCTGAGTCCCTTTCTTTTTCTCTTCTTCTTCTGGGACCCCTATAATTCGAATGTTGGTGCATTTAATATTGTCCCAGAGAGATTAGCTTGGTGCTTTGTGACCACCTAGAGGGGTGGCATAGGGAGATGCAAGAGGGAAGAGATATGGGAACATATGTATATGTATAACTGATTCACTTTGTTATAAAGTAGAAACTGACACACCATTGTAAAGCAATTATACCCCAATAAAGATGTTTAAAAAAAAAATTGTCCCAGAGATCTCTAAGACTGTCCTCAATCTTTTCATTCTTTTTTCTTTATTCTGCTCTGCAGTAGTGATTTCCACTATTTTATCTTCCAGGTCACTTATCCATTCTTCTGCCTTAGTTATTCTGCTATTGATTCCTTCTAGAGAATCTTTATTTTCATTTATTTTGTTGTTCATCATTGTTTGTTTGCTCTTTAGTTCCTCTGTGTCTGTGTTAGATGTTTCTTATATTGTCTCCATTCTACTTCCAAGATTTTGGATCATGTTTACTATCATTACTCTGAATTCCTTTTCAGGTAGACCACCTATTTCCTCTTCATTTGTTTGGTCTGGTGGGTTTTTACCTTGCTTCTTCATTTGCTGTCTGGTTCTCTGTCTTCTCATTTTGCTTAACTTACTATGTTTGGGGTCTCCTTTTTGCTGGCTGCAGGTTCGTAGTTCCCGTTGTTTTTGGTGTCTGCCCCCAGTGGCTAAGGTTGGTTCAGTGAGTTGTGTAGGCTTCCTGGTGGAGGGGACTAGTGCCTGTGTTCTGGTGGATGAGTCTGGATCTTGTCTTTCTGGTGGGCAGAACCATGTCCGGTGGTGTGTTTTGGGGTGTCTGTGACCTTATTATGATTTTAGGCAGCCTCTCTGCTAATGGGTGGGGTTGTGTTCCTCTGTTGCTAGTTGTTTGGCATAGGGAGTCCAGCACTGTAGCTTGCTGGTCGTTGCGTGAAGTTGGGTCTTTGTGTTGAGATGGAGATCTCCGAGAGAGCTTTTGCTGTTTGATATTATGTGGAGCTGGGAGGTCACTAGTGGACCAGTGTCCTGAACTTGGCTCTCCCACCTCAGAGGCACAGGCCTGACACCTGGCCGGAGCACCAAGACCCTGTCAGCCACATGGCTCAGAAGAAAAGGGAGAAAAAACGAAAGAAAGAACGAAAAAAATAAAGTTATTAAAATAAAATTTTTTTTTAATTATTAAAAATAAAAAGATTAAAAATTAATTAAAAAAAGAAGAAAAAAAAGAAAGAAAGAAAGAAGAGAGCAACCAAATAAATAAACAAATCCACCAATGATAACAAGCACTAAAAACCATATTAAAACAAAAAACGGACAGACAGAACCCTAGGACAAATGGTAAAAGCAAAGCTATACAGACAAAATCACACAAAGAAGCATATACATACACACTCACAAAAAGAGAAAAAGGAAAAAAAAATATATATATCTATATATTTAAAAAAAAAGGAAGAGAGCAACCAAATCAATAAACAAATCTACCAATGATAAACTCTAAATACTAAACTAAGATAAACATAAAACCAGAAACAAATTAGATGCAGAAATCAAACCCCAAGTCTACAGTTGTTCCCAAAGTTCACTGCCTCAATTTTGGGATGATTCGTTGTCTGTTCAGGTATTCCAGAGATGCAGGGTACATCAAATTGATTGTGGAGATTTCATCCTCTGCTCCTGAGGCTGCTGGGAGAAATTTCCCTTTCTCTTCTTTGTTCACACAGCTCCTGAGGCTCAGCTTTGGATTTGGCCCTGCCTCTGTGTGTAGGTCGCCTGAGGGTGTCTTTTCGTTGCTTAGACAGGACGGGGTTAAAGGAGCAACTGATTCGGGGGCTCTGGCTCCCTCAGGCAGGGGAGGGAGGGGTTCGGAATGTGGGGCGAGCCTGCAGCGGCAGAGGCCAGCGTGACATTGCACCAGCCTGAGGCGTGCCATGTGTTCTCCCAGGGAAGTTGTCCCTGGATCACGGGACCCTGCAGTGGCAGGCTGCACAGGTTCCGGGGAGGGGAGGTGTGGAGAGTGACCTGTGCTTGCACACAGGCTTCTTGGTGGCTGCAGCAGCAGCCTTAGCATCTCATGCCCGTCTCTGGGGTCCGCACTGATAGCCGCGGCTAGCACCTGTCTCTGGAGCTCATTTAGGTGGTGCTCTGAATCCCCTCTCCTCGCGCACCCCACAACAATGGTCTCTTGCCTCTTAGGCAGGTCCAGACTTTTTCCTGGACTCCCTCCCGGCTAGCTGTGGTGCACTAGCCCCCTTCAGGCGTGTTCACGCAGCCAACCCCTGTCCTCTCCCTGGGATCTGAACTCCGAAGCCTCAGCCTCAGTGCCCAGCCCCCACCCACCCCGGCAGGTGAGCAGACAAGCCTCTCCTGCCGGTGAGTGCTGGTTGTCACCGATCCTCTGTGTGGGAATCTCTCTGCTTTGCCCTCTGCACCCCTATTGCTGTGCTCTCCTCTGTGGCTGTGAAGCTTCCCACCTGCCCACCCGCCATCTCCACCAGTGAAGGGGCTTCCTTTCCTAGTGTGTGGAAACTTTTCCTCCTTCACATCTCCCTCCCAGAGGTGCAGGTCCCATCCCTATTCTTTAGTCTCTGTTTTTTCTTTTTTCTTTTGCCCTTCCCAGGTACGTGGGGAGTTTCTTGCCTTTTGGGAAATCTGAGGTCTTCTGCCAGATTCTGTTCAGTAGGTGTTCTGTAGGAGTTGTTCCACATGTGGATGTATTTCTGATGTATTTGTGGGGAGGAAGGTGATCTCCACGTCTTACTCCTCCACCATCTTGAAGGTCCTCTTTTATTCAGAAGATTTTTAACTGAACATTCAATTTCTTTAATAATATAGGACTATTGTGGTGACTTATTTACTCTTTGGAGAGTTTTGGTAGTTTGAATTTTTGCGAGATTTATTTGTTTAAGCAAACTTGTTGAACTTGTGTGGATAGAATTATCCCTAGTTATTCTTTATTATCCTTTTAATGTCTGCATGGTCTGTGTTGATAATCTCCTTTATTATTCCTGAAGTTGGTAATTTGTGTCTTCTTTTTTTTCTTTATCGGTCATGGTAGAGATTTACCCTTTTTAAAAAATCTTCCAGAGAATCACCTTTTGGCTTTGTCGATTTTTCTCTATTGTTTTTCTGTTTTCAAACTTGCCAAGAGTTTGGAGATTTTCCTTATTTTTGTATTATTTATTTCTAATTTAATCCATCATGATCCAAAAACATACTTTGTATAATTTAATTCTTTTTTTTTTTTTGGCCGTGCCACGCAGCTTGCGGAATCTTCTTCCCTGACCAGGGATCAAACCCAGGGCCCCGGCAGTGAGAGTGCCAAGTCCTAGTCACTGGACTGCCAGGGAATTCCCTGTATAATTTAATTCTTTAAAAAATTGTTAAGCTTTGTTTTATGACCTTGGATATGAATTATCTTTCTTTCTTTCCACATGCATTTGAAAAGAATGTGTTTTGCTGTTGTTGGGTGGTATTTTGTAAATCTTAATTCCATCTGGTTGGTTGATAGTGTTGTTCAGTTGTCTGTGTCCTTGCCCATTCTCTCTACTAGTTCTACTTGTTACTGATAGAAGAATGTAGAAGTCTCTGATTATAATTGTGAATTTGTGTATATCTCTTCATTTTTTGCTTGTATTTTGAAGCACTGTTGTTTGGTGAATAGACATGTAGGATTGTTATTTTCTTGGTGAGTTTACTCTTTCATTATTACAGAATATTCTTCATTATTGGTAGTATTTTCTTTGTCCAAAGTCTATTTTGTCTTATGTTACTATAGCCATGCCAGGTTTATTTTGATTAGTATTTACGTAGTATATCTGTTTTCTATTCTTTTACTTTTCATCTTTCTGTGTGTATCCTTATATTTCAAGTGAGTTTCTTGGAGTCAGTTGGATCTTGTTTAAATCTTATGGAGAATGTTGGTAGCCTAACCTAGTTACCTTCAGGCCCCAAATTCCAACCAGGATTCTCAGGAATCATTTGACAGTGATTCCAATGTCAGTTTCATTTTTAAAGCCAGTATGTATGCCACTCAGTGACCACCTGGGACTTGGGCAGTGTTCTATTTGTTAGTTCAGTTCTCAAAGTCTTTCGTATGCTGCATGGAATCAGGTCTATACCTTTGTTGCTTGGGCTGAGCCCATGAGTTCATAGACAACTTTATGGGGTTGCTCTCCTGAGTTTCTCCATCTCTTTAATCTTCCTAGTACTTTCTGGTTATCTGGTGCTCCTCTTTTCGGTCTCCAGCCAGAAGTTTGAGGCACTAGTTACCCTAGTGACATTATACACAGTATTCTGCTGTATACTTCCATATCCAGGACCAAGCAGTATGAGAACAGAGAAAGGAGAAAAACAATGGGAGTTGGTCTCACCCTCTTAGAACCACAGCTTCACCAAGTACAGAGGAAGGTCCTTTCTTTAGAGTTTTAGCTTCTAATGATTCCCATTACCACCGGTGTTGCTGCTGCTGCCTTCACTGCCATCACTGTAGAATTGCCTGGGAGTTGGGGTGAGAGAATGGAGAAAAAAAAAGAAAAAATGAGGGATTTTCACACTCTGTGTCTGAGCATTAGGAGTTTCCTTTACCACTTTGAGCCAGAACTAGAGAACTTCTCTTGGAGCTCTGTGTACCCCAGTACTCATTGCTAGGTTTTTTGATGTGTTGAACTCAGGCTATAGGATACTAGAGGGAAAAAAAGGATAACTTTGAATTCTCGTCTTCCCCAAACTGCCTGCTAATAATGACTTCTCACAATCATCAAATACTACTTCGTGCCTTCTATCTAGGTTTTAAGGCTTTCAATAGGAGAGATAGAGTGAAGTATTACTCTCCAGAACCAACCCTGATCATTTTTTTAAACCTATTTATCTCTTTATATTTTAAATGGTTCTTGTAAGCAGCATATCGTTGGGTCTTGCTTTTTTTTAAAAATTATTATTAGTCATCCATTTTATACACATCAGTGTATACATGTCAATCCAACCTCCCGAATCATCACACCACCACCCCCACCCCCCGCCAATTTCCTCCCTTGGTGTCCATACGTTTGTTCTCTACATCTGTGTCTCAGTTTCTGCCCTGCAAACCGGTTCATCTGTACCGTTTTTCTAGGTTCCACATATATGTGTTAATATGCGATATTTGTTTTTCTCTTTCTGACTTACTTCACTCTGTATGATAGTCTCTAGATCCATCCACGGCTCTACAAATGACCCAATTTCGTTGCTTTTTATGGCTGAGTAATATTCCATTGTATATATGTACCACATCTTCTTTATCCATTCATCTGTTGATGGGCATTTAGGTTGCTTCCATGACCTGGCTATTGTAAATAGTGCCGCAGTGAACATTGGGGTGCATGTGTCTTTTTGAATTATGGTTTTTTCTGGGTATATGCCCAGTAGTGGGATTGCTGGGTTATATGATAATTCTATTTTTAGATTTTTTAGGAACCTCCATACTGTTCTCCATAGTGGCTGTATCAATTTACATTCCCACCAACAGTGCAGGAGGGTTCCCTTTTCTCCACACCCTCTCCAGCATTTGTTGTTTGTAGATTTTTTGATGATGGCCATTCTGACTGGTGTGAGGTGATACCTCATTGTAGTTTTGATTTGCATTTCTCTAATAATTAGTGATGTTGAGCAGCTTTTCATGTGCTTCTTGGCCATCTGTATGTCTTCTTTGGAGAAATGTCTATTTAGGTCTTCTGCCCATTTTTGGATTGGGTTGTTTGTTTTTTTAATATTGAGCTGCATGAGCTGTTTATATATTTTGGAGATTAATCCTTTGTCCGTTGATTCGTTTGCAAATATTTTCTCCCATTCTGAGGGGTGTCTTTAGGTCCCATTTGTTTATTTTTATTTTTATTTCCATTACTCTAGGAGGTGGATCAAAAAATATCTTGCTGTGATTTATGTCAAAGAGTGTTCTTCCTATGTTTTCCTCTAAGAGTTTTATAGTGTCCAGTCTTACATTTAGGTCTCTAATCCATTTTGAGTTTATTTTTGTGTATTGTGTTAAAGAGTGTTCTAATTTCATTCTTTTACACGTAGCTGTCCAGTTTCCCAGCACCACTTAACTGAAGAGACTGTCTTTTGTCCATTGTATATCCTTGCCTCCTTTGTCATAGATTAGTTGACCATAGGTGCGTGGGTTTATCTCTGGGCTTTCTATCTTTTTCCATTGATCTATGTTTCTGTTTTTGTGCCAGTAACATATAGTCTTGATTACTGTAGCTTTGTAGTACAGTCTGAAGTCAGGGAGTCTGATTCCTCCAGCTCCATTTTTTTCCCTCAAGACTGCTTTGGCTAGTTGGGGTCTTTTGTGTCTCCATACAAATTTTAAGAATTTTTTCTTCTAGTTTTGTAAAAAATGCCATTGGTAATTTGATAGGGATTGCATTGAATCTGTAGATTGCTTTGGGTAGTATAGTCATTTTCAAAATATTGATTCTTCCAATCCAAGAACATGGTATATCTCTCCATCTGTTTGTGTCATCTTTAAATTCTTTCATCAGTGTCTTGTAGTTTTCTGCATACGGGTCTTTTGTCTCCCTAGGTAGGTTTATTCCTAGGTATTTTATTCTTTTTGTTGCAATGGTAAATGGGAGTGTTCCCTTAGTTTCTCTTTATGACCTTTCGTTGTTAGTGTATAGGAATGGAAGAGATATCTGTGCATTAATTTTGTATCCTGCAACTTTACCAAATGCATTGATTAGCTCTAGTAGTTTTCTGGTGGCATCTTTAGGATTCTCTATGTATAGTATCATGTCATCTGCAAACAGTGACAGTTTTACTCCTTCTTTTCCAATTTGTATTCCTTTTATTTCTTTTTCTTCTCTGATTGCCGTGGCTAGGACTTCCAAAACTATGTTGAATAATAGTGGCGAGAGTGGACATTCTTGTCTTGTTCCTGATCTTAGAGGAAATGCTTTCAGTTTTTCACCATTGAGAATGATGTTTGCTGTGGGTTTGTCGTATATGGCCTTTATTATGTTGAGGTAGCTTCCCTCCATGCCCACTTTCTGGAGAGTTTTTATCATAAATGGGTGTTGACTTTTGTCAAAAGCTTTTACTGCATGTATTGGGATGATCATATGGTTTTTATTCTTCAATTTGTTAATATGGTGTATCACATTGCTTGATTTACGTATATTGAAGAATCCTTGCATCACTGGGATAAATCCCACTTGATCATGGTGTATGATCCTTTCAGTGTGTTGTTGGATTCTGTTTGCTAGTATTTTGTTGAGGATTTTTGCATCTATATTCATCAGTGATATTGGTCTGTAATTTTCTTTTTTTGTAGTATCTTTGTCTAGTTTTGGTATCAGGGTGATGGTGGCCTCATAGAATAAGTTTGGGAGTGTACCTTCCTCTGCAGTTTTTTGCAAGAGTTTGAGAAGAATGGGTGTTAGCTCTTCTCTAAATGTTTGATAGAATTCACCTGTGAAGCCATCTGGTCCTGGACTTTTGTTGGTTGGAAGATTTTTAATCACAGTTTCAACTTCATTACTTGTGATTGGTCTGTTCATATTTTCTGTTTCTCCCTGGTTCAGTCTTGGAAGCTTATACCTTTCTAGGAATTTGTCCATTTCTTCCAGGTTGTCCATTTTATTGGCATCGAGTTGCTTGTAGCAGTCTCTTGGGATGCTTTGTATTTCTGTGGTGTCTGTTGTAACTTCCCTTTTTTCATTTCTAATTTTATTGATTTTAGTCCTCTCCCTCTTTATCTTGATGAGTCTGGCTAATGGTTTATCAATTTTGTTGATCTTCTCAAAGAACCAGCTTTTAGTTTTATTGATCTTTGCTATTGTTTTCTTTGTTTCTATTTCATTTATTTCTGCTCTGATCTTTATGATTTTTTTCCTTCTGCTCACTTTGGGTTTTGTTTGTTCTTCTTTCTGTAGTTCCTTTAGTTGTAAGGTTAGATTGTTTACTTGAGATTTTTCTTGTTTCTTGATGTAGGCTTGTATAGCTATAAACTTCCCTCTTAGAACTGCATCCCATAGGTTTTGGATCGTCGTGTTTTCATTGTCATTTGTCTCTAAGTATTTTTTTTTTTCCTCTTTGATTTCTTAAATGATCTCTTGGTTATTTAGTAACGTATTGTTTAGCCTCCATATGTGTATGTTTTTTACGTTTTTTCCCCTGTAATGGATTTCTAATCTCATAGCGTTGTGGTCAGAAAAGATGCTTGATATGATTTCAGTTTTCTTAAATTTACTGAGGCTTGATTTGTGTCCCAGGATGTGGTCTATCCTGGAGAATGTTCCATGCACACTTCAGAAGAAAGTGTAATCTGCTGTTTTTGGGTGGCATGTCCTATAAATATCAATTAAATCTGTCTGGTCTACTGTGTCATTTAAAGCTTGTGTTTCCTTATTAATTTTCTGTTTGGATGATCTGTCCATTGGTGTAAGTGAGGTGTTAAAGTCCCCCACTATTATTGTGTTACTGTCGATTTCCTCTTTTATAGCTGTTAGCAGTTGCCTTATATATTGAGGTGCTCCTGTGTTGGGTGCATATATATTTAAAATTGTTATATCTTTTTCTTGGATTGATCCCTTGATCATTATGTAGTTTCCTTCCTTGTCTCTTGTAACATTCTTTATTTTAAAGTCTATTTTATCTGATATGAGTATTGCTACTCCAGCTTTCTTTTGATTTCCATTTGCATGGAATATCTTTTTCCATCCCCTCACTTTCAGTCTGTATGCGTCCCTAGGTCTGAAGTGGGTCTCTTGTAGATAGCATATATATTGGTCTTGTTTTTGTATCCATTCAGCAAGCCTGTGTGTTCTGGTTGGAGCTTTTAATCCATTCATGTTTAAGGTAAATATTGATATGTATGTTCCTATTACCATTTTCTTAATTGTTTTGGCTTTGGTTTTGTAGGTCGTTTCCTTCTCTTGTGTTTCCCACTTAGTGAAGTTCCTTTAGCATTTGTTGTAGAGCTGGTTTGGTGGCGCTGAATTCTCTTAGCTTTTGCTTGTCTGTAGAGCTTTTGATTTCTCCATCGAATCTGAATGAGATTCTTGCCGGGTAGAGTAATCTTGGTCGTAGATTCTTCCCTTTCATCACTTTAAGTATGTCATGACACTCCCTTCTGGCTTGTAGAGTTTCAGCTGAGAAATCAGCTGTTAACCTTATGGGAGTTCCCTTGTATGTTATTTGTCGTTTTTCTCTTGCTGCTTTCAATAATTTTTCTTTGTCTTTAATTTTTGCCAATTTTATTACTGTGTGTCTTGACGTGTTTCTCCTTAGGTTTATCCTGTATGGGACTCTCTGCGCTACCTAGACTTGAGTGGCTATTTCCTTTCCCATGTTAGGGAAGTTTTCAACAATAATCTCTTCAAATAGTTTCTCGGGTCCTTTTTCTCTCTCTTCTCCTTGTGGGACCCCTATCATGCGAATGTTGTTGCGTTTAATGTTGTTCCAGAGGTCTCTTAGGCTGTCTTCATTTCTTTTCATTCTTTTTTCTTTATTCCATTCTGCACCAGTGAATTCCACCATTCTGTTTTCCAGGTCACTTATCCGTTCTTCTGCCTCAGTTATTCTGCTATTGATTCCTTCTAGTGTAGTTTTCATTTCAGTTATTGTATTGTTCATCTCTGTTTGTTTGTTCAATTCTTCTAGGTCTTTGTTAAACGTTTCTTGCATGTTCTCGATCTTTGCCTCCATTCTTTTTCCAAGGTCCTGCATCATCTTCACTGTCATTATTTTGAATTCTTTTTCTGGAAGGTTGCCTATCTCCACTTCATTTATTTGTTTTTCTGTGGTTTTATCTTGTTCCTTCATCTGGCACATAGCCTTCTGCCTTTTCATCTTGTCTGTCTTTCTGTGAATGTGGTTTTTGTTCCACAGGCTGCAGGATTGTAGTTCTTCTTGCTTGTGCTGTCTGCCCTCTGGTGGATGAGGCTATCTAAGAGGCTTGTGCAAGTTTCCTGATGGGAGGGACTGGTGGTGGGTAGAGCTGGTTGTCGCTCTGGTGGGCAGAGCTCAGTAAAACTTTAATCCACTTGACTGCTGATGGTTGGGGCTGGGTTACCTCCCTGTTGGTTGTTTGGCCTGAGGTGACCCAATACTGGAGCCTACCTGGGCTCTTTGGTGGGGCTAATGGCAGACTCTGGGAGGGCTCACGCCAAGGAATACTTCCCAGAACTTCTGCTGCCAGTGTCCTTGTCCTCACAGTGAGACAGAGCCTCCCCCCACCTCTTCAGGAGACCCTCCAACACTAGCTGGTAGGTCTGGTTCAGTCTCCCCTGGAGTCACTGCTCCTTACCTTGGGTCCCGATGGACACACTACTTTGTGTGTGCCCTCCAAGAGTGGAGTCTCTGTTTCCCCCAGTCCTGTCGATTTGCAGTCAAATCCTGCTAGCCTTCAAAGTCTGATTCTCTAGGAATTCCTCCTCCCATTGCCGGATCCCGAGGTTTGGAAGGCTGATGTGGGGCTCAGAACCTTCACTCCAGTGGGTGGACTTCTGTGGTATAAGTGTTCTCCAGTTTGTGAGTCACCCACCCAGCAGTTATGGGATTTGATTTTATTGTAATTGTGCTCCTCCTATCGTCTCATTGTGGCTTCTCCTTTGTCTTTGGATGTGGGGTATGTTTTTTTGGTGAGTTCCAGTGTCTTCCTGTCGATGATTGTTCAGCAGTTAGTTGTGATTCTGGTGTTCTCGCAAGATGGAGTGAGAGCACGTCCTTCTACTCCTCCATCCTGAACCAATCTGTGGCTTGCTTTTTTATCCATCCTGATAATCTCTTCCTTTTTATTGAGATGTTTAGACCTTTTTTGAAGATTATTGATATGGTTGTGATTAAATGTATCAAATACTATTTGTTTTCTCCTTGTCCCATCTGTATTTTGTTCTCTTTTTCTTATATTTCAGGCTTCTTTTTGGTTTGAGTATGTTTTATGATTTTATTTTATCTTTTTTGTTGGCATATTAGCTATAACTCTTTTTGTGCTTCTTTGAGGATGTACAGTGTATACCAAGAGTCAGCAAACTTTTTCTGTAAAGATCCAGGTAGTAAATATTTTTCTGTAAAGGTCCAGGCAGACTGTACTATCACTGTCACAACTATTTGACACTGCCATTGTTGCACAAAAGCAGCCAGAGACAATATGTAAATGAATGACTGTGGCTGTATTCTAATAAAACTTTATTTACAGAAACAGGTGGCAGGGCAGATTTGGTCTGTGAGCTGTAGTTTGCCAGCATATGGTTATACTTTTAATTTAACACAATCTACTTTCAAGTAGTACTAAACTTCATCACTTATAGTATTAGAACCTTACCACAGTATACTTCCATTTCTCCCCTACCAGCCTTTGTCCTATTGTTTTCATACATTTTACTTTTACATATGCTATAAACTTTATAATACATTGTTATTGTTTTGTCTTTGAACAGTCAATTATATTTTCAGGAGATTTAAATTAAAAATTAAGTCTTTAGTTTATCTACATTGTTACAGTTTCCAGTATGCTTCATTTTTTGTATGTAAATGCAGGTTTCCATCTGATATAATTTTCCTTCTGCCTGAAGAACTTCATTTAAAATTTCTGCTGTTGATGAATTCTTTCAGCTTTTGTAAGTCTGAAAAAGTATTTCACTTTCATTTTTGAAAGATATTTTTGTTGGGTGTATAATTCTAAGTTTATTTATTTATTTATTTTTACTTTCAGTACTCTAAAGATGTTTCTTCATTTTCTTCTGGCGTGTACTGTTTCTGTCAAGAAATCTATGCTCATCCTTTCCTTTGTTCCTCTGGGTCTTATTAAGATTCTTTCTTTCTTTCTTTCTTTTTATAAAAATAACAGCTTTCTTGAGATATAATTCAAATGTCATAAAAGTTACCTTTTTATCAATAAAAAGTGTATAATTTAGTGGCTTTTAGTATATTCACAAAGATGCACAACTATCACCATTAGTTTTATTTATTTGTTTATTTACTTATTTATTTTTATTTTTATTTATTTTTGGCTGTTTTCGGTCTTTGTTGCTGCGCGCAGGCTTTCTCTAGTTGTGGTGAGTGGGGGCTACTCTTAGTTGTGGTGCGTGGGCTTCTCATTGCAGTGACTTCTTTTGTTGCAGAGCATGGGCTCTAGGCCCACAGGCTTCAGTAGTTGTGGCATGCGGGCTTGGTAGTTGTGGCACACAGGCTTAGTTGCTCCGTGGCATGTGGGATCTTCCTGGACCAGGGCTCGAACCCATGTCCCCTGTATTGGCAGGTGGATTCTTAACCACTGCTCCACCAAAGAAGTCCCACCATTAATTTTAGAACATTTTCATCATCCAAAAGAGAAACTCTGTGCTTATTAGCAGTTACTCCCAAAACTCCCCCTCAGGCAAGCACTGATCTAATATGTGTCTCTGGATTTGCCTTTTCTAGGCACGTCATATATATGGAATGATACAATATGTGGTTTCTTTTGTGACTGATTTCTTTAAGCTGGTACACTGTTTTCAAGGTTCATTCATGTTGTAGCAGAACTTCACTTCTTTTTATTGCCAAATATTGTTCCATTATATGGATTTAACACATTTGTTTATCCACTCATCAGTTGATGGACATTTAACTTGTATCCGTTTCTTGGCTTTTATGAATAATGCTCATATAAAAGTTTTTGTGTTAACATGTTTTTTTTAAAATTAATTAATTAATTTTTTTTTGACTGTGTTGGGTCTTCGTTGCTGTGCGTGGGCTTTCTCTAGTTGTGGCGAGCAAGGGCTACTCTTCATTGTGGTGGGCAGACTTCTCATTGCGGTGGCTTTTCTTTTTGCGGAGCACGGGCTCCAGGCGTGCGGGTTTCAGTAGTTGTGGGCACGGGCTTAGTTGTTGCACAGCATGTGGGATCTTCCCGGACCAGGGCTCGAACCCATGCCCCCTGAATTGGGAGGCAGATTCTTAACCACTGCGCCACCAGGGAAGTCCCTTAACATATGTTTTTATTTCTCTTGGGTAGATACCTAGGAGTGGAATTGCTGGGTCAGTATGGTAACTCTATGTTTAACATTTTCAGAAACTGCCTGTTTCTGGAACTTAACTGCACTATTTTACGTTTCCATCAGCGTTCCAGTTTCTCCACATGCTTGTCATCACTTACTGTTGGCTCTCTTTTAATTTTAGTCATCCTAGTAGGGGTGAAAGTGGTATCTTATTGTGATTTTGATGTGCATTTTTCCAATGGCTAATGATCTTGAACATCTTTTCATGTGCTAATTAAATATTTGTATATCTTCTTTGGAGAAACATCTAGTCAAATCTTTTGCCCAGTTTTAGCATTGAGTTGTCTTTTTATTGTTGAGCTGTAAGAGTTCTTTATATATTCTGTGTACCAGTCCCTTATCCCTTATATGATTTACAAAAAATTCTCCAATTCTGTGTGTTGCCTTTTTATTTTCTTAATGGTATGCTTTGAAGCCAAGAAGGTTTTAATTTTGTTGAAGTCCATTTACCTATTCTTTCTTTTGTTGCTTTTCTTCTTGGTGTCATACATGTCTAAGAAAACATTGCCTAACCCAGGGTCACGGAGACTTACTCCCATGTTTTCCTTTAAGAATGTTGTAGTTTTACAGACCCAAAGACATAGAAAACTTATGGTTACCAAAGGGGGAAGGGGGAGAGTTAAATTAGAAGTATGGGATTAACAGATAAAAACTACTCTACGTAAAATAGGTAAGCAATAAGGATTTACTGTATAGCACAGGGAACTATATTCAATCTCTTGTAATAACCTATAATGGAAAATAATCTGAAAAAAGTAACTGAATCACTTTGCTATACACCTGAAACTAACACAATATTATAAATCAACTATACTTCAATTTAAAAAAAGAATGTTTTAGTTTTGGCTCTTGCTTTTAAGTGTATGGTCTACTTTGAGTTCCTTTTTGTGTATGGTATGAGGACATAGTTCAACTTCATTCTTTTGCGTGTGGATATCCAGTTTTCCCAGTGCCATTTGTAAAAAAGACTTCTTTTTCTACATTGAATGGTCTTAGCAGCCTTGTTGAAAACCAATTTACCATAAATGTAAGGGTTTATTTCTATGCTCTCAACTCTATTCCATATCTATCTATCTATCTATCTATCTATCTATCTATCTATCTCTTTATGCTAATATCATACTGTCTTTATTACTGTAGCCAAATAGTAAATTTTGAAATTGAGAAGTGTGTGTTCTCCAATTTTTTTTTTTCTTAAGATTGTATTGGAAAAAAAAAAAAAAATAAATAAATTACTTTGAAAAACCCATGGAGAAAAAAAAAAAAAAAAAAAAAAAAAAAAAAAGATTGTATTGGCTATTGGGGGTGCTTTGAATTTCTATATGAATTTTAGAATTAGTTAATTTCTCCAAAAACGACAGCTGGGATTTTGACAGGGATTGTGATGACTGTGTAGATCAATTTGGGCAGTATTGCCATCTGAACAATACAAGACATAAGCAAAAATCCATTTATGGTGCCTTTTATATTTACCTAAGTAGTTACCTTTATCAGTGTTCTTTATCTTTGTGATCATTTGAATTAATGTCTAGTGTCCTTTCATTTCAGTCTGTAGGACTTCCTTTACTATGTCTTATAGGGCAGATTTGCTAACAGTGAATTTTGGTTTTGTTTATCTGTGACTGTCTTAATTTCTCCTTTTTTAAAATAAAATTTTTATTGTGGTAAAATACACATAACAAAATTTACCACCTTAACCATTTTAAACTCTACAGTTCAATGGTATTAAATATATTCATGATTTTATGCAACCATCACCACCATACATGTTCATTAAATCTTTTCTGTTTGTAAAACTGAAACTCTGTATGCATTGAACAAAGACCCCCATTCCACCCACCTCTCTAGCCCCTGGCAACCACAGTTCTACTTTTTGTCTCTATGATTTTGACTGCTCTAAGTACCTCATATAAGTGAAAATACACAGTATTTATCTTTTTATGACTCATTTTACTTAGCATTATGTCCTCAAGGCTCATCCATGTTGTAGCACATTGCAGTCTTTCCTTTTTTAAAGTTGAATAATATTCCATTGTGTGTGTGTATGTATGTGTGTGGGTGTGTGTGCATATATATATATATACATATATAATACAATATAATATATATGGACACACACCACATTTTGCTTATCTATTTATTGGTCGGTAGACACTTGGGGTGCTTCCATGTTTTAGCTGTTGTGAATAATGCGGCTATGAACATGGGTATACAGATACCACTTTGAGAAGTGTAATTGCTGAATAATACGGTAATTTTTTGTTGTCTATAAGACACTCATTTGAGATAGTTGATATGTAATATTGTATTAGTTTTAGATTTATAACATAATGATTTGAAATATGTATATATTGCCAAATGAGTAACTAGAATAATTTGTTAAAATCCATCACCACAGATAGTTACAAATTTTTTTTCTTGTGATGAGAACTTCAAGGTTTACTCTCTTAGCAACTTTCAAATGTACAATACAATTTTGTTAACTATAGTTACCATGCTATACATTACATTTCCAGGACTTATTTATCTTATAACTGGAAGTTTATACCCTTTGACCACCTTCACCAATTTCACCCATTCCCCTTACCCCCTGCCTCTGGCAACCACCAATCTGGTCTCTGTATCTTTGAGATTTGGTTTCTTTTAGATTACACATATAATCATACAATATTTGTTTTCCCCTGAGTTATTTACCTAGCATAATGCCCTCAAGCTCCATCCACGTTGTCGCAAATGGCAGGATTTCCTTTTTTTTATAACTGAATAATGTTCCACTGTGTGTGTGTGTGTGTGTGTGTGTGTGTATCACATCTTTATCCATTCATCCATTAACGGACACTTAGTTATATCAATGTGTTGGCTATTGTGAGTAGTGCTGCAGTGAACATGGGAGCTATCTTTGAGATAGTGGTTTCATCTCCTTTGGATATATACCCAGAAGTGGAATAGCTGGATTGTATGGTAGTTCTATTTTAAACTTTTTGAGGAACTTCTCTACTGTTTTCCATGGCGGCTGCACCAATTTACATTCCCACCGGCAGTGCACAAGCATTCATTTTTCTCTGCATCCTCACCAACACTTGTTATTTCCTGTCTCTTTGTTAATAGCCATTCTAACAGGTCTCATTGTGGTTTTGATTTGTATTTCCCTGATGATTAGTGATATTGAGCACCATTTCATGTACCTGTTGTCTATTTGTGTGTCTTTGGAAAAATGTCTATAAAGAGCCCTTGCCCATTTTTTAATCAGATTGAATTTTTGCTCTTGAGTTGTATGAGTTCTTAATATGTTTTGGGTATTAACCAGATATAAACAATTGCCTTAATCAATTGTTTTATTATGTATTATAGAATAGTTATTTTTCTAATTCCATCATTCCTTCCACATTTATCAGCTGGCATTCTGCAACGAGAATGTTTCCTGATAAGTGCTGGATAGTTCCTACTAAAACATTGTTACTGCTAATTTTTTCCCCTTTAATTAAAAAGTTCAGATAAGGACTTGGTGTAATAGTTACCTCCAGTGGTGGCAAATGAGGTTTTTCTTTTTTCTTTTTTTTTTAGTATCTCTATGGATGCATAGATTTTGTGTTTTTTTAAATAGATCTTTATTGGAGTATAATTGCTTCACAATACTGTGATAGTTTCTGTTGCACAACTAAGCGAATCAGCCATATGCATACACATGTCCCCGTATACCCTCCCTCTTGAGCCTCCCTCCCATTCTCCCTATCCCACCCCTCTAGGTCATCGCAAAGCACCGAGCCGATCTCCCTGTGCTATGCTGCTGCTTCCCACCAGCCAACTATTTTATATTTGGTAGTGTATATATGTTGATGCTACTCTCATTTGCCCCACCTTCACCCTCCCATCCCATGTCCTGAAGTCCATTTTCTATGTCTACCTATTTATTCCTGCCCTGCAACTAGGTTCATCAGTACATTTTTTTTTTTTTTAGATTCCATATATATGCGTTAGCATACAGTATTTGTTTTTCTCTTTCTGACTTACTTCACTCTGTGTGACAGACTCTAGGTCCATCCACCTCACTACAAATAACTCAATTTCATTTCTTTTTATGGCTGAGTAATATTCCATTGTATATATGTGCCACATCTTCTTTATCCATTCATCTGTTGATGGACATTTAGGTTGGCTCCATGTCCTGGCTATTGTAAATAGTGCTGCAGTGAACATTGGGGTACATGTCTCTTTGTGAATTATGGTTTTCTCAGGTTATATGCCCAATAGTGGGATTGCTGGGTCATATGGTAGTTCTATTTTTAGTTTTTTAGGGAATCTCCATACTGCTTTCCATAGTGGTTGTATCAATTTACATTCCCACCAACAGTGCAGGAGGGTTCCCTTTTCACCACACCCTTTCCAGCATTTATTGTTTCTAGAATTTTTGATAATGGCCATACTGACCGGCATGAGGTGATATCTCATTGTAGTTTTGATTTGCATTTCTCTAATAATTAGTGATGTTGAGCATCTTTTCATGTGCCTCTTGGCCATCTGTATGTCTTCCTTGGTGAAATGTCTATTTAGGTCTTTAGCCCATTTTTTAACTGGATTGTTTGTTTTTTTGATATTGAGCTCCAAGAGTTGTTTGTATATTTTGGAGATTAATCTTTTGTCTGTTGTTTCATTTGCAAATATTTTCTCCCATTCTGAGGGTTGTCTTTTTGTCTTGTTTATGGTTTCATTAAGTCCCATTTGTTTATTTTTGTTTTTATTTCTGTTACTCTAGGAGGTGGGTCAAAAAAGATCTTGCTGTGGTTTATGTCAAAGAGTGTTTTTCCTATGTTTTCCTGTAAGAGTTTTATAGGGTCTCGTCTTACATTTAAGTCTTTAAGCCATTTGGAGTTTATTTTTGTGTATGGTGTTAGATAGTGTTCTAATTTCATTCTTTTATATGTAGCTGTCCAGTTTTCCCAGCACCACTTATTGAAGAGGCTGTCTTTTCTCCGTTCTATGTTCTTGCCTCCTTTGTCATAAATTAGGTGCCCATATGTGCGTGGGTTTATCTCTGGGCATTCTATCTTGTACCATTGATCTATATTTCTGTTTTTGTGCCGGTATCATACTGTCTTGATTACTGTAGCTTTGTGGTATAGTTTGAAGTCGGGGAGCTTGATTCCTCCAACTCAGTTTTTCTTTCTCAAGATTGCTTTGGCTATTCGGGGTCTTTTGTGTTTCCCTAACATTTGTAAAATTTTTTGTTCTGATTCTGTGAAGAATGCCATTGGTAGTTTGATAGGGATTGCACTGAATCTGTAGATTGCTTTGGATAGTATAGTCATTTTCACAATGTTGATTCTTCCAATCCAAGAACATGGTATATCTCTCCATCTGTTTGTATGATCTTTAATTTCTTTCATCAGTGTCTTATAGTTTTCTGCATACAGGTGTTTTGTCCCCTTAGGTAGGTTTATTCCTAGGCATTTTATTCTTTTTGTTGCAATGGTAAATGGGAGTGTTTCCTTAACTTCTCTGATTTTTCGTTGTTGGTGTATAGGAATGCAAGAGATTTCTGTGCATTAATTTTGTATCCTGCTACTTTACCAAATTCATTGATTAGTTCTAGTAGTTTTCTGGTGGCATCTTTAGGATTTTCTGTGTATAGTATCATGTCATCGGCAAACAGTGACAGTTTTACTTCTTCTTTTCCAATTTGGATTCCTTTTATTTCTTTTTCTTCTCTGATTGCTGTGGCTAGGTCTTCCAAAACTGTGTTGAATAAGGGTGGTGAGAGTGGACATCCTTGTCTTGTTCCTGATCTTAGTGGAAATGCTTTCAGTTTTTTATCATCAAGTATGATGCTTGATGTGGGTTTGTCATATATGGCCTTTTTTATGTTGAGGTAGGTTCCCTCTATGCCCATTTTCTGGAGAGTTTTTATCATAAATTGGTGTTGAATTTTGTCAAAAGTTTTTTCTGCATCTATTGAGATGATCATATGGTTTTTATTCCTTAATTTGTCAATGTGGTGTATCACATTGATTGATTTGCGTTTATTGAAGAATCCTTGTATCCCTGGGACCAATCCCACTTGATCATGGTGTATGGTCCTTTTAATGTGCTGTTGGATTCTGTTTGGTAGTATTTTGTTGAGGATTTTTGCATCTATGTTCATCAGTGATATTATTCTATAATTTTCTTTTTTTGTGATATCTTTTTCTGCTTTTGGTATCAGGGTGATGGTGGCTTTGTAGAATGAATTTGGGAGTGTTTCTCCCTCTGCAATATTTTGGAAGAGTTTGAGAAGGATGGGTGTTAGCTCTTCTCTAAATGTTTGATAGAATTCGTCTGTGAAGCCATCTGGTCCTGGACTTTTGTTTGTTGGAAAATTTTTAATTATGGTTTCAATTTCATTACTTGTGATAGTTCTGTTTATATTTTGTAATTCTTCCTGGTTCAGTCTGGAAAGTTGTACCTTTCCAAGAATTTGTCCATTTCTTCGTGGTTGCCAATTTTATTGGCATTTAGTTGCTTGTAGTAGTCTCTTATGATGCTTTGTATTTCTGCAGTGTCCATTGTCACTCCTCCTTTTTCACTTCTAATTTTATTGATTTGAGTCCTCTTCCTCTGTTTCTTGATGAGTCTGGCTAAAGGTTTATCAATTTTGTTTACCTTCTCAAAGAACCAACGTTTAATTTTATTGATCTTTGCTATTGTTTTCTTTGTTTCTATTTCATTTATTTCTGCTCTGATCTTTACGATTTCTTTCCTTCTACTGATTTTCGGTTTTCTTTGTTCTTCTTTCTCTAGTTGTTTTAAGTGTAGGGTTAGATTGTTTTTTTGAGATTTTTCTTGTTTCTTGAGGTGAGATTGTATTGCTATAAACTTCTATCTTAGAACTGCTTTTGCTGCGTCCCATAGGTTTTGGGTCATCGTGTTTTTGTTGTCATTTGTTTCTATGTATTTTAAAATTTCTTCTTTGATTTCTTCAGTGATCTCTTGGTTATTTAGTAACGCACTGTTCAGCCTCCATGTATTTGTGTTTTTTACAGTTTTTATCCTCTAATTGATTTCCAGTCTCATAGCTGTGGTCAGAAAAGATGCTTGATACGATTTCAAGTTTCTTAAATTTTTTGAGGCTTGATTTGTGACCCAAGCTGTGATCTCTCCTGGAGAATGTTCCATGTGCACTTGAGAAGAAATTGTATTCTGCCACTTTTGGGTGGAATGTTCTATAAATATCAATTAGATCTATCTGGTCTATTGTGTCACTTAAAGCTTGTGTTTCCTTATGAATTTTCTGTCTGGATGATCTGTACATTGGTGAAAGTGGGGTGTTAAAGTCCCCTACCATTATTGTGTTACTGTTGATTTCTCCTTTCATGGTTGTTAGCATTTGCCTTATGTATTGAGGTGCTCCTATGTTGGGTGCATGAACATTTAAAATTGTTATATCTTCTTCTTGGATTGATCCTTTGATCATTATGTAGTGTCCATCCTTATCTCTTGTAACAGTCTTTATTTTAAAGTCTGTTTTATCTGATATGGATATTGCTACTCCAGCTTTCTTTTGATTTCCATTTGCATGGAATATCTTTTTCCATTCCTTCACTTTCAGTCTGTATGTGTCCCTAGGTCTGAAGTGGGTGTCTTGTAGACAGCATATATATGGGTCTTGTTTTTGTATCCATTCAGCCAGTCTGTGTCTTTTGGTTGGGACATTTAATCCATTTACATTCAAGGTTATTATGGATATGTATGTTCCTATTACCATTTTCTTAATTGTTTTGGGTTTGTTTTTGTGGGTCTTTTTCTTCTCTTGTGTTTCCCACTTGGAGAAGTTTCTTTAGTCTTTGTTGTTAAGCTGGTTTGGTGGTGCTGAATTCTCTTGGCTTTTGCTTGTCTGAAAAGCTTTTCATTTCTCCATCAAATCTGGATGAGATCCTTGCTGGATAGTGTAATCTTGGTTGTAGGTTTTTCTCTTTCATCACCTTAAGTATATCCTGCCACTCCCTTCTGGGCTGCAGAGTTTCCACTGAAAAATCAGCTGATAACCTTATCGGGATTCCTTTGTATGTTATTTTTTTGGTTTTTCCCTTGCTGCTTTTAATATTTTTTCTTTGAATTTAATTTTTGTTAATTTGATTAATATGTGTCTTGGTGCATTTTTCCTAGGGTTTATCCTGGACTTGGGTGACTCTTTACTTTCCCATGTTAGGGAAGTTTTCAACTATAATCTTGTCAAATATTTTCTCAGAGCCTTTCTTTTTCTCTTCTTCTTCTGGGACCCCTATAATTCGAATGTTGGTGTGTTTACTGTTGTCCCAAAGGTCTCTGAGATTGTCTTCAATTCTTTTTTCTTTTTTCTTTATTCTGCTCCTCAGCAGTTATTTCGACCATTTTGTCTTCCAGCTCACTTATTCGTTTTTCTGCCTCAATTATTCTGTTATTGATTCCTTCTAGTGTATTTTTCATTTCAGTTATTGTGGTGTTCATCTCTGTTTGTTTGTTCTTTAGTTCTTCTAGATCTTTGTTAAACATTTCTTGTATTTTCTCAATCTGTACCTCCATTCTATTTCTGAGATTCTGGATCATCTTTACTATCATTACTCTGAATTCTTTTTCAGGTAGATTGCCTATTTCCTCTTCATTTATTTGGTCTTGTTAGGTTTTTTACCTTGCTCCTTCATCTGTGACATTTTTTTGCTGTCTCTTTTTTTTTTTTTTTTTTTTTTATGAGTGGGATTGTGTTCCTGTCTTACTGGTTGTTTGGCCTGAGGTTTCCAACACTTGGGTTTGTAGGCTATTGGGTAGAGCTGGGTCTTGGTGCTGAGATGAAGAACTCCATGAGACCTCACTCCGATGAATATTCCCTGGGGTCTGAGGTTCTCTGTTAGTCCAGTTGTTCAGACTCAGAGCTCCCACCACAGGAGCTTGAGCCCGATCCCGGTCTCGTGAGCCAAGATCCCACAAGCCGCCTGGGGTGGCAAAAATAAATAAATAAATTAAAAAAAATAACAAAGTAAAAAATAAAATTCGATTAGGAAACTAATAGGTAAGTTAGGAAGAATATAAAAATAAAAATATAGATGAATCAACAACTGGAAGGTACATCAGTACCACAATAGTAAAAAAGAGGAGCAGGGAAAAGAAAAAAAAAGGGGGGGGGAGGCCTTGACTGTGGAGGGTGGGGCCTAAATAAGGGAAAGGTTTGGGCAGTGGGTGGGGCCAATGCTCAGGACCCACAGGTCTGGAAAAGGCCCTTGGGGCTGTGGGGGGTGGGGCTTAGGCTCAAGGAACAGAAGGGGCCCTGGTGTGCCCCCCACCCCTGGTCTCAGAGGGCAGGGGACCTCACCTGGGCGCCCAGCAGGCTTCCTGGGCTCAAGTGGGCAGGGCAGTCGTCCTCTGCTCCTCTCCCACTCCTCCTGGATGGCCCCTCCTGCCTGCCTCTCATGATCTCCCTGGCCTCCCTCCTACGCCCCCCAGGACCCACGCAGTCTGGAGGGGCTTTGGAGGGCAGGGGATCAGCCTGGGAGTTCAGCAGGCTCCCTGAGCCCGAGTGGGCGGGGCAGTCACCCTCCGCTCCTTTCCCACTGTTCCTGGAGAGTCCCTCCCGCCTGCCTCTCCTTATCTCCCTGGCCTCAGAGGTGCCGATCCTGTCTGGCCTCCACTTCTCCTCCCCGCTCTGTCCCCCTACATCCTACTGGTTCACTTTGGAGTTCCTCCCGTCTCCTTGGGCGTCAGAGTCCCCCACCAGCAGCCAGCGGGCGCCCTAGTTGTGTGGAGACGCTAACTCTGCATCTTCCCACACTGCCATATTGGCTCCGCCTTTTAGGCTCCAACACATAGGTTTTTAAAAATATTTTACAGTCATAGTCATTTTTCTTTTTGATATTCAAATTGTCCTTTATTTGGCTAGTGGAAGTCCTTTCCTGCTGGCTCTTGTCTTCTTTTAACACTTGTCTTTGAGTGCCTCCTTGATTTCAGGCAATAAAAAATGACCCAGAAAAAAATTGGCACCTTCCCTGCCTAGACCTGGAATTCACCACGGAACTCTGGTTACTTTTGGTGAGAAATGGTTTTTAGAAATGAAGATCTACGTGCTTTATATGCTTGTTGCCTCTGTGACATCATTTTTTCTAGGCCTTTTCAGTAAGCTGGGAAATATGTTTTAAAATAATGAATTCACATTGATATTTCTAAATCATATTTAATATTACAGGTTTTTAAAATTTCTCTAATTTTACATTTTATCTTTTTCTGTTTCACAGAAAAGCTTGGTTCTCAATAACATTAATATGCTTACTTGCTTACTTTATCTCCAGTATACATAAAGAGGTTTTAAAATTTTTGTACCAATATTACTGCCAACAATAAAATTACTGTGTGAAGATTTCCATACAGTTATTTCTTTCTTTAATTTATATCCTACTAAGGATAAATAGAAGGAATTCATGTTTAAAAGTTACTTATGGGACTTCCCTGGTGGCGCAGTGGTTAAGAATCTGCCTGCCAATGCAGGGGACATGGGTTTGAGCCCTGGTCTGGGAAGATCCCACATGCGACACAGCAACTAAGCCCGTGTGCCACAACTACTGAGCCTGTGCTCTAGAGCCCGTGAGCCACAACTACTGAGCCCGCGTGCCACCACCACTGAGCCTGTGTGCCTAGAGCCCATGCTCCGCAACAAGAGAAGCCACCACAATGAGAAGCCTGTGCACCGCAACAGAGTAGCCCCCACTCACCGCAATTAGAGAAAGCCCACGTGCAGCAACAAAGACCAACACAGCGAAAAATAAATAAATAAATAAATTTATTTATTTAAAAAAATAAAATAAAAGTTACTTATGTTACGTATCAGATATATAGATAGATCCTTTTGTTTAAAGTTTTCATGTTTGCTTTTTATCAAATTTAATTTAATTTTTGCATATGTAGAACATTTATATGGTTCAAAGTGAAATTTTTATAAAGTTGTATACTCAGATATCTAATTCACATCTCTTTCTCCTCTGCCATACTTCCTAGCCCAACACTAACGTACTGCTAGGTAACCATCTTTATTAATTTCAGGTTTTATTCTTCTAGTGTTTTTGCAAAGCTCCCTTTATTTCTTATATATAGGGTACATGTAAATACTATGGTGTTGTAAACACTGTATGTTCCTTGATGTTTTTCACTTACTTATATAATATAAAAGCTGCAAATCACTCCATGTCAGTAAAGAATGATAGTCCTCATTCTTTTTTATGGTTACATTGTACTCCATTCTGTGACTATATTATACTAGTTTATCCTACTAGTCTCCTATTGTTTGTTACCTTTTGCTGAATCATAAACTACTTCAAAAGTTAATGACTTAAAACAACACAGATTATTCCTATGTTTCCTGGCTTGGCTGGGTGGTTCCACTGCTGTTTTTACCTGGGATCATTCATGCACCCGAATTCACTTCACAGGATCTGCTGGGGCAGATGGTCTAAGATGGCTTCACTCATGTGTCTGAAAGTTAGTGCTAGCTAAGTATTGGGTGTTGTGATTCTCTTCCATATGGCCTGTCATCCTCCAATAGGCTCTCCTGACTTCCTTACATGATCGTCAGGGCAGCTTTCCAAGAGAGCAAAAGTGGAAGCTATAATATCTCTTAAGGCCAACCCTAAAACTGGCCCAGTGTCTTTTATGCTGCCTTTGGTTGGTTAAAGCAAGTCATGAGACCTTCCTAGATCTAAATGGGAAAAGAACAGACTCATCCTCTTGATGGGAGGAGTGGCACAGTCACATTGCAAAGACACATGGGAGGAATTTGGAAAAAAATGTTCTACATCTTTTGCTGGACCCAAGGGATGTCTCCATTCCTTTGATATTAGAAATAATGCTGAATCAATAACCTTATACATGTTTCATATTTGTGGGGGTTTATGTTCAGGTAATTTCCTAAAAATGAGATCGGGAAGAAAGTAAACTGTAACATTGGAGTAACTGCTTCTCATTGTTTCCACTATTAGCACCCTAATCCAAGCCAGCATGATCTCTCACCTGAATTATTATTATAGCTATGTAACTGTCTCTACCCCTGCCTTTCTGTAGTCTATTCGCAACACAGAATCCAGAATGTCATGTCACTCTTCTTCTTAAGTCTCTGCAAAGGCCCCTTATTTCATTCAGAGTATTTTGTGTGCCAAGTTCCATTCAGTGGTTTACAAGGCCCTACCTAATCTGTCATCTCCTCCACCTCATTACCTGTGTGACTTCTCTCTTACTACTGCCCCACCAGCTCATTCTGCACCAACCACAATGGCCTCCTTACTATTCTTTGAACATGTTATGCATATTCCTGTCTTTGGGTCTTTATATTGTCTCTTCCCTCTGTTTGTAAATTTTTTGTCTCAGATATCCACACAGCTGACTTCCTCACTTCCTTCAAGTCTTTGCTTAATTGTTATCCTCTAAATGAGATAGGTAGGCTTACCCTGTCTACCATATTTATTTTTAAAATTTATTTATTTATTTATTTATTTTTGGCTGCATTGGATCTTCATTGCTGCACGTGGTCTTTTCTCTAGTTGCGGAGAGCGAGGGCTACTCTTTGTTGTGGTGCACGGGCTTCTCATTGCGGTGGCTTCTCTTTGTTGTGGAGCATGGGCTCTAGGTGCGTGGGCTTCAGTAGTCGTGGCATGCGGGCTCAGTAGTTGTGGCTCTCCGGCTCTAGAGCACAGGCTCAGTAGTTGCGGTGCATGGGCTTAGTTGCTCCACAGCACGTGGGATCTTCCTGGACCAGGGCTTGAACCCGTGTCCCCTGCATTTACAGGTGGATTCTTAACCACTGTGTCACCAGGGAAGTCCTGTCTACTGTATTTAAAATGATAACTTACCTTCCAATTATTTTTTTTTTTTTTTTTTTTTTTTTTTATCTCTTTATTTATTTATTTATTTATTTATTTATGGCTGTGTTGGGTCTCCGTTTCTGTGCGATGGCTTTCTCTAGTTGCGGCGAGCGGGGGCCACTCTTCATCGCAGTGCGCGGGCCTCTCACTATCGTGGCCTCTCTTGTTGCGGAGCACAGGCTCCAGACGCGCAGGCTCAGTAATTGTGGCTCACGGGCCTAGTTGCTCCGCGGCATGTGGGATCTTCCCAGACAAGAGCTCGAACCCGTGTCCCCTGCATTGGCAGGCAGATTCTCAACCACTGCGCCACCAGGGAAGCCCTTCCAATTATTTTTTATCCCCAACCCCAATATTGTTTTTCCTTTTTTTTTCTTTGTGTAGCACCTACGATCTTCTAACATACTGCAGTTTACTTATTCATTATTTTTATTGCCATTCTTTTCCTACTAAAATGAAAACTTCACACAGGACAAAATATTTTTTCTTTAGAAATCTTTGAAAGCATCAGAAAATACCAAGGCAGGGCTTCCCTGGTGGCGCAGTGGTTAAGAATCCGCCTGCCACTGCAGGGGACATGGGTTCTAGCCCTGGTCCGGGAAGATCCCACATGCCATGGAGCAGCAAAACCCATGTGCCATAACTACTGAGCCTGCGCTCTAGAGCCCACGAGCTACAACTACTGAGCCCGTGCGCCACAACTACTGAAGCCTGTGCGCCTAGAGCCCATGCTCCACAACAAGAGAAGCCACGGCAATGAGAAGCCCATGCACCGCAATTAAGAGTAGCCCCTGTTTGCCGCAGCTAGAAAAAGCCCGAGCGCAGCAACAAAGACCCAATGCAGCCAAAAGTAAATAAATAATATAAATAAATTTTTAAAAATGTTCCATCTCAAAGGTCACCAGACAAATGCAAATTAAAAAAAAAGAATAAAAAGAAAAAACCAAGGCAGTGAGCATTTATGAGGTAGAAGATCTGGTAGAAGAGAGAAGCCAAGGGAGGTGAGCCCAATGTTTGGGGCCACTCAAGGTGATTGCTCTTTTCTAAAGTCAATGGCAAAGAGACTGAGAAGCTGAATAGAGCTTTCAGTGGTCTCATGATACTGAAAGAACAAAAATTGAAGGAATGCCAAGGAGGCGAGGCCCTGGTAAACACCCCTGGCTTTTGACCTGAAGAGCTACACCCTAGGAGTAAGGGTAAACCAGAAATACACTAGTATTCTATGATCATAAAAGGCTGTGTAGGCTGTAAAGGGTGTATTAAACTGGGACTATTTTCTGATATACGTGGCTTGGACTGGGATCGGAATAATTTGACCAAAGAGAAGAAGTCAGATTTATGTTATATGTTGGAGTTAAGAGCAGAAAGGAATTATTATAGTTATTACCAAAGGTTGATTTCCCTTTTTTGCTGAAAATGCACTATCCTCATTCCTACCTTATTCTCTCATAGTCTCCTGCTAGAAATCCCCTCACTTTTCTTCTCTATCTAAATCATAACAGTTTCTCAAATACTACTCTTTTCAAGAAGCACCTTACAATTACACGTCACCTTTTTTGACCTTTTTGCTCCCCAGCAAGTATCCAGTGAAATAGATCCTCTCACTGTTCTTTGAACACATCTACTCCCCCAACCCCCAAACACATACTTCCTTATGATGGACATTTTTCAGAATTATTTTAGCTGTCCAGCTTTCCACTTTAGAGGGAAATCCAAATATGTAAAGTTTTAATTGGAGAGAATAATTCAGAATCCACTTCAGAAGCGAAAAGAGCTGGATTCTTCCTCTTCTTTCATTCCCCTGGCAGCTAGGATGAAGGGCATGACTTAGTCTTAGCCAATCACCTGAGAATGTGAATAGCAAGCTATAAAGTTTGTGAGGCAAACGTTTTAATTTTAAGCAAATATAGTGCATGTAGATGTAACTGAATCACTTTGCTGTACAGCAGAAATTAACACAATATTGTAAATCAACTATACTTCAATAAAATAAATTTTAAAAAAGAAGAAAAAAATTAGAGTAATGAGACTTTTTTAGTATAAAGATAATATATATCACAATTAGTTCTTAATTATGCATGCATGGAGTGATCATTCAGTGTATGGATTAACCAGGTAATTTGTTTCTGATTTCCTTTCACCTCCCTTCTGTTGTTTACGCTTTGCTTATTTCATACCTCCAAAAGAGGTTGGGCAGGAAAACAGATCAGATGAAAATCAAAAAGATAGCAATTTTTTCTGGTTAGCAACTGTGTTCAGAAATTTTATAAGTAAGAATATGAAACTGTGACTGAAACTAGTTTAAAAAATTTCCAGTTGTTTTCAGTATTTGCTGCTTTAATATTCATTGCCTAGGTTGTTTCTTATTATAGAAGGAGGGTATCGGAATTTCAGGTTAGTAAAGGAAGACATCAGTGATATTCATTATATATCCTTAATTTTTAAAGTTAGAAAATACCAATGCCATATTGTTCTGAAATAAGAACAGGGTGGATTCAGGCAGTTATGAATAATATGATAGCTGTGTTTTTATATATTGCTAATAAATGGAATTTTGATTTGTCTTTTCTTTTCATCCCCTCTCTATGTACTATTTTAGCTGAAGGTATTGGTAAAAAGGTTTCTCTTATTCATCTATTATCTGCCTAGGAGTTTCACATAAAACCTATTTGCTAGATTATTTCATTTGTTAGTATCTTACTGTCAAGGGAGAAACTCAGAAGAGCACTAATATCATAATGAAGGTTTGCCCACCTCAATGCCACAATTTATATTACCTAGATTATCTGTTTGCCTTTTGCTAATACTTTTATTGCTTAAAGTGTTCTCCCTTTAAAAACATGGCTAGTTTCAAACTTATTAAAAGTGGATCTTAAAAAAAAAAAAAAAAAAAGTGGATCTTAGAAAGTACTAACATTTACTTAGGAATTTCTCCTATAGAGTGTTTGAACTTTACTTTAGATGTAAGATCCTAATACAGCATTTAAAGAAATACTCCAACTGAACTTTCCTCTATATTATTCATGTAAGGCATGGCTCTGTAGACCCTTATATAATACCTTCTTCTTTATTTTTATATATCAGTATTTTTATGTTATTACTATTACGTTTATTGAAGTATAGTTGATTTACAATGTTGTGTTAGTTTCAGGTATACAGCAAAGTGATTCAGTGTTTTATATATATATATATATATATATATATATATATATATATATATATATATATATTCTTTTTCAGATTCTTCTCCGTCATAGGTTATAACAAGATATTGAATATAGTTCCCTGTGCTATGCAGCAGATCCTTGTTGATTATCTATTTTATATATAGTAGTGTGTATCTGTTAATCCCAAACTCCTAATTTATCTCCCCCTTTCCCCTTTGGTAACCATAAGTTTGTTTTCTATGTCTGTGAGTCCTATTTCTGTTTTGTAGATAAGTTCATTTGTATCATTTTTTAAGATTCCACATGTAAATGATATTATATGATATTTGTCTTTCTCTGTCTGACTTACTTCACTTAGTATGATCATCTCAAGGTCCATCCATGTTGCTGCAGATGGCGTTATTTCATTCTTTTTTACAGTTGACTAATATCCCATTGTGTGTGTGTGTGTGTGTGTGTGTGTGTATACCATATCTAAATGTTGATGGATATTTAGATTGCTTTCGTGTTTTAGCTATTGTAAATAGTGCTGCTATGAACATTGGGGTGCATGTATTTTTTTGAATTAGAGTTTTCTTCTTTTCTGGATATATGCCCAGGAGTGGGATTGCTGGATCATATGGTAACTGTGTTTTTAGTTTTTTAAGGAACCTCCATACTGTTTTCCATAGTGGCTGCAGGTGGTGCCATTTCTTGAGGTGGAGAAGAATGGAGGAGGAGCAGATTTGGAGGGAAGCTGTGCCAGGAATTAGGGTTAGGAGAAGGCACAGTAGTACAGATTTGTGAAGTATGATGTGCCTGTGAGGTATCTAAGTGGCAACATCAGGTAGGCAGTTGGATATAAGGATTTCAAGTTTAGAAAAGTGTCCTAAATTATAAATGTAAATAATTATTGTGGAATAGTCAGTGTAAACCTGGGGCTTCAGTTTAAAACATACAATTCAGGGCACAGTTGAATAAAACATCTCAGCATACTTGTGTACTTCATCATCAGAAAACTTCCACTCCTGTGACTTAACCTTGGCTTTACTCTGGTTTAACAAGAATTCTTACTTTTCTTCTCACTTGTAGGGATGAAAAGCTAAGAAAAAGTGCTGCTCTTAGTTGATCTTCTACTAGTGTTTCCCACTAGAGGCTATTTCTTTCCTGCTACCCTAGCTCAGGTTTTGCTTGCTTCCCCTCATCTTTCAGCATCCTGCTCTTTCCATTTTAAACCAAAAAGAAAGGAAATGATTTTGTTTACATATGCACTGTTTTCCTGAGATTACCTTCTGCCACTTTTTCCAGTCTGGGTGGAAATTCTTTCTTTCTTTTTTTTTCCATGTTTGCTTTATGTCACTTTGATTTTTTTTTTTAACATCTTTATTGGAGTATAATTGCTTTACATTGTTGTGTTAGTTTCTGCTGTATAACAAAGTGAATCAGCTATACATGTACATATATCCCCATATCCCCTCCCTCTTGCGCCTCCCTCCCACCCTTCCTGTGGAAATTCTTTCTTGAATTCTTTTCTTCGGCTTCCTGTCCTTTGAAGGCTGGAACTGTTACAAAAGCTTATTGGCATCAGACACAAAAGATTATTCATTAACTTTTCTCTAAGACCTATAGCTCCTTCCAAGCCTGATTCTAATTTTTTTAAAGGACCCATCCCTTTCTTTCTTCTGAAGAGACATTTTAGAATACATTTGAACAGAGAATGCACAATTTTTAAACAACTGCTTTATATGCCATATTTAGTTTGAAAGTTATTTACCCATAGAAACAATATTGTAAATGGTGGTTTGGTTTCCCCAGCTAACTCCAAAGCCTTTTAAACTTGTGCCACAGTGGTATTTCATTTATAATTGATAATAGCTATATCCTTGTTTCTTGGGCACAGTGACACATTTCACATAAGTTTTTCTAGTATTGCATAGAGACAAGGACTGTACCTAAATGGCCCCAGTAATTTAACTTTGTACACTAGCAGCATAGAATCATAGCCTGTACGAGCTAGAAGAGACTTTAAATATAACACAGTCCAAACTACTTATTTTATGAGGGAGAAAACTGAGATCCTTAGAAACGAAATGACTTCTCCTCAGTGGCATCTTCTTATCTCACATCACTGAAACTTGCATATGTTGATTCCTTCGGTTAGAATTTCCAGATAAACTTCTTAATATCCATCAAAATTCAGTTCTGTGAACCTTTCTGCATCATCCTTTGTCTCTTTGGATATAGTGGGTCATTCTAATCTCTGTGTTATCTCCATACATTGTATATAACTTCTATAGCACTAGTTAGCTGCAAGTTGTGTGACCTTGTATAACTCACCAAATATCTCTGTACTTTAGTTTGTTCATCCATAAAATAATAAAAATCATAAATCATAATGCCTCATAGGATTGATATGAAGACAAAATGAGTTAATATATATAGTTTATGACAGTGTCCAGTACATAGTAAATGGATAGAGCTATTATTATTATCATAATGCGTTGTGATTTTTTACTTGAATACTTGTCTTACCTACTGGCCTGTGAACTCATCAGCTCACCAAAGTCAGAAATATTATATATTACTCCCTTTGTAAGTGTTATATAAGTTTTTAATGAAACTTTTTACTTTGAGATGATTGTAAATTGGCATACACTTGTAAACAATAATACAAAGAAATCCCCTGTGTCCTTTACCTAATTTCCCCCAGTAGTAAACCTTGCAAAACTGTAGTACAATATCAAAACCAGGATATTGACATTGAGACAGTCAAAATTCAAAACATTTCTATCACCACAAGGATCCCGCATGTTGTCCTTTTATAGCCACGCTCACTTCCTTCCCATATCCCTTTCCAAGCAACATTCTTAATCCCTGGCAACCACTGATCTATTCTCCTTTCCTATAATTTCATTATTTCAGGAATATTATATAAAAGGAATAACATAATATGTAACTCAGCATAATTCTCTGAAAATTCACCCAAGTTGTTGCATTTATTAATTATTACTAAAATTATTGTTGTGTTTGACAGTATGGATATACATACTAAACATGGCATGGATGCTACATAGTATGGATAAATATACTAAAGTTTAACTATTCGTCCATTGAAAGACATCTGAATTATTTCTAATTCCTAGCTGTTATGAATAAAGCTTCTCTGAACATTCATAGACAGGTTTTTGTGTGAACCTAAGTTTTTATTTCCCTAGGATAAATGCCTAGGAGTGCAATTGCTAGATCATGCTGGACATGGTGGTTGCATGTTTAGTGTTTAGAGAAACTGCCAAACTGTACCATTTTACAGTCCCACCAACAACTTAACAGGTGATCCATTTTCTCCACAGCCTCACCAGCATTTGGTGGTATTGCTATTTTTTGTTTTACCCAGTCTGATAGGTATATAATGATATCTCATTGCAGTTTTAATTTGCATTTCCCTTATGGCATGTGATGTTGAACATCTTTTAGTGTGCTTATTTTCCATCTGTGTATGGAAAATATTCAGATATTTTTGCTGAAATATCTGTTCATGTATTTTTCCCAGTTGATAATTGGATTTTTTTTTAACGGTTGAGTTTTAAGAGTTTTTAAAAAATATATTCTAAATACTAGTCCTTTGTTGGCTATGTGATTTGCAATATTTTCTCCTAATCTGTAGCTTGTCTTTTTATCCTATTAACAGGTTCTTTCATAGAGCAAAGGTTATAATTTTGATTAAGTCCAATTTACAATTTTTCCTTTTATGGATTGCCCTAAGAACTCTTTGCCTAGCTCTCAATCCTGAAGATTTTATTTTTTTCCAGAAGTTTTATAGTTTTACATTCTACATTTAAGTCCACGATCCATTTTGAGTTAATTTTTATATAAGGTGTGAGGTTTAAGCCGAAGTTTATTATTATTATTTTTTGCCTGTGGATATCCAAACATATCATTTGTTAAAAAGACTTTCTTTCCTCCATTGAATTGCTTTTGCACCTTTGTGAAAAATAAGTTAGGATTAGAGCGATATTGAAGAAAACAAGGTTAATATACAAAAGTCAGTTTCTTTCCTCTAGACCAGCAATGAGCAATTGGATTGAAATAAAAAATACAACACTATTTACATTAGGAAAGAAAGAGAGAAACAAAACAGAAGGAAAGAAAGAAAAAGAAAGAAAGAAAGAAAGGGGGAGAGGAAAGAAGGAAAAAAGAAAGAAAGACTTAGGCATAAATCTAAGAAAATATATACAAGATCTATGTGAGGAAAATTACAAAATTCTAAAGAAGGAAATCAAAGAAGAACTAAATAAATGAAGAGAGATTTCATGTTCATGGATAAGAAGACTCAGTATAGTTAAGATGTTAATTCTTTCCAACTTTGTCTAGATTCAGTACAATCCCAGTCCAAATCCCAGCAAGTTGCTTTGTGGATGTTGACAAACTGATTCTAAAGTTTATATGGAAAAGCAAAAGATCCAGAAATCTTTAGTTAGAGGACTGACACTACCTGACTTTAAGACATACTATAAAGCTACAGTAATCCAGACAGTTTAGGGGACTTCCCTGGTGGTCCAAAGGTTAAGACTTTGCCTTCCAATGCAGGGGGTGCAGATTCGATCCCTGGTTGGGGAGCTAAGGTCCCACATGCCTTGTGGCCAAAAAACCAAGACATTAAAGAAAAAAAGAAAACAGAAGCAATATTGTAACAAATTCAATAAAAGACTAAAAAAATGATCCACATCAAAAAAACACGTTAAACAAAAATTTTTTTAAAAAGTTTGATATTGGCAAAAGAATAGACAAACAGATCAGTGAAACAGAAGAGAGAGCTCAAAAATAGACTCAGAAATATACTCAGCTGATCTTTGACAAAGGAGCAAAAGCAATTCAATAGAAAAAGGATAGTCTTTTCAACAGTTGGTGCTGGAAAACCTGGACATTCACATGAAAGAAATGGATATAGACAGTGACCTTACACCTTTCACAAAAACTAAACCCAAGTGGATTATAGACCTAAATGTAAAATGCAAAACTATAAAATTCCTAGAAGTTACATAACAGAAAATGTAGGTGACCTTGGGTTTGGCAATGAGATTTTAGTTATAACACCAAAAGCATGATCTATGAAAGAAAAAAATTGATAAGATGGATTTCCTTAAATTAAAATCTTCTGTTTTGTGAAAGACACTGTTAAGAGAATGACTAGATAAGCCACAGACTTGGAGAAGATATTCGCAAAAGATATATCTGATAAAGGGCTATTATCCAAAAAATACAAAGAACTCTTAAAAGTGAACAGTAAGAAAACAGACAACCCAATTAAAAAATGGGCAAAAGATCTGAACAGATACCTCATCAAAGAAGATACACAGATGGCAAATAAGCATGTGAAAATATGCTCAACATCATATGCCATAGGCAACTGCAAATTAAAGCAACAATGAGATACTACAGCACACCTATTAGAATGGCTAACATCCAAAATACTGACAGCAACAAATGCTGATGAGGATGTGGAGCAGCAGGAACTCTCATTCATTGCTGGTGGGAATGCACTTCCAACAACTTTGGAAAATTTTTTTACAAAGCAAAACATAGCTCTATCATACAATCCAGCTATTGTTTTCCTAGGTATTTATTCAAATGAGTTGAAAACTTATGTCCACATAAAAGCTAGTACAGGAATGCTTATAGCAGTTTTTTTCATAATTGCCAAATTTTGGAAGCAACCAAGATGTCCTTCAGAAGGTGAGTGAATAAATAAACTTTGGTATATCCATACAGTGGACTCTTATTCAGTATAAAAATGAAATGAGCTATCAAGCCATGAAAAGACATGGAGGAACCTTAAATGCTTATTGTTAAGTGAAAGGGCCAGTCTGAAAAGGCTATAGACTGTATGATTCCAAATACATGACATTCTGGAAAGGCAAATCTATAGAGACAGTAAAAAAAAAAAATCAGTGCTTGTCAGGGGCTTGGGGAGTGGTGGTGGCTGGGGAGGAAAGGGTGAATTACTGGAGCACAGGGTATATTTAGGGCAGCGAAACTACTCTTTATGATACTGTAATGATACATGCATGACATGATGCATTTGTCAAACTCACAGACCTATACAACTCAAAGACTGAACCTTAATGTAAACTGTGAATTTTGAAGCATACAAATAAATATCAGTTGGTCATATTTGTATGGGTCTATTTCTGGCTTCTCTATTCTGTTCCATTGATCTATGTGTCCATCTCTCTAATACCACACCGTCTGGATTACTATAGCTATATAACAAGTCTTAAAATAGGATAGACTGTTTCTTCCCAATTTATTCTTCTTTGAAAAATTTGTTTTAACTAGTCTAGTTCCTTTGCCTTTACATTAAAAGTTGAGAATAGTTTTGTCTATATCCGTAAAAAATCTTGCTCGGACTTTTATGGGAATTACATTAACTGCATTTGGGGAGAATTGAAATCTTAACGGTGTTTAGTCTTCCAGTCCATGAACATGGAATCTCCCTCCATTTATTTAGGTCTTTTGTGTTTTCCTTCATCAATGACTTGTAGTTTTCAGAATGCAAGTCCTGCACATGTTTTATTAGATTTACACCTAAGTATGTCTTTCTTTCTTTCTTTCTTGAATTGTATTTATTTTTCTTATAGAGCAGTTTCTTACTAGTTATCTATTTTATACATGTTAGTGTATATATGTCAATCCCAATCTCCCAATTCATCCCACCACGAACACCCCCACCCCCCAACTTTCCCCCCTTGGTGTCCGTATGTTTGTTCTCTACATCTGTGTCTCTATTTCTGCCTTGCACACCGCTTCATCTGTACCCTTTTTCTAGATTCCACATATATGCGTTAATATACGATATTTGTTTTACTCTTTCTGACTTACTTCACTCTGTATGACAGTCTCTAGGTCCATCCACGTCTCTACAAATGACCCAATTTTGTTCCTTTTTATGGCTGAGTAATACTCCGTTGTATGTATGTGCCACATCTTCTTTATTCATTCGTCTGTCGATGGGCAATTAGGTTGCTTCCACGACCTGTCTGTTGTAAATAGTGCTGCAATGAACATTGGGGTGCATGTGTCTTTTTAAGTTATGGTTTTTCTCTGGGTATATGCCCAGTAGTTGGATTGCTGCATTACATGGTAATTCTATTCTTAGTTTTTTAAGGAACCTCCATACAGTTATCCATAGTGGCTGCATCAATTTACATTCCCATCAACAGTGCAAGAGGGTTCCCTTTTCTCTACACCCTCTCCAGCATTTGTTGTTTGTAGATTTTCTGATGATGCCCATACTAACCAGTGTGATGATACCTCATTGTAGTTTTGATTTGCATTTCTTTAATAATTAGTGATGTTGAGCAGCTTTCCATGTGCCTCTTGGCCATCTGTATGTCTTCTTTGGAGAGATGTCTATTTAGATCTTCTGCCCATTTTTTGATTGGGTTCTTTGTTTTTTAATATTGAGCTGCATGAGCTGTTTATACATTTTGGAGATTAATCCTTTGTCCATTGATTCATTTGCAAATATGTTCTCCAATTCTGAGGGTTGTCTTTTCGTCGTGTTTATAGTTTCCTTTGCTGTGCAAAAACTTTTAAGTTTCATTAGGTCCCATTTGTTTATTTTTATTTCCATTACTCTAGGAGGTGGGTCAAAAAAGATCTTGCTGTGATTTATGTCAAAGAGTGTTCTTCCTACGTTTTCCTCTAAGAGTTTTATAGTGTCTGGTCTTATATTTAGGTCTTTAATCCATTTTGAGTTTATTTTTGTGTATGGTGTTAGGGAGTGTTCTAATTTCATTCTTTTACATGTAGCTGTCCAGTTTTCCCAGCACCACTTATTGAAGAGACTGTCTTTTCTCCATTGTTTATCCTTGCCTCCTTCATCATAGATTAGTTGACCATAGGTGTGTGGGTGTATCTTTCGGTTTTCTATCCAGTTCCATAGATCTATGTTTCTGTTTTTGTGCCAGTACCATATTGTCTTGGTTACTGTAGCTTTGTAGTATAGTGTGAAGTCAGAGAGCCTGATTCCTCCAGCTCCGTTTTTCTTTCTCAAGATTGCTTTGGCTATTCGGGGTCTTTTGTGTCTCCATACAGATTTTAAGAAAATTTGTTCTAGTTCTGTAAAAAATGCCATTGGTAATTTGATAGGGATTGCATTGAATCTGTAGATTGCTTTGTGTAGTATAGTCATTTTCACAATATTGATTCTTCCAATCCAAGAACATGGTATATCTCTCCATCTGTTTGTGTCATCTTTGATTTCTTTCATCAGTGTCGTATAGTTTTCTGAGTACAGGTCTTTTACCTCCTTAGGTAGGTTTATTCCTAGGTATTTTATTCTTTTTGTTGCAATGGTAAATGGGGGTGTTTCCTTAGTTTCTCTTTCTGATCTTTCGTTGTTAGTGTATAGGAATGCAAGAGATTTCTGTGCATTAATTTTGTATCCTGCAACTTTACCAAATGCATTGATTAGCTCTAGTAGTTTTCTGGTGGCATCTTTAGAATTCTCTATGTATAGTATCATGTCATCTGCAAACAGTGACAGTTTTACTTCTTTTTTCCAATTTGTATTCCTTTTATTTCTTTTTCTTCTCTGATTGTCATGGCTAGGACTTCCAAAACTATGTTGAATAATAGTGTTGAGAGTGGACATCCTTGTCTTGTTCCTGATCTTACAGGCAATGCTTTCAGTTTTTCACCAGTGAGAATGATGTTTGCTCTGTGTTTGTTGTATATGGCCTTTATTTCGTTGAGGTAGGTTCCCTCTATGCCCACTTTCCGGAGAGTTTTTATCATAAATGGGTGTTGAATTTTGTCCAGAGCTTTTTCTGCATCTATTGAGATGATCATATGGTTTTTATTCTTCAGTTTGTTAATATGGTATATCACATTGATTGATTTGCATATATTGAAGAATCCTTGCATCCCTGGGATAAATCCCACTTTATCATGGTGTATGATCCTTTTAATGCATTGTTGGATTCTGTTTGCTAGAATTTTGTTGAGGATTTTTGCATATATATTCATCAGTGATATTGGTCTGTAATTTTTTTTTGGTAGTATCTCTGTTTGGTTTTGGTATCAGGGTGATGGTGGCCTCATAGAATGAGTTTGGGAGTGTTCCTTCCTCTGCAATGTTTTGGAAGAGTTTGAGAAGGATAGGTGTTAGCTCTTCTCTAAATGTTTGATAAGATTCACCTGTGAAGCCATCTGGTCCTGGACTTTTGTTTGTTGGAAGATTTTTAATCACAGTTTCAATTTCATTACTTGTGATTGCTCTGCTTATATTTTCTATTTCTTCCTGGTTCAGTCTTGGAGAGTTATACCTTTCTAAGAATTTGTCCATTTCTTCCAGGTTGTCCATTTTATTGGCATAGAATTGCTTGTAGTAGTCTCTTATGATGCTTTGTATTTCTGAGGTGTCCGTTGTCACTCCTTTTTCATTTCTAATTTTATTCATTTGAGTCCTCTCCCTCTTTTTCTTGGGTCTGGCTAAAGTTTATCAATTTTGTTTTTCTTCTCAAAGAACCAGCTTTTAGCTTTATTGATCTTTGCTATCGTTTCCTTCAATTCTTTTTCATTTATTTCTGGTCTCATCTTTATGATTTCTTTCCTTCTACTAACTTTGGGTTTTGTTTGTTTTTCTTTCTCTAGTTCCTTTAGGTGTAAGGTTAGATTGTTTATTTGAGGTTTTTCTTGTTTCTTGAGGTGAGATTGAATTGCTATAAACTTCCCTCTTAAAACTGCTTTTGCTGCCTCCCATAGGTTTTGGATCGTTGTGTTTTCATTGTCATTTGTCTCTAGGTATTTTTTGATTTACTCTTTGATTTATTCAGTGATCTTTTGGTTATTTAGTAATGTATTGTTTAGCCTCCATGTGTTTGTGTTTTTTATGTTTTTTTCCCTGTAATTTATTTCTAATCTCATAGTGTTGTGGTTGGAAAAGATGCTTGATATGATTTCAATTTTCTTAAATTTACCAAGGCTTGATTTGTGACCTAAGATGTGATCTATCCTGGAGAATGTTCCGTGTGCCCTTGAGAAGAAAGTGTAATCTGCTGTTTTCAGATGGAATGTCCTATAAATATCAATTAAATCTATCTGGTCTGCTGAGTCATTTCAAGCTTGTGTTTCCTTATTAATTTTCTGTCTGGATGATCTGTCCATTGGTGTAAGTGAGGTGTTCAAGTCCCCCACTGTTACTGTTGTTTTTCTCTTTTATAGCTGTTAGCATTTGCCTTATGTATTGAGGTGCTCCTGTGTTGGGTGCATATATATTTATAATTGTTATATCTTCTTCTTGGATTGATCCCTTGATTATTATGTAGTATCCTTCCTTGTCTCTTGTAACATTCTTTATTTTATAGTCTATTTTATCTGATATGAGTATTGCTACTCCAGCTTTCTTTTGATTTCCATTTGCATGGAATATCTTTTTCCATCCCCTCACTTTCAGTGTGTATGTGTCCCTAGGTCTGAAATGGGTCTCTTGTAGACAACATATATATGGGTCTTTTTTTCTTTTAATTTATTTTTGGCTGCGTTAGGTCTTTGTTGCTGTGCGCGGGCTTCCTCTAGTTGCGGCGAGCGGGGGCTACTCTTCCTTGCAGTGTGCACGCTTCTCATTGCGGTGGCTTCTCTTGTTATGGAGCATGGGCTCTAGGCACGCGGGCTTCAGTAGTTGTGGCTCACAGGCTCTAGAGCGCAGGATCAGTAGTTGTGGTGCACGGGCTTAGTTGCTCCGCAGCATTTGGGATCTTCCCAGACCAGGGCTCGAACCCGTGTCCCCTGCATTTGCAGGCAGATTCTTAACCACTGTGCCACCAGGGAAGCCCTATATATGGGTCTTTTTTTTTAATCCATTCAGCAGTGAGCCTGTGTCTTTTGGTTGGAGCATTTAATCCATTCACATTTAAGGTGATTGTTGATATGTATGTTCCTATTACCATTTTCTTACTTGTTTTAGGTTTGTTTTTGTAGGTCCTTTTCTTCTCTTGTGTTTCCCACTTAGAGAAGTTCCTTTAGCATTTGTTGTGGAGCTGGTTTGGTAGTGCTGAATTCTCTTAGCTTTTGCTTGTCTGTAGAGCTATTGATTTCTTGGTCGAATCTGAATGAGATCCTTGCCGGGTAGAGTAATCTTGGTTGGAGGTTCTCCCCTTTCATCACTTTAAATATATTGTGACACTCTCTTCTGGCTTGCAGAGTTTCTGCTGAGACATCAGCTGTTAACCTTATGGGAGTTACCTTGTATGTTATGTGTCGTTTTTCCCTTCCTCCTTTTAATAATTTTTTTTGCCTTTAATTTTTGTCAGTTTGATTACTGTGTGTCTCAGCGTGTTTCTCCTTGGGTTTATCCTGCCTGGGACTCTGTGCACTTCCTGGACTTGGGTGGCTATTTCCTTTCCCTTATTAGGGAAGTTTTCAACTATAATCTCTTCAAGAATTTTCTTGGGTCCTTTCTCTCTCTCTTCTCCTTCTGGGACCCCTATAATGTGAATGTTGATGCATTTAATGTTGTTCCAGAGGTCTCTTAGGCTGTCTTCATTTCTTTTCATTCTTTTTTCTTTTTTCTGTTCCGCAGCAGTGAATTCCACCATTCTGTCTTCCAGGTCACTTATCCGTTCTTCTGCCTCAGTTATTCTGCTATTGATTCCTTCTAGTGTAATTTTCATTTCAGTTATTATACATCTCTGTTTGTTTGTTCCTTAATTCTTCTAGGTCTTTGTTAAACATTTCTTGCATCTTCTCAATCTTTACCTCCATTCTTTTTCTGAGGTCCTGGATCATCTTCACTATCATTATTGTGAATTCTTTTTCTGGAAGTTTGCCTATTTCCACTTCATTTAGTTGTTTTTCTGGGGTTTTATCTTGTTCCTTCATCTGGTACATAGTCCTCTGCCTTTTCATTTTGTCTGTCTTCCTGTGAATGTGGTTTTCGTTTCACAGGCTGCAGAACTGTAGTTCTTCTTGCTTCTGCTGTCTGCCCTCTGGTGGATGAGGCTATCTAAGAGGCTTGTGCAAGCTTCCTGATGGGAGGGACTGGTGGTTGGTCGAGCTCGGTGTTGCTCTGGTGGGGAGAGCTCAGTAAAACTTTAATCTGCTTGTCTGCTGATGAATGGGGCTGGGTTCCCTCCCTGTTGGTTTTTTGGCCTGAGGCGACCCAGCACTGGAGCCTACCTGGCTCTTTGGTGGGGCTAATGGCAGACTCTGGGAGGACTCACGCCAAGGAGTACTTCCCAGAACTCCTGCTGCCAGTGTCCTTGTCCCCTTGGTGAGCCACAGCCACCCCCTCCCCACCTCTGCAGGAGACCCTCCAACACTAGCAGGTAGGTCTGGTTCAGTCTCCTGTGGGGTCACTGCTCCTTCCCCTGGGTCCTGATGCACACACTACTTTGTGTGTGCCCTCCAAGAGTGGAGTCTCTGTTTCCCCCAGTCCTGTCAAAGTTCTGCAGTCAAATCCCACTAGCCTTCAAAGTCTGATTCTCTGGGAATTCCTCCTCCCATTGCCAGACCCCCAGGTTGGGAAGCCTGACATGGGGCTCAGAACGTTCACTTCAGTGGGTGGACTTCTGTTGTATAATTGTTCTCCAGTTTGTGAGTCACCCGTGCAGCAGTTATGGGATTTGATTTTATTGTGATTGAGCCCCGCCTCTTGTCTCATTGCAGCTTCTCCTTGTCTTTGGATATGGGGTATCTTTTTTGGTGAGTTCCAGTGTCTTCCTGTCGATGATTGTTTAGCAGTCAGTTTGTGATTCCAGTGCTCTTGCAAGAGGGAATGAGCACACGTATTTCTACTCTGCCATCTTGAACTTCTTTCTTTCTTTAATTTTAGGCAATACTGTATTTTAAGTTTTTATTGTTCCTTGCTAGTTTAGAGAAATACAGTTGATTTTTTAATATTTATCATGTGTTATGTGACATTGCTGAGCTTATTTATTCACCATTACTTTGTAGAATAAGAGTGATGAGAGCTGACATCTCTCCTTGTTCCCTATCTTAGGGGAAAGCATTCAATCTGTCACTATTAAGTATAATGTTAGCTGTAGGGTTTTAATCTTTTATTTATTTATTTATTTTGTCTTCACTGGGTCTTTGTTGCAACTCTTGGGCTTCTCTAGCTGTAGTGTGTGGGCTTAGTTGCCCTGCAGCATGTGGGATCTTAGTTCCCTGACCAGGGATTGAACCCGCATCCCCTGCATTGGAAGGCAGATTCTTAACCACTAGACCACCAGGGAAGTCCCATGCCATAGGGTTTTTGTAGATGCTCTATTTTATTGAGGAATTTCTCCTTTGTTGCCACTTTTTTTCCAAGAGTTTTTATCATGAATCTGTGTTGCATTTTGTCAAATACATTTTCTTCATCAATTGATAATGATTGTGTGATTTTTTTTTGGCCTGTTAATATGGTGGATCACATTAATTGATTATCAGATATTGAATCATTTTCAAATGTTGAATCAGTTTTGCATCTCTGGAATTAACTCTTCTTGGTCATGGTGTATAATTCTTCTTATATAGTGCAGAATTCTATGTGCTCATGTTTTGTTGAGGATTTTTGTGACATAGATTCAAGAGATATTGGTCTTTAGTTTCCTTTTTTGGTACTGTCTTTGGTTTGGTATCAGGATAATACTAGCTTAATAAGATGATGTGTAAAGTGTTCCCTTCTCTTACATCTTCCATAATAGATTGTGTAGAATTGATGTTAATTCATTTTTAAATATTTGGCAGCATTCCCCAGTAAAAACTTCTGGGCATAAAGGTTTCTGTCTGGGAGTTTTAAAATTAAGAATCTAATTTTCTTAACAATTTTAGGGTTATTTTAGTTATCTGTTTCATATTGGATAGCAGTTTGTGCTTTTCAAGGAGTTGGGTTTATTTCATCCATGTTGTCAAATATATGTATGTAGAGTTGCTCATAGTATTCCCTTATTATCCTTTCAATGTTTGCACAGCCTGTAGTGAAAGCACCTGTTTCACTCCTTATATTGGTATTGTGTCTTCTCTGTTTTTTCTTTGTCAGTCTTGCTAGGGATTTGTCAATTCTTTTGATCTTCTCAATGAACCAGCTTTTTCTTACTGATTTTTCTGCTTTCAGTTTCATTCATTCGGCTTTTATCTTCATTATTTCCTTCCTTCTGTTTTTTGGGGGTTCATTTTGCTCTACTTTTTCTAGATTCTTGAGGTGGGAGCTTACGTTAAGAGTCTTGAGCCTGTTTCTGGATAGAAGAAAGAGCCAATTGAAACAGCAAGAGTAAAGTTACCATATGAGAGAGGATATAATTGATGGCGCATCATCATTTAGGGAATGGGAGGAGAAGGGATCTAGATTTCAAGTACTAATTTTGAACTAGATTGGGTAGGGACATGGGTACTTTTTCATTTATTTTTTTCACCTATATAACAAAAGTTTATGATATCTTCCATGTAACCAGATGTCAGTACAACCACGAACAGGAGAGAGTCTTTGCCCTTATGGACCTACTAGTCTAGTGCTAGTGGTGTGATAGGAGTACCATGGTAGTGGAAGTGCAGGATGCAATGAAAGCACATAATAGAGACAACTATCTTTATCTAGGACTCTGGTATAGCTTCTCAAAGGAAGTGACATTTAGCCATGACTTGAAGAATTAGCCCAAGTTACCCAGGGAAAGGGGTGAGAGAGAGAATTTTCCAAGAGAAGAAATAGCTTATGTGATGGGCTGGAAGCAAGATAAAGAGTAGGGTGTTCAGGGAACTGAAAAATATTAGGTAAGCTGGAGCATTGAGTTTTAGGGAGGGAGTGATATGAGAAGATGCTAGGGAAAGGTCAGGCATTTGCAACTGTCACTTTAAGGATTTTGGATTTTGTCTTAAGGGAAAGAGGTTTTGAAAGAGACTGTTGTCACATTTTTCTTTTAGAAAGGGAGGTTGGTAGTATAGAGGGAAGCAAGACCAGAGGCAAGGAGACCAGTTAGGAGACAGTTAGTGCAATAATCCAAGCAAGAAATAATGTCTGCCTGGACTAGGTTGTTGGCACTGAGAATGGAGAGAAGAGGTCAGATTTGAGAGAGATTTGACATGCTGACTGATTGGATAATGGAAATAAGGAAAAAAGGCATCCAGAATGATTCCTACCTATAAACAAATTGAATGGATAAACAAGTTTGGGATGAAGAAGAAGATGTTTTAAGACTAAGTCTGTCTCTGTAAGTTTAAGTCTCTATGGAAAATCCAAGTGGTGATGAAGTTGATTATATGAGTTTGGTAAATGAAACCATGGGATCATGAGAGAGAGGATAAGAGGAGAAGACAACTTAGGAAAGAGGAATAGTAAAGGGATAGGCAGAGGAATAAGAGCCTACAGAGGAGACGGTTGAGCAGAAGCCAGTGAACGAGGATAGCTGACTATATGAGAGGAAATAATCCCAAGAGTTAAGGTAAAAGGTGATAGGATTCATGACAGAGGTGAAGGGGTGGGCCTGAGTGCTTATCTTCTGTGCTCAAATACAGGAGTATAAATGGTGGATTATGTAATCATTTCTCAGGGACTCCTGTGATCCAGTGAGCATTATCATAAGATTTGGGATAAGAACAGGGGTTTAGGGTGCTGGTAAAGTAAGGAGGACTATAAACTCGGAGAAAAAAAATGGGTAGGAGAAAATGGTCTTAACTCCAGATTCAGATTTTCTCAGGTTATGATAGATGCTAAAGAACTGCATCATTTCCCTGTTTAAAGTTCTTGAGTGGCTTTATTTTGAACCTATTGCTACTTTTCTTCTAGTTTCAGTTAAAATGTCATCTCCTTAGGCTGTTCTTCAACTATCTAAGTGGTTACTCTGCTCTCCTCCACTCTGTATACCCTGAATGTAGAGCACATAGTTTCTTTTATAGAACTTATTACAGGAGGAAATTATTTTATTTGTCTATTCATTTATTGCCTGTCCCTCTCTATTATACTATGAGCTCCATGAGGGCAGGACACTCGTCTTATTTACTACTACATCCTTAGCACCTAAAATAGTGCCTAGCACATAGTTGTGCTCAGTAAATATTTCAGCGATTAATTCATTAATTCAAGAAAATCAGTAAGATTTTGCCTGAGTTTTAAATTTTTCTTATACTGAATTAGGATGTTAGTATCAAACTAAGTATCATCTACAAATTACTGGAATACTTAGCAGTGTTATAGCCACAAAATGTTTTTAAGGAATGAAATCATCTTTGACTAAAATTTATTTCTTAATGGCAATACTTGTGGGGTTAGTTGTACTTTAAAGCATTTAATATAAATAAATCTTCACATGCACGTATCATAAGAGGGATATTGATTTAAAACTTTAAAATCAGTGGTTATCTAGATTTACAACAAGAATTTGAAGAGATTTAATGCTGCAAGTGCAGGCAAAGGAGGATAGTAACCTGAGTATTTGAACAAATATATTACTAGTGGGGTTTTTTTTGCCAAGCAACATATAACAGTGCGAGTTACAAATTGATGGTAGCTGGGAGCCCACTGTAGAGCACTTCATACTTCTCATTCACATAAAAATGTTTGATATAAGCTCTCAGTTTCATAGTTTGTGAAGGCAAATGAATTATTTTGTTGTTGTGCAGGGAGACTATATAGTTGGATAAGCTGATGAGCTGAACCATCCCTTAAAATACATTTGTAGTGATCTTAGACATTTTAAAATACTTGCTTTTGTAAGTAGTATTGACTCAAAGTCCATTGCACATATCTACCTGTCTCTTGTAATTAATAGGGATGGTCCCTCAACCAGTGTTTGAATACTACTCTCCTCTACCTTCAACCAGCACTCCTACCAGTGCCCCTGTATGACCTGTTCTTAGATACAGCACTCAAAAAGAGTCTGTCCTAAATGACTTGCATGTGCTTTTTCATACAAGTTGGTTTAGATTGAGCTACCACTCTCTTCTATAAAAGCTACTGAGTGTTTTCTGTGATCTCTGCTGAATTTAAACCAGGCCACTTCAGTTACAGTGACCAGTCTCTATGCCAGTATGCACTCATACAACACAACCCTATTGGTTAAACTTGTGTAGGAGGTGATTGAGAATGGGATCCCTAAGTTACTTTTATAAGGTGAATTTAAGTGGACAGTCATATAACCAGGGAAAGTTTTATGGGATTTAATCCCTCTATGATACTTTGAATTATCTGCTAATGATCCTCTCTAGCAGTTGAAAGAGAGTTTCAAAACCAGTGATTAGTACAAATGGTGACTACATTTCTCACTTCAATTATTGCCCAACCTTCACCTTACCACCCCATGCACATTCTTTTGTATCATGCTCCTTCTGATTAGAATCTTAGTCATGAGGATTAGTTATCAAACTTATAAACATCCATTTTCCTGTCTTTTGAGCTTCCTTTGGCCCTCACGCAAATAAAACACAGCCTGCCTTCTGCATAGACCTTTCCTATGGATCTCTAACTACTTAATAAAATGACTTGAATTTCCTCAGTGATTCAAATGTTTTGATTAAATGTATTATCTTTGGTTTATTTAACTGTAAACAGTCTTAACTATACTAAATACAACTCCTCAAAATAAAGTTCTTTTATGTTGCTTTTTTTTGTTTTTGTTTTTGTTTTTTGGCCGAGCCATGTGGCTTATGGTACCTTAGTTCCCCTACCAGAGATTGAATCTGGGCCCTCGGCAGTGAAAGCACAGAGTCCTAACCACTGGACCGCCGGGGAATTCCTGATTCTTTTGTGTTTTGTACATATTTTTCAAACTCTCCCATCCAAAGGGGGATGTGAACCAGGGTGAGGAGCAAATGTAACATAGTGTTCTAACTTATCCCTTGGAATTCTTTATGTTGCCAAGCAGTATACCCTTGCTGACCACAATGAATAGTGTCATCCTTTTTTTTTTTTTAATAGTCCTAGACAGTCAAAGCTAGGAGATAACCAAGTATGTATATATGTATTTATTTATTTAAATTCCCAAGGACACTGCTTATTATATTCAGAGGTTAGACTATTTGTCCAGTGGTTTTTCTACCATTCGTTGGTGCCTTGAGTTGTATTCTGGCCTTGTCGGAGATGTTTATTCTGCAGCTTAACATTACTGAAGAGAAGCTTTGTCAATAAATCTTGAAGTGGTTTTGTTTTGTTTGCTTTTTTCATTAGAGCCTACTATCTATACTTTCAGCTTCAGACTCTATACCTGTGTCATTAAATAAGCATTTACTAGTAAGGAGGAGAAAGGAGATAGTTCTTGAGGTGCTTCTCTGGGTAAAAAACTAATTACCATACTGATAGCTCAAGTGCCAGGTATAGATTAAAATCTGTGCTCTCTTGGAGAAAGATATATGGAATTGAAACTAGATCCTGGGACTTCCCTGGTGGTGCAGTGGTTAAGAATCCGCCTGCCAATGCAGGGGACACGGATTCCAGCCCTGGTCCAGGAAGATCCCACATGCCGCGGAGCAACTAAGTCCGTGTGCCACAACTACTGAGCCTGCACTCTAGAGCCCGCGAGCCACAACTACTGAGCCCACATGCCACAACCACTGAAGCCTGCACGCCTAGAGCCTGTGCTCCACAACAAAGAGAAGCCACCGCAATGAGAAGCCCGCACACTACAACGAAGAGTAGTCCCCGCTTGCCGCAACTAGAGAAAGCCCACACGCAGCAACAAAGACCCAACACAGCCAAAAATAAAAAATTAAATAAATAAATATATTTAAAAAGAAAAAGAAAATACTTCCTTATTTCTAATTTTGTAAGTCATGGAAGCAGTAAAACTCATTGCTGTAGTACACAGAACTTCATTGAACAGAATGATACAGGATGAATATGTTTGGCTACAAAAAGAAAAGTCATGGAGTACAAACGTGTGTTGTACAATACTTAACCAGTTGTCAGTTGAAAAGAGAGCAGAACTATGCATTCTTGTTCTACCAGTTATTGATTAAAGAGTATTGAAATATCAAACTAAATTTTTTGATTTGCCCACATCTTTCAATTCTGTCAGTTTTTGCTTCTTATACTTTGGAGTACTATTATTAGGTACATATACATTTATGATTTTTTTTATCTCCTGCTGTATTGATCCTTTTTGTCATTGTAAAAATGTCCCTCTTTATCTCTAGTAATACTCCTTGTCTTAAACTCTATTTTGTTTTATATTAATATAGCGATTCCACCTTCCTTACAATTATACGGGACGATAGGTATAAACCCAACTTCTACCAGGCAAACTGGTTACTCTCATTATAGTGCTTTTCATGCAATTCTCCTGCCCCATGAATGGTCTTCTCCTCAACCTTCATGCAGAAGGATAATTATTTAGGTCGATTTCTTCAATGAAACTGGCATCATATGATACTCTGAACTTTCATGACTCTGCACTTGCTCACCACCACATCCAGGATAGCCTAGAGAAACAGTTCATTGATTGCTTGAGTCTTTTCCTCTGTACCTAGGAGTACAGATATACCAATCAAGGGAAACCCGAGTCCTGGGGTGCGAACATTCTACCTATATCTTTACTTCAAGGATGTATAGTGGCTTTTGAATGTTTTTCCATTATTAAGGTGAAAATTCTCCATAATTAACACCACCCTTGACTGACATCCTGAAAACAAGGTATGAATTCTCTTGGATCCCATCTATAACTTCAAGATGCTGATGGTCCTTATAATTTCTTCCTCTCTGTAGCTTATCCTGTCCCACAATACTTGCAGATATTTTATAGATGGATATTTTTAGAAATGTGGGGAGAGCAGTTCTTTCAAAGAACTTCCAGAGCAATGGCCTACTGCCCCTTGTATATTTCTCTCACTAATTGATATGACTGAGTCAGTTATTCTCAACCTATCACATCCAGTATGCCCATTTATGACACATATTTTATAAGGCTCCCTTTATTCTTTTAAAATTGAATTCATAGATAATATAAACTACTTATCACACAATTTCTGAAAAATAAGTATAATATCCCAACAATATGTAAAACAAGGATAATTTATAACAAGATGATATATTTCAATATATAACTGCTGGGGCATATGAAAGACATTAGAAAACATGATAAAGTATTCACATATTTGTACCTGTTTATGATTTAATTCATTAGTATATTTAGCACTTACTATGTGCTAAGAATATAGCAGAGAATGAAAGAGATTTTTTAAAAAATGACAAAGCAACTCTGTACTCATGGAGCACACATTCTACTGGGGAGAGATAGATAATAAATAAGAGTAAATGAGGTGATAAGTGCTAAGGAGAATTATCTTTTGGTCTTGTTTATGGTTTCCTTTGCTGTGCAAAAGCTTTTAAGTTTCATTAGGTCCCATTTGTTTATTTGTGTTTTTATTTCCATTTCTCTAGGAGCTGGGTCAAAAAGGATCTTGCTGCGATTTATGTCATAGAGTGTTCTGCCTATGTTTTCCTCTAAGAGTTTTATAGTGTCTGGCCTTACACTTAGGTCTTTAATCCATTTTGAGTTTATTTTTGTGTATGGTGTCAGGGAGTGTTCTAATTTCATACTTTTACATGTACCTGTCCAATTTTCCCAGCACCCTTATTAAAGAGGCTGTCTTTTCTCCACTGTGTATGCTTGCCTCCTTTATCAAAGATAAGGTGACCATATGTGCGTGCGTTTATCTCTGGGCTTTCTATCCTGTTCCATTGATCTATATTTCTGTTTTTGTGCCAGTACCAAACTGTCTTGATTACTGTAGCTTTGTAATATAGTCTGAAGTCAGGGAGCTTGATTCCTCCAGCTCCATTTTTCGTTCTCAAGATTGCTTTGGCTATTCGGGGTCTTTTGTGTCTCCATACAAATTGTGAAATTTTTTGTTCTAGTTCTGTGAAAAATGCCAGTGGTAGTTTGATAGGGATTGCATTGAATCTGTAGATTGCTTTGGGTAGTACAGTCATTTTCACAATGTTGATTCTTCCAATCCAAGAACATGGTATATCTCTCCATCTATTTGTATCATCTTTAATTTCTTTCATCAGTGTCTTATAATTTTCTGCATACAGGTCTTTTGTCTCCTTAGGTAGGTTTATTCCTAGATATTTTATTCTTTTTGTTGCAATGGTAAACGGGAGTGTTTTCTTAATTTCACTTTCAGATTTTTCATCATTAGTATATAAGAATGCAAGAGATTTCTGTGCATTAATTTTGTATCCTGCTACTTTACCGAATTCATTGATTAGCTCTAGTAGTTTTCTGGTGCCAGTTTTAGGATTCTCTATGTATAGTATCATGTCATCTGCAAACAGTGACAGCTTTACTTCTTCTTTTTCGATTTGGATTCCTTTTATTTCTTTTTCTTCTCGATTGCTGTGGCTAACACTTCCAAAACTATGTTGAATAATAGTGGTGAGAGTGGGCAACCTTGTCTTGTTCCTGATCTTAGTGGAAATGGTTTCAGTTTTTCACCATTGAGGACAATGTTGGCTGTGGGTTTGTCATATATGGCCTTTATTATGTTGAGGAAAGTTCCCTCTATGCCTACTTTCTGTAGGGCTTTTATCATAAACGGGTGTTGAATTTTGTCAAAAGCTTTCTCTGCATCTATTTAGATGATCATATGGTTTTTCTCCTTCAGTTTGTTAATGTGATGTATCACGTTGATTGATTTGCGTATATTGAAGAATCCTTGCATTCCTGGGATAAACCCCACTTGATCATGGTGTATGATCCTTTTAATGTGCTGTTGGATTCTGTTTGCTAGTATTTTGTTGAGGATTTTTGCATCTATGTTTATCAGTGATATTGGCCTGTAGTTTTCTTTCTTTGTGACATCTTTGTCTGGTTTTGGTATCAGGTGTCCTTTTTTTTTTTCTTAAAAAAATTGTTTTTTCATAATAATTATTTTTTATTTTTTATTTTAATAACTTTATTTTATTTTACTTTATTTTATTTTTTCTTCTTTCTTTCTTTTTTTCCTCCCTTTTATTCTGAGCCGAGTGGAGGACAGGCTCTTGGTGCTCCACCCAGGCGTCAGGGCTGTGCCACTGAGGTGGGAGAGCCAAGTTCAGAACACTGGTCCACAAGAGACCTCCCAGCTCCATGTAGTATCAAACGGCGAAAATCTCCCAGAGATCTCCGTCTCAACGCCAAGACCCAGCTCCACTCAACGACCAGCAAGCTACAGTGCTGGACACCCTATGTCAAACAACTAGCAAGACAGGAACACAACCCCATCCATTAGCAGAGAGGTGGCCTAAAATCATAATAAGGCCACAGACACCCCAAAACACACCACCAGACGTGGACGTGCCCACCAGAAAGACAATATCCAGCCTCATCCACCAGAACACAGGCACTAGTCCCCTCCACCAGGAAGCCTACACAACCCACTGAACCAACCTTAGCCACTGGGGACAGACACCAAAAACAATGGAAAGTACGAACCTGCAGCCTGCAAAAGGGAGACCCCAAACACAGTAAGTTAAGCAAAATGAGAAGACAGAGGAACACACATCAGATGAAGGAGCAAGGCAAAACCTCACCAGACCTAACAAATGAAGAGGAAATAGGCAGTCTACCTGAAAAAGAATTCAGAATAATGATAGTAAAGATGATCCAAAATCTTGGAAATAGAATGGAGAAAATACAAGAACCGTTTAACAAGGACCTAGAAGAACTAAAGAGCAAAAAAACAGTTATGAACAACAGAATAAACGAAATAAAAAATTCTCTAGAAGGGATCAATAGCAGAATAACTGAGGCAGAAGAACGGATAAGTGACCTGGAAGATAAAATAGTGGAAATCACTACTGCAGAGCAGAATAAAGAAAAAAGAATGAAAAAAACTGAGGACAGTCTCAGAGACCTCTGGGACAACATTAAACGCACCAACATTCGAATTATAAGGGTCCCAGAAGAAGAAGAGAAAAAGAAAGGGACTGAGAAAATATTTGAAGAGATTATAGATGAAAACTTCCCTAATATGGGAAAGGAAATAGTTAATCAAGTCCAGGAAGCAGAGAGAGTCCCATACAGGATACATCCAAGGAGAAACACGCCAAGACACATATTAATCAAACTATCAAAAATTAAATACAAAGAAAACATATTAAAAGCAGCAAGAGAAAAACAACAAATAACACACAAGGGAATCCCCGTAAGGTTAACAGCTGATCTTTCACCAGAAACTCTGCAAGCCAGAAGGGAGTGGCAGGACATATTTAAAGTGATGAAGGAGAAAAACCTAAAACCAAGATTACTCTACCCGGGAAGGATCTCATTCAGATTTGATGGAGAAATTAAAACCTTTACAGACAAGCAAAAGCTGAGAGAGTTCAGCACCACCAAACCAGCTTTACAACAAATGCTAAAGGAACTTCTCTAGGCAGGAAACACAAGAGAAGGAAAGGACCTACAACAATAAACCCAAAACAAGTAAGAAAATGGTAATAGGAACACACATATCGATAATTACCTTAAATGTAAATGGATTAAATGCTCCAACCAAAAGACATAGACTGGCTGAATGGATACAAAAACAAGACCCGTATATATGCTGTCTACAAGAGACCCATTTCAGACCTAGGGACACATACAGACTGAAAGTGAGGGGATGGAAAAAAGATACTCCATGCAAATGGAAAGTAAAAGAAAGCTGGAGTAGCAATTCTCATATCAGACAAAATAGATTTCAAAACAAAGTCTACTACAAGAGACAAAGAAGGACACTACATAATGATCAAGGGATCAATCCAAGAAGAAGAGATAACAATTGTAAATATTTATGCACCCAACACAGGAGCACCTGAATACATAAGGCAAACACTAACAGCCATAAAACGGGAAATCGACAGTAACACAATCATAGTAGGGGACTTTAACACCCCACTTTCACCAATGGACAGATCATCCAAAATGAAAATAAATAAGGACACACAAGCTTTAAATGATACACTAAACTAGATGGACTTCATTGATATTTATAGGACATTCCATCCAAAAACAACAGAACACACATTCTTCTCAAGTGCTCATGGAACATTCTCCAGAATCATATCTTGGGTCACAAATCAAGCCCTGGTAAATTTAAGAAAATTGAAATCATATCAAGTATCATTTCCGACCACAATGCTATGAGACTAGATATCAATTACAGGAAGAAATACAAACACATGGAGGCTAAACAACACACTACTTAATAACCAAGAGATCACTGAACAAATCAAAGAGGAAATCAAAAAATACCTAGAAACAAATGACAATGAAAACACAATGACCCAAAACCTATGGGATGCAGCAAAAGCAGTTCTAAGAGAAGTTTATAGCAATACAATCCTACCTTAAGAAACAAGAAACATCTCAAATAAACAACCTAACCTTACACCTAAAGCACTTAGAGAAAGAAGAACAAAAAAAACCCCAAAGTTAACAGAAGGAAAGAAATCATAAAGATGAGACCAGAAATAAATGAAAAAGAATTGAAGGAAACGATAGCAAAGGTCAATAAAACTAAAAGCTGGTTCTTTGAGAAGATAAACAAAATTGATAAGCCATTAGCCAGACTTATCAAGAAAAAAAGGGAGAAGACTCAAATTAATAGAATTAGAAATGAAAAAGGAGAAGTAACAACTGACACTGCAGAAATACTAAGGATCATGAGAGATTACTACAAGCAACAATATGCTAATAAAATGGACAACCTGGAAGAAATGGACAAATTCTTAGAAATGCACAACCTTCCGAGACTGAACCAGGAAGAAATAGAAAGTATGAACAGACCAATCACAATTACTGAAATTGAAACTGTGATTAAAAATATTCCAACAAACAAAAGGCCAGGACCAGATGGCTTCCCAGGCGAATTCTATCAAACATTTAGAGAAGAGCTAACACCTATCCTTCTCAAACTCTTCCAAAATATAGCAGAAGGGGGAACACTCCCAAACTCATTCTATGAGGCCATCATCACTCTGATACCAAAACCAGACAAAGATGTCACAAAGAAAGAAAACTACAGGCCAATATCACTGATGAACATAGATGCAAAAATCCTCAACAAAATGCTAGCAAACAGAATCCAACAACACATTAAAAGGATCATACACCATGATGAAGTGGGATTTATCCCAGGAATGCAAGGATTCTTCAATATACACAAATCAATCAACGTGATACACCATATTAACAAATTGAAGGAGAAAAACCATACGATCAACTCAATAGATGCAGAGAAAGGTTTTGACAAAATTCAACACCCATTTATGATAAAAACCCTCCAGAAAGTAGGCATAGAAGGAGCTTTCCTCAACATAATAAAGGCCATATATGACAAACCCACAGCCAACATCGTCCTCAATAGTGAAAAACTGAAACCATTTCCACTAAGATCAGGAACAAGACAAGGTTGCCCACTCTCACCACTATTACTCAACATAGTTTTGGAAGTTTTAGCCACGGCAATCAGAGAAGAAAAATAAAAGGAATCCAACTTGGAAAAGAAGAAGTAAAGCTGTCACTGTTTGCAGATGACATGATACTATACATAGAGAATCCTAAAGATGCTACCAGAAAACTCCTAGAGCTAATCAATGAATTTGGTAAAGTAGCAGGATACAAAATTAATGCACAGAAATCTCTTACATTCCTGTACACTATTGATGAAAAATCCGAAAGTGAAATTAAGAAAACACTCCCATTTACCATTTCAACAAAAAGAATAAAATATCTAGGAATAAACCTACCTAAGGAGACAAAAGACCTGTATGCAGAAAATTATAAGACACTGATGAAAGAAATTAAAGATGATACAAATAGATGGAGAGATATACCATGTTCTTGGATTGGAAGAATCAACATTGTGAAAATGACTGTACTACCCAAAGCAATCTACAGATTCAATGCAATCCCTATCAAACTACCACTGGCATTTTTCACAGAACTAGAACAAAAAATTTCACAATTTGTATGGAAACACGAAAGACCCCGAATAACCAAAGCAATCTTGAGAAAGAAAAACGGAGCTGGAGGAATCAGGGTCTCTGACTTCAGAGTATACTACAAAGCTACAGTAATGAAGACAGTATGGTACTGGCACAAAAACAGAAATATAGATCAATGGAACAGGATAGAAAGCCCAGAGATAAACCCACGCACATATGGTCACCCTATCTTTGATAAAGGAGGCAAGAATATACAGTGGAGAAAAGACAGCCTCTTCAATAAGTGGTGCTGGGAAAACTGGACAAGCTACATGTAAAAGAATGAAACTAGAACACTCCCTAACACGATACACAAAAATAAACTCAAAATGGATTAAAGACCTAAATGTAAGGCCACACACTATCAAACTCTTAGAGGAAAACATAGGCAGGACACTCTATGACATAAATCACAGCAAGATCCTTTTTGACCCACCTCCTAGAGAAATGGAAATAACAAAAATAAACAAATGGGACCTAATGAAACTTAAAAGCTTTTGCACAGCAAAGGAAACCATATACAATACGAAAAGACAACCCTCAGAATGGGAGAAAATATTTGCCAATGAAGCAACTGACAAAGGATTAATCTCCAAAACATACAAGCAACTCATGCAGCTCAATATCAGAAAAAGAAACAACTTAATCCAAAAATGGGCAGAAGACCTAAATAGACTTTTCTCCAAAAAAAGATATACACATATATCTTGAAATACTTATACACATGAAATCATATACACATGAAAGAATGCTCAACATCATTAATCATTAGAGAAATGCAAATCAAAAGTTTGCATTGTTTTGCAAATCAAAACAATGAGATATCATCTCACACCAGTCAGAATGGCCATCATCAAAAAATCTACAAACAATAAATGCTGGAGAGGGTTTGGAGAAAAGGGAACCCTCTTGCACTGTTGGTGGGAATGTAAATTGATACAGCCACTATGGAGAACAGTATGGAGGTTCCTTAAAAAACTAAAAATAGAACTACCATATAACGCAGCAATCCCACTACTGGGCATATACCCTGAGAAAACCATAATTCAAGAAGAGTCATGTACCACAATGTTCATTGCAGCTCTATTTACAATAGCCAGGACATGGAAGCAACCTAAGTGTCCATCAACAGATGACTGGATAAAGAAGATGTGGCACATATATACAATGGAATATTACTCAGCCATAAAAATGAACGAAACTGAGTGATTTGTAGTGAGGTGGATGGACCTAGAGACTCATACAGAGTGAAGTGAGTCAGAAAGAGAAAAACAAATACCGTATGCTAACACATATATATGGAATCTAAAAAAAAGGAAAGAAAAATGGAAAAAAAAATGGTCAGAAGAACCTAGGGGCAAGATAGGAATAAAGATGCAGACCTACTAGAGAATGGACTTGAGGATACGGGGAGGGGGAAGGGTAAGCTGGGACAAAGTGAGAGAGGGGCATGGACATATATACCCTACCAAACGTAAAATAGATAGCTAGTGAGAAGCAGCCGCATAGCACAGGGAGATCAGCTCGGTGCTTTGTGACTACTTAGAGGGGTGGGATAGGGAGGGTCGGAGGGAGGGAGATGCAAGAGGGAAGAGATATGGGGACATATGTATATGTATAACTGATTCACTTTGTTAGAAAGCAGAAACTAACACACCATTGTAAAGCAATTATACTCCAATAAAGATGTTAAAAAAAAAAAAGAGTCCGCCTGCCAATGCAGGGAACACGGGTTCAAGCCCTGGTCTGGGAAGATCCCACATGCCACGGAGCAACTAAGCCCATGTGCCACAAATACTGAGCCTGCGCTCTAGAGCCCACCAGCCACATCTCCTGAGCCCACGTGCCGCAACTACTGAAGCCTGTGCACCTAGAGCCTGTGCTCCACAAAAAGAGAAGCCACTGCAATAAGACTGTGCACCGCAGTGAAGATTAGCCCCCGCTCCCCGCAACTAGAGAAAGCTCATGCACAGCAACGAAGATCCAATGCAGCCAAAAATTTAAAAAAAAAAAAAAAGTGGTGTTGGTGTAAAGATATAAAAATAGATCAGAGGGCTATGGGCCAAGATGGTGGAGTAGAAAGACCCTGAGCTCACCTCCTCTTACAGGCACACCAAAATCACAACTGTTTGCAGAACAACCATTGATGAAAAAGATTGGAACTTACCATAAAAGATCTACAATTAAAGATACAAAGAAGGAACTGCAACAAGATGGGTAGGAGGGGCAGGTTCGTGATATAGTCAAGTCCCATACCCCCAAGTGGGTGACCCAAAGATGAGAGAATAATTACAATTGCAGAGATTCTCCCAAAGGAGTGAGAGGTCCGAGCCCCACATTGGTCTCCCCAGCCTTGGGGTCCTGCAGTAGGAAGAGAAGCCCCCAGAGCATTTGGCTTTGAAGGCCAGCAGGGCTTACTTTCAGGAGTTTCAGAGGTCTGGGGGGAAAAGACTTCACAGAGAGTGCATACAAATCTCACATGCTCTGGGACCCAGGGCAGAAGTGATAACTTGATAGAAGCCTGGGTCATGCCCAACCTGCTGATCTTGGAGAGTCTCCCAGAGAGGCAGAAGGCAACTGCAGCTCACCGTGGGGACAAAGACACTGGTGGCAGCCATTTTGGGGAGATCCTTCTACCCTCTGGACACTGGTATGAACAAGTACCATATTGGAATCCTCCCTCTAGCTTATTAGTACCAGGGCCCAGCCCTTCCCTGACCCAGAGGTCTGTAGACACTCGTGCTGGGACACCTCAGGCCAAGCAACTCACTGGGCATGGACACAGCTCCACCCACCAGCAGACAGGCTACCTTAAAACCCCCTGAGCCCTCAGCCACTTCTGGACACAGGCTTGCTCCCCAGAGTTTCGAGGACCGGACCCCACATACCAGTGGGCAGGCACCAGCCTCAGAATCCCTGGCCCCCAGCCTTACCCTGCAGGGAGCTTGCTTTAGCATCAGGACAAGCCTCACCTAGCAGGGACAGACACCAGCCACAAGAAAACCACAGTCTGTGGACCCAGTCTGCCCACTAGCAGCCCAGACCCTCCCCTGGGACTGGCTGGGCTCCAGCCCTGCCCACCAGCAACCCTGCTGTAGTCTCAGGCCCAGCTCTGCCCACCAGTAGGCATATACCAGCCACAAGAAAACTACAGCCCCACAGCATGTGGACCCAGTCCACCCACTAGCAGGACAGATCCTGCCTTGGGACTAGTGGGGCCCTAGTCCCACCTTCTAGCAAGTCAATGCAAGCTTCAAAACACCAAGGGCCCCACAGCCAACTAACTGTGTCAGTAACCAACACCTCCCATCAGTGATCTGACATCAGGTCTGAGAGCCCTGCCACCAGACCCCAAGACCCGGCTCTTCCTGCCGGCTGGCCAGCACTAGCCCCAGGACCTAGCTTCACCCACCAGTGGGCAGGCAGTAGCCCCAGGCTCTCCTGGACCCTGATTCTGCCCACCAGTAACTCAGCACTAGTCCCGGGGCTGCCTGGGGTTCCACAGTCAGCCACCTAGTGACCTGGTCCCACCTATCAGTGGCCAGCAGCCTCCACACAAGGCAGGACCTAGCAACCAACCGGACTAGGGTCTAACAAAGCCTACCAGACTACCCACATAGTCAGTCTACCACAACAGAAAGACCCATGCAGCCCTCATAGGGAGAACCCCTGGAGCATAGCTCTGGTGAAGAGAGGGTAGTGCACTGCTGGGACACATAGGACCTGTCCTACAGAAGGCCACTTTTCCAAGGTTGGGAAACATAATTAACCTATCAGATATATAAAAATAGAAACAGCAAGTTAGGCAAAATGAGGTGAAAGAGGAACATTTTCCAAATGAAGGAACAAGATAAAACCCCAGAAGAGGTTTAGAACTAAACTCCATTTAGTTCTAAATGGAGTGGAGATAGGCAATCTACCTGAGAAAGAGTTAAGGATAGTGATCATAAAGAGGAGAAGAATGGATGCACAGAGCAAGAGGTTAGAAGTTTTTAACAAAGAGAAAATATAAAGAACAACCAAACAGAGATGAAGAATGCAATAACTGAAAGGAAAAGTACATTAGAAGGAATCAACAGTAGACTAAATGATACAGAGGATCAGATCAGTGAGTTGGAAGACAGTAGTAGAAATCACTGATGCTGATCAGAAAAAAGAATGAAAAGAAATGAGGACAGTTTAAGAGATCTCTGGGACAACAAGTGCACTGATATTCACATGATAGGGGTCCAGAAGGAGAAGAGAGAGAGAAAGGGGCTGAGAGCATAACTGAAGACGTAATAGCTGAAGAATTCCCTAACTTGGGAAACAGACATCCAAGTCCAGAAAGCACAGAGAGTACCATACAGGATTAACCCAAAGAGGACCACATCAAGATACATTGCCATTAAAATGGCAAAAATTAAAGTTGAAGAGAGAATGTTAAAAGCAAGAAGGGAAAAGCAACAAGAAACGTACAAGGGAAGTCCCATAAGGCCATGAGCAGAAACCGCAGGCAAGAAAGGAGTAGCACAATATATTTAAAGTGAAGAAAGGGAAAAACCTACAACCAAGAATACGCTACGTGGCAAGACTCTTGTTCGGATTTGGTGGAGAAATCAAAAGCTTTACAGACAAGTGAAAGCTAAAAGAGTTCAGAACCACTGAACCAGCTTTACAAGAAATGTTAAAGAAACTTCTCTATGCAAAAAGAAAACCAAAAAAAAGGCCACAAATAGAAACATGAAAATTACAAAAGGAAAAAGCTCATCTATATCTACAATAAGCAGTTAAGGGATACATAAAATAATTTGATGTAAAATATGATATCAAAAGCAGTAATTGTGAGGGGAGGAGAGTACAAATGCAGGGTCATTAAAATGCATTTGAAATTAAAAGATCACTAATTTAAAATAATCATATATATATGGTACTGGCACAAAAACAGACACATAGACCAATGGAACAGAATAGAGAGCCCAGAAATAAACCCATGCACCTATGGTCAATTAATCTGTAACAAAGGAGACAAGAATATGCAATAAGGATGAGACAGTCTCTTCAATAAGTGGTGCTGGGAAAATGGACAGCTACATGTAAAAGAATGAAATTAGAGTATTTTCTAACACCATATACAAAAAAAAACTCACGGTGGATTAAAGACCTAAACGTAAGCTTGGAAACCATAAAACTTCGTGAAGGAAAAATAGGCAGAACACTCTTTGACATAAGCTGTAGCAATATTTTTTTGGATGTCTCCTAAAGCAAAGGAAATAAAAGCAAAAATAAGTAAATGGGACCTAATTAAACTTAAAACCTTTTGCATAGAAAAAAACAAAAACACGGGCTTCCCTGGTGGCGCAGTGGTTGAGAATCTGCCTGCTAATGCAGGGGACACGGGTTCGAGCCCTGGTCTGGGAAGATCCCACATGCCGCAGAGCAACTAGGCCTGTGAGCCACAACTACTGAGCCTGCGCGTCTGGAGCCTGTGCTCCGCAACAAGAGAGGCCACGATAGTGAGAGGCCCGCGCACCGCGATGAAGAGTGGCCCCCACTTGCCGCAACTAGAGAAAGCCCTAGCACAGAAACAAAGACCCAACATAGCAATCAGTCAATCAATCAATAAATCTTTAAAACAAAAACAAAAACACTAATTCGAAAAGATATATGCACCCCAGTGTTCATAGTAGCATTATTTACAATTGCCAAAATATGGAAGCAACCAAGTGTCCATCAACAGATGATGAATAAAGATGTGGTATGTATGTGTGTGTGTATGTATACACACACACACACAATGGAATACTAATCAGCCATAAAAAAGAATGAAATTTTGCCTTTTGCCACTACATGGATGGACTTGGAGGGTATTATGTTAGGTGAAATACGTCAGACAGAGGAAGACAAATACTGTATATCATTTATATGTGGAATCTAATAAGTAAAACAAACTAGTGATTATAACAAAAAAGTGATTATAACATCTTTTCATTTACCTTCTGGACATTTGGATGTCTTCTTTGGAAAAATGTCTATTCAGTTCCTCTGCCCATTATTTAATCAGATTATTTGTGGTGCTGGTGTTGAGTTGTATGAATTCTTTATATATTTTGGATATTAATGCCTCATCCAATCTATGGTTTGCAAATAATTTCTCCCATTCTATAGGTTGCCTTTTCATTTTGTTGATTGTTTCTTTTGCTGTGCAGAAGTTTATTAGTTTGATATAATCCCACTTGTTGATTTTTGCTTTTGTTGCTTGTGCTTTTGGTGTCATATCCAAAAATACATTGCTAAGACCAATGTCAAGGAGTGTCTTCCCTATTTTTCCTCTAGGAGTTTTATGGTCTCCAGTTGTACATTTAAGTCATTTAACTCCATTTTGAGTTAACTTTTGTGAGTGGTGTAAGATAAGGATCCAGTTTCATTTTACTGTATGTAGTTATTCAGTTTTTCCAACAACATTAATTGAAGACACTGTCGTTTCCCCATTGAGTGTTCTTGGCTCTGTTGTCAAATATTAATTGACCATATGTGCAGTTGTTTATTTATGGGCTCTATATTCTGTTCCATTGGTCTAGGGGTTTTTTTTGTTGTTTTGTTTTGTTTTTGTATTTCTAATGTCAGCACCCTACTGACTTAATTACTATAGCTTTATAGTCAAGTTTGGAATCAGGAAATGTGATGCCTCCAGCTTTGTTCCTCTTTCTTAGGATTGCTTTGGTTATTTGGGGGATCTTTTGTGGTTACATACTAATTTTAGTATTGTTTGTCCCATTTATGTGAAAAATGTCATTGGAATTTTGATATGCATTGCATGAACCTATAGATGACTTTGAGTAGAATGGAAATTTAACAATACTAATACTTCTGATCCATGAACACAGGATATCTTTTCATTTGTTTGTGTCTTCAATTTGTTTAATCAGAGTCTTTTAGTTTTCATTGTATAGGTCTTTCAACTACTTGGTTAAATTTATTCCTAACTATTTTATTGTTTTTGATGCTGTTGTGAATGGGATGTTATTCTTTATTTCTTTTTCAGGTATTTCATTGTTAATGTATAGAAATGCAACTGATTTCTGTGCATTGATTTTGTATCCTGCAACTTTACTGAATTTGTTGATTAATTCCAACAGCTTTTTGATTGAATCTTTAGGATTTTCTTTATGTAAGATCATAGCATCTGCAAACAACAGCAATTTTATTTCTTCCTTTCCAATTTGGATGCCTTCTTAAAAAAAAAAATCCTGTTTTATTGCTACAGCTAAGACTTCCAGTACCATGATGAATAAGGGTGGTGAAAGTGAGCAGGCACCCTTATCTTGTTCCTGATATTAGAGAGAAAGCTTTCAACCTGTGATCACTAAGTATGATGTTAGCTATGGGTTTTTCATATATGGCCTTTATTATATTGCAGTGTGTTCCTTCTATACCCAACTTGCTGAGGCTTTTTATCATGAAAGATGTTGTACTTTGTCAAATATTTTTTCTGCATCCATTGAGATGATTACATGATTTTTATCTACATTCTATTAATTTGGTTTATTACACATATTGATTCGCATATATTGAACCATCCTTGCATCCTGGAGATAAATACCAGGTACTGGTGATGGTGTATGATCCTTTTAACGTGTTGTCAGATTTGGTTTGCTGATATTTTGTTGAGAATTTTTATATCTGTATTCATCAGGGAAATTGATCTGTAGTTTCTTTTCTTGTAGTGTTCTTATCTGGGTTTGGTATCAGGATAATGCTGGGCTTGCAAAATGAGATTGGGAGTGTTCCCTCCTCTTCAGTTTTTTGGAAGAGTTTGAGAAGGGTTGGCACTAATTCTTCTTTAAATGTTTGGTAGAACTAACCTGTGAAGCCATCTGATCCTGGGCTTTTCCCTGTTGGGAGGTTTTTGATTAGTGATTTAATCGCCTTACTCATTGTTGATCTGTTCACATTTTCTATTTCTTCATGATTCAGTCTGTGGGTTGTGTTTCTAGAAGTTTATCTATTTCTTCTAAGCTATCCAATTTGTTGGCATATAATTATTCACAGTAGTCTATAATGATCCTGTGTATTTGTGTGGTATGGGCTGTAATGCCTCCTTGTTCATTTCTGATTTTATTTATTTGAGTCTTCTCTCTTTTTTTCTTAGTGAGTCTAGCTAAAGGTTTGTCAATTTTGTTTATCTTTTTTTTTTTACGCTCTTAGTTTCTTTGATCTTTTCTATTATTTTTCTAGTTTCATTTCATTTATTTCCACTCTGATCTTTATTTCCTTCCTTCTGTTAACTTTGGGCTTCATTTTTTTTTCTTGTTCCTTGAGGTATAAAGTTAGGTTTTTTCCTTGAGATCATTCTGTTTTCTTAATACATGTATTTATCACTGTAAAATTCACTCTAAGAACTGCTTTTGCAGCATTCTATAGGTTTTGGTGTATACTTCCATTTTCATTTGTTTCCAGGTGTATTTTTATTTCTCTTTCGACCCATTGGTTGTTTAGGAGTAAGGTGGTTTCTACATACTTGTAAAATTTCTAACTTTCCTTTTGATATTGATTTCTAGTTCCATGCCATTGTGGTCAGAATGATTTCAATCTTCTAAAATTTGCAAAGAAAAATTTGTTTTGTGTCCTATCATGATCTATCCTGGAGAATGTTCTGTATGCACTTAATGTGTATTCCGCTGCTTTTTCTTTTTGTCCATGCCATGGGGCATGCAGGATCTTGTTTCCCGACCATGGATTGAACCTGTGCCCCCTGCATTGAGAGTGCCGAGTCTTAACCACTGGACCACTGGGGAAGTCCCTGTATTCTGCTGCTTTTGATAGAATGTTCTATAAATGCTGTTTGGTCCATTTGATCTAATGTATCATTCAAGTTCAGTGTTTCCTTGTTGATTTTCTGTATGGATGATCTACTCTTTGCTGAAAGTAGGGTACTGAAGTCCCCTGGTATTGTATTGTTGTCTGTCTTTAGATCTGTTAGTATTTGCTTAACATATTTAGATACTCCAATGTTGAGTGTGTATGTATTTATGATTGTTATATCTTCTTGATGAATTGACCCCTATATCCTTATACGATGAACTTCTTTGTCTCCTCTTACCTTTTTTGGCTCAAAGTCTGTTTTGTCTTATTTAAGTATAGCTACCCCTGCTTTCTTTTGGTTTCCACTTGCATGGAATAATTTTTCACTTTCATTTTAAGCCTATATATGTCCTTATAGTTGAAGTGAGTCCCTCGTAGGTAGCATATAGTTGGGTCTTGTATTTTATCCATCCAGCCACTCTGTGCCTTTTGGTTGGTGAATTCAGTCCATTTACATTTAGGGTAGTTATTGATATGTAAGTACTTACTAATACCATCTTGTTAATTGCTTTCTGGCTGTTTTGTAGTTCCATTGTTACTTTTTTTTTTTTCTCTGTTTTGTGCCTACTTTAGTAAATTTGTGATTTTCCATGGTGGTATATTCTGATTTCCCTTTCTTTATCTTTTGTGAATCTACTCTAGGTTTTTGTTTTGTGGTTACCATGAGGCTTACATAAAATATCTGAAAGATAAAACAGTCCACTTAAAGCTGATAGCAATGTAACTTTGATCACATATAAATGCTCCACCCTTATACTCCCCCCTTTTATATTTTTGGTATCACAATTTACCTCTTTCTGTATTGTGTATTCCTTAATAAATTATAGTAGCTATAGTTATTTTAAAAACTCTTTTCTTTTAAGCTTTATGTTGTTAAGTGGCTGACATACCATCCTATTACAGTTAGTATTCTAAATCTGACTCTGTATTTACCTTTACCAGTTTGTTGTGTATTTTTGTATGTTTTTATGTTACTAATTAGTGTTTTTTCATTTCAGCTTGAAGAACTCCTTTCAGCATTTCTTGCAAGGCAAGTCAATTGCTGATGAAGTCCCTCAGCTTTTGTTTGTCTCAGGAAGTCTTTATTTCTCCTTCATTTCTGAATGATAACTTTGCTGGATAGAGTATTCTTGGCTGGCAATTTTTTTCTTTCAATGATTTTGAATATGTCATTCCATTCTCTCCTGGCCTGCAAAGTTTCTGCTTAGAAATCATTTGATGTTCTAATGGGGATTCCTTTGTATGTTACAGTCTTTTTTCCCTTTGCTGCTTTTAGGATTCTCTTTTTGTGCTTTTTTTTTTTTGACAGTTTCATAATATATCTTGAAGAAGGTTGTTTTGCATTGAGATAGTGAACCTAGTTGTCCAATTTTCTCCTCAAATTTGGGAACTTCTCAGCTATTATTTCTTTAAATAAACATTTTGTCCCCATTTCTCCTTTTGGTACTCCAGTTATTCTAATAACTGAACATTGTTGGTGTCATATGGATCCCATAGGCTTTCTTTCCTCTTTTTTTCTGTTGTTCCCTTCTGACTATCCTCTAGATCACTTATTTCTATTTTCTGTTTGGTCTATTCTGCTGTAGATTCTCTCTATTGAATTTTTCATTGCATTCATTGGATTCTTCAGCTCCAGAATTTCTGTTTGTTTCTTTTTTATGATTTCTATCTCTTTGTTAAGTTTCTCATTTTGTTTAGGTATTGTTTTCCTGACTTCATTGAATTATCTTTCTGTGTTTTCTTGTAGCAAATTGAGTTTCCTCAAAACAACTATTTTGAATTTTTTATCATTTAGATTGAAGAATTCTGTATCTTTGTATTCATTTATTGCAGGATTATTGTTGTCTTTTGGTGATGACATGTTTCTTTGATTCTTCAGGTTCCTTGGAGTTCTGTGTTGCTGCTTTCCCATTTGGAGTAGCAGACACCTCCTCAAGTCTTTACTAGTTGCCTTCAGGTGGGATATACTGTTTGTTGGTCCTGTTGTGTCTGGGGCTTTCTCCGACCTCAAATGGGTACACCTGTTTCACACTTCTTGCTCATTCTTGTGGCAGAATTCTTAAGCTTTTATGTCTTCTCTGATTTTTACAGCTCACAAAGCCAATTGCTGGAAACCTCTCTTTTATTTTCCAGAAGGTGGTGCTACAGCTTAAGTTTGTGGTTTGTCTTGCGCACAGACCCTGGTCTCATTATCTGAGTCCATTCCACTGGATCTCACTCTCACTGGGCTCTCATTTGGGAATGTGCAGAAGGAGCTAACTGCAGAAATGGGGGCTGTGGGTTTAGCACTTGGGATGTTGGGGTGCCTGTGGGCCAGGTGGGGAGATCATTAGGTGAGGTTCTCCCAGTAGCTCATGGGTGGGCAGATAGCAGGAACCATGTCCCTTTTATGCCCTTTGATATTCTTATATGCCTCTTTCCTAGTCTCCTCCCTACCCCCAGACATGGAGGTCCAACCTCAATACTCTGGGTACTGCTGAAAAGAAACAGGTTTCTCCAGCAGTGTCTGCACAGCTAGAGTAGCTAAGTACTCACTCATCACTGTCCCTTCCCCCTACTGTATTGCCTTGGGAGAGGGATAACACTGGCAAAGTTCTAATTACTCTCTCTGTTGCATCCAAATTTGTTTTTTGTTTTACTTTGTTTTGTTTTTGCTCCAGTGTAGTGCTAAAATCTCCCCTCAGGAAGTCTGGACTCTACAAACATTTTCTTATCTGTGGGTGACTTCCACATTAGCACTCTTTGGGTTTTCCCTAGTTGTAGCTAAGAGGGTTTGGGACCAGTTTGCAGAACTCCTTATTGAGTTCTGTCTGCCTGTTACCTGATGCACAGGTAGGCGAGACTCCTTCCAGGTCCCTTGGCATATGATGTTGGATCTCACAACTCCCAGAGGTACCTTTATTTGTGGATGGATGCTGACTTTTTCTTGTTAAAAGGGGGAACAAGAAGGAGCAACATCTTATGCTACCATGATTGCTGATGTCACTCTCAGGGAAAATCTTTCGACCTTGAGTTAGGCAAAGATTTCTTCAGTACATCAACAAAATCATGATCTATAAAAGAATATAGTGTTAAATTGGACTTTATCAAAATTGGAAACTTGTGCACTTTGAAAGACATGATAAAGAGAATGAAAACAATCCACATACTGGGAGAAAATATTTGCAAATTGCATACCTAATCAAGGATGTGTATCCAGATAATAGAAAGAACACTCCAACTCACTAATGAGAAAACAAACTACCCAATTATAAAATAGGCAAAATTTTGAGTAGAGACTTCACCAGTGAAGATATATGGATTGCAAATATGCACATCAAAAGATGCTCAAGTTTATAAGTAACTTGAGAAATGAAAATTAAAATCACAGTGAGATACCACTACATACCTATTAGAATGACTGAAATTAGAAAGCCTGACTATACCAGTTGCTGGCAAGAACATGGGACTCGTATTTTGCTGGTCAGAATATAAAATACAACCACTTTGGAAAACAGTTTGGCAGTTTTTAAAAAAATAACTCCTTTCAAAAATTGCACTGGAAGTCCTAGCTAATGTAATAAGACAAGAATAGGAAAAAAAAAAAAACGCTATACAGTTAGTAAGGAGAAGTAAAACTGTCTTGATGACATGATCATCTACTTAGAAAATCTGAAAGAATCAATTAGAAAAAAAACCTCCTGTAACTAATAAGCAGTTACAGCAAGGTTGCAGGATACAAGATTAATAACCAAAGTTGATCATTGAACCTGTATACCAGCAATGAACAGTTGGAATTTGAAACTAAAAACAAAGTAACATTTCCATTAACGCTCAGAAAAATGAAATACTTAGATTTAAATATAACAAAATATGTAGGAGATCTATATGAGGACAACTATACAATTCTGATGAAAGAAATCAAAGTAGAAGTAAATTAATGGGGTGATATTCCATGTTCATGGATGGGAAGAATCAGTATTGTCAAGATGTCAGTTCTTTACAACTTGATCTAAGATTCAACACAATACTAATCAAAATCTCAGTAAGTTATTTTGTGGGCATTGATGAACTGTTTATAAAGTTTATATGGAAAAGCAAAAGACCTAGAACAGCCAACACAATAATGAAAAAGAACAAAGTTGGAAGAGTGACACTACTCAACAGCAACACTTATTATAAAGCTACAATGTTAAGACAGTGTAGAATTGGTTAAAGTATATAGACAGATCAGTGGAACAGGATAGAGAGCCTAGAAATAGACTCACACAAATATAGTCAACTGATCTTTGACAAAGCAGCAAAGTCAATAGAGTGGTGCAAAGTAGTCTTTTCAACAAATGGTGCTGGAAGAACTGGACATACATATGCAAACAAGCAAACAAACAGGGCTTCCGTGGTGGCGCAGTGGTTGAGAATCTGCCTGCCAATGCAGGGGACACGGGTTCGAGCCCTGATCTGGGAAGATCCCACATGCCGCAGAGCAGTTGGGCCCGTGAGCCACAATTACTGAGCTTGCGCGTCTGGAGCCTGTGCTCCGCGACAAGAGAGGCCACGATAGTGAGAGGCCCGCGCACCATGATGAAGAGTGGCCCCCGCTTGCCACAACTAGAGAAAGCCCTCGCACAGAAATGAAGACCCACACAGCCATAAATAAATAAATAAATAAATAATTTAAAAAACAAACAAACAAAAAACTAACATGGATATTACACCCCTCACAAAAATTAACTCAAAGTGGATCATGGACCTCAGTGTAAAGTGGAAAACTATAAAACTCCTAGAAGATAATGTAGTAGAAAACCTAGGGGACCTCGGATATGGTGATGACTTGTTAGATAGAACACCAAAAGCACAATTCATGAAAGAAAGATTTGATAAGCTGTTCTTCATTAAAATTAAAAACTTCTGCTTTGTGAAATAACACTGTAAAAAGAATGAGAAGGTGAGTCACAGACTGGGAGAAAATATTTGCAAAATATTGAATGCATATTTTAAGAGAAAGAAACCAATCTGAAAAGACTACATACTATGTAATTCCAGGTATATGACATTCTGGAAAAGACAAATCTATGAAGACAGTAAAATGATCAGGTGTTGGGGGGGAGGGTGGGATGAATAGGCAGAACACAGAGGATTTTCAGGGAGTGAAACTACTCTGAAAATAGTAGTATGATACTATGTTATACTATAGTATGATGCTATAATGTGGATACATGTCATTACACATTTGTCAAAACACACAGACTGTACAACACAAGAGTGAACCCTAATATGAACTGTGGGCTTTAGGTATAATGTATCAGTGTAGGCTCATCAGTTGTAACAAATTACCACTCTGGTACCACTCTGGTAATTTTAATAGTGGGGGAAGGATTTTAATAGTGGAGGAAGCTTGCATATGTGAGGTAGGGTGTATAGGAGAAATTTCTGTACTTTCTGCTCCATTTTGCTGTGAACCTAAAACTGCTCTAAAAAATAAAGTCTGTTTTTTAAAAAAGTTAAACAGACATCTACTGTATGATATAACCATTTTTCTTCTAGGTGTTACCCAAGAGAAATGAAAGTATATATCCATACAAAAACTGCCACACAAACATTCAGAGCAGTTTTATTTGTAATAACCGAAGACTAGAAATAACCCAAACGTCTCTCAACAGATAAATGGATAAACAAAAGTGTGATATTTCCATACAACAGAGTACTAGTCAGCAATATAAAGGAATGAACCTTGCTGTTGATACATACATGGATGAATCTCTAAGTAACTATGCTGAGCAAAGTAGACCAGACAAAAAAGAATACGTACCATAGTGGCTCCATTTATGTAAAATTCTGGGAAATACAAGCTAATATACAGTGACAGAAAACAGATCGGTGTTTACCTGCAGTCCAAGGAGAGGTAAGGAGGAACATAAGTTAGGTACTACAAAGAGGCATGAAAAAATTTTGAGGGTAATGGATATGTTCATATCTTGATTGTGGTGATGGTTTCACAGATATTTACATGTGTCAAAACTTATCTAATTGTACCCTTTAAATATGAGCATTTTACTGTAGGTCAGTTATACCTCAGTAAAGCTATTAAAAATAAACTTAAAAGTTAAGAATGTTATTAACTTACATTTTTTGAAAGACAGTTGTGTTATAGTATCTGTATACTTGCATTACATATTTTTGTTCTTTAATCCTCACAGTAATCCTCTGAGGTGGTTCTTATTTCCATCTTATGGATGAGAACACTGAGGATAAGGCTAAATTAAAATGTCCAGTCCTGATCATGTGCCGACTTCAGACTATACTACAAAGCTACAATAATCAAAACTCTATGGCACCAGCACAAAAACAGATGCATAGATCAATGGAACAGAATAGAGAACCCAGGAACAAACCCACGCACTTATGGTCAATTAATCTATGACAAAAGAGGCAAGAATATACAATGGAGAAAAGACAGTCTCTTCAGTAAGTGGTGCTAGGAAAACTGGACAGCTACAAGTAAGAGAATGAAATTAGCACATTTGCTCATACCATACACAAAAATAAACTCAAAATGGATTAAAGACCTAAATGTAAGACCAGATATACTATAAAACTCCTAGCGGAAACCATAGGCAGGACACTCTTTGACATAAATCACAGCAATATTTTTTTGGATCTGTGTCCTAGAGTAATGGAAACAAAAGCAAAAATAAACAAATGAGACCTAATTAAACTTAAATGCTTTTGTACAACAAAGGAAACCATAAACAAAACAAAAAGACAACTTTTGGAATGGGAGAAAATATTTGCAAACGATGTGATTGACAAGGGTTTAATTTACAAAACATACAAACAGCTCATACAGCTCAATATCAAAAAAACAAACAACCCAATCAAAAAATAGGCAGAAAACCTAAACAGACATTTCTCCAAAGAAGACATGCAGATGGCCAACAGGCACATGAAAAGATGCTCATCATCGCTAATTATTAGAGAAAAGCAAATCAAAGCCACAATGAGGTATCACCTCACACCGGTCAGAATGGCTGTCATCAAAAAGTCTACAAATAGTAAGTGCTGAAGAGGGTGTGGAGAAAAGGGAACCCTCCTACACTGTTAGTGGGAATGTAAATTGGTGCAGCCACTATGGAAAACAGTATGGAGGTTCCTTAAAAAACTAAAAATAGAGTTACCATATGATCCAGCAATCCCACTCCTGGGCATATGTCTGGAAAAGACAAAAACTCTAATTTGAAAAAATACATACACCCCAATGTTCATAGCAGCACTATTTACAATAGCCAAGACATGTAAGCAATCTAAATGTCCATCGACAGATGAATGGATAAAGAAGATGTGGTATATATACACCATGGAATATTACTCAGCTCTTGAAGCACTTCCTGTGGAAGTCAAAAACTTTAGAGAAAGTAGTAAATACTAAATGAATACTTACTGACCTACTAATTCTGGGTGAGTTTTTTAATTAATCAAAGATTAATGAAAAGTGATAGTTGAGTAGGATCCACGTGTTGGCATAATTCTCTCTTCTCCTCTACAGAGTTGAAAATACAAAGAGAGGAAATTAAAGAGACTATCCTCAAACTTAGTTGTGACCTTTCTTATTGACGAGGGAACTCAATTTGTGACTTTTCTGAGATTACTCAGTTAATTAGTGGCAAAGCTTGGATAAGAAATCAGATCTCCTGAATTTTACACATGATATTTAAAAAATTCACTTCAGATTAATAATAAAATGAGTTCATACAGTCTCCCTTGATTACAATATTTAAGACCTTGAAAAAATAAACTGAAAGGTATACCGACATATTTTTAGGTAATTATCATATAATTTACTTCTGACTGTGAAAAAAACTTTCTTGTTCCCTTGTTCTGCAGAAGCTGTAAGAGTGTACTAAAACAAGTGTTTAGTATTATGAAAATCACCTAACGTAGAAAAATAGTCCTCTGTGTTAATAATTTGGCATTAATTGATATCCAGTCTTATCTATAGAAGTCTTTCTACCTTGAGCGACTCCTTTATTCTTCAATTATTATTTAACAGTTTTGTTTTATTGAAAAAGGAACCATAAGTCCATGATTTTTTGAAGTTTAAATCAGTCATACTGGAGATAAAGTTTTTATATCAGTTCATTTTGGAAAAGTGACCTTGTAGCATTAAAGTCAAATAAACTAGTTGTCTTCTGTTTGTGAAAGTAATTCAGTTTCCATAGTGCCTTTAGTCTATCTGAGAAATATAAGGGAGGAGTTTAATACTAGATTAAATATTTGTCAATGCACTTTAGAAGTGTTGTAATTTGGGGGGAAACAAAGGATGCCGAGTTACTTTTTTTTTTGGCTTTTATTCTTAGTTTATTATTTTATAAGCTTCCATGTTATTTAAATGTTATAGCAAGCTGATATTATTTTTTTCTTTTCTAAAATGTGCTTTTCCTTTTTCTAAAATTGAAGTATAGTTGATTTAGATGTACAAGTGTACAAGTACAGTGTTTCAGATGTACAGCAAAGTGATTCAGATATAAATATGGAAACATTTGCAGAGGATAGAGCATGTTTTCTATCTTTAGGTGGTTTTATAATTCACTGTTTCTTTGAGATTAGGAGAATAGCTTGTTTAAAATATTGTTGAAATATATTAGCACCAAATATATACAGGACTGAAAGACTAATCTACAAATTGGACTCCACGTTTCAGCAAAAACTAAGCCAGTTTGTAAAATGAGTAGAAAAGAAAGAGGAGATGAGGTGAGGTAGCTGGCCCAGAATCATATTGCTACAGTTAGTTGCAGAAGCAGAACTAGAAGCTCCAGCTTCCAGAGACTACCGGTATTCCTTGGCTTACTTCCTCCATTTTTGGAGCCAGCAGCATTGCATCTGTCTGACCTTTTTTCCATAGTCATATTTCCCTTTCTGTCCTCTTCTGTTTCACTCTTTACTTTTAAGGACCCTTGTGATTACATTGGGCACACCTGGATAATCTCCCCATTTCAAGGTTCTTAACTTAATCACATTTACACAGTCCCTTATGCCATGTAAGGCATAGTCACAGGTTCCAGGGATTAGGAAGTGGGCATTATTTGGGGGAGGGGGGCATTATTTTACCTGTTACAATACTCATCACTATCCTATACTTGGTCTTCTTTGATGTCGTAGACACCAGTACTTTCACCTCTAATTCATTCCATTTCAGCTACCCACTTCCATCTCCATTATATTTAACTCTTCCTTTGAAATCTTAAGGTTTTAATAATCGTGGTCTCTGGCCATTACCCCCATCCTTTTGTCTTTTCATTGTTTACTCCCACTACATGTATTGTACACTTGGTTAGAGGCACAGGGTTGTAGTGGGGAAAGGATGGACTTTCTGGAAGAAGAATTTTGAAAGGTGTCCTTGGGTTTGATCCAGGCCCTCCTATTTACAAATTATGTGGCCTTGGGAAAGTCACTTAAGTTCACTGAACCTCAAGATATTCATATGGAAAACAATACTAATTATTATGGGGTTGTTGTAAGAAGATAGATAGGTATCTAGCTCATAAAGGGCACTCAGTTTAAGGGAGTTCTTATATTTCTTTCACCTTATCAAGTGCTCCATTTTATCCGTCTTGTAAAGACTTGCTGTCCAATTAAGACACATGGCCTCCTGAGAAAATACTGGATAGTCAGATGGTAACATGGTTTTATAATCTTTCCTTTAGAGTCCTAGTCTCGGCATATTTTAGATTGTATCAGAACCACTTGAAAGGCTTATTTAAAATGCAGACTATAGGCCCCAGGCCAAGAGATTTTGAGTCAGTGTATCTGAAAAGAGCCCTAGGAATATGCATTTTATCCAACACCACATTCTTGAAATGCAATTAGAGTAGTGGTTTTCAGCAAAACAACCTATTTGGGGGACTTAGATGTGGTCAATGTATTTTCTTAAATTAAGTATTCTGATCTTTTTCCTTTTTATCCTATTCAAAGGAACAGCTACTTAGATGTGGGGAAAGTTTAGTAAATTTTAGTCATAGATATGATGACGCTAAATGAGGACTAGTCACGCATGCGGCATGTGGGATCTTAGTTCCCTCGACCAGGAATCAAACCTGTGTCCCCTGCAGCAGAAGCGTGGAGTCTTAACCACTGGACCACCCTGGAAGTACCCTGGGGCTAGTCTTAAGGTAGAGTCCAACCTGGCTGAACAAAAAAGCAGAGCTGCCTTAATTAGGATCCAGGGTAGAGTATGTTTGATATGCAGCATGCCAGTTCTTTAGCAAGGGCTTGAGTTTTTGTTTTTTGTTTATTTTTAATGAAGTATAGTTGATTTACAATATTATGTTAGTTTCCAGTATACAACATAGTGATTCTATATTTTATAAATTATACTCCATTTAAAATTATTATAAAATATTGACTATATTCCCTGTGCTGTACAATATATCCTTGTAGCTTATTTATTTTATACACATTTGTTTGTACCTCTTAATCCCCTACTCCTATCTTGCCCCTTCCCTTTTCCCTCTCCCCATGGTAACCACTGGTTTGTTTTCTATATGTGTGAGTCTGTTTCTGTTTTGTTATTTTCATTCATTTGTTTTATTGTTTAGATTCCACATGTAAGTGACAATATATGATATTTGTCTTTCTATATCTGGCTTATTTCACTAAGCATAGTACCTTCCAGGTCCATTCATGTTGTTGCAGATGGCAAAATTTCATTCTTCTTTATGGCTGAGTAATATACCATTGTATATATTTACCACATCTTTATCCATTCATCTATTGATGGACACTTAGGTTTCTTCTGTATCTTGGCTATTGTACGTAATGCTGCTATAAACATTGGGGTGCGTGTATCTTTTTGAATTAGTGTTTTTGTTTTCTTTAGATATATGCCCAGGAGTGGAATTACTGGATCATATGGTAGTTCTGTTTTTAGTTTTTTGAGGATCCTGTTTTCCACAGTGGCTGCACCAATTTACATTCCCACTAACAGTGTTATTAGGGTTCTCTTTTCTCCACATCCTCGCCAACATTTGTTATTTATGGTCTTTTGATGATAGCCATTCTGACAGGTGTGAGGGGATATCACTGTGGTTTTGATTTGCATTTCCTTGATGATTAACGATGTTGAGTGTCTTTTCATGTGCCTTTTGGCCATCTGTATGTCTTCTTTGGAAAAATTGGTATTCGGGTCTTCTGTTCCTTTTTTAATTGGGTTTTTCTGTTTTGATGTTGAGATGTATGAGCTGTTTATATGTGTTGGATATTACCCCTTATCAGTCATATCATTTGCAAACATTTTCTCCCATTCAGTAGCTTGTCTTTTTATTTTGTTATGGTTTCCTTTGCTGTGCAAAAGTTTTTAAGTTTAATCAGGTCCCATTTGTTTATTTTTGCTTTTGTCTTTTTTGCCTGGGAAGACAGATCCAAAAAAATATTGCTATGGCTTATGTCAAAGAGTGTTCTGCCTATGTTTTCTCCTAGGAGTTATATGGTTTCTGGTCTTACATTTAGGTCTTTAATCTATTCTGAGTTTATTTTTGTATATGGTGTGAGAAAATGTTCTAATTTCATTCTTTTACATGTAGCTATCCAGTTCCCAGCACCACTTATTGAAAAGACTGTCTTTTCCCTATTGTGAATTCTTGTCTCTTTTGTCACAGATTAATTGAACATTGGTGTCTGGGTTTATCTCTGGGCTCTCTATTCTGTTCCATTGTTCTATGTGTCTGTTTTTGTGCCAGTACCATACTGTTCTGATTACCATAGTTTTGTAGTATAGTCCCTGAAGACAGGGAGTGTGATACCTCCAGTTTTGTTCTTTTTTCTCAAGATTGCTTTGGCAATTCAGGGTCTTTTGTGGTTCCATATAAATTTTAGGATGATTTGTTCTAGTTCTGTGAAAAATGTCATGGGTATTTTGATAGAGATTTCATTAAATCTGTAGAGTGTTTTGGGTAGTGTGGACATTTTAACAATATTAATTCTTCTAATCCAAGAGCAAAGAATATCTTTCCATTTCTTTGTTATTATCTTCAGTTTTCTTCATAAATGTTTTATAGTTTTCAGAGTATAGGTCTTTCACTTCCTTGGTTAAGTTTGTTCCTAGGTATTTTATTCTTTTTGGTGTGATTTTGAATGGGATTATCTCCTTGCTTTCTCTTTGTGATAGTTCATTATTAGCGTATAGAAAAACAACAGATTTCTACATATTAATCTTGTGTTCTGTGACTTTACTGAATTCATTTATTAGTTCTAACAGTCTTTTGATGGAGACTTTAGGGTTCTATATATAGTACCATGTCATCTGCAAATAGTGACAGTTTTACTTCTTCCCTTCCAATTTGGATGCCTTTTATTTCTTTTTCTTATCTGATTGCTGTGGCTAGGACTTCCAATACTACGTTAAATAGAAAGGGCAAGAGTGGGCATCCTTACCTTATTCCTGTTTTTAGGGGAAAAGCTTTCAGCTTTCCACCATTGAATATGTTAGTGGTGGGTTTGTCATAAATGGCCTTTACTGTGTTGAGATATATTCCTTCTAAACCAACTTTTTTTTTTTTAAAGGAACTCCTTTATTTATTTATTTATTTATTTTGGGCTGTGTTGGGTCTTTGTTTCTGTGCGAGGGCTTTCTCTAGTTGCGGCAAGCAGGGGCCACTCTTCATCGCGGTGCGTGGGCCTCTCACTATCACAGCCTCTCTTGTTGTGGAGCACAGGCTCCAGATGTGCAGGCTCAGTAGTTGTGGCTCATGGGCCTAGTTGCTCCGCGGCATGTGGGATCCTCCCAGACCAGGGCTCAAACCCGTGTCCCCTGCATTGGCAGGCAGATTCTCAACCACTGCGCCACCAGGGAAGCCCTAAACCAACTTTGATGAGAGTTTTTGTCATGAATGAATATTGAATTTTGTCAAATGCCATTTCTGCATCTGTCGAGATGATCATGTGATTTTTATCCTTCCTTTTGTTAATATGGTGTATCACGTTGATTGATTTGTGGTTATTGAACCATCCTGGAATAAATCCCACTTAATCATGGTATATGATTGTTTTATATAAAACAATTGTTGAACTTGGTTTGCTAATATTTTGTTGATGATTTTGTTGTCTATATTCATCAGAGATATTGGCCTGTAATTTCCTTTTTTTTTTTGGAGTGTCTGTCTGGTTTTGGTATTAGGCTAATGGTGGCCACGAAGAATGTATTTGCCCAGGGTCCCATAGCTAGCAAGTAGCAAGGCTGGAATCCAATTTAGGCTTCCTGATTCCAGAGTCTGTCCCTTAACCACCCTTAACCATTCTTCAATTTTTTGGGAATAATTTGAGAAGGATAAGTATTAGCTCCTCTTTATATATTTGGTAAAATTCTGCTGTGAAGATGTCCAGTCCTGGACTTTTGTTTGCTGAGAGTTTTTTGATTACTAATTCAAGAAGGGCTTGAGTTTATTCTACTTCTGAGTGGCCATCCATCATCCAGAGCTCCTTCTAGCTTGCTTTCCCTAATGTCCTTCTTTTCCCCTTTACTTTAAATTTTTTACTTCTGTGTCTATAAGATGGAGAGGAAACAGTGCTAGACTAAGTTCACATTCTGGTCCTGCCACTTACTAACTGTGTGACCCCAAGAAAGTTCTTTAATCTCTGTAAAACTTAGTTTTTTCATTTGTTAGATGAAAATAAAAATAACAGTGCAAGTACTTATTATGTTAGTTCCTTTCTTTTATTTCTGCCTTGCCTTTTTCTTCTTTTTTCTCTTCTATATACCTTTTAACCTCTTCCCAACCTATAGTTGTGGGTAGTAGCCATCAGTTTAGTCTCCAGTTTGACTGTCATTTATCACCCCTGATTTACAGGGGACTAAAAGAACTCCATATTTAGAAGAAATCTTTGACGTCATCTAGACCATCCACATCAGAATCAATGCTAAGAGGAGAAACTGTTCTTGTCTTATTCACTACTGCATTCCCACAGTGCCTGGCTCAGAGTAGACAGTCAATAATGTAATTTAAATGAATGAATGGGGACTTCCTGGTGGTCCAGTGGTTAAGAATCCACCTTCCAGTGCAGGGACCATGGGTTTGATCCCTGGTCAGGGAACTAAGAATCCACATTGCCATGGGGCAACTAAGCCCACATGCTGCAATGAAGAGCCTGCGTGCCGCAATGAAGACCCAGCGCAGCCAAAATATTAAAAAAAAAAAAAAGGAATGAATGAAAAAATGAACTTTATCATATGATTCAAAATCTCATTTACTAATCTAAACTTACTATATCCCCTTCAAGTACTAGACACTGAGATCAGTGCTAGGGATTATACCGTACTCATCACTATATTTTTAACACTAAGTATTGGATCTTGCATGCAAATGAATGATTGGAATTAATAAAATAGGTGGTCACATTTTCTTTAGTATCTCCAATGACAGGGAACTTTTAATCTTTCAAGGTAATCAAATAAAAAGCAACCAACTATTTCGTTCATTCAGTCTGACATTTCAAACGGTGATGTAGTGATCCATTAGTGTCTGAGTGAAATATGAGGTTTATCCATGGTCTTCTTACAACTTCAAGACTCCCAGTCATCTTCTTGTACCCCAGAGCTGATCATAAGAAAGTCCACAGGGATCCCACATGCCACGGAGCAGCTTAGCCCACAAGCCACAACTACTGATCGCATATGCCACAACTACTGAGCCCTCACGCCGCAACTACTGAAACCCAAGCACTCTAGGGCCCATGTGCCGCAACTACTGAGCCCGCATGCTGCAACTACTGAAGCCTGCACACCTAGAGCCCATGCTCCGCGACAAGAGAAGCCACTGCAATGAGAAGCCCGTGCACCGCAACGAAGAGTAGCCCCCGCTTGCTGCAACTAGAGAAAGCCTGCACGCAGCAATGAAGACCCAACACAGCCAAAAAAAGAAAAAGAAAAGAAAAGAAAGTCCACAGTTTATGTAGAAGACAGATTGAGGCAAATAAGAACTGTCTGTGTAGCAGTTGATCATAAACCAAAAACAGAATAGGCCAACTAGTCATCTGCCACAGAAACTTGAGATACTTCATTGTACTATGGCGGTGAGGCTCAGGGTCAAGAGATGCCCCTAGACCTAGAATTAAGATGATTATTAAAAATTTAGGGACTTCCCTGGTGGCACAGTGGTTAAGAATCCGCCTGCCAATGCAGGAGACACAGGTTCGAGCCCTGGCCTGGGAAGATCCCACATGCCGCAGAGCAGCTAAGCCCATGCACCACAGCTACTGAGCCTGCATGCCACAACTACTGAAGCCCACGTGCCTAGAGCCCGTGCTCTACAACTAGAGAAGCCACTGCAATGAGAAGCCTGAGCACCACAACGAAGAGTAGCCCCCGCTCGCCACAACTAGAGAAAGCCCACATGCAGCAACGAAGACCCCATGCAGCCAAAATTTAAAAAATAAAAAATAAATAAATTTTTTTAAAATTTAGAGAATGTTAAATAATGATTTAATGCAGAAGACATCTCTGACTTCTAAGGGCTTAGTCTCCAACTTGGGTTCTTAGAACAGAAAGATGAGAGATTGTAGGAAGAATGGAGCTAAAATAGCACCTATAAAACTTTATTGGTTTTATTTGCTAGATGTCTCCCTAGAGTAGACTGTGCACTCCTTAAAGGCTAGGACCGGCCAAGTGCCAGACACAAAGTATATATTTAGTGAGTGTGTGGATGATTAAGCAAGCCACCCTGATAAGATGATTAATTAAGCAAGCCACCTTGCAGTTCTTATTCTTTGTTGTGTCTCACCAAGCCTCAACTGCTATGATTCAGTTGCTGTGATGAGAAATACTTTGCTCCAATCAATAATAACAACAACACCGATAATAATGGCTAACATTTCCATAGTGCTTACTATATGCCAGGCCCTCTACTAAGTGTTTTTATATGCATTAAAACTAATTTAAGGGAATTCCCTGGTGGTCCAGTGGTTAGGACTCCACCCTCTCACTGCCGAGGGCACGGGTTCAGTCCCTGGTTGGGGAACTAAGGTTCCACAAGCCATGCAGTGCAGCCAAAACAAAAAAGAAAAAAAACGAATTTAATACTTATAACAACTCTATGAGGTAGTTATTAGTTTTATTCCCCATTTTACAGATGAAGAAACTGAGGCACAGAAGCATAAATAATTTGCCCAGGGTCCCATAGCTAGCAAGTAGCAAGGCTGGAATACAATTTAGGCTTCCTGATTCCAGAGTCTGTCCCTTAACCACCCTTAACTACTATACTATACATCCCTCCAATTGTGCTTTTTTGCCTGCCCAACATGCTTTCCCTTACCTTTTCTTCTGATAATGCCATCCTTCATTCTTGTGAGGAAATCATTCCATGTGGTTCAGATAGTGTTGACCACTTCCCTTCTTACCACACATGAGGGTACATGAGAGGCCCGGCTGATTGAATACCCCACCTCCTGACTAGGATGACTGATTCAGGATTCAATCAAATGCATGTGCTTTTGACTGGTAGTGTTAATCATAAGGGTTCCAGAAGTCTAAAGCAGCCAATGGGTATTTATTCCACAGTTAACAAATATTTTTTGAATGCCAAGCGTTATAAGCACGTAAAATACATTAATGAATAAAGTAAAGGTACCTTCTCTTGTGGTGGCTTACACTGTAGCAGAGGGAGACAATTATTTATGCATAATAAGTAAATTACATATGTGTTAGAAAGTAAGTGCTGTAGAAAAAAGGAACAGTAGAATAGGGTTTGAAGGAATTTGGAGTGCTGGGATAGCAGTGGGGAGATGGAACATTTTCAGTATTTAATGGGATTATCTGGTAGACCTCATTGAGAAGGTAACATTTGAGGAGACTTAAAGAAGGGAAGGATATTAGCCAAGCAGATATTTGGAGGGAACGGCTAAAAAGGCTTTATGGTAGGACCGTGCCTAGTGTTTGAAGAGCATCAAGGACTGCAGCAGAGTAGTAAAAAAAGAAGTCGGAGAAGTAAGTGGGATCCAGATCACAGAGAGCCTGTGTAGACCATTATAGGAATCTCAGCTTTGAATGAAATGGGAAACCATTGGAAGGTTCTGAGTAGAGGAGTGTCAAGGTCAGACAGATTTTTAAAGGACCTCTCTGACTGCTGTATGGAGAATAGATTTGAAGAAGGAGTGGAAAGGTAGAACAGGTAGACCTGTTAGAAGGCTTGTGAAATAATCCTCGCTTGGACCAGAGTAGAAATAGTGGAAATGTTGAGAAATGGTCAAATTTTGGAAATATTTTATAAGTAGAACAAGTATGATTTCCTGATGGATTGTATGTAGGATGTGGAAATCAAGGATGACTGCAAGGTTTTTGGCCTGAGCAATTGGAAGGATGAAGTTTGCCATCAATTGCTATGGGAAGGCTACAGGGGAAACAAATTTTGGATTTGTTAAGTCTGAGATGTTTATTAAGACCTCCAGGTGTTTATGTGGACCTCCAAGTAGGGAGTTGGATGTACAAATCTGGAGTTTGGGAGAGAAGTCTTTATCTGAGATATAAATTTGGAAGTCATTGGCATATAGATGTTATTTAAAGCAAAGGCACTAATTGAAATAACCAAGGGAGTAAGTCTAACTAGAGAAAAGGACCATGGACTGAGCCCTCGAACATTCTAACATTAAGAATTGGGGACAAGAGGAGGAGTCAGCAAAGAATATTAAAGGGGGGTGGCTCAATAAGATAAAAGGAAAACCAAGACAGTGTGGGGTCCTGGAAGCCCATGAAGAAAGCATATCAAAGATGAGGAAGCTGTTAATTGTGTCAAATGTGAGATAAGGGCTGAGAAATGCCTATTTAATTTAGCAATGTGGAGGTCATTGATGACTTAGATGAAGTCATTTTTTTCACTGGAGAGGTGGGGGCCCCTGATTGGAATGGATTCAGAAAGCATGGAAGGAAAAGAATTGGATACTATAAACAACTCTAGTCTTGCTCCAAAGGGAGCAAAGAAATGGGATGGTGGATAGCAGGGAAAGTAGAGTCAATAGGAGGTGCTTTTGTTTCTAAAGATGGGGAAAATTACATCAGGTTTTTATGTTGATGAGAATGATCCATTTTTGCCATCATGAAAGCAGAGTCAAGACAGATTTTTTTCATGACATCATCTGAATCACTGCATCCACCCATACCTATAGTTGGAGTCACCCACTTGAACTTCCTGGTTAAATGAGTGAAGACATTCCCTTTTTTGTTTAAGCAGTTTGAGTTGAATGTCTGTCACTTTCAACGAAAAGAGTCCTAAACTGCTTTTTCTTCCTGTCTTCAAGATGGTCTTCATAATATTTTTAAAGTTAATTTTTCCTGGGTTTCTATTATTATTTATATTATTTATTTGCTACTTATTACTTACATTGATATACATGCACATCTTCTTGTAAATAAAAAATGTTTTGCAGTTTTACAAATTGAAAATGAAATTATTATAGAGAAACTTGGAAAAATCAGCTGCTATCCATCCTCTGTTTAGTTAAAACATAGTATTTTACCATGGTTTTATTTTGTATCGCTCAGTGTTTTATTTCAAAGCAAACATCCATTTAACCACTTCCAGAACAAGAAATAGAATATTGTCAGCACCCTGTCTCACTCATGCTGCCTCTCAGTCACTATCTCCACCCTCCACACAAATATAACTACTACCCTGGGTTTAATGGTAATCAGTTTCTTGATTTTCTTTGTTTTCCCACTTAAGCATATAACACTAAATACTACAGTTTAAATTTGCATGTTTTTTTAAACTTTATATAAGTGTACTCATGCAGTATACTTTTTGTCTAACTTACTTTACTCAGCATTACATTTATGAGATTCATTCATATTGTTAAATGTAGTAATACTGTAATATAATCCACAGATATCATGATATAGCATATTTTCAAGTCTCCAAAAATTTCTGTCAGGTGGCTTTTTGTCAATTTCCCCACCTGCCAAGAGGCAACCACCGTTTTAATATTTTTCACCTTAGTTTCCCTGTTCGAGAACATCATATAAATGGGATTATGTAACATGTATCGATGTTGAGCATATATTTGTGAGATTTGTTATATTATTGTATGTATCGGTAGTTCATTCCTTTTTAATGCCAAGTGGTATTTGATTGTATGAATATACCACAATTTGTCCATTCTTCTTTGAATAATATTTGAGTTTTTTCAGATGTTTTACTGTTGTGACTATAGCTGCTATGAACATTTTAATACAAGGGCATGTGAACGTTTTTTTAAATTTCTCTTGGCTAAATACCTAGGAGTGCAATTGTTGGGTCAAAGTATACAGAGATGTAAGTAATTATTATTTTGGAATTCATCATTTTATTTATGGTTATTCCCACTAGCATTATATCAAAGTTGCTCACTTCCTGGCCGACATTTTGTGATGTCAGTCTTTTTAATTTTAGCCATTCTAGTGAGTGTGTTGTGGTATCTCATTATGGGTTTAATTTACATTTCTCTAATGACCAGTGATGTTGAGCACTTTTTCATGTGTTCATTAATCACTTCTATATCTTCCTTCGTGAAGTAGCTGTTCAAATCTTTTGACCATTTTTTAAAAATTTATTTATTTGGCTGCGCCGGGTCTCAGTTGCCACTTGGTGGGATCTTTGCTGCAGCCTGTGGGATCTAGTTCCCTGAGCAGGGATTGAACCCAGGCACCTGCATTGAGATCGCGGAGTCTTAACCGCTGGACCACCAGGGAAGTCCCTCTTTTGCCCATTGTAAAAAGTTGGGTTGTGTGGGGGTTTTTTAAACAGTGTTTTAGAAGTTCTCTATAGATTCTGGATACAAGTCCTTTAGCAGATGTGTTTGTCAGATATTTTCTCCTTGTCTGTGTCTTGCCTGTTCATTTTCTTAGTGTCTTTTGTAGAGTGGAAAATTTGACAAAGTCTGATTTATCAGTGTTTTTCATGATTATTACTTTCTCAATAATGTTTTTATAGTTTTTCTGACAGCCTCATCTATATCTTTAGTTAGACTTATTTCTAAATATTTGAAATTTTTATGCTGTTGTAAATGGTATTTTACAATTGCATTTTCTAATTGCTGCTCTGTCGAAATACAACTGGTTTTTGTGTATTAAATTGCTATCCAGTAACCTTAAATTCATTAATTAATTTTTTGTAGATTCTTTTGGATTTTCTACCTCCACAATCATATCCTCTACAAATAATGGGAGCTTTTTGTTTTTGTTTTTCTTTCTAATCATTATACTTTTATTTTCTCTGCCTTTCTGCACTGGTTTGGACCTCCAGCACAAAGTCAAATAAAAACAGTGCTAGTAGTATCCCTTTCTTGTTCAATTATCTTTTAAAAATAACCATCACCACCAACAACAAACTTTCAGCATTTAGTTTGATGTTTAATGCAAGTTTTTATTGATACCCTTTATCAGATTAAGGAAGTTCCCATGTCTTCCTATTTGCTAACAGTTTTTATCATGATTACAGATTGAATTTTATCATTAGTTATTCTAAACCAAGAGGTTTTATTTGGACATTTAGTTTTCTGTGTTGCAGAATTTACTTAACTAATTTTTAAGTTGTCCTCATAAAATCTTTATTTAAACTATTCCTCCAGGTGTTGATACATGTGGATACTTAGAGTGGGCAGAAGCCTCTGACTTCTGTGGTTGAGATTTTGGTGTCTGGGGTTTTGCTCCTTCTAGGATGTTGCTCCAGCGCAGCTTTTTTTTGACCAGATGTACTCCGTGTTACACTTTACTTATGCCTTATTGTAATCCAGTGAAGTAAATAGATTAGTATCATTTAATAGGACAGTATGATGGAAGGAGTAGCTCTCTGATTAGGGCTTGCCTAAGATAACCCAGCTAGTGAGTGGCAGGACCCAGACTTAAATACATAGCTTTTGATTTAAAGCGTAATGTACTTGCCATCATACCACAGCCACCTCTACTTGTGCCTAAGTGTTGGTTAGTTTGGAGAAAAGAGACTAGTTTAGAGACTATTGGAGGTAGTAATCTAGATAAGCAGTAATGCGGGCCTGAACCACTAAAGTGGTTGTAAGAATTAAAAAAGGAAATGGCATGCAACTTGTATTTTTGCCATTCCCTTTACTATTTTTCTATAACTTTTTCTCATTTCTATCATAGGAGTTTTTTACCATGTATTATAATTATCTGTTTACATGTCTTTCTTTTTTTTACATTATAATATACTCAAGGACTGTGTCTAATTTTGCATCTTTATTGCTCAACTTTAGCACATTGTTCAGAAGATGTTATTTGATTGTCTATTTGCTTGACAGAGTGAATGAGTAGATAGATTATAGAACCATTTTTAGAGAACTTTGTAAACTTTTTATGTAGGAGGCAAGGAAGAGAACAAGTTGTAGAACATTCGACCAAAGTTCAACACTGAATGACCAGGATATTTTCTTTAATAGGGTCTGGGAAATCAGAGGAGTATAATTCTGGGGGGAAAGATGATGAGTTCAGTTTGGAACATGTTAAGTTTAAGTGACTTCCTTAGGAGATGTTCAGCAGGCAGTTGCAAATGTAGATCTGGAGCCTAGAAGATTTTTAGAGATAATCCTTTTGGGTGTTCCAGCAAAAAGTAACCATTGAAATTACTTGACACTATCCTAGTTCTCACCATCGCTTCTCTTCTATAAGTAACTTTAACAGCCTCCTAACTAATCTCTCTGCTTCTGTTCCAGCCTCTCTTTCAATTCATCCTCCACATTCCTACCAGAATGATCTTCCTAAAACAAATCTGATCATGATATTGTCTTATTAAAATAATCTTTTAGGGCTTCCCTTGTGGCACAGTGGTTAAGAGTCCTCCTGCCAATGCAGGGGACACAGGTTCGAGCCCTGGTCCGAAAAGATCCCACATGCCGCGGAGCAACTAAGCCCATGCACCACAACTACTGACCCTACACTCTAGAACCTGCAAGCCACAGCTACTGAGCCAGCGTGCCTAGAGCCCGTGCTCTGCAACAAGAGAAGCCACCATGATGAGAAGCCCGCGCACTGCAACAAAGAGTAGCCGCTGCTCGCTGCAGCTAGAGAAAGCCCGTGCACAGCAACGAACACCCAACGCAGCCAAAAATAAATTAATTAAATAAATTTATTTAAAAATATAATAAAAATAATCTTTTAACGGCTCTTCCTTGTTTTCAGAAAAGAATCAACACTCTTTACCTGTTTCCTTTATAGTCTCATCCCTCCTTACCTCTTCGGGCACGTCTCTCCATCCTCTTCTTTACACTCTATCCTGCAGCCATACAAAACTGCTTGAAGTCCCATGTAGAGGCCACTATTATAGAAGAATAGATGGTGGAGGTGGTGGTGATACTACTACTAATAGCAGTATTTTTTCAACAAATGTCAGGATTGTGCCAGTCGTTATTTTAAGGATTTATATATAATAATAAAATAGCTAACACTTAATGTAGCACATACCATGTAACAGCACCTTTCTAAGAGCTTAACACTTTGCCACATCAACCAGAGAAGGGTGTCTTCTTAGGTTCAGTTAAACATTCAAACTCAAGACTGTAATAGGCTACACTTGACATTAATCTACTCAAAAGTATATAGGACATTTCAAAACTTAACTGTAAAGCTACATGAGTCAAAATAGTGTGGTATTGGCATAAAGACAAACATGCAGACCAATGGAATAGAGTATAGATCCCAGAAATAAACCTTCGCATATATGATCAAACGATTTTTGACAGGGGTGCCAAGACCATTCAATGGGGAAAGGACAGTCTTTTCAACAATTGGTGCTGGGAAAAATGGATGTCCACATGCAAAAGAAGGAAGCTGGACTCTTACCTAATACCATATACAAAAATTGACTCAAAACGGATCAAAGGACCTAAATTTAAGACCTAAAACAATAAAACTCTTAGAAGAAATCATACGACAAAAGCTTCATGGCATTGTATTTGGCAGTGATTTCTTGGATGTGACACCAAAGGCACAGGTAATAAAAGAAATTGGATTTCGTAAAAATTAAAAATTTTGTACATCAAAAGACACTATCCACAAAGTAAAAAGGCAATGCACAGAATGGGAGAAAATACTTGCAAATCATATATCTGATAAGGAATTAATATCCAGAATATATAAAGAACTCCTAAAACTCAACAACAAAAGACCAAACAACTTGATTATAAAATGGGCTAAGGACTTGATAGACATTTCTCCAAAGAAGATATACAAATAGCTAATAAGCATATGAAAAGATGCTCAACATCACTAATTATTAGGGAAGTGAATGCAAGTCAAAACTCTAATGAGATACCACCTCACACCCAGTAGGATGGCTATTATTAAAAAACAAACAAACAAACAAAAAAACAAAAAACAAGTGTTAACAAGGATGTGGAGAAATTGGAACACTCGTATATTGCTGGTAGGAATGTAAAATGGTACAGCCGCTCCGGAAAATAGTATGGAATTTCCTTTAAAAAATTAAAAATGGCCCAGCAATTCCACTTCTGGGTATATACCCAAAAGAATTGAAAGTAGGGTCTCAAAGAGATATTTGTTCACCCTTGTTCATAGCAGCATCATTCACAATAGCTAAAATGCATAAGCAGGACTTCCCTGGCTGTCCAGTGGTTAAGACTCTGCGCTTCCACTGCAGGGGGCATGGGTTCGATCCCTGGTCAGGGAACTGAGATCCTGCATGACACAGGGCAAGGCCAAAAAAAAAATGCAAAAGCAACCCAAGTATCATTGATGGATGAATGGATAAGCAAAATGTGGTAATACATAAAATGGAATGTTATTCAGCCTTAAAAAGGAAGAAAATTCTACAATATGCTGTAATATGAATGAACCTTGAGGACATTATGCTAAGTGAAATAAGCCAGTCCCCAAAAGACAAATACTGTTTGATTCCATTTATATGAGATACTTAGAGTAGTTAAGATCATAGAGACACAAAGTAGAATGGCAGTTGCCAGGGGCTTGGGGGAGGGAAGAATGGAGAGTTATTGTATAATAAGTACAGAGTTTCAATTTTACAAGATGTAACAAGTTATATGGATGGATGGTGGTGATGTCTGCACAACAATGTAAATGTATTTAATACCATTGAACTGCACACTTAAAAATGGCTAGGATGGTACATGTCTCTTTGTGAATTATGGTTTTCTCAGGGCATATGCCCAGTAATGGGATTGCTGGGTCATATGTACCACAATGTTCATTGCAGCACTATTTACAATAGCCAGGACATGGAAGCAACCTAAATGTCCATCGACAGACGAACGGATAAAAGAAGATGGGGCACATATATACAATGGAATATTACTCAGCCATAAAAAGAAATGAAATTGAGTTATTTGTAGTGAGGTGGATGGACCTAGAGTCTGTCATACAGAGTGAAGTCAGAAAGAGAAAAACAAATACTGTATGTTAATGCATATATATGGAATCCAAAAAAAAAAATGGTACTGATGGGGACTTCCCTGGTGGCACAGTGGTTAAAAATCCACCTGCCAGGGACTTCCCTGGTGGTGCAGTGGTTAAGAATCCTCCTGCCAATGCAGGGGACATGGGTTTGACCCCTGGTCCGGGAAGATGCCACATGCTGTGGAGCAACTAAGCCCATGTGCCACAACTACTGAGCCTGCAAGCCACAACTACTGAGCCCACATGCCACAACCACTGAAGCCTGTGCTCCGCAACAAGAGAAGCCACCACAACAAGAAACCCGCGCACTGCAACAAAGACCCAACGCAGCCAAAAATTAAAAAAATAAATAAGGTAAATAAATTTTTTAAAAGTCAATAGATTGGTTTTTAAAAAAAAAGAAAAGAATCCACCTGCCAATGCAGGGCACACAGGTTCGAGCCCTGGTCCGGGAAGATCCCACATGCCACAGAGCAACTAAGCCCCTGCACCACAACTACTGAGCCTGCTCTCTAGAGCCCGTGAGCCACAACTACTGAGCCCACTTGCCACAACTACTGAAGCCCACGCGCCTAGAGCCCGTGCTTCACAAGAAGAGAAGCCACCACAACAAGAAGCCTGCGCACCGCAATGAAGAGTAGCCCCTGCTCTCTGCACCTAGAGAAAGCCTGCGCAGCAACGAAGACCCAACGCAGCCAATAAATAAATAAATAAATACATAATTTTTTTTAAATGGTACTGATGAATCTAGTGTCAGGGCCGGAATAAAGACATAGACATAGAGAATAGACTTGAGGACACGGGGTTGGGGGGAGAAGCTGGGGTGAAGTGAAAGTAGCATCAACATATATACACTATCAAATGTAAAATAGTTAGCTAGTGGGAAGCAGCAGCATAGCACAGGGAGGTCAGCTTGGTGCTTTGTGATGACCTAAAGGGGTGGGTTAGGGAGGGTGTGAAGGAGGCTCCAGAGAGAGGGGATATGGAGATATATGTATGCATGTGGCTGATTCGCTTTGTTGTACAAGAGAAAGTAACACAGTATTGTGAAGCAATTATACTCCAATAAAGATCTATTTTTAAAAAATGGCTAAGATGCAATGTTATGTGTATTTTAACACAATTTGAAAGAAAGCGAAGTATATAAGATAGGATCCAAAGCTTGCAAGCAAGACAGCAACAGGCATTCTTCTTCAGTGAGAGCTTGTAGCAGTTTATAGAGCTGTCTGTACAGCTGTTCAGGAGCTATTCTTTGCCCTCATTCCTCTAGGTGATGCTGAAGTATAAAGAAATGAGATCCACATTGGACAGGTCTAGGAGGTGCCCTGACTTAAAAGGCTCATGTCCCCAAGGAGTCAGTATCTCTTATAGCAGTTCCATAGGCATAGTGTTCAGGGTTCCCATAAAGGTTGTGCCAAGTTACAAGAGTCACCACTCCAGGGAGCCCAGAGATTTGGCATACAATTAGGTATTTATAATTCTTCCAGTTCTAACCAATCATGTGTCATTTTTAACCATAATGTTGCTTAGGAACATAGTTGACATTTTACCTTTTTCAGGTCTGCAGGGAACATAGTTAAAATTTTAATCAAAGGTCAAAGTCTCATGAAGAAAGGGAGTTTTGTTAACCCTTTACCCACACACATATTAACCCATTTATACCTCACTACAACAAAATAAAGTAGTTAATATTATTATCCCTTTTTACAGATAAGGAAACTGAAGTACAGAGAAGTAATGTAACTTACTCAGGGTCACACAACTATTAATAAAGATGCTAGAACATGAACCCAGGCAGTATGACTCCAGCATGTACACTCTTAATCATTGTGTTAGGCAGAATAATAGCCTTCCAAATGACCACCTCTCAGTCACCAGTGGTAAAGAGGAATTAAGATTACAGAGGGGATTAAATTTACTCATCAGCTGACCTTGAGATGGGAAGATTATCCTGGATTATCCAGGTAGTCCCAGTGCAACCACAGAGGTCCTTATAAGTGAAAGAGGGAAGCAGGAGATACAGTGTCATATTGACACAGTGGAGGTACAGCCATTACTAATGCTAAAGATGGAGAAAGAGGCCACAAGCCAAGGAAAAGCTGGAAAAGGCAAGAAAATGGATTTTCCCCTAGAGCCTCCAGAAGGGATGCAGCCTTGCAGACACTTTTTTTTGGCCTCACCAAGTGGCATGTGAGATCTTAGTTCCCCAGCCAGTGATCGAACCTGTGACCCCTACAGTGGAAGCGCAGAATCTTAACCACTGGACCACCAGGGAAGTCCTGCAGACACTTTGATTTTAACCTACCTATTTTGGACTTCTGACTTCCAGAACTGTAAGATAATAAATTTGTGTTGTTTTAAGCCACCAAGTTTATGGTAATTTGTTACAGCAGCAATAGGAAACTAATACAATCACTATATTACTGCATCTCACATACTATACTTCTTGCTGCCAGGCCATCCCACATTGCTGGTTTGCTTCTGCATATGACATTCTGCCTCCTTTGCCCACTTCTGGAAGCCCTTTTCTGGCCCCCTCTTCAGTCTAGATTGGTTGTTTAACCCCTGTGTTTCCATCTCACTCTATAGCACTTCTCATATTGCATGTCAGGTAATGTAGATCTTAGCTACCTGTCCACCTCCTTTTCACCTTTCCAGATTTAACTCAAATGTCACTACTGCCTGGAAGTCTTTCCTGAAACCCAGCCCCTCAGCCTGGACTAGTTGTTCCTGCTCTGTTTTCCTTTAATGCCACTTAGTGATCTTTGTCATAACATTTACTTTCTTAATTATGTTTACTTGTCTGCTCTCCCACTAGACACTGTACCTTCTTATCTTAGTATCCTTGGTACCCAGCCTAGTACCTGCACATTTAAGAGCTTAAATAAAGTTTGATGAATGAATCAATGAATCAGTTATTCTATCACTTAAAATTGCTGTTGGAATATTATATTCATCCTGAGGTTGAAAATCAATTTTTTTCTTCATCAGAGTATGAAAAATAAGAAAAATAGCTCACTGTGGCCGCCATCACAAATATGGTAATAACCCTGCTGATCTGAGATTTATCCCTTTCAGCATTCATTGCCTCAAATGATCATTAAATTTTAGCACTATTTCCCTAGATAACAACCTGATTGTTTTTCTTTTTCCCTTCAGTTTTGCATGAGAAAAAATCAAATATTTTACCTGGCATAATGTTTTGGTATAGACTGGGATTCCACTGTATGGTCTTAGACCTTTGAGCCAAAGAAACTTCTTTGGCTCTTAGTCTTTGTGGACCGTCTAGATTTTTATCTTTTAGCTACCTCTCAGGTAAGAGTATTTCTATTCATCTTCCAGGACTCTGCACTTCCATGCCTACAAAAACATTCTACAGCCCTCTTCTTCACTGTATTCTTGGTTTTGAGAGTCCCGACATGAACCACAGAGGAACTCTTGAATATAGACCTGGGTTATATGGGAGAAAACTTCATCTAGCTTTTTTGTTTCTCCTACAGGCTTCTCAGTAAGCAAGTTTGCTGACTCACAGAAGGAAGCTTTTCTTTTCCTTGATATCTATACCTTCTGAGTTCTAATGTGCTATAATTCTGAGACTAAGCCAGAATACATTGGACTTCAGCTCAGATCATGACTTTTATAAACAAATTTAAACTCAGTTTAAAGAAGAGAAAAATAAATTACATCACACAGAGCATAAGAACCCATAAATGCACAATTCACAATTTAGATATTCCAAAGGTGATTCCAGGAATCCTTCTAAAGAAGTATACATGAGGAGGAACATTCTGGTTAGCAGTTTTGTTCTCTGCCTTTGGGGTTGGAGCAGCAAAGGAGTTAAAAGTCATATAAGAACAGTGGGGGCTTCCCTGGTGGCGCAGTGGTTGAGAATCTGCCTGCCAATGCAGGAGACACGGGTTCGAGCCCTGGTCTGGGAAGATCCCACATGCCACGGAGCAAATGGGCCCGTGAGCCACAATTACTGAGCCTGCGCGTCTGGAGCCTGTGCTCCGCAACAAGAGAGGCCGCGATAGTGAGAGGCCCACGCACCGTGATGAAGAGTGGCCCCCACTTGCCACAACTAGAGAAAGCCCTCGCACAGAAACGAAGATCCAACACAGCCATTAATAAATAAGTAAAGCACACCTAGTATAGTGTAATTAAAAAAAAAAATTGATTAAAAAAGAAAAAAAAAAAAAGAACAGTGGGCACGGGACTTTCCTGGTGGCGCAGTGGTTAAGAATCTGCCTGCCAATGCAGGAGACGCGAGTTGGAGCCCTGGTCCGGGAATATCCCACATGCCACGGAGCAGCTAAGCCTGCACACCACAACTACTGAGCCTACACTCTAGAGCCCGCAAGCCACAACTACTGAGCCTGTGTGCCACAACTACTGAAGCCCGGGTACCTAGAGCCCATGCTCTGCAACAAGAGAAGCCACTGCAATGAGAAGCCCGCGCACCACAACGAAGAGTAGCCCCTGCTCACCGCAACTAGAGAAAGCCCGCGTGCAGCAACAAAGACCCAATGCAGCCAAAAATATATATATAAAATAAATAAATAAATTGTTAAAAATTAAAAAAATAAAAACAGTGGGAGCAAGGAAATGCTGGCCAATTGATGGGATTGTACAGTAAGAATGTAATTTTGTTTCAGAAGAGTTGCTGACACTAGAGATTTTTCCAATGGAGAACTGCTCCTTGGATCCAGTGGATGATGTGAATGCATTTAGAACCCTGAGTGAAGACCTAATGAGAATGTCTTCTATTTGATTGGTGTTTGTATTGAATCAGGTTACTGTAGAATGTGGAAAAATGCTTTTCTCCAGTTTCTAAACAAAATGAAAAGCATTGTCCTAATTGAATTTGTTTTGACATTCTTGCTGCCCCACACAGGTCAAGTCGCAAGATGGAACAAAAGAATAAAGCTAGAGGGTAATATGAGGCCTTGACCAAAATGCCGTAAATGTTAGGAATGGTGTTCTTACTAGCACATGAAACCTTTAAATAAAGAATGTTATGTGGGATATGCATTCATCTCCATATTAAAAAGACCATGTTGGAAATAAAATGTCATGGAGTTTAATAAAAATGAGGATTAAGATCGCCTGAAAATTAGTCTTTTGATTGCTGTAAGAATTTCATTACAGTTCAAATGATATTTATGCATAGGCATTTTCTTTAAATCATTTGAGGTTAAGACTCGGCTCAAAATGAGGGGGTCTTTAGATATTGGAATAAAGGAGTTAACTGCAGTTATAGTCGGAATACTAACATAATAATAACATTTTTTGAGCTAACTGCAGTTATAGTCGGAATACTAACATAATAATAACATTTTTTGAGTATTTATGGTATGCCAGACACTATTCTAAGTGCTATTTATTACCTCATTTTAGTATAATTTCAGTATATTCTGATGACTTGATTCAGTGTATACAATCTCAAAGAAGTAGCCAGAAGTTTTTCCTCTTGGAAAAGGATATCTGGGTAATTTTTAATGCTTTAATATAAATCTGAATACTCTTTTGAAGACTCTCAAAAATAAACGTTTCGTCACTCAATATTGTGGTTGATCAAAAACACCTATGGGTATCCTTTTCTTTTTGTGTTTTGTTTTTTTAAAAAATATTTATTTATTTGGCTGTGCCGGGTCTCCATTTGCGGCACGCGGGATCTTCGTTGCGGCATGCAGGATCTTTTAGTTGTGGCATGCAGGATCCAGTTCCCTGACCAGGGATCAAACCCGGGCCCCCTGCATTGGAGTGTGGAGTCTTAACCGCTGGAGCACCAGGGAAGTCCCTCCTTTTCCTTTGGAAAAACAATTTATTGTTTCATTTTTATTTTCCCCCATTGATGTAGACTACTAAATGGAGTAAGGTAATTTCTGAAATCATTTTACAATTGTGTGTTGCCCTTTTCTCTGTTCAAATCAATAACCCAGGTGGTAATTATTAGCCTATAACACCCCTTTTGGCAACATGTGTACCTTGTATATGTATACACATTGTTTCTGCAGATAACTGCTTAAAGGGTGTAGTATTTTTTCCCAATCTGTGAACTGAGGAGCGCATCTGATACGCAGTTCTGAATAGATTGATTGTCCATCAATATACAAGACAACTTGTTCTATAAGTCTTCTGCTCCACAGAGTGGTTGGGGTAGGGGGAATGAATTTATCATTTTTAAAGTGATTATGTTTTTACGCGTATTAGATTTGTAAATGAATCTTCTGGACAAATCATTCCCATTTTATTTTTTCTAAATAAAATGTTTCTAAAATAACAAAAGAAAAATAATTCAATCTTTTAAAATATACACCTAATCCCCTTAATAGAGATCCAAGTAAAAGAGTACTGGAAAACTAGGTAATGCAAGGGTATCTCTAAGTGAATACCTGGGCTTGGGAAGCCTCATTGTTCTTTAACTGTGTTGCTGGGACAGATGGAGAGCGGAGACCATTGCCTGCTGAAGCTGATGCTGAGAAGGGCCTGTGGCTGCTCTTCAGCAGTTAATACAAGGAAAACCTCTTGATTTGCCAGAGGAGTCTGGGAGGGGAGCAGATGGCCACAAGAAGGGCCCTCCAGCTTACTCAGCTGCTCTGAGAAGCTTAGGGTGACCTCTCTAATACAAACAAACCGAATAGCTCTCAGGGTAATAGGGCAGCACCATTTGTATTCCCGAATAACAATACTGCTCCTCACTTTGCAGTCTCTTGCACCCTCACCCAGTCTGTGGGCGCCATCTGCTTCTTGTGAACTTATATAGGTGCTGGCTCTGGCCAGTTGGGATCACTATTGAATGATAGCAAACACATTTCTCTGGGAAATGTGTTCTTTACAAATTACTTTCATATGAATCTGGTAGGCATATAAGTATTATAATGTCTATTTGCATAATTAAGAAACTGAGGCAAAGAGGAATTGAGGGGTATTGGAGTTAGAACTCAAGCACCCTGATTCTTTAGCTCTGTATATAATAGTGTGAGTCCACAGAGCCATTCCAGTGCTCTTGTTTAGGCAGTAGTTACCCAGCTTTTGAGTAAGGTTTTCTAGAAGGGAAATTAGTTATTTTGAGGATGTCACTTGCACTGTTTTAAGCCTTTGTGTGACTACCATTTTGCTAGGTGACAGAAAGGAAAAAGAGTGGCTGCTAGTATACTGCTTTGGCCTTACAGGAGACAGGAATTAAGTGAGAAGATCTAATTTATACTATATAGTTTCATCAAAACCAAATTTATTCAAGAGGAAAGCGTTCTCATTCAAAGGAGTTATCTAGTTTGTATATCTCTGTGTGTGTATACACTTAAACTGACTATAAGAAAAATTATTCTTTTTGTAAACCACAGCTCTCCTTTTCCCTGCCATTGGCTGAAACTACATTCATTTTCATGCATTAGCACCTGCTCAAGGGTCTGGTGAATCAAAAGAGCAATGAGCAAAGTGGTTTTAATTGCCCAAGCTTTACTAGAGGCTTTCTTGCACTCAGAAACACAAAAAGACTTTGAATGGTGTCAGAGGGCTGTACTGAGAAGTGCTTTCCTTTAGAACTTTCAGATGATTCACTCACTGTGCTGAGACATTGTCTTGTACAGATAAATTCGTAAACGTATCTTCATTCCAACTGTGAGAGCATCACAGAGCACTTAGTTTCAGTTGCCTTGAACAATTGCCCAGGAAACCAGGCAAACATCAGAGTTTACTGACTTGTCATTAGTGCATCTTTGTAGAACTGTGCTTGCTAATGACTTTTATAAAATTTTGTATACATAATTTAAACTGCATAGTCATATTCCATATATTGTAATTAAGAGTGCAGGCTCTGCCTGGTACAAATCCCAACTCAACCTTTCACAGAATGTGTGCTCTTAGACAAGTTCCTTTACCTCTCTGAGCCTCAGTTTCCTCTTCTGAAAAAGGTGACTAATAAACCTATCTTGTAGAGCTGTTGTGAGGGTTTAATTAGTTAATACATGGAAAGTATCAATACTTAGAACACTCTCTGGCACATAGTAAATATCCAGTAATTGTTAACTAATAAATTGCTCATATTTTATATTTTAAAAAAGGGTTTGAAAATTGGCAGAAGCATAACAGCTGTCCATTTGAGGCATAAATATGAATTATGGAAGATAATCTTATGCTTCACTATTATTAGCTTGTTACTTTGCTCACCATCCCAGCAAAATTGTTTAATTATTGGCTGATTTTTTTTAAGTCATAAAATCAAGAATTTTATAAACATGCTTAATTCTCTGTGTATCATGAATGTGGATATATAAATTAAAGATTCAGTTTAGTGTTCATTTATTCATTCATCCGTACACAAGTACTTATGAAACCCTTAAAATGTGCCTGAAATGAAAATATAGAGGTGAAAAAGACATAACCTCTGCTTTCAAGGAGTTCACAATCTAAAGGGAAAAGGCAAATATAAAAACTATTAATTACACTGATGTCAAGTGCTGTAAGAGAGATATGACTGATAAAAAAATGAGAGCTCAAGAAGAAGCATTTAATTCTCCAGGGAGATCAGGGAAGATTCCCCAGCGTAGGTATCATTTGAGTTGAGAATTAAGGATAAGGAGGTGAGAAGGTCACACCTGGTATGGGGACATAAAGGCTAAGGAAACACTGCATAGTCAAGAATCTGCAGGTAGTTTAGTGCTTTGAGAAGTGGCAGGAAGCAAGTCTGAAGAGATAAAAAGAGGCCACATCATAAGTTTGAACTTTACCCTATAATCAGTGAGGAACCATTTGAAAGATTTTAAGCAAACATTTTTATAAATGTTTTTTCTATGCCAGACTCTGTGTTAGATACCAAGACTGTGAAATGAATAGGTCACAGTTTAGTAGGAATGACATGATTTTGTTTTAGGAAGATCATTCTGCTGATGTTATGGAAGGTGGGTAGAGGGAATAAGACTTGCAGGCAGGAAGATTAGTTAATCCAAGCAGGAGATTATTATGATCTTGGGCTGAGGCAGTGTTAGCAGAGTTAAAGGAGAGGCACTAGAATGTAGAGATACTTAGGAGGCAGAATCCACAGGACTTAGTGACCCTCTTGGATATGGAGCAGAGGCAGGAGCTAGGATGCATCCCAGAGCCATAGCTCCTGCCTGCTTCTCCAGCCTCATTGTATGCCCCTTTACCCCCCTCCCTGTTGGCTTTCCAGTTGCTGGTCTTCTTTCCGTTCTTTAAACATTCCATGTTCCTCTTGGCCTTAGCACCTCTGCATAGCCTTCTTATCCGTCTGCATATGTACTTTTATTTTTCTACCTGGAGTCCTGTTTACCACTACTCTGCATTCCCCATCCTTTCACCTAGTTAATTCTGATTTATTCTATAAAATTCTGCTCAAAATGCTAAACCAGGTCAGGTCTTCCATATTATATACTATTCTATCATTCTGTACTTCTTCACAATTAAAATTAAATAATTTTATGTGGACTTAGTTGTTTAATATCTGTCTCCCCAGCTACACTGTAAATGCCATAAAGTCAGGGATCATTTGGTCTTTTCACAGATGTATCCTTGGGACCTAACATAGTAGATCTTAAATAGTTATTTAATGAATGAATTAACCTTAAGGTACTTTTTAAAAAGAGAAATTAACATCTTTATGTGTTCTGGCTCTTCAAATTTCTTGTAGCCTCTAAGGGGAAGACATGTGCTGTAACTTTTGGGTTACCAGATTGAATACATTTTGCATATTCTCTGCCACTTGTCCCTGTTAGGATTCCATTTTTCTATCAGTTTGGTAACTTAGTATCATAGTAGCTGACTGTATGTAAACAAAGGATGAAAATTGAATTAGTATGATTTAGCAATGTCCTAATTTTTACAAAAAAAAGTTTAAGGAGCAGTACCAAACATCACTCTGATTTTCCTAAGCCAGGAAAATGAAGTTGGTGTTTGGGAAACACTATAATAGAAATAAAATGTGGTTGTTAGGAGCTTAGACTCTGTGAAGCCAGAATGCCTGGGTTCAAATCCTAGCTCTGCCACTTACAGGCTGTGTAAACTTAGGCAAATTGGATAATTTCTCTAAGCGTCAGTTTCTTTACAAAAAATGGGGATAATAGTACTAAACACATAACATTGTGGTGAGGATTAAGTGATGCAATGTTTGTAAAAGAACACATGGTAAGTGCTCAAAAACTTAGTGATTAAAAGTTATTTATTTTGGTTCTTTTTAAATCAAAAGAAGCAATTTGACTGTATTCAGGAAGTATATTAATTTGAAGGAAACTCTTCACAAGTTTATTTTTCCTAGTCTTTAAAGCCTAAAATGTTTCAGAATGTGAATTTATGGTCATTTTAATTTCTGTTATCATGACTGTAATCGTGTAAATGATTACAAGCTGCAAATTGCATAACATCTCTGAGCCTGTACTTCATCTGTGAAATTATTATCTCTTCGGTCCTTCATTAGTTGATTCTGGGTAAAATGCTTTCTTGTGAACTAAACTGTAAGCTCCATAGGCACAAATGTTAAAGTTTCTTCATTTAATATGATTCAGTTTATCACTTTGCTGTACACCTGAAACTATCACAACATTGTTAATCAACTATACTCCAATGTAAAAAACAACAAAACATGATTCAGTTTAGCAACTGGGGCACCAGATAGAGTTTCATATGGAGGTGATATTTGAGCAAAGCCATGAAGAACATAGGATTTCCTTATTTGGGAAAGAGACATTTTATTTATATTTTCCTCAAGTATAAAACTGGTCCTTGGTACTTTCTGTTTAGTCCAAGGTTGGGTCCAGCCCATGCCCTGGATTCCCCAGCACTGATGCTGGAAAAGAAATGTTAAGTAAACAATTTCAGTCTTTTCCATTTCCTCTTGTGCCACCATTTAGTTTAGAAGGCAGGAGAATAAGAACTCTTAAGCCATGAGCACTCCTGGATTTTTTTTTTTTTTTTTTTTTTTTTGGCTGTGTTGGGTCTTTGTTGCTGTGCGCGCGCTTTCTCTAGTTGCGGCAAGTGGGGGCTACTCTTCATTGCGGTGCGTGGGCTTCTTATAGCAGTGGCTTCTCTTGTTGAAGAACACGGGCTCTAGGCGTACAGGCTTCACTAGTTGCAGCACTCGGGCTCAGTAGTTGTGGTGCACAGACTTAGTTGCTCCGCAGCACGTGGGATCTTCCCGGACCAGGGATCAAACCCACGTTCCCTGCATTGGCAGGCGTATTCTTAACCACTGCGCCACCAGGGAAGTCCCCACTCCTGGATTTTTAACAACTTCTTGCTAATCTTGAAGTTCTCAGAGCTCTTGTTGCACATTTAAGCGTGACAAGCTCTAGCAAGGACTGCCTGCAAAGAACTCAGTTATTAGGGGCCTATGAGGCCATTTCTGCACACTTTTTGAATCTTTTCCCACTCCTAAATGGTACTTGGAGCATGTTGAAGGCAAGGAAAACATGGCACACTTATAGGATAACATTCTGGTAGGGGCTTACCTCATAGCAGGCATTTATAGAAGGTCATTTTTTTCCTAGAAGCTGAGACATCAGAGCCATTGTGATATGTAGTGGAGAAGGGGCTGCAGTACAATTTTATTCTAAAATTTCTAAACAGTGTAGAGGCCAGGTGGGAAAGGTGCCTCAGCCACAGAACAGGAAGTTGAAATTTTTTCAAATCTTTTTCTCAGGGCAAAGCTAGCTTTGTGATTTGGGGGTGGGTTGGAGGGATGCAGTGCTTGCAAAACTAAACAGGAACTCCTTGAAAGTATATGGTGCATTCAGGGCTCACTCAGTGTTAAAGCACTTGAGGTTTTTTCCCCCCTGTGTATGAAGTTGATAGGGCCACAAGGGGAGCAGCTGCCTGATTGACTGACTGTTTCTTCAGAAAGCCAGGTCTCTACTAGACCCACCATCCCTGACTGCTTTGCACCAAAAGACATGCTGTAAGGAGGAAGGAAGTATGGGCATTTGACCTTTACGGCCTATGGGAGCCACTAGTGAAGCAAGCACGTTGCTTCCCTATGTGCCTGCCTACTCCCTCTCCCACCAGTCCATCCATTATCTTAATCATTTCAAGACTTACAACTGATAAAAAGAGACTGTTTTAAAGTCTCTTGGGCATTTTGATAAGCAGGATGATTTCACAATATATGTGATTTCTTTTTATATTTTAAGAAAATGTGAATGAAGGATCATCACAAAGCTGATATTCAGGAAAACTTTGTCTATAAAGTAGTTGTTTTTCCCATGAGTTCTAAGCAATTTTTGTGGTTGTTTCTGTCACTTTTTTTGTTAAAAGCCCACCATGTTCCAGGCACTGAGCTAACCATTTTATGTTTTTTTCCTTATTTTACAGTTTAGGCTGTTAAGAGTCAGAGAATGTGAGAGAGCCAAATTTCTTTTTTAAAGTAAAGCCACGCGAGTGAAATAATATCAATAGATCAAGGCAATGATCATCAATGACTACTAAAACTATTAGGTGAAAAGTTGACAAGGAACTTTATAATGGATGGAGCAGGCTAACAACACCTGAACCCAGTGCTGAATTCTAACAGCACAGGAAGAAGGATCATCGGGCATGATGTGTCTCCTGATGTGATGTATTAGAAAGTATGCAACACAACCTGTGAAGTAATTTTACCAAAACCCTGAATCTGGTCAAGTCTCTCTAGAGCTAACTATTATTTTTCAGTAAATAATTGAAGGGGAAGAGGAAGGAGAAGGAACTTGTAGCTTAAGAGACATTATCAACCAAATGTAATATCTGGACCTTGTTTGTATTCTGATTTGAACAGACCTTTCCTGTTTTTTGCTCTGTTCTGTTTTTGAAGTCAGTTGTGGAAATCTGAATACTGGATATTTGATATTAAGGAATTATTAATTTTCAGTTCTTGTGGGACTTTCCTGGCAGTCCAGTGGTTAAGACTGTGCTTTCAATGCAGGGGGAGCAGGTTTTTGATCCCTGGTTGGGGAACTAAGATCCCACATGCTGCACGGGGTGGCACACACACACAAAAAAATTAAGTTCTTGTCTTTTAGAAATGTATACCGAGGTATTTACTGATGAAAGGATATTTATGGGATTTACTTCAATATAATTAATTGAGGAGGACAGGGAAGGAGCTAGGAGAGGGTAAAGGTTAAACAAGTTTATCTTTGTATTGATAATTGTTGAAGCTGAGTGATGGATGTAGAGGACTCATTATACAACATTCTCTCTACTTCTTTGTTTGAAAATGTCCAAATAAAAGAGTTAAAAGGTAAAAAGAGCACACAGTGGGTATTCAATAAATACATGCTGATTCAATAGAAATTTTTTAAAATTAGGCTTCTACATCTTTGCTTAAATCAGCAGATTATTGATGGCAGTTAGGTTTGCAATGGGAAAGAAATACTACATTGAACCTCTATGTAGCTTTATTCTCAGGAGTAATTAATCTTGAAAAAAGTGTTACTAGATTATAATAAGGGAAAAAGGAACTCCCAGCAAGGAAACTTCCACGGAGCTACCCAGAACCTTCTGCCTTTCAGATGGGCTTAGGCCTGGAGCATGAGCTATACCAGTGTTAATACAGCCGATGGAGCCCAAAGATTTACCCAACTCAAATGAACATGTTCCCAAGAGCATCATGGACCTTAATCAAAGCCTCTAGGGAGCCATGTCTAACTAGCTTTTGAAAAATATTTTGCAGCAAGTTTCTCAGTTGTTTTAACATTGACCTGCTGTGGAGACAGATGGAATCTAAATTGATATTCAACATTTTGTCTCTAATTCCAGATTAACCTAGAAGTTCAAACCATTACCAATGCTATAAAAACTGAAATTGTAGAATTTCAGTAAACATAGAAGTTATTTTCTAATAATGTTTCTAGTTTTATAGTTGTTTTACAGTTTATATAAATGTGGTATTGATTGCCATACAACACAGTATTATACAGAGGCAGTATAATGTAATAGTTAAGAGTATGGGCTTTTGAGCCAGACTGCCTGGCTGTGAATCTTGGCTTTGCCACTTACTAGCAGAATGACCTTGAGCAAGTTACTTAACCTCTCTATGCTTGTTTCCTCATACATAAAATGGGAATAATAATAGTAACCAGTCAGGGTTTTCCAGAGAAACAGAATCAGTAGGAGATAACTGTATATACATATATAGTATATGTTTCCAGGCCATCAGGCTGGAAATTCTTGGTCAGGATCTGATGCTACAGTCTTAAGGCAAAATTTCTTCTTTCACAGAGAAACCTCAGTTTTGCCTATAAGGCCTTTCAGCTGATTGAACAAGACCCACCCACATTATTAAGGATAATTTCCTTTAGTTAAAGTCAGCTGATTGTAGATGTTAATCACATCTACAAAACACCTCCACAGCAACACCCAGATTAATTAGTATTTGATTGAATAACTGGGTTCTATAGCCTAGTCAAATTGACACATAAAGCTTACCATTATACCTACTATCAAATTCATAAAAATTGTGAAAATTTAATGAGTTAATGCATGTAAAGTACTTAGAACAGAGCCGAACACATAGGAGGCACTCATAAAGGTTAGCTATTATTGTATACTCTTTAAATCCCAGAAGTACTCTATTTCTAGAAAAGATAATAAGATTTAGTGATAGTTACTATGAAATCATAATATATCTGTGCTAGATAGAACCTTGGAGGTCTTCTAGGCCAGCCTCTCAACTTAAAAATATGGAGGCCGAGGTCCAATCTGTTTTTCATAGTGCAGCCATAGTGATTTTGCTTTTTTACAGTAATGAACAGTATACAGAGAAAGCCCTGCCCTCATGCGGCTTACATCTTAATAAGATACCCATAGTTTCTGTCCCAACTCTAACCAATATTCTTATTCATTTTCATGCAGGAAGGGAATGAGAGAATTGGGTTCAGAGACTGTGCTACAGGCCAAGTGCCCCCAAGCAAGTAGAAATGTTTATACTCAACTTTTAGATTCAGAGGCTTGGAACCTAAGGTTTTCCCACATTGGCATCATTATCTTATTTGAAATTTTAAAGTAGTCCTTCTAGGGACTTCCCTGGTGGCGCAGTGGTTAGGAATCCGCCTGCCAGTGCAGGGGATGCGGATTCTAGCCCTGGTCTGGGAAGATCCCACATGCCACGGAGCAACTAAGCCCATGTGCCACGACTACTGAACCTGCACTCTAGAGCCCGCGAGCCACAACTACTGAGCCCGCGAGCCACAACTTCTGAGCCCACGTGCCACAACTACTGAGCCCGTGTGCCACAACTACTGAAGCCTGTGCACCTAGAGCCCATGCTCCACAACAAGAGAAGCCACTGCAATGAGAAGCCCACGCACCACAACAAAGAATAGCCCCCGGCTCGCCGCAACTAGAGAAAGCCCGCGCGCAGCAACGAAGACCCAACACAGCCAAAAATTAATTAATTAATTAATTTAAAATAAATAAAAATAAAAAAATAAAGTAGTCCTTCTATGGGGTCTCTTTTCATCAGGACTTAAGTCATTTCTCAAGAATATACTAAATACTCCTGAGAGCCTGAGGGAAATAAAAAATGTACTTTCTTAGCACCTGATTTTCAACCACTGTGAAACCTGGCCACTGGGGAAGTTGTCTCATTCCCTTGACATGAAGTCCCATTAACAAAAACTGCATAGAAGTATGAATAATAAATCTGTAGGACATTTACAGTTTGACAAAGCACTTTTAAGAGCTGGACAGAGCAAGTATTATTATCCCCACTTTATTAAGGAGGAAGCTTAGGCTCAAAGTTGTAAAGTGAGTCGCCCAGAACTACATAGTAAATAGCAGATCATGGCTGCCTAATTCGTAGTGTAATGTGCTCCCTGTTGTGTTATTCTACTGGCTATGTCCAGGGGATAGAAATCTGGAGAAGAGTTACTTCTCAACTCTGCAAAAGGTTCCCTTCCTTAGTTCTAAAGTGAAGGCAGTCTTTAGCCATACTTAATCACATTTGAATATAACTTTTCTACTTTGCTTTGAACAAATGACAATCAATATTTTTAAATCTGCAACTAAGTTTAACTGAGAAAAAGCCTCTGTGAAGTCTGGAAATGAACTTTTTCAGTAATGTGCACCTTTCTTTGGATTGGACCTAAATGTGCCTTTAGTAATGTTAATTTTGCTAGATTTTATGGGTATGCTTATAAATTTAGGACTTATTCTTACTTTAATTAGCCATAATTATCTGAAACTTGAACTTTGGAATGTTTTTTCTCCTCATTTTTTAATTCTGCCAGGTCACGATGGTAGCTCTGAAACTAATATATGCACCTTTTATTATTTGGCAAATATTTCTCCAACAAATATAAGATTATTTTAAATTGCTTTCCTATTCACAGTGTGGAGTGCAGTAAAACAAGAAAATCTATGAAATTAGCTTCACCTTTGTTCCTGTCTCTACTATACCGTTTGGTATATTATATTGTAATCATTTATTTGTCTGTTGTTTTTGAGGATGAGGACTTTGTCATGGCATTTTTAGAGGTAGTGTAGTATAAATAAAAGAAAATAAACTTTGGAGTCAGTCAGACCTGGTTCCAAATCCTAGGTCTATCACTTTCCAGCTGAGGGCCCTTGGGCAAATTTGTTAACCTCTGAGCCTCAGTTTACATACCTTTAAAATAAGGAAAATAATACCAACTTCATAAGGTTGTTATGACAAATTATTAAATGCACCCAACACAGTTCTGCTACGTAATAGGTGCTTCACGAATATTTGATATTCCTCTCCTTTTCGTGTTAGCATCCCTAGGCTAACAGGGATACTTACAAAAAAGTTTGTTACATAAAGTCTTATTAAACTTTTGTTGATTGACTGAATGATTGTTTGAATACATATTTTGTCAAAGAAGAATCATATTTAAAGAATAAACAGTTATTATAGAATGAATTTGCTATTAAATTTAACTTTTTTCAATTTAGTTGTAACTTAAAAATGTATTCTGTCTACATTTCAAAATTATTGGTGCTGTGGCTAGTGAGTGGAGGTTAACACTGCATAGTCTCACTGCACCAAGCTCTCTGCTTTCTACGTCTTATGAGGCTTCTTGCCTTTTAGGTATTCCATGTGGTTACCATTTTGGAAGTGTTTGTTTTGAGGAAGAAATGTTGCCCTTATCTTCCTTGTCCTTCCTCGTGGCATCCTTTTGATTTCTCTCGTTTATAACACTCACCTTACTCTAGATTGTACTGACGTTATTTATAGACTTGTCTTTGGCCACAAAAAGCTCAAAATCTACGACCGAGGTTCTTAACTTATTCAAGGTTCTTGAATAATCTTTTTGAGACTATGATAGAAGGTATGAAATGTTGCCCTAGAAGAATGTACATATGTACAAACAAAAGTTTTCTTATTAGTTCTGGAGGTTCATGGACTCCAGGGTAAAGACTCTTTTTCTAGATTGTGTGTTTCTTAAGAGCAATACCTGGGGGGACTTACCTGGTGGTCCAGTAGGTAAGACTCCGCGCTTCCAGTGTAGGGGGCCAGGGTCCATTCCCCGGTCGGGGAACTAGATTCCACGTGCCTGCCGCCACTAAGAGTCCGCATGCTGCAACTAAGGAGCCTGCAAGCTGCCACTAAGAAGCGTGCAAGCCACAACTAAGAGCCCGCATGCCACAACTAAGACCCGGCGCAGCAAAAACAGATAGATAGATAGATAGATAGATAGATACTTAAAAAAAAAAAAAGCAATACCTGGGTTTCATTGACCTTTGACAGAGCCTACTGTGTATGTAGGAGATACTCAGCAAATAGTTTCTGAATTGATGAATTTAAATGCAAAATGAAAACCTTCAGGTTTCTTACTACAGAATCTCTAAACATGTCTTTTTTGTTTCCTTAGGCTTCCATCTCAGTGGCACAGTAACTGAGCTGGCCACTACTTCTGAACCAGCAGTGACTTATAAAGTTGCCATCAGTTTTGATCGATGCAAAATCACTTCAGTGGCGTGTGGCTGTGGGAACAAAGACATATTCTACTGTGCCCATGTGGTAGCGCTCTCACTCTACAGGATCCGTAAACCAGACCAAGTCAAACTGCGTCTTCCTATCTCAGAAACCCTTTTCCAGATGAATAGGGACCAGCTACAAAAGTTTATTCAGTATTTAATCACGGCACACCACACTGAGGTTCTTCCTACTGCACAGAAGCTGGCAGATGAGATTCTATCCTCCAACTCCGAAATCAACCAAGTAAACGGTAATTGTACAACATTTTTGTTGCTAAAAATATATTTTGTTGCTTTATTGCATGTTTAGAGATTGGGATACATTTGCCATTGTAATCACTCAACCTTAATCAGTTCATTCTATCCAAACTATTTATTAACTCTGTTTCTTAAAGCAATCCAATTGTCCGCCTCACAAAGGTTTGGCAAAAAAGGACAGAGAATGTTAGAGTTACATATTGATCTAGTTTATGGACTTCATTTGTCCATACAATCCCTGCCCCAGGAGCCTGTGATATTCAGGAGTGAGAGAAAGCATAAAATAATTAGTGCCATTCAGTGAACTGAAATGGATATGAGAATTCCTTAACATTTCAGAAACCTGCATAACATCAGGGTTATTCCAAAGAGCATCTGCTAGCATTGTGTTTATGAGCTATATAATGGGAGGGTTTATGGATGGAGAAAGATATTATGTTCACTTACTCATTCAACAAGTATATGTTGAGTACCTACACTGTGCAAGTGGTAGCGCTGATTGTTGAGAGCATAAAACAGATATGGTTCCTGCCTTCAAACAGCTTATAATCTAGTAGAAAAGACAGCTAAGTCTGAAATAAATGCTTGCCTTTATAATGAAGCCAGGTTGTAGATACTTAATCACAGGAAACCGTCGAAGAATTTTGAGAAGAGGAGCTATATGAGCCAATTTTTCATTTTGTTGGTTAGGTCCTACTATGTTCCAGGCATCATGCAAGAGACTTTATACATGTTTATATATGTTAATTCATTTAGTTTTCAAAACTACCCTGTGAGGTAGGTATTATAACCATTTCCATTTTATAAATAAGGAAATTATTTATAACCTAGGCTCACCTGATTTCAGAACTCAGGTTTTTAATGCTTCTCTCTACTACCTCTCTATTTTTAGAAGAAACTTTGGTATTAGTGTGAACAAGGCAGTGAGACCAGATGAATGGCCTGTATAATACTATAGTATGTGCCAAAGGGCCTGCTTTTCTCAGTTGCCCAATAGAGCTAATCAAGTCCTACACACAGCCTCACCACTCCTCAGAAATAAGGATAGTCAGACAGGCTTCCAGGAACTCTTGCTAACTAGCCGAAATAATCTTCTGTTGCTTTATCCTCAAAGTTGTAGTGTTTACATGGTAACTGAGCTCTATTTGAGAGATACTGTTAAAGAGTAACTTTATATATATATATATATATATATCTTCTTATCCCACATAGGGAGGCTGTTCTATTTCTCTGGCCTCCTTAAGTCTAGAGTTCTTAGGAACCTGAGTTCAGATCCAGGTCTGTTAACACCACAGCTGGGCTATGGCCTACTTTCGTGCATCATTCCCACTAGCTCTTTCTCAGAATTTTTGCCTATATCCAAGCTCTCTTGCCTTTTCTTGAACTAACCACCTTGATTGAGTACCTGTATTGCACCTGCCTTGTTCATCACCACTGTCACCAAAGCAACCCTCTTTCCCCTTTACCACTGTGCTGAAGCAATCTTTATTCCTCGTTATACCTCCCATCTCAGCATCTTATTATTTGTCTGAAATTAGTCTAACTTGAGATGTTATTCTCAACCTTCCCCAGGAACTACTCCTTCTGTACCTGTGTTTATTCCAGACTAATATTAGCTTTCTACCCCAGGTTCCCTAGTATTCCACAAGGTCTTTCTTAATATATTTCTAATAACCAGTGCTGATATAGGCAATGATACTGAAAATGGTGAGGGGGAGGAGTGGATATATCTTAGAGGCAACATGGACGGGATTCAACATCCAGGTGTGTAGGATGGGTGGGGAGTGAAGAAGAGGAAGATGAGAAAAAACTCAGTTCCAGAATGTCCAGCTACGATGGCTGGATTTGACAATAATGTTGCCATTCACTTAGGGAACGTAAGGGGAGGGATAAATTTAGGAGGAAGACGAATTCAGTTTAAGTTTGAGGTGCTTGTAGAACACTTAGGTGAAGATTTCTGATACAAAATTGGGTATGTGGATCTGGAACTGAGGACAAAAGTCAGAATTTTGGAGTTATTAGCATAGAGATGATCTTTGAAGTCCTGTTTCTGTTCCCTGCTAGATCTATAAACACCTAGGACATCTTCCGTCTCCTGTCTCTCAAGCCCTACTCTTCACCAAAACAGACTTTAAAAAGCAGGAATAAAATTTCTAAAACTGCTAGCTACCTGCTTTTTTTTTTTTTTTTAATTTATTTAATTTTGGCTGCGTTGGGTCTTCGTTGCTGCATGTGGGCTTTCTCTAGTTGCAGTGAGCGGGGACTACTCTTTGTTGTGGTGCGTGCGCTTCTCATTGCGGTGGCTTCTCTTGTTGTAGAGCACAGGCTCTAGGCGCGTGGGCTTTAGTAGTTGTGGCACACGGGCTCATTAGTTGTGGCTCATGGGCTCTAGAGTGCAGGCTCAGTAGTTGTGGCGCACGGGCTTAGTTGCTCCACGGCGTGTGGGATCTTCCCAGACCAAGGCTCGAACCCGTGTCCCCTGCATTGGCAGGCGGATTCTTAACCACTGCGCCACCAGGGAAGCCCTAGCTACCTGCTTTTAATCCCAGGAATGGATCCAGGTATTGCTCTGCTCCTCATGTCCCTGAAAACTTTTATTAGTCCCTGTAAGTGGTTTTAGCTAGACTTTGCCTTGTCCCCTTTGGATTGGTGACTCAATTTGGACTATCTTTCCGACTCTTCATTTAGCACTGCTCCATGCTCTGTTTGTGATTTTCTCTGGTAACTCCATACCCCGAGATTCTCTGGCATATAGCGTCCAGGCCAGGGCTTCAGTTGCTCTTTATCCATACAGAGAGTTTGGATACCAAGAGAAAATTATGATAACTTGAGGAGTTAGGTCAGGAACCATGTCTTACAAATTTCTGAGTCTCCATCACCAAGCATGGTACCTGGAAAATAATAAAGTTTTGTTGAATGAATACAGCCATGCACATACAGGTGATGAAACAGGGGCCAGTGTAGGAATTTGCAAAGTAGAATGAGAAATGAGGAGAAGCTAGCAAGTAACTATAAAATTGAGTTTTAAGTATAAAATTGAATTTTAAGAAGTAAATGGTCAACAATGTTGAATATTGTGGAAGATACAGACCAGAACTAACAAACATAGAACAGCAATTTGGGGGAAATAGAGACTATGCAGAGAGAAGAAAACCTTGAAAAATTATTATTAATATCATCATAGGAATAGAAGAAGATATTGTAACCATGAAATAAAAACTGGATACTATAAAAAGAAATTCACAGAACAGAAAGAACTAATGAATATTACAAATATAATGGCAAAAAAAATTATAAAACTAAGTGATGGAAAATAAAGATAAGGAAAGTTCCTATAGAGTAGAGCAAAAAGACAAAGATTTTTTAAAAAAAGAAGATGAAGAGATGAAAAATAGGAAGAAAAAAGGATGTTAAAAATTAAGAGAATGAGTCCTGGAATTCCGATGTTTGAAAAATAGGGATTCCAGAAATAGAAAACAGAGGTAAGGAATTCATCAATAAAATAATTAAAGAATGTTTTCTAGAACAAAAATGTGTGAGTTTCCAAAGTGAAAGGATTCAACTAAATGCCCAGCAATGGGAAAAGAAGAATCTTTTGAATAAATAAGGCTGGATCAATTGGAAATTCATTCTGGGGAAAAAAAACTTGATTCCTACCTCATGCCATACAGAAAAATTAATTGCCAATGAATTGCAGATATAAATGTGAAAAGTAAAACAATAAAGCATATAGGAGATAATATGAAAAAAATTTTCATGTTCTTGAGGTAAAAAAAATTTAAGTAGAAGATTGATAAATTGGACTACATTAAAATTTTTAAACTTCCGTTTATCAAAAGGCACCATTAAGAGACTAAAAAGGCATGCAAATAGTGGGAGAAGATATTTACAATACATACAGCTGACAGAGGGTTTGTATCCTAAATACCTTAAGAACCCCTACAAATAGTAAAATGGACAGAGACACAAAAAGGCACTTGGCAAAAAGGATATCCAAGTGACTAATAAACATATTAAAAGGCACTTTAACTAATTAGTAATCAGGGAAATGCAAATTAAAACCACAGTGAGATTCCACTACATAGCCACCAGAATGGCTAAATTTTTTAAACTATCAGTATCAAGTATTGGTGAGGATATTGAGCAACTGGAACTAATATATTGCAGGTAGGAGTGTAAATTGTTACAGTCACTTTGGGAAACTGTTGGGTATCATCTAACTCAAGTTGAACCTGTGTGTACCCTACGACCCAGAAATTCTTCTCCTAGATGTCTACCCAGTGGAAATGAGTAGCATAATTTGTGAGAGCCTGAAATAGAAACAATCCAAATGTCCATCAGCAGTAGAATGGCTTAATAAATTAATACGTTCATGTAATGGAATACTATATATCAATGAAAATAAATTGTTTTGCTAAACATAATAATATGAGTGAATCTTACAAACATGATGTTGAGTGAAATAAGCCAGACACAAAAGAATAGATGTTGTATGATTCCATTTATGTAAAGTTCAAAAACAAGTCCTTAGTGTTAGAAGTCAGGTTAGTGGTTAATTTGGGAGAAGAGGAAGGGAGATGGTGTTTGCAAAGGGGCTTCTAGGCTGCTGGTAGTATTCTGTTTTCTTGACTTCAGTGATAGTTATCATAATCACTATGTGATAATTCATCAAGCTTTACAGTTAAGATTTGTGCACTTTCCATAATTCATATTTCAATTAAAATTTCTAAATTTAATTTAAAAAGCTGTTTGTGTGTTTGTATGCATGCATATGTGTATACACATATGTGTATGTACCGAACAAAAAGACGGGAAGAAAATACACCATGATATTAACAAGGAAACTTATGGTTGGAGGCACTATGAGTGGATTTTTATTTTCTTTATTCTTTAGTATATTTTCTATAATAAGCATGTATTGTTTTTATAATTTAAAAAAGGATGTTTAAGAATGAAAGAAAAATTGATTCCACAGACTTATCAGTTCCCTCAGGACAGGTCTCACTGTTACAGTCTTAATGCTAACTTGGAGCCTCAACCCACATGATAGTTTGTTTAATAATTATTTATAAAACATCCTTTTATTTTATCTTCACTTGTTATCGTTTATCTTATAATCCTGTGGAAATTTTCATACAAAAATGTCAAAGTATCATTTATATTGACCAAGTCCACTTTACCACTACTGAGGGTAATTAGTTTCATACTCATCTCTTTTTATAAAAAGACTAAAATGTTCTAACCAGTGAACACATATAGGGATATATTTATCTTTTGTTTTTAACCAAAGGATCATTTTTTTTTAAGATTTTGCCTGGGAGTTAGTGAGAGAGCTAGAGAAGCTGGTTGTGAACTCCAGGCCTGGTTTATCTAGTTAAAATTATCTTTGTTCTTATTTGTTCATTCCTAAATGCTGTACCCTTCTCTGATATCTGACCTTTAATGTTGCTATTTCTTAAAAATTAGTCTTAAATTTTCTCCTCTTATTCTATATGATCTCTGCAGGCAATCTCAGCTACCTCCTTTACCTTAATGTCATCTATGTATTATGACTCACAGATTTACTTCTCCTATATCCAACTGACTATTCTATATCAAAGACATCCCCAAATCAACATATCCAAACATGAATTTATCTTCTTCCTCAAACTTGCACAATAAATAGCACCATCATCTAGCCACTGGATCATGATAGAACACTTTTTTTCTCATAATCCACATGCATTCCAGTGCAAGACCTGTTAATTTTACCTCTCAAATATCTTTCATCATTTTCCACTTCTCTCTGTTGATACTGTCATCACCCTAAATAAAACCACTATAATCTCCCACCTAAATTGCTACTAGAGCCTTCTAACTGATCTTTCCATATCCACTGTTGCTCCCTTCTATTCCATTCTCCACACAGCCATCCAAAGTAACTTTTCTATAACTACAGATTTTGTCATATCACTTCTTGTTTAAAATCCTTCAATGGCCTCCTGTTGCACTTAGGGTAAAATTCAAATTTCATACGGCCTACAAAACCTTGCATGATCTGGCTTTTGCCTTCATTTTCACATGATATTCCCTCTCCTTGGAATACTCTTCCTATCCTCTCCCCCTTGTTATAGATGTACTTAATTACCACAATGATTTATGGCTTCATGCTTTTTTGAGCAAAAAATACACACAGTATTTCCTCCACTCTCTGCCAGGCTAACTCTTATTCATTCCTCAATTATTCACTTAAATGTCACTTTCTCGGGGAAAACTTATTTGACCTTTCTTTACACAAAGATATGTACCTGGGTGATTATTTGCTTGACATCGCTTTCCCCAACTAGTCTATCAGCTCCACAAGGACAGGGACTATGTCTGCTTATTTAACACTGTCTATCCAGTGTTTGGCACAGGCCCCTGGCACATAGGAGGCTCTCAATAAATATTGAATAAACGGAAATGTCTTAGAAAATCCTTCTTGGGCCTTTTGGGTTTTTTTCCGGCCATGCCTCAAGGCTTGCAGGATCTTAGTTCCCAGACCAGGGATCCAACACAGGCCCTCGGCAGTGAGAACCCGAGTCTTCACCACTGGACTGCCAGGGAACTCCCATGACTTTGATTTCTTCAACAGCCACACCAGCTCCATATAGACTGTTACCTGGACGTCTCAAATATTGACTTACTCCCTTTTTTTTTCTGCAAGCACCCATTTTGGCAGCTCAGTTTCTGGTCTCCTGGGTTCCTTATAGACCAGAAAACATTTACGCTGTTTACCTTCCTTTCTTTGCTATCAGATAAACAAACCCTTTTGAAGTTTTAGGTGAAATTTTACTGTTAATAACTCTCTAGGCTTTGCCTTATCCTAGCCTAATGTAAGGTACCTGATGCCGTGCCTGGCACATAGTAGGGGCCTAATCACTGCTTGCCGTTATTATAATTTTGAGCTCTCATTTTCAAAATCCCCTCCTGGTATTCCAGCAGTAATTGCACTATCCCAGAAGTTTTCCATCATGTGCACACTCGGTATTAATAAACTGTGCCTGATTTCTTACACAGCTGCTGCTACTACCACCAGCTGGGCCCAAAAGATGCACCAGTTTGCTCCATACCCCTTCAAATCCTTAGAGGCGGTGTCACTCCACACCTCCAATCTGTTGACTAAGGCTAGCTCCCCTGGGAGACTGGGTCCTGCTCCTGATTTTTCTTTTTCTAGTTGGACCACCCAAGGGTAAGAATTGGTATTCAAACCATCTCTGCCCCTTGCTTTCGGAGCACCATTGCTATTCTTTCCTCATCAGCAAGGTACTCAGAGGCCCAATCCTTGGTTTATACCTAGTTTATTTTATTTTATCTCAGTTGCATCTCTGTAGAGCTAGTGAAAACTAGAATCAGAAGTGAGACTCCGTAATCTGCATTTTTAACAACAAACCCCAAGTGATTAACATTTGAGAATCACTGTACTGGTGAGAACTCTTGTTATTTTCACTGTGCGGAAAATGCATTATTCTGACTTACCCTATATTCTGTGTGGTAGAATAAACCAAGAAAGGATTTGGCTATTTTCAGACAAACCAACCAGCTTACATTCAGGGTCTGAAACCAGGTGGTAGATCACAGCAATATGAGGCTAGAGGCCAAAGTATAGCTTTGTAGTGAAGAACAAGACTTTGAAGAGAGACCAACATATAGATTCTAACTCATATAATTTCCATCTGTTATATTACTTACCTGTATAAGCTTTAGTTGTTTTCGCTTTAAAATTAGGATAATAATGCCACCTCATAGAGTTGTTGGGAGAGTTCACTGGAATATACTCAACAGATATTCATTGAGCATCTACTATGTGACAGGCACTGTTCACATGTTGCAAATATACCAGGAAATAAAACAATTTATGCCCACAAGGAACATACATTCTAGTGGGGATGTGTATAAAAAGTGCTTAGACTCTGGCGTGGAGGAAACATTCAATGAATGGCTGTTATTAACAAATATTTAAGGATAAGGAGTGTATTTGTTTTTCTTTGCCACTTTCAGTTTACAGAAGAAGTATAGGATATATTATTTGCCCACCTGGAGCTTAAATCAAGGTGGTCAATAGGACAAATGTTTGTTCATTCTATAAATATTAACTCAGTGCTGTAATGATCCAGACACTGTGAGGTATAAAAATGAATCTGTACACTAGTCTTTAAAAACTTCAATTTAGTTGGGTATATATGAGAAGTGCACAATTCCAACGTAAAAGAAAATGAAAACAGGTCTTCTGAATAGCCAAAGCGATCTTTTTTTTTTTAAATATATAAATATATATATATATATATATATATATCTTTAACATCTTTATTGGAGTATACTTGCTTCCCACTAGCTAGCTATTTTACATTTGGTAGTGTATATATGTCCATGCCACACTCTCACTTTGTCCCAGCTTACCCTTCCCCCTCCCCGTATCCTCAAGTCCATTCTGTAGTAGGTCTTCGTCTTTATTCCTGTCTTGCCCCGAGGTTCTTCATGACCATTTTTTTTTTTTTTTTTAGATTCCATATATATATGTTAGCATACGGTATTTGTTTTTCTCTTTCTGACTTACTTCACTCTGTATGACAGACTCTAGGTCCATCCACCTCACTACAAATAACTCAATTTCGTTTTTTATGGCTGAGTAATATTCCATTGTATATATGTGCCAGATCTTCTTTATCCATTCATCTGTCGATGGACACTTATGTTGCTTCCATGTCCTGGCTATTGTAAACAGAGCTGCAATGTACATTGTGGTACATGACTCTTTTTGAATTATGGTTTTCTCAGGGTATATGCCCAGTAGTGGGATTGCTGGGTCGTATGGTAGTTCTATTTTTAGTTTTTTAAGGAGCCTCTGTACTGTTCTCCATAGTAGCTGTATCAATTTACATTCCCACCAACAGTGCAAGAGGGTTCCCTTTTCTCCACACCCTCTCCAGCATTTATTGTTTATAGATTTTTTGATGATGGCCATTCTGACTGGTGTGAGATGATATCTCATTGTACTTTTGATTTGCATTTCTCTAATGATTAATTATGTTGAGCATTCTTTCATGTGTTTGTTGGCAATCTGTATATCTTCTTTAGAGAAATGTCTATTTAGGTCTTCTGCCCATTTTTGGATTGGGTTGTTTGATTTTTTAATATTGAGCTTCATGAGCTGTTTGTATATTTTGGAGATTAATCCTTTGCCCATTGATTCATTTGCAAATATTTTCTCCCATTCTGAGGGTTGTCTTTTCATCTTGTTTATGGTTTCCTTTGCTGTGCAAAAGCTTTTAAGTTTCATTAGATCCCATTTGTTTATTTTTGGTTTTATTTCCATTTCTCTAGGAGGTGGGTCAAAAAGGATCTTGCTGTGATTTATGTCATAGAGTGTTCTGCCTATGTTTTCCTCTAAGAGTTTGATAGTGTCTGGCCTTACATTTAGGTCTTTAATCCATTTTGAGTTCATTTTTTGTGTATGGTGTTAGGGAGTGTTCTAATTTCATTCTTTTACATGTAGCTGTCCAGTTTTCCCAGCACCACTTATTGAAGAGGCTGTCTTTTCTCCACTGTATATTCCTGCCTCCTTTATCAAAAATAAGGTGACCATATGTGCATGGGTTTATCTCTGGGCTTTCTATCCTGTTCCATTGATCTATATTTCAGTTTTTGTGCCAGTACCATACTGTCTTGATTACTGTAGCTTTGTAGTATAGTCTGAAGGCAGGGAGCCTGATTCCTCCAGCTCTGTTTTTCTTTCTCAAGATTGCTTTGGCTATTCGGGGTCTTTTGTGTTTCCATACAAATTGTGAAATTTTTTGTCCTAGTTCTGTGAAAAATGCCATTGGTAATTTGATAGGGGTTGCCTTAAACCTGTAGATTGCTTTGGGTAGTATAGTCATTTTCACAATGTTCGTTCTTCCAATCCAAGAACATGGTATATCTCTCCATCTATTTGTATCATCATTAATTTCTTTCATCAGTGTCTTATAATTTTCTGCATACAGGTCTTTTGTCTCCTTAGGTAGGTTTATTCCTAGATATTTTATTCTTTTTGTTGCAATGGTAAGTGGAAGTGTTTTCTTAATTTCACTTTCAGATTTTTCATCATTAGTGTACAGGAATGCAAGAGATTTCTGTGCATTAATTTTGTATCCTGCTACTTTACCAAATTCATTGATTAGCTCTAGGAGTTTTCTATGTCATGTCATCTGCAAACAGTGACAGCTTTACTTCTTCTTTTCCAATTTGGATTCCTTTAATTTCTTTTTCTTCTCTGATTGCTGTGGCTAAAACTTCCAAAACTATGTTGAATAATAGTGGTGAGAGTGGGCAACCTTGTCTCTTTCCTGATCTTAGTGGAAATGGTTTCAGTTTTTCACCATTGAGGATGATGTTAGCTGTGGTTTTGTCATATATGGCCTTTATTATGTTGAGGAAAGTTCCCTCTATGCCTACTTTCTGGAGGGTTTTTATCATAAATGGATGTTGAATTTTGTCAAAAGCTTTTTCTGCATCTATTTAGGTGATCATATGGTTTTTCTCCTTCAATTTGTGAATATGGTTTATCCCAATGATTGATCTGTGTATATTGAAGAATCCTTGCATTCCTGGGATAAACCCCACTTGATCACAGTGTATGATCCTTTTAATGTGCTGTTGGATTCTGTTTGCTAGTATTTTGTTGAGGATTTTTGCATCTATGTTCATCAGTGATATTGGCCTGCAGTTTTCTTTCTTTGTGACATCTTTGTCTGGTTTTGGCATCAGGGTGATGGTGGCCTCATAGGATGAGTTGGGGAGTGTTCCTCCCTCTGCAATATTTTGGAAGAGTTTGAGAAGGATAGGTGTTAGCTCTTCTCTAAATGTTTGATAGAATTCGCCTGTGAAGCCATCTGGTCCTGGGCTTTTGTTTGTTGGAAGATTTTTAATCACATTCTCAATTTCAGTGCTTGTGATTGGTCTGTTCATATTTTCTGTTTCTTCCTGGTTCAGTCTAGGAAGGTTGTGCTTTTCTAAGAATTTGTCCATTTCTTCCAGGTTGTCCATTTTATTGGCATATTGTTGCTTGTAGTAATCTCTCATGATCCTTTGTATTTCTGCAGTGTCAGTTGTTACTTCTCCTTTTTCATTTCTAACTCTATTAATTTAAGTCTTCTCCCTTTCATTCTTGATGAGTCTGGCTAGTGCTTTACCAATTTTGTTTATCTTCTCAAAGAACCAGCTTTTAGTTTTATTGATCTTTGCTATCGTTTTCTTCATTTCTTTTTCATTTATTTCTGCTCAGATCTTTATGATTTCTTTCCTTCTGCTAACTTTGGGGGTTTTTTGTTCTTCTTTCTCTGGTTCCTTTAGGTGTAAGGTTAGATTGTTTATTTGAGATGTTTCTTTTTTCTTAAGGTAGGATTGTATTGCTATAAACTTCCCTGTTAGAACTGCTTTTGCTGCATCCCATAGGTTTTGGGTCGTCGTGTTTTTATTGTCATTTGTTTCTAGGTATTTTTTGATTTCCTCTTTGATATCTTCAGTGATCTCTTGGTTATTAAGTACTGTATTGTTTAGCCTCCATGTGTTAGTATTTTTTACAGATTTTTTCCTGTAATTGATATCTAGTCTCATAGCATTGTGGTCAGAAAACATACTTGATATGATTTCAATTTTCTTAAATTTACCAAGGCTTGATTTGTGACCCAAGATATGATCTGTCCTGGAGAATATTCCATGAGCACTTGAGAAGAATGTGTATTCTGTTGTTTTTGGATGGAATGTCCTATAAATATCAATGAAGTCCATCTTCTTTAGTGTATCATTTAAAGCTTGTGTTACCTTATGTATTTTCATTTTGTATGATCTGTCCATTGGTGAAAGTGGGGTGTTAAAGTCCCCTACTATGATTGTGTTACTGTCAATTTCCCGTTTTATGGCTGTTAGTATTTGCCTTATGTGTTGAGGTGCTCCTATGTTGGGTGCATAAATATTTACAACTGTTATATCTTCTTCTTGGATTGATCCCTTGATCATTATGTAATGTCCTTCTTTTTCTCTTGTAATAGTCTTTGTTTTAAAGTCTATTTTGTCTGATGTGAGAATTGCTACTCCAGCTTTCTTTTGATTTCCATTTGCATGGAATATCTTTTTCCATCCCCTCACTTTCAGTCTGTATGTGTCCCTAGGTCTGAAGTGGGTCTCTTGTAGGCAGCATATATACAGGTCTTGTTTTTGTATCCATTCAGCCAGTCTATGTCTTTTGGTTGGAGCATTTAATCCATTTACATTTAAGGTAATTATCAATATGTATGTTCCTATTACCATTTTCTTACTTGTTTTGGGTTTATTGTTGTAGGTCCTTTCCTTCTCTTGTGTTTCCTGCCTAGAGAAGTTCCTTTAGCATTTGTTGTAAAGCTGGTTTGGTGGTGCTGAATTCTCTTAGCTTTTGCTTGTCTGTAAAGCTTTAAATGTCTCCGTCAAATCTGAATGAGTTCCTTGCTGGGTAGAGTAATCTTGGTTGTAGGTTTTTCCCCTTCATCACTTTAAATATGTCCTGCCATTCCCTTCTGGCTTGCCGAGTTTCTGCTGAAAGATCAGCTGTTAACCTTATGGGGATTCCCTTATGTGTTATTTGTTGTTTTTCTCTTGCTGCTTTTGATATGTTTTCTTTGTATTTAATTTGTGATAGTTTGATTAATATGTGTCTTGGCGTGTTTCTCCTTGGATGTATCCTGTATGGGACTCTCTGTGCTTCCTGGACTTGATTAACTATTTCCTTTCCCATATTAGGGAAGTTCTCAACTATAATCTCTTCAAATATTTTCTCAGTCCCTTTCTTTTTCTCTTCTTCTTCTGGGACCCCTATAATTCGAATGTTGGTGCGTTTAATGTTGTCCCAGAGATCTCTGAGACTGTCCTCAATTCTTTTCATTCTTTTTTCTTTATTCTGCTCTGCAGTAGTGATTTCCACTATTTTATCTTCCAGGTCACTTATCCGTTCTTCTGCCTCAGTTATTCTGCTATTGATCCCTTCTAGAGAATTTTTAATTTCATTTATTGTGTTGTTCATCACTGTTTGTTTGCTCTTTAGTTCTTCTAGGTCCTTGTTAAATGGTTCTTGTATTTTCTCCATTCTATTTCCAAGATTTTGGATCATCTTTACTATCATTATTCTGAATTCTTTTTCAGGTAGACTGCCTATTTCCTCTTCATTTGTTAGTTCTGGTGGGTTTTTGCCTTGCTCCTTCATCTGATGTGTGTTTCTCTGTCTTCTCATTTTGCTTAACTTACTGTGTTTGGGGTCTCCTTTTCGCAGGCTGCAGGTTCGTGGTTTCTGTTGTATTTGGTGTCTGTCCCCAGTGGCTAAGGTTGGTTCAGTGGGTTGTGTAGGCTTCCTGGTGGAGGGGACTAGTGCCTGCGTTCTGGTGGATGAGGCTGGATCTTGTCTTTCTGGTGGGCAGGTCCATGTCTGGTGGTGTGTTTTGGGGTGTCTGTGACTTTATTATTATTTTAGGCCGCCTCTGTGCTAATGGATGGGGTTGTTTTCCTGTCTTGCTAGTTGTTTGGCCTAGGGTGTTTAGCACTGTAGCTTGCTGGTTGTTGAGTGGAGCTGGGTCGTGGCGTTGAGATGGCGACCTCTGGGAGATTTTTGCCGTTTGATATTACGTGGAGCTGGGAGGTCTCTTGTGGACCAGTGTCCTGAACTTGGCTCTCCCACCTCAGAGACACAGCCCTGACGCCTGGCTGGAGCACCAAGAGCCTGCCATCCACACGGCTCAGAATAAAAGGGAGAAAAAAAAAAAAGAAAGAAGAAGATAAAATAAAATAAGGTAAAATAAAATAAAGTTATTAAAATAAAAAATAATTATTAAAAAAATTTTTTAAGTAATAAAAAAAAAAGAAAGAAAGAAGAGAGCAACCAAACCAAAAAACAAATCCACCAATGATAACAAGTGCTATAAAGTATACTAAAAAAAAAGAACAAAACATCGGACAGACAGAACCCTAGGACAAATGGTAAAAGCAAAGCTATACAGACAAAATCATACGCAGAAGCATACCCATACACACTCACAAATAGAGAAAAAAATATATATATATCATTGCTCCCAAAGTCCACCTCCTCAATTTGGGATGATTCGTTGTCTATTCAGGTATTCCACAGATGCAGGGTACATCAAGTTGATTGTGGAGATTTAATCTGCTGCTCCTGAGGCTGCTGGGAGAAATTTCCCTTTCTCTTCTTTGTTCACACAGCTCATGGGGTTCAGCTTTGGATTTGGACCCGCCTCTGCGTGTAGGTCACCTGAGCCCGTCTGTTCTTTGCTCAGACAGGACGGGGTTAAAGGAGCAGCTGACTGGGGGGCTCTGGCTCACTCAAGCCGGGGGGAGGGAGGGGTACGGATGCGGGGTGAGCCTGCGGCGGCAGAGGCCGTCATGACATTGCAACAGCCTGAGGCGCGCCATGTGTTCTCCCAGGGAAGTTGTCCCTGGATCATGGGACCCTGGCAGTGGCGGGCTGCACAGGCTCCCGGGAGGGGAGGTGTGGACAGTGACCTGTGCTTGCACACAGGCTTCTTGGTGGCTGCAGCAGCAGCCTTAGCATCTCATGCCCATCTCTGGGGTCTGCGCTGATAGCCACGGCTCGTGCCCATCTCTGGAGCTCCTTTAAGCAGTGCTCTTAATCCCCCCTCCTCGCGCACCAGGAAACAAAGAGGCAAGAAAAAGTGTCTTGCCTCTTTGGCAGCTCCAGACTTTTTCCCTGACTCCCTCCCACCTAGCTGTGGCACACTAGCCCCCTTTAGGCTGTGTTCACCCAGCCAACCCCAGTCCTCTCCCTGGGATCTGACCTCCGAAGCCGGAGCCTCAGCTCCCAGCACCCGCCCGCCTCAGCAGGTGAGCAGACAAGCCTCTCAGGCTGGTGAGTGCTGGTCGGCACCTATCCTCTGTGTGGGAATCTATCTGCTTTGCCCTCCACACCCCTGTGGCTGCGCTATCCTCCGTGGCTCCTAAGCTTCCCCCCTCTGCCACCCGCAGTCTCCGCCCACGAAGGGGCTTCCTAGCGTGTGGAAACCTTTCCTCCTTCACAACTCCCTCACACTGGTGCAGGTCCCATCCCTATTCTTTTGTCTCTGTTTTTTCTTTTTTCTGTTGCCCTACCCAGGTACATGGGGATTTCTTGCCCTTTGGGAGTTCTGAAGTATTCTGCCAGTGTTCAGTAGGTGTTCTGTAGGAGTTGTTCCACATGTAGATGTATTTCTGATATATTTGTGGGGAGGAAGGTGATCTCCACGTCTTACTCTTCTGCCATCTTGAAGCTCCCCCCCAAAAGCAATCTTGAGAAAGAAAAATGGAGCTGGCGGAATCAGGCTCCCAGACTTCAGACTACACTACAAAGCTACAGTAATCAAGACAGTATGGTACTGGCACAAAAACAGAAATATAGATCAATCAAACAGGATAGAAAGCCCAGAGATAAACCCACACACATATGGTCACCTTATCTTTGATAAAGGAGGCAAGAATATACAGTGGAGAAAAGACAGCCTCTTCAATAAGTGGTGCTGGGAAAACTGGACAGCTACATGTAAAAGAATGAAATTAGAACACTCCCTAACACCATACACAAAAATAAACTCAAAATGGATTAAAGACCTAAATGTAAGGCCAGACACTATCAAACTCTTACAGGAAAACATAGACAGAACACTCCATGACATAAATCACAGCAAGATCCTTTTTGACCCACCTCCTAGAGAAATGGAAATAAAACCAAAAATAAACAAATGGGACCTAATGAAACGTAAAAGCTTTTGCACAGCAGAGGAAACCATAAACAAGACGAAAAGACAACCCTCAGAATGGGAGAAAATATTTGCAAATGAAGCAACTAACAAAGATTAATCTCCAAACTTTAGACGCAGCTCATGCAGCTCAATATCAAAAAAAGAAACAACCCAATCCAAAAATGGGCAGAAGACCTAAACAGACATTTCTCTAAAGAAGATATACAGATTGCCAACAAACACATGAAAGGATGCTCAACATTATTAATCATTAGAGAAATGCAAATCAAAACTGCAATGAGGTATCACCTCACACCAGTCAGAATGGCCATCATCTAAAAATCTACAAACAATAAATGCTGTAGAGGGTGTGGAGAAAAGGGAACCCTCTTGCACTGTTGGTGGGAATGTAAATTGATACAGCCACTTTGGAGAACAGTATGGAGGTTCCTTAAAAAACTAAAAATAGAATTACCATATGACCCAGCCATCCCACTTTTCTCAGGGCATATACCCTGAGAAAACCGTAATTCAAAAAGAGTCATGTACCACAATGTTCATTGCAGCTCTGTTTACAATAGCCAGGACATGGAAGCAACGTAAGTGTCCATCGACAGATGAATGGATAAAGAAGATCTGGCACATATATACAATGGAATATTACTCAGCCATAAAAAGAAATGAAATTGAGTTATTTGTAGTGAGGTGGATGGACCTAGAGTTTGTCCTACAGAGTGAAGTAAGTCAGAAAGAGAAAAACAAATAGCGTACGCTAACACATATATATGGAATATTAAAAAAAAAAATGGTCATGAAGAACCTCGGGGCAAGACGGGAATAAAGATGCAGACCTACTACAGAATGGACTTGAGGATATGGGGAGGGCAAGGGTAAGCTGGGACAAAGTGAGAGTGTGGCATGGACGTATGTACACTACCAAATGTAAAATAGCTAGCTAGTGGGAAGCAGCCGTGTAGCACAGGGAGATCAGCTTGGTGCTTTGTGACCACCTAGAGGGGTGGGACAGGGAGGGTGGGCGGGAGACGCAAGAGGGAGGAGATATGGGGATATATGTATATGTATAGCTGATTCACTTTGTTATAAAGCAGAAACTAACACACCATTGTAAATCAATTATACTCCAATAAAGATGTTAAAAAAATGCAACAGGTCTTTAAGAGAAGTAATTATAAAGTACTAGGAAGAGTGTTACTGCCTTTTTATGCATATGAGCATAAGATGGACATAGTTTTGACAGGTGGCAATGGGGTATATGGCTAATTCAGTGAGGGGGTAAAAAAGTCCTACCAAGTGAACTAAGCAGTAGGTGAGTTTTGGCAGCATTTGCCTCTCTGTATACTTACTTTATGGTTTCCATTTCTCATTGCAGCCGTGACTATAGAGCTGAGGCAAGATTGATGAGAAGTAGTGTTTTTTGGCCAAAGAACAGGTTGTGGGGAGAGGAAGGGAAGTAAAGGATAAAAGCATAAGTAAAGTCATAAGGAAATGTCGTTGACTTCTGCGAATACTAAGTTTCTAGCTGAAACACAGCATAAGTATAGGAAAGCCAAGGTTAGAAATGAAAGGGCCTGACCAGGGAGGGCCCTGAATGCTAAGCTAAATTTGGACTTCATTTATTAAGAATAGTTTATCACTGAAGACTTCTGAGCAGGGAAGTGATATGATCAGAACTTGGTTTAGAATACTACATTTGAAGAAAAGTAGCATATAGTAGATTCCATAAACTGGATGCTTATAGTGTTAATTAGTATTTATAGAATAAATTAATGTGTGAGCCCTCCTGATTCCCTGGAGAATAAGATGCACTAAAAGAGCTTAGCAGGAGCTTCCCAGGTGGCACAGTGGTTAAGAATCCGCCTGCCACTGCAGGGGACACGGGCTTGAGCCTTGGTCCAGGAAGATCCCACGTGCCGCGGAGCAACTAAGCCCATGTGCCACAACTACTGAGCCTGCGCTCTAGAGCCTGCAAGCTACAACTATTGAGCCCTTGTGCCACAACTACTGAAGCCCACGCGCCTAGAGCCCATGCTCTGCAACAAGAGAAGCCACCACAATGAGAAGCTTGCGTGCCGCAACGAAGAGTAGCCCCCACTCACTGCAACTAGAGAAAGCCCATGCACAGCAATGAAGACCCAATGCAGCAAAAATAAATAAATAAATAAATTTATTTTGAAGAGCAGCTTTTCTCTGCAGATTTCATTTAAGCAAGGCTTTGATATAAGAGTACAAGAAGGTTGGTAGACGTACTGATGAAACACAACATGAATTTGTAACCAACTGCATGACCACACCTATAGAGTATTGACTTACAGTCTTTTGTCACTTGGAGACAGGGTTCTAAAAACTTATCATAGGACTCTGTCTTTGAGAAAGTGACAGAAGAAGATTCAGTTTTCATTCCACAAATATTTCCTCGGTGCTTGTCATATTACCAGCACTGTGCTATAGGTAATTCAACTGTGAGCAAGGAGCTAACAGGCTACTAGGGAAGAGGGATGCATAAATAACTAAAACTGTTTTAAGTGATGTTGCTGAGGTGAGCCTAGATATGAAAGATATCTTGAGTGCAAATTTGTAAAATTATATCACCAGGTATATAACTCCGCCTGTGCTTCAGGGGCAAGTTTCTTTTTTCTTTTTTCCTTTTTTTTTAATTTGTGGCTGCATTGGGTCTTCGTTGCCGCGCGCAGGCTTTCTCTAGTTGTGGTGAGTGGGGGCTACTCTTTGTTGTGGTGCGCGGACTTCTCATTGCAGTGGCTTCTCTAGTAGCAGAGCATGGGCTCTAGGTATGTGGGCTTCAGTAGTTGCAGCACGCAGGCTCAGTAGTTGTAGCTCGCGGGCTCTAGAGCACAGGCTCAGTAGTTGTGGTGTACAGGCTTTGTTGCTCCACGGCATGTGGGATCTTCCTGGACCAGGGCTTGAACCCGTGTCCCCTGCATTGGCAGGCGGATTCTTAACCACTGGGCCACCAGGGAAGTCCCCAGGGGCAAGTTTCTAGAAATTTAGAAGTGTTGACACCACTTGAGAAGCTACAATTTTATAGTGAACTTTAAAAAGAGAATTTTTTATTTTCTAAGAAAGTATTTTTTAATTTTGAAATAATATGTGTGCTTTAAGGCTTATTTGAACTTCATAGAAAAACAAAAAAGAAGAAAAAATGTCATTCTCTTAGGGAAAAAAAAATACATCGCTATTTTCATGTTTGTGTATTTCCTTCTGGGCTTTTTCCCCCAGGATGGTATTTGTAGACTTTGGAAGAGGATACAACTGAGAGTTTAGTGAACATGAAACTAGCATTAGCTCTCTTACATTTATTTAGGCCCACACAATTGACAAAGCCCAGATTAAGGCAGAATACCCACCTGTTTCTGAATAGATTCACAGAGGGCCCCTCCTGCTGAATGTGTAGGGTAGGAACTCAAGGGATTCATTTCATCATTCCCATTCCTCACAGGTGCCCCTGACCCCACAGCTGGGGCCAGCATTGATGATGAGAACTGTTGGCATTTGGACGAGGAACAGGTGAAAGAACAAGTGAAGCTCTTTCTCTCCCAGGGTGGTTACTATGGCTCTGGAAAGCAACTCAATTCAATGTTTGCCAAGGTAAGATATGAAAAGTTTTTTTTTTTCTTAAGTAAACTGGGCTTACCACACTTCTGGCTTCATGCATTGTACCTAGCTCACTTGACCTACCTGTACTGAATGCTTGAAAACTAACTGTGGGGAGGGGAGCTGAGCAGAGCAGACTTGAGCAGTTTGCATCCAGGGACCCCTACTGCCTTACCCTGGTAGTCTTTTTCCTTCTGCTCAGCTCTCTAAGTGAGTTAGCATTCCTGGGGGGATTAGTAATGAAGCCACCTTCCCTCTGCTTTGAACCCAAGGCTGCCCGATGAGGCTTTAAAGAGACTTAGTATTTTGGAACTGGGGACTCTCACAGCAGGCTTTCTCTCTCTGTTTTTTTTTTTTTTCTTAACACCTGTAGTGAAATATAAATCACATAGCATAAAATTCACCCATTTTAAAAAGTGTACAATTCAATGGTTTTTAATATATTCACAGATATGTACAGCTATCACCACAGTCAACTTTAGAACATTTTCATTATCTTAAAAAGAAACCCCATACCCTTTACGTATCACTCCCCTATTCCCCATGCCCCACTCCCCCAGCCCTAAGCAACCACTAATCTACTTTCTGTCTCTATAGATTTCCCTATTCTGGACTGGCTTCTTTCTCCTGGAATAGTATTTTTTTTTTAAACATTAGCTTTTTTTTTTTTTTTAAACTTTGGGTTTATTTATTTATTTATGGCTGTGTTGGGTCTTCGTTTCTGTGCGAGGGCTTTCTCTAGTTGCGGCAAGTGGGGGCCAGTCTTCATCGCGGTGCACGGGCCTTTCATTATCGTGGCCTCTCTTGTTGCGGAGCACAGGCTCCAGACGCACAGGCTCAGTAATTGTGGCTCACGGGCCTAGTTGCTCCGCGGCATGTGGGATCTTCCCAGACCAGGGCTCGAACCCGTGTCCCCTGCATTGGCAGGCAGATTCTCAACCACTGCGCCACTAGGGAAGCCCTGGAATAGTATTTTAAAGTATTTAAAAACATACATCCATGCTGTAGCATGTGTCAGTACTTCATTCCTTTTTACGGCCAAGTAATATTCCATTATATGGATACCACACTTTTTGTTTATCCATTTGTCTGTTGATGGGCATTTGGATTGTTTCCATTTTTTAGCTATTATAAATAATGCTGCTATAAACATTCTTGTACAATGTTTCTGTGTGGACATATATATTTTCATTTCTCTCTAGGAGTGGAATTGATAGGCCATATGGTAGCTCTGTGTTTAATCATTTGAGGAATTTCTAGACTGATTTCCAAAGTGGCTACATCATTCTACATTCCCACCAAACAATGTATGAGGGTTCTGATTGCTCTATATCCTTGCCAACACTTATTATCTGGCTTTTTGATTCTAGCCATCCTTGTGAGTGTGAAGTGGTATCTCATTGCCCACAGCAGGCTTTCTTGATACATGCAAAGAACTTACATACAGAACAAGAGGCCTTCTTTTTGGCTCTTTGGATATGCTGTGCTTAGTTACTTCATCTTCTCCTCCCCCTCCTCCCCTTCTTTCTCCTCCTACTTTGTTATGATGTGCAGTCACCAACTCTTGCCCCTCCTTATGTGTCAGGTTCGAGAGATGCTGCGGATGAGAGATTCCAATGGAGCCAGGATGCTGACGCTAATAACTGAGCAGTTTATGGCTGACCCACGACTCACACTCTGGAGGCAGCAAGGAACAACCATGACAGATAAGTGCAGGCAGCTCTGGGATGAGCTAGGTAAGTCCACATATCTCAGAGAACTGCATGTCTATCCTATCAGCTTGCCCCCTGGCAATAGTGTTAGTGAACACTTGCCATCAGTCATTACATGGATCTTGCTAAGTGAACTTTAGCCCAATTGGCAGAAGATTTAGGCTCTACAGAGGCTACCCAGAGTAATTCTGAACTCACTTGTGTTTCTTCCACAGCATTGTGCTTTGCTATTGACATCTGCATTCTGTTCCAGATGTTACCACATAGAAGCCTTTGGTGAGAGAAAACCTTTTGCCTTGGCTTCTGTTCCATGGCATTAGCCTGGCTCTCCAGATACTTACCAAACTCACTTTTCTTGCTTTCCCTGGGTCTGCTTTTCTTTATCACCCCCAGACAAACCTCTTAGACATAAGGCAGTTTCCAAGACTTGGGCCTTGGACTTCTATTCTTTCTCTGTACTCCTTTGAGAACTCTTTTTTTTCAATAGCATGGCTTCAGAGTTTCCTTTATGGTGATCTCATCCTCATCTTCTTTCCACTTATCTGAGTTCCAGTCTCATATTAGCAGCTGCCCTATGACCATTTCTACTGAAAAAAATCTCCTGATCACCTCAAACTTGAGAAACCCAAAAATGAAATCAGGGCTTCTATGAAAAGAGATTCCCCTGCACCTGGCATTGGCACCACCATTTCTTACTCTAACAAACTTGTTGTCAAGCACTCATTTTTTGTTCATTCCCTACATCCAGTTACCAAATTAATTTGATTCCTTGACCTTCAGAATGCAATTTAGTGTCCATTCACACTTTTTACTTCCCATCACCACTGATCTGGTTGAGGGCCTTGGGACTTTTAGATTAAATTATACCTGTGGCCTCCTGAATGGCTTCTCTGTTCTAGATTCTTCTCATCAAGGCCATCTTCTTTTGTCATTATTTCTCTTTATCATTCCCCTGTTCCAAGGCCAGTTTTGCAGGGCTAATACTCAGCTCCTCCCCCTGTTTGCAGAATCCTCCATACTCTGAACTCACTATCCAGTCATGGCCCCACTCTGGGGTTATACTGGAAAACTTCCATACGACATATTCTAAAAGTTCTAATATAGCTTCTCCATACTCCCTCCAGCCCAGAAAGCAAGGACAAACTTTCCACTCATACAAAATAGCACAAGAAAAAAACTACAGTTTAGGATTTTAGTGAATTCCCCCGAAGCATATATATTATAGTCTTAGGGCTAAAAGCCATGGGGAATGAGGCTTAATGACTCTGGGACTATACTTAGTTACTTTGGGGCTGCTGAGCGTGGGGTTTTGATTTGGGTGCTAAGGCTTCTTGATATCACCTGGGGCACCAATGGCTTTGGAGTTCTCATTAATAATGAAGAGCTACATTATTGAGCGTTATGTGCCAGTCTCTGTGTTAAAGATTGTACACACATTGTTTCATGTAATTCTCATAACAAACCTATGAGGTAATTGTGTGTTTGTTGCAAAGAAACAGAGACAGCTCTGGTTACTTCTGGATACAGAATAAAATAAAGAATTATAGAAAACTGTCTCTCTGACACAATCACACTTTCTGAAGTACGGGAATGTTGAACTATTAGTCTAAAGTTACTGGTCCAACCAGTTGTGACCAGGGTCACAATGCATGGCAAGTTGGGAACAGCTTCTTACACTCTTTCCTCAGAAGGAATTGTAGGCATGGACTTCCTTCTAAGGTAACATATCAGCATCTCCATATGTTTAGGTGAGACAGATGAGCTCCGAAAAGTTACTTGTTCAAGGTCACACACTAGTAAGTGGTGGCTCTAACACCGGAACCCCAATCTGTCTGAATCCAAATCAAACATCCTTCTGCAACATCTCCCTCAGTTTCACCTTGTTATGTACTATTTTCTCCCAAAGTGCATGTTTCTTAAGAATTTGAAATTAGCCTTCAGAGAGTCAGTTTCATCTGAGGCCTGAATCTCTTGGGAATAATTTCTGTGACAATCATGGGATTGTTTTGTGGATTTGGGCTTGGCCTTTGGGGCAAAGGTAGGTAAGAGGAAGTAAGCAGAGCTAGATCCCAGTGCTTTTAATGCTTTTGTCATATACTTAGGTTCATTATGAAAAGCTCTTGATTGTGATATTTTCATATCTACGAAATTGCTATATCAACATTCCAAGAAACTCTTAGCATTCTGCAAAGACAGTAGTTCCCAAACTTCTCAAAGTCACCTGGAGTACTTGTTTAAACAGATTGCTGGGCCCGTCCCCAGAGTTTCTGATTACATAGGTTGGAGTAGGGCCTGATAATTTGCATTTCTAACCTATTCTCTGGGGATGCTGATGCCACGGTTCCAGAGACCACATTTTGAAAAATACTGCACTAAGAGAAGCCTTATTGGGTCAGACACTAGAGCAAGTACGTTCATGCTTCCCTTGACTACTCTGAGGGTTCCTTACTGGTCACTAGGCCTGCTCCTCTGGGGGGAGGGCCTCGACAGGGATTGTAGGAATTTAGAGGAGTGGGCTCACTACCTTCAGTTCCTGAACCAGAGATAACAGAAGCAATCAGACATGAAGTTTTCTCATCTCTCCATGTCTGTACACATATGCTTTTAAAAATCTTCTTTTAAAATCTATAAAGTATCTCTGCTCCCATAAAAGGCCACTCCTTACATACTTGCTCTGGTTCCTATGCCATTTCCTTTTCTCAAGAATTTTGCTCCTCAGTTACTCCTTTCTCTGGCATCATTAATTTCTCCCTCAATACTGGATAAGTTCCATCAGCATACAAATATGCTCTAATAGTTTCAATCTCAAAAAAAAAAAAGTGCCTTTGATGGTCCCATCCTCCTCTAATTACTGCCCCATTTCTCTTCTTCCATTCAAAACAACACATTCTTTTTTTGTTTTTTAACATCTTTATTGGAGTATAATTGCTTTACAGTGTTTTGTTAGTTTCTGCTGTATAACAAAGTGAATCAAGCTGCACGCAGTTCCTCCAGCCCTAGGACAATGGCTGCCTGGGTCCCAGGAAGCGTGGTGCCCAATCTGAGCTTCTACTCCAGGTGGGCAGCCTCACAGCCTTGTCTCTCAGGGCCCGGCTAAGGCCTGGGTTACAGCCTTGTGGAAGGTCTCTGGGCGGGGCTAGGGGGGTGTAAAGGATGTAGATTGCCGCATGGATGTGGCACAGGGGGTGCAGTCACCCCACTTCTCTGGTTGTGTGAAGACTGCAGAGCGCACAGACAGACCTCCGTTGTGGCTGTTCAAGAAAGAAACCCAGGAGCCCCCAGTGAATTTATGGACTAGTGAAAGTAACCGCCATTTATTGAGCACCTGTGAATCAGGTGCCACCAGTAGGCAGCACAAACTTGTTTTGTGATCTCACTCTCGGTGCCTGCAGTCATTCTGTCACTTCCTAAGGCACTGTTACCTGTCTGTACCAGTACCCAGCAGCCTTCTGTTTCCCGAAGAATCTTCATGTAGAGTGTATATGTTGATAAGGAAGCATCAAAGCCAATATTTTACCAGTTTTACAAGCTATCCCCATTTTCAGACATTAGCTCAAAAAAGGAAGTAATGAGATAAAGACCTTTCAGTGAGACAGACCTGTCAAGGATTTTAAAGGCTTGGTGGTTATTTATCAAGATCCTGGATTGAGAAATCAATGAGTGGATAAGGATTTGACCTGACTTTTGAACGGAATATCATTCTTTCCCCCAAACGTTATCAATCATGAGGTTGAAAGAATAGAAAAAATCAGAGTATATCACATGTAGTAAGGCCGTGTGGCTGACAGGGTCTTGGTGCAGGGTGTCGGGCCGGGTGTCAGGCCTGCGCCTATGAGGTGGAAGAGCCGAGGTCAGGACATTGGTCCACCAGAGACTTCCTGGCTCCACGTAATATCAAACGGCAAAAGCTCTCCCAGAGATCGCCATCTCAACACTAAGACCTAGCTCCACTCAACAACCAGCAAGCTACAGTGCTGGACACCCTATGCCAAACTAGCAACACGGGAACACAACCCCACCCATTAGCAGAGAGGCTGCCTAAAATCATAATAAGGTCACAGACACCCCAAAACACACCATGGGACGTGGTCCTGCCCACCAGAAAGACAAGATCCAGCCTCATCCACCAGAACGCAGGCACTAGTCCCCTCCACCAGGAAGCCTACAAAACCCACTGAACCAACCTTAGCCACTGGGGACAGACACCAAAAACAATGGGAACTACGAACCTGGAGCCTGCAAAAAGGAGACCCCAAACACAGTACGTTAAGCAAAATTAGAAGACAGAGAAACACACATCAGATGAAGGAGCAAGGTGAAAACCCAAGAGACCAAACAAATGAAGAGGAAATAGGCGGTCTACCTGAAAAGGAATTCAGAGTAATGATAGTAAACATGATCCAAAATCTTGGAAATAGAATGGAGAAAATACAAGAAACGTTTAACAAGGACCTAGAAGAGATAAAGAGCAAACAAACAATGATGAAAAACACAATAAATGAAATTTAAAATTCTCTAGAAGGAATCAATAGCAGAATAAATGAGGCAGAAGAATGGATAAGTGACCTGGAAGATAAAATAGTGGAAATAACTACTGCAGAGCAGAATAAAGAAAAAAGAATGAAAAGAATTGAAGACAGTCTCAGAGACCTCTGGGACAACATTAAAAGCACCAACATTTGAATTATAGGGGTCCCAGAAGAAGAGAAAAAGAAAGGGACTGAGAAAATATTTGAAGAGATTATAGTTGAAAACTTCCCTAATATGGGAAAGGAAATAGTCAATCAAGTACAGGAAGCGCAGAGAGTCCCATACAGGATAAATCCAAAGAGAAACACGCCAAGACACATATTAATCGAACTATCAAAAATTAAATACAAAGAAAAAATATTAAAAGCAGCAAGGGAAAAACAACAAATAACACACAAGGGAATCCCTATAAGGTTAACAGCTGATCCTTCAGCAGAAACTCTGCAAGCCAGAAGGAAGTGGCAAGACATATTTAAAGTGAGGAAAGGGAAAAACCTACAACCAAGGTTACTCTACCCAGTAAGGCTCTCATTCAGATTAGACAGAGAAATTAAAACCTTTACAGACAAGCAAAAGCTAAGACAATTCACCACCACCAAACCAGCTTTACAACAAATGCTAAAGGAACTTCTCTAGGCAGGAAACACAAGAGAAGGAAAACACCTACAATAACAAACCCAAAACAATTAAGAAAATGGTAATAGGAACATACGTATCGATTACCTTAAATGTAAATGGATTAAATGCTCCCACCAAAAGACATAGACTGGCTGAATGGATACAAAAACAAGACCCGTATATATGCTGTCTACAAGAGACCCACTTCAGACCTGGGGACACACGCAGACTGAAAGTGAGGGGATGGAAAAAGATATTCCATGCAAATGGAAATCAAAAGAAAGCTGGAGTAGCAATTCTCATGTCAGACAAAATAGACTTGAAAATAAAGACTATTGCAAGAATGTATGTGGAACCTAGAAAAATGGTACAGATGAACTGGTTTGCAGGGCAGAAGTTGAGACACAGATGTAGAGAACAAACGTTTGGACACCAAGGGGGGAAAACCGCAGTGGGGTGGGGATGGTGGTGTGCTGAATTGGGCGATTGGGATTGACATGTATACACTGATGTGTATGAAACTGATGAATGATTAAAAAAAAAAAGACTATTGCAAGAGACAAAGGAGGACACTACATAATGATCAAGGGATCAATCCAAGAAGAAGATATAACAGTTGTAAATATTTATGCACCCAACATAGGAGCACCTCAATACATAAGGCAAAAGCTAACCGCCATAAATGGGGAAATCGACAGTAACACAATCATAGTAGGGGACTTTAACACCCCACTGTCACCAATGGACAGATCATCCAAAATGAAAATACATAAGGTAACACAAGCTTTAAAAGATAACATTAAACAACATGGACTTAATTGATATTTATAGGATATTCCATCCAAAAACAACAGAATACACTTTCTTCTCAAGTGCTCATGGAACAGTCTCCAGGATAGATCATATCTTGGGTCACAAATCAAGCCTTGATAAATTTAAGAATATTGAAATCATATCAAGTATCTTTTCCGACCACAATGCTATGAGACTAGATATCAATTACAGGAAAAAATCTGTAAAAAATACTAACACATGGAGGCTAAACAATACACTACTTAATAACCAAGAGATCACTGAAGAAATCAAAGAGGAAATCAAAAAATACCTAGAAACAAATGACAATGAAAACACGACGACCCAAAACCTATGGGATGAAGCAAAAGCAGTTCTAAGAGGGAAGTTTATAGCAATACAATCCTACCTCAAGAAACAAGAAACATCTCAAATAAACAACCTAACCTTACACTTAAAGCAATTAGAGAAAGAAGAAGAAAAAAAAAAAAACCGCAAAGTTAGCAGAAGGAAAGAAATCATAAAGATCAGATTAGAAATAAATGAAAAAGAAATGAAGGAAACGATAGCAGAGATCAATAAAACTAAAAGCTGGTTCTTTGAGAAGATAAACAAAATTGGTAAACCAGTAGCCCGACTCACCAAGAATAAAAGGGAGAAGACTCAAATCAATAGAAGTAGAAATGAAAAAGGAGAAGTAACAACTGACACTGCAGAAATACAAAGGATCATGAGAGATTACTACAAGCAACAATATGCCAATAAAATGGACAACCTGGAAGAAATGGACAAATTCTTAGAAAAGCACAACCTTCCTAGACTGAACCAGGAAGAAACAGAAAATATAAACAGACCAATCACAAGCACTGAAATTTGAGACTGTGATTAAAAATCTTCCAACAAACAAAAGCCCAGGACCAGATGGCTTCACAGGAGAATTCTATCAAACATTTAGAGAAGAGCTAACACCTATCCTTCTCAAACTCTTCCAAAATATAGCAGGGGGAGGAACACGCCCAAACTCATTCTACGAGGCCACCAAAACCCTGATACCAAAACCAGACAAAGATGTCACAAAGAAAGAAAACTACAGGCCAATATCACTGATAAACATAGATGCAAAAATCCTCAACAAAATACTAGCAAACAGAATCCAACAGCACATTAAAAGGATCATACACCATGATCAAGTGGGGTTTATCCCAGGAATGCAAGGATTCTTCAATATACGCAGATCAATCATTGGGATAAACCATATTAACAAATTGAAGGAGAAAAACCATATGATCATCTAAATAGATGCAGAAAAAGCTTTTGACAAAATTCAACACCCCTTTATGATAAAAACCCTCCAGAAAGTAGGCATAGAGGGAACTTACCTCAACATAATAAAGGCCATATATGACAAACCCACAGCCAACATCATTCTCGATGGTGAAAAACTGAAACCATTTCCTCTAAGATCAGGAACAAGACAAGGTTGTCCACTCTCACCACTGTTATTCAACATAGTTTTGGAAGTTTTAGCCACAGCAATCAGAGAAGAAAAAGAAATAAAAGGAATCCAAATCAGAAAAGAAGTAAAGCAGTCACAGTTTGCAGATGACATGATACTATACATAGAGAATCCTAAAGATGCTACCAGAAAACTCCTAGAGCTAATCAATGAATTTGGTAAAGTAGCAGGATACAAAATTAATGCACAGAAATCTCTTGCATTCCTGTACACTAATGATGAAAAATCTGAAAGAAAAATTAAGGAAACACTCCCATTTACCACTGCAACAAAAAGAATAAAATACCTAGGAATAAACCTACCTAAGGAGACAAAAGACCTGTATGCAGAAAATTATAAGACACTGATGAAAGAAATTAAAGATGATACCAACAGATGGAGAGATACCATGTTCTTGGATTGGAAGAACCAACATTGTGAAAATGACTATACTACCCAAAGCAATCTACAGATTCAATGCAATCCCTATCAAACTACCACTGGCATTTTTCACAGAACTAGAACAAAACATTTCACAATTTATATGGAAACACAAAAGACCCCGAATAGCCAAAGCAATCTTGAGAAAGAAAAACAGAGCTGGAGGAATCAGGCTCCCTGACTTCAGACTATACTGCAAAGCTACAGTAATCAAGACAGTATGGTACTGGCACAAAAACAGAAATATAGATCAATGGAACAGGATGGAAAGCCCAGAGATAAACCCATGCACATATGGTCACCTTATTTTTGATAAAGGAGGCAAGAAGATACACTGGAGAAAAGACAGCCTCTTCAATAAGTGGTGGTGGGAAAACTGGACAGCTACATGTAAAAGAATGAAATTAGAACACTCCCTAACACCATACACAAAAATAAACTCAAAATGGATTAAAGACCTAAATGTAAGGGCAGACACTATCAAACTCTCAGAGGAAAACATAGGCAGAACACTCTATGATAAAAATCACAGCAAGATCCTTTTTGACCCAGCTCCTAGAGTAATGGAAATAAAAACAAAAATAAACAAATGGGACCTAATGAAACTTAAAAGCTTTTGCACATCAAAGAAGACCATAAACAAGATGAAAAGACAACCCTCAGAATGGGAGAAAATATTTGCAAATGAAGCAACTGACAAAGGATTAATCTCCAAAATTTACAAGCAGCTCATGCAGCTCAATATCAAAAAAACAAACAACCCAATCCAAAAATGGGCAGAAGACCTAAATAGACATTTCTCCAAAGAAGATATACAGATGGCCTACAGACACATGAAAGAATGCTCAACATCATTAATCATTAGAGAAATGCAAATCAAAACTACAATGAGATATCATCTCACACCGGTCAGAATGGCCATCATCAAAAAATCTAGAAACAATAAATGCTGGAGAGGGTGTGGAGGAAAGGGAACACTCTTACACTGTTGGTGGGAATGTTAATTGATACAGCTACTATGGAGAACAGTATGGAGGTTCCTTAAAAAACTAAAAATAGAACTACCATACGACCCAGCAATCCCACTACTGGGCATATACCCTGAGAAAACCATAATTCAAAAAGAGTCATGTACCACGATGTTCCTTGCAGCTCTGTTTACAATAGCCACAACATGGAAGCAACCTAAGTGTCCATCGACAGATGAATGGATAAAGAAGATGTGGCACATATATACAATGGAATATTACTCAGCCATAAAAAAAACGAAATTGAGTTATTTGTAGTGCGATGGATGGACCTAGAGTCTGTCATACAGAGTGAAGTAAGTCAGAAAGAGAAAAACAAATACTGTATGCTAACACATATATATGGAATCTTAAAAAAAAAAATGGTCATGAAGAACCTCGGGGCAAGACGGGAATAAAGACGCAGAACTACTAGAGAATATACTTGAGGATACGGGGAGGGGGAAGGGTAAGCTGGGACAAAGTGAGAGAGTGGCATGGACATATATACACTACCAAACATAAAATAGATAGCTAGTGGGAAGCAGCCGCATAGCACAGGGAGATCAGCTCAGTGCTTTGTGACCACCTAGAGGGGTGGGTGGGATAGGGAGGGTGGGAGGGGGACGCAAGAGGGAGGGGATATTGGGATATATGTATATGTATAGCTGATTCACTTTGTTATAAAGCAGAAACTAACACACCATTGTAAAGCAATTATACTCCAATAAAGACGTTAAAAAAAAAAAGTGAATCAGCTATACGTATACATATATCCCCATATCCCCTCCCTCTTGAGCCTCCCTCCCACCCTCCCTATCCCACAAAACAACACTTCTTGAAAACCTTGTCTGCATTCTTTCCATTTGCTTACCTCCATTCTCTCTCGAGCCCACTGCAGTTGAGCTTCCATTGCTCATTGCTGCCACTCTACTGACAAGTAGCTCTTGCTACAGTCACCAGTGACTTCCATATTGCAGTGGCCACTTCTCTGTTGTTATTTTACTTGACCTCTTAGCAGTTTTCAATAAAATTGACCATACACGTCTTGAAATGTATTCTCTTAGCTTCCATAACCCCACACCCTCCTGGGTTTCCTCCCACATTCTGGCTGCTTTCTGTCAGACTGCTTTGTAGGCTCCTCTTCCTTTCCTCAACCCTTCTAAATATTGAGTATTCTGCAGCACCCACTGCCCTGTCTACATTCTGTACCTAAGTGATCATATTCAGTCCCATGGCTTTAAATATAATCTAGATGTAGGCAAGTCACAAATTTATGTCTCTAGCCCTGACCTTTCTCTTGAGCTGTAGGCTCAGTGTCCAGCTTCCCACCATGTCTAGGAAACATCTCAAACTTAACATGACCATCACAGAACTCTTATTTTTCCCGCCAAAGCCTGATTTTCCCCATCTCAGTACAGGGTTGTGAGATGTATCTAGTTGCTCAAAAAGAAAATCTGAGTCATCCTAGGTTCCCTCTGTTTTCTACCTTCTACACCCAATCCAAGACCTGTTGACCCTCACAGTTGGAAGACTGAATAAGATAATATATATAAAGTGCCTATTATAATGCGTAGCCCATAAAAAGAAATAAATTGTCGCTATTATTTATTATTATATTTAATATATAATAATTATGTAAAATTTTAACTTCCATGGTACCTACACTTGGTTAGAGGTGGGTTTTTTTGCTTTTTTTTTTAAATTTATTTATTTATTTTTGGCTGTGTTGGGTCTTCGTTTTTCTGTGCTAGGGCTTTCTCCAGTCGCGGCAAGCGGGGGCCACTCTTCATTGCGGTGTGCGGGCCTCTCACTATTGCGGCCTCTCTTGCTGCGGAGCACAGGCTCCAGACGCGCAGGCTCAGCAGTTGTGGCTCACGGGCCTAATTGCTCCGCGGCATGCGGGATCCTCCCAGACCAGGGCTCAAACCCGTGTCCCCTGCATTGGCAGGCAGATTCCCAACCACTGTGCCACCAGGGAAGCCCTTGGTTAGAGTTTTTGATGCTTTTTTTTTTAAAAACATCTTTATTGGAGTCTAATTGCTTTACAATGGTGTGTTAGTTTCTGTTTTATAACGAAGTGAATCAGCTATACATATACATATGTCCCCATATCTCTTCCCTCTTGCGTCTCCCTCCCTCCCACCCTCCCTATCCCACCCCTCTAGGTGGTCACAAAGCCTGGAGCTGATCTCCCTGTGCTATGCAGCTGCTTCCCACTAGCTATCTATTTTACTTTTGGTAGTGTATATATGTCCATGCCACTCTCTCACTTTGTCCCAGCTTACCTTTCCCCCTCCCCGTATCCTCAAGTGATGCTTTTTTTAAGTTGCTGGAAAATCTGCTTTTGGATCGTGGTAACACAGTCCCTACATGCCTATTACATGTAGGCACCTGCAGGATTTTTTACCTTGTCTCTTTCTTAGAGATGCAGCAATCTCTTGAGTTTTTTAAAAAACAAATCCATAATGACTTAATAAAACAGAAAACTCATTTTAAACTTACAGGTGAAAGTACTCACTTTCTAGGGATCCCCTTTTTAATATTTCAGTGCCTAGGAAATAGTAACTCCTTGATGACTGTAGTTAGTTCCCTGTTTTTTTTACCTCTTAAGCCTCTCTCAACCCACCCCAATCTGTTTTCTGTTCCTGTTACCCTATTGATTTTGCCTTTCATAAGGCCAAGTTTAATGGCCTCTCTTTGGTTCTCGTTATACTTATGAAGATTAAATGTGAAAATCTTTTACTTCACTATAAACAAAAAGCACATCTTAAACTGTAAAGTAAATGTTTGTTACTAATATTGACACTCTGCCTCATTAGACATTGGTAATTGGCTTGTGTGTCACTAATTTCTCCTGGTTCTTCCATCTCTCTTATCTTTCTTTCTTAATCTCTTTTGCTTATTCCTCCTTCTCCTCTGCTCACAACTTAAATATTGGTGCTTCCTCAAAATTCTTTTCTTAGCGCTCCTCTTCCCTCATCTTAAATGATGAGGTTTTCTTATCTTTTTTGTTTGTTGGTGGGTGGGACCCTATCCCTACATTAATTTTACAAGAACCAGCAAACAGTGTAACACAGACACCATAGGAAAAGACTACAATGTGAAGAAAAAAATTTTTTTCATGAGGTTTACAGAGGCCTTTAGGATTCTTAAATTCTAAAAGTAGAGAAAGTAACTTTTATGATCTGAATATTTGTGCATCTTTCTTACTGTCACACGGTTAGAAATTTTTTACCTCCTTTACCTCCTATATATTAGGGATTTCCTGCCACCTGGTGTTCAGAAAGGACACTGTAATTGGTAGGAACTCACAGTCCCAATAGTACTAAAAGCTAACATGCTAGATTACAAAAATTTTCTACCAAAAGGAAAAAACATCCAATAGACTAAATATCCAAAGAGACTAAAATGACTCATGAGAACGTATTTGCCTTCGCTTATGTCCTTTCTCCTGTTTGGGTATATACCCTCCCTTGATCTCTCTGCCCAAACCACTCCTATTTATCTCTCGTTCTTCTTTCAAAATGAAGTAATACATGTATACAGGTTAAAATGTCAAAGAGTTCTACAAACTTTTTAATAAAAAACAATATTCCTCTGCCATATTCCTTCACATTGTCAGTTACTACTTCTCAGAAAGAGCAATTTTTAATTCTTTTAGCTGCTTTTTCTAACATGCCTCCACATTTCTAAATAACTGTTCTTTCTTTATTTTTTAATTCTAGGTATTCTCTTTTTACTCCTACAATAAAAGATGAAGATTTACCTCTCTAAGGGTCACACCATTATATTCTTTCCCAAACAGGCTTTCTCATTCTTTTCAATGTGGATAGGCTGAGCATGTTCCACATCTTTAAGTTCTGCTTCCTTTTTGGTTCACAGTTCTGTCTTTAATTTCTTTCTTCTTGCATTTTACTATAAGCAGTCAATAGAAACCAGGCTGCTCCTTCAACACTTTGCTTAGATATTTCCTCAGCTAATTTTATTACTCACAAGTTCTACCTTCCACAAAACACTAGGACATGAACACCATGTCTGGATTATAAGCCTGTCACAGTCTTCTCAGAACCAAGTAGGGAAAGAGGGTTGGATGGTGGGGGTAAGGGTGTCCATTTGTACAATATGTATATTTTTCTTAATCCCTCAGTTTTTCGCATGGAAACCCCACCCTCAGTTGTACACAGTATTCCCAATCCAGAGCCTCTCTGAATCTATCTTTCCAGTGAGTAAAGCTCTGGTTTTCTTCCAGGAGAGAGAATGAACAGGCACTGAGCTACCTTGAATAGAGGAGGAAGTCTGTGATCCTGAGACCTTTGACAAACTTCTAACCTGTTCCACTATTTTTCGGCCCCACCTTCAGCGGGGCTCTGCAGCATGAATCAGTCTGCTGCTGGGCTTTCCTAACTGCTAATGGAGTTTTCAGCTTTCTTCTGCTATGTCAGCTATCTCTCATCCACATGCTTTCCAGATTCCAAAATTTTATGACTCTTCTCTTTCATCTCTCCCATTCTCTGTGTCTATGTGAGTTTATGCCTGTTTTTATCCCTCTACTTTCATTTTAGTGAAGTATCAAGAGGGACTGATAATGAGCATATGTATTTAGTTAGCCATTTTTTAACTAGAATTAACTCATGTTTATTCTTCAAGGACAAACTCAAATGTTATAACTTTTCCTGACCCCACCTACAGAGTTAATTGTTCCATCATACATATTGTCACAGCACTTTATATGTGGCTATAATAGCATTTACTATGCTTTAGTATAATTATTTTTTGAGGGACTCCTAACTATAATCCCCTTAAGAACCATCATTATATAATACTATTATATTACATAGTGTAGTTTCTTTTTCATTTTGGATTTGAAAAACTGAATTGAGCCAATAGAAATGAATTTTCATCATCTCTAGTTAGTACCTGAAATTGAGGCTTAAATGGTCTTTTAAAACATTCCTATTGGGCTTCCCTGGTGGCGCAGTGGTTGAGAATCCGCCTGCCAGTGCAGGGGACACGGGTTCGTGCCCCGGTCCGGGAGGATCCCACATGCCACGGAGCAAGTAGGCCCGTGAGCCACAATTACTGAGCCTGCGCGTCTGGAGCCTGTGCTCCGCAACGGGAGAGGCCGCGACAGTGAGAGGCCCGCGCACCGCGATGAAGAGTGGCCCCCGCTCACCGCAACTGCAGAAAGCCCTCGCACAGAAACGAAGACCCAACACAGCCAAAAATAAATAAATAAATAAATAAATTTATAAAAAAAAAAAAAAAAAAAATAAAACATTCCTATTTGACTTTGAGGGGCCTTGAAATAGTGTCTGAATATACCGCCGTCTATAGATATAACACCATCCCAAAGGATGTTTAACTTAAGACACTCTGCAGCCAGGCTTATTGTTAACTTGAGATTGAGAATATTTCTGTCTTAGCCACATAGCCAACTTTGAAAATAAGAAGCAGGTTTGCTTGCAAAGAAGGGTGATGTGGTCAAAGAAACAGTACTCATTGGTTATGTGGAATATGTGATATTCTGCTATAGTGACAGAGAAGATCCAAGAATGTGATAGTTTTAAGGCATCACAGCTGATCAACAGTATCAAAATCCAAGTACAAATAAACAATTTTCCCTGGAAAAGGGAAATACTAAATTCCACTCTGTGCCAAATAATATGCTAGGCCCTTTACATTATGATCTCAGTTTTACAGTTGAGGGATTTGAAGCTCAGAAAGTCCAAGGTCAACTAAAATTGAATCCTTTTCTGAGCACCTTCCTTCTTATGCTAAATGCCCTTCCTCTGTGCTATTATTGTACCCTGAATATATCTTTATCTTAACACTTATCATATTCAAATGACACTGTGTTTACTTATCTATCTCCCCCATTGGACAGCTCCTCAAGGGTAGGAACAGGGTCTTATTCTCCAATACAAGGTCTTGAACAAGAACTCTCTCAATAAATGTTTGTTGGACTGCAGATCTGAGCTCAGAATTCAAGCCCAAATCTGTCTTGTTCATCATCACAGGCATATATCCAGATATCAAGATAGTCACTCTGCTTTAAGAAACCTTTGGGAAGGAAAAATAAGCATTTCTGAAAACTTTAGCAGATTTGGTTTTTAGGTTGGTTTTTTTTGTTTTTTTTTTTAATTTGGTTTTTTTATATTGAGAAAAGCTGATGTTTTGGAAACTTTTCCTACCAACAAAAAATGGAAGAAAAGAGTAAACTGAAAAATTAAGGCTTAGACATACATCAAAGGAGAGATGTCAAGAATGTGGGTTGTTTTCTTTTCCAGGGGCGTTATGGGTGTGCATCATTTTAAATCCACATTGCAAACTGGAGGAAAAATCCTGTTGGCTGCAGCAACTGCAGAAGTGGAATGACCTGGATGTCTGTCCCCTGGAGGATGGGAACTATGGGCATGAGCTGCCCAACATCACCAACGCACTTCCCCAGAATGCCAGTCACCGTTCAGGTGAGCCAGATATCATTTTAGCGTCTTCATGCCTGGAACTCCAAAAGGTCGGAGGGTAAAGCCTGAGAACAAAGGTGGCTGGACAACTTTTGGACTGTCAGAATTGTCATCCTAAATAAGAAAAGCCTGTCCTTTTGTTTGTCTTGAAATGCCAAACCTTAAATAAGGGTAAGCTTGTATCTTTGACATTGAGGATGCTGTCCTTTTCCACATCTAGAGTGTCCTTACAGTGTCCAGCATAAATTCCTAGAGCCCTCTTCATGAATCCTCTTTACCCTTCAAGTTTTTCATGACTAATGGATCTTGGCCTCAGTTGGGGTTGGTTTTAGCTCAGAAGACCTACCTCAAGGGAATGATAGAAGACCTGGGAGAAAAAAAAAAAAAAAAAACTTAAAAAAATGTCCTGACAATTGCCTTTCTTACTTACTTTTCTCTGTTTTCCTCAAATTTTTATACAGCAGATTTCTAGGAGGGGGTCATTGTTCCAAGATATGGCTAGGACTCTTGCTCCATTTTAAGACAAATCCAGTGCAGTGATATTGTACCCTCTGCCTTTTGAGCCCACTGACCAGGTATCACTGGACATCAACATTCACATCAGCTTTAGTTCATCTAACTCAGGCCATTTGCTGTTGGCAATTGATTGCTCTTTAGCCCATGGGGATCCTTTATTGGTAGATTTTATCAGACATTGATTTTACATGTCCTCCCTTTTATTTTAAGTGATAAATCTACTGATATTTTTAACCTCTAGGAGGAAATCACTTAAATTATTGTTACTGCTTGGCCTTCATCTACTGTACCATAATTGATTATCAGTGTATTTAAGGCAACCAAGGTAATGAGAGATGAAAAGCCTACAACTTTGCCACTTGAAGCTACCCTTTGCTGGCATTCATCTAACCTCCACAACACAGGAATCTATCCTTTTAGTATTGACTTTGGTTTGGCATAGAGAGAGTCACATGTGTATAAACACATGCCTCCAGTCTGGCAGTTTCTTCCTTGTCACAGTATACTGGTTATTCGTTGTTACTGGTTCTTATTTGAGGATGTTGTTTCCTCTTAAGTCTTCACAAGCTGTGGCTGATTTATCTCTCATATCTCTTTACCTTTGGGCCTGATGGAGCAATAGGCATCCTGCTTATTCTTCATTGCCATTTCTACATCATTGTCCTACCCTCCTTCCTAAAATACCCCCCAGCTTTAAAGTCAGTGCTGTTAAAATATGCTGTCTGCTGCCCTCCAGGTTTTGGTCGTTTGACCTCTGGGGCAATCCCCCTCATTCCTTGGAGATTTTTGGTTACTGGCTCACTAACACTACTCTCTGCCTCTACTTCTGTCATGATTCTTGATCATTTAAATAGCCTCATAAATGGTACTTTCAGTATTCTAGTCTTTCAGTTCTTTGACCTCCTCTCTTTTAATAGTCTATCTTCTATCATAACTTAGCTATGCAACCTCAAGATCATACCCTAAAGCTTGTCATTACCAATAACTACACCTTCTTCACAATCGCAATTTCAAGCAGCTCCAATTAGCACCACCAGTCTTACTAGGTTATTTTCTCTGGTATTCCAGTTCCAGTAATTCTTTGACCCACTAGGAATTTTGATCCTATCACTTTTTCATTCTTGTGGTAGCCTCATTTTCCTTCTTATCCCGATTAGATTCCTTGGTGCATCATTATAATCACTACCTTGCATACATACTCAACCCCCTCGTTCCCTTAGTTACACTCACATAGCAAAACCCTAACCTTAGTAGTTCAGTCTAACTTTCTAGTTACTCGGTGCTCACACCCACACAGCTGAACATGGTGGAGAGAAACATGACTATGATAACTGGTCTTATCTTAAGTTTATGACCACTAATCTCAAGTGGGTCCATAGTATTGTTCAGACATCAACTACATTTCCCTAGTCTATGCCTTCTTTCAGTCTTCTAAATTACTATTTCACACCACCTTTTCCTTAAAACTTTCTATACTTTCTCTCCATCCTCACTTTCATCCTGAAGACTTGCTTCCTGTTCACTGAGAATATAGAAGCAAACAGAAGAGAATTTCCAAAACTCTATCACCACATCTGCTTCTGTCTATACCCATCTACTCTGCCTCTTCTGCTGTTTTTGTTTGTGCTTCTGTCTAAGCCCAAACCCTCCACTTGTTCTTGAGATCTTATTCCTTTTATCTAGGACATCACCCCAGGAATTATCTCTACTCTCTCCTGCATCACAGATTTTTGTGGATTATTCCTCTGAGTATACAAGCACATTGTTTTATCTTTCATCCCAAAACAAAACAAAGCAAAAAACATTCTTGTTGACCCCACATGACTCTCTGTCTACCACATTGTTTCTCTGAGGTAGTAGAAATAAGTGGTAGAATTAAGAAAAATGCTCAAAAGAATATTATATATTTATCTTCTCTACTTCTTCTGCTCTTATTCTGTCTTCAACTCACTCCAGTCAGGCTTTCATCCCTTCAGTACTGAAACATCTCTTGTACTGGTCACTAACGCTGACCATTGCTAAATCTAGTTCTCAGTCAGAATCTTACTTGACCTATCAGCAGTATTTGTCACAATCAATCACTCTCTCCTTCAAACACCTTATTTCCAAGACACTGCTCTCTTGGTTCTCCTCTTCATTGGCCCCTCCTTCTCAGTCTCCTTTACTGTCTCCCCACCACTTCCCAACCTAAAATGCTAGAGTACCCAGGGCTCAGTTATCAAATCACTTCTCTTTCTATATTTACTCCCCTGGTAATTGCATTGTTTTAATAATCATCTATATACTAACAACATCCAGATTTATATCTCTTGCCCAGACTTTTCCTCTCAACTCCAGACTTACATGTTCATCTACCTTTTTGATGTTTCCTCTTAGATATTAATAGGATCTCAGTAGGATTTCTTACCCCTCTAGCCCCACCCAAACCTGCTCCTCCTGCAGTCTTCCCTGTCTCTATATATGACAAGTCTATCTTAAAAACCTTGGAGTCATCCTTGATTCTTCTCTTTCTCATCCCAGATCTAATCCATGAGCAAATCCTATTACCTTTACCTTCAGAATATATCCAGGGTTCATTTGCTGTCATCACCTCCACTGCTTATTACTCTGAACAGATTACCACCATCTTTCACAAATTATTGCAGTGGCCTCCTAACTGCTTCCATCGTAAAGTCTGTTCTCAATACTGCTGCCAGTTGTCCTTTCAAAATGCAAATCAGATCATATACCTTCAATGGCTCAAAGACCTCCAGTGGCTTCTCATCTTTGCCTCATGGCCCAGAAGGCCCTCCATGGTCTGGTTTCCTAGTACCTCTCTGACCTCATCTCCTATGACTTTCCTGCTTATTTACTCCATTCTAGGTACACTGGCTTCCTCACTACCCTCAAACACTCCAAATATGTTCCCACCAATAGCACTTACTGTTCCTTTTGCCTAGGATGCTCTTCCCTTAGTTATATCTGAGGCTTGCTCTTCAGTTCCTTCAGGTCTCTGTTCAAATGTTACCTTATTAAAAACCATGCTATATAAAACAATAACCCCCGCCCAATACCAGCTTGCCTTTCTCCCTAACTTTGCTTTAGTCTCCTCCTTAGCACTCATAACCATCTTATATATTTACTATACTATACATTCATTTAACTGTCTCTCCCCATTTGAATATAAAGGTCCATGAAGCCAAGGACTTCTTATATCCTCAATACCTAGAACAGTACCTGCCATGTAGTAGGCAGTCATTATTTGCTGACTTCATGAAATACAAAACATATTGGGAGCCTAATCCCCACTGTGGGCTGAGCAGACCCATGGTAGATTCTCAGTTTAGCAGGAGAGGGGCTCCGACTGCAGCCAGTAGAAGGGTCATTGTGCTTCAACTGAGGGGTGACATGAAGGAGGAGCAATTTCAGTAAATATTGTCAGTGCTATTCTGATTTAATCCTCTGAGCCTGCACTCTAAGGAATATACCAGTTTCTGAAGAGATGACCAGATTCCAAGGACTTTTGCTTAGTAGATGAATATGTTCATTTCTTTCATGTTCGGTCTGAATCCTCTGACTTTCCCTCCCAATATTTTTGCACAGGCTCAGTAGATGCACAACTCATTTGGGCATCTCTGGAAATATCTGTATTTCAGTTCTTGATCCCAAAATAGTTTCAACTGTTCTTAGTCTGGCAGAGAGTCAGTTAAATGATTGTTTATGTTTTTATTTCCTTAAATGTCACTTCCATGAGTCCTTCTATATCCACATTTTATGATTGTATCTTCCATCTGGTCTTCCTACACACCACCCTGAAGAATTGAGCTTACTTTGTCTGCTGTTTCCCTGCAGCCCTTTTCCTGAAGCGAGATGGCATGGTAGGACTCCAATGAGAAAACAATTTAGTCTTTTGTCAGCATCAGTTTTTCTTATTGGAGAACAAGGTTGTAAGCTTGCAGACACTAGTGTGATAAAGATACCAGAATACACAGGGCTTCAGCTCTTTTTCAGCTTTTATATCAATGTCACAGAAGTACTTAGTCTGATGTGGGTCATGCTGTAAAAGAAACAGGTTATGGGTTGGCCAGGGATATTACCTAGCTGCTTCTCTGTTCCTCTGGCTTCTACAGAAGCAGTTTGTATCCTCATAATTGAGCAGCTGAGCACCACTGTCCCTCCTCTCTTTCATGTGGCTCTGGGTCCTAGGAGAAATTGGTCTTCAGCCATAGATCTATGTAGAAAGGTTCTTCCCATAGAGGGCACAGACACACGAAAAGCTATCCAGTAAAGAAGCAACACAACGAACACCCAGACAGATGGCAGAGTGACTGCTGTCACTAACTATACACTATTCTTCTGCCATTCCTCCCAGCCTGAAGAAGACACAGGAGCTAGAGCTTCAGATTACCCGTCATTGAACTGCTGCATTTCTTTCTTTCCCCAGATTCTTTATCCAGACCAAGACGGACAGTGTTCACTAGAGCCATCGAGGGCCGTGAATTGCATTGGCAGGACAGCCACTTACAGCGAATAATCAGCAGTGATGTATATATAGCTCCTGCCTGCCAGCAGGAAAGTGAGAGACTACTCTTTAATTCCCAAGGCCAGCCACTGTGGCTTGGTAAGTGTACCTGTCCTACTCTCACAATTTCAGAGCCCACTCTCACCTTATGCCAAGCCTGAGTGAGCCATCTGCATAGGTACCAGCAACACAACTACACTTTGGACAGTCTTCATACAGATCTTCTGGGGCCTTGACTAGGGCCTCAGGGTATTTATGTGTAGCCTGGGAGATTTGCATATGTACAAATGAGGTACAGTAACCTCAAATAGAGGGATTTATATTGTTTCCTAAGTTTGGGGAGGGGAAAGGAGTTAGTAAATCTGAAAGAGTACTAACAAAATCATTAGACATTAGTTCACAGGCTCTCTTAATCAGCAGTTACCGAGCAACATTGTAATCTACCCTGAAATTACATATTTTGCTGAAAAGGCATGAACTTTGAAACTTAAATTACTCTGTACTAGTAGCTAAGGCACTATCTGCATTTGTCACCAAGCTGTCTTCCTTTCCTCATTCCTTCCGTCATCATAACAGGATAGAGCTGTTCCATTGTGAGTTTAAACCCTCCTCTAGCCTCTGTCAATCTATTCTTGACTTTATTATAGAATGCCCATTCCAAACTAGACACTTTTTAAAAATACACATTTTCTGAGTCTTACGACAATAGCGTACATTTTTATTATCATCTCCCAATCCCCTACCTCCATCCCTCACCCCATATCTTTGTCTTTCACAAGATCTTGCTGAATCCACCTGAAATTCCCTTTGATTATATTTCTTCTTCTCTGATCTAACACTTCTAAAACATATATATAACTAGCATGAGAAAAAATATAACCTCATTAATAAACAAAGATACAAATCAAAACAACACTGAATTATCATGTTTCGATTGTCAAATAGTCAGAAATTTTATAAATAAAGATAATTAGGGGGACTTCCCTGGTGGCACAGTGGTTAAGAATCCACCTGCCAATGCAGGAGACACGGGTTCGATCCCTGGTCCAGGAAGATCCCACATGCCGTGGAGCAACTAAGCCTGTGCACCACAACTACTGAGCCTGCGCTCTAGAGCCTGCGAGCCACAAGTACTGAGCCCGCATGCTGCAACTACTGAAGCCCATGCGTCTAGAGCCCGTGCTCCGCAAAAAGAGAAGCCACCACAATGAGAAGTCCGCGCACCGCAATGAAGAGTAGCCCCCGCTCACCACAACTAGAGAAAGCCCGCGCGCAGCAACGAAGACCCAACGCAGCCAAAAATAAATAATAAATAAATAAATAAAATTAAAAAAAAAAAAGTTAATTAGGTTTTGGTAGAGGAGGGGTTACATGTAGGAGAGGTAATCTCATATACTACTAGTAGGAATGTAAATGCTTACAACATTTCAACAACATTTATCAAAAGCCTTTAAAATACATTCATAGCCCTTGATCCAGGAATTCTACCTCTAGGAGTTTATCCTGAGCTATAATTAACTAAGAATATGCATAAAGTTATGGGGTTTATTAGAGCATGGATGTATAATGTACAGATGAGAAAAACTGGAAGCAATCTAAATGTCCAACAATAGGGGATTGATTGACTTAATGGATAGTATGCATATTCAGTGGAATGATATGTAATCATTTTTAATGTTATAGAAGTGTATTTAATGATATGGCAAAATATTTACAATACGTTATTAAGTGGAAAAACCTAGTTACAAAACAATAATTAAAATATCCCATTTTTATTAAAATTAAATAGAAAAGTCTGGATATATATTTTTTTCATAAAATGAAATATGAAACTAGAAATAATGGTTATCTCCAATCTTTATTTTCTATTTTGTTTATCTGTATTTTCAAATTTTCTATAATTATTTGTATAATTTTTAATGTTCTCTTAAAAGAAATCACAAAATAAACCATAAATCTCATTATAATCACTTCCCCATTTATAAGCCTTTGGTAGTCATTTGTTATACCTAAGGTAAATCCAAACTCCTTAGTATGGCATCCAAAGCTCTTAACATCCCAGACTCTACCTTTCCAGGCTATCTCTAGCCACATAACCTAACTCTACACAGAGCTATTTGCCATACTCTGAAGATGTTATCTAGAATACTTTTTATGCTTTTACTTATATGCCTCTGTTTATATGTTATATATAAAGGCAACCAGGAATGCCTTTCCCTGCTTGTCTACATATTTAAAATATTACTTGCCCTACAAAGGATATAGCTCAAATATTATTTTCTTTCTGTGTATATTTCTATCATGTCATTTCTTTTCAACTGTTTTATAATGATCTGTTTTTGTATCATTTGTGAGCACTTTGAGGAAAGTGACCATTTCTTATTCATCTTTGTAGTTGCTTTGCCCAGCATGCTACCTGGCATTTAATAGGTTCTCAGGAAGCATAGGATTAATAAACAAATGAGGCCTTTCCCTCTATAAAGGCAGTTTGTTGCTACATTGCATTCCTGTAGTACATGTTCACAAAGAGGTACAACATTTTATTATCCTAGTTCTTTGCCCCTTTCTACACCAAACCACTACACTGAGGCTGCAGGGTATCTCCTTGGAGGTAGTACGTGTGACTTATTCAACTTTCTATCCCTAAAAGATAAAATACAATTTCTGGTACACAGTAGATGTCAGGTTGAATTTGAGGAACTGAACTGAGTACAGTCTCCCTTTGTCAAGCATGAATTTTCCTGATTTGAAAACTTAACTCAATCAAAATATTTTCTTCTCATCTGGTAGAGCATGTGCCTACAGCCTGTGCTCGGGTTGATGCCCTGCGTTCCCATGGTTACCCAAAAGAGGCCCTCAGACTCACAGTGGCCATTATCAATACTCTGAGGTTGCAGCAGCAACGGCAGCTGGAAATCTACAAGCATCAGAAGAAAGGTATAGTGATCAAGAGCCATCTTAACTCCTTAGGCTGAGGCTGATGAGGATCCTCAGGGGCTGCAAGGCCTAGTACTTAATTTTCATTAAGTTTCCTGGTGTTACAGGGGCTAGGGGATTCTAGGTCATTCTCCTTGCTGTGTGGAGTGCCTCACTTTACCTCTGTGAATATCAGTTTTCTTATCTGTAAAATGGGAATAATAATGCTGGCCTGCCTCTCTCACAGGACAGTTGAATCCACTAAGATCTGGTATGAGAAGATCTGTAAAGCTGTATCTACATATGTGTGCTGTCAGCAGGCAGCCTAAATGCATACCACATGGCCTCAGAGCTGGCTGATGAGCTTGTAACCAGTCTCATCAACCCAAAGCAAGACAGTGAGGGAAGCTTTACTTTGAGTTTCAGGGCCGGTGTCTGAAAGAGACTGGTGAAGAGACTAATGGAGAGACCAGGCAGGGACAGAGAGCAGTGTGTCTCTATCACTCTCTGAAACCTTGACCTGCTTGTTTCCAGAACTGTTGCAGAGAGGAACCACAACGATCACAAACCTAGAAGGCTGGGTGGGCCACCCCCTGGATCCCATTGGCTGCCTGTTTCTCACTTTGACTGAGGCCTGCCGCCTGAATGATGATGGCTATCTGGAAGTGTCAGGTACAGGGGTCAGCCCAAGGCAAGCCGAAACTGCCCTTGGGAGCTCTCTTCTCCTCCATGACAGAGGCTGTTTTACCCCTCTTGCAGCCTTTTGGTCTCTTCTCCAAACTGGACCTCCCCTGAGAGGTTTTCTTGGGATTGCTCTCTTTCCCACCTTCCTTTCCCACTCTGTGGACTGGCCCTGTCCTACTCACCCATTTTACTGTGCCAGCCTCAGTCTTCCTTTGCTCTTCTCACTTCCCTACTGTGTGAATGCCTAAAGAGTAATCCAAGGGGAATAAGAAGGGATAGGGGGATTTGAGGAGTCAGAGGCCAAGTAGTCCTCAGAGTCTGGAAGGGGGAAAAAACTTCCATCAGCAGTGTGTGTATACCTTGTGTAATACTCTCATGTTCCCCTTGAACATTCTCCTTTATGGTGGTTTTGTACCAAATTTACAAAACAGAAATAAAAGGGAAGTAATTTAATAAAGTCTCAAAGTAGCAAGGACTTGAGACAGAACTGATTCTTCTTTCCTTTATGCTATCACTGTATTGTATACATACATCTATTACGGTATTTAGCACACTGCATTACAATTTGTTTACAAGTAAGTATCTCTTACTAGACTGTCAGGTCCCTGAAAGCAGAAATTACGACTTATCATTGTGATCCTAGCACTTAGGGCAATAACTCCCATTTAATAGTCTTCCATAAATATTTACCAGATGGAGGAAGGGGAAAGGAAAGAAATTAAGACTCTGGCTTTTAAACCTGTGCTCTCCTCCTGAAACTTTGAACCCAAAGGTGGAACATATAAAGTAATAATAACATAAAAGTTGCAAATGTCACAAAAGTAATAGTTTAACTGGATGGATTTGGATTTCTGTGGGTAGAGATACAAGAGGTGGCCCCAGTGCAAGGTAGCGGCTACCCTAACTTCTCTCTGATCGCCTGAAAAAGGACTCATCATCTTTGGTCTGTTTCATCTGCAAAATGACACTTACATCTTGAAAACCTGAAGTTGTACTTGGGGTTTATTTACCATAGACATACACTTAGCTCCTTCCACATACCAGGCCCTGGAGATGCCTCAGGCAGTAAGATAAAGTCTCTTTCCTTTAAGGTTCTTACATTCTAGTGAAGAGACAGACACAAAAATAGATAATTATAGTATTACATAACATTCTAGCAAAAGATTAGTATGATTGTATTCTTCCCCAGCTGGCCTAACCAGATAATGCATTAGGAAGGAGTTAGGAATCTTTGTAACCCTGTATAACCTTTTCTCAGTATATTTGTCTTACTGTTCTGGTGTTTGACTCAGCTTCCCTGTGTTAGCTCTTGACCAAGCTGTATTCCAAAGTGTGGGGGGAAGAGAGGCAGAAAAATCCATGGGGCCTGACCTACTGAATCCGGTGCCCTGTCGTCCTCAGATATGAATGAAAGCAGAGCCCCTGTGTACCAGCATGTGCCTGTGGCTGCAGGCTGCCCAGACAGCAGTGAGTCCTACCTGTCATTGGCCATGGAAGTTGCTCTGATGGGGATGGGTCAACAGAGGGTGATGCCTGAAGGCCTCTACGCACAGGACAAGGTGTGCCGTAATGAGGAGCAGCTCCTGAGTCGACTCCAGGAGCTGCAGCTGGATGATGAGCTAGTGCAAACACTGCAGAAGCAGTGCATCTTACTCCTGGAAGGTAAGTAGAGAAGGGGCTATTGTCACCGAGTCTTAGGCCTGTGACTCTGGGTTCCCCTCTCTAACAGAGCACAGGTACAGCAACATTTTTGACATTAAAGTGTAGTGAAGGTTCTTATGGCTAGCAAACACATGTGGGATCCTAAGGCTCAAGTCCAGGCAGACAAATACAAGCATACAGATAAATAACTGGCTGGCTTATCTTCTTCCTGCAGGAGGCCCCTTCAGCGGTCTGGGAGAAGTCATCCACCGAGAGAGTGTTCCCATGCATACCTTTGCCAAGTATTTGTTCTCAGCTCTACTGCCTCATGATCCAGACCTGTCCTATAAATTAGCCTTACGTGCCATGAGGTGGGTAGCCCTTTCCTAGCCCAAATGCCTCCACTAAACCAGAAGTCTCAGATGTTCTTTTTCTTTGTTTGTCTCACTTTCTTCTCTTTCACTCTTTCTCTATTCTTTTGGACCTGCCATCAGCCTGCCCTAAAATGATTCAGATATTTTCATATGATCTACGATTCTTATCTGGGATGCCTTGCTGGTGACGCACTTGCTCCCTGGCTGCATTCTCAGTGAACTGTCTGAGGAAGTCTCTGAATTTTTAACAGATATGGAGTACCCAAGGCCTGAGTCTCTTTGTTCTGGGGCCAGTTTGGCAGCTTCACAAGGGGTTTGAGCCTTTTCATACCTAACTGAGAAATGGTTCCCAGGCTTAGGTCACCAGATACATCTGGGGAAGTAGAAGTAAGTCTTTCTATATCAAGACTTGAGAACAATGAGCTATGGGCATCCTGTTTCCAAACTAGAATAGGATCCTTGGTTCAGGCAGGTGGACCTCTAGGATGCAGCAGAACATACAGAAGAAGAATTTTAGTTAGGCTATAAGGCTGAGAAAGCTCCTCAGCTCGACCAAAAAGGACTGCTGAGGATTACTTGGCATATATTTCTTATGCTTTTAAAAATAATCTTATGGTTTTTGAACTGTCTTTCAAATCCATTTGCAGTAAGAAACTATTCAGCTTGAGTTCTACAAGTGCCCAGGCTCTCACCTCATATAAAGTACGGTACCATAGGTTTTAAAACCTTCAAAGTTCTTCATTAACCCTTTCCTGCCCAATTCCTCCCCAGCAAAGAACAAGCTGCTCTAAGGTGGCTCCAAATGGCAAGGGTCTGGGTGATAGCTTATGACTCTCCCTGGGTCTTCTAGGTTACCTGTTCTAGAAAACTCAACTTCTGCAGGCGACACTTCCCACCCTCACCATATGGTATCTGTGGTGCCCAGCCGTTACCCTCGCTGGTTCACGCTTGGACACTTGGAATCACAGCAGTGTGAACTGGCCTCCACCATGCTGACTGCTGCCAAAGGTGAGCATAGAAAGACCTAAGGCTCCAGCACCCCCAGTATGCTTGCCCAGTCATGGCCTATCAAAGGCTTAGCCTGCTGTCTCCTGAAGAAGAGAAGCTATCTGTCCTCCCCTGAGCACTTATAGTGATAGGGAGCCTCACTTTGATTACTGCTATTAGAATGAACACCTGAGTCCAAGCCAAAGTTTTGCTGTAGTTACTAATTGTAGGACTCTGAGTACAGAGAATGAGATCATCTTTAAGGTAACTTCTAAATCTAACCTTCCATATGATAAAGTCACTTTACCTTTCTAAGCCTCTGGTTTAAAAATCTATAAAATTGGGATCATTGTCAATGACCTGTCAGCTTCCCAGGGCCATTGGAAGATCTACTGAAGTAATGGAGCTCCAGATCTCTTTACAGATACGAGAGTTTATGATTTTTCTAGGGCCCCTGGTCAAAAGATAGGCAGTCCAGAGTGACTCAGGCTTTTAAGCTCACATACTCCATGTTAGTTATGTAGGTTTTGTCACAAAGAGAAGTGAAAATAAGCCCCTGAGAAGTTATAATAAAATACTAGCTACCATGGACTATGAATATTTTTCCAATATCAGGAAACTACATGAATTTTTAAAAGCACTTTTTAAATTTAAAATTACTTTATGTTGTGTCTTCTTATTGCAAAAAAAATGCATGCTCATTGTAGAAAAGATAAAAGATACAGATAAATCAATATAAAAATGATCAAAAAACCAATACAAAAATTGAACAAAATATGATCAGGCAGTTTACAGAAAAGAAGATACAGATGACTTTTAAACAATTAAAATGCCTGGCCTCACTTGAGAAATACAAATTAAAATTACCCTGAGATAACATTTTTCACAAATCTTATTGGCAAAAGTAATAAATTTGACAATAGTCATCCATATCGGAAGTGGGGGTGGCAGTGGCCTGGCATGGAGATTCCAAGCAGGATAAGGATGACTGCAAATCCAGGATGCTCAATGACCTCAAGCACAAGAAATATGGAGAAAATTATACCAAGGCACATCATAATCAAATTGCTTAAAACCAGTGATAAAAGGGAAAATCTTACTTAAAAGCAACTAGAGGGAAAAAATACACATTACATAAAAAGGACAAAAGATAAGTATGAGAGCAGGTTTCTCATTAGAGGCAGTGTAAGCCAGAAGACAGCGGAGAAAAATCTTTAAAGTACTTTTAAAAAAAACTTTTGACCTAGAATTCTATACCAGTGAAAATATCTTTCAAAAACAAAGGTGAAATAAAAATCTTTTCCAGACAACCACAGTTGAATTAGAAATCAATAATAAAAAGATATATGGAAAATCCACTGAAGTTTTGGAAATTAAACCACACACTTCCATATAACTCACTGGACAAAGGGAAAATAACACTAGAAAATATTTTAAACTGAATGAAAAAGCACAACATATAAAAATTTGTGGATTGGATCTAAAGCTTTACTTAGCAGGAAATTTTTAGCACTTAATACCTATATTTGAAAAGAAGAAAGTTTTCAAATCAGTGATCTCAGATTCTGCCTTAAGAAGCCAGAAAAGGAAGAGCAAATGAAACCTAAAGTAAGCAAAAGAAAGGAAATAATAGAGATCAGAACAGAAATCAATGAAATAAACTATAGAAAAACAGATAAAATCAATGAGACAAAAAGCTGTTTCTTTGAAAAGATAAATAAAATTGAAATCTTTGTCCAGACTGATCAAGAAAAAATGAGAAGACAAAAATTACCAATATCAAGAATGGGAAAAGTGATGTCACAACAAATTCTAAAGGCATTAAAATGATAATAAGGGAATATTATGAATAACTTTATGCTAATAAATTAAACAACATAATGAAATAGACTAATTTCTTCATAGATGCAAACTACCAAAGTTCACTCAAAAATAAATAAGAATTAGCTAGGTATATACCCAAAAGAATTGAAAACATGGACTTAAACAGATTATTTGTACACCAATATTAATAGCAGCACTATTCACAGTAGCCAAAAGTTGGAAATAACTCAAGTATCTATCAACAGGTGAATGGATAAACAAAATGGAGTATATGCACACAACGGAATATTATTTAGCCATAAAAAGGAATGAAATTCTGATATATGCTACAACATGGATGAGCCTTGAAAACATTATGCTAAGTGAAATAAACCAGACACAAAAAGACAAACATTGTATGAGTCCACTTATATGAGTTACCTAGAATAGCCACAGTGAAGAAATAGCAATAGATGCTAAGCTAGTGGTTGAACATTTGATGAGGAACAGGATATTTACATAGTTTCAAAGTATCTCTCTACAAATTTGGGATGATGAGAAAGTTCTGGAAATAGTGGTGATGGTTGCACAACAATGTGAATGTCTTTAATGTCACTGAATTGTACCCTTAAATGGTTAAAATGGTAAATTTTATTATGCATATTTTACCACAGTAAAAAGAGTAAATAGAAATGAATTTCAAAGAAATTGAATTGGTAGTTAAAAACCTTTGAAAGAAAAGAAAGAAAATCCAGGACTAAATGGTAAATTCTACCAAACATTTAAGGAAAACATAACAATTCTGTGTAAACTCTTGCAGAAAATTGAAGAGGAGGAAATATTTCCCAGCTCAGTCTATAAAATCAGTATTATCCTGACACCAAAATCAGACAAAAACTATTATAAAAAAGAAAACTCAGAATAATATCTCTCATGAGCATAGGTGCAAAAATTCTTAATAAAAATTTTAACAGATTGAATCCAATAATGTATAAAAAAGGATACTATATTGTAATAAGTAAGGTTTACCCCCAAGAATGCAAGGCTGGTTTAACATTCAAAAATCAATCACTGTATTTCACCATACTAATAGAGTAAAAAAGAATACCCATATGATCATCTCAGTAATATGGAAAAAGAACCTGATAAAATCCAACATTTATTCCTAATAAAAACAATTAAAACCCTCAACAAACTAGGAATAGAAGGAAACTTCTTCAGCATGATAAAGGGCATCTATGATACAGCTACCCTTATACTTAATGGTAAAAGATTGAATGTTTTCTTCTTAACATCAAAAACAAGGCAAAGATGTTTACTTTCACCTCTTCTATTTCAATATCATACCAATGATTTTAGCCAGTACAATAAAACACTAAAAAGAAGTAAAAGATATCCAGATTAAAAAGGAAGAAGTAAAACTGTCTTTATTCTCTAATGACATTGATTGTCTATGTAGAAAATCCTATGGAGTCTACAAAAAGCTATTAGAACTAATAATAGATTTAGCAATGTTTCAGGGTACAAGATCAATATACAAAAATCAATGGTATTTCAATATATCAGCAACAAATAATCAGAAACTGAAATTTTTAAAATTATCACTATAACATCAAGAAAACATGAAATACTTGAGAATAAACCTAGCAAAATATGTACAAGAAAATCATATACAATGAAAATCATAAAACATTGCTGAGAGAAATTAAAGAAGAGAAATTAAAGAAAACCTAAATAAATGGGACATACTGCACTCATGGATTGGAAGACAGTATTATTAAGATGTTGATTCTCTACAATTTGACATATAGATTCAGTGCTATCCAAATCAAAATCCTAACAGGCTTTTTTGAGTAGAAATCGATAATCTGGTTCTGAAAATTCGTATGGAAATTCAAAGGACCTAGAGTAGCCAGAAACAACTTTGTGAAAGAAAAATAAAGTGGGACGACTAACACCACCTGATTTCAAGACTTATTATTAAAGCTGTAGTAATCAGCAAAGGGTTATTGGTGTAAAGATACACAAATAGATCAGTGAAAGAAAATAGAGTCCCAAAACAGATCCACATATATGTGGCCAATCTATTTCAATAAAGGGGCAAAGCCAATTCAGTTGAAGAAAATGAAGGTCTTTCAACAAGTGGTAAAACATATACAAAAATTAGCTCATGATGGATCAAGGACCTAAATGTAAAACCTAAAACTTTTAGAAGAAAACACATCAACAGGTGAATGGATAAAAACTGTGATATAACCATACAGTAGAATATTACTCAGTAATGAAAAGGAACAATCTAGTGATACATACAACATGGATGAATCTCAAAATAATTACGCTGAGTGAAAGAAGCCAGACCAAAGAAAAAACAGTGCCTATTGTATTATTCCATTTATGTAAAATTCTAGAAATGCACACTGTGGTGACAGAAAGATGATCAGCAGTTTCCTGAGAATGGGAGCTGGGGCAGGTTAGGATGGAAGGGAAGAAGGCATTACCAAGGGTCCCAAGGAAACTTTGGGGCAATGGATATGTCATCAGTAATGGGTCAAGTCACAATCATATATTACCTAACAGGAAGGAATAAGAATTCAGTATCACTTCTTTTATATTACACCAAAAATGCAAACCTCCATCTAATCATGAGGAAACATTAGGCATACCCATATTGAAGGACATTCTACAAAATAACCAGTCTAATCTGCAAAGGTGTCAAGGTTATGAATGTCAAGGGAAGACTCAGGAATTTTTCCAAATTGTCAAAGACTAAAGAGACATGACAAACTAAACGTAACACATGATCTTGTATAAAATCTATATGTGTTTATACAAGATCACGTGTTGCATTTAGTTTGTCATGCCTCCTTTGGTGGTAGTAATACATCAATATAAATTTCCTGATTTTGATAGTTATGTGGCAGGTATGTCGAAGATGTCCTTGTTTGCCAGAAATAGACTGCAGAGTTCAGGAGTGATTGTGTATCAAATCAGTTACTTACTTTCAAATGGTTCGGGGGGAAGAAAATTATGATGCTTGTAGTATTCTTGAAACTTCTCTTTGAGTTTGAAATTATTTCAAAATAAAACATTTTGATAAAACATTGTGTTTGCAAAGGTGTAGAGTGGGAGTATAGATTGGTAATACTTTGTGGAGGGCAATTTGGCATATCTATCAAAATTACAATGTACATGTCCTTTGACCCAGCAACTTCACTTCCAGGATTTTATCTTACAAATATATTTATACAAATGTGAAATGGTATTTGTACAAAGTTATTCACTCCAACCTTGTTTGCAACTGCAAAATACTTGAAACATTCTAAATAGCCATCAATAGGAGACTGATTAAATATATTACTTTAGCTCCAAAATCTCTTAACATGGAATTCCCAAACCTGAAAAACTTTGAAAATCCAAAGTTTTTTCTAAGTTGACAGCAAAACCTGGCCTCAGCTGTTATGAGGCATTAGTTGCTTCTCAACACTCTTACCAGTCACAGACATCTCTGCTGTTCACTAATATTGTTTGCCTTTTTTGTTTAGATGGTTATTATTTTGTCAGTTTGAGTTTAATTGCCCTGTAAAAAATGCCCAGAAAATTGAAGATACTCCTGTGGGTAAGAATAAGAAGCAAAGGAAGCATCTGTCATTAACAATAGCACAGAAAATAGAGTTAGTGCAAAGTTTGATCAGGTATGTCTATGAGACATCTTACTAAAGAATAAGGTATGGGAATTAACACCACATATGACTTGAAATAATAGAAGGACAAAGAGTTGAAGTTTTACAGGGACAACAATGACCAGAACTAATGAAGAACAGAAATTGTTCAGAGGGCAAAAAATGAAGATATTGACATGACCATGATTGAATGGATTCAACAATGAAGCAATGTGAATATGCCACTGACTGGTTTGTTGTTCATGAAACAAGCTAGATTATGCCATGGAAGACTGAACCTTTATGGTGAGTATAGAATATCATAAGATTGGCTGCATGGGACTTCCCTGGCTGTCCAGTGGCTAAGACTCCACATTCCCAATGCAGGGGGGCCAGGTTCGATCCCTGGTCAGGGAACTAGATCCCACATGCAGCAACTAAAGATCCCGCATGCCGCAACAAAGATCCCTCATGCCTCAACTAAGACCCAGTGCAGCCAAATAAATAAATATTTTTTTTAAAAAAAAAAAAAGAGGAGATTGGCTACAGAAATTTCAGAAGCATCACGGTATAAAATATCCGGACAACTATGATGAAATAGCTTCTTTTCGTGAAGAAGATGAAAATTATATTGACAGTTTGTTAAGGTAATTTTTATTGAAAACCTTAGTCTCAAACATGTATATACAGTGGATGAAACAGCTTTGTTCTGTTCTGTTTTCTTTAAGAAAAAAAAAATTAACAATGATTGATGAGCGAACAAGAGGTTTTAAGGACTCTAAGCACAGGTTGAAAGTTCTGGGATGTGCCAATGCAGCAGACAGGTAAAGCTAGAAAAAGCCAACATCCACAATGGTTCAAAGTCGTTCAGGGAATTCCCTGGCAGCTTTCATTGCCATGGGCCCAGGTTCAATCCCTGGTGAGGGAACTAAGATCACACAAGCCGTGCGACGCAGCCAAAAAAAAAAAAAAAATTGTTCACGATTTATTTGTTAGTATTTAAACAAAAAAAGCATGGGTAATCGAAGAGATAATTTCTACCTGGCTTAATAATCTGTACCAATGGCATGAGCTTATTGCACACAAGCTGGAATGGAAGAAAACTATACTCATTCCTGGACCACTGTTCCACACACATGCCTCATGAACTTCTTGTGACCAAGAAATTTTACTCCCAGGGAAGAGCAAATATAAATATTTATTTGTTTTCATACTAGATACTTGCAGCAGGTAACTCCCAAGTCTTTCTAAGAGAGTTATTGTAGAAGCTTGTTCAGGTATACCTTAATTATGCCATTTACACAGTTGCTGATACTTAGAGAAGCCCCTACAATGAGAAGCCCATGCACTGCAACGAAGAGTAGCCCCCACTCGCCGCAACTAGAGAAAGCCTGTGCACGGCAATGAAGACCCGACACAGCCTAAATAAATAAATAAATAAATAAAACATGGCTTGGAGGGGCTTCCCTTGTGGCACAATGTTTAGGAATCCACCTGCCAGTGCAGGGAACACGGGTTCAATCCCTGGTCCGGGAAGATAACCACATGCTGCAGAGCAACTAAGCCCACGCACTGCAACTACTGAAGCCCGTGCATTCTAGGGCCCACCTGCCACAACTACTGAGCCTGTGTGCTGCAACTACTGAAACCCGTGCACCTAGAACCCGCACTCCGCAACAAGAGAAGCCACTGCAATGAGAAGCCTGCGCACAGCAACAAAGAGTAGCCCCCGCTCGCTGCAACTAGAGAAAGCCCGTGTGCAGCAACAAAGACCCAATGCAGCCAAAAACAAAAACAAACATGACTTGGAAGCTTGTTAGAAATGCAAATTCCCAGACCCAACTAACTCTAGACCTACTGAATCAAAATCTCTGTGGGTATAGCCCAAGAATCTTATGCCTTAAACAATTCTTCAGATGACATTTATGCCAACTAAGGTTGTAGAAGCACTGAGTTAGAATAAGCTGACATCAAAAAAATACTGAATATTATAAGTTATATACCTGTTGTTCATTCCTTGCAAGATAGAAAAATTGCTAAAATAGTGTTAACCCAAATAAGCATGAGGCTGGTAATGATGACAATGATGAGATGTAACACAGATGAAAAATAATCTCCATAGACAGTATGGGGGAAATGTATGAGCAGTTAATTGGCCTTGAATAACATGCATTTATCAGTGAAAAAGGGATTATTGCTGCTTACTTAATTGGAAGAGACTGCTTATATAAAAATCTATGTTAATGAGACACATTATCCTAGAAGTACACCTTTTTTAAGGCCATCTATTGTAGTTGCTTCATCATTAAAGAATCTCTATCCTGACCCATCATTAAATATCCAACTCTAATCTTTCGTGACAATAATAGCAGTGCAGATGAAGCCTTTTGTCCAAGATCCTCAAGAAACCAAATGGAAGAAGTATTTATTGTATGCGTATGTACAGATACTTAGCTTGGTTTGAGGTTTTATTGAATGTTTTCCTTAGAAATAAAAGAGTACCAAGTATTCATGGTCTGTATCACACTATTTCATTCATCAGTTTGTTACTGTATCAAAAAACTACAATACTAATTTTGCTATTTATCCTACCTAGTGTGAATATTCATACTTTCATTGCACAAATAGTAATGTGTTTAATTATGGAATGCTGCCTCAGACCTCCTGTATTATATATAATATATGCACAAATTATCTGTATATAACTTTAAAAATAATGAATTCCAAATGCATTCCAAACCCAGGGGTTTTGAATAAGCAGTTGTGGACCTATAAGTACATAAATGGGATACTATGCAGCCATTTAAAAGAACAAGAATCTCTTTATGTACTGATGTGGAATAATATCCAAGATATACTGATATGTAGGGAAAAAATGACATGTAAATCTGTATATACTATGCTACCATTTGTGGATTTTTTTTAAAGGAGAGGAAATAAAGTATTTCCTTGTTATGCATAGAATATCCTGGAAGGTAAAACAAAAACTATTGGTTGTGTACTGGGTTAAAATTGGATGAATGTGGGTCAGAGGTAAGGGGAAGAAAGAATTTTTCATTATTTACCTTTTGTATCTTTTCAACATTGAACCATGTGAATGTTTCCAAAATTTTAAATTATAAATGTAAAAAGAAACATCTCAAATTGAAATGCAAAAATTAAAAAAGAATGGGGGTGGGGGAACCCAGAACAGAATATCTGAGAACTGTAAGACAATTACAAAAGATATATTTTGGGTTGGCCAAATAAGATGTTATGGAAAAAACCTGAATGAACTTTTTGACCAACCCAATAACATATGCAGTATATTCTGCAATACCCGAAGGAGAAGAAAGAAAAGAGCAGAGGAAATATTTGAAGTAATAATGGCTGAGAATTTTCCAAAATTAGTGACAGAAACCAGAACACAGATCCAGGAAGCTCAGAGAACACCAAGTAGGATGAATACCAAAAAATTTTCTCCTAGCCATGTCCTATTCAAACTGCAGAAAATCAAAAGCCAGGAGAAAATCTCAAAAGAAGACAGAGGACAAGACAACCTTACCTATAGAGAAACAAGGATAAGAATTACATCAACTTGGGCTTCCCTGGTCGCGCAGTGGTTGAGAATCTGCCTGTCAATGCAGGGGACACGGGTTCGAGCCCTGGTCTGGGAAGATCCCACATGCCGCGGAGCAACTAGGCCCGTGAGCCACAACTACTGAGCCTGCGCGTCTGGAGCCTGTGCTCCGCAACAAGAGAGGCCGCGACAGTGAGAGGCCCGCGCACCGCGATGAAGTGTGGGCCCCGCTTGCCGCAACTAGAGAAAGCCCTCGCACAGAAACGAAGACCCAACACAGCCAAAAATTAATTAATTAATTAATTAAAAAAAAAAAAGAATTACATCAACTTCACTTTATAAACCATGCAAGCAAGAGGGAGTGAAGTGAAATATTTAAAATGTTGCAAGAAAAAACCACCAACCTAGAATTCAGTATCCAAATAAATTAGCCTTCAAAAGTAAAGGAGAAATAAAGACTGTCTCAGACAAAGGCTGTAGACAATAAATTGCAAGAAATCCTTCACAGGGAAGAAAAATGATATAGAGCTGAAACTCAAATCTTTGTGAAGAAAGGAAGAGTGTTAGAGAAGGAATAAATAAAGGTAAAATAAATCCTTTGGGTTTTCTAAAAAATTCTTAATTGAACTAATAGATAACTGCCTGTTCAAAATAATAATAGCAATGTATTGGGTTACTATAGCTTAAAGATAAATGAAAGCAATGATGTTATAGACAGAGGGAAGAATTGGGAATACTATTATAAGGTACCTTATGAAGTGGTATAGTTATCTGAAAATGGACTTATATTAGTTGTAAATGTATACTGCCACTCTAGGGCAAACACTAAAGTAATTTTTTGAAGAAACAGAATCGTGAGAAGAGAAAATTGAATTATGTAAAATGCTCAGTTTAAAACAGAGAAGGCAGAAAAGAGGAAAGTTTGTTGGTTTTTTTTAAAAGAAAGAAACAAGTGCAGTGAATAAAAAACAGTTACAAATATGGTAGATATTAATCCAAATATATCAATAATCATTTTAAATGTCTTTTAAATGTCTTTTAAATGGTCTAAATACACCAATTAAAAGACAGACTGGAGAACTTACATAGTAAAAATTATTTCTATTTTCTTGATTTATTGTAAGTTTCTTTGTGGTAACAATCCCTCTCAGCATATTTTAATGACATATACCTAGTGACTAATCAACAAACACTAGTCTATAATAGAAACAATGGTTGACCTACTGCATTTTACATGGCTATCTGTAGGGATACTTATGAAGTATTTATCACCAATGCCACTTGCTAGCAATTACTCAATTTTCCATGTCAGCATAATTTTAATAAATTTTTTATCCCAAAAGAGAATGATTGCTTCCTCCCCCAAGAATTTACAGTAGAATTTTTTGCCTTCTTGTTTATGGGAAAAAAAATAAAAGGAAATTTTGAGATTAAAAAAAAAAAAAGACAGACTGGAAAAGAAAAAGTTAATTCCCTGGTGGTCCGGTGGTTAGGACTCCATGCTTCCACTGCAGGGGGACAGGTTTGATCCCTGGTTGGGGAACTAAGATCCTGCAAGCCACATGGCTCGGCCGGGCGGGAAAAAAAAAACAGACAGACTGACAGTGGATTTAAAAAAAAAAAAAAAAAAGACCCAACTATATGTTGTCTACAAGAAACCCAGTTTAAATATAAAGACACAGATAGAGTGAAAGTAAAGGGAAGGGATTGATGACCTAAATATAAGAGCTAAAGCCATAAATTTCATAAGAGAAAACATAGGAGTAAATCTTCATGACCTTGGATATGGCAGTAGAGTCTTAGATTATGATACCAAAAGCATGAGCAGCAAAAGAAAAGAGTAAATTGGACCTCATCAAAATTAAAAACTTTTGTTCATCAAAGGACATTATCAAGAAAGTGAAAAGACAACTTAAAGGATGGGAGAAAATATTTATAAATTGTATATCTATTTGGAAATAGATGGTGCTGGTATTTACACAATGAATGGTATTTCACAATGGTGAATATGATTAACACCACTCAATTGTACACTTTAAAACAGTTAAAATAGCAAGTTTTATTATATATATATTTTTTTTGTTTTTTTTACCACAATTAATAGATAGGCAGTGTTAATACAAGCAAATACACCCTAAGTACAAACAAACACTGAACAGCACTGGGCTTCATTTATATCCTGTACCTTTAGGCAGATATTTAACTCTTCTGTGACTGAGTTTGTATGCTTTACCTTTCCATACATTTTGAACTAAAAACAGAGGCCAGGGCTTAAACAAATAAACGACACATATGAGATGTTGTCAGCACTCTGGCCCCCACTTTCCATACCTTGGAGACTCACTATCAAACCAGCTGCACTGAAGGCAGGAAGAGTCTGGAAAAGATATTCTCTCAGGAAAGCATGCATACTAGTTGAGCCAGTTTGTTATTTTCATCTTAAAAACTGTTTCTTAACCACAGTCAGATTCCTTCAACAACAACTAAGTATGGAGAAAGGTATACCATGTTAACACAAATCAAGAAAAAGCTGGAATGCCTATGTTAATCAAACAAAGCAGACTTCAGTACATGGGAAATTATTAGGGATAAAGAGGGGCATTACAGGGCTTCCCTGGTGGCACAGTGGTTAAGGATCCACCTGCCAATGCAGGGGACACGGGTTCGAGCCCTGGTCCGGCAAGATCTCACATGCCGCGGAGCAGCTAAGCCTGTGTGCCACAACTACTGAGCCTGAACTCTAGAGTCCGCGAGCCTAGAACCCATGCTCCACAACAAGAGAAGCCGCCGCAATGAGAAGCCCGCACACCACAATGAAGAGTAGCCCCCACTCACCACAACTAGAGACAGCCCATGCACAGCAACAAAGACCCAACGCAGCCAAAAATTAATTGATTAATTAATTAATTTTTAAAAAGAGGGGCATTACATAGTGATAAAGGGGTCAGTTCTCCAAGAAATCATAATAATCCTTAATCTATATGCATTTAACAACAAAGCATCAAAATATGTGAGGCAAAAACCTGATAGAACTGCAAGGAGAAATGGAAAAATCCACTGAGAATTCACAATACCTCTATCAGTAATTGATAGATCAGGCAGGCAGAAAATCAGTAAGGTATACTTGAACTGAACAGCACCATCAATTAACTGGATCTAATTAACATTGGTAAAATACTTCCTCAAACAACAGTAGAATACACATTCTTTTCAAGCTCACATGTAACATTCACCAAGATAGACCACATTCTGGACCATAACACACCTCAGTAAATTTAGAAGAACAGAAATCATACAAAGTATACTCTCAGGTCACAGTGGAATTAAACTAGAAATTAAGAACAGAAGGATAACTGAAAAAAATCCCCCAAAATATGGAGTTTAAACAACACACTTCTAAGTAACACATGGATCAAAGATGACGTCTTGAGAAATTTTTAAATATTTTGAACTAAATGAAAGTTAAAATACAACTAATCAGAAATGTAGGATGCAGTGAAAGCAGTGCTTGGAGGGAAATTTTATAGCGTTAAATGCAAACGTTAGAAAAGGAATATTTGCAACCAATAATCTATTACCTCACACCTGTTAGAATGGCTATTATCAAAAAGATAAGAGATGTGGAGTGTACTGTTGGTGGGAATGTAAATTGGTATAGCCACTCTGGAAAACAGTATAGAGGTTTCTCAAAAAATTAAAGAATAGAAATACCATGTATGGTCCAGCAATCCCACATCTGGGCATATATCCAAAGGAAATGAAATCACTATCTCAAAGAGATATCTGCACTCCCATGTTAATTGCATTGCAGCATTATTCACAATAGCCAAGATTTGGAAACAATGTGTCTGTTGACAGATGAATGGATAAAGAAAAAGTAGTATATATACAGACATGTACATACACACATACACACACAATGAAATATTATTCAAACATAAAAAGGAAATCCAGTCATTTGCAACTTTGAGGGCATTATGCTAAGTGAAATAAGTCAGAGAAAGACAAATGTATGATCTCACATATGTGAGAATCTAAAAAAAGCTGAACTATAGAAACAGTAAATTGGTGGTTGACAGGGGGTAGGGGGTGGGAGAAATGGGGTGATGTTGGTCAAAGGATACAAACATCCAGTTATATGAATAAGTTCCTGGGATCTAATATGGTGACTATAGTTAACATGGTGACTATAGTTAACTGTATTGTATACCTGAAATTTGCTAAAAGAGTAGATCTTAAATGTTCTGGCCTCAATGAAAAAAAAGAAAAAGGTAACTGTGAGGTGATGAATATGTTAACTAACCTTATCGTGGTAATCATTTGCAATAAATATATCAAGTCACATTATACACCTTAAACTAACACAATATTTTATGTCAATTATGTCTCAATAAAGGTGAGAGGGAATAAAATAAAATAAGCTTCCACCTTAGAAAACTAGAGAAAGAAGAGCAAAGCTGGCACAAAAAAAAAAAAAAAAAAGATAATAAAAATTAGAGCAGAAATCAATGAAACTGAAAATAGGAAAACATGAGAAAATCAAAGAAAGCAAAAGCTGGTTCTTTCTAAAGATCAATAAAACTGATAAACCTCTAGCCAGGCTAGCCAAAAAACAAAAACAAACAAATAAAAAAAGACGACATAAATTACTAGTATCTTAACTGAAAAGAGGGGCCATCATTATTGATCCATGGATGTTAAAAGGATAATGAAGGAATATTATGAAAAACCATATTCTCTAAAATTTGATATCTTAGATGATAAAACAGACCAATTCCTTGAAAAACACAATCTACCAAAACTCACACATGGAGAAATAAATAATAAATAAATAAATCTTGGCCTATATCTGTTAAAGAAATTGAATCAGTAATCTTCCAAACAGAAAGCACTTGGCCCAGATGATTTCACTGGTGAGTTCTATCAAATACTTGAAAAAAATGATACCAACTCTCTGCAGTCTCTTCCAGAAAATAGAAGCAGAGAGAACACTTCCTAACTCATCCTACGAGGCCAGCATTACCTAATACCAAAACCAGATAAAGACAGTACAAAAAAGGAGAACTACAGACTAATATCACTCATGGACATAAATGCAAAAAATCCTCAACAAAATATTAGCAAACTGAATCCAACAAAGTGTGAAAAGAATTATACACCATGACCAAGTGGGATTTATTCCAGGAATGCAAGGCTGATTCAGCACTTGAAAATCAATTAATGTAATCCATCACATCCACAGGCTAAAGAAGAAAGATCATAGATTATACTAATAGACACAGGAAAAAAACATTAACAAAGGCCAACACCTATTCATGATTTAAAAAAAAAAAAAAAAACCTCTCAGCAAATTAGGAATAGAGGAGAACTGATTCAACTTTATAAAGAACATCTAAAAAGAACCTCCAGCTACCATCATATTTAATGGAGAGAACATAGATGCTTTCCCCTGAAGATCAGAAATAGGACAAGAATGTCACCTCTCACCACTCTCATTCAACATTATACGGGAAGTCCTAGCTAATGCTAAAGACAAGAAAGGAAAGAAAAGGTATATAGGTTGGAAAGGAAGAAATAAAACTGTCTTTGTTTGCAGATGACTTGATTGTCTATGTTAAATCCCAAAGAATCAAGAACAAACTGGAACTAATGACTGATTATGGTAAGGTTGCAGGATACAAGGGTAATATACAAAAGTCAATTGCTTTCCTATATACCAGCAATGAACAGTTGGAATTTTAAGTTAAAAACCACAATACCATTTACATTAGGACCCCTCAAAAAAGTACTAAGAAAAATCTAACAGAATATGTACAAGATCTATATGAGGAAAATGATAAAACTTTGAGGAAAGAAATCAAAGAAGATCTAAATGAATAGATATTCCATGTCCATAAATAGGAAGACTCAATACTGTTATTATGTCAGTGCTTCCTAACTTGATCTATAAATTCAGTAGTACAGTCTCCACCAAAATCCTAGCATTTTATTTTGTGGATATCGACAAACTCTCTTTATATGGGAAAGCAAAAAACCTAGAATAGCCAATACAATATCGAAGAACAAAGTTGGAGAACTAACACCATCTGACTTCAAGACAATATAAAGCTACAGTAATCAAATAGTGTGGTATTGGCAAAAGAATAGACAAATATTTCAATAGAACAGAATATAGAGCTCAGAAATAGACCCACACAAATATAGTCAACTGATCTTTGACAGAGAAGAAAAGGACAGTCTTTTCAACAAATGGTACTGGAAGAACTGTACATCCACATTTTAAAAAATGAATATAGACACTGACCTTACACCTTTCACAAAAATTAATTCAAAATGTATCAGACATAAAGGTAAAGCACAAAATTATAAAACTTCTAGAAGATAACACAGGAGAAAATCTAGGTGACCTTGGGTTTGGCAATAACTTTTTTTTTTTGGCCACGCCGTGCAGCTTGTGGGATCTTAGTTCCAGGACCAGGGATCGAACCTGGGCCCCCTGCAGTGGAAGCGTGGAGTCCTAACCACTGGACCGCCAGGGAATTCCCAGCAATAAATTTTTAGATACAACACCAAAATTACAATCCATGAAAGAAAACATTGATAAGTAGGACGTCATTAAAGTTTAAAACTTATGTGAAAAACACTGAAAAGACAAGCCACAGACTGGGAGAAAATATTTGTAAAACAATATCTGATAAAGGACTTATATCCAAAATATACAAATAACTCTTAAAACTAAACAATAAGGAAAACAAACAACTGAATTTTAAAATGCACTGAAGACCTGAACTGATGCCTTACCAAACAAGATATATAGATGGCAAACAGGCATATAAAAAGATATTCAGCGTGATATGTCATTTGGGGAATGCAAATTAAAACAAAAGCTAGATACCACTACATACCTATTAGAATGGCTAAAATCCAAAACACTGACAACACCAAACACTAGTGGGGATGTGGAGCAGCAGGGACACTCATTCATTCCTGGTGGGAATGCAAAAGGTCCAGCCACTTTGGAAGACAGTTTGGCAGTATTTTTACAAAGCTGCACATAGTCTAACCATATGATCCAGCAATCATGTTCCTAAGTATTTACCCAAATGAGTTGGAAACTTATGTCCACACAAAAACCAGCACACAAATGTTTATAGCAGCTTTATTTGTAATTGCCAAAAACTGGAAGCAACCAAGATGCCCTGCAGTAGGTGAATGGATAAACAAACGGAGGTAGATCCATACAATGGGATATTATTTACCAATAAAAAGAAATGAGCTACCCTTCAATAAATGGTGCTGGGAAAACTGGAGAGCTACATGTAAAGAATGAAATTAGAACATTCTCTAACCCTATATACAAAAATAAGCTCAAAATGAATCAAAGACCTAAATGTAAGACCAGAAACCATAAAACTCCTTGAAGAAAACACTCTGACATAAATCGTAGCAATGTTTTTTTGGATCTGTATCCTAAAGGAAAGGAAATAAAAGCAAAAATAAACAAATGGAACCTAATTAAACTTAACGCTTTTTGCACAGCAAAAGAAACCATCAACAAAATGGAAAGACAACCTACTGAATGGGAGAAAATATTTGCAAATAATATGACCAATAAGGGGTTAAATCCAAAATATATAAACAGCTCATAAAACCTAACATCAAAAAAAAAAAAAACAACCTGATTAAAAGATGGGCAGAAGACCTGAATAGACATTTTTCCAAATGTCTATTTGGAATGCTCAACAGGCACATAAAAAGATGCTCAATATCATTAATCATCAGAGAAATGCAAATTAAAACCACAATGAGATAATCACCTCACACTTGTAAGAATGGCTGTCCTCAAAAAGAACACAAATAGGGCTTCCCTGGTGGCGCAGTGGTTGAGAATCTGCCTGCCAATGAAGGTGACACGGGTTCAAGCCCTGGTCCGGGAAGATCCCACATGCTGCAGAGCGGCTGGGACCGTGAGCCACAACTACTGAGCCTGCGCGTCTGGAGCCTGTGCTCTGCAACGGGAGAGGCCACGACAGTGAGAGGCCCGCGCACCACGATGAAGAGTGGCCCCCACTCGCTGCAACTGGAGAAAGCCCTCGCACAGAAACGAAGACCCAACACAGCCAAAAATAAATAATTAATTTTAAAAAAAAAAGAACACAAATAACAAAGGTTGGTGAGGATGTGGAAAAAAGGGAACCCTCGTACACTGTTGCTGGAAATGTAAATTGGTGCAGCCACTGTGGAAAATGATATGGAGGGTTCTCAGAAAACTAAAAATAGAAATACGATATGACCCAGCAATTCCACTCCTGGGTATATATCCAAAAAATATTAAAACACTAATTCAAAAAGATACATGTACCCCAGTGTTCATAGCAGCATCATTTACAATAGCCAAGAAATGGAAGCACCCTAAGTGTCCATCAACAGATGAATGGATAAAGAAGAGATGGTACACCACCTAGAGGGGTGGGATAGGGAGGGTGGAGGGAGACGCAAGAGGGAGGGGATATGGGGATATATGTATATGTATAGCTGATTCACTTTGTTATACAGCTGAAACTAACACAACAATGTAAAGCAATTATACTCCAATAAAGATGTTTAAAAAAAAAGGAAGAGATGGTATAGATAGATACACAATGGAATACTGCTCAGCCATAAAAAAGAACAAAATTTTGCCATTTGCAACAACATGGATGGACTTGGAGGGTGTTCTGCTAAGTAAATTAAGTCAGACAGAGAAAGACAAATATTGTATGGTAGCACTTTTATGTGAAATCTAAAAAAATACAACAAACTAGTGAATATAACAGAAAAGAAACAGACTCACAGATATAGAGACCAAACTTGTGGGGAATTCCCTGGTGGTCCAGTGGTTAGGACTCCGTGCTCTCACTGACAAGGGCCCATGTTCAATCCCTGGTCAGGGAACTAAGATCCCACGAGCCACGCAGTGTGGCCAAAAAAAACACAAAGTCTATTAAATGCTTTAATTGTTTTTAAAGATGATAGAAGAAAAAAAGGTAGTCTCTCAATCCTGACACCCAAAGATAACTACTACTACTAAGACAGTGTTATAATAAATATTCCCAGATATTTCCTGTTCATATATGTGTGCACACACGTGCTGTACACACACAGACTGCTACTTATCTTTTTTATATAAAAGTAGAATCATAGAATATTAACTATACACAAATTTTTTATAATTCCCCCAACAACCTTAAAAGGTTATTGTTTCCATTACTTCCATGAAGTAACTGATCTGGTAAATGGCTGAACTAGGTTCACTTCCCAATGTATTTTACTCCAAAGTTTGTATACTCTTACCACTGCACCTCTTGGTAAAACGTAAGACCTACTTTGTGTTCTATCTTTACTTCACATTTTACCCCCTCAGAAGATACACCAATCTTTCATATACCCTACTGCCATTATACAGTGACCTTCACGTCATATGGTACACAGGGCATTCCTGCAATGTATTCCTTGACTCTGTGCACTCATACTTGCCTACTGGATAGGAAGTGGTGGCCCAGCTCCTTTTTGCTCCAGGGAGCTGTACTGAGGAACAAACTATGGGACTGGCATACTTTTTTGGCAATAATGTGGCTTCCTTCTCCTGTATAAGTAGCTCTCAAAATTCAGGTGTTCGAGAAAATGACTTCTGGGACCTAAAGATCCTGAGGGAAAAGAGGGTGAGGGGTAGAGGCAGATGAAAAGGTGGAGAGAGGTGAATTCATGTGGGTGCCTGGGGAAGGAAGGAGCCTCCAGTGGGTTCAGTGGAGACAGAGCTTGACCACCCAGAAGAGATGGTGGCCTTCAGAAGCACTCAGTGCATTGATAGCCGCCAGTTCAACCAGTACCTGTTGTGATCAGCTGACTGTTCAGGGAAGCTTTAAAGAAGACCTTGTCCCTGCCCCTTCTCTCGGCGCCTGTAGGAGACACTCTGAGGCTCCGCACAATCCTGGAAGCAATACAGAAGCACATCCATTCTTCCTCCCTCATCTTCAAACTGGCCCAAGATGCATTCAAGATTGCTACACCCACGGACAGTAGTACAGACAGCACCCTGCTCAACGTGGCCCTGGAGCTGGGGTTACAGGTATGGAGGACAAGCGGGCCATCCCCACTTTAGACTTCTGGCCTAGTGACAACTGGTAGAAGATAAGATCCCACGGGGACTGGAGTGGGCATGGGCCAGGACTGGTTCTTTCTCTGTCCCCAGGACACAGCTTCTAGGCTAGACACAAGGTAAGGACTCAACATTGGCCTCTGTTTTGAAGTTCAGGCCAGTTAAGCAGTGTAGCCTTAGGCTCCACAGGGTCCCCTTCTTCTCCTTACCCCACCCCCCTTCCTCCAAGTCAAGCAAGGTGTGGTAATAAGGGCTTTATTCATTACAGGTTATCAGAGGAGTGTTCTATCTGATTGGTAGCAGGGATGGGGCAGAAATTAAACAAACCCATCTGTAGTTATCAGGGGAGAGATGGCTGTTTAAGGCACCAATAAATACTTGTTGCATAAATGAATGGCAAGGGGGAGTGGGAAGGGGGAGGTTATAGCAGTTATGCTTAGCCAACTGGGAAGGCTGCTTTTTTGCCCAGGTGATGAGGATGACCTTATCAACCCTTAACTGGAGGCGCCGGGAGATGGTGCGGTGGTTGGTGACATGTGCTACAGAAGTGGGTAAGTATCCCAGCTCCCTGTACCCCCAGGGGAAAGGATTCCTAGGCCCTACTCATGGGACAGGACGACAAATCTTTAGAGCGCTCATATTCCTATTACTGATGGCTAGGAAAGGATGAGGCTGCTGGTAGGAGAAGATGGCCTCTGTTCAGCCTGACCAAACTCTGCCCTCACTGCTTGGACCATACCCTGATGTCAGCAGCACTTTCACCCTCTGATCAGAGACATTCTGAGAGAGTGAATTTTCAGCCACAAGTACTCAAGTGCAGCCTTGGGAGGTAGTTGGCCCAGTGGTTTGGTCCCAGTCCCTGTCCATGATTCTGAGAAACCCCAAACAATTTGGAGGCTCGGGACCCCATCTAGAGCCCAAAGCCCCAGCACAAGACTCTACCCTGAGAGGCCCCACTTCAGCTAGAACCCCCAGGCAGATCTGCGACTCCTGCCTTGGGGCAGGCAAACCACAGGCTCTGTTGCTCCATCCTTGTGAGGGGCTTAGAGCACCTGCAGAAACCTTCAACACTCTCGCCTGGGGAAGGAAGGGATGGGAAGAGACCCCAAACAGGGTCTGGGCATCTGGGATGGTCCCCTTGCCCTGGTTGCCTCAGATCATCTCAAGGCTGCTGAGAAGGAGGGAGAACTCGTCTCTGCAGGCCAAGTTCTGACCCCAAATGGTAGTCTGGGCAGACCTGGATCAGGACCTGGATGGCCACAGCTGAGCTCAGGCTCTCCCTGACAGGTGTGCAGGCCCTGGTGAGCATCCTGCAGAGCTGGTACACACTCTTCACCCCCACCGAGGCTACCAGCATTGTGGCTGCCACAGCCGTATCCCACACCACTATCCTGCGCCTCAGTCTTGACTATCCACAGCGGGAGGAGCTGGCTAGCTGTGCTCGCACGCTGGCCCTGCAGTGTGCTATGAAGGATCCACAGAGCTGCGCCCTATCGGCCCTTACACTTTGTGAGAAGGACCACATCGCCTTTGAAGCAGCCTACCAGATTGCCATCGATGCTGCTGCCGGCGGCATGACTCACTCACAGCTGTTCACCATCGCCCGCTACATGGAGCTCCGTGGCTACCCGCTACGTGCCTTCAAGCTGGCCTCACTGGCCATGAGCCATCTCAACCTGGCCTACAACCAGGACACCCACCCGGCCATCAACGATGTGCTCTGGGCGTGTGCCCTCAGCCACTCCCTGGGCAAGAATGAGCTGGCGGCCCTGATTCCCCTGGTGGTGAAGAGCGTGCACTGTGCCACAGTGCTCTCAGACATCCTACGGCGCTGCACGGTCACTGCACCTGGCCTGGCCGGCATCCCAGGCCGCCGCAGCTCGGGAAAGCTTATGTCCACCGACAAAGCTCCCCTGCGCCAGCTGCTGGATGCCACCATCAATGCCTATATCAACACCACACACTCGCGCCTGACACACATCAGCCCTCGCCACTACGGAGAGTTCATTGAGTTTCTGAGCAAGGCCCGGGAGACCTTCCTGCTGCCGCAGGATGGCCACCTGCAGTTTGCCCAGTTCATCGACAACCTCAAACAAATCTACAAAGGCAAGAAGAAGCTGATGCTGCTGGTGCGAGAGCGCTTTGGCTGAGAGAGCAGATGGTTCGCTGCTGGGGCATCCTACGCTCCCAGGTACCATCCGGTCAGGCCAAGGACACAAACATTTGTCCACCCTGAGAGGACTCTGAGCACCTGTGGCTGAAGCCAGAGGACCACAGGGCTAAGCATGGGGAGAGTCCAACTCTAGCCAACATGCCTTGTCAAGGTTCTCGCAACAGCCCACTGTTCCTGGAGGAGCTGGGCCCTGCAGACCAATCAGAAACCCCACACATGCCACCTCACGCCCTGCTATCCTGCGTGTCCTGGGCGTTGGCCCTGTCTCCTTGGCAAACACAGAACACTGTTCCATCTCAGGGATTGCTTAACCAGAGAAACAGAAGCATTTATGGTACTGTAAATACTATAGTATATGTGTTGCCAATTACATTGTAAAATTGTAACTATTTATAATTCTGGTTCTAATTTGATGGGTAGCTGTGGGTGGGAAGATAGGCTTGTTTTCTGAGGAGATTCACAACCATTTCTCAGGTTTCCCTTGCAGAGTATATGCTATTGGCAGTGGAAGAGTGGGGGTGGCAGAGAGAAAAATGGCCATTAGAGTAAACCCCAAGTCTAGTCTATGCAGAAACCCCGGCCTGCAGATGGGCATTGACAGCCCGGTGGTGGGTGAGGGGCAGGGCCCCGTCTTGACTTAGACTTTCACCTCACGAAGCCATGAGGACACAGAAGCTCTTGCTCCTGCCTCACACAGCCTCTCTCTCTGGGGGCCTGCCGAGCTCCTGAGAAACAAGGGCGGGGAGAAGGTGAAGGTCTGGGAGGCCACTGGGCTCATAATGTTCATCTACTCTGGTCACCTTTGTGTTAGAGAGCATCTGGTTTCATCTCTCATTATACTTGTGTGTGTGTGGATCTGAATGGCTACGTACGTGCATCTGTGCGCATAGATATATCTGTGCATGCCTGTATGTGCACATGTATATTTATGTGTATCTGTGTCAGGTCTGTGTCTGTGTGAAGACATGTCTGTGTACTGGATGGTGGGTTTCTGTGTGAGGGTATACACATTTGTGAACATATAAAAATACATATCTGTGTGTGTGTGTTGATGTTTGTCGATGCATGTGTAGTGTTTGTGTATCTGGGCACACCTAAGTGCATGTGTATAAACATGTCCATGTCTGTGTGTAACTGTGTATATTTCCACATGTAGCTTTGTCTGTGAATTCATGTTTGAGGATCTGCATGAATGTGTCCCTTCTCTTTTTGCCAGATCTCTCATCCCCATTTCTCTTATTCTCTCACCAGCTAAACATGTTCCACATCTCTGTGCCTCCTTTATTCACCATTGTCTCACCAAACAAGCTTCTAAGCACTAGTCTCCCTCTGCCCTGAGTGGCTCCTTCAGCGCCACATTTCTCTTCTTACCCTGTACTTGCTTTCTTCCCCTGCCTTTCTACCTCAAGCTTCTTCTGCCTGCTTCTGTCACAGTCCCATTGGTCATTGGTTTGGAGGCTGTGGCTGGAATGCATTTGGCCTTTTCCTTTCTGACTAGTTTCTAGCTCTAGTGGGCAACCCCTGTCTTAGCCCTGGCTGACCTCCACAGTGTATCGTGTTCCTGCTACCCTCCTGACCCCTCTGCTCAGCCTGGAATTGTAATAGGAGGTAGCACAGGCATTCAGAAGTGTCATTTAGATGCCAGTGTCTTGGTGGTTACTGTTTCATGTTTTAGTTCCCGAGTAGGGGGTGGGGTGTGACAGGGAAGGGGTGGTATAGTTAGAGTGTGAACTAAGGACCTCTTTGTCTGCTTTACTTTCCTGTCTTTGACAAACTGTTTGTGTCACTTTTTTTTTTCTCCACACTAACCAGTAAGTTGCATTTGCTGTTTGTGGCTACCAAAGTCTCACCGTCCAGCTACGGGCCCAACAACCTCTCAGCCCAATAGGTTGGTTTAAAAAAAAAAAAGACGACGCCACTCCCATTTCTGTATCACAATTGCCGTTTTTTAGCAAGTGTGTGAACTCACAGTGCTTTTCTATGAATAAATCATGGATCACAGAAAAGATCATTTTTCTAAAATCAGAAATTGTGTTCTTTCAATAAATGGGGCCCTTCTCTCTCTTCTCCATCACCCTGGCTGGGACAGGGAGCTGGTTAGGCTATATAGCACAGAGGGTTCCTAATGGTCTAAGATGTGGAATGACAAATGAAAAATTTCCAACTGCACCACACCCCTCTCCAGAGCTCACAGGCCCGTCAGAGCCTGATCCCAGGAAGTAGGTACCACCGTGAAGAGCAGAAACAGCAGGATACTGAGAAAATTAGAGGGTATGCGCAGAAAAGAATGCAGAGCAACCCTGAGTGCCATGGGGCCTACTGGCTTCAGAAGCCTTCTTGCCTCAGTGATGCAAGTCTAAGGCTCTAATCCTAATCAACTTAACCGAGTCTTTATGTCTTCCCAAGTTTTGGTGTCAAAGCTGAAGGCCTCTCAGCTTCTCCCTGCTCACCTAGACTCCATCTTCCTCAACAGGCCTTTCTGAAGTATTCTAGCCATTTCTGTGTCCCACTCTGATCTATACACCCTTCCCTCCCCAGACACAAAGCCCTGTCAATTTGGCCTCATATGCTATAGGGACCCCATTTCCCTGCAAATGTCACAGCTCCAGCTCCTAGGAAGATCTGCATAGCCCCATGTAGCTCTGGGGCTTGGAGATCTGAGAGCAAGATGGTGGTAAAGGTCCTGACATTAAGTCCTACATACATATTCACTGATACCCGAGCTCCCATGACTTGTGGGAGAGGATGCAGAAAGAGGCCCAGGGAAGGAAGAGGCTCAGAAGGAACTGAGGATAAGGGCACAGATCTTTCACAAACAAAACCACACGCAAGACTCCAACTCTGGAACTTTTATTCTCCTGGAAACAATCATCTGTGTTAGTGGCACTTCAGAGAACAGGATTATGCTCAGTTCTGTCGAAGCAGGCGTGAGTGTGTGTGCACGGCATCCACAAAGGCTCCCACGTGCTCTGGGTCCATGTCAGGGTAAAGTCCATGGCCCAGGTTGGCAATGTAGCGCTGCGGCCCAAAGTCATTCAGCATCTGCTGCACCAGCTGCCCAATCTCCTCCTGGGGGGACCAACAGGGCACTGGCTACAGGGGGGGCCAGCACACCTCTGTCCTCCCTATACATAATAGTGGCACACATACATGTAGGCATGCTTCTACTCAGTGTTACTCATACAGTCATTCAAAAAACTATCAATCAAATGCCTAGTATGGGCCAGGCACTAAGAAAACACAAATGAACAAAATCAATGAAAAGAAACTCCTGCCTTCCTAGAGTTCACGTGGTATGAATGGAGTAGAAGGGAGGGATAAACAGATAATAGAAGCACACACATAGTAATAAACACAACCATATCCAGAACCATGGGAGTGCACAGAAACAACCACAGACACACACAGGGACCTGGTTGTTACCTCAGATGCATATAAGGCACAGGGGTCCAGGTTGCCCTGCAGGGTCACCGTCTTTCCCACGCGGTCCCTGGAAGTAGAGTCAGTGCCCTGTGCTGGTGACTGCACATATGGCAGTTGCATCCCCTCCACCTCACCTTCCATCACTCACCGGGCTTTCTCTGGGGCCACTGTCCAGTCAAGCCCAACCACCTCGTAGCCAGCCTGGGCCAGCTCCTCCAGGGCAAAATGTCCGTCCTTAGCAAAGATGATCTGGGGGAAAGGGCAAATCTCAGGCTGCCGAGGGCTTTGCTATGCCTCCTAATATAGCTCAGCTGTGCTTCTGCCCTCCAGTGGTCACTTCGGTCCATGCAGGACTTAACCTGATAGTTCCACGAGCCCACCTTCACTCATCTGATCCCCATCCTTACCATGGGCACCGGTGCCAGGCCTGACTCCTGCAGCCCAGCTTTCACTCGCTTGGCCACATCACGGATGTAGGGCAGTGCAAACTTACTGAAGAGTTGTGGGCCAAGATGCCCTGCATGGGACTCAAAGAGCTGCAATGCCTATAGTTAGAAAACAAATGCATAACACATAAAGAGGAAGTATCTCGGGCCCCACATACAGAATGTGCCTCAGTCTTCCTTCAGTTTTCCCCAAGTGACTTCAACCCCTGAGACTGCCTAAGCCTATAAGCCCAGTTCCAGTCAAAAAGTTTTGCCTTCTCCAGATCCCAGTGCTAGGTTTGGTCTTTGAATACACAGAGCATTAAGCCCCCCTGCCAGTGTCTGGGCTTAGCTGCTCCAGCCAGATCATTTCATGCCAAGCTTCTTTTGTGCCTGGTATTGAGACACCTACCCTCACAGGTATAAGGAACTGTATTGTTTCTGGTCCTTAAAGACTAAACCCCAGGGCTTCCCTGGTGGCGCAGTGGTTAAGAATCCGCCTGCCAATGCGGGAGACACGGGTTCGAGCCCTGGTCCAGGAAGACCCCACATGCCGCAGAGCAACTAAGCCCATGCACCACAACTACTGAGCCTGCGCTCTAGAGCCCACGAGCTGCAACTACTGAGGCCGCGTGCCACAGCTACTGAAGCCCACGCGCCTAGAGCCTGTGCTCTGCAACAAGAGAAGCCACCACAAAGAGAAGCCCAGGCACCGCAACAAAGAGTAGCCCCCGCTCGCCACAACTAGAGAAAGCCCGCGCACAGCAACGAAGACCCAACGCAGCCAAAAATAAATAAATAAATAAAGACGAAACCCCAGCCTGTTTGTCTCTCCCTCAGGACTTACCTGGGCACCAGCAGCCACTTGTCCCACCAGATATGGGACGAGAGCATCAGTGAGGATGCGAAGCAGCTGGTGACTGGCCTGCGGTCTCTGGTAAAGCCAGCGTTTGGCCTGAGCCATGGTGCTTGAGCCACCACCCTCAACCATGTATGTCATGAGAGTCCACTGCAAAAGGCAGAAGCCAGATAGACACTTCCTTCCCTTGTCTGCACCCAGATCTGCCAAAGTAATTTCTCCAAGCCCAAGTCCCTGCCCTGTTCCATATTACCGGGGCACCAGCAAAGCCAATCAGTGGCACACGCCCAGCCAGACGTTGTCGAGTGAGGGTGATGGCCTGGAACACATAACTCAGCTCAGAGGCCACTGTTGTTGGATCCCGGAGGCGCTGTAAATCCCGCTCTTCTCTTAATGGCTCTGGGAAGCTGGGCCCTTTGCCAGGCACCATGGTCACCTCCATGCCCAGTGCCTGGTGGGGGAGAAAACGTCCGGGTTCCCAACCTGTAACTCCAGGAGGAGGAGATCTGTTCAACCCATGCCAGGAAGGAGGAAAAGGAGAATAAAACTCAGCCAAACTCCATCTCTTCCAGCCTGTTTTTCCCTCTGTCCCATAAGGATAAGTGCTTATCTTGAGTCTTGACTGTCTTTTCCCTTTGTTACCCATTCAAGAATCAGATTTGAGTAGGTACCTGGGGTACAACAAGGATGTCGGAGAAGATGATGGCAGCATCCAGAGGGAAGCGATGCAGTGGCTATAGGGAACAGAAGACAGATTGCTAGGTGGCGAGCTGAGAGCATAAATCTCTCCCTCTTTTGTGGACCCCTCACCTGCAGAGTAAGTTCACAGCAGGTCTCTGGGGAGCGACAGGTGCTGAAAAAGTCCTGGGCAGCCCGAGTTTCCCTAAACTCTGTAGACAAAAAAGGGAAAGCAGGGCTCAGACTTGAGGAACCTCCAGAGCCCTCCTCTGCCCCTCAAAAACTTTTCACCCTCCAGAGTTTTACCTAGACTCCGAGGCCCTGACCCTGACCTGGTAAGTAGCGGCCTGCCTGCCGCATGCACCAAACAGGAGTGTAGTCTGTTTCTTCTCCCCAGGCTGCTCGCAGGAAGGTGTCATTCTTCAGCTCCGGGAAACCCTGAGATCTGGAGATCAGGAGCGGGTAGGGTAGGTGTCAGTAAACTAGGCTGGGGGTTGGGCAGGGCTCGGGTTCTAAAGGCAGATACAGTCCAGCACAGCTATCTGCCTTCTCCAGACCAGCTACCAAGCTGTGGCTCCCCGCCGATTCCGCCTCCCCTCTGCCTATCAGGTGGTGTACAGGACTAGAAGGGCCGGTGCCGGGGCCTCTACCCTACACATAGTCGCAGCTTCCCCAGGCTCAAAGCCACTGGAGGGACTGGGAGAGTAGGGGGGTGAGAGGGAACGAAAGTCCAGTTAGGAGAGTTTGGGGGGTCTTTGGACCAAAAAATCTCAGGAACAAGGGTACTAGTGGGCTGGTTTTAGGGCTGGAAGATCTCCAGGCTGGGGGATGGTCATGGGGGAGATCAGAGATGACGGTCCGAAAAAGGGATCTTAGTTGAGGATTAGAAAGTCCAGAGGGCATCTCCTAAATAAAGGTCTGGGGTACTCAGTCCAGCTAGGCGGTCCCTGGGATGAACATCTCAGGAATCCATGGTTGGAGGATTTGGGATTCCAGAGACTTGGGTTCTCCGGGGTTGGGGAAGAGGGGTATAGGGACAGATTCCTGAGCTGAAAGACTCAGTTCAGAAGCCCGTATGGCCACACTGCGTGGTGGCACAGAGAACTCACCCACACTCGTTCGCCTCCATGGTAAGTTGTCTGTAAACGCGAGGACAGCCCCCACTGTAGCCTAATTCTGAGCCTGCCCCCTGCCCAGGCTCCGCCCCTTCCTGGAATGAGCCAAGGCTGTCGCCATGTTGAAAGTCACATGATCAGACTCCAGCAACGGCTCCCGGGCTGCCCCGGCTGCTGCCCGTAGGACCCTTTAGGTCTCTTCACCGTAAAGTCCTCTGTAGCGACGCAACAACAAACACCTCCTACCCCTCCCCCCACAAAAGAACTTCGCTGTAACTACACTTCACGTGGCGTGAGGAGTTTGCTCTCCTCTGACGGCCTGGGAATCCCGGAAGACTCGGCCCAGGTCTCACTTTCACTCCCACTCTTAACGATTTTAACAATTTTATGCCTGGCCCAACCAGGCATATGGTGAATTATGGAACCAAGTTGTACGGGGAACTGAAATAATTAAATATTTATATTACCTAGAAAGAGGCGGGCACTACAATAGGTGCAGAGATTACAGTGGAGAACAAGACATTTCCTTCCTTTAAGGAGCTACAGACTGATGCGGAAACAGAAATCAGCAATCACAATAGTAAATGTTTTAAAGGGAAAGAGCTAGAAGCAGTAGCAAGGGCTCCATTTAACTGGGGAAAGCAGTGGGGTATTCCAAGCAGAGGGAATGGCATGTGAAAAGAGAAGAAAAAAAGCAAATGGCTTAATGGGAAACAAGATCAAGCTGGTGGAATTAAAGAGGCTGGAGCTGGGGGCTTCCCTGGTGGCGCGGTGGTTGAGAGTCTGCCTGCCAGTGCAGGGAACACAGGTTCGAGCCCTGGTCTGGGAGGATCCCACATGCCGTGGAGCAGCTAGGCCCGTGAGCCACAACTACTGAGCCTGCGCGTCTGGAGCCTGTGCTCCGCAGCAAGAGAGGCCGCGATAGTGAGAGGCCCGCGCACCGCGATGAAGAGTGGCCCCCGCTTGCCGCAACTAGAGAGAGCCCTCGCACAGAGGCGAAGACCCAACACAGCCAAAAATAAATAAATAAATAAATAAAGAGGCTGGAGCTGTCTACAGAGTCCAGGTCATGCAAGCCTTTGTTAAGTGCATTTGTTCACTTTATCTTGTAGTAGTGTGAAAGCATACAAATAGCTTGGAGAGAAGGGAAGAAAGGCACTGTGTTCCCAACTTATTAAGGAGAAAAAAATCGCCAACTGTCATAATTACATGGGATCATTTATTTTTTTCTTGATAACTTCAATTAATTGAAAACTATATCAAAACAAACTTTCCACCCAGGTGTCCATCAACGAACAGATAAACAAAATGTAGTGAGTGTGTATATATATATATATATATATATATATATATACACAATGGAATATTACTCAACCATAAAAATAAATTATTCTGAAACATGCTACAACATTGTTGTAGCATGCTAAGTTAAATAAGACACACAAAAGGACAAATATTGTATGGTTCCACTTATATGAAATATCTATAATAGGCAAATTCATAAAGGCAGAAAGTAGATTAGAGTTTACCAGGGACTGGGGAATGGGGGCAATGGGGAGTCATTGCTTAAAGGGTACAGAGTTTCTTGTTTGGGGTGATGAAAAAGTATTGGAAATAGATAATTATACATTTAAAAAACGGTTAAGATTGCAAATTTTGTTATATATATTTTCCACTGTTTTTTTAAATTAATGTAATATATCAAAAACCAGTGAGTAGTACACTTTAAATGGGTGAATTATATGGTGTGAGTTATATCTCAGTAAACTTTCAAAAGAAACGGGGCAGGACCAAGTTGCCTTTTCCTCCATGATTGTACTTCACCAGCAGCTTCTGTCCGTGTTTTTTTGCCTCCTCCCTAACCACCTCGGCCTTTCCTCTCGTTTGGTTCAGAATTACTGGGAGAAACTGGATAATGATCACCAGTGTCCTGGGATTAGGAGTAACCACCCGGATCAAGCCTAAATGACTCAAGACTCCTGTCAGCAGCCGAGCTGAGGAGGAGGTTATTTTCCCAAACATTTTAGTCACACTGCCCCTAGGATGGGGAGCCTGAGAGGATATCTAACAGATTTTTAAAGATTCTTCTGGTTGTAGTGTGACTCACTGGGGGCACGGAGGCAAAACAGAAAGCCGGAGGATCTGAGAAATAGCTGTTGCAACTTTCCGGGCTAGATAGGACGGATGGTGGCTTGAATGAGGGTAGTAGCAGTGGGGATTAAATGGTAGTAGCAATGGGATTGGAGTGGGTAGATTGATCAGGTAGGAACTACTACTGAACTTGGGTCTGGTTGGCTGAGCGGGAGGCACAGAAACAGATAACAGGATTGAGTATCCGAGTACACAGGACAAATACGGCGGGAACGTGCGGGGCGCCTAGTCCAGAACTTACGGCGAAGGCTGGCCGAAGGCGGGGCTGAAGGTTGGTGGGAAGCTTCGTCAGCCTTCCGGGAAGCTCCTGGGGCCGGATCGCCCCTGGGCTTCCCTGGGTCACCGCGCTATGGCGGGCCCGGGCCCGGGCGCGGCGCTAGAGTCCCCGCGGCAGCTGCTGGGCCGCGTGCGCTTCCTGGCGGAGGCAGCGAAGAGCCTCCGCGCTGGGCGGCCATTGCCGGCGGCGCTAGCTTTCGTGCCGCGCGAGGTGCTCTACAAGCTTTACAAGGACCCGGCGGGACCGTCGCGCGTGCTGTTGCCAGTGTGGGAGGCGGAGGGCCCGGGGCTGCGTGTGGGAGCCACGGGCCCGGCCACCTGTACCGGCTCCGGGCCCCTCCGCGCCGCCCGCGACAGCATCGAGCTCCGGCGCGGCGCCTGCGTGCGCACCACGGGCGAGGAGCTGTGCAACGGCCACGGGCTCTGGGTGAAGCTGACCAAGGTGCAAAAGACCCGGGACCAGGGAAGCCCTTGGCTGTTCCTCTCCCCTCCCCCATATTGAGCTGACATAGCGTTCGGTGCCCTTTGCCGTGGGCTGGGCAGGGCTTGCCGCCGGCGGTTCCCTGACGGCTGTCCCCGTCTGGCGCGTCCCGGCAGGAGCAGCTGGCGGAACACCTGGGCGACTGCGGGTTAGACGAAGGCTGGCTGCTGGTGTGCCGCCCGGCAGAAGGCGGGGCCCGCCTCGTACCCATCGACACTCCAGACCACCTCCAACGGCAGCAGCAGCTCTTTGGAGTGGACTACCGCCCGGTGCTCAGGTCCTGCACTGGGAGGGGCGGGGCTTGCTGTCAGACTGCTGGGCCCTAGTGTGGCAAAGCCCGGGTGGTGGGATCTGGAGTGGAGGCAGGGTTTACAGCAGAAAGGGGCGGGACCTGAAGGGAGCTGGGGTGGGGCTTCTGGAGGCGCAGTTTAGAGGAGGTAGAGATCTGGAGAAGGCTCCAGGGTCTCCTGCTGCTCGCTGATGTCTCCGCATCCCGTCCCCGATTCTGTGCGCACAGATGGGAACAGGTGGTGGACCTGACATACTCGCATCGCCTGGGATCAAGGCCTCAGCCGGCCGAGGCATATACAGAAGCCGTACAAAGGCTACTGTGAGTGAGCTGGGATGGGATGGGGAGGAAGGAGCTCCAGGTCTGGGCCCGACCTAATTAGGGACTTGGGGTTGCTTAGCTATGTGCCCCCGACGTGGACCTACGAGTGCGACGAGGACCTGATCCACTTCTTGTACGACCACCTGGGCAAAGAGGATGAGAACCTGGGTAGCGTGAAGCAGTATGTGGAGAGCATAGACGTTTCCTCCTACACGGTGGGTGCTGGGACTCCTCCCACCCCAAACAAGATGTAGTCACATCTTGCTAGATCCAGAACTCTCACCTCTAGGCCAGGACCAAATCTGAATCCCCACAGGCCATACTCAGTCCAACCCCCCATCTTGGAAGTCATGTAGGAACCCCTAGACACCTCCACCCATACCAGATGTGCTTCTAACCCAGCTCCACTGTACTTTCTCTCTTGTGCTCCCTGGCCCAAAGCACACCCCCAGTTCAGGGAGTGGGGGTAAACACTGATTCCACCTCTCTGCCCCTCCCCAGGAGGAGTTCAATGTGTCCTGCCTGACAGACAGCAATGCAGACACCTACTGGGAGAGCGATGGGTCCCAGTGCCAGCACTGGGTACGGCTTACCATGAAAAAGGGCACCATTGTGAAGTGAGTGGGCTCTGAGTAGGACGGGGTGGGTGAGCCACATGCCTGTGAGTGTAAAAGACCCACGTGCACACTCTTAACCCTCAGGAAGCTGCTACTCACGGTGGATACCACAGATGACAACTTTATGCCTAAGCGGGTGGTGATCTATGGGGGTGAAGGGGACAACCTGAAGAAGCTGAGTGATGTGAGCATTGACGAGTGAGTGAACTGGCCTGGGGTGGGAGGTGGGACATGATCCTAGCAGTAGGATCTGGCCCACGTTGGAAGCAAAAGTTCGAGCGAGACCCCAGCAATCCCTGAAGACAAGGGGTCTCCAAAGTGCCTCACATTCATCCTCTCAGGACCCTGATCGGGGATGTCTGTGTCCTGGAGGACATGACCGTCCACCTCCCAGTCATCGAGATCCGCATCGTCGAGTGCCGAGGTGGGGCTTAAGGCCCTAAGGAGGGAAAGGGAGCCCAGTTTGTAGATGGGGTTTAGCTGGCAGTGAGTGTGGAGAGAAGGAAATGGGCTTGGAGTTGAGGTAAAGGTGATAGCTGAACTAACTCTAGGATCTGAAGCTTTGGGGCCCAAGCCAGGTGGAAGGTGCTGAGTAAGAGGCCTGCCTTAAAGCCATAGAAGTGCTTGGGCTCACCTGGAAGAGGAACGGAGTTGGGACCCTCAGGCATCCCCAAACTATAGTGGTGGACACAGGAACTAGCAAAGAATATAATAATCAGAATCAGGTTATAGGAGGGGATCCCAAAGGTCCCAAGTTTCTAGGGGCTGGGGTAACAAAAGGCTGAGCATTAAGGAGCCTTTCTCAGGTCTGAGGGCCAAAAAGGCAGCAGGCACAGTAAGTGATCTCACTCTTAACTCCTTCCTCTAGATGATGGGATTGACGTGCGTCTTCGAGGGGTCAAGATCAAGTCATCTAGACAGCGGGAACTAGGGCTGAATGCAGACCTGTTCCAGCCCACCAGTCTGGTGCGATATCCACGTCTGGAAGGCACTGATCCGGAAGTGCTGTACCGCAGAGCTGTTCTCCTGCAGAGGTGGCTGTGGTCCTGGGCCAGTCAGGCCCTTCCTTGTCCCCCGTCCTGAGCCTTGTATGTCTGTGTGGAAGAGGCCCCCAAGGTCTTATACTGTAAGCTGTTCCACTTCAAGAGGCAGAGCAGTCCCTGGGCCCTGCCTTCTCCTGTCCCTGTGAGTTGGGGAGTGAGGGGGTCTTGCATCCATACCAAACTCTTTAGCTGCAGCTATCTTTACCCACCCACCCCAGATTCATAAAGATCTTAGACAGCGTCCTGCACCACCTGGTACCTGCCTGGGACCACACGCTGGGCACCTTCAGTGAGATTAAGGTGAGCCTGACCCATGCAATACTGGTCTTGGCATTGGGCACCCCCTTTCTGCTCAGGCAGTTATTCACTCTTCATCAGAGAGTTCTTAGACCTACTCTAGGCCTGGGCTTTTGTGGGGCTCTGGGAACATAGGAAGAAAGCCAGACACAAATAGTCAAAATGTCACGTTTGGGGTGCTATTCCCCAGAGAGCATGTGAAATATACAGAGCTCGGGGAGGAGAGGTTACAGCATGGACAGGGCAGGTTGCATAAAAGGTGCACAGTGGGAGTTACCAGCACCTCAAAATGACGTGAGAGAAGCCTGCTCGTAGATGTGAGTATGACATGGGGATGAGGCTGGGGGAAGGTGGATAGGAAGCAGGCCCTGGTAGCAGACGGCCCCGGGGCCAGACTTTATTCCTGGTCAGTGGAGCCACTGGAAAGGATTTATGTAAGGAAATGACAAAGTTGGATTTTTTGTTTTAGAAAGCTCTCCCTGGTGGCCAGACTAAGGGAGAGACTGGAAGCAAGGACCAGGGATGGACTAGGCTTGAACTGGAACCATGGGATTAGGTCCAGGAATAGAGAAAGGTTCCAGGGCCTGGACAGAGGCTGACTGCCTGCTGGTCCTGCTCTGGCCACCTCTCCTCCCCAGCAAGTGAAGCAGTTCCTGCTGCTGTCACGCCAGCGGCCAGGCCTGGTGGCCCAGTGCCTGCGTGACTCAGAGAGCAGCAAGCCCAGCTTCATGCCACGCCTATACATCAACCGGCGCCTCGCCATGGAACACCGTGCCTGCCCCTTAAGGGACCCTGCCTGCAAGAACGCTGTCTTCACCCAGGTTTGGACCACCTGGGGTCAGACTGAGGGAGGGTCAGTAAGGGGCCTAGGGGGCTGGGCCAACAGGGACCTGAGCAAGGTCTTTGGGCAAGAGTGGGGCCAGGTCTTGACACAGACTTTCCCACAACTCCCTCCCCTTTCCCCTGCCCCCCAGGTTTATGAAGGCCTCAAGCCCTCTGACAAGTATGAAAAGCCCCTGGACTACAGGTATGGCATGGGGGCGAGGGACCTGCTCAGGGTATACATGTACACATGTATACCCACGCACTGCCTCTGGTCCCCTCACCATTACCCCTCTGTAGCCCCTACTCCTGGGTGGACTCGGGGCAGGTGCATCATTCTGAGCCTTGACCCAGTGTGGTGACAGAGACCCACTCCTACTTACAGGTGGCCCATGCGCTATGACCAGTGGTGGGAGTGTAAATTCATTGCAGAAGGCATCATTGACCAAGGTGAGGCCCTGAGGGACGATAACAAGGGTCCAACCCTACTTCGAGTGGTAGAGGCTTCTGAGATCACCAGCTAACCAGATAGGGGACTTGCTTATTACCCCATTATGGGGGCTGAGGCTTTTGTGTGCCCCAGCTGAGGGCATCTATCTGTCATTTCAGGGGGTGGTTTCCGGGATAGCCTGGCAGACATGTCAGAAGAACTGTGCCCTAGCTCGGCGGACACCCCTGTGCCTCTGCCCTTCTTTGTCCGAACGGCCAACCAGGTAATCTCCCATCCCTACCTCCCAAACTGTTCCTGCTGTTCTGTCTCTGTGAACCTCCCAGGTACCCGGCTAAGCTAGAGATGGGGCAGAGGAGAGACTGAGTTGCCTGGGGCAGCCTCTGGACAGACAGGGAAGGAGGAGCTACTGTATATTCAGAGGGATCATTCAGGGCCCCCAGTGGAAGGTGTTCAGGGAAGTCTCTGAGGCATCTGGGGCAACAAAGTAGGGTCCATCCCATGCCGTGCTGACAGCTCTGTCTCGGGGACAGGGCAATGGCACGGGTGAGGCCCGGGATATGTATGTGCCCAACCCCTCCTGCCGAGACTTTGCCAAGTACGAGTGGATCGGACAGCTGATGGGGGCTGCCCTTCGGGGTAAGGAGTTCCTGGTGAGTAGCCTATTCTGCACCCCACCAGATTAATCCTGGCTCTTGGAAGAAAGAAGAGCCAGCCAAACCTGGGCAGCTCAGGGTGAGAAGACAGTAGTATTTGTCTCACAGGTCCTGGCTCTGCCTGGTTTCGTGTGGAAGCAGCTCTCTGGTGAGGAGGTGAGCTGGAGCAAGGACTTCCCAGCTGTGGACTCTGTGCTGGTGAGTTAGGGCCTACAACCAGTGTTTCCTCTGCCCAGCCCCCAAGGTTGCTGCTCCCCAGGGCTGTCCTGAACCTTCTCTTACCACATACGTGCTCCCTCTCCAATCCCATGTACTCCAGTAGCTTCAACTACTGTCACTATTCTGGTGACCCCTACTTCCTTATCTCTAGCCCCAACCTCTCTCCTAAGCCTGGGGCTATATATTCATTTACCTGCTGGACATCTGTCCCAAGATGGCACCTCAGGATCAACACACTCTTCATCCTGTCCCCAGTCTACTGCCCTCTAGGGCTCCCTGTCTGACGATGGCACCACCACCCACCCCTCCCCATGCCAAGCACTTCACGGTCATTCTGCACTCCTCCTTCTCCCTCACCTCCCACATTCTGTCACATCTGCCTCTGGAATCTGTCCACTTCTTCCATCTCACTGCTTTCCCTCTGGTTCAGCCACTTTCTTTTCTGACCCAACCACTGACTGCAAAAGTTGTCAGTGTCCCTGTCTCCATTCTTACCCATCTGATCTCCAGCATCCAGAGTAATTCATTTCACTCTCCCTGTTTAAACCATTCAGTAGATCCACTCTGGGCTTAGGATAAAATGCAGAGTCCGGAAAGGCCTTACATGACCCCTGTATCTCTGGACACTTGGTTCATGATCAGGCTCCAGCCAGACAGATTCCTAAGGCCTTTTGCTCTTTCCACCTTTTTCCAAGATGTTCTCTCTCCTGACTTCCTGGTGGCCCAGCCAATTCCCAGCCATCATTTGGGTCTCAGCTTGGCTGCCACTTCCTCCAGGACACCTTCCCTGATCTCCAAGCCCGGTTAAGCATCGTCCTGATGCTTTCACAGCCCTGGTACTAACCCCCTCACTGCCCTCATTGCCTGCGTGAGGACTGCCTTGCCTGGCTGCCTCTCCTGCTTCCCTGTGAGCTTCTTGAGGAAAAACAAGGACTGTCTTCACAATGAAAAGATGACCTTCCTGCCTCTCTTCAACCCCCAGGTAAAGCTCCTGGAAGTGATGGAAGGAATGGACAAGGAGACATTTGAGTTCAAATTTGGAAAGGAGCTAACCTTCACCACTGTGCTGAGTGACCAGCAGGTGGTGGAGCTGATCCCTGGGGGTGCGGGCATCGTGGTGGGATTTGAGGACCGTTCCCGTTTCATCCAACTGGTGCAGAAGGCACGGCTAGAGGAGAGCAAGGAGCAGGTACTACCCAGAGGCCAGTGGAACAGAGAGCTTTGGGCTCCTTATAGCCAGAGCCCAGCCTGATAGGCCACCAGAACCCAATCCCAAGAATTCCGGCCCCCACCATCCCTCTCCCCACATTCCTGCTGATCAGTGAAGTACAGAGATACATTGTCTCCATGAGTGGAGGCCAAGGGTCCCCACCACACGCTGAGCTGGGAGTTGTGCCCTCTTCCCCAGCCAGGCCCTTTCCCTCCTCCGCAGGTGTCAGCCATGCAAGCAGGTCTGCTGAAAGTGGTGCCACAGGCTGTGCTGGACTTGCTAACGTGGCAAGAGTTGGAGAAGAAGGTGTGCGGGGACCCAGAGGTCACTGTGGATGCTCTGCGCAAGCTCAGTGAGTGTGGGGCAGGGCAGCGCAGTCCCAGGGTGGAGCTTAAGGACCTAAGAATTAATTCCGTCTGGTTTTGTCCCCACCAGCCCGGTTTGAAGACTTCGAGCCATCTGACACACGGGTGCAGTATTTCTGGGAGGCACTGAACAACTTCACCAACGGTCAGTGGAAAGGGCAGAGTAATGTCTGGGTTCGGACTCCACTCCTGGGATACAGAGACAGGGCTGAAGCTGAAGAACTTCTTCCACGATCAGCACACGGGCACTGATTTCCTTCTCCTCCATCTAGAGGACCGGAGCCGCTTCCTGCGCTTTGTCACAGGCCGCAGCCGTCTGCCAGCTCGGATCTACATCTACCCGGACAAGCTGGGGTGAGTGCGGATGGGGAGGGGAGGTCCAGTCGAAGGAGGCTGTGGCTGGCCTTCTGCCCTGCCCCACAAACATATTCACGTGTCAGACCCCTGCCTTGTGCCCCTGCAATTCTTTCTGATCTTTGGTCCCTCCACGCCCCCAGCTATGAGACCACAGATGCGCTGCCTGAGTCTTCCACCTGCTCCAGCACCCTCTTCCTACCGCACTATGCCAGGTGGGTTTCCTAGGTTCCAGCCTGGGGAGTGGGGGGGGGGGGCGGGCGGGGAGGGTGGCATCCTAGGGTGGAGGAGGGCTTCGGGTACTGGGTGCACAAATTGGAGCCACAAAGCCCCTGGTTGTGATGGAGGGACCTCTACACCTGGCGCTGATTAGCTCCCTGCCCCCTGCAGTGCCAAGGTGTGTGAGGAGAAGCTCCGCTACGCTGCATACAACTGTGTGGCCATCGACACCGACATGAGCCCTTGGGAGGAGTGAGTCGGCGCCAGGGGGCAGCCGCGGGCCAGCAGGACTGCTCCTGCGCGGGTCCCACTCAGCCTCACCCAGGAAGCCAGCGCACTCTGCCCTTGGGTGCGGTTGGAGTGGAGCAGTGGGTTGATACTGGTGGCCCAGCCCCGCAGACCCTCAAGCCCTACACGTGCTCGGGTTGCTTCCAGCATTATTTCGCATCTGTGAGAGGAATCTTCCACAAGCCCAGCACAAGCTGCCAGGCCTGAGCTACTTGAAGGGGGCCTTCTAGCTCCCCACCCCATGGACTTTGCTTCAGTTTTCAGCTCATTTTTTTCTCTTTTTGTTCTTCTCTGGTTTCAGCCTGGACTCAAAACTAAAAACTCAGGGGGAGAGGGGAGGATGGAGGCTCCTCCCCGCACAAGGCTCCAGGGATGGATAGGGAATGATGGCCATCCTCCTTGGTCACCTGAACCAAGAATGAAGAAACTGCTGAACATCCTCTCCCTCACATATTGGTCTTTTCCTCCTCTCCCTCCAACCCCAAGGTGTGAGTTCTGACTTTCTTTCTCCAACTAAGTCTCAGCTGACAAAGTGCCACCACCGTCCCTGGCTCAGAACATACGTGTATTCAACATTAAATCTATACTACCACTACCACCCCCTATTCATCACTTCTGCATCACGTCCAGCCTGACTCCCTGTCTGCTGTCTTACCCCCAAGACTTTGCACGGGTTAAGGCCAGTTATGTCCTCTCTGAAATCTTCAATAGCTCCTCTTTACCCAACTCTAAAATAAAGCCTAGACTTTAAACCTCTTCCTAGGCTTTATGCACGTCCCTGCCCCAGCCCTCCCTCCCTTAAGGGCCTCTGTGACACTCCATCAAAGAAGCTCTCGTACATGGGAAAGTTGAATAAATGGATGCATTCATTCCTTCAGAGTGTGTTTATTGGGCTCCCGAGGGATGTTAAAGAAGACTGTTCCAGGACTTCAGGGTCCTGCTGGGAGCAAAGGAGATGTGTGTCAACGTGGGAGTGGTGGGGCTTCTCAATGGCAAAGATGAAATCTGGAGCTAAGCAGGGAAATAAGGCGTCCTCTGCCCAGAAGGGGGAAAGAGAGCTGGCCTGGCATCTTCCGGGATGGGTGTGGCGATTTAGAGGATGGGAGTTCACCTTCAGTAACCAGGTGGGCAGAAGAATCTGACCTCCTAGAGGACAGAGCCTTGCCCTGGCTGAGAGACACCCAAATCAGGATGTGACAGAAGAGGAGGCAGCGGCATTGCCACCCACCCCCACACGCCGCCTCCAGGTACCACACAGCTAAGGTGCTGTCTAGAAGAGCATCGTGCGGGTGCAGTCCCCCCAGAAGTCGCGCTCTCCCATCGCTTCTCCACGCCGTCCTCTAGGGCGCGCCCTGACGCTGCCCTGGCGGGAAGCTCGGCCTTGGCTTTGAGCCCCTACCCTGGGGCTGTGCGCACCCCGAAGACTGCCTCCCCGTAATTCGGAGTCTGACTCTCCAGATGAGCCTCTCCGTCAGCACTCGCCTTACGGCTCCCCGACCCCTGCGCCTTGGGTGGTCCACAGGAGACGTGCCCCCTCCTCCGGCAGCCCCTTTCCGCCCAGGGAGCTGGAGGCACGAGAGCCCCAGAGGCCGCGACTCCCCCGCAGCTCGGCTTTCCCGCCAAGCTCCCGCTGCCTTGTCCCACCCGCCCGGCGCGCCTTTCCCCCTTCTCTCCTCTTCAGGGAAGGGCGTGGCCAGCACGCGCCTGCAGGAGGTAGTCCGTTTCTGTCTGGTACCGGCCACACAGTCTTTGGTTCCTCTTTTACCAAATTGGAGTCCCACTGTATAGTTTGTAGCTAGTTCTTCATTCATTCAGTGACTGCATGGAACAGCTATGTCAGGCATCACACTAGGTGCAATGGGTAAAACGGTGGCTAAACAGATAATTTTGTCCCTCTTGGGATTTAACCTTTAATGGAAAAGACATATATTAAACAGATAATGGCATAAACAACATTTAATAACATTTACGTAAGAGCTCCAAAGGTGAAATGAAGGGTTTCGTCAAAAGACAGAACAGGATGATTCTAACCAAAGTGGCTCAGAGAAATGCTAAATCCTTAGGGAGAATAATGATACAAAGGCCAGCTGAGAAGCATGTTAACTGGAGTGTGAAGGGAAGAAAGAGATTAAGACTCCAGCCTTGGAGGCTCTTTGAGGGTTTTGCATTGAGCCGGCATGAGAGGGTTAAGCAAGGGAGTGACATGATTAGATTTGCCTTTGGCAGCTTCGTAAAGAATGAGTTGACAGGGAGAGAAACTGGAGGCAAGGAGGAATCCAAGCAGGAAATAATGGTCACTGGAACAAGGCAGATACTCATTTTAACCATTATTTTTATTGGCTGCATTGTATTACATTGTAAGGAATTTCATAACTTTTATTCATTTAAAACCCTCTACAGATGGACATTAAGGTTGTTTACAAATTTTCGTATTGAAAATTACAAATGTTATAATAAACATCCTCATGCAGGTACTTCCCTGGTGGAGCAGTGGTTAAGAATCCGCCTGCCAATGCAGGGGACACGGGTTCGAGCCCTGGTCCGGGAAGATCCCACATGCCACGAAGCAACTAAGCCCATGCACCACAACTAGTGAGCCTGCGCTCTAGAGCCTGCGAACCACAACTACTGAGCCCATGAGCCACAACTACTGAAGCCTGTGCGCCTAGAGCCCATGCTCCGCAACAAGAGAAGCCACCGCAATGAGAAGCCCACGCACCGCAACTAGAGAAAGCCCGTGCATAGCAACGAAGACCCAACGCAGCCATAAATAAATAAATAAATGAACTAAAAAAAAAAAAAATCCTCATGCATATACCCTTGCCTACCTATTTATTTTCTTAGACTAAGTTCCTAAAATCACTTCATCAATCTGCCAAATTGCCCTCTAGGAAGGATGTATCAGTTTTCACTCCCTTCAGTATCTATTTCCTAAACTCTTACCAACCTTGGGCATTTAGTTTAATGTGCAGAAAAATTATATGATTTTTATTTTAATCTGCATTGCTTTGGTTATTTACTATATTGAACAATTGTTTTTCTTCTTCATGAACTGCTCTTTATGTATTTTTGTCCATTTTTCTATTATTTTCATTATTCTTTTCTTATTGATTTATAATAATCTTTGCATAGTACTAATATAATAAGCACAGCAAAGCACTGTGTTAGATGCTATACATATGTTATCTTGTTTTATCTTCTCAGCAACTCTATGAAGTAAGTACTATTATTATGCCCATTTCCAGATGAGAAACCTAAAGCAAAGATTAGTTAGTAACTTGCCCAGGGTCACGTAAGTAGTAAGTGATGAAGCTACAATTTGGATTGTTGTCTGCCAGCTCCAAAGCCTGCTGACATGTTAACTAAGGCACTATGTCCTGTATATTAAACCCCTTGTTGTGTCAGGTGTTATAAATATGTTTTCCCAGTCTGTACTTTGCCATTTAATTTCATATATGTTCTTTCCTAATATACAAAATTTTTAATTTTTATGAATTAAAATTCTTTTTCTTTATGGAAGAAACCATATATTGGATACACACCACAGGAAAGCAATATAGTATACTAGTTAGGAGCACATTCTCTAGAGTTAGCTTGCCTGTATTCATATCCTGGCTTAACCACATGTTGACCATGGACAACAGACAACAGCCACAGGTTTTCCAAATCCTTTGCCAGTTTCCTCAGCTTCCTTTTATTTTTTTTAACAGTAATTTTAAAAAAATATTTATTTATTTAGGCTGCACCGGGTCTTAGTTGTGGCACGCGGGATCTTCGTTGTGGCATGCACACTTCTCACTTGTGGCATGCAAACTCTTAGTTGTGGCATGCATGCGGGATCTAGTTCCCTGACCAGGGATCAAACCCAGGCCCCCTGCATTGGGAGCACAGAGTCTTACCCATTGGACCACCAGGGAAGTCCCTCAGCTTCCTTTTGTGAAGTACCTATCCTTTACCATTGCTTTGAAATGCTGCATTTTCACATGCTTATCATCATTGTATGCTAAATTTTAATATATAAGAAATCTTCATTTTGCACAGTAGTACCAGGCTGTAAAAATGATCCTGCACTTTGAAACCATGCAAAGAGATCTTAATAATCAAGTGGGGGGAGGGGCTTCCCTGATGGCACAGTGGTTAAGAATCCACCTGTCAATGCAGGGGACACAGGTTTGATCCCTGGTCAGGAAGATCCCACATGCCGCGGAGCAACAAAGCCCGTGCACTGCAACTGCTGAGCCTGCGCTCTAGAGCCTGTAAGCCACAACTACTGAGCCCACACGCTGCAACTACTGAAGCCCGCGCACCTAGAGCCCGTGCTCCGCAACAAGAGAAGCCACCACAACGAGAAGCCCGCGCACCGCAACGAAGAGTAGCCCCCGCTCGCCGCAACTAGAGAAAGCCCGCGCACAGCAACGAAGACCCAACGCAGCCAAAAGTAAATAAATAAATAAACAAACAACTTTAAAAAATAATAGTAATCAATGGGGGAAATTACCACTCTTCCATGACAAATGTTTTGTTAAAACATTAAAAACTCTCCTACAATTATAAATGTACAAGGAAACGAAAAACTAGTAAAACTAATATTTATTTAGTACATTGAAATCTAAAGCATTTAGAAGATTTAAGAATTAAATTGCTTTCTTTGTAAAACGCTTATCAAGAGTAGTTTGAGGGCTTCCCTGGTGGCACAGTGGTTAGGAATCCGCCTGCCAATGCAGGGGACACGGGTTCGTGCCTCGGTCCGGGAAGATCCCACATGCCGCGGAGCAGCTAGGCCCGTGAGCCACAACTACTGAGCCTGCGCGTCTGGATCCTGTGCTCCGCAACGGGAGAGGCCGCGACGGTGAGAGGCCCGCGCACCGAGATGAAGAGTGGCCCCCACTCGCCGCAACTGGAGAAAGCCCTTGCACAGAAGCGAAGACCCAACACAGCCAAAAATAAATAAATAAATAAATAAAAACAACCTCCCTCAGTCCCTAGTTTCTGAGGCTTCTTCATAAAAAAAAAAAAAAAGAGTAGTTTGAGCAGTGCTTACCTCTTTTTTCTTGTCATAATATGGAGCAAGCATTTACTCTAAGTCTTGGTGAATGGTCATACTCCTTTCTAAGTTTGGATCACCTTCCAACATTTTATTCTTTGTACTTTCAATCTCATGAAATCTCTCTGAGAATTCCTTTCATGTGAAGTTGTTGCTGACATCACTTCCTCTGGGACACCTTCATCCTTTTTGTCACAGCCACTTTCCTCATTTATGTGGATAAGCTTGCCCTCACTAAGTCCTTCTGGCTGCATATCTATACTCTTTCAAGACAGAAATGTTAACTTCCCCATGATACGACTCCATTTATGCTCAATTTGAATTTCACTTCCAGCATTATCACTTCTCATTTATTTGCTGCACTTTCATTTTGTTGGCCAATTCTCAATTATCCTTTTTTTTTTTTTTAATGTCACATGGGTTTATCACTGGAAGACAAGGAAGCAACACAACTACATTCTTTGCTGCCTGTGAATGAACTGAGTAAGAGATGTGCAGTGACTAATTACCAACAGACTTTAAAAAGCGACATGATTGTTCATTCATGGATGCACATCCAACATGATCCAAGTTGATTCTCACAATTTGCTTTTATGGAGGAGAGAATTTTTGGAGGAACTTCACCATTTTTACTGATCTCACCTGTTCCTTTTGTATCCATTTCTAAATTTATTAGATAGAAAGTTGTGGAAAGGGATTTCCCTGGTGGCGCAGTGGTTAAGACTCTGTGCTCCCAATGCAGGGGGCCTGGGTTTGATCCCTGGTCAGGGAACTAGATCCCACATGCATGTCGCAACTAAGAGTTTGCATGCCACAACTAAACTGGTGAGCTGCAGCTAAGGAGCCCTCAAGCTGCAACTAAGACCTGGCACAACCAAATAAATAAATAAATAAAATTTTTTTTAAAAAGTTGTGGAAAGATTTAAATGAGACATAGATCACAAATTTCAATAACCTCTATAAAATTCTAAGACTTTATGCTGTCAATATGGTGTTCTTCCTCTCCCTGTCCCTCCTCCCTGCCTAACTTTTTCGTATTCCCAAAGTACTTATCACCTTTTAGTATATGGTACAGTTTACTCATTTATTATTTAAACTTCCTTATAATTTATGCTGCCTCTCCCTGCTACAATGAAGGCTGGATCCTTTTTTGTTCACTAATATATCCTAAGAGCCTAAAACTATTCTTGGCACATAGTAGTCACTCAATAAATAAATGAACGGTGGCCAATAAACCATACTTTCCAATTTAAAATCAAGGAAAATCAGCCATCTGAAAAGTTTTTCAATAAAGGAAGAAAATTTTAAAATTGATTAAATCACTTATTTTTAAAGTTGGCCCATCAGTTTAGAGCATAAATGTCCAGATTCTGACCTTCAAAACCACCAACAATGAAAATTCTGTGTGCTTGAAAGGAAATATTGAATTCCTTCAATATTAATGAAGTTAATGAAATTTCTTTCCAAGCTCTTTATGTAAACACTGGAGCATCATTAGCTGTCTAACTTGTCATGAATCTATTAGGAAACTGCTGGGCTTATGTACAAAAATAAAACACAAATATTTTGGGACCTGCAATTGGTTGCCAAAGTAGAGTTTCTTTTCACTTTTATCTTTCACTCAGCACTCTAAAAATAATAATTCCCTGCCCCACTGACAAGCCTTCAGCCAGATGGAGTAGATGAATATTGTGATGTGGCCAGTAAATTCCCAAAGAGAGATCTCTTGCAGACCGTGGGAAGAGTATTTCTGAGCCAAGGCCCAACTTTTGAAAGGTTTCTTTTGTCTCCCATAGTTTAAAGAGAACTTTAGAGCTTGACCTTCTTAAACTGTTTCCCCACCACATACAAACACATACACATAAATGTCCCTTAGGGAAGAAATGTGAACAGGAAACACATTATAGGGAATAGCCTGTATTCAACAAGCATTTATTAAATACTTCCTGTGTAATTAATAATTAAAAGTAAATAATAAGAATGAGGCTAGGCATGAGGGCTAATAATGTAGATTGACTTAGTGAAAAGAAGTGTTTCGAAGAAGAGATGTTGTCAGTGACCCAGGCCCTCAGCCCAGCTTTCCTACCACCAAATGGGAGGATGAAGGGAAATTTCTGAGAAATTTCTAATTTGTTTAATATTATTACTTAGCATGTCCCAGATCCTGTGCTAGGATGTGTGGAGAGAGAAGTAAATAAGATACAGCCTTTGTCCTCAGGGGGCTCCCAGTGTGATACAGAAGACATGAAAAAGGAGATGACAGTCCTTTGTGGTGAGTGCCATAATGTAAGGACTAGAAGCAGTGGGAGCCAGCAAGAAGTCCACGAGGCAGCAGTTCTTAAAGTAAGCTCCGTGGACCTCAGCGAGTCCCCAAGACCCTTTCAGGGGATCTATCAGGTCAAGGCTATTTTTATAATAATACTAAAACACTATCTGCCTCTTTTGCTGCACTGATATCTGCACTGATGGTACAAAAGCAATGGTGGATAAAACTGCTGGTGCTTTAGCATCAATCAAATCAGAGATACCAAACTGTATTAATAGTCACTGTATTCTTCACTGCCACACACTTGCAATAAAAATTAAAATTAAAATAAAAAAATAATAAAACAAAGTAAGTTTCACTTAATGTCTGTGATGAGGCAATAAAATAATTTTATTAAATCTTTGTCCTTGAGTACACATCTTTTTAATATTCTATGTGATGAAACAGGAAGTACACATGTAAAACTTCTGTGCATATATGAAAGAAGTATGATAGTCGTCTCCAGAAAAGCACTTGGGCCATTGTTTGATTTTTGACCTACTGCTTTTTTCACAAAACACTATATTTACTTGAAAGAACAACTGACAAACTGTGGACAAAAAATTATCAAAATGAGTGAAGTAAGCCAGTCACTTCAAGGAAAACCACTAACAGTGATAATATTTGAGCTTTCAAGAGAAAATCAGAAGTCTGGGAAACTTGTATTTGTCATCACAGCTTGCCAACATTCTTAAGGACTTTTCTAATGAGATTGGTGGTGATATTAACACATGTGACTTTAAAAATATTGTATAATGAGCCAACATTGGGAAGATCTACATAACCTAGTGAACCAGTATTTTACAAATGATCAGTGCGTCAAGTTGCAAAATCATGCATGGGTAAAATGCCCATTCAAAGTGCAAGTATTATAAGAGTACAAAATGGTCATTGATATAAATGATTCTACATCGCAACTAATCTTTAACAAACTACCACTTATTGAGTTTGGTGTGTAGTATCGAAGAATACCCCCATTATCTGACAAAGGCTATTAAAATAACTTTCCCTTTTCCAACGATGTATCTGTGTGAGGTTGGGTTTTCATCACCCGAAACAACGTATCCCAACTGATGAGAAAATTCAGCTGTTCTCTATTAAGCTAGACATTAATGAGACATGCAAAAAGATGAAACCATTGCATTCTTCTAATTTTTTTGCTTTGGAAACATAGTTATATTTTCATTAAAATGTTACTGTTACCATGTAATAGGTTTAATTGTTTCTATTTGTTTATGAATTACTGTTTTTAAAATTTCTCAGTTTGAATTTTTAATATGGTAGATATCAACAGATACAATCTATACAAACAAAAGTTCTTTGGGGTTACCAATCATTTATTTTTTTTTAGAAATTTATTTTATTTATTTATTTTTGGCTGCATTGGGTCTTTGTTGCTGCACGTGGGCTTTCTCCAGTTGTGGCGAGCAGGGGCTACTCTTCCTTGTGGTGCATGGGCTTCTCATTGTGGTGACTTCTCTTGTTGCAGAGCACGGGCTCTAGGTGCGTGGGCTTCAGTAGTTGCAGCATGAGGGCTCAGTAGTTGTGGCTCATGGGCTCTAGAGCACAGGCTCAGTAGTTGTGGCGCATGGGCTTAGTTGCTCCGTGGCATGTGGGATCTTCCCGGACCAGGGTTCAAACCTGTGTCCCCTGCCTTGGCAGGCGATTCTTAACCACTGTGCCACCAGGGAAGCCCCCAATAATTTTTTTCAACTAATTTTTATTGGAGTATAGTTGCTTTACACCCAATAATTTTTAAGAGTGTAAAGGGTCCAGGGACCAAAACGTTTGAGAACTGCTGCCCTAAGGGAATAATTTAGAGTGAGTTTAAACTGAAGTAATCCCTCAACTACTTTCCTCAACTAGAGGAGAAAGTCCTCTAGCTCCCTGAAAACATTTGCTAGTTTAAACATGAGCATTTAAAATGGATGACAGAACCCTCTTGCACTGTTGGTGGGAATGTAAATTGATACAGCCACTACGGAGAACAGTATGGAGGTTCCTAAAAAAGCTAAAAATAGAATTACCACATGACCCAGCAATCCCACTACTGGGCATATACCCAGAGAAAACCGTAATTCAAAAAGACACATGCACCCCAATGTTCATTGAAGCACTATTTACAATAGCCAGGTCATGGAAGAAACCTAAATGCCCATCGACAGACGAATGGATAAAGAAGATGTGGTACATATATACAATGGAGTATTATTCAGCCATAAAAAGGAACGAAACTGGGTCATTTGTAGAGACGTGGATGGACCTAGAGACTGTCATACAGAGTGAAGTAAGTCAGAAAGAGAAAAACAAATATCGTATACTACCGCATATATGTGGAATCTAGAAAAATGGTACAGATGACTGGTTTGCAAGGAAGAAATAGAGACACAGATGTAGAGAATAAACATATGGACACCAAGGGGGGAAAGTGTGTGTGTGGGGGGTGGTGGGATGAATTGGGAGATTGGGATTGACATGTATACACTAACATGTATAAAAAAGATAACTAATAAGAACCTGCTGTATAAAAAATAAATAAAATTAAATTTAAAAAAATGGGTGACAGATATGAAGTTGAATGCTGTTCTTACTTCATAACTAGTTCTTACCTCAAAACCATGCTATAATTCCCAAGGCTTCTGCTTGCTTGGGCTAATACCAAGGAGAGAGAGAATCTTGCTGCAGAAGGAAAGGGTAGTCAAGTTTCAGGTCTCTTGTGGCCAAATCAGTCACTTCACGGCTTGGCTCCCTTTTACCAACTCAGTGTTTTGAGTTAAAACAAATAATTTCCCAATAACTCATCACCAGCATTCTAAAGTGAAGGAGAGGCAGGGCAGGGATAGGCTGGTGTTATGGATGTGGCTCAGGACTTTTTCTTAGTAAGTTCTAAGCTGAGCTCCTATTCTTCTGGCTAAAAGTCTGGGGAAAATTACAAGTCCTATCTTTCTCATTGCTTGCTGTATCCCCAGCATCTAGCATCTAAGATATTGGTTGGCACATATTAGGCACGCAATAAATAATGTTGAATGAAGTCAAACTCGTTTATTTTTATTGCAGAAATTAGACTCTGCCTCCTAACTGGCAGGGAGCTAAGGCAACTCAAGATTTAAGAGATGGATAGAAAAAGAGGAAGCTTCCAAAAGATTAGGAAATTGCAGGAATGTGTGTGTGAGAGAATGACCATTGTTCCTGCTATCTAATGTAGTTTAGGGAATTCCCTGGTGGCCCTGTGGTTAGGACTCGGTGCTTTCACTGCCCTGGCCTGGCTTCAATCCCTGGTAAGATCCCCGCAAGCCATGCAGCAAAGCAAAAAAAAAAAGAAAAAGAAAAAAAAAAAATCAGATAATGTAGCTTAACAATCTGTGTCAAAATTTACTGCTTAAAACAAAAAAATTCTTTTATTATTATCTCTCACAGCTGTTGGAGTCTAGACTCAGGTGTTTGGGTTCTCCCGTGCAGTTGCCCCTGCTTCCAGGGAGTCTGTTCTCAACACAGCAACCAAAGTGATCCCTTTAAAAACCGTTATATCGCTGCTCCTCTGCATAATTCAAGGTCCTCACAACGGCCTACAAGACCCACAGGATCTGAATTCTTCGCCCTCTCCCCCATTGCCTCTCTAGCCTCCTCTGCCATCATCCACTCTCCCCCTGGCTTACTTTGCTTTAGCCATATTGGTCTCCTTGCTGTTCTTTGAACTTGCCATCTCTCTTCAGGGCCTTTGCACTTGCTGGCTAGTCTTCTTGGAAGGCTGTTACCCAAGATATCCATTTGACTCACTCTCTCCAAGCCACTGTTCAGTGTCACCATCTCAATGAGATCTTCCCTAATCCCACACCCCCGACCAACTGTTTTGATGGCTACAGGTGGATGTTTTCCATACCATAATAGTCTGGTTCAGAAAGCCAACGCTGAGTCGCCACGTTAGACCTCACTGGACATAGAAAACCTTGGCAATCCTTGGTGAGTTCTCCACTGGCTAGCCCCAAACCGCAGCTCCCAAAGAGCTCTCTTTTCGCAGAGTGGCAGTTGAGGCCAGGTCCTAGAAGGAGAACTGCCTGAAGGAAGAGGCTCTTTCTAGCTCCCCTGCCCTGTGAGGGACGCTCAATGGGCCTTGGTGATGTGTGAACGAACGAAAAGGCTCAGGCGGCCCCACCTCCTCGCCTCCTCCCCTCCTCCCCGCCATGCCCTTCTCGGCCGGCATCTATCACTCGGTGCTCGTTCCTTCTCCGCGGGCCTGCCCAGATCGTCCCATCGATCTGCCCGGCCATCGCGCGCCTGCGCCTTTGGGCTGTCAGTCGGCGGCGGTGTGGGGAGCCACCAGAGCCAGCGGTTGTGGCACGCGGGGACCTGAGGTAAAGCTGCGGCTGGTGCGCTGCCAGGCCGCGCACGAGCTGGCTGGTGGGGTGAGCCGCGCGGTGGAGGCCACCGGGCCTCGCTGCACCGGAGGGAGGCGGGCTCCTCGAGCCTGGTTAAGAAGGGCCTGAGCGGCTGGCGGGGGTGCAGAGTCTGAGTCGCCAGCTCGAGTGCCTGCCCGACCCGGCCGCGGAGCCAAGTGCCCGAGCTAGAAGGAAGCTCGGGGAGAATCCGAGCCAGCCACCTCGTGCAACAGATGGGGAAACTGAGTTTCAGGGAGGGGAGGATCTGCTAGAAGTCACAGCGAGTGAGCACCAGACCCAGGACCAGACGCCCTGAGCACAGTGCCTAGTCCTTTACACTTAAGTTCTTCGTTCATTTATTCTGTTTTTGGTTGTTTGGGTGCAAGACAGTGAAATACAATAAGATCTGGCTGAGAGATCAGTTATGATAACGGTGTTTTATCTTACCAGTTTACAAAAGGAGAAGGCAGTGAGTGCTATGACCGAGGCAGGTCTGGGATGCCATGAACACCCCCTCTAAAACTTGAGTGGCTAACGAGTCTTTGCCTTGATTCCCATCACCCAGAGTCGTGGTAGTGACACTGAGACATTTGACAGGCTGCCTGGTATCATGGATGGTTATGTTCATGCTTATCACCCAGAGCCTCATTGAGAGCAGGAACCTCTGTGAACCTAGTGACCTGGGTTCTAATGTTTGAGCTTGAGTCTTACCACGGGGTTGTTGTGAGGTTCACAGATGCTCATTCCACAGAGCACTGATTGAGTGCCTAGCATCTGACGGGAGTTGTGTCACGTACTGGGGATACAGCAGCGACAGTCAAGGAACTCATAGGAAATAGACATTTAAATAAATGCGCAATACAGCCTGTAAAGGTAGAGATGATCTGTACATAGTAGAGTGAAGGCACTTAAGGAGAAAAGAGTTACTTCTCCAGGAGGGTGGGAATGGATAGGAATGGCTTTTTAGGCAAGGTGGTTCTTGAACTGAGTCTTAAAAGTCTAGAAGGTGATTAAATACTAGGCACAGGAGAAACGCAACCTAGGAAGCAAGAATAGCAATACAGGGACCAGAATTATGGTTCAGCTGGCACAGAAGGCTTCCATGACCTGTCGAATATCAAACACAAAATGCTTGTCATGGGATTGACATTATTATGTGTGCTTTACATAGATAACTCATTTAACATTCATAAATCTCTGTGAAGTAGAACCTGTAATTATTCTCATCTTAGAAAATTAAGACTGAAGCTTGGAGAAGTTATGTAGCTTGACCTGGATCACACAGCTAATTCATGGTAGAACTAGAATTCAGACCCAGGCAGTCTAACTTGAGGGCCTGTGAACTTAACCACCAGTCTCCCTTCTAGAAACTGAGGACGCTGAGAGTTTTAAATGTCAGGCCCCTTGTTACCTCACCTGTAAGTGGCAGAACCAGAACTCAGACTAAGGTCTTTTGACCCTTAGGGGTCCAGAGCTCTTTTCAACGTAACATCAGATGTTATGGGAGTTATACAGCGCCAGATAAATTCCAATCTGAGGCAGTGCCTGCTGGAATTGAAATTACCATATCTTTAAGTTGTGGATGTTGTGCAAGAGCCTTCACTTTGTGCTTGGGTGTACAGGGTGTGAGTGTTGCAGATCAGATACTGATGTGAGGAGCACAGGACTGATCACAATTATGGTAAAGGTGCAACATTATTTGCCAGTTTGGAGTTAAATAATTTTTTTTCCTAAACATTGAATTTCACACTTGTTTTTAAAAGGTTACATCATTTGTTGTAAGTCAAAGAGTACTTTTATTTTAAATCAATAAGGATTTGTGATTTCTTTTTTAACATCTTTATTGGAGTATAATTGCTTTACAATGGTGTGTTAGTTTCTGCTGTATAACAAAGTGAATCAGCTATACATACACATATATCCCCATATTCCTCCCTCTTGCATCTCCCTCCCATCCTCCCTATCCCACCCCTCTAGGTGGACACAAAGCACGGAGCTGATCTCACTGTGCTATGCGGCTGCTTCCCACTAGCTATCTGTTTTACATTTGGTAGTGTATATATGTCCATGCCACTCTCTCACTTTGTCCCAGCTTACCCTTCCTCTTCCCTGTGTCAACTCCATTCTCTATGACTGCTTTGTTCCTGTCCTGCCCCTAGGTTCTTTAGAACCTTTTTTTTTAGACTCCATATATATGTGTTAGCATACAGTATTTGTTTTTCTCTTTCTGACTTACTTCACTCTGTATGACAGACTCTAGGTCCATCCACCTCACTACAAATAACTCAATTTCGTCTCTTTTTATGGCTGAGTAATATTCCATTGTATATATGTGCCCCAACTTCTTTATCCATTCTTCTGTCAATGGGCACTTAGGTTGCTTCCATGTCCTGGCTATTGTAGATAGAGCTTCAATGAACATTGTGGTACATGACTCTTTTTATTTATTTATTTATTTATTTATTTGGCTGTTTTGGGTATTCGTTTCTGTGCGAGGGCTTTCTCCAGTTGCAGTGAGCGGGGGCCACTCTTCATCGCGGTGCACGGGCCTCTCACTGTCGCGGCCTCTCGTTGTGGAGCACAGGCTCCAGACGCGCAGGCTCAGTAGTTGTGGCTCACGGGCCCAGTTGCTCCGCGGCATGTGGGATCCTCCCAGACCAGGGCTCAAACCCATGTCCCCTGCATTGGCAGGCAGACCCTCAACCACTGCGCCACCAGGGAAGCCCCCATGACTCTTTCTGAATTATGGTTTTCTCAGGGTATATGCCCAGTAGTGGGATTGCTGGGTTGTATGGTAGTTCTACTTTTAGTTTTTTGAGGAACCTCCATACTGTTCTCCATAGTGGCTGTATCAATTTACATTCCCACCAACAGTGCAAGAGAGTTCCCTTTTCTCCACACCCTCTCCAGCACTTATTGATTGTAGATTTTTTGATGATGGCCATTCTGACCGGTGTAAGGTGATACCTCATTAAAGTTTTGATTTGCATTTTGATTTGCATTTCTCTGATTAGTGATGTTGAGCATTCTTTCATGTGTTTGTTGGTAATCTGTATATCTTCTTTGGAGAAATGTCTGTTTAGGTCTTCTGCCCATTTTTGGATTGGGTTGTTTGTTTTTTTGATATTGAGCTGCATGAGCTGCTTGTATATTTTGGAGATTAATCCTTTGTCAGTTGCTTCATTTGCAAATATTTTCTCCCATTCTGAGGGTTGTCTTTTCATCTTGTTTATGGTTTCCTTTGCTGTGCAAAAGTTTTTAAGTTTCTTTAGGTCCCATTTGTTTATTTTTGTTTTTATTTCCATTTCTCTAGGAGGTGGGTCAAAAAGGATCTTGATGTGATTTATGTCAGAGAGTGTTCTGCCTATGTTTTCCTCTAAGAGTTTTATGGTGTCTGGCCTTACATTTAGGTCTTTAATCCATTTTGAGTTTATTTTTGTGTATGGTGTTAGGGAGTGTTCTAATGTCATTCTTTTACATGTAGCTGTCCAGTTTTCCCAGCACCACTTATTGAAGAGACTGTCTTTTCTCCAGTGTATATCCTTGCCTCCTTTATCAAAAATAAGGTGACCATATGTGCGTAGGTTTATCTCTGGGCTTTCTATCCTGTTCCATTGATCTATATTTCTGTTTTTGTGCCAGTACCATACTGTCTTGATTACTGTAGGTTTGTAGTATAGTCTGAAGTCAGGGAGCCTGATTCCTCCAGCTCCGTTTTTCTTTCTCGAGATTGCTTTGGCTGTTTGGGATCTTTTGTGTTTCCATACAAATTGTGAAATTTTTTGTTCTGGTTCTGTGAAAAATGCCATTGGTAGTTTGTTAGGGATTGCATTGAATCTGTAGATTGCTTTGGGTAGTATAGTCATTTTCACAATGTTGATTCTTCTAATCCAAGAACATGGTATATCTCTCCATCTGTTTTGTATCATCTTTAATTTTTTTCATCAGTGTCTTATAGTTTTTTGCATACAGGTCTTCTTTTTCCTTAGGTAGGTTTATTCCTAGGTATTTTATTCTTTTTGTTGCAGTGGTAAATGGGAGTGTTTCCTTAATTTCTCTTTCAGATTTTTCATCATTTGTGTATAGAAATGCAAGAGATTTCTGTGCATTAATTTTGTATCCTGCTACTTTACCAAATTTATTGATTAGCTCTAGTAGTTTTCTGGTAGCATCTTTAGGATTCTCTATGTATAGTATCATGTCATCTGCAAACAGTGACAGTTTTACTTCTTCTTTTCTGAGTTGGATTCCTTTTATTTCTTTTTCTTCTCTGATTGCTGTGGCTAAAACTTCCAAAACTATGTTGAATAATAGTGGTGAGAGTGGGCAACCGTGTCTTGTTCCTGATCTTAGTGGAAATGATTTCAGTTTCTCACCGTTGAGAACGATGTTGGCTGTGGGTTTGTCTTATACGGCCTTTATTATGTTGAGGTAAGTTCCCTCTATGCCTACTTTCTGGAGGGTTTTTATCATAAATGGGTGTTGAATTTTGTCAAAAGCTTTTTCTGCATCTATTGAGATGATTGTATGGTTTTTCTCCTTAAATTTGTTAATATGGTTTATCACATTCATTGATTTGCGTATACTGAAGAATCCTTATATTCCTGGTATAAATCCCACTTGATCATGGTGTATGATCCTTTTAATGTGCTGTTGGATTCTGTTTGCTAGTATTTTGTTGAGGTTTTGATTTATGATCTTTTATTGTGCCTCTCTTCTGTGGTAGCTGCTGTAAAGAGATTTTTTTGAATGTCAAACAGGTTCATTTATTACCTTGAGTGTGAAAAAAAGGAATTAATTTGGTTTGTTTCTGCAATTGGGCTCTGCAAATCTAGGTTAAGATACAAACCTACCTTTGTGTTTATAGTGGTATCTTTCAAGTTGGGGGTAAGGAGAAAATGGGAGCAAATGGCTGGATTATTGGAAGAATCTTAAGTCATTTCACACTTTTCAGAGATCTAATGTGCTTGTATTTGTGCTGTTAATTCTAGTCAGAAGTTTAAAATTTTTTTCAAGGAATATGAACTCACATATCAGAAGCCAACTTGGTAAACTCTTACTCCTTTAAGAGTCAGCTCAAGCATTACTTTCCTGTAAAACCTTCCATCTTTTCTAGGAAGACTTAGGTGTTAGCGTCACTATATTTGCCTACTGCATCTTGGATGTATCATGCATTAATGATAATATATTATAATTCACTCTATTTGTCTTCACTTAATTGTGAGCAACTCAAGAACAAGGGCCAGATTTTTTTTTTCTTAATTCATATCCCTCCTCCAGCCCATCTCCCCAGGCTGGAGCTCAGAGTATATATCCGTGAGTAAGAGAATAGGATAAATGTGATGTTTATACTGCAGCTAAGGAGTCTTTCTTATTCTGGTTATTGGAGTTGGAAATGATGTATTTGTCATAAGTGAATATCAATAACCTAACTAAAAATAGGATTAATACTGTGTGTGCTTTGATTTTAGTTACTTCTTTTTCTCTTGTTTTTCTCTGTGATTGCAGTTTGTAAAAATGGAATTTCAAGCAGTAGTAATGGCAGTTGGAGGGGGATCTCGGATGACAGACCTGACTTCCGGTATTCCCAAACCTCTGCTTCCAGTTGGGAACAAACCTTTAATTTGGTACCCATTGAACCTGCTTGAACGTGTTGGATTTGAAGGTGAGTTATGGCAATGAGATGTACTCATAAAACTTTTAGGGTGTTTGATCCCAGTGATTTGTCAGTTTTATGAGGGTGAGACAGGACGAATGAAAGAAGACTAGGACTCAATGTTGGCTGGAGACTGTCCTCTTTAAATTAGGAACTCAGGAGTACTCTATCACTGTGTGAAAAAGGTTGAGAAGATAGTGCTAAGTGTTACTTTTTTAGAGCTAGTCTCCACAGTGATCTAAGATGAACCCTGGAAGGATGTCAGAACATAATATGAGGAATACAAGTGCCTCATAATCAGTACTTACTGAGAACCTGTATGTGCCAGGTAATATATTAAGCACTAGGGTACAGAATTGAAAATATTAACTCAGACCCTGATTTCTAGAACCTTAAAGTCTATTGGAAAGATACACATGTAAACAGATTATCATTGTGTAATGTGATAAATGTTATAACAGAGGCACATTATAAGTGCTTGTTATAAGGAAGTTGCTGTTTCTACTTGAGGGATTCAGAGAAGGCTTACAGAGTAGCTGACCCTTGAATTGAGTCTTGAAAAGTAGATTACCAGGCCTACCAGTGTGGAGAGAGCATTCCATACAGAAGTAATAATGTATGCAGAGAGAGAGTCATGATCAGCACAGCATGTTCTGGCAGCTACTTTTCATTTTATTTGGCTGTAATATCAAGTGTAAGGGGGAGGAGTAGATGTAATGAGAGAAATAAACAGGGATCATGCTATGAAGGGCCTTGTATTGCATGCTGAGGAATTTAGATTTTTTTTCCTGAAAGCAGTGAGGAACCAGTGAAAGACTTAAACCGAGGTTTAATATGGTTAAATTAATGTTTTAATTATTCTAAGTCCTTTGCCTCTTTATATAAATTTTAGAATCAGCTTATCAATTTCTACAAAAAGGATTGCTTTAATTTTCTTTTTTTTTTTAAAGGAATATTTTTCTTTTTAATTAATTAATTTATTTATTTATTTTTGGCTGTGTTGGGTCTTCATTTCTGTGCAAGGGCTTTCTCTAGTTGTGGCAAGCGGGGGCCACTCTTCATCGCGGTGCACGGGCCTCTCACTATCGCGGCCTCTCTTGTTGCGGAGCACAGGCTGCAGATGCGCAGGCTTAGTAGTTGTGGCTCACGGGCCTAGTTGCTCCGCGGCATGTGGGATCCTCCCAGACCAGGGCTCGAACCCGTGTCCCCTGCATCGGCAGGCAGACTCTCAACCACTGCGCCACCAAGGAAGCCCCAGGGTTGCTTTAATTTTGATTGAGATTGAATTGAATCCATAGATCAGTAGGAAGAGAATTCACATTGTAATAACATTGAGTCTTCTGATCCAGGAGCGTGGTATATCTCTGCATTTATTTAGGTCTTTTGTAATTTCTCTCAACAGTGTTTTATAGTTTTCAGTGTATAGGACTTACACATATTTTGTTAGATTTATTTCTAAGTTGATATTTTTGATGTTATCATAAATGGTAATTATTCCAATTTCCAGGAGTTTGTTGCTAGTACATAAAAATAGTTTCTTTATGCTGACCTTGCATCCTGTAACTTTGCTAAATACACTTATTATTAATTCTTGTAGCTTTTTGTAGATTCCTTAGGATTTTCTACAGTTTGACCTAATTGACGTTTATAGAACATTCCACCCAGTAAAGGAGAATGCACATCCTTCTCAAGTGCTAAGAACCTTTACCAAGATAGACCATATTTTTAAAAATAAAACAGGTCTCAATAAATTTATAAAGATTAAAATCATACAAAATATATTCTCTGACCACAGTAGAGTTAAATTAGAAATCAATAACAGAGAGGTATCAAGAGAATCCCTAAGTATTTGGAAATTAAACCACATATTTCTACATAACCCAAAGAAGAAACCACAAGGGAAGGTTTTTTTTTTTTTCAATTTTTATTGTAGTATAGTTGATTTACAATGTTGTGTTAGTTTCAGGTGTACAGCAAAGTGAATCAGTTATACATATATCCATTCTTTTTTTTAGTTTCTTTTCCCATATAGGCCACTACAGAGAATTGAGGAGTTCCCTGTGTTATACAGTAGGTTCTTACTAGTTATCTATTTTATATATTGTAGTGTGTCTATGTCAATCCCAATCTCCCAATTTTACCCCCCCCATCCCCTTGGTTTTCTACATCTGTGACTCTACTTCTGTTTTGTAACTAAGTTCATTCGTACCCTTTTTTTAGATTCCACATATAAGTGATATCACATGATATTTGTTTTTCTGTGTCTGACTTCACTCAGTATGACAATCTCTAGGTCCAACCATGTTGCTGCAAATGGCATTATTTTGTTCTTTTTTATGGCTGAGTAATATTCCATTGTATATATGTACCACATCTTCTTTATCCATTCCTCTGTTGACGGACATTTAGGTTGCTTCCATGTCCTGGCTTTTGTACATAGTGCTGCAGTGAACATTGGGGTGCATGTATCTTTTCAAATTATTGTTTTCTCCAAGTATATGCCTAGGAGTGGGATTGCTGGGTCATATAGTAGTTCTATTTTGTTTTTTAAGGAACTTCCATACTGTTCTCCATAGTGGCTGTATCAATTTACATTCCCATTAACAGTGTAGGAGGGTTCCCTTTTCTCCACACCCTCTCCAGCATCTATTGTTTGTAGATTTTTTGATGATGGCCATTCTGACCAGCATGAGGTGATACCTCATTGTAGTTTTGATTGGCATTTCTCTAATAATTAGTGATGTTGAGCATCTTTTCATGTGCTTTTTGGCCATCTGACCACAAGGGAAATTAGAAAATATTTTGAACTTACTGAAAATGAAAATTCAGTGTATTAAAATTTGAGGCATATAGCTAAAGCAATGATTAGAGAAAATTTTTTAGCATTAAGCACTCTGTTAGAAAAGAAAAAATGTCTCAAATTATCATCTAAGCTTCTACTTTGACAAACTGGAGAAAGAGGAGCAAATGAAACCCAAATAAGGAGAAAAAAGGAGATAAAAATAATAAGAGCAGAAATAAATGAAATAGAAACCAAAAGTGTTAGAGAAAATCAGTAAAACCAGAAGATGGGGGTTTTTTTGAAAAAAATCAATGAAATTATTATTATTTTTTTAATTTATTTATTTATGGCTGTGTTGGGTCTTTGTTTCTGTGCGAGGGCTTTCTCTAGTTGCGGCAAGCGGGGGCCACTCTTCATCGCGGTGCGTGGGCCTCTCACTATCGCGGCCTCTCTTGTTGCGGAGCACAGGCTCCAGATGCTCAGGCTCAATAATTATGGCTCACGGGCCCAGTTGCTCCACGGCATGTGGGATCTTCCCAGACCAGGGCTCGAACCCGTGTCCCCTGCATTGTCAGGCAGACTCTCAACCACTGCGCCACCAGGGAAGCCCCAATAAAATTATTAAACCTTTAGTTAGACTGATCAGAAAAAGGAGAGAAAACACAAATTACTAATAACAGGAATGAGAGAGGGGACATCACTACAGATCCTACAGACATTAAAACAATAATGAGCAGAGGAGTTACCTGGTGGTCTAATGGTTAGGATTTGGCACTTTCACTGCCGTGGCCCAGGTTCAATCCCTGGTCTGGGAACTGAGATACCACAGCCATGCAGTGCAGCCAACAAAACAAACAAAAAAGATAATAAGTAAATGTTGTGAACAACTTTATGGTGATAAATTTGACAACTCAGATTTTTTTAAAAATTGCTTTGGAAGCTTTATGAAGAATCATTGTGGAGGAGTTAAGACTATAAGCAGGGAGACAAATTAGGAGATTGTTACAAAAGTCCACACTAGCAATGAAGAGGGTCTGAACTAAGGCATTAGCACTAAGGATGGAGAAGAAGGACCATCTGAAAAAGTTGTTGATTAATGGGAATGGGTAGCAGAAAGAAAGGGAAGAGTTCCTTCTACTTTTTGCTTGGGTAACTAGGTGGATGGTGATGCCAATAATAGGAAAGGGAATATGGGACAAGGAACAGGTTTTTTGTTTTTTTGTTTTTCATTTCAGGTGACTTTTATTTTATTTTTTTAAATTAATTTTTATTGGAATATAGTTGCTTTACAATGTTGTGTTAGTTTCTGCTGTACAGCAAAGTGAATCAGCTATATGTATACATATATCCCCTCTTTTTTGGATTTCCTTCCCATTTAGGTCACCACAGAGCACTGAGTAGGGTTCCCTGTGCTATACAGTAGGTTCTCATTAGTTTTCTATTTTATGCATAGTAGTGTATATATGTCAATCCCAATTTCCCAATTCATTCCACCCCCCCCTTCCCCTCTTGGTATCCGTACGTTTGTTCTTTACATCTGTGTCTCTATTTCTGCTTTGTGTGTAAGTTCATCTGTATCATTTTTCTAGATTCCACATATAAGTGATATTATACGACATTTGTTTTTCTCTTTCTGACTTACTTCACTCTATATGACAATCTCTGGGTCTATCCACGTCTCTGCAAATGGCACAATTTCGTTCCTATTTATGGCTGAGTAATATTCCATTGTATGTATGTACCACATCTTCTTTATCCATTCCTCTGTTGATGGACATTTAGGTTGCTTCCCAAGGAACAGGTTTGAGCGAAGACAATGAGTTTGGCTTTGGCCACAATGAGTTTGAGGTGTCCTATAGTTAGATATAGCAAATCAGAATACCAGATGGAGGTGGTGCCAGATCCTGGGCCCCCGGGTTGTGATCCAGTGTTTATTCCACTCATACCTTCTTGAGACAGACCCATGAACACTTCTTTGCAGTAGTCTGTATGACATTGACGTTAAGAGATGTGTTTTACTTTTTTAATTTTTTTAATTAAAAAACTTTTTTTAAAATATTTATTTTAAAAAAATAAAATAAAATAAAAATATTTATTCGGTTGTGCTGGGTCTTGGTTGTGGCTCACAGGCTCCTTAGCTGTGGCATGCGAATGTGAACTCTTAGTTGCGGCATGCATGTGGGATCTAGTTCCCTGACCAGGAGTCGAACCTGGGCCCCCTGCATTGGGAGCTTGGAGTCTTAACCACTGTGCCACCAGGGAAGTCCCAAAGAGATGTGTTTTAGAAAAGATTTTCTTTTTAGATCTCAATCTCACAGGTGAAGGACACATCTTAATACACTTTTAAACATACTACTTCCCTTTAGTAAGTTCTTATGGATTTGTCATCTATAACTTTTTTTTTCTTTTTACTTTTGCTATATATCTTTAGTTATGCTCTGTGATGGCCTTTTGTGGTATATAGAAAATTCCTTCTCAGTGAGGCTCAGTCAGAATTTGGAGAATGTCTCCTAAACATGGGATTCTGGAGTTGAACAGTAAACTCTATGTTCACTCTGTTCATATTGTTTGTGATTTTAGGGAAGTTAACATAGCCCTGCTTAGCATTAGTGTCTCTCCATACGGAAGAGTTCTGGTCCAATTATGAGACTGACTGTCCCGTATTTATAGTTACTCCCTTCATTCTACCTAAAATGTCCTCTCCAACCTATGGAAATGTCACCTTCTCTTTGAAATCACAAACAGTTTTAATCAGAGCTTTATGCTTTCATCACACTTTGTTTTTCATGCTTTCATCACACTTTGCTTTTCTCTATGCTTTCATCACACTTTGTTTTTCTATCTCAGTACCTCTCAAGGCCTGCTTTATGCTGTAGTTAGTGGCATGGGAGACTGATCTCCCTGAGAGCAGGTACTGTGTCTAATTCATCTTTGTAACATCAGCATTTTATGTACAGTATGTAATAAAGAAATTTTTGTTGGCCTTGAATTCATCATGGCCTGCCTCAGAGGCGATCCCTTCCATGAAGCCTTCCTTAATTAATCATTTCCATGTCTAATTTTTCCATGTTATGTTTCTTAAGAATAGGGACCATGTTTAGTTCATTTCTGAATTCTCAGTGCCTATTTGTCCTTTACATATTAAATGTATTTGTACTTATTGGTTGAATGAGTGAGTTAATGACTAAAAGAAAGCTAAATGGGGAAAGGAAGAAAGAGAGAAGGAAAGAAGGAAGGTTAAATGATTTGAAAAAGAAAGAGGAAGAAAGAAGGGAAGAAAATAGAAAAGAGAATGATTATAGTGAAAGGGAGAGATAATTGAGCACTATCATGGAACAAGTAGTGGAAATTGTTACACTTTAGAGATGCTAAAATCTGATCTTCAGATATCAGCAACACATGTTATATTGCAGTGGATTACATTACCCTGCCAAAGATCCATGACAAAACCCCAAGTTTTCTGTCATTAATTGATAGCTACATGGATAAGGTGAAGGCATCTATTACGTGGAAACTGCCTGTTACTGGGTTCCTTGTGATCCTCAGTGAAGCACTGATGGCTGTCTGATGGAGAGTGGTGATAGCTCTTTCTTTGGAGTGAATGAAGAGTTAAAATGTGATCCTATTTGTATATGCTTTGATAAATGCTCTTCTAAATTCTTTACATCAGGAAGAAGTAGTGTGTTATATGTATTAGTTAAAGTGTGGGCTCTAATCATACAGACGCGAGTTTTATCTTAAATCTCGTTTACTAGTTTTAGTACCCTGAACAAAGTCACTTCATTTCTTTTACTCCAAGTTTTCTCATTTGTAAAATGAGATTGCTGTAAGAATTAACTGAGAGAATGCACGTAAAATACATTGAAAAGTCTCAATAATATTAGCTGTTATTACTAAATCTAGAAACAGACCAAATCTAATTGAAAAAGGTGTAACCATTGTCTAAATGAATGAGAGTTTTTGCATTTTTCCTTCTTTTTTTCTTTCATGCTATAGAAGTCATTGTCATTACAACCAGAGATGTCCAAAAGGCTCTATGTGCAGACTTCAAGATGAAAATGAAGCTAGATATTGTGTGTATTCTTGATGAAGCTGACATGGGAACTGCAGATTCTCTGCGCCACATATATCAGAAACTTAAGGTGAAAAACTATTTCTTGATTTTTATTGTTCATTGAAGATAAATATCATCTTATGTTTTCCCAATGCATTGCAGTTTACAGTGCTTTTTTTTTTAATTTTTTATTTTGTTTTATTTATTTATTTATTTTGGCTCCATTGGGCCTTTGCTGCTGCGTGCAGGCTTTTCTCTAGTTGTGGCGAGCGGGGGCTACTTTTCATTGCGGTGCGAGGGCTTCTCATTGCAGTGGCTTCTCTTGTTGCAGAGCATGGGCTTTAGGCACGTGGGCTCAGTAGCTGTGGCTCTTGGGCTCTAGAGCGCAGGCTCAGTAGTTGTGGTGCACAGGCTTAGTTGCTCCGCGGCATGTGGGATCTTCCAGAACAGGGGATCTAACCCATGTCCCCTGCCTTGGCAGGCGGATTCTTAACCACTGCACTGCCAGGGAACTCCCTACAGTGCTTTTTAAAAAATATATTCTTGCATCACATACTTTCTTGCCCATGTTTCAACTGCTTTTTAGTTTGGTTACTAGTGAAGATCTAGACAGTTGTTGCAGTCACTAGTTTCCAATATTTTTCAGTCATAGTACATCTTTATAAAAAAGCTATACTTCAGATATACTTCAAAAGATTCCATTTATATAAAGTTCATGAATAAGCAAAACTAATATATAGTAATGGAAATCAGACCAGCAGTTGACTCTGCAGATGAGAGATCGACTGGAAAGAAGTACGAAGAAACTTTCAAAAATTTCAGCTCCCCCACATGATAATATTTGAATGTTTAGTCTCCTTTGATTAAGAAATTAACATGGGTCTATGGATATGAGGGTACAGTCTCCCCAGTGGCCTGTGGCCCATAAAGTGAGAAAGATCTACTGTCAGTTGTTCTAAAATTGATGTCCTTTGGAAAAAATACATTCTGTGTGATAATGTTGCTATCTTACTTGAGTTGGGGGGCAAAATTTCTCCTACTATTTCTAGTGACTGCAAACAGATGTATTATTATTTTCAACCTACCTATGCACTAAAGAACAAAAAATTAATGCATATATGTACACGGCCTTTCCTTCCCTTTATTGGGGAATAATTTACACACAGTAAAATACACAGTTATTAATTATATAGTTCAGTGAGTTTTGACAATTATATATACCCAGGTTATCATTATCCAAATCTAGAACATTTTCATCACCTCTCAAAGTTCCTTTGTGCTTTATTTTAGTCAATCCTGCACCTTTAGAGTCAACTGCTGTTCTGATTTCTATCACCATATATTAATTTTGCTTGTTCATGAACTAGGTATAAATGAAATTATATAATTTTATTCTGGTTTCTTTTGTTCAACATAATATTTTTCAAATTCATTCATATGATTGCAGGTATAACTAGTTTGTTCTTGTTTATTGCTGAGAAGTATTCCATTGAATAAATATACCCCTATTTACCCATTTTTCTGTTGATGGTCATTTGGATTGTTTCTAATTTTTAGATACTATGAATAAAGCAGTTATGAACATTGTTCTGCAGGTCTTTTTGTAAAAATATTATAGGTTATAGGGTTTACTTTATTGCAAACTGCCAAATAGTTTTCTAAGTGGTTGTACATTTTACACTTCATCAGCAATGTATAAGAATTGCACTTGCTTCACATCTTCATCAACACTTGGTATTGTCAGTCTTCTTAATTTTAACCATTCTAGTGTGTGTTATGTAGCACTATCTCATTGTGGTTTTAATTTGCATTTCCTTGATAATAATGATGCTGATCACCTTTTCATGTGATTATTAACCATTTGTATATCTTCATGGAATGTCTGTTCAAGGCATTTGCCTTTTTTTTGAGTTGTTTGCCTTGTTATTATTGATTATAGAAATTCTTTATATATTATAGATGCAAGCCTTTTGTCAGATATGCATTGTGAATATTTTCTGCCAGTCTGTGGCTTGCCTTTTTACATTTTTAATGGTGACTTTGATGACCAGAAGTTTTAAATGTTGATGAAATCCAGATTACTGATTTTTTCTTTTATGGTTAGTACTTTTTGTGTCCTAAGAAATCTTTGCTTACCCCAAGCTTATAAAGATATTCTTTTGTATTTACTTCTAAAAGTAAAGGAATAAAGGTTTACTTTTTTCTGTATGGATATTCAGTTGTCCCAGCATCATTTGTTAAAAAGACTTGCCTTTCCCCGTTGAATTGCTCTGATGCCTTAGTTGAAAATCAATTGACCGATTATGTGTGTGCTATTTCTTTTTTCTTTTTTTAAATTTATTTATATTTAATTTATTTATTTTTGGCTCCGTTTTTTTGGTCTTCGTTGCGGCGTGTGAGCTTCTCATTGCGGTGGCTTCTCTTGTTGCAGAGCATGGGCTCTAGGCAAGCAGGCTTCAGTAGTTGTGGCCCTCGGGCTCAGTAGTTGTGGCTCGTGGGCTTTAGAGCACAGGCTCAGTAGTTGTGGTGCATGGACTTAGTTGCTCTGCAGCATGTGAGATCTTCCCGGACTAGGGATTGAACCTGTGTCCCCTGCATTGGCAGGTGGATTCTTAATCACTGCATCACCAGGGAAGTCCCTGTGTGTGCTATTTCTGTTCTCTCTACTTCGTTCCATTGGTCTTTTGGTCTCTACTTTCCATACCACATTTAATAAAGTCTTGATTATTTTTAACTTTATAAAGTAGGTCTAGAAATCAGGTACTATAAATCTGCCAACTTTGTTCCTTTTCCTGAAGATTGCCTTGGCTATTCTAGGTCCTTTGGATTTCCTTTTCCTTAAAATTGCCTTGGTTATTCTAGGTCCTTTGGATTTCCTTTTCCTTAAAATTGCCTTGGTTATTCTAGGTCCTTTGCATTTCCATATAAATTTTAGAATTAGTTTGCCAGTTTTTACAAAAAAGCTTTCTGGGATTTTGATTGGAATTGCATTGAATCTATAGGTCAGTTTGGGGAGAATTGACATCTTAATATTGAATCTTCCAATCCTTGAACATCTATTTATTTAGGTTTTCTGTAATTTCTCTCAGTAATGTTTTTATAATTTTCAGTATAGAGGTTTTGAACATCTTTCAGTAATTTTATTCCTATTTCATTTCAATGTAATGATATTGTAACTAGTATTTTTTATTCTATTTTCTAATTGTTTATTGCTTGTATATAGCCATACAACTGTTTTTTTGTATATTGACCTTGTGCCCTGTGACTTTCTTAAATTGTAGATTCTTCAGGATTTTCTATATACATCATCATGTTGCCTGCAAATAAAAACAGTATTATATCTTCCTTTCTAATCTTAATGCCTTTTATTTCTTTTTATTGTCTTATTGCCCTGGCCAGGGCCTCCAGTGCAATGTATATAGGCATTTCCTTTCACTTTTTGGCCTCCTTTTTGTCTTTCTATGCTTCCACCCAAGTAGGCTTTGGTGCTTCTGATTACAGCGGGGATTTCTAATACCATAATGTTGGGTGTGTTGCTTTCTTTAGTGCAGCTGCTTATTTCTTTAGGGAAGATATGGAGAATTTCACTAGGGTCATGAGAACTCTGTTCTTTCACAGGGATAGACGCCAGGTTTACCAAGAAGCTAAGGGTGTTTAGTGGTCTTCCCAGGAGCTGTTTTAGTTACTGTCTAACAATTTAGTATGGAGGTATAAACTAAACTCTCTGCTCCCTAATCTATAAATCTTAGAAATGTTATTTTTGCCCTAGCCTAGAACTGGAGATCCTGGGAGTTTCATGCAAATAAGTTCCTATAACTCTTAGAGGCTTGAGAAATAATGGGGGCAACTATTAATAAATAGGAGAGGGCATGAGATGAAGGGTAAAGTAACTGCCAAAAGGACATTTTACTCCCAAGTTACTACCTCTTCTTATGGTTTTGATCACTTCTTATTTTAGGGCTTCTCCTTATACCTAGGATCAGAATCCTCATTAAGTCATTCTGCACAGTCTAATTTCTATTCCTCCCTTACCCCTTTGTTTTCACATCATTTACACGGCATCCTTTATATACAGTCCTACCTCTGAGCTTTCTTCTCAAGCTGTGACTTTGGCTAGCAAGTCTCTGCTCTCTTTGCTGTCTCCACTTGGTTTCTCCTATACCAATGGCACCTGAAATCCTGGCTTCACATCAGCTTGTATTCCAACCTGGAATAGAAGGCAGCAGAGCTAACCTGTGGAGGAACATAAATAGACGCCTGAATAAGCCATTAAGAACAAAGTAAAACCTGAGCCAAAATTCAGAACCGTCTGATTGGGATCAACATGAGCTTGTAGGAAGCACAATGGAAGTACGTATAAACAGTTAAAAAAGTGAGACAGCCTTAGGAGGCAGTTTGTTAGTGTTTGCTGAGGGATGACTGGTACCTCCTTAAGGGAGAAAGTTGTACCCACAGGCTGTGCCATGGTTTAAAAGCAGTGCTCCTTTGAGCATTTATTTCTCTTCCCCTGTGCCCACAAAGCAGCTTCCTAAACATTTGGAGACTCTTTTTCAATAAGATTTTAGGTAAGATAAGAATATTCCCTTTGAGAGTTTTGAGTTTATTTGCTTTTGGTTCTTTTATCTTTACCCACTTCCTCCAGATTGAGTTCCCCAAATATTACTGTGAGGTTATCCCATGTGGCTTCTGCTTTGCTCAGAGAAAGACCACAGTAGTATATTAGATTTATTTGGCTTCTTTGTTTAAAATATGTTTTATCATTTTAATTTATCATCTTTGTCATTTGCCTTGTATTTGCTAAATGTATTGCAGTCCTACTTGTATGTGGAAACTTCTGTCATGTGTACTTATAGAATATTGGAGCTGGACATCATATCTGCTATGTTATGTTTTTTCAACATATTTCATTTGGTTTTATTCTTCTGGCACTGTTTTCTACTTCATTTTGCCTTATCTCATCCCACAATTTTGCTGATTTACTGGCTTTTCACTTTTTGTTTCAGCTGCCCAAACCTCTTTCCCTGACTTATCAAGAGAGATTATTGGCTCATTCATTCTCCCAGGCCCTGGGTGAGTGAGCTCCATTCTTATAACTGGTGCTGATAATATAAAAGTTCTTAGATTTTATATTTTCTTCATAATTGTGTTTCATATTTGCTGATGAATGATTCAGTCTTACCTATGTCTGAACTCATTCATTTGGCAAATATTTGTTCAGTCAACTAATAATAATGATTAAAATTGTTATTTATTAAATACCAATTGTGGACCAGTTATTTTTTTAAACTTTTTTTTTTTTTAATATGGAATGCTTCATGAATGTACGTGTCATCCTTGTGCAGGGGCCGTACTAATCTTCTCTGTTTCGTTCCAATTTCAGTATATGTGCTGCCGAAGCAAGCACTTTTTTAAACTTTTTATTATGGAAAATTTCAAACATGTACGAAAGTACATGGAACATTGCCTATGTATCTGTCACCCAGATTCAACAGTTATCAACCCATGGCAAATCTTATTTCATCTGTATTCCCACCCAACTTGCTACCTCTCATGTTCTTTTGAAGGAAATCTCAGACATCATGTTATTTCATCTGTAAATATTTCAGAACATTGGTATATGAGGGCTTTTTAAAAAATAAAAATAAAAGTATAATGCCATTATACCACCTAAAAAACAAATTAATAATTCATTAGTATCATCAAGTATCCAATCAGTATATGAGTTTCTAGTTGCCTCATAAATAGAATTTTTAAATCTTTTTAGTGTGTTTATTAAAATCAGGAAGCAAATAAGGACTACACATTATAATTGATTAAAATATCTCTTTTAATATATAGATTTCCCCTCCATCTCTCTTTTTTTTCCCCCCCTTATAATTTATATGTTGAAGGAACTGGGTATTTTTCTTGTAGAATTTCCCACAGTCTGCATTTTGCTGATTGTGACCCTGTGGTGTCGTCTTTTTTTTTTTTTTTTAATACATTTATTTACTTATTTATTTATTTTTGGCTGCATTGGGTCTTTGTTGCTGCGCGCGGGCTTTCTCTAGCTGCAGCGAGTGGAGGCAGCTCTTCGTTGCGGTGCACGGGCTTCTCATTGCGGTGGCTTCTCTTGTTGCAGAGCACGGGCTCTAGGCGTGCGGGCTTCAGTAGTTGTGGCATGTGGGCTCAGTAGTTGTGGCGCACGGGCTTAGCTGCTCCGAGGCATGTGGGATCTTCCCAGACCAGGGCTCAAACCTGTGTCCCCTGCATTGGCAGGTGGATTCTTAACCACTGCGCCACCAGGGAAGCCCTGTGGTGTCATTTAAAAAGTACTCCTCTCTCTGTATTTTCTATAACTTGGTAGTTGGACCTAGAGGCTAAATTAAATTCCAGTTTGAATTTTTTTGGCAAGATGCTTTTGTAGGTGGTGGTGTCTTCTATCTTGAGGCAAATCATTTTCTGATTGTCTTCTTTTGGTGTTAGCAGCTGTTAATGATCATTACCACCAGTCCCTAGTCCTTGTCTTTCTGGTCATTTGGCTGTCTGAAGCTTATTACTAGTAGATTCCTTAAGAAGTGGTCATGGTATCAGTGCTCAACAGATTATCTGCAGCCTTTGTATTCATAAGCCAATTTATGGGGATATAATATCCTTGACTCATATTTTTTCCTAAATATCTTAAACGAATTCTTTCATTATCTTCTATTGTAAAGTGTTGCTGTCAAAACAGTCCAAGTGAAAATGTGCTTTTCTTCCCCTTATGAGTGAATTGGTCCTTTTGTCTAGGCTCCCAAAGGAGTTTTTATTTTTCTTTAAAATCTTGTGGTTTTACTACATAATATGTCCCGTTGATGTTCTGAATCATATTTTCTAGATATGTAGTATGTCCTTTCCCTGTGAAGTTTCTGCCTTTTTTATTACTTCAGAGAAGTTTTTTAGAATTACAGTTTTAGGCATTCATTCTGTTACATTGCTTTGGTTTTAGTCTTTGGGACTCTTATGTGTATGCTGGCTCTTTGTTGCTTATCTTCTCTTTCTGCTACTTTGCCTCAAATCCTTTTTATCTTAAAAAACAAATTTTTTTTTTAGGATTTTCTTCCTTTTTTACATTCTGTTTCCCTTAAGGCAGCGGTCCCCAATCTTTTTGGCACCAGGGACCAGTTTCGTGGAAGACAGTTTTTCCATGGACCAGGGGTGGGGGTGTGGGGGGTGTGGGGGATGTGGTTTCAGGATGATTCAAGTGCATTACATTTATTGTGCACTTTATTTCTATTATTATTATTCCATTGTGATATACAATGAAATAATTATACAGCTCACCATAATGCAGAATCATGGGAGCCCTGAGCTTGTTTTCACTTGCCACTAACTGATAGGGTTTTTTTTTTCCTTTTCTTTTCCATTATGGTTTATTACAGGATAGTGAATATAATTCCCTGTGCTATACAGTAGGACCTTGTTATTTATCTATTTTTTTAATAGATCTTTATTGGAGTATAGTTGCTTCACAATACTGTGTTAGTTTCTGTTGCACAACAAAGTGAATCAGCCATGTGCATACACATGTCCCCATATCCCCTCCCTCTTGAGCCTCCCTCCCATCCTCCCTATCCCACCCCTCTAGGTCATCACAAAGCACCGAGCTGATCTCCCTGTGCTATGCTGCTGCTTTCCACCAGCCAACTGTTTTACATTCGGTAGTGTATATATGTTGATGCTGCTCTCACTTCGCCCCAGCTTCGCCCTCCCACCCCATGTCCTCAAGTCCATTTTCTATGTCTACCTCTTTATTCCTGCCCTGCAACTAGGTTCAACTGGTAGGGTTTTGATATGAGTCTGCAAGCAGTTGACTTATTATGGTCTCTGGGCAGTCAAACCTCTCTGCTAATGATGATCTGTATTTGCAGCCGCTCCCCAGTGCTCCCTAGCGTTAGCATCACCACTGCAGCTCCACCTCAGATCATCAGGCATTAGATTCTCATAAGGAGCACGCAACCTAGATACCTCGCATGCACAGTTCACAGTAGGGTTTATGCTCCTGTGAGAATCTAATGCCGCTGCTGATCTGACAGGAGGTGGCACTCAGGCAGTAATGCAAGCAATGGGGAGCAGCTATAAATACAGGTGAAGCTTCGCTCGCTCGCTTGCCCGCCTGCTGCTCACCTCCTGCTGTGCAGCCTGGTTCCTAACAGGCCATGGACCAGGACCCCTGCCTTAAGGCATTAAGAGTTGTGTTTTATTCATTCTTGTGTTCTTCCTAGTTTAGCTGTTATTTCTGAAATGATTTTTTAATTTTATTTTTAATTCATTCTTGAGTTCTGTCATTCATTTCTAACTATTCTAATTCAGATTTATGTTGTTCTTTGACATTTTCTCTCATTTTCTTATTTTAGATAATTTTGAAATCTTAGGCTATGAATTTAATCTGTCTTTTGAGCATGTCTTTCTGACGTCTGCTTTTATGGTAGAGATGTTATTCTAACTTTTATTATTATATTTTTCAACAATAACCTTGTATAGGACTTGACTGTAATTCTTTTCTATTACTAATTTTAACCTGAAATTAGTTTTCCTAAATTTTTAGAAGGGAAGGCTGTCAGCATAGCTTTTCTAGCTTCATAGCTCTAGAGCCCCCTCTTTTGAGATCTTTCTCCTCTGCTTCATTATCTTCATTTTATCTGCCTTTTTCTTTCCTTTGCACTGATTATCCCTGTGCTGCCCAGTTTGGATTCTTTTCCCAGTGATTTCTCCTCAGTGCAAGACTTCATGTTGAAAGTGAGTATTGGTGGTTCGTTAATTTCGAGAATTCATAGGGCCAGGACTACACCAGCCCCTTCAGACCTTACTGAGAATAGATAAGGGGACTGTCTTAGGAGAGTTTAATGGAAGAGTTAGTGATTGAACCTTAGTCATTTACTTCAAAGCCCATGCTCTTAACTACCATACTGTGCCATATAGTCTGGGATAAAGGTAAGAATAGAATGTATACTTTATCCTGTAGGGATACTTTGAAGGATCATTAACAGGTTGATATTTTAGAACTATTACTACATGACTGAGGGGAGCTAGAGAGACCCTGGAAGGCTCTTGCAGTAGCCTGGTAAGAAATGAGGAAGGACCAAACCAAGTCAATGGCAGTGGTAATAGAGAGAAGGGAACAAATTGGAGAATATTTAGGAGACCTTTGAGGCTAATTAACTGGATGTGGGAGGAAAAGAAGGAGTGGTCAAGTGTGACTTCCAGGTTTCTAGCAAGAGCAACTGGATGGATGGTGGTGACATTCACAAAGTTAGAGACTGCAGGACAAGGAATAAATTTATAGGGGTAATATGACGAGTAACTACATTTAGCTTACTAAATACACTCTGCCTTTGCAATTCCACCAATTTGGATACTTGTACATCCACCTGGAACATGTTCAGTTCCCTCTATCCATACCTAAATAACTAATTCCTGATCTTCCTTAACCTGGATTTCCCCCCAAAAGCAGAGCCTGAGATAAGGGTATGTGTATGGGTAGTTTATTTTGAGAAGTGATTCTAAGGAACAGGAGTGGGATTTGGAAAGAGTGATATAGGGGAAAAGGGAATGGCAATCTAAGTGTGTGTTATGGACTTGGTTACCACTGTGGACAACTGAAGCTTAGCTCTGGAGACCTTCTCAGGGGCCATGTGGAATGTACCTTAGAGTAGTTGCCCAAGACTTGGAAAAGAGGAGTATTTATTCACTAGCTTCCTTTACCCATTGGTCAAAGGTTGCCCCGTGGGTATAAATTTCCTCACACTTTAAGGTTTGTATGTGTGCCAGAATGGCTGAGTGGGTTCCCACAAGTATCCCACATGGTGGTTGCTGGAAATCTCAGGACAGAAAATGAGAGATGACTGGTGCATGAAGTGAAATGCTGTCAGGTTACATAGCTGATGGCAAGAGAAATGTCTGGAATAAAAAGATGGACCCACAGAATGCGAGATGGGTCACAAGAGATGTCTTACTCATCTTTCAGGATTTGGCTAAAACTTTGATTGCCTCTGAAGCCTTCCTTAGCCTCCAAGTTTAAATTAATTGCCCCATCTAATTGTTCCCTAAGCACCCCTGTGTTTATCCTTATTATATAACTTTTTATATAAAACTGTATTGTAATTCCTGTTAGTTATCTGTTTCCCTCTCTTCCTATCTCTTGATAGGTTGGGATAGAATTAGAGTCCAAGGGAACAATTTTCTTGTTTCAGATGAGAGAAACTGAAGGATAGTAAAGGATTAAACCAGCCACTTTAAATATTAAAGGCCATAAGGATCTAGGTGGTTGGAAATTTACCTTCACTGTAGAATCTACAGTGCCCAGCACAGAATTTGGCACTTATTACTGGTCAAAATTTAAATATTTTTGAATGGATGAATGAATGATGACTGACTGACTGAATGAATGAATGGATTGATGGATAAAAAAATAAGAGTTTGGCTTCAGACCTGTTAAGAATTAGATTCAAGTAGGATATCTAGCAGGTAGTTGATAAACTTATGTAGAGTTCAGGAAGAAGATCTGAGCTAGAGATACAGGTCTAAGAGTCATCAGCTTATAAGTGATAGCTGAAGCTATGGATGTGAACCATCTTTCCCACAAGAATAAGTAGAGTAAATAAAAGACAGAGTCCAGAGGGCCTTAGGAAACACCAATACTTAATAGACAGGTAGAAGAAGAGGACCCTCTGAAAGAGAGACACTCATGATCATGGATGTTTTAAAATAATAGATAAATAATAACTAATACATACATGTGGTTCAAAAATTTTAAAAATATAAAAAGGTTTATGGAGAAATGTTTTCCTTTCTTCCGTATCTACCAGCCATCCAGTTCTCCTTATTAGCCACTGTTATTAGTTTCTTATACTTTGAGGGTGTTTTAGTTTAGGATGGAAGCAACTTGAACATTTTTATAAGAGAGCAAAAGAGACAGTGGAGAAGTACAGAAGAAAGGAGATAAATGATGGATAAGGTTCCCAAGGAGACAAGAAAGAATTAAGGTACAGTTTTGGGCAGGAAGAAGGCTTACATCTTCCACTGAAATGAGAGGACAGGAGGGAAGAAAAGGCTCAAATGCAGATCAGGAAGGAGAGCAGGAATTAAAATAATTCCCTCCTGAGGCCTCTATATTTTTGATGAAGTAGGAGGCAAAGTTGTCTGTTGAGAATGTAGAAAGAGAAGGTGATGGGATTGGGACTTGTGAGTAATGAAGCTTTAGAATTACCACTGGAAAATGGGAGAGAGCTGACCAGAGACACTGAGAAGGAGGTCTAGGCAACATCAGGGGTGTAGCTGATGTTGAAGAATATAAATTTATAGTTACTTCAGTTAGCACAATTGTTGGGGGGATTTCCTTTTTTTTTTTTTTTTTTTTCCCCTTTCACCATTGCTCAGGTGTCTAGGTATGGAGGAGAAGACATGTTTGGATTGATCAAGGATATGGGCAAGGTCAGCATTTGTACCCACTGGAGAGAGGAGAAAACTGAGGCTAGGAAGAATGAGATTTGGCTAAGGACTTAACGGACAAAGCCCTTCCTTCTCTTCTTTCTGGCATGATCTTGGCACAAACTTTCCTCCCAGAGCCAGTCCCTCCAGATTGGATCTGAGTCCTGGGTGAGAGTTTATACATTCATTCCTCTTCTGTGGGATAGCTAGTTTGCTTTCATTTCTTTCACTATGTATAGTGCTACAATGAACATCCTTGCACTGGTTTATTTGTGCTCGTGTTGTGAAGGTAGACACCTGAAGTGATGTGTGGGTTGTAAGTTATGTGCATCTCCAAGTTTACTAGATACTGGCAAATTGTTCTCCAAAGTAGTCATACTAGTCTACATTCCCGCCAGTAGTATAAATGAAGAGTTCTGATTTCTCCCTGTCTTCACTAACAACTGATGTTCTAAGACTTTTACGTTTTCAGTGATATGATGGGTGTGAAATGGTACCTCAGTGTTGGGGTTTTTTTGTTTGTTTGTTTTCATTTTTGTTTTTTGGCCATGATACGTGGCTTGTGGGATCTTACTTCCCCAACCAGGGATTGAACCCAGGCCCCTGGCAGTGAGAGCACCGAGTGCTAATCACTGGACCACCAGGGAATTCCCCTCACTGTTGGTTTAGTTTTGCATTTTCTTGATTACTTGAGAATTTTTTGCTAAGTATATTGGCTCTTTTCCTTTTCAATGAATTTCCTGTTCATATCATTTGCCCACTTTTTGTTTGGGTTGTTTGTCTTTTTCTTGCTAATTTGTAGTATATACTCTCTACGCTCTGTATACTAATCCTTTGCTGATTATATGGGTTGCAGCTTTACCCCCAGTGTTACCCCTCTTTTCTCTTTGTTTATAGTATCTTTTGTCATACAGAAGTCTTAGCTTTTTTTTGTGGTGACCTAGATCAATCTTTTCCTTTATGGCTGGTGCTTTTTGTGTCTTACTTAAAGTATTAAAGATAGACTCCTGCCATCTAAAACTTTACAGTTTTGCTTTTCATATTTGGATTTTTAAATTAGTATTTATAGTTGCATATGATGTGAAATAGATATCTATTTTTATCTTTTTCCCAAATGAAGAGTTGGTTATCCCAGCACAATTTATTGAATAATCTTTTCTTCCCCGATTTATACCAAGCTCCACATATACATGGGACTATTTCTAAGCTTTCTGTTCTGTTCCACCAATCTAGTTGTCTTTTCCTTCACCGATATCCTATTGTTTTAATTACCATAGCTTTATAGAAATTCTGTCTAGTAGGATGACTCCCCTCTACCTCACCTTATTATAATTTTTCTTTAAAGTTGTCTTGGCCACTCTTCACCTTTTTTTTTTTTTTTTTTTAATTTTATTTTATTTATTTATCTGTTCATGGCTGTGTTGGGTCTTCGTTTCTGTGCGAGGGCTTTCTCTAGTTGCGGCGAGCGGGGGCCACTCTTCATCGCAGTGCGCGGGCCTCTCTTGTTGCAGAGCACAGGCTCCAGACGCGCAGGCTCAGCAGTTGTGGCTCACGGGCCCAGCCGCTCCGCGGCATGTGGGCTCTTCCCAGACCAGGGCTCGAACCCGCGTCCCCTGCATTGGCAGGCAGACTCTCAACCACTGCGCCACCAGGGAAGCCCCACTGTTCACCTTTGACATATGAATTTTACTATCAGCCGTGAAAAATCTTATCTTAGTGTTTGATTGGAATTACAGTGATTTTCAGATTAATTTGGGAGAGTTGGCATTTTTTAATACTGGGTCTTTCTATTCCTCGAACATAATATGTCTCTCTTTATTAAGGCTATTTTTGTGTTTTTAAATAAAGTTTAATAATTTCCTATAAAAATGTCTTACACATCTTTTGTTGAATTTATTAGTAGATGCTTTCTAGTGTTGTTATTGCAATGGTACTGTTTTTAAAGGTCCACACATTATATTTGGTTATGTCTTTTTAGTCTCTTTTACTCTAGAACAATCTCCCCTCCACCTCCTTTTTTTTCTTATGCCATTGACTTATCAAATAAAACAAGTATTTGTCCTATAGAGTCTCCCACATCTCGGGTACGTCTGCTTTCTACTGATGTCATTTAACTTATTTTTGATCGGTATTTTGTTTTATTTTTTTATTGAGGTATAATTGACATGCAATATTAGTTTCAGGTATACAGTTATAATGATTTGATATTTGTATATATTGTGAAATGATCACCACAGTAAGTCTAGCTAACATTCATCACCATATGTAGTTACAGAATTTTTTCTCCTTGTGATGAGAACTTTTAAGATCTACTCTCTTAGCAACTTTAAAAAATGTTCAGTACAGTATCATTAACTAGTCACCATGCTGTACATTGCACCTCCATGACTTACTTATTTTATAACTAGAAGTGTGTACCTTTTGACTCCCTTTGCTTATTGCACCTACCTCCCACCCCCTACCTCTGACATCTACTAGTCTGTTCTCTGTATCTGTGAGCTTGGCTTTGTTGTTGTTGTTTTAAGATTCCGTGTATAAGTGAGATCATATAGTGTTTGTCTTTCTCTGTTTGACTTATTTCACTTAGCATAATGCCTTTGAGGTCCATCCATGTTATTGCACATGGCAAGATTTCACTCTTTTTTATGGCTGAATAATATTCTATTCTATTCATATACCACATTTTCTTTATCCATTCATCTGTTAATGGACACAGGTTGTTCCATATCTTGGCAATTGTAAATAATATTGCAGTTGACACTGGCTAACTTGTTTCTCTTTTTCAGTATTTTCTTGTAAACTGGAGTTTGGCTCTAACTGTTGATTAGATTCAGTTTCAAGTTTTTTGGCAGTAATACTTAATATGTATACTTCATATTTCATTATATTCAGATCTGAAATCAGGCATTTCTTTAAAAAACCTTGATTTTGATTATGATGTCAGTCATACCTCAAAAAAGTGGTTAAAAAAAAAAGAGCCCTGGTTTCTTTTTCTGGAACATGATGTTTATGGACTACAATCTGAGCTGTAGGAAAAATAGAAGCTTTTAAATTTTATTGTAATTGATTTTTCAGTTTTTCTTTTATGGTTTGTGATTTCTTTGCCTTGCTTTAGAAATTCTTCCCTATTTTAAGGTCTTAAAGATATTTTCTTATAATCTCATGTAAAAGTTTAGTCTTGCTTCTCACATTTCAGGCTCTAATTCACTTAGAATCTCTCTGTTTATTTCAGTCTTTTTAAGTATATCTCAAAGTTTTGTAATATCCTGCATAAAAATCTTATTTATCTTTTGTTAGATTTGTTCCCAGATTGTGTTTTCATGCTCTTTTTATTAGTATATATACTGTATATGTAAATAATATATATATAACTTAAAGAATCAAATAGTTCTACAAGACTTAGAGTGAAGGACAAGGGTCTCCTGCACTATCATTCCTCATTCCTTATTTTTGCTCTTCAGAAGCAACTGCTTTCAACTCTTCTTTTTTTCCTTCTGATAATGTCCTCAATATTTTTAAGTATCATATTTATACTACTATTTTCTTTAATTTTTATTTTTAAAAATATTTAATTAATTATTATTATTATTATTTTTTGGGGGGCTGTGTTGGATCTTCCTTGCTGTGCACGGGCTTTCTCTAGTTGCGGCTAGTGGGGGCTACTCTTTGTTGCGGTGTGTGGGCTTCTCATTGCGTTGGCTTCTCTCGTAGCGGAACACAGGCTCTAGGCGTGCAGGCTTCAGTAGTTGCAGCATACGGGCTCAGTAGTTGTGGCACGCGGGCTCTGGAGAGCAGGCTTAGTAATTGTGGCGCATGGGCTTAGTTGCTCCACGGCATGTGGGATCTTCCCGGACCAGGGCTCGAACCCATGTCCCCTGCATTGGCAGGCGGATTCTTAACCACTGTGCCACCAGGGAAGTCCTTTTCTTTAATTTTTAGTTAATATCTATTGAATTTCTAGTATGAAAAGTAAGGATTTGACTCATTTAACACTTTGTCTGCCCCTCTCCATGTACATATGCAAGCTCCCCCTTTCCTAATCTCCCAAATATAGTAGCATCATAATTTTTATTAAATCAGTTATGAGGGCTTATTTATAGCTGAGCCTTATAGTGTACGAGTATTGTATTTCCCTTTTAAAAAAATCAACTTTATTGAGTTATAATTTGTATACAATAAAATACACCCATTTTAAATTGTACAGTTTGATTTTTTTTTAATTAATTAATTTATTTATTTATGGCTGTGTTAGGTCTTCGTTTCTGTGCAAGGGCTTTCTTTAGTTGCGGCAAGTGGGGACCACTCTTCATCGCGGTGCGCAGGCCTCTCACTATCGCAGCCTCTCTTGTTGCGGAACACAGGCTCCAGACGCGCAGGCTCAGTAATTGTGGCTCACGGGCTTAGTTGCTCCGCAGCATGTGGGATCTTCCCAGACCAGGGCTCGAGCCCGTGTCTGCATTGGCAGGCGGATTCTTTTATTTATTTATTTATTTATTTATTTATTTATTTATTTTTAGCTGTGTTGGGTCTTCGTTTCTGTGCGAGGGCTTTCTCTAGTTGCGGCGAGCAGGGGCCACTCTTCATCACGGTGCACGGGCCTCTCACTATCGCGGCCTCTCTTGTTGTGGAGCACAGGCTCCAGACATGCAGGCTCCGTAGTTGTGGCTCACGGGCCCAGTTGCTCCACGGCATGTGGGATCTTCCCAGACCAGGGCTCGAACCCGTGTCCCCTGCATTGGCAGGCAGATTCTCAACCACTGCGCCATCAGGGAAGCCCCGGCAGGCGGATTCTTAACCACTGCACCACCAGGGAAGTCCCTATACTGAGTTTTGATAAATGTACTGTGGTGGTATAACTACCACCACAATCAAGATATAGAAGAAAAGTTCTATCAACTCTTCCAAGCTCCTACTTTTTTTAAAAAAATACAATGTTTTGTTTTTCTTAGTTATTAATTGCCTCACTTTTAAAGTTGCTTAGTTTTCTGTTTCTATTGCTCATTCATCCTCAGATCCTTTAAAAGGAACATAAATGTATCAATATGTTTAAACACATCAGGTATTCTGTCAGTCACTTTTTTTTTTCCTTAAAGACAACCCTTCTGGAAGCCATCCATTCTCTCTTCAGATTTCTACTGGTTGCTCTCTAGCCTGCGGCAGATCTGTCATCCTGGGACTTCTCTTCACCATCATTCTGTGAATTCCCTTCTCTCTCCTGTATTGGATGCCCTGGTTCCTAGATCTCACGTTTTCCTCTTTCTTGGTTTACTCCCTCATTTCAAAGGAACCCAGTCCTTATTGGCTTTTTAAAGAGAGCCTAGAAGTTAAATATTTTGAGAACTCGCATGTTTGAAAATGTTTTATTCCATCCTTACTCTTGAATGATAACTTATCTTTGTACAGAATTCTAGGTTAGAAATAATATTCTCTCAGAATTTTTTGTTCCAAGACCAAACAGACAAACGTCTTTGATGACTACCTGTGCTATAGGCAGATTTTTTTTTTTTTTTCTCCAGAGTTTACCCTTTCACTGAGGTCCCATTTATGCAGGGTCTCAGTTCAAACTCCCAGGTTTCATACCAGCTTCAAGCTACATCTTTTGGCCCAATGTAACACTTTAAAACCCTAGTTAGGGCAGCCAAGGTTTCAAATTAGTTTTCATTTCCTTCTTCAGTCCTGGCACTTGGTATTTCCCTATTCTTTCTTGTAAGTTTGAATACATTTGGAGTAATTTTTTGTTATTGTCTTATCCAAAATTCTTAGGTGTTTATAACCATTTTTGGGTTCCTAGTCCACCAGTTTTCCAACACCAGAAGTCTCTGTGCTAAACACTCTATATACATTATTTCATTTAATCTTCCAACTACACTCTGAGGTAGATGCTATCTTTATCCCTCCTTTTTTGTTGTTTGGAAAGATATCCCATGTTTATGGATTAGAAAAATTAATATTGTTAAAATGTCCACACTACCCAAAGCAACGTACAGATTCAATGCCATCTCTGTTAAAGATCCAATGGCATTTTTTACAGAGATAGAAAAAAATATATATATATACACATATTCTTAACATTCTTTTCCATTATGGGTTACTACAAGATATTGAAAAAAACATAAGAAGAAAAAAATGATTCAGGAAAAGTACATTTTAGCTATTAGGGGTCTTTTGTGGTTCCATATGAATTTAAGGATTTTTTTCTATCTCTGTAAAAAAATGCCATTGGATCTTTGACAGAGATGGCATTGAATCTGTACGTGGCTTTAGGGCAACGAGGTTGAATAACTTGCCTAAAGTTCAGGTGGAAAGAAAGACTGTGCATTAGGTGCCAAAGTCTCGGTAAGTGCATTGAGTAATCAAGGGATTAATAGGATCATGTCTGCTAGGTACAGTCAGATGACACTTATCTCAGTGGAAATTGAATTTTTATTCAAGAGTGCAGTAGTGGTGTGGGTTAGGGACATGGTAAAGAGTTAGAAGAGTACTATGCGCCCTCTAGAGGAGTATCAGGAAACACTACTTGGATCTGCTTATGGAAGAGGGAATGCTTCATGAATATCACTTTCTAATTGAGTATTGTGGGAAGAATAGGAATTTGTGATGGTGGGGTGATGAGGAGGGATAGATATTACTTGTGTGAAGGAGGTAGAATAGCTCCAGAAAAAAACATGAAAATGTTGGTAGATTTTGTTGAAGAATTACTACAAAACTGAGATATGGGGGTATTTTTAGCTCCAAATTGTGTGATCTGAAGGCCTCACCCAGTGTTAAGCATATATCTTTAAAACTTATACCCAAGTCTATATTTTTTTTTGAAATATACTAAAGAAGAAAACATGCCAATTAAATAACTTAATTGGTATTCTTTTGTCTTTCTGGGTGGCAGCCTGAATTATATCCATTTAAGGTTAATTTGATCATTTTTTAAAAAGTTGAACAGTAATGGGAGAGAACAGAAAAGCAGATGAAAAATGAAATCGAAAAGCAACAGTGACCTGCTTTGCAGTAACAGCTGATTATTCACACAAGATCTCTATCTGTAGCCAGTTGAGCACTTTTGAGGATAATTAAATTGGCTAAAGCTTTATAAATGAGTACATTTGAGAAATTAGTTAATTTACTTCAGAAGCTTAGCTTCTGTTCTTAGAGACTACTCTAAAGTAGGGAGTTAATTTATTAGCTAAATATGAGGATGTAAATTTTATTTTCCTTGGAACTACCTAGAACGTTTGCTCTGAAGATTGCAAGGGAGATCTTTCATATTTACTGTGCATGTCTGGCCTGGGTTTCTGATCCCCACAGCCACCTTGAAAGGTAGATGGTATTACTCTATTTTGCAGTTGAGAAACCTGATACTCAGAGAGCTTAAATAACCTGCCCCAAATCCCACACCTGGTTAGGTGCTGAGCGAGAGCTAGAACCCAGTCCTGGATTTTGAGATGCATTTATGAATTTCAAATGCCTATGCTTTTTTCACTCAATCATGTTGCCTCCAAAAGACAAGTATCAGTAGTCCTTATAGTCTACTCTAACTCTAGACTCTTGGCTTTAGAACAGGTTTAGTTGGTCTGGTATTTTTCAAAATTATATTTTCCTCTTCTTTTTGGGTCTGTGCGGTTGGTAGTTATTTTTATATATAAAACTCTTTCAAAGTGTGCAATTCAGTGGTTCTTAGTGTATGTAGAACTCTTTATATATATATATATATATATTTTTTTTTTTTTTTTTTTGCATTGGGTCTTCGTTGCTGCGCGTGGGCTTTCTCTAGTTGTGGCGAGCGGGGGCTACTCTTTGTTGCGGTGCACAGGCTTCTCATTGGGGTGGCTTCTCTTGTTGCAGAGCACCGGCTCTAGGCGCCTGGGCTTCAGTAGTTGTGGCACATGGGCTCTAGAGTGCACGATCAGTAGTTGTGGCGCACGGGCTTAGTTGCTCCACAGCATGTGGGATCTTCCCGGACCAGGGCTCAAACCCGTGTCCCCTGCATTGGCAGGCAGATTCCTAACCACTGCCCCACCAGGGAAGCCCTAGAACTCTTAAATAAATATTTTTGTGTAAAACATTTAAAAATTAGCAAATCTCCTAACAAGACTCAAGGAACTATGTTGTATCCTTGTCTTCCAAGAGTACTGCTTTTGCTCGATGATCTCTTTCTCCAAGTGGAGGGAGATCGAGTGTTGTAGGGAGACTTTCTATACTGTCTAGACCATATGAGCAAGAAACCTGTCTCTTCTTGAGCAAGAAGATCTCTATCTCTTGTGCAGGAAGTAAGGATGCAATCTGGGATCAGCACATAAAGCAAAGCTGGCTGACTCCTTGGACACTGAGCCTGACTTACATTAGTTGCTCCTCTGTCTGAAGTAAGTGGCCAATGGTGCCATTTTTGTGCTTTAGAAACAGTGTATTCCTTAGATACACGTTTTGAGAACAGGTTAGTGAAGTATATTTAAGAGGCCTCAGCAGACTAAATCTATAATGGAGTTCTGTAGCCTGTGTTTAAAGCACTTATCTTATATTGCAGGTCTCATGGCTTCTCTTAATTTAGGGATTGTGGAGCTGATAATTTTCTATCAAATCTAGACAGGAATCTTTCTTTGGCGTCAGGCAGACCTCATTTACCCCCTGCCTCAGTTTCACAATGAAGAAAATAGGGATAATGATACCAACACATTAGTTAGAGGTTTAGTTATTTAAGTCCTTTGATGTAGAAAAAAAACTATTGTCACATGTCTTATGAAACAGCTAACATGCTACAACAAAGAACAAACTATGCTGATGAAATCCCCATTGGACAGACAGCTTATTAGAAAGATTGAGCATATGTGCTATTTTTAGGTGTTCAAAAAGCTAGGTGCGAGTTGTTTTCAGTTGAGTGCTTGATGTCTTTATCAAATTACAAATGTCTTGTCATTCTTTCCTGGAACCTTTCATTTTGCCCAAGGATTTGTTTTTGGCAGATTTCTATCTGCTTGAAAAAAATGAGTACAGTTTGGTCAGGGGAAGATCTGAGAACTTGGCCCCAACTTGCTTGAAGACTTTTTTAAGTGGTAACTTTCCTTCTTATGACTGCTTTGGTAGGCTGTGGTTGCCTGGGAGGACCTCAGTATATCCTCGATGATGCCTCCGTTGAGCCTGCTGGTGGCATAGAGAAAACCCCAGGAGTTACGACAGAAAGAAGTTAAAAAGTTAGATGAGGGAAATCTTGAACCTTTTTTTCCATTTCCCATACCCCCTCTGGGAAATCTCGATGGAGCTTTTCTCTTGACTGTACCGATCTAGTATATGTGTCCACAAGCTTGAAATGTTTTCATCTTACCCTTGTTGGAACTCTGGTCTGTGGGATGGGATTTCTACAGCCGTATACCACATTTGGTAGCCAGAAAACTTGCAAGTTTTGTGTGAGCTTGATTCCTTTGAGTCTCTTTCCTTCTGTAGGGAAACTTTCATGGAATGAGGGCTGTAGGGTAGGGGGGAAATGTGAAATGTGATAATAAATGTGATTATGATAGAAAGCCCAGGCTGTCATCACAAACTCTCTTTACCTTTGGGTGACAAGCAGCCCACATAGCTTAGGTTTTTTGAAAAGCTTAGGTTTTTTGAAACTCTTGGTTGGGCCACCTATCCTGCTCTGAATGATAAGGTAACACCATAGCCTGACCAGTGAAATGGACCCATATGTACAATTTGTGGGAAGTCAGTAAGCATTCTGTCATCATGACCAGAGAGTTCATTTGAAGAAGCCTGTAGCTACCCAACCTTTTTTCAGCTCTTACCTTGGGTATCATCTGCTCCAGCAAGCTTTCCCTAGCTTTCTAAGACTGGATTAACACCATTTTTCTGTAATCACACAGAGGATTTAAATTATCTGTTAAATCATCATCTCCCTGCACTAGACTGCGGAATAAGAACCATATCTGGGCCTCTCATAGAGAAGATGTTCAATATTTGTTTGGTTTTGGTTTTTTTTTTAATAAATTTATTTATTTATTTATTTTTGGCTGCATTGGGTCTGCGTTAGGTCTTTGTTGCTGCGCGTGGGCTTTCTCTAGTTCCAGCAGGCGGGGGCTACTCTTCGTTGTGGTGCGTGTGCTTCTCACTGCAGTGGCTTCTCTTGTTGTGGAGTACGGACTCTAGGCACATGGGCGTCAGTAGTTGTGGCTCGCGGGCTCTAGAGTGCAGACTCAGTAGTTGTGGCTCGCAGGCTCAGTAGTTGTGGCGAACGAGCTTAGTTGTTCCGCGGCATGTAGGATCTTGCTGGGCCAGGGATTGAACCCGTGTCCCAGGCATTGGCAGGCAGATTCTTAGCTAGTGCGCCACCAGGGAAGCCCCTCAGTATTTGTTTTTAATGAATGACAGATGGAGGTAAGCTCTTTGTAAACATTTGGAACAAGCTTCTTACTCCTTTCATATAGACACAGATGTTTATGTGAGTCTAAGCGTGAGTGGATGAGATTCAGTGATTGTAGACCAGAGGGATCATAACATTGGCCGTCTGGTGTTCACTTTATCTACATCTGTAAGTTCCCACCAAGCCTTAGGTTTACTGACTTGGCTGGCCCTCTACCCCAAGCAGGTTATCCCAGAGGGAGGATTATTTTCTTTTATTTTATTGAAGAGGTAGGATGGCATAGTGAAAAGAATACAGACTTTCACAAAAACAGGTAGACCTGGATTCTAATTCTTGTTCCGTTACTTACAAGCTATGTCACCTTTGATGATATTACAAGTCCGTTCCAAGTTTGCATTTAATTCATCTATAAAATATTCGTATTTTTCATTTATTCACAAATATGTATTGAGCACCTACTATATGCCAGGTGCTATTCTAGAAATACAGTGGTAAACCAGATAAACAAGATCCCTGCCCTCATGGAGTTACTTTTTAAGGAGAGAGAGAGATATAATAAATAAGGAAACAATAAATAAATAATTTCAGGTGATAACAAGTGCTAAGAAGAAAAATAAAGTCAGGGGACTTCCCTGGTGGTCCAGTGGCTAGGACTCCGCACTCCCAATGCAGGGGGCCCGGGTTTGATCCCTGATCAGGGAACTAGATCCCACATGCCGCAACTAAGAGTTCGCATGCTACAACTGAAGGTCCCGCATGCCGCAACTAAAAGATCCTGCGTGCCGCAACTAAAAAGAACCTGCATGCTGCAACTAAATATCCCACATGCTGCAACTAAAAGATCCCGCACACGACAATGAAGATCCCCCATGCCACAACTAAGACCTGGCACAGCCAAATAAATAAATAAATATTTTTTTAAAAAAAGTCTGATAAGGGGATAAAGAGTGGTGGAGGACACAATAGCCAAGACACGGAAACAACCTAAATGTCCATCAGCAGATGAATGGGTAACTAAGATGTGGTACATATGTACAATGGAATACTACTCAGCCATAAAAAAGAACAAAATAATGCCATTTGCAACAACATGGATGCAACTAGAGATTATCATACTAAGTGAAGTAAGTTGGAAGGAGAAAGACATATACCAAACATATATTTCAAACTTACATGTGGAATCTAATATACGACACAAATGAACCTATCCATGAAACAGAAGCAGACTCACAGACATAGAGAACAGACTTGTGGTTACCAAGGGGGATGGGGGGTGGGGGAGGGATGGACTGGCAATTTGGGGTTAGTAGGTGCAAACTATTACATATAAAATGGATAAACAACAAGGTCCTACTGTATAGCACAGGGAACTATATTCAATATCCTGGGATAAACCATAATGGAAAAGAATATAAACAAGAATGTATATATGTGTACACTCAGTTATGTGTATAACTGAGGCACTTTTCTGTACATCAGAAATTAACACAACATTGTAAATCAATTATACTTCAATTAAAAAAAAAGTGGTGGAGGAAGGAGAGCTCTTTTAGACAGGAGATAATATTTGAGAAGAAACCATAATGACGTAGGGTAGTGAGCCATAAGAAGATCTTTCCTCGCAGAGAGAATAGCAAAGACCCTGAGGTAGGAATAAGTTTAGTATGTTTGAGAAGCAGCAAGACTAGTATGACTGGAGCACAGTAATTAAGTAGTTGAATGGTAGCATATGAGGCCTGAGAGTTGGGTAAGAACCATATCATAAAGGATCTTATAGACTGTAGTAAGAATTTGGAATTTAGATTTTATTCTCTGTTGGGAAACCTTTGGGGGATATTGAGTGACATCATGTGGTTTATGCTTTTAAAAGATTACTTCAGCTGCTTAATGGAAAATAAAACTGTACGGGCATACCTCAGAGGGTTCGGTTCCAGACTACTACAATAAAGTGAATATTTCAGTGAAGTGAATTACATGAAGTTTTTGGTCTCCCAGTACACATAAAAGTTATGTTTACACTATACTGTAGTCTGTTAAACGTGCAATAGTATTATGTCTTAAAAAACAATATACAGGGGCTTCCCTGGTGGCACAGTGGTTAAGAATCTGCCTGCCAATGCAGGGGACACGGGTTCGAGCCCTGGTCCTGGAAGATCCCACATGCTGCAGAGCAACTAAGCCCGTGCACCACAGCTACTGAGCCCATGTGCCACAACTACTGAAGCCTGCACGCCTAGAGCCCGTGCTCCACAACAAGAGAAGCCACTGCAATGAGCAGCCCGTGCACCGCAATGAAGAGTAGCCCCCGCTCGCCGCAACTAGAGAAAGCCTGCATGCAGCAACGAAGACCCAGTGCAGCCAAAAATAAATAAATAAAATAGATACAACATTAAAGAAATAAAAAATGTTTAAAAAAACCCCACAATGTACATACCTTAATTTTAAAAGTACTTTATTGCTAAAAAATGCTAACCATCGTCTGAGCCTTCAGCAAGTCGTAATCTTTGCTGGTGGAGGGTCTTGCCTTGGTGTTGGTGGCTACTGACCAGTCTGAGTGGTAGTTGCTGAAGGGTGGAGTCACTGCAGCAATTTCTTAAAATAAGACAACAGTGAAGTTTGCCGCATTCATTGACTTTTCCTTTCACTAGCAATTTTTCTGTTGCGTGCAGTGCTACTTGACAGCATTTTACCCACAGTAGGACTTCTTTCAAAATTAGAGTCAATCCTCTCAAACTGTGCTGCTACTTTATCAACCAAGTTTATGTAATATTCTGAACCTTTGTTGTCATTTCAACAATCTTCACAGCATCTCCACCAGGAGTAGAGTCCATTTCCAGAAACCATTTTCTTTGCTCATCTGTAAGAAGCAGCTCCTCATCCATTAAAGTTTTATCATGAGGTTGCAGCTATTCAGTCACATCTTCAGGCTCCACTTCTAAATCTAGTTCTCTTGCTATTTCCACTATACCTGCAGTTACTTTCTCCATTGAAGTCTTGAACCCCTCAAAGTCATCCGAGAAGGATGGAATCAGTTTCTTCCAAACTCCTGTTAATATTGATATTTTGACCTCTTCCCATGAATCACAAATGTTCTTAATGGCATCTAGCATAGTGAATCCTTTCCAGGTTTTCAATTTACTTCGCTTAAGTCCATCAGAGGAATCACTGTCTATGGCAGCTATAGCCTTAAGAAATGTATTTCTTAAATAATAAGGTCAAAATGACTCCCTGATCCATGGGCTTCAGAATGAATGTTGTGTTAACAGGCATGAGAACAACATTAATCTCGTACACTTCCATCAGAGCTCTTGGGTGACCAGGTGTATTATCAGTGAGCAGTAATATTCTGAAATGAATTTTTTTTTCTGAGCAGTAGATCTCAACAGTTGGCTTAAAATATTCAGTAAACCATGTTGTAAACAGATGTGCTGTCATCCAGGCTTTGTTGTTCCATTTGTAGAGCACAGGCAGAGTAGATTTAACATAATTCTTAAGGGCCCTAGGATTTCTGGAATGGTAGATGAGCATTGGCTTCAACTTAAAGCTGCATTAGCCCCTAACAAGAGTGTCAGCCTGTCCTTTGAAGCTTTGAAGCCAGACATTGACTTCTCCACTCTAGCTATGAACGTCCTAGATGGCATCTTCTTCCAATATAAGGCTATTTCACCTACATTGAAAATCTGTTTTTTAGTGTAGCCACCTTCACTACTTATCTTAGCTAGATCTTCTGGATAACTTGCTGCTTCACCTTGCACTTTGGTGTTATGGAGATGGCTTCTTTCCTTAGACCCCATGAATGAACCTCTGTTAGCTTCAAACATTTCTTCTGCAGCATCCTCCCGTCTCTCAGCCTTCATAGAATTGAAGAGAGTAAGGGCCTTGCTCTGGCTTAAGGGAACGTTGTGGCTGGTTGATCTTCTATCCAGATCACTAAAACTTTCTCCGTATCAGCAGTAAGGCTGTTACACTTTCTTATTCATGTGTTCACTGGAGTAGTACTTTTAATTTCCTTTAAGAACTTTTCCTTTGCATTCACAAGTTGGCTGTGGCACAAGAGTCCAGCTTTTGGTCTGTCTCACTTCTCGACATGCCTTCCTCACTAAGCTTAATCATTTCTAGCTTTTGATTTCAAGTGAGAAACATGCGACTCTGCCTTTCATTTGAACACTTAGAGGCCATTGTAGGATTATTAATTAATTGACCTAATTTCAATATTGTTGTGTCTTAGGGAAGTCCGAGGTAGGGGAGGGCGACCAGTTGGTAAAGCAGTCAGAAGACACACAGCATTTATCTGTTGTTTGCAGTCTTAATGGGTGCAGTTCATGGCACCCCCAAAAAATTACAAAAGTAACATCAAAGATTACTGATCACTGATCACCATAACAAATATAATAATAATGAAAAAGTCAGGGCTGGAGATACAAACCTGGGGATCATCAACAAATTAAATGATATTTAGAGCCAATGTCGGGACTTCCCTGGTGGCGTAGTGGTTAAGAATCCACCTGCCAATGCAGGGGACATGGGTTCGAGCCCTGGTCCGGGAAGATCCCACATGCCATGGAACAATGAAGCCTGTGCGCCACAACTACTGAGCCTGTGCTCTGGAGCCCGTGAGCCACAACTACTGAGCCCACGTGCCACAACTACTGAAGCCCGCGTGCCTAGAGTCCGTGCTCTACAACAAGAGAGGACACCACAGTGAGAAGCCTGTGCATCGCAACAAAGAGTAGCCCCTGCTCATCGCAACTAGAGAAAGCCCATGCACAGCAACAAAGACCCAATGAAGCCAAAAATAAATAAATAAAAATTAATTAATTAATTAATTAAAAAAAATTAAATAAAGCCAATGTGAAATCATCTAAGGAGTGTGTGTAGCAGAAGAAGAGAAGAGGGCCTAAGTCTGAGCCCAGTATTTAGATATCACGAAGCAGAGGTGGAACAAACAAAAGCGATTAGGAAAGTATGGCCACTGAAGTAGACAGAAAAATCAGGAAATTAAGATGTCATGGAAGCTGAGTGAGGAAAGTGAATCAAGGAGGGAGTGATCAGTTGTGCCAAATACTACTGAGAAGCTGAGTAAAATGAGAACTAAGAATTTGGCAAGATGGGTGCATTCATGACTTACACCCTTGCTGGAGTGGTAGGGACAGAAGCCTGATTAGAGAGGAGGGGAGGAGGAAGAGGAAATGGAGACAGTGAGACAGCTGTTTCGAGAAATTTTGATATGAGGTGAGAAGAAAATTAGGACAGAATGAAATATTTCATACCTACAAAAGAATATGTGTGATAGAAATACTCCCTTGCTTAGCTTATAAAAATGACATTCTTTTTTTTTTTAAGATGGATTATATTTTACCATATGTGTATGCTGATGGGAATGATCTCGAAGAGGAGGAAATTGATGACAGAGAAAAGAAAGCATTCAATTATTCAATTCAACTATATTTTTCCTAGCTACAATATACTAGTCACTGTGCTGGGCTCTTGGGATGAACAGTGAATAAAACAAAGTCCCTGCCCTTATGAAATTTATCGAGTAGATTAGAGGGAATGTGATCCAGTGTGCAAGTGGGTAGGTTTGCCTTAGATTGGAGGAGGGACAGTTAATCCATTATTACAGACAGAATATGTAATATGTAATGCATGTACATTTGTTAACTTTTTGCCACAAAGATGTTCGCTGCTTCTGTTTTCTCATTGAAATAAGAAGTGAAGCCACCAGCTAAGAGTAAGGAAGGGAGAAGATTATTGAAATTTTAAGGAAGGATGAGAAGATATGAAATCATCTCAGAGGATGTAAGAGTTAATTGACTAGAGGGCTTGCCTGGTGGCGCAGTGGTTAAGAATCTGCCTGCCAATGCAGTGGACACGGGTTCGAGCCCTGGTCCAGGAAGATCCCACATGCCGCGGAGCAGCTAAGCCCTTGCGCCACAACTACTGAGCCTGCGCTCTAGAGCCCGCAAGCCACAACTACTGAAGCCCATGTGCCTAGAGCCCGTGCTCCGCAACAAGAGAAGCCACCGCAACGAGAAGCCCGTGTACCGCAACGAAGCGTGGCCCTTGCTCGCAGCAATTAGAGAAAGCCCACGCACAGCAATGAAGACCCAACGCAACCAAAAATTAAATAAATAAATAAATTTAAAAATAAAATAAATAAAATAAGTCTAGCAAATACTGTTATGAGTTTTTTCCACCTGTGTTCAGCTTCTTGGATTCAGGTGTAAAGTAGGCAAAGAGCTGGGATTTATCCAACATTGGAGCTTTGCCAGATGAGTACAAGGGATAGAGTGGTGAGGAAGGCAAAGATGTATGTAAGGGAGTAATTATAGTGATTGACCACCATAAGCTGTGTAAGTGAGGTCAGCAGGGGAACGAGGATGTGAAAATTCAGTGTAGTGAATGAATCAAGGATCCTGTTAGAATCAGAATTGCTGGATTCAGAGTACCAGAGTAAGTTAGTTGGAAAAATAGGAGAAGGTGGTGGTCAGAGAATAGGATGTAAGCTCAGTGAGGACAGGGATTTTTGTTTTGTCCACTGCTATATCTCTAGCCCCTAAAATAGTACCTGGTCGTATTAAGGGTTCAATATGTGTGTGTTTTATGAATTCATAGGTTATTTTAAAATGAGACTTTGGAGATAGTGCAGTTATTGGTAATGCCAAGGAATAGGGTATGACAAAATGGTTGAGTGAGGTGGAGCAAAAAATAATCAGAAGTGTGGTCAAGGAACCCTAACATAAGGATGTTGAAATTACTGAGGTAATAAAAGAAGGAATGAAACAGAGGAAGATAGTTCTAAAGTAGTTTTTTAAAAATCTTAATAAATATTTATCAAAGTTATGTGTGCACATAATTTAACGAGTTCAGCAGTTCAGAGTTTGTCCCTAAAAATTTTAGTCCCCTGTCGCCCTCTCCCCATAGTCTTTACCGTAAAGGTAATCACATTTTCTTCTTTTAGTTAATTATTTTGGTTTTTACCTTTGTATCTCTAAATAACATGCTTATTAAATGGTTACTTTCTGTTTTAGACACTACTTATTGATTCCCTACTATGACAGATGAGGATTTTGCTCCTTCTAATATAGTTATATTGTAATTTTGGAAGATCAATATTTAGTGCTTGGCTATGTAGTTTGACCATGTAAACTGCTGAGCCTTGTGGTCATCTACAGTTTTTTTCCTTTGCCACACCATTTTTTTCCCTGCAAGGTAATAATCATAGCTTGTCTTTCCTGTGCTTAGTTTTCTATGAACTTATTGATTAACCCCAACTTTTTACTAGTTGTCTAATCGTCTCTCAAGATATTTAGACTCCTCAGCTATTCTGTCAATTTCATCTTCCTAAGGAAGTCTCTCCCAGAGTAGTAGTGATTGCCTTCTTTGCCTGGTGTGTGTGTAGTTATCATTCTGTCATCTCCCTTCACCATCATGAGGATTTACTTTGCCTCTTTTCTTCAATTTCCTGGAATCCATATTTTCCTTTTTCTTGGTTTACTCCCTTGTTTTTCTGAAAAACATACTAGAGCTTTCTGACAAAATTTGTTTGGGAGCTAAATTTTTTGAGACCTTGCATGCCTGAAAAATCTCTTTATTCTACCGTCATACTTGATTGATAGTTTGACAAGGTATAGAATTCTCAGTTGCAAAGCTGATCCTTAAGAATTTTGAAGACATTGCTCCATTGTCTTTACCTTCCAGTGTTGTTAAGTCCTAAGCTTTTGTAATTACTAATCTTTTGAATCTGATCACCTTTTTCTCTGGAAATTTGTGTCATCTTCTCTTTGTCCCAAGTGTTCTGAAATTTCATGATGATGTACTTTCACGTGAATCTGTTTTATCCATGTGAGCCCTCCACTCAGTGAAACCTTTCAACTTGGATATTCATGTCCTTCAGTTTAGGGGAACTTTAAAAAGTCATTTTGTTGATGATTCTTAACTATTTTTTTCTGTTTTTTTTTTTTTTTCTAGAAACTTACTATTCTGATAATGGATCTCTTAGACTGGTACTCTAATTTTCTTATCTTTTCTCTCATATTTTCCATTTTTTAATCTTTTTGCTCAAATTTTGTGTATGGATGGAGCATGTTGACTATGAGCTTCACTGTAGGGTGATATAGTAATATGGTTGGGCTCTTTCAGAGGAATCTCTTACATCTGTATCTTTAGGTTTTTTCTCTTTCTGCTGGCATTCTAGGAAATGAATGAGAGTCAGGGCTCGGGTTGGGGCAGGGAGGGGAAGTGGGTGTCTCAGAATCCTGTATATATTCTTTTTTAAATCCCTCCTTTTCTCTAAGGTCCATCCCGTCTCCCTACTGCCACTGTGATTATGCTTGTTCCCCAGTCCAGATATCCTCTATTTTATTCTCTTCAGCCATCTACAGCGGTGGGACCTGTGCAGTAGTTGGGTTGCACAGAGTAGAAAAGAGGGATCTTTCAAAGGGCCTTTTTATTCTAACCCCTCCCTTCCCAGCTTTCTACTCATATCAGTTTCTGAGCCTTTTGGGGAGTCTGGTATAAACTGAGTTGCTTCTCAGTTTTCCTACGACTGACTTAGGAGTCATTGTTTTCAATGTTGTATTCTCTCCCATTTTTCCTGTTTTTGTGCATTTATGCCCATTTAAAATATCCTATTACTATTATTCCATTGATGTTTTGGGAAAGGGAAATATAGTTGTGCCTCTTCAATCTATCATCTTTACTTAAAACTTTCACAATCGCTAAAGAAGGAGAAGGGTGACAAGGGAGTTCTGTAGCTGACTGCAACGAGGAGGAGTAGGTGATTTTGTCTGTTGTCATGTGCTTCATGTCATGAACTGGGGTAATGGAGTGAGAGAAATGGCCTGGAAATGATAACGAGTAAGGAGTTTACTTACTCCATCTCTGGGGCCTTTGGTTGGAGGACAGTATGAAGGACAGAGAAAATGTCCTAAACAATTCCTTTGGTTCTTTTATAATCAAGAGTGATAGACTGTTAGGACCTTAGAATTAGACATCTAATCTAATCTTTTACCCTCCACAAGAATCGATTCCCATGGAGGTTATGCTAGGCTGTGTTTGAAAACCTCCAATGGGTATTTCTCATGAGCATTAGAAAGTTTTTTGTAATGTTGAACTCATCACTGCTCCTTTTTTGTTTTGTTTTGTTTTGTTTTTTTGGCCACACCATGCAGCATGCGGGATCTTAGTTCCCTGACCAGGGATCAAACCCGTGCCTCCTGTAGTGGAAGCACAGAGTCTTAACCACTGGACTGCCAGGGAAGTCCCTCATCAGTGCTCCTCTTAAATTTCTACTTTTTGATCATATTCTGTCCTTGAGCAATCAAAACACACGATCTTGCTCTTCCAGTGGCAGCCTTTCAGTTATTGGGTCCCCAAGTTCTTCTCTTCTCCTGTTTAAGGATTGCTAGTTCCCATAATTTGCAGACCCGTCAGCATCCCTGTAACTTCCTCTGACCTCTCTGATTTGTCAGTGTCTCTTTCAGAATGTGATGTTCAGAAATGTGGTCTGAACAGTGCAAGTCACAGTGGTATTATTTACATTCTATGATCTGGAGGTCATTATTATAAGAGATATATTAATTTTTTATTGAAGTATAATTAATAGACTTACAATATTATATTAGTTTCAGGTTGTACAACATAATGATTGATATTTTTATACATTATAAAATGATCACAGATTTATTAATTTCAATAAAAGCAAAGTCTTATAATCATACAGTACTTTACAGTTTTCAAGTATCATACATATTATTTTGAAATACAACCTATCTTCTAGTTTTTCATTAAGTATGATTTAGTTTTAAATAGTAAGATGCCTGACCAAATTTAAATGTAACATGGGTATGTATAAAGAGGACATAGATTCGTTTAGCACCACTATTATTGTTAGGGTGTGTGTGTGTATTTTGGAAAGCAATGTGATGGCAAAGGGACAGATCACATAGTGTTTCTGAGCCTATTTTTTTGTCTATAAAATGAGTTTAACTATATTGATATTTTAGAATTACGTGAATTTAGAATTAAATGAAATAAAGTATATGTAAGAGCTTTGTAAATGGTAAAATGCTGTCCAATTTTAAGTTACTTGTCTTTGCCATCAACTTAGAGATAACACAGCCTTAGAGAACAAGTTGAACTGACAGTAGCAGGTAGAGTGTAACTAGTTTCTGAACTGGAATCTTTATGGATTGGAATTCTAAAAGTATGTGGTTAGTCAGGCTGTTGCTAAAAAGGTGTTCAGAGACACATCCTTTAATGAATTAACTTGGATTGTTGCATTCTCTTTAACCAGAATGGCTACCTGATTCTGGATTTTTGTGCCTAACTGACTTAACTGAGAATTGCCTTACATGCCATATATGGATTATTACTTTTGAATTAATTCAAGTTTATTTACTTTAATTTATGTTTTAATTGAAATATAGTTGATATAAATAGTATATGTTACAGGTGTACAATACAGTGATTCACAATTTTTAAAGGTTATACTCTATTTATAGTTATTATAAAATATTTACTATATTCCCCATGTCGTGCAGAAAGAATTCAAGTTTAATTAAATGTGCTGAGCCTCAAAATTATACTTAACATGATTTAATCTTTCATCATGATTCCCAAAGTGGATTAGAAACTCAGGACTTTAGGGTCACCACCATCATTAATGCCACTGAACCCAGAGCATAGCTCTAGATAAAGAATTGAGAATAGCTTGACCCTTGTAATCATACAGTTTTATGCCATGAAGGACTTCAGAGTTGGTGCAGCCCTCTCATCTTATAGATGAGGAAACTGAGGCCCAAAGAGGGAATGACTTATCAAAGTCACATGTGGAATTAATAGGAAAAATAAACATATCTAATCTTAGAAGTAACTTTTGGGGGGTGATAAAACCTTGATTTTAGTTTCTTTTTTTTTTTAACTAGTTAATTGTCTGTTTCTCATATTGTTATAAACTCCCCTCTTTCACAGCCCTCTGCTGATCTTCTTCCGAGCTTTCTGGTTTCTAAGTAAACTAGACACTATTTCTATGTCATATACTTCAGGATAAAATTAATATTCAAGTTACAGGCAGAAAATATGTAATGTAAGAGCATACTCTGTGGTCTGAAATGAGGCAATGATGCATTTATCATGTGGAGTATTTGTGTCTGACATGAAGAAAAAGAATGAAATTATTTAATATAAATTCAGAATAATAAATTATTTCAAAATGAAGGTTTGATTTGAGAGAACAAAAAGCATTTGTTATTTCTCTATTAATATCAGTGCATTTGGAGATTAAAATTAAATTACAGATATCTAAATCCTGGAAGAGAAGTGACCAGCATTTTTATGTAGAACTCATTTAACAGAAATTAATACATTCTCAGTTAGTTTTTAGCTTCACACAGGAAAGATGAGTAGAATTCTTCTATTTGTTCTATACTGAAGAGGAAAACTTACTGTAGGAAGGTGAATGAACTAAAAATATTATGACTATAAGTATTGAACCTACATTTTAAAATTATAAGTGTAGCACATCACCCTCTAGCCATGCTGTCCAGGACAGCAGCATCTGATTTCTTTCCTTTCAAATATCTCTGTCTTTTCTTCTTTGGAGGCAGCAAGTTCGTTCCCTACCTCATTGCTTTAGGAAGCTGCCAAATTACCTCTGTGATCCCTGTCCTAACTCCGAACAGTCACAATATCTACAAAGGGTACTCAGCTCTGTCAGAAAGTCTGATGTTTCTAAACATCTAAAATTGGATTTTTTTGGACTTCCCTGGTGGCGCAGTGGTTAAGAATCCACTTGCCAATGCAGGGGATACAGGTTCGATCCCTGGTCCGGGAAGATGCCACATGCTGCGGAGCAACTAAGCCCATGCACCACAACTACTGAGCCCGCGCTCTAGAGCCCGCGAGCCACAACTACTGAAGCCTGCACACCTAGAGCCCATGCTCCGAAACAAGAGAAGCCACTGCAATAAGCCCGCGCACCACAACAAAGAGTAGCCCCCGTTCGCCACAACTAGAGAAAGCCCACTTGCAGCAACGAGGACCCAACGCAGCCAAAAATTTAAAAAAAAAAAAAAAAGGATTTTTTTTGTTTATTTAAGCAAAAATGTATATTTGTTGAAATATAATTCACATATCATACAATTCACCCATTTGAATGTACAACACACTGGTTTTTAGTATATTCACAAATACGTGTAACCATCATCATACTCAATTTTAGAACATTTTCAACACCTCAAAAAGAAGTCCCAACCGTTTCACTATTGCTCTCCCCCGCTGCCACCCCGCACTCCTCGTTCACCTTAAACAACCACTAATCTACTTTCTGTCTCTGTAGATTTCCCTGTTCTGGACATTTCATATGATGGAATCATCCAGTATGTGGACTTTATATCTGGCTTCTTTCATTTAGCATGTTTTCAACGTTCATGCAAGTTACAACATCCACTGTTGGCCCTCCATATCTGTGGGTTCTACATCCACAGATTCAACCAACCATGGATCAAATATATTCAGAAAAAAATTCTGGAAAGTTCTAAAAGCAAAACTTGAATTTGCCAGAGTTCCTTGTATGTTTTAGATACTGATTTCTTGTTGATTTTTTTTTATTGAAGTATAATTGCTTTACAATGTTGTGTTAGTTTCTGCTGTACAATGAAGTGAATCAGCTATATGTATACCTATATCCCCTTCCTCTTGGACCTCCCTCCCACCCCCACCCATCCCACCCATCTAGGTTGTCACAGATCACTGAGCTGAGCTTCCTGTGCTTTATAGCATGTTCCACCTAGCTATCTATTTTACACATGGTATTGTATATATGTCAATCCTGATCTCCCAATTCATCACACCCTCCCCTTCCCCCTCTATGTCCACATGTCCGTTCTCTACATCTGTGTCTCTATTCCTGCCCTCCAGATAGGTTCATCTGTACCATTTTTCTAGAGTCCACATACATACGTTAATATACGATATTTGTTTTTCTCTTTCTGACTTACTTCCCTCTGTATGACAGACTCTAGGTCCATCCATGTCTCTACAAGTGACCCAATTTTGTTCCTTTTTATGGCTGAGTAATATTCCATTGTATATATGTACCACATCTTCTTTATCCATTCATCTGTCATTGGACATTTAGGTTGTTTCCATGTCCTGGCTATTGTAAATAGCGCTACAGTGAACACTGGGGTACATGTGTCCTTTTTTTTTTTTTTAACATCTTTATTGGAGTATAATTGCTTTACAATGGCGTGTTAGTTTCTGCTTTATAACAAAGTGAATCAGTTATACATATACATATGTTCCCATATCGCTTCCCTCTTGTGTCTCCCTCCTTCCCACCCTCCCTGTCCCACCCCTCTAGGTGGTCACAAAGCACCGAGCTGATCTCCCTGTGCTATGCGACTGCTTCCCACTAGCTATCTATTTTACATTTAGTAGTGTATATATGTCCATGCCACTCTCTCACCCTGTCACATCTTACCCTTCCCCCTCCCCATATCCCCAAGTCCATTCTCCAGTAGTTCTGTGTCTTTATTCCCGTCTTGCCACTAGGTTCTTCATGACCTTTTTTTTTTTTCCTTAGATTCCATATATATGTGTTAGCATACTGTATTTGTTTTTCTCTTTCTGACTTACTTCACTCTGTATGACAGACTCTAACTCCATCCACCTCACTACAACTACCTCCATTTCGTTTCTTTTTATGGCTGAGTAATATTCCATTGTATATATGTGCCACATCTTCTTTATCCATTCGTCCGATGATGGACACTTAGGTTGCTTCCATGTCCTGGCTATTGTAAATAGAGCTGCAATGAACATTTTGGTACATGGCTCTTTTTGAATTATGGTTTTCTCAGGGTATATGCCCAGTAGTGGGATTGCTGGGTCGTATGGTAGTTCTATTTTTAGTTTTTTAAGGAACCTCCGTACTGTTCTCCATAGTGGCTGTATCAATTTACATCCCCACCAACAGTGCAAGAGGGTTCCTTTTCTCCACAGCCTCTCCAGCATTTGTTTGTAGATTTTCTGATGATGGCCATTCTGACCAGCGTGAGGTGATACCTCATTGTAGTTCTGATTTGCATTTCTCTAATAATTATTGATGTTGAGCCCCTTTTCATGTGCCTCTTGGCCATCTGTATGTCTTCTTTAGTGAAATGTCTATTTAGGTCTTCCGCCCATTTTTTAAATGGGTTGTTTGTTTTTTTGACATTGAGCTCCATGAGCTGTTTGTATATTTTGGAGATTAATCCTTTGTCTGTAGCTTCGTTTTGCAAATATATTCTCCCATTCTGAGGGTTGTCTTTTCGTCTTGTTTATGGTTTCTTTTGCTGTGCAGTAGCTTTTAAGTTTAATTAGGTCCCATTTGTTTATTTTTGTTTTTATTTTGATTACTCTAGGAGGTGGGTCAAAAAGATCTTGCTGTGGTTTATGTCACAGAGTGTTTTTCCTATGTTTTCCTCTAAGAGGTTTATAGTGTCCGGTCTTACATTTAGGTCTTCAATCTTTGAGTCAATTTAGACAAGGACAAGGAGGTAACAGGAAGTGTGCCAACATTTACTGATGCTTTTGTTTGCCCATACCAGGTTGAACTCTGGGGATACAAAGGTAAAAGAGCTCCTTATGAAGCTCAAAGTCTAGATGGGAAAAAAATTGTAATCCAGTTTAGTGATTTAAGGTCAGTAATGGATCAGAAAAGACTTCATGTCTAGATGAGATAATATATTGGCTCTTCCCTTTCCGATAACTGTGACAAGACCAGAATCTTGATGGATGAATGTGTGGTGTCGTGGAAAGAGAGACTAGGGAACGCATTCTTGGCAGTTTACCCTTAGCAAATTAACATTAACTATGTGGAGGGAGGCTTGTGAGAAAGAAGGCTGAATTAGGTAGGTGGAGTCATATTTTGAAGACCCTTAATGTCATGCTAAGCGATTTGAACTCAATCCTGTGCAGTAATGATCTCCAAAATGGAGTGTTCTCAAAGCCAGAGGGTGTGCAAGATGGAGTTCCAGAGGTAAATATTAGAATATCTATAAATAAATAAATAAATTAGAATATCTAGTTCTTTTTAATTTTATCTCTTCTTTTAAATCTATTTTTATATATGTTATAGAAAGAGCATATTATATCATTTATAGTGGTTTGTGTGTTTTGGGTTTTTTTAAATTTTTTTGGCTGCGTTGGGTCTTCATTGCTACGTGCGGGCTTTCTCTAGTTGCAGTGAGTGGGGGCTACTCTTTGTTGCGGTGCGTGGGCTTCTCATTGTGGTGGCTTCTCATGTTGTGGAGCACAGGTTCTAGGCGCGCGGGCTTCAGTAGTTGCAGCACATGGGCTCAGTAGTTGTGGCTCATGGGCTCCAGAGCACAGGCTCAGTAGTTGCGGCGCACGGGCTTAGTTGCTCCGTGGCATGTGGGATCTTCCCGGACCAGGGCTCGAACCCGTGTCCCTGCATTGGCAGACGGATTCTTATCCACTGTGCCACCAGGGAAGTCCCGATTTGTGTGTTTTTAAATAAATTTTTTAAGTGGGAATAAGTGGATAAGTGTTTATCATTTTTTTTTTTTTTTTTTGGTTTGGAGAACACTATTTTAGGGTGTCTTTAAGCAGAAAAATTAAATAAGCAGTGGAAATAGGAGTGTGGATTAGAATATGGGAAAACTGCTGTGAGAGAGACCAGTTAAGAGACTGGAAAAGGGCTTCCCTGGTGGCGCAGTAGTTAAGAATCCACCTGCCAATTCAGGGGACACGGGTTCGAGCCCTGTTCTGGGAAGATCCCACATGCCGCAGAGCAACTAAGCCCGTGTGCCACAGCTACTGAGCCTGTGCTCTAGAGCCTGCAAGCCACAACTACTGAACCCGTGTACCACAACTACTGAAGCCCACGTGCCTAGAGCCCATGCTCCGCAACAAGAGAAGCCACCACAATGAGAAGCCTGCACACCTCAACAAAGAGTAGCCCCCGCTTGCCGCAGCTAGAGGCAGCCCGCACGCAGCAACGAAGACCCAACACAGCCAAAAATAAATAAATAAAATAAATAAATTTTTTTTTTTAATTTAAGGAAAAAAAAAGACTGGAAAAATATTTTGAGGCCTGAACTAAGACAGTGCAGTGGAAATAAAAGAGGAGGACTTGGGACCAGTGAGATGTGAGGAAGGGGTACTGGGTAGGAAAGAGAAGACTTCAGCCCTAGGCTATGGCCCGCTTTCTGTCTTCAGATCCTGGATGGTGGTGACACTATAAGCTAAGGAGCAGAGGAAAGATATTTAGTTCTAAGCCTAAGGATTATCACATTTCTTATTTACATACTAAGTTGGTCATTCCTTCCTGCACCTGCTGGTCAAACCCTAGTAAAAACAAAGTGGCAGTTGGCCCTTTGCTGAACACTTTGGGGACTGCAGACTGGGAATCTTTTCCAAGTATTTCAACCAAAATTGAGCATAGTGAGGTCTCCATTGTAGTTAGCCATCAGTAATTATTAAAGCACCAAACTACTCTTGGGGATTGGATTGGGATTGGGCCACATAGGTAATGTAAATTGTGACCATTCACAGTCACACCAAGTAGCTGAATTCATTAGTTCCGTATGGGCAGGGGTGGAGTGTAGGGTGGTGATTTGGATCATAGCCATTGTTTGTGGAAGTGCTGAGTGGGTAAAAGCATCGTAGTTACCTTGCCCTGACAGTTTTTTTCCAGGGGAGTAAGTGTGTTTTTCTTTCTCCTTTCTGTAGGAAATTGTTTGCCAGATTGTGTTATTTATAACAATCTGTCATGGAACAGCTTCCAGGAAAAGAAAAGAGGCTAGTCCCCATGGCTCTCCCCACCTCCTACCCCACCATTACCACCACACACGCATACATCCGGTTTTGGTTTTTTCTTCTAGTTTTACTCAATGGTTTTGGCTTGATAGAAAATGTTCTTATAATGACAGATTTCTGGACTTTGCCATGGCTTGGTAATTGGGTTTTCTAAGCTTTATTTGTCTGCTTTAGCCAAGACTAATTGGCAGCAGTTTGAGTTTTGAATTCCTGGGTATCTTGAATACTAAAGTGCTATCTTCTACTTCCCCTTGAAGACCTTGTATGTTTCCACTTGGTGAAAAATGCACACATTTGCTGTCCTTTAGAGCTGTGCTTTTTGCCCTTGACATTGCCCTGGTTCCTGTAGAGGAGCAGGCTTGGGATAAAGCTCACTGAGAACTGTTAGAATAGTGAATAGGGAGGTCTGTGGAGATGCCAGTTGGTCTCTGCAGAAGATGAGGCATACTGTGGTGTTAGAAAAGAACTGGTTGCCCAAAACACAAGGCAGCTGAGGGTTGGTGTGTCCCAGGAACTTTCAAGTTAAGATATACAGTTGCTTCACAGTCCAAACAGTCTGTGTTTATTCATGGTTTGTGGTCACACATGATCAGAAATACTTCTGGCTCTTAACAGTTTTTCCACTTTCTTTCTCTGGGCTACAATTAGTAGAAGAACATTTGCATTTCTAGAATGGGCTTTGCATTTTTAGAATAAAAATAAAAACAATAGTCATTTATTTTCTTCCTGTTACAACTTTTATTAAAATGTAAAGAAAAATAGATAGCATTACAAAGATGTAAGGATGATTTCATTTTCCTTTTAGACTTTAGTTTCTTCTTCCAGGATTTCTAGCTTTGGAAACAAAGTACAGTTTGTCAGCAGAGACTTTCCTTTGGAAGTGGAGTTGCAGAGAAGACAGGAATGTGTTTGGTCTCAGTGAGAGTGGTCCATTCTCTGGGAGCAGAGGCAGGAAGAGGGCCTGATGGAATAGCACCTCCATCTGTATCCCAGGCCCTGCCCTTTCAGACTGAAGCCTTTCTTTTCACGCTGAGAACAGATGGCAACCAGACACGGGGGAGGGCTCTGTTCCTTGTGCTCCTTGGGGATTTTGCATTCAGCTTAGCAAAAAGTCATCTAAAAGCAAAGAGATAAATGAGGCTGCAGACTGTTCACAATTATGCAGGACTTGTTTGACATTCACTATGCTGACAGATTAATTTTTTGCAGATATTGAATGATAACAGCATTTATTTTCCAAGACAACATTGTCACCACTTCAGAGGCATCTGCATTGGGGTCGTTTTCTTCACTCTGGAGTACACTTAATAATTAAATTTATTGTGGAACAGTCAGCTTGCAGAAATCAGTCATCTTATTAAAGAAACTTAGAAAAATAGAAAGGATTTTTTTTCTTCAACAAACTGTCATTTTCATTATAAAGAAATGGGGCAACTTCTGTACTGCTGTAAGTGACATGTCTTTAGTAAATGGTCAATACTTCCTTTCTAAGCATTGTTAACAAGAAGTAGGATTCTGCAAGCTATTTCTTCCTTAGCTTGCATGTATGTGGGCTGATCTGTTAACGTTTGACAGTTCCTGGATGGTGAGCTGCAGACTTAAGGAATTTTTTTTTCCTAAGAAGAAGATGTTTATAGGAACTTTTTTTTTTTTTAGCTCAGTTAAGATCCAGAAAGAATTAAGAGAGCCTTAAGTAGAAGAGTAGAAAAAAATCCAAATTTGAACTTCTTAAACTTAAGAGGACTTCAAAAGGAATTGTTTAAGCTATAAGTAATGAGTTATATGTAGAAAAAGAAATGACGGTTCTGGTACAGATTCTGTATTCGGAATAAGAAATTGCAGGCAGTAAGATAAGGCATTCTGATGGTTGAGTCACTTCCTGAGCAAGTATGATTCTTTGCTTTCCTAGAATGTAAGTTGAAATTATCTATATTTTCCCCCAAAGCAGGAATCTTGATTTTAAATTAAAATCTTAGAAAAGTTGGAGCCACTTACAGAAATTTCCATGTAGATATTTACTTTATTCTTAAATCTGGAATAATTTACTCCAATGTTTTTCAGACTTTTTAAAATAGCAGAACCTGTACTGTTATGAGGATTAAATGAGTGCTTTTATACATACCTGAGGTTGTATTATAATTGTTTATTAGCCAGACTGATTTCCCAAAGAAGGGCACATTATAGTATATTCATGTGTTATTTATTTCCTAGTATTGTAGAAAAGTGACTTTAAGTTTTTTTAAATTAATTTTTATGGGAGTATAGTTGCATTACAATGTTGTGTTAGTTTCTACTGTACAGTAAAATGAATCAGCTATACGTATACATATATCCCCTCTTTTTTGGATTTCCTTCCCATTTAGGTCACCACATTGCATTAAGTAGAGTTCCCTGTGCTATACAGTATGTTCTCATTAGTTATCTATTTTATACATAGTATCAATAATGTATATGTATCAATCCTAATCTTCCAATCAAAGTGACTGCTTTAAAATAAAGTATTTCATAACCATATTGAATCATCAAACTTTGCCAAAGTGCTTTTTGAACTGTAAAGGGATGTATAAATTTAAGATCATTAACTCCGTAGTCACAGAAATAGACAATGTGGTGGTTTTCGTACTCTGTTTCTTAGAGCCCAGGATTCCAGAGGTGCCTCAGGGACAGCAGCAGTAAGGCGTACACAAAGGGGAGGTAGGAATTCCAGACCCTCCTCCAACACAGCTCAATTAGAACGACCCCATTTATTTTACCTGTGCTACTGCTATAAAAAAGGTTTGAGGGCAAGTGTGCAGTTTGTGTTCTTCGAAGACATTGTAAGTTTATCCTGTGATGATTTGTGTGATCCATTGTCCTTTGTGATATTGACTTTTCCCCTTCTCCATTTGACAGACAGATATACTGGTCCTGAGCTGTGATCTGATAACAGATGTTGCCTTACATGAGGTAGTGGACCTGTTCAGAGCTCATGATGCATCGCTTGCCATGTTAATGAGAAAAGGTCAGGATGGCTTAGAACCAGTTCCAGGTCAAAAGGGGAAAAAAAAAGCAGGTAAGGAGACTAGAGTTTGATTTATTTGTTTGTTGGGTTCTTAATTATTATTATCATTCATGCTTTCACTTAAGAAACATTTATTGAGAACTGACTCTACTGTGCTAGAGGTTGGTGACATAAAGTCAAATAAGACACAGTCCCTGATTTGAAGAGGCTTATAACTATTGATTAGATTCTGTACCATCCAAGAGGCTTTTGTCTGCAGAGAGGAGCACTCAGAACTGTTTGCATTGTGTTTAAAACTCAAATAATTGAATACGTATACTAAGAAACCAAAAAATGTAATTTAAAATCAATGTTTAAAAAATACTTAATATTTGATTACAAATTAAATTAGATATCTTTAAGCAATTAAAATTATTATTACAAATTTAGTATGGTTGATTCTTCTGAATACACCAATCACCCTGAATAGCCAATAAACAAAATAGTCGTTAACCATGCTTTGTCTTCTTAGGATTACAACATACTTATCTTGATATTTCCTAGGATTCTAGTAGTGGGTTATTTTTTTTTTAATCTTCAGAGAGTTATAGTAATCTTACCAGACCAAAAAGAAAAGGAATAATACTCTAGTCCAGCCAGGGTTATAGAATTTGGGTTATTGACTTGTTATTGATTTTTAGTTAAGGCATAGTTCATGATTGCTTTTCCCAGAGTATTTCAAACCTGAGTCACTGATTCTATGACTGGGCTACTTTTAATAACTGAACTTATGCGACTTCCCTGGTGGCACAGTGGTTAAGACTCTGCGCTCCCGATGCAGGGGGCCAGGGTTCGATCCCTGGTCAGGGAACTAGATCCCACATGCATGCCACAACTAAAGAGCCCACGTGCCACAACTAAGGAACCAGCGAGCAGCAACTAAGGACTCTACATGCTGCAACTAAGACCCGGTGCAACCAAATAAATAAATATTTAAAAAAAAAAAAACTGAACTTAGGACCAAAAAGCTTTGTTAGATCATACTTTTTATATAGGTTTTAGTTTTTCCTGGAATGATGTGTTTTTTTCCCTGGAGTTTTTCCCTGGAATGATGTGTTCTTTAGGTTTTTCTTAGTCAGAATCATGTAACTCATTGTCCTGTCATTATATATTGACGCAGTCTGTTGCAATTATTAGAAGCTTTGTATGGCTTATTAGTATCTGACTATTTATTAATAGAGCCACCTAGAATGTTCATTCCTAGGATTTGAGTAATGTAGTTTGTACTTTTAGTTCTCTTCTTCAGGGCATTTGGTTAACTTGTAATTTTGGATTATAGCGTTGAAACTTCTTTCTAGTTGCTTTTTGTGTTAAAGCAATCACTGGTGCAGATCAATTGTTGAATCCTCTTTCTACCTTGTTATTATGTATGCTTCTCATGTGGATCAGTTCTTTTGTTCTTGACACAGTTTCTACTTTTGTGAGGTCTGGTTTGCTTACTCGCAATTTCCTGTATTCAGCCTTTTCTACCTATACAGATACAAACAACTGTGTATCCAGGCTTTATAAACATATGTATATTTTACAATTATTAATGTTTTCTTTTTTTCACACTCCTCTACTTATAACAATTTTAAAAAATCAAATACCCTACTATAGTTACTCTTCTTGGTATTATAACTTTTTAGTACATTACATATTAGCCTTTATCTCTTAAGTATCATTATAAATGTGTAGCTTTTCACAATTTTATTTTAAATTAACTGTAACTATTATCTATCTATTCATTTTAAAATGTTTTGATGCTTAAGTTGTCACAACGTGGTTAGTGGAAGTTCCTTTATGTTGGCTCTTCTATTCTCTTTGAAAAGGTATGATGTATACTGGTAACTTGCTGTATGGTTATAGTGTGAGTATGGAGGGCAGGGAAGCAGGAAATGGTACTGGAGAGAATACAGGGATTAGACTAAAGAGTTTGAACTTTATCCCCAAAACAGTGGGGAGTTGTTTGAGGAATTTTAAACAAGAGAATGTCATAATCAGATTTGCATTATAGAAAGATTTTTCATTTTTAACATGAAATTTTGAACTCCTCAATATCTATATTTTGTTATGTTTGACGGCTAAGTTTCACCTAAATGACTGAGTTTTAAATTCTTACCATGGAATGGTATGCATTTCAGTGATAAGCATTTTTTTAAAAGAATCCTAAATTTCTCATTGTGTATTTGGCCTGCCTCTTGGCTGCTCTTATGTGCCAGAACAGCCTGCAGTCCTCTTGTTCTCAGATGTTGTTCAATAGTCTAGATCCCTTAGGTCCAAGTTTCCCAAATTGTGTTCTTACTGGCTTATTGGAGAATGCCTAATGGCTAGATGTTTCAGGAGCCATCGTTCTCCCTGTTGCCACTTCCTTCTCAGATTTGTAGGAGCTGTAGATACTGAGGAGGGGAGGATCAAACTTATGTTTGGATTTTTTGGACTGTTTTTTTTTTTCCTGCTACAAGCCTTTACACATGATGTTCTCTACCAGAAATGCTCTCCCCTTACCCACAACACATGCACTCTAAATCCAGCTTAGCCTTCAAGTTATTTGCTGAGAGAGGTCTTCCTTGACCCTCTAATATGAAATTATAGCCCCTTGTTTGCCTACGTATGGCAGCCCTACTCTCTTACTTACTCTCTGGACTATAAGCTCCGTGAGAATATGGGTCATGTCCAGTTTGTTCACTTTATCCCCAGCCTCTGGCTCAGTTATGGCCGGTGGTGACCAGTCAGTAGATGTTACTGAATGGGTTGAAGGGCCTGTCTATAAAGGTAACTCTTATTGCCCCCGAGGTAAGAGAAAGTAAATTCAAGCCCTAGATGTTTAAATCCTAAAAATTTGAGTCTGAGCTGTAGTTAGATTCATGAGTGGGTATTATAAGAGCCCGAGTTTCAGCAATATAGGTTTAGCACACTGACACTACATTGCCTATTAATTTTTTTTTCTTTTCGTTTCTTTTTTTTTTTTGCCACACCACACAGCTTGTGGGATCTTAGTTCCTCGACAAGGGGTTGAACCCGTGCCCCCTGCAATGGAAGCATGTAGTCCTAAACACTGGACAGGGAATTCCCATTGCCTATTAATTCGCGTTTAGAAATGTTTTCAAGATTTTTAAATTAAACAGCTACTGCTGTAGCATGGTTGTTAAAAGCACACGTTCTGGAGTTCAGACTGGGTGGGCTTCAACGCTCAGAAACTGTGTGGTCTTGGACAAATTGTCTAACTGACTTGAACTTCATTTTCTTTAGCTGTAAAATGAGACTGAATCCTTTGGGGATTTTTGTGTGAGAATTAAATGAGATGTTTGTAAAGCATGTGATCTGCTACTTGAAACACTGTAGTTGGCCCTTCATATCCAGGTTTCGCAATATGGATTCAACCAACCAGTTGTGTAAAGATAATTAATTTCCACTTACCATCCCTTGCTTGTTAGAAAATCCAAGATTTCCTTCTTTCTCAATTTCAGTGAGAACATAGTATGTTTATTTTGCTTAATTACAGATAACATGTTTACTAAGGGGCTTTTTTTTCTGGACATTCCTGTGTGCAAATGTTTAATGCTACTATGATTTTATGACACAAATTATTGACTATTATCTCTATAGTTCCACCATGTCTCTTGGGATATATGAAATGGAAAAAGTTCTAGGCAATTGTTTTTTAACGTATCCAGTTCACTGTAGTATTTCTCAAACTCCTTCCTAGTTCTCAGAGTTATATACAGCTTTGGTTCAGACTAGAATCAGTATATATCAAAGTGCTTCAGAATCTCACAAGTGAAAGCTGTCACTTGGTTGTCACCTCTCAGTCAGCTTCGCTCCCTCTGTATTAACAAATGCTGGCAGGCAGTTCTGAGCCTATATTTCTTTTGCTTCAGCTTCCTTGATTTTTCTCAAAGCTCTACTGCAAAAAAAAAAAAAAAAAAGCAAAAACCTTCTATTCCTGCTTAGGCTTCTACTTATCTTTTTTCTCTTCTCAATCCTATTCTCACTGCCCCTCCCCCCCTTTTTTCCTAATTATATCCAACAGAAGTGACTTGAAATCCCTGCATACTCAAAACTGAAATTCTTGTGATTGAGGAAACAGTATACAGAAATAAGTTCAAATATGCTAGAAATTGTGTGTCACAATGTGACAAGTACAATAATACGAGCATGTACAAAATACAGGGAACAGTTTAATGCCTTAGTTACAGGTAAATATGTTTTAAAGACATGATATTTGAAAAGAAGGAGTTGAGCAATTTACTTAGGTACAGATTGGGTAGTTGGTATGAAATCGGATCCCTGACTAACAAATGCATTAAATTTTGATGTAGTCATTGAATTTAGGACATACTGTGTATAAAATCTATGCTAAGTCCTATATAAGAAACATAAATAATCAAGATTTGCTCATAAGGTAAAATCCAATGAATGGGGCTAGGTAGTTTTGTTATTTACCAACTTTTATATCCATCTGTGGCCTAATAGCACTTTGTGGATAGTTGTTCAATATCACATCAGTGGTAAGTGATAGAATCAGAACTTGAACCCGTGCCTTATAACTCCATAGCCTGAGCTTTCTACTTCTTTTTTTTTTTTAATTTAGTTTTAATTTCTATCAATGTTTTATATGCCCATAATTTTAAAAGTGATGTAATTCTCCAAGGTATATTATAATAAATAGCAACCCCCATCTTGTCTCTCCTCACCTCACTCAGAGGCAGCCACTTTCAACATTTTTAGCTAATTTTTTTTCACATTTAACCCCACCTCTCAAATAACATGCTTTTTGTTTGTTATGTCTTGATATTTTTAGTTTTAGGAATTATCTATTTACTTCCTACTATGAAAGTTAAAGATTTAGTTCTATTTTACCACACCTTCTGCCCCACCACACGTATGCAAACCTCCAGTCTCCTCAGCTTCCTAATATAGTTACTTATATTGTAGTGTTGATTAACTGAATATTTGATGTTTACATTATTTTGAATGTATAAATGGTTTTCACAGCTGAACCTGTAGTATGTTACTTTTCTCTTTCTTCCTTTTATTTTCCTAAAAATTAATTGTCTCGTTTTTTCATTTGCTTCGTTTTCTATGTATTTATTACTAATTCAGCCTTAACCCCAGTTGTGTGAATTTCCTCTCATTACTTTCCAACACACTGTTTCCCTCAATTTCAAATTCTTAAAGATCTCTCTCCTAGATTCTGGACTAGCTGCTCTGCTGTGTAACTGTCATTTTAGGTTCACCCTTCACTCTCATATCCTGAACCTCATATTTTCCTCTTTCTTAGTTTATATCCACTTTTTTTGCGGGGGGCGGCTGGGTATAAACTTCCCTTGGAAATCCTGTCCCCTCAAAATTTTGAAGGTATTATTTCACTATCTTTTAGCTTTTCTATTAAGTCCAACACCATTGTGATTCTTGATTCTTTTTGTATGAGACCATTTTTTTTCCTTTCTAGAAGCTTATAGGATCTTATTGTTTCTAAACTTCTAAAATTTCACATTGATATGCCTTAGTATAGTTTAATGTCATCCCCTGTGTTGGATGCTAATGAGCCTTTCAATCTGAAAATTCAAGTCCTCAGTTCTAAAAATTTTTTCTCAGATTAATTACCTTTAAAAAAAATTAAGTGAACTTTTATTAATACGTTTCATGTTCTCTTAGACTGTAATTCTCTATTTTGTTTGCCTGTTTTATTTTCAGTGAGGTATAGTTGGTTTACAATATTATATAAGTTTCAAGTATACAACATGGTGATTCACAATTTTTAAAGATTATACTCCATTTATAGTTATTTTAAAATATTGGCTATATTCCATGTGCTGTACAATATATCCTTTTAGCTTACTTATTTTATACATAGTTCTTCGTACTTCTTAATCCCCTACCCCTATCTTGCCCCTCCACCTTCCCTCTCCCCACTGGTAACCACTAGTTTGTTGTCTATATCTGTTAGTCTATTTCTTTTTTGTTATATTTTCTTTTTTGTTTTATTTTTTAAATTCCACATGTAAGTGGTAACATACAGTGTTTGTCTTTCTCATCTGACTTATTTCACTAAGTAAGCATAATACCTTCCAGGTCCCTCCATGTTGTTACAAATGGCAAAATTTTCATTCTTTTTTTGTGGCTGATTAGTATTCCATTGTGTATGTGTGTGCATATATATATATATATATATATATATATATATATATATATATACTCTACATCTTCTTTATCTAATCATTTGATGGACACTTAGGTTGCTTCCGTATCTTAGCTATTATAAATAATACTGCTATGAGCATTGGGGTGCATGTATCTTTTCAGAAATGCAAATCAAAACCACAATGAGATGTTACCTCACATCTCTCAGAATGGCTGTCATCACAAATAACAAGCGTTGGCAAGGCTGTGAAGAAAGGGGAAACTTTGTACACTGTTGGAGGGAATGTAAACTGGTGCAGCCACTGTGGAAAACAGCATGGAGGTTCCTCAGAAAGCTAAAAATAGAACTACCATATGATTCAGCAGTTCCACTCCTGGCTATATATCCAAAGAAAATGAAAATACTAATCTTTTTTTTTTTTAACCCACCACTCAACTCAAACTTTAAAACGTCTACCAATGTGATCTTACCCGCTCCCAACTCACTATTGTCCCCATCTAAGGTAATTATCAACACCTTACTGAATCTTGTTTATCTTTTTTTTTTTTTTGGCTTTCCTTTATCTCAGCTTTATGTATTCTAAAAATATATATTGATATATATGTATTATTAAAATTTTATTTATTTATTTTTGGCTGCGTTGGGTCCTTGTTGCTGTGTGCAGGCTTTCTCTAGTTGCGGCGAGCAGGGACTACTCTTCGTTGTGGTGCACGGACCTCTCATTGCAGTGGTTTCTCTTGTTGCGGAGCACGGGCTCTAGGCACACGGGCTTTAGTATTTGTGGCACGCCAGCTCAGTAGTTGTGGCTCACGGGCTCTAGAGCACAGGCTCAGTAGTTGTGGCGCATGGGCTTAGTTGCTCTGTGGCATGTGGGACCTTCCCAGACCAGGGATTGAACTCGTGTCCCCTGCATTGGCAGGCGGATTCTTAACCATTGTGCCACCAGGGAAGTCCTGATATATTTTTTAGTTGCTTCTAATTTTATTTAAAAAGATAGCATGATGGATGTAATCTACTGGGACTTACTTTTTCCAGTATTATATTACTGAGGTTCATCCTTATTGTTATGGGCAGCTACAGTTTCTTCATTTTGAGTGCTATACAAAATTGCACTGTATAAATACACTACAGTTCATTTATTCACTTTTCAAGCAGTGGGGGTTTAGATTGATTCCAAATTTTTGCTGTTGTCACCAGTGCTGTTATGAACATTTATGTACATATTGTTTAATGGGCACATGTAAGAGTTTCTTAATAGAATTGCTGGGTCATAGAATATATGAATGTTCAGTTTGGGGGGTATTGGTAAACAGTTTTACTCTTTTCCAAAGTGGTTATATCAGTTTCCCCAACTACCAGAGATTTAAAAGAATTCATTGCTCCATCTACTCTCCAGCACTTGGCGTTGTCAGATTCTTTGCGTCAGTTGAGCAGAAGTAAAATGGTATCTTACCTCATTGTGATCTTTGTGTACATTCCCTTGGTCTCTCAAGATTGAATATTTGTTCACTGGTCATATTTATTTTCTCTTCTGTGAAATGCCTGTTTATATATTTTACCTAGTTTTCAATGAGTTATTTGCACTTTTCTTACTGATTTGTATTCTTACCATTCGTTTGTCAGTTGGATACACTGCAAATATAGTTTCCCAAAAGAAAATGGGAAAACTTTTCTCACTTTCTTTAAAACGTCTTATGAACAAAAATTCTTAACTTTAATATAATCAAATTTACCAAAATTTTAAAAGCATCTTTTGTGTCTTGAACTCCCTACTGCAAGTTCTGAACAATGTTAACTTATATTTTCTTTTTTCTTTATTTTTAATTAATTAATTATTTATTTATTTATTTTTGGCTGCATTGGGTCTTTGTTGTGGTGCACGGGCTTCTCATTGCGGTGGCTTCTCTTGTTGCAGAGCATGGGCTCTAGGTGCGCAGGCTTCAGTAGTTGTGGCACGTGGGTTCAGTAATTGTGGCTTGCAGGGTCTAGAGCGCAGGCCTCCATAGTTGTGGCACATGGGCTTAGTTGCTCCGCAGCATGTGGGATCTTCCCGGACCAGGGCTCAAACCCATGTCCCCTGCATTGGCAGGTGGATTCTTAACCACTGCGCCACCAGGGAAGTCCTTAACTTATATTTTCTAATAAGAATTTTAAAGATTTATTCTTGACACATAATTCCTTGATCCAAATAGAATTGTGTCTTGTATATGGTGTGAGGTTGGCATCCAGTTTAATCTTGTTTTCCATATAGATGTCTCTTTTTCCTTCCTCCATTTATTAAATAGACTCTCCTTTCTCCAAGGAGAAAGGGTGAGAATCTTCTAGCAACACGTAAGTTATGAACTTATATAACCTAATCACAAAAGTAACATCTGATTACTTTTGCCACTTTTTGTTGGTAGAAGCAAGTAGCCAGGCCAGCCCATGCTCAAGGGGAGGGGATACAGAAGGGTGTGCATGCCAGGAAGCAGTTATTCTTGGAGCCAGCCTGCCACAGCTGAACTCACTAGTATGTCTAGGGCCTTAGCTGTGACAGCTGAGTTTCTCTTTCCATTTAGTCTCTTATCATACAGGAGGCTAGCCCAGACTTGTTCACATGGCAGCAGCAACAGGTTCTAAGAGAATAAGAAAGAAGCTACAAGGTCTCTTGAGGCCTAAAATCAGAACTCACACCGTGTCACTTCCTCCGCACTCCTGTTAGTCAAAGCTAGTCACTAGGCCAGCCTAGATATAAAGGATAGGGAACTAACCTTACTAACCTTACTTCTTTTTCTTTTTTTCCTGTGGGCACTTTTTTTTTCTTCAAATTTTTTTGTTGTGGTAAAAAACACATAAAATTTACCATCTCTTTTTAAACATATAGTTCAGTGGTAATAAATACATTTATAATTTTGTGCACCCATCTCCATAACTCTTCTCATCTTGTAAAACTGAAACTTTATAACCATTAAATATAAATGCCCATTTCCCCCTCCTCCCAGTCCCTGGCAAATACCATCTGTTTTCTGTCTGTATGATTTTGGCTACTTTCAGTACCTTATATAAGTAGAATCATACAGTATTTGTCTTTTTGTCACTGGTTTGTTTCACTTAGTATAGTGTCCTCAAGGTTTATCTATGTTGTAGCGTATTTCAGGATTTCCTTCCTTTTTAAGGCTGAATAATATTCTCTTATGTGTATATACCACATTTTACTTATCTATTTAATTCATAGATGGACATTTGGGTTGCCTCTATATTTTAGCTATTTTGAGTAATGTTGCTAAGGACATGGGTGTAAAAATATCTCGTCAAGACCTTGCTTTCAATTATTTTGGTTATATACCCAGAAGTGGAATTGTTGGATCATATGGTAATTCTGTTTTTAATTTTTTGAGGAACCACCATACTGTTTTCCACAGTGGCTACCATCTTACATTCTCGACCCTATATCTTGATGGGCAAAGCTACAACAAATTTGTAACCCTTTTAAATCTACTACATAGACTGTTAGTTTTGATTTGCTAATGTTTTGTTTTGCCTGTAATTTTCCTTTGTCATATCTTTGTCTGGTTTTAGCATCAGAATCATGCTGGCCTCATAAAATGAGACGGAATTCCCTACTCCAAACATAATGCCTGTCACTGGGGTGGTGCACAAATATATTTATTAGTTGAATGAATGAATGAATAAGTAAATGACTATAGAGGAGACAGAGAAGTAAAAAACAACTGGAAAAATATATGAATAGTTGATTATGACAGAATTTTTTAAGATGGAAGTTCATAGTTTTAACTGCCTTCTTAACCTTATTTGTGTAATCTTTCTCTTAGGATGGACATTCTAATGTTCTTGCTCTGTTTCCCAAGTGGAATTCACTTTGTTAAAGCAGAACAGAAAGAAACCTGTCCAAGTTTCTATAATTTGTATCATATTCTGAGGTCCCAGTTACTATGGTAGCTACAAAGAAGCAAATACAAGGAGGGGGGCCTGAGAGTGAGGGAAATGTGACTGAAGTGCAACATAGCTGAAAAATTGACTTGTTGGAAATTATAGCTCCCAGGACATTCAGTAATTCAAGGTTTTTTGTGGGCCTAAGGGGTTGGATAGGGTAAGCACTCCAAATATATCCAAAAATAACATCTCTGTGTTATTTCTTTTTAAAATGTTGGCTCGTAATCAGAGCTTTGCAGACTTTGTTATATTCTCAAGTTTCCATGTAATGGATGAATTGATATATGTCGGAGTTGTTGTGTGACATTTGAAATTCTCTGCAAAATTTAGTTTCAATTGAAATTCTCTGTAAAACTTACCTTCATATTGGCGTTATTTACCCTTCCTTCTTTGGCATTCACTTATCTTGGTAATTAGAAAAAAACAACATGTAATTTTTTATGATAGCTTCTCCCTATTCAGATTAAAACACTGCCTATGAGATAACCAGAGACCATCTGAAGGAATGGATGCTTTCAAGAACCTGAGCCAAACACATTATACACTTGAGTAAAGCATTTGGTTTAGGTATATAGGCAGCTGCAGCCAACAGGGAAGCGTGTTCAGTTATATAGTAGCCATTGTCTGTCAATAGGAGGTAGACAAATTCATCTTTAGAGATACCATTTTTCCTAGAGCTCAACTTTTAGTTTCTCCCTTTCAAATAGGTATTAAATCATTGCTTTATTTGATTGTTGTGAAGATCAAATGAGAGCATGTATTTTGTTTAATTTTTTAAACTTAAACATTTTATTTAATGTTTTAGTTAATAGCACTAAATAGAGCTTTACAAATATTAACTCATTTAGTTCTCCTAAAAATCCTGTGAGGTAGGCGTAGGCACTATTATCCCCATTTTACAGGTGAAACTGAAGAATGGAAGTTTATTATCTCGCTCAAAGAGATAGAACTAGTAAGTGGGATTCATACCCAGGTGGTCTAGCTTCAGAGGCTCTCTTCTTAATCGTTATGTTATGCTGCCTCTATGTGAAAATGTTTTTGTAAGCTATAAATAGATACTGTGTGGATGTTAGTAGCAGATTTTATTAAGTGTTCAACACTACACTAGATGTTGTGGGAGATCTAAAGGAATCATAAGTCTGCCTTTGAACAGTTTGTAATCTTGTTGGGGGAAAGAAATATATAACACAGAAGACAGCAATAATATGGCATCCTATAAGATCATTGTCTACCAGAGAACTCTCCACATCTGGTAAATATCTGCCTTATTTTCTTTCAGTGCTCCCATACACAGCACAAAATCTAGTGCATAGTAGACATATAGTTAATGTTGGTTAAATGTGGATGTCCTTAAATGCTATTCCCATTTTCACAGTGAGCAAACCTAGGTTATTACTTGCAGAGGAACAGTTGCACTTTCTTTCTGTGCCATACAGTGGGCTTGTGGTTCATCTACTTAATTTGGCTAAGCAGTATCTTGACTGGCTCTCTTTTTTTTTTTAACTTTTAATTTTTTGATATTTACTTGTTTAGTTTTTTTTAAATTTATTTATTATTTTTATTTTTTGCTGCATTGGGTCTTCATTGCTGCATGCGGGCTTTCTCTAGTTGCAGCAAGCGGAGGCCACTCTTAGTTGCGGTGCGCGGGCTTCTCATTGCGGTGGCTTCTCTTGTTGCGGAGCACAGGCTCTAGGCACACAGACTTCAGTAGTTGTGGCACTCAGGCTCAGTAGTTGTGGCTCATGGGCTTAGTTGCTCCACGGCATGTGGCATCTTCCCAGACCAGGGCTTAAACCCGTGTCTCCTGCATTGGCAGGCGGATTCTTAACCACTGCGCCACCAGGGAAGTCCCGTACTTGTTTAGTTTTGACAAATAAAAATTCTATATTTAAGGTATACAACATGATGTTTTGGCATCATATGTAGACGTTGTGAAATGATTACCACAATCAAACTAATTAACATATCCATCACCTCCTTAACTTTTAATTTTTGACAGAATTTTACATTTACAGAAGGTTACAGGAGTAGTATAAAGATCGCAGATATCCTTTACCCAGATTCCCCAAATGTTAACATTTGCTCTAGTATTCTCCCGCTTTCCCTCTTATAATATATATTCAATGTATATCTAATGAATATACAATATATTATATATGTAATTATTATTTTTCTGAGCTATTTATGAGACTAAATTGCAGATATGATTCCCTTTGCCTTTAATACATCAATGTGTATCTTTCCCCCACACCCCACAGTCTCTTAAAACAGAAAATTACATTGGTACCATACTTTAATCTACAGACTTTATTCAGGCTTCACCTGTTAACCTAATAATATCCTTTAGAGCAATACAAAAAAAATTTGACTGCGCATGTTTTTAACATTGTGGTATGTGTTACGTAGCACTCACTCCTGTATTTGGTTCTAAGAGCAATGTGAGCAGGTGCCCTCTCCCCTGACTTAGTCATACAGGTGGGGCAAATGGCTTTGTTTGATTTTCCTTTTTTGTGTGTGATTCAGTGGAGCAGCGTGACTTCATTGGAGTGGACAGCACAGGAAAGAGGCTGCTCTTCATGGCTAATGAAGCAGACTTGGATGAGGAGCTGGTCATTAAGGGATCCATCCTGCAGAAGTAAGCCCTGGGGTTTTTCTTTTTGGCAATTCTCCTTGTCTTAAAACAAAATAAAACCACCCAGTGGATGGGAAAGAGGGAATGAAAACTAGATTAAACTGTGTGAAATTGACAAAAGTATGTGAATGTTTTCCCATGAGATAGGATGGAGGCTTTTCTTCACCACACAAGCTTAGCTTTTCCCTGTGTCTTTTCCTGCCAAGGTAGAATCAAATCCTGCATAGGAGTGGGGCAGAGCAGCTGTGGAGAGAACAGGGAACAGGACTATCTTTCTGACAGTGTTATAGAACTTCCTTTTTTTTTTTTTTTAATTGTGATAAACACACAACATAAAATTTACCACCTTAACCATATTTAAGTGTACAGTTCAGTAGTGTTAAAAGTATGTTGACATTGTTGTTAAGCAGATCTCCAGAACTTTTTCATCTTGCAAACCTGAAGCTCTGTATCCATTAAACAACTCTCTCTTATCTGCTCTCCCCAGGCCCTGGTAACCACCATTTGACTTTCTGTTTTTCTGAATTTGACTACTTGAAGTACCATTTATAAGTGGAATCATGCACTATTTGTCTTTTTGTCACTGGCTTATTTCACTTAATTTGTATAATATCCTCAGGGTTTATCCACATTGTAGCATGTGTCAGAATTTCCTTCCTTTTAAGGCTGCATAAATTCCATTGTGTGTATACACCGCATTTTCTCTATCTGTTCATCTATCAATGGATATTTGGGTTGCTTCCACCTCTTAGCTATTGTGAATAATGCTGCAGTGAACATGGATGTGCAAATATCCCTTTGAGATCCTGCTTTGAATTCTTCTGGATATATATCCAGAGGTGGGATTGCTGGATTATTTGATAGTTCCTGTTTTTTATTTTTATTTTTTTATTTTTTTAATTATTTATTTATTTATTTTTGGCTGTGTTGGGTCTTCGTTTCTGTGCGAGGGCTTCCTCTAGTTGCGGCGAGCGGGGGCCACTCTTCATCGCGGTGCACGGGCCTCTCACTATCGCGGCCTCTCTTGTTGCGGAGCACAGGCTCCAGACGCGCAGGCTCAGTAATTGTGGCTCACGGGCCCAGTTGCTCCGCGGCATGTGGGATCTTCCCAGACCAGGGCTCGAACCCGTGACCCCTGCATTGGCAGGCAGATTCTCAACCACTGTGCCACCAGGGAAGCCCCTGTTTTTTATTTTTTGACGAACCTCCATACTGTTTTCCATTTTACAATCACACCAACCATGCACAAGCGTTTTAATTTCTTCATATCCTCATCAAAGCTTGTTATTTTCTATTTTTTTGATAGTAGCCATCCTAATGGCTGCACAAAGGCAACCTCGTCACATTTTCTTCAATCAGCATTTTATTGACTGCTTGCTCAGAAGCCACTATACTCAGAGCTTTACTGCCTGATGCCAGTACATAGGAATGCTTAATAAATGTTTGGAGCCTGGATGAAATGAATGTAAGGGGAGTAAATTGGGAAAGAAAAATGTCTTACTGGTTGGTGGGGTTTTTTCCTGTTTGTTTGTTTGTTTGCTTTGCTATCCAGCACAACAGAGGTAGGAGACATATTTCAGAGTATATATTTTAATGAAAATGAAATTAAACTCTAGCTTCAGTTGGCCCAATTACCCTTATGGATAAGAGTTCTATATTAGAGCCTTGCATAGAAACACTTGTGGATTAAAGTGGATACTTCAGATTGCATCATAGAGCTTCCTACTACTAGTTTCTAATTAAATGTGAAAAATAAATTAATTTTAAAAATGGCAGAAATTTCAACAGTAGCAAACACAGTAAGATAATCAAACATAATAAAGCTTAAAAATTGGTGGCCAAGGAAAGAAACAAGATTCTGGTGAGGAACTGAAAGGAATAACGGTAGGCTCCCAACTCCACCTTATCACCACTCCCCAGAAGCCATACTGATGTGTTAATGAAACCCTGCAAATCCTCACTAATAGCTCCAGATCTGGAAAGAAGCAAACTGAGTACATATCTGTACATTTATCTTCTTCTGACTGAGAAGCAATGGGAACAACTGCTGGGGAATAAATGATGAAGCAGGGAAAATGAACAATGAGGCTGACTCTTTAACAGAAACAAAAGATCTAATCCTAAAAAAATGAATAGGTGAAATAATGTGAAGCTGGAGACTGTCCTTCCATAGGAATGAGGTAACCCCTTACGTATGTGGAATGAAACAAGAATATTTAACAGAATCTCAGGAAAGAGAAATAATTGGACAACGACTCTACGGTACCTTGGTGAGTTCCCTATACCCTTTCCATCCCTCCCACTCACATCATTCCCTGAAGCCATAGAAAAGTACACAGAATACAAAATAACCAGCACTCACTTGGTAGCCAGTCTCAGATACATGAGGATGAGAGATAAGAATTCATCTATAACATATCAAAGTAAATAAAACAGGCATGAACAAGACCAAAAGAATCAGTGTGTCAACTGTGCAAATGTATAGCAAAAATGAAAGCAAGAAAAATGCCCTGCAAAAAAAACAAAAACCTGCCCTGAGAAAAACATAACTCAATGAATAGAAAGAATTTCCTTACAAATATACAATTCTACCACTGCAAAACAACTCAGTAGAATATGAATTTCATAAATAAGAGTTCAGTAATGAGATGATAAAACAACAAAATGAGATAAAAGAAGATGTTATAGAACTAAGAAAATAAGTTGAGGACCAAATAACTTAGTTACAGAATTAATTAATTTAAAAATAGCAAAGAGCAGAACTGACACCACTGAAAATCAAATTATATATATAGAGGAAAAGTTTAAGATATTTAGTAATTTAGATGAAAATGAAAATAATTGAAATTAGAATCTAATAGAAATAAAAGACAAAAATGATTCAATATAGTTAACGTCTCTGAAATAGAGAACTGAACATGTGACCAAAAGATGCATTCAAAGATATAAGGGATTCTTGGTAAAGTAATTTGATTTAAGGATTTTAATATAAAGTTGTAAGGACTGGGTAAATAAGACTTCTGAAACCCCACTAAGACAACAGTAAAGGGATTTTAGAAGGGTGTAAATCCAGAAGGCTAAAGAAAATGAACAAGGAAATAACAACAACAGAAATTGGGAAGCAGAAAAGCAGGACAATTTAGCATACCTGGGAAAGCTGAATGCTAAGCCAGAAGTGGGGAAAGCTGAGATGCAAGCTGATTTGCACTATAAAACTCTCAAAAGAGTTAAGATTCAACAGCACCAAGTACATCTCGTAGTGAGGCTAAAAACAGGATTACTTCAAAGTTTGTCTAAAAGGTAGATCCTTAGATTTCCTCCCCCAAACCTCACAACTCTAGTAAGAGACTGGAGGATTTATTCTCAGAAGAGGGTAAAATAGAGGATCTCTGGATTGGGGCACCAGCCATAGATGAGGTTGGAGGTACCATGCGGAAAGTGGGGATTAAGTGAATGTGTGTTCTGAGGTCCTCAGCTTCCCTCTTCCACTTGGCTCCTATATACTAGCAGCCGGGCTTACACATGTCAAACAAGCACATTAGAAAATTCTTCTCTGTGGTAGCAGAGTCCAAAAGGAGAGACCTAAAGATATAGTCATCAGGGAGTTCCCAGCAGATAACATACTTCTTGGATCTAACTACATTGAATTTCAGAGTTGACAAAGTCCACCACATGTTCAGTGCTCCCAATCACATATTTATTGTGCCAGTCTTAGAAGTTGGACCCAAAAAAAGCAAGGATTACCAGGTTTAGAGGCCAGAACAAATAAACAGGTGGGGAAAAAAAACAATAATAGGAAAAAAATCAACTTGAAGGAAACAAATTATGCAGAGAGAAAAAAACTTCAAAAAGGTAACATTTATTATTAATATTTGAGCATCTGAGTGCCACTGTTGTAGGAGCTAGGGACACAGCAGTGAACAAAGCACACTAAAATCCTTGCCCTCATTGAGAGATGAGAGAATATTGCATTCATGAACCCAAAAGCAGGATGCTGTATTTAAAAAGGAACATTTAGAGAACACGTAGTGCTGATATTAAAATGAAAAATTTAATAGAAAAGTTAGGAAATTTTTTTGGAAAAATTTTTCACAAAGCAGAATAAAACAACAAATTGATGGAAAATAGAGAAATGATAAGAAGATTAAAGGAGCAGCCAAGGAGGTCCAATATTTGAATATTAGGAGTTCCAGAAGGAAAAAACAGAGAAAATGAAGAGGGAAGAAATCATCAGTGAACTGTTACAAAAAACATTTCTCAGAATGAAAGAAGCTGGGTTTCTAGACTGAAAGGAAAGTGTCCAGCAAAGTGCATGAAAAGAAACATAGCAAGTTATCATTGTGAAATGTTATAACCCTGATACCAAAGAGAAAATCCTGCAAGCTTCCAGAGAAGAGGGGGGATATCATATATAAAGGAATTAAAATAACTTTCAATTTCTTAACAGCAACACTAGAAACTATAAAATAAGGGAAGAATGCTTTCAGAATTCTTAAATCTATATCTAGTCAAACTATCAAGTATGAGAGTAGAGTAAGAACCTTTCAGGCATTTGCTTTCCATGCATCTGTTTCAGGAAGCTACAAGAGGATATAGAACACCAAAACCCTGGCATACACTTAGAAAGAGAAAGACATAGGATATAGGAAAAAGAATCCCTAGGATAATGATGAAGGGAGATTCCAGGATAACACCTGTGTATCTGGGATAGATGGCAACCAGACCAGATTGGAATAGGTCAGAAAGATTTGAGAAAATTTTCTTCAAAATGTTCATATGTATTCTGATGAAAATGATAGAATACTTGATGTGCATCAACATTTTGAGAGGAGTTTTGAGCACTTAGTGATTAGTTTGGAGTTGAATTATTGATAAGTATCTAGAAAACTAAGAAATGAAAAGACAAGTAAGGCCAAGGCAAACAACAAAAATGTTCAGGAGAGACTTCCCTGGTGGGCCAGTGGTTAAGACTCCGAGCTTCCACTGCAGGGGGCACAGGTTCAGTCCCTGGTTGGGGAACTAAGATCCTGCAAACTGCATGGCGCAGCCAAAAAAAAAGAAAAGAAAAAAAAACGTTCAGGAAAAAAACCATTAGTTGCTAAATGGCTCAGGTGTAACTAATGTTATATATGCATAATAATGTAATCACTGACTAGCCAAAATTATGATATAATTACTTTGGAATAATGGGAGGGAAGGTTAGTCTGTTGGAAGTATGAGGGAAGAAAAGAGAGATAAACTTCCTCTTTCATAGTTAATAGCTAATACCTAAAGCTGAAGTCATAATAACTTAAACATTGATTATTAAGCTAACCAAAATAATGAAACAATTATATTAGAAAGGTAGAGAATACAAGAAGTACAGGTGTATGTAGTGGGGGCAGGCTGGTGATGGAAGGAAGCTAAATCCTCATCTTCCATAGTGGGAAATCAACAGACAATGTCTGAATTGGAAAACCAAGAAATATCAATATTAGAATGTTATTAGAAATATGAGTAGAAATACTAAATGGATTCACTAAAAGAATTGAAATGGTGTTCTTCTGGGGGACAGAAAATGGGAAAGAAAGGGAATGGAAGACTGAAATTTTTCATTGTAAACCTTGAGAGATTATTTACCTCTTTATGTGCATATTTAACTTAAATTTTAATTTTTTAATTAAAAATGAGATATAATAAAATTTTCTGAATCAAGTGAAAAATCTACAGATTTTGAGAGTATATTGTTATTGTGTTCTATGAAAATTTGGCCAGTTGTATCCTAGTAAACTTACTAAACTTATCCCTAGATAAAGAAAGAGTTCTTCAAGCATCCAGAGACAAAAAGCTAATCACTTACATGAGAGTAAAAATTAAGCTTATCCCCAAGTTCTTCACTACATTGCACACCAGAGGAACACAATCTGTGTTTTCAGAAAAAGAAAGTGGAACTCATGAATATTATTAATAATGAAGGTATCATTCAAATATAAAAGCAATAATGGGAAGACATTCTCAAACATGAAAGGAATCAAGAATGTGGCACCTATGAGTCCTTCTTGGGGGGGAAAAAAGACAAAATAAAACTTCTTGACAATGAAGGCAGCCAAGAATTTGATCAAAATAGAGAATTTAGTAATAGAGAAGCCATGGTAGTCATAAAACAAATGGGATATTTATGTTAAAACAGAAACAAAAAAACAAATAAAACATCTCTGCTGAGACAGTAACAATTAATTCTGGAAGGTGAAAGTATGGATGATGATTATTTTTTTTCTTTGTACTTTTCTGTATTTTAAATTTTCCTCCAATTTAAAAAGTATTAAAAACAAGAAAAACATGTACTACCTTGGAGATTAAGCCTAAGGACCTAAAGTGAGGAGGATTCAGGGTAGTGTTATTTCTAAAGATACAGTCCAGTGGATGAAGACATTTCTGTACAGTAAGTCCCCTTCATATGAACCTTCAAGTTTCGAACTTTCAAAGATGGGAACGTGCATTCCATCAACGTCAGGCGAGAGTGAACTTGCAGCTTGCCCTCCGTCTCCTATTGCTGATGATTCTTCAGCTCCACCACCATCTCCTCTCCCTCCTCCAGTCAGTAACTTCTTGCCTGTTCACTCGATGCCAGCCCCTGTACACCAGCTGTTGTACTGCACTACTGTACTTTTCAAGGTACTGTACTGTAAGATTTTTAAAGTTTTCTTTGTTTTTTGTGTTTGTTTTTTATGTATTATTTGTGTGAAAAGTATTATAAACCTATTACAGTACAGTACTATATAGCCAATTGTGTTAGTTGGGTACCTAGGCTAACTGTGTTGGACTTGAACAAATTGGACTTATGAATTTGTCATCTTCATAAAGATGACAAATCTTTATGCTCTTGGAACGGAACTCGTTCGCATGTAGGGGATTTACTGTATTTGACTTTGCTCTTGCTTTTGGGAAGAGGCGTTCCTGGTTTAGTAGGCGTAGATGCCTGCTGGGGAGTATTGCAGCTGGGGAGAGTCTTTACTCTTGCTGAATTAAAACTCTTTCTGCAGTGGACATGGCTAATGGCTTTTGTTGGACTGTTTATTTCTTTCTTACCCGATTGCAAAAACAAACCTAACTGAACTCCAAACCTTTCTATTCTGTTTTAATTTTGTAGTAATTTTAAAGATATATTTATAAATTCTTTGATACATTTCCTCTGAAGAAAACTCCCCTTGAGCATGAGCTGGACTTAGCAACTTGCTTCTAGTGAATAGAGTGTGGTAGAAGTGATGGGATGTCACTGCCAAAATTAGGTTATAAAAAGACTGCAGCTTCTGTCTTTGGTGCCCACCCATGCTCTCTTGCTCTCTCTTGAATCACTTACTCTGGGGAAGTCAGCTGCTGCGTTATGACACAGCTCTGGGAAAAGGAAAGCTAGCTGCCATGTCATTGGGACATTCAGGTAGGCTGTGGAGAAGCCATATGGTTAGGAACTGAGGACTGCCAGCAACCATATGAATGAGCTTGGAAGCAGGTATTCTGAGACCTGTTAACAGCCATGTTGAAAGCAGATTCTTCTCCAGTAGAGCCTTGAGATGACTGCAGTCCCGACCAACAGCTTGGCCGCAACCTCATGAGAGAACCTGAGTCAGAACCACCAAGCTAAACCACTCCCCAATTCCAGAAACTGTGAGATAACAAATGTGTGTTATTTTAAGCCTCTGAGTTTGAGGTAATTTGTTATACAATTATAGATGACCAATAAAATCCTAAATCTCTAGGCTTTGAATCAAGAGGTTCTTAGAAACAATGAAGTTGAAAGATATCTGGGGAGGAGGAGGGGTGTTCAAATAGGATATAGTTCCTTTCCTTTCAACCTCAGTTTGCTCCCCACATATCCTTGAAGTAGGGAATGTCAGTGGCTGTATGTGGGATGCATCCTACCTCAGCTGGATGCCTTTGCTGAGACCTTGGACAAACCACCAGTTCAATCCAAAACATAAGGACAATGGACAGTCATCCTATGGTCTTACTAAACTTCAAGGGCTTTTGTTGTTTAAATATTGTCACCAAATAGTCCTAATTTTTCTTTCTTGTGTTCCTAGAGAGAGAGAGAGAGAGAGAGGCCTAGGTTAGAATAAATTCCTGAGAAGAAGAATTACCTCTTGGCCCATGGTGTCCATTGTTATAGTGCCGAACGATAAACATTGAGATAAGCTGCCTAGGTCCCCCTTGAAGGAAGGACTCGTTACTTAGCAATAGGGAGTGTAGTCCACAGACAGCCTCTAGCTGTCACCAACTTCAGGATCTGTCTCATCTGTACAGAATCACATTGGCTGAGGTCATGCCCTCGCTGGGGCAGCCTGCATCCTGTGACTGAATGAGGAAGAGGTGTAAAGTCTCGGCCATTCTGACAGGCAACACTTGCTTCAGAACTCTGCTGGATTGGCCAAGGCTTTGTAGATCCTACATCTCAGTTTTTCCTCTGCCCAATCTTGCTTCCCCCGCTTCCTTACTCAGGTGTTGATCCCTTATAAACATCTTGCTCCCTAAATTCTGTCTCATCGTCACTTCTAGAGAATCCAGTCTTCAACACACAGTAACATGGTTTTCCCTGTAGTTTGCCTTGCCTGATAAAGCAAACTTTCTCACTCTTGGAGTGATCATTCTTTCAATTGTAGAATAAAACTTCCTGGATGGTTTTTTTTTCTCTGAAAACACACCTGTTGCACTGGCCTCTGCATGTATAAAAACTGTGATGAATGGTATCTAATGACATTTGTGCCTCTTATAACTCCTGACTGAGAATGTACCAAAAAATGTATATCCATTCAATTAGAGTCTTTCCAGCCTCACACTCCTGTAAGCGTTGATTTCTTGTCTGCCCTTCTCACAAGGCCAACAGTTCTCAACCCTGGGGAGCATATTTTAAAATGTTGATGTACCCTAGAGGTTCTTATTTAAATAGTCTGGCATAGGATGAGCGTTTTTTTAAAGTTCCTTGGGTGATTCTAATGTACCAATGTTGAAAACCACTGTACTAGACACTCCTTTCAATTTACCAGTGTTTGTGACCCTATAGTGCTGCTCTATAAATATTTAATAAAGGGATAGTTATTTGCTTTATCAGAGTGTAAAGGAATTTTCACGCTCCCTAGGAATAAATGGAAGCAGTGATGAAAGTGGATCCAGCACCTGAAACTGCTGCTTGGAACTCTGATTCTCATTCTCCAGGGGCTACAGGTCATGTTCATAGCGGAAGGAGAGGGTTCCAGCTAATGGAGGCAACATCTGCTCAACACCATAGATATGTTTGCAGGACCAAATAAATCAAATGGCAGCCCACTAGTTTTGTGGTGTTGCAGTCAGGCCTAATATGTTGACATTTGAGCATTCAGGGCTGGGTGATTCTGGAGAACTAAATGCCATATCAGAAAGTACTTAGCTGACTGTCTTCCTCTAATAAGGACCCTTGTAATTACATCGAGTCCACCAGGCCACCAGGATAATCTAGGATAATCCACCCATCTCAAGATCCTTAACTTAATCACATCTGCAAATTCCCTTTTGCCATATAAGGTAACATATTCACAGGTTCCAGGGATTAGGATGTGGACATCTTTGAGGGGCCATTATCCTGACTACCACAGTCTTCTTGGTTTTTTAACATGGTTTTCAATAGCTGTATAATCATCTGTCATATATCATTTATTAACCATATCTAGTATTGCTGGGCATTTAGATTGTTTCTAATTACCTGGCACTAGATTTTTTTTTTTAAGTTGGGTTTATTGAGGTATCATTTACCTACAGTAAACTTTACTCTTTGTAGTACACAGTTCCGTGTCTTTGAGAAAAGTAAGTACAAATACCTCATGTGTCTATGGTCTCTGGGATGGTATCCTCTCAGGCTAGTTACCACTCAGCCTTTAGAAATGTGTTAAGAATTTTGGAACTTCCCTGGCGGTCCACTGGTTAAGACTCCGCACTTCCAATGCAGGGGGCGCAGGTTTGATCCCTGGTCGGGGAACTAAGGTCCCACATGCTGCGTGGCACAGCTAAAAAAGAAAGGGGGGGTGGGGAGAGAGAGGGAAGAGGGGGGGAAGAAACAAAGAAGAAACATGTTAAGAATTTTTTTTTATATAAATTTATTTATTTTATTTCTTTTTTTATTTTTGGCTGCATTGTGTCTTTGTTGCTGCACGAGGGCTTTTCTCTAGTTGCAGCGAGCGGGGGCTACTCTTCGTGTGGCGCGCGGGCTTCTCATTGCTTTGACTTCTCTTGTTGTAGAGCACGGGCTTTAGGCGCGCAGGCTCTGTAGTTGTGGTGCACGGACTTAGTTGCTCCACAGCATGTGAGATCTTCCCGGACCAGGGCTCGAACCTGTGTCCCCTGCATTGGCAGGCAGATTCTTAACCACTGCGCCACCAGGGAAGCCCACGTTAAGAATTTTAACTGAATTCTTCTTACCTACTTGTATGGTAGCCCTGTCTTCCTTCCATGCTGTGCCATATGTGAGCCAGTGTTGATATCTCATCTCTCCTTGGAGTCTCTTGTCTTTCCTTAGATTTCTCACTACTTGGTTGCCCTGTGATGAGCTCAAGAAAAGTTATGATTTTGTAGATTATTCTTTGTTGTTGTTGTTAGAATGAGAACAGCTCTCTTTCCAGCTTTATGAAAAATCTTAGATGGAAGACAGAAGTCCTAGCATTTGATTTTCCCTTTTTTTATAACAGCTTTATTGAGATATAATTCACACAACATACAATTACCCATTTAAAGTGTGCAATTCCATGGTTTTTAATATATTCACAGAGTTTTGCAACCATCACCACAGTCCATTTTTAAAGTATTTTTACTACCCCCAAAAGAAACCTGGTACCCATTAAGGTACTCCCAATTTCTCCCCAGTTCTCCCCTCCTGCCCTAGGCAAGCACTAATCTACTTTCTGTATGTATGTATGTATGTGTGTGTATATATATATATATATATATATATATATATATATATATATTTGCCTATTCTGAACATTTCATAGAAATGTAATCATACAATATGTGACCTTTTGTGACCGGCTTCTTTCACTTAGCCTAATGTTTTGAAGTTTCATCTGTGTTATCGCTTATGTCAGTACTTCATTCCTTTTTATTGTTGAATAATATTTCGTTGTTTGGATATATCACATTTGAGTTATCCATTATTTATCAGTTGATGTTGGCACTTGATTTTAAATCATCTTTTATTCCACCAGTGAATCACTTAGGATTCCTATCCAGAATTTTGAAGGATCCTAAAAAGAACATAAAGCATACTTATTTCCTCAGACAACTTCTATGCATGTTAGAGAGACATGACCAACACTGTAATAGGGAAAAGTAGACACCCATTTCAATCCAACATTTGCTTGTTGGATTGAATTAGAAAAATCTACATACATATTTCAGGCTGTTAGACTTTTTAAAAAATCATAGTTCTCACAGAAAGTGAGAAAATTTGTTTGTTACCAAATCTGGGTAGACGGTTGATTTGGAAGGTAGTGATAAGTCAGTGGACTCATTTAATTTCACACTGTTTTTTTTTTTTTAATTTTTTTTAATTAATTAATTTATTATTTATCTATTTTTATGGCTGTGTTGGGTCTTCGTTTCTGTGCGAGGGCTTTCTCTAGTTGCAGCGAGCGGGGGCCACTCTTCATCACTGTGCGCGGGCCTCTCACTGTCACGGCCTGTCTTGTTGCGGAGCACAGGCTCCAGACGCGCAGGCTCAGTAGTTGTGGCTCACGGGCCCAGTTGCTCCGCGGCATGTGGGATCTTCCCAGACCAGGGCTCGAACCCGTGTCCCCTGCATTGGCAGGCGGATTCTCAACCACTGCACCACCAGGGAAGCCCCCCACATTGTTTTTTATTGTCGCTTGAGTTTGGAACTGCAAGCAAGCTCTAAGTCCTCAAGAGAGGTGTTCATAAATTCAAATCATATTTGTCTTCCTGATAAACTCTGGAAAAGATATTGAGTGTCTGTTATTTCTGGTGTCAGAAGCCTATAGGGTCAACTGCCATTTCATATCAAAAGAACATTTCCTGGGCTTCCCTGGTGGTGCAGTGGTTGAGAATCTGCCTGCTAATGCAGGGTACACGGGTTCGAGCCCTGGTCTGGGAGGATCCCACATGCCGCGGAGCAACTGGGCCCGTGAGCCACAACTACTGAGCCTGCGCGTCTGGAGCCTGTGCTCCACAACAAGAGAGGCCACAATAGTGAGAGGCCCGTGCACCGCGATGAAGAGTGGCCCCTGCTTGCCGCAACTAGAGAAAGCCCTAGCACAGAAATGAAGACCCAACATAGCAATCAATCAATCAATCAATCAATCAATAAATCTTTAAAAAAAAAAAAAAAAGAACATTTCCTGTATTCTTGTGATTGCAGTCAGAGTGCTGTCAACATATAGCTCTTTCCTAAGTATGAAGTCAAGCCACAGAGAAGCTAGGATTCTCTCCTTTCACTTAGGTGGTCATGGCCATCAGAGAGAGCCTACTTTTCCTACAGCATCAGGAAAGGATGGTGATGGTAGTGGTGGTGGTGGTGGTGGTGGTGGTGGTAGTGATGATGATGATGGTGATGGTGATGATGATGATGATTATGATGACGATGACGACAATAGCAGCTATGGTTTTTCAAATTTTGTGCCTGGCATTGTGTTAAAGGCTTTTTTACAATAACCCTATGAAGTAGATACTATTATATGCCATTTTACAGATGAGGAAATAGATAAGGATTAGTTAGTAATAAGAAATCTCAGTGAATATTTGTTGAATGAATAAGTGGGAAATCACCTAGTGACCAGCTATGATTGAGTCTGTAATCTAGGGCTTTGGCACTCTCTGATGAATGTTGAGGTATAGAACAAGGATTGGCAAACTTTTTCTGCAAGGGGTAAGTAGTAAATATTTTAGACTTTGCAGACCATCTGGTGTCTGTTGCATTTATTCAACGCTGCCGTTATAGCACAAAAGCATCCATAGATATGTAACAGATGAGCATGGCTGTGTTCCAGTAAAACTTTATCTACAAAAACAGGCAGCAGGGTCATCCAACTGGCAGGCTGTAGTTTACCAGCCCCACTAGAGTTGGGGTTTTTTTGTTGTTGTTTTTTTTGTTTGTTTGTTTTCCTCTCCCTCTCTATAAAGAGTATCTGTGATGGGACCTTGTTAACACAGCTTGTTTCTTACCGCAGTCAGGATATAGCTGACTGGATCTGAAATTCTTTCTGTGAAAAAAGAAGCAAAGGGTTTGTTACAGATTTTTTTTCTCCTAATCCATTTATCAAAATCAAATTTTAGGAAACAGAGGACGGTTTCTTTTTATTTTAGAAGAGCTCAACATAAAGATGCAGTGAAAGGGTATCTCTTAATGTATTGAAAATATGGTCTTATTTATAGATATTTTAGAATCATAAACTGTCACAGCTAGAAGGTCGTTTGGTCCAGTCCCCTATATTTCAAATAATGATACTGAAAGCCAAAGGAAGAAGGGTTTATTCCATATCATTATCTAGTTAGTGACAGACCTGGGCCTTTTCTGTTAGTTCATGCTTTCTACTTTTCAGGAACGCAGTGTTCAACCGGCAAATGTTTATTGAGTTTCCTCGTCTTGTTAAACCACTGTTTTGGTATTTAAGGAGGCAGGAGACTATCTCAAAGAGTTCATTAGCCTTGGTGGAATATAAGATTATGCATATAAAAGCCTAACGAATAATAGCAAACAATATCAGATTCTGAACAATTACGGCCAACAGTGTTCTAAGAACTCAGGGGAAGCATCAAACCCTAGGGGCTGAGGTGGTCAGGAAAAGGTAATCGAATAATTTGGACTTGAAGGATGGATTTGGATCTGATATGGAAAGGGACATGGGAAGCTGAATCCTGTGTGGGGAGAATGCTCTGAGCACAGGTGTGGAGGCAGGGTATGCAAGACTTATTTAGGAACAGTTTAGCCCAAATGGAAGATCCCTACTGGGGAGCACTTGGAGATAAGGCTGGGAAGTTAAGTTGGTACAAAAATAGAGGGCCTTGGGCTTCCCTGGTGGCGCAGTGGTTAAGAATCTACCTGCCAATGCAGGGGACACAGGTTCGAGCCCTGGTCCGGGAAGATCCCACATGCCGCGGAGCTACTAAGTCCATGCGCTGCAGCTACTGAGCCTGCGCTCTAGAGCCCACGAGCCACAACTACTGAGCCCACGTGCCACAACTACTGGAGCCCACATGCCACAACTACTGGAGCCCAAGTGCCACAACTACTGAAGCCCACGCACCTAGAGCCTGTGCTCCGCAACAAGAGAAGCCACAACAAATGAGAAGCCCGCGCACCACAACTAAGAGTAGCCCCCGCTCACCACAACTAGAGAAAGCCCGCGTGCAGCAACAAAGACCCAACGCGGCCAAAAATAAATTAATTAATTAATTTTTTTAAAAAATAGAGGGCCTTGAATACTGGGGAATTATTAAAGACGTTTTGAGGAGAGAAATATTTATAATTCAGGATTCTGGAAAGGTAGTCTGACAGCAGTACGCAGGATAGATTTAAGGTATAAGACCTAAAAAGAAACGCGGCGTTGCATTGCTAGATTGACAAAATTCCAAAGGGTAAAGGGATTTTGTCCTCTGGAATGCAGAAAGAACTACTTGTGGTTATCTATTATTATGTGAAACAAGGGACCTGACTCATTTATGCATCCATCAAGCACTGATGTTTATGCAACATTAGATTTGGCAGGTTTAGACATAAAGTTCTTAGAAGCCAGAGTCATATGTTTCTATAATTACAGCTAGAAGGTGGAGATTGTCTCCTGCTTTCTCTTTACCCTCCCTGGGAACTAGTTTATTGCTCCATGTGGTGAACCGTTAGTAAATACCATAGTCCCAGTGGTCCCTGCCAAAGAGAGCAAGGTTTGAGCATGATGTGATCAAAGAAGGTGGACATAGCCAAGAGGTAAGGTGAAAATGAAGAGCAGATGGAGGTATATTTTTCCTTCATACCTATTGAGCTCAGGGCCTTGGGTAAATGCTGGGGCCATTAAGGCCAGATCTTCTACCAGTTTCCTAAGACTAGGTTGCACATTTGATTGTTGGCAGATTTTTTTCTCTCCATTCCATTCTTCTAACTTGTAATCTACCCCCCCAGTGATTCAGGGTCTTTGGTGTATAGCTGTAATAGGGCAGCTGGCTGGATAAATGAGCAGTAAAAATGTTCCTCCCATTCCTATGACCCTATTCCTATGGCTCCTCCTGGCCTCAGTGAGATGGTGGGATAGTTAATTAGATTCAGATTTTCAAGCACTTTTTGAATATGAGAATACAATACTTCCTGTCTTTCTTTTCAAACTGAATTTCCAAAGGTGGGGGCTAGTTCCTATTGGGAAGTCACCAAAGTTATCTTGGAAAAGGCGTTTGTGTATATAGAGAGCCAGAAACCTCTTGTTTGATAGTTTTCTTACTTTTATAGGTATTGGTTGTAAGAGAAAAAGACAGTGATGATGGAATGTACATCCCGTCTGTTTTCTCTGTTTCCAGCAGAGGAGGGAGTATTTGCTTGATTGCAAAGAGAGTGTTCTGTTTTGTTGGGCTTCAGGCATATTTGGTCCTGGAAAGTGAGATAGCGTAGACACTTGGAATAGGAGTCCTGCTGAGTCTATGGTCAGGTACAGAGGCATTCTCCCTCTGTTATCAGACAGTACTGGTGACTTCACTCCACTGGGCCCAAATTCGTACTACCTCAGTGGATTTGGAGAAAGCACAACACCTTTGCCACATGTTGAATTGATGCATTACTGACTTGGAAAGGCATTATATGTAGTGGAAAAGAATGTTACTGATAGAAAGAGCATGGTACTAGAAATTCAAGTCCAGAGAACTTAGAATTTAGTCTTGAGACAAAAGCTGTATGACGCTGAGCAAATAACTTTGCTTCTCTAAGCCTCAGTTTCCCCAGCTGAAATTGGCTTAGTTGTTCTTTAAAACACCCCCCCCCCAACTGCTCAGCTCTAAAATTCCCATTTTATTTCTGAAAGACATGTGTTTTTAATAACTCATAAGTAAAGGTATTTGTGCCAAATATTTAATAAGAAAATCATGTAGCTTTTCTCCAATGTTATGTTGTTTTCTTTTGAATACTAGTCAAGGGTTTTATTACTGGAAGGGTAATGAAAATATTAAAACAAGCTTCTAAATGATATCTTTTAAAATGGAATAAAATGTTCACACATTCATCTTGGAAAAAAGACAGAAACTTAAGTCAGAGCCTCACAGATCATGGCCAGATCTCTATTTCTGGGACTACAGATGATGATAAATGGGTTCACATTCTTGATTATTTTCCTGTTGGTGTGGAAAGTCTTGAAATACGTGCTCTTTATCTATATTAGTATCCCCACTGCTACTTACCAGCTGTAACTCCTAGAGTACTTCTCCACTTTGCAGTTCTTTGAGGGGAGGGGGGAGGAACCTTTCCCAAGGTGTCTTGTTCAGTATAGGCACTGAAACTTTAACTGTTCTATACTTTTAACTCTTACATCTATAAGGTGACATAGATAGGGTTATTTATTTATTTATTTTTAAATTTTTACTGGTGTATAGTTGATTTACAATGTTGTGTTAGTTTCAGGTGTACCGCCAAGTGAATCAGTTATACATACACATATATCCACTCTTTTTTTTTTTTAAGATTCTTTTCCCATATAGACCATTACAGAGTATTGAGTAGAGTTCCCTGTGCTATACAGTAGGTCCTTATTAGTTATCTGTTTTATATATAGTAGTGTATATATGTCAATCCCGATGTCCCAATTTATCCTACCCCCCTTATCCCCTGGTAACCATAAGTTTGTTTTCTACTTGACTCTACTTCTGTTTTGTAAATAAGTTCACTTGTACCCTTTCTTTCAGATTCCACATATAAGCAATATCATATGATATTTGTCTTTCTGTGTCTGACTTATTCACTCAGTATGACAATCTCTAGGTCCATCCATGTTGCTGCAAATGGGATTATTTTGTTCTTTTTTATGGCTGAGTAATATTCCATGGTATATATGTACCACATCTTCTTTATCCATTCCTCTGTTGATGGACATTTAGGTTGCTTCCATGTCCTGGCTATAGTAAATAGTGCTGCAGTGAACATTGGGGTGCATGTATCTTTTCGAATTATGGTTTTCTCCAGTATATGCCCAGGAGTGGGATTGCTGGGGCATATGGTAGTTCTATTTTTAGTTTTTTGTTTGTTTGTTTTTATTTTTTGGCTGCGTTAGGTCTTTGTTGCTGTACATGGGCTTTCTCTAGTTGTGGCGAGCTGGGGTTACTCTTCGTTGTGGTGCGTGGGCTTCTCATTGTGGTGGCTTCTCTTGTTGCAGAGCACAGGCTATAGGCATGTGGGCTTTAGCAGTTGTGGTACATGGGCTCAGTAGTTGTGGCTTGCGTGCTCTAGAGTGCAGGCTCAGCAGCTGTGGCTCACAGGCTTCGCTGCTCAGCGGCATGTGGGATCCTCCTGGACCAGGGCTCGAACCCGTGTCCCCTGCATTGGCAGGCGGATTCTTAACCACTGCGCCACCAGGGAAGTCTCCTATTTTTAGTTTTTTAAGGAACCTCCGTACTCTTCTCCATAGTGGCTGTACCAGTTTACATTGCCACCAACAGTGTAGGCGGGTTCCCTTTTCTCCACACCCTCTTCAGCATTTATTGTTTGTAGATTTTTTTGATGATGGCCATTCTGACCGGTGTAAGGTGATACCTCATTGTAGTTTTTGTTTGCATTTCTCTAATAATTAGTGATGTTGAGCATCTTTTCATGTGCCTTTTGGCCATCTGTATGTCTTCTTTGGAGAAATGTCTATTTAGATGTTCCGCCCATTTTTTGATTGGGTTTTTTTTTTTTTTGGATATTGAGCTACCTGAGCTGTTTGTATATTTTGGAGATTAATCACTTGTTGGTTGCTTCGTTTGCAAATATTTTCTCCCATTCTGAGGGTTTTGTTTATGGTAGATAGGGTTATTTATAAGAGAACCGCCATGTCAGTATTCTTAAGTCTTTTTATTTTTTTATTTTTGGACTGGCTACAGACTTCAGAGAAAAATCTTCCAATCTCCTTTCTAGGTTGTTAAAAGCTGTGCTACCAATTCCTGATCATTTCAGGGCTTCTGCAGTACAAATCAGCTTTCCTTATGGCTGGTTTAGGATTCAACTTTCTTAGATATGCTAAATCTCTTACCACTGTCCTTCTTTACAGCTTCTAAAATTTTGTTACTGTACTCTCCTCTCCTAATCTTTGTCTTTGGGGGTAATGCCTTCAAAAACAAAATCGAAAAACCAGTTACTGGGCTTCCCTGGTGGCACAGTGGTTAAGAATCCGCATACCAATGCAGGGTACACGTGTTCGAGCCCTGGTCTGGGAAGATCCCACATGCCGCGGAGCAACTAAGCCCATGTGCCACAACTACTGAGCCTGCGCTCTGGAGCCCGTGAGCCACAACTGCTGAGCCCACATGCCACAGCTACTGAAGCCCACCTGCCTAGAGCCTGTGCTCCGCAACAAGAGAAGCCACCGCAATGAGAAGCCCGCACACCGCAATGAAGAGTAGCCCCCGCTCACCACAACTAGAGAATGCCTGCGCACAGCAATGAAGACCCAACGCAGCCAAAAATAAATAAATAAAATAAACTTTAAAAAAACAAAACAAAACAAAAACTGTTTACTGTCACTTTAATGAGCTTTCAAAAGGAATAGGGCTTAATGCGTGTGTTCAGTCTGCCATCTTTACCCAGGATCCTGTTTACTTCATTTCAGTCCCCTTATATCTTTTAGTCACTTACCACCCCTTCCTCCTGCTCTTCCTCCCTCTCTCTCTCTTTCTCTTTTTTCTCTTTCTCACCCTCATTTCCTTCTTCATCCAATCTAGACCTTATATTACTTTAGGCATTTCCTTCCATATCCTCACTCATTGTTCTTTTGTTATATCTGCCCTCATAACCCTCAACTTTGGGTTACTCTTAACATTTACTTTGTCCACTCCTACATCTGTTCTATTAAAGTCTTCAGGAGAAATATTATGCAGTGTTGTAGACTGGCATCACTATAAATTCACGGTCCCAATCTTGGCTGAGCCCTAAGAACCACTCTGCATTCTTACAACCTGTCCTGGACCACCTTTCCACTTCACTCAGCAGCTATTATCAACTATCCACCACTCTCCTGCTTCAGAAAATGACCCTGCTTTCTCCTTCTGTGAGAGAATCCTAACTAACAGATGCTCATTTCCCCAGCATACTATCCCTTCCCATGATTTTATCTTTACTCAGACCCATCTTCAGTTCCTTTTCTGTAGCCTTAGAAGTTTCCTTTCTCCTATTTAGGACCAGACCCTTCACTTATGTCTTTTATCCCATTTTCTTCTGCCTCCCCTGGAATCTTGCTTCGTCAGTTTTTTCAACATTTTCCAGAATTTTCAACTTTGCTTTCTACTATTTCTTTCTCCTACACCTGTAAATACATTCTTATAGGATAAAGTACAAATTCCTAAGACCCTTAGTCATCTAACCATGCTTACTCCTCCAACCTTATATCTTACCATTCCCCCAATACAACCTCATACTCAACACTCCACCATATGGCTATGGAGAGTTGCTTTTACTTCTCTGACTTATGCATTTCTTTTTACACTTCTGTCCTTTTGCTTTCATCATTCCTGGAACTCCTTCAACCGAAGTTACCCTTCCATCCCTGGCTAAATACCTGCTCTTCTTTCAAGACTCAGCTAAAATATCACTTCTCTTTGAAGCTTTTCCTGACTGTCTTTGCACTAGACAAAATTGACCCTTCTTCCTTTGTGTTCTTCTATATACTATAGAGATTCTAGAAAACATCTGTAACTTTTGTTGCTCTGGACTATAAGTTACATGAGGACAACAATTGTATTTTATTTGTCTTACTAACCCTAGGATCTAATACATGCCCTAACATAAGTAGAAGCCAAATAAATTTGTTGGAAGAGGACATTAATGGAGCCAGCATGTCATCTTGTGTTTGAATGTACTCTTGGCATGGAGTTTTTAAGGACAGAGCCTAGTAAGACCTTTCAATCTTATATATTGGAGAAAGGGCTGAAACAGCATCATTCCTACCATATTCTTTTGGTCAAAGCAGTCACAAGGCCAGCCCAGACTCATGGGGTGGGAAAATAAACTTTACCTCTTGATGGGAGGAACTGCAGAGTTACTTTACAAAGAGTTGTGGGTTCAGAGAGGGGAATAATTGTGGCCGTTTTTGAAAATAATCTACCACAGTCCTAACCACCAAAGGATTTTAAGTAGGAGAATGACATGATCAAATTGCCCTTTGAAAAGATAACTTTGGATGTAGTGTGGAGAATGGATTGGAGTTGGGTAAGAGAGGATGTAGCGAGACCAGGTAAGGGAGGGTATTGTAGTAATCCAGGAGAAGTAATGGTAATTTGGACTATGGCATTGACAGTGGAGACAAAGAAAAGTGGATAAATTAGAGAAGGATTTCACAGGTAAAATATGAGGACTTGGTGTGTGATTGAACCTTGGTGCTGAGGTGTGGAAAGTTGTCAGGAATGACTCACATTTTGGTTTGAGCTACAGGATATATAGTGAGATAGGGAACACTGAGTTTGTGGAGGTGAGATCCAATGTTTGGGCTGAATTTGAGGTGTTTTTAAGGCATCCAGGTAAAGATATCTTTTTTTTTTTTTTTGCCTGCACTGGGTCTTCGTTGCTGCACGCAGGCTTTCTCAAGTTTCAGCAAGCGGGGGCTATTCCTCATTGTCATGTGCGGGCCTCTTACTGTGGTGTCCTCTCTTGCTGCTGAGCACAGGCTCTAGGCACATGGGCTTCAGTAGTTGAGGCGCGCGGGCTCAATAGTTGTGGCTCGCAGGCCCTAGAGTGCAAGCTCAGTAGTTGTGGCGTACGAGCCTAGTTGCTCCATGGCATGTGTGATCCTCCCAGACCAGGGATAGAACCCGTGTCCCCTGCATTGGCAGGCGGACTCTCAACCACTCCGCCACTAGGGAAGCCCAAAGATGTCTTAAAGTAGGAAGTTTTATATATTGGGTTGGCCAAAAAGTTCCTTTAGCTTTTTCGTAAGATGTTACAGAAAAACCCAAAGGAACTGATTCAATACAATCCCTATCAGACTACCAATGGCATTTTTCACAGAACTAGAACAAAAAATTTCACAATTTGTATGGAAACACAAAAGACCCTGAGTAGCCAAAGCAATCTTGAGAAAGAAAAACGGAGCTGGAGGAGTCAGGCTCCCTGACTTCAGACTATACTACAAAGCTACAGTAATCAAGACAGTATGGTACTGGAACAAAAACAGAAATATAGATCAATGGAACAGGATGGAAAGCCCAGAGATAAACGCACGCACATGTGGTCACCTTATCTTTGACAAAGGAGGCAAGAATATACACTGGAGAAAAGACAGCATCTTCAATAAGTGGTGCTGGGAAAACTGGACAGCTACATGTAAAAGAATGACATTAGAACACTCCCTAACACCATACACAAAAATAAACTCAAAATGGATTAAAGACCTAAATGTAAGGCCAGACACTATAATACTCTTAGAGGAAAACATAGGCAGAACACTCCATGACATAAATCACAGCAAGATCCTTTTTGACCCACCTCCTAGAGAAATGGAAATAAAAACAAAAGTAAACAAAAACTGGACCTAATGAAACTTAAAAGTTTTTGCACAGCAAAGGAAACCATAAACAAGACGAAAAGACAACCCTCAGAATGGGAGAAAATATTTGCAAACGAAGCAACTGACAAAGGATTAATCTCCAAAATATACAAGCAGCTCATGCAGCTCAGCTCAATATCAAAAAAACAAACAACCCAATCCAAAAATGAGCAGAAGACCTAAACAAACATTTCTCCAAAGAAGATATACAGATTGCCAACAAACACATGAAAGAATGCTCAACATCACTAATCATTAGAGAAACGCAAATCAAAACTACAATGAGGTATCACCTCACACAAGTCAGAATGGCCATCATCAAAAAATCTACAAACAATAAATGCTGGAGAGGGTGTGGAGATAAGGGAACCCTCTTGCACTGTTGGTGGGAATGTAAATTGATACAGCCACTATGGAGAACAGTATGGAGGTTCCTCAAAAAACTAAAAGTAGAACTACCATACGACCCAGCAATCCCACTACTGGGCATATACCCTGAGAAAACCATAATTCAAAAAGAGTCATGTGGGGCTTCCCTGGTGGCGCAGTGGTTGAGAATCTGCCTGCCAATGCAGGGGACACGGGTTCGAGCCCTGGTCTGGGAAGATCCCACATGCTGCGGAGCAACTAGGCCCGTGAGCCACAATTACTGAGCCTGCGCGTCTGGAGCCTGTGCTCCGCAACAAGAGAGGCCGCAATAGTGAGAGGCCCGCGCGCCGCGATGAAGAGTAGCCCCCGCTTGCCACAACTAGAGAAAGCCCTCGCACAGAAACGAAGACCCAACACAGCCATAAATAAATAAATAAAATGAAACTTTAAAAAAAAAAAAAGAGTCATGTGGGGCTTCCCTTGTGGTACAGTGGTTGAGAATCTGCCTGCCAATGCAGGGGACACAGGTTCGAGTCCTGGACTGGGAAGATCCCACATGCTGTGGAGCAACTAGGCCCGTGAGCCACAACTACTGAGCCTGCGCGTCTGGAGCCTGTGCGCTGCAACAAGAGAGGCTGCGACAGTGAGAGGCCCACGCACTGCGATGAAGAGTGGCCCCCGCTCGCCGCGACTAGAGAAAGCCCTCGCACAGAAACGAAGACCCAACACAGCCATAAATAAATACATAAATAATTAAATAATTTAAAAAAAAAAAGAGTCATGTACCACAATGTTCATTGCATCTCTATTTACAATACCCAGGACACGGAAGCAACCTAAGTGTCCATTGACAGATGAATGGATAAAGAAGATGGGGCACATATAAACAATGGAATATTACTCAGCCATAAAAAGAAACGAAATTGAGTTATTTGTAGTGAGGTGGATGGACCTAGAGACTGTCATACAGAGTGAAGTAAGTCAGAGAGACAAAAACAAATACCGTATGCTAACAGATATATATAGAATCTAAAAAAAAAAAAATGGTTCTGAAGAACCTAGGGGCAGGACAGGAATAAAGACACAGACGTAGAGAATGGACTTGAGGACACGGGGAAGGGGAAGGGTAAGCTGGGACGAAGTGAGAGAGTGGCATGGACATATATACACTACCAAATGTAAAATAGATAGCTAGTGGGAAGCAGCTGCATAGCACAGGGAGATCAGCTGGGTGCTCTGTGTCCACCTAGAGGGGTGGGATAGGGAGGGTGGGAGGGAGATGCAAGAGGGAGGAGATATGGGGATGTATGTATATGTATAGCTGATTCACTTTGTTATACAGCAGAAACTAACACACCATTGTAAAGCAATTATACCCCAATAAGATGTTTTTAAAAAAACAAAAATCCCAAAGGAACTTTCTGGGCAACCCAATATATACTTGGAGCTCAGAGGTTAGCACTATGCCTAAGATAAAAATTTGTAATTACTGATATATAGATGATGACTGAAGATATGGGCATGGATGAAATCACTTAGGAAGAGCACAGAATGAGGAGGAAAGAGGGTTAGGAACAGGCTTACGCCAGCTAGAGGATCATGAGCTTCCAAAGGAATTTAAATCAGAGAGAGAAAGAGAAAAGGAAAACCAAGAGAACACACGTCACAGAAGCCAGAGGAAGAAAGTAACAGTAGTGTTGAATGTGGCTGTGAGGTTAGGTAAGATGATAATTTTTAAATGATCACTGTATTTTACTAAAATGGAAGTCATTAATGACTTTATCAAAGTGGGTAGAGTGGAAGATGTTAAATGGTGACAGCACGTTGGACTATTCTGAGAAATTTGGCTGTGAAGGATAGAAGTAGAACTAGAAAGAGGAGAAGGAAAGTTTGAAAAAGAATATTTTAACTTGGGAAAAACTGAGAACGTTTTAAGGTTATATGAGCCATATTGCATGTTAGGCAGTCCCTAAGGTGGAAGTGAGGTTGGGAGGACGTCCTCAGCATAGCTAGCTAATAGCTGCTACCCTGACTGTAGGGAGCCTGTCATACTAGGACTAACTGTATCATTCAGTAGTTTGTCCCATTCCTACCCCTTTCTTCCCACTCCCTACTGTGCACCTAACCTTGCCAACTCTCCTGGACCAACCAGGAATATTCTGAAGTACACCCAAACTCGTCAGGACCCTCCTGAAGTCTCTAACATTTGTTTCTGATGAGTCTGTATCTCTTATTAGAATGTATACTCTTCTGGACATTCAGTAAGTATTTAGTGCCTGCCATGTAATACACTGTTCTGGACACAGTGTGCTGCTATGATGATCAAGTCTCAAATCTTCCTTCCCCGAAAGAGGTGATAGAGATACACAATGCAGAATAGAACATTAGTACTATAAGTGATTTTTCCAGTAGAATTCCGTAAGTATTTAGAAAGGAAAAAAAAACCTCAGTAGATTAGGAGAATCTGGGAATTTTTTAAGGAGAAAATTACATGTGAGGCTGGAGCTTTAAGGATTTATACATGTTGGGAGTAGTGGCACACGAATAGAGGCAGGCATTCCAGAAGGAACCACATGAGCAAAGACACAGAGAAAGGAAAGCAAAAGTAACTGAGTTACTCAGTTTCTCTGAAGCACAGAGAATAATATAAGAAGGTTTAATAAAAGCAAAGGTAAGTCTTAGAGGTTTACAAACAATAAAGTGATTACTAGGTTAGAGCTGTGTTTCATTCAGTATTATATACTTAATACAGTTCAGTGCCTAGCACATCTACCACTCAGGAGAAATTTATTTACCCAACTGTTGAACCCCAAAGGGTGGGAGTGCCTGAGCAGGTTGTCTTGTAAAATCTTCCGAATATGATGTAACTCTAGCCGTGCAAGAGCTGGAGGTTCTGTTCTTCCAGGACCACTTCTGGTAGCAATTTCTATATCAGAGAAGTAGAACTGCTATGAGTGATATAAAATAAGGGATTATTTTGCACTTGTGGAAGCTGGTAGAGCTCTGTGTGCATGTTGTTGCTTCTGTATAGTGTTGAGCCTGAAATCGCTATCAGTCAGCTAGACCAACAGTCAGAAGGAAAGCTGGATGTGGACAAGAGTAAGAACAAACAGGACCCCACATCTGTCTCTCACCACTTTTAGCTTCATTATTGTGGGTGATCTGCAGGAGAACTGACATCCTTCACCACAGAGCTACACAGTGCTTGGCTCAGGAATCCAGAGAAGCTGAAGGAGGATATCTGGTAGGATCCGGAGGAACTGCAGGTCTGGGTACTGTTCTCTGCCTGCTAGGTGAGCTAGCGTCTCAGTGACATACACAGGTTGCCATAATACTTAGCACCATCCAGTGACCTTCAGAGCATTAAAAAATGTGTCTGCAGCTTTCCTTCTGCCTTCTAAATGTCACACAGAATATCTCTTGTAGCCATTGCTAACTCAGAACGATTCAGAGAAGAGAATTTTGCATAACATAATTCCGGATCAGCTAAGTTAATACATAAGCCAGCATACCATGTATATGTATGTCCTTAAAACAGTAACTTTCCATGGTTTTTCCATCACCTAAGAGACAAAATCCAAGCTCTTTAACATGACATCTAAGCATTGTAGGCGGCTCTCCATAATCTGGCCTCTGGCTACCCCTCCAGCTTTAACCTTTATCATTGTATCCTAGGTTTTGTTGTTTGTTTTGTTTTTCATACCTGTTTGCCTTTGTATATGCTAGTTTCTCAATCTGAAATATCCTGTTCCTGCTTTGTCTTCGTAGCAGATTTCTCCTCAGCATTCAGAACCAACCTCAGGCTATGAAACCTTATCCTATCCCTGCTCCCTTAGACAGCTCACTGCATCTTTTTCTGTTCTAGCTTCCTACACTGTTATCACATTATACATAATAGATTAACACGTAGTCTTCTCTACTAGATTATGAGTTCCTAAAGGCAACGTCTGTCTATTTCAGCTGTGTGTTCCTGGTACCAAGCACGGTACTTGGCCCATGATAATAATAATAATAATAATAATAATAATAGTTATCATTTAATGAGTGCCTAATATATGGCAAATACCATGCAACACACTTTAAGTGCATAATTTCTGATCATCTTAATAACTCTGCAACAAGGAGATAATATGATGGGCCTCCATGTTTGTTGAATTAATGAATATATTATCTAAGATTAAAAATTGCAATAATTTTCCAATTTTCTCTTAAGGAAGTGGAACTTTTTCTTTAAGTAAAATCTTACATAGAAGCCTGAGATATGAAACATAGAACAGGGATTTTTTCTGATTCAGGTTTCCTGTAGCAATTCCCAAAGCAGCTCCAGAAAACTCTCGGACTCTATGAAGCACAATATTCCATTTTATAACAAAGAAACTGACATGAAGAAAGATTATGCCATATTTAAGTGGTGAAGCCAGAACTAGAATCCTGGCTCTTAGTCCAGTGCTCTTTTTACTACACCAAGCTGCCTTTCAACTTTGACTTAGCTCACTATTAAGCCAGTGATATCACAGAATACAAGTGGTCATTAGTCTCAAGATTAGAATAAAAACAGAAATCCTTAACATGGCGAGAAACCTCTCCAGCCTCATCTTGTGCCTCTCCCCTTCTTGTTTTCTGTGTTTTAGCGGTCCTGGGCGACTTTAGTTCCTCATACTCACCAGTCTACCTCAGAGTCTTGGCATGTACTATTTTCTCTGCCCAGAGTGCCCATCTCATTTTCTCCACCCCTTTCACCTGGCTAACTCCTGCTTTTCTTTCAGGTTTAAGCTTAAAGGGAAGCTTCCTGTCATCTTCCACCCTGGACTAGGTCCCCCATTATATGCTTCCGTAATACTCTGTGCTCACCTTTTACAATTATTGCATACTTGCAGTAATTGATTTTCCATTCAACTCTAAGCTTCATGCAGGGATCATGTCCATTTTGTTCGCTTCTGTATCCCAAGTGCCTGGAATGTAGTAGGTGTTCAATGAATATAGGCTAGGGACTGTCTTGTAGAGGAGTGAAGTGATTTTTTTCTTTTTAATTAATTTATTTATTTATTTTTGGCTGCATTGGGTCTTCATTGCGGTGTGCGGGCTTCTCATTGCGGTGGCTTCTCTTATTGCGGAGCATGGGCTCTAGGCGCGTGGGCTTCAGTAGTTGTGGCACTCGGGCTCAGTAGTTGGGGCACGCAGGCTCAGTAGTTGTGGCGCACAGGCTTAGTTCCTCCGCGGCATGTGGAACCTTCCCGGTCCAGGGCTCGAACCCATGTGCCCTACATTGCCAGGTGGATTCTTGACCACTGCACCACCAGGGAAGTCCAAGTGATTTGTTTTTGACATGGACTAAAATCATTTCTGTTTGTTTTTCTCTCGGTACAATGAGGAACAGCACTTAGAACTCTTAAGAACTCTTCCAGCTCTGGCAGTCTCTGCTGCTTTGAGTCCAGGGCTTCCACTTCAGTACAACTGCTTTTCTTGGAGAGGGTCTGAGCACCATAGCTCACTCTGCTGCATAGGCAGACCTTTGGTTTGGTAACTCCATATGCACTCCTAACGATCAACAATCTGTCATTCCTGTGACCTACGGTGCCAACAAGATCAGGCATTTGGGGTGGTATGGCAGGTGCCTTCCTATAAACAGCTACCAGGTAGTTATGTAATAGGTGCTTACTCCAAAATCTGTCTCATTAGAATTATAGATAACTAGTAAGTAGCCATGCTTCATAGATCACTCTCTTTCCTCTACTTATGAACAACCTTGGTTGTTTCAAGCACACCTTGGTCTCTAGTTTCTTTTAAATTGTAATGATTAGGCAGTAAGGAATTAGCTCTGGCTCTTCTAGTGGGAGAGAAGATGCTTCTTTGTTGGAACATGTTTAAGATGGCCAAACAAAATAGAAGGTGATTGTCTGAAGGTCTTCAAAGAGAGAAGTTGTTTATGTTGTTGCATTGAACACTTCAAGATGGCTAAGTTGTCATAGGAGGCTTTTATCCTGTTTGGAATTGTTGCTTCTGGTTCTTATGAGTCATTGTTTCAAGTTTCAGATCTCCTGGCATCTGAATTCAGGAGGCATCCATGACATTTCCTTCACCTGTCAACATTTATATTTATGCAAAGAGAAGCGTATGTTAGAGTTAAGTTTCTTCTGTATTTTGAGTTTTTGTCCAGTTGAATTTTTGTCATTCTGTTCCCATTCCTTGCTATTCTCCTGTCCCCAAATTTGGACTCGGTTTGGTTTGGAAAAAGTCATTCTGTATAGCCATATAAACTATTAGGACATACTCAGTTTAGGTTAGTGGAGGCTTTCGTTCTTCACTAGGTTGTTGTGGACTGTCTCAGCATATATGCCAGTTCTCCCACTAGGCTAGAAATCCTTGCAGTCCCATTCATAGCAGTGCTGGAAGTCTAATAGTGTGTCCACATGGAGTGTCTAGATGAATTTCACTTTTTAAACATGCAGTTACCATAATCTGTTTCTTTACCTATCTGCCTTTTTCTACTCATTCTTCTAGGTAATGAGCGTTGTACTATGAGCATGTCAGGGAATAGAACTCCCAGTTGGCCTTTGCTATAACTTATGCAATGAACAGGATAAAAACAACTCAGTTTCTCCTGCGCACATGATGATTCTGGGGAGGGAGTTTTGTCTCTATTCTATAGATTTGAAGGAAATGAGCATCTGAATCCCTTAAGATCTTTGGGGTTTGGCGTGGGGGGTTATAGATCTTATTATTAACTAAAGGAACTCAGACCTCTTTTTAGAGTTATTAAGAGATATGGGCATTTAAATTCTTAAGTTTATTCTGCTAGGGAGAAAACTGGTATGATTTTTTTTAAATTTATTTATTATTTTTTTTTTTGGCTGTGTTGGGTCTTCGTTTCTGTGCAAGGGCTTTCTCTAGTTGTGGCAAGCGGGGGCCACTCTTCATCGCGGTGCACGGGCCTCTCACTATCGCGGCCTCTCTTGTTGCGGAGCACAGGCTCCAGACGCGCAGGCTCAGTAGTTGTGGCTCACGGGCCTAGTTGCTCCGCGGCATGTGGGATCTTCCCAGAGCAGGGCTCGAACCCGTGTCCCCTGCATTGGCAGGCAGATTCTCAACCACTGCGCCACCAGGGAAGCCCAACTGGTATGATTTTAACCATAGTAATTACTTGGTTTTGGGGGTTTAGGTGGGGGTTTTTTCAGTGTTTATCTTCTCTTTCATGGATATATTTCTTTCTTTCTGGGCTGCCTTTCTGAACTGCTTTTTTGTTCCCTAGCTCTGTAATTTTACATTGTTTTGTTTTGTACAATGTGGGTGGTACACATAGCTCTGTGTTCAGTTTTCTTTGAGTTAAAGCAAAGCTCTCAGAAAAATCTTGAGTCTTCAGTCCTGCATAATCCTGAAGACTAGTGTCCATGTGGCAGTCTTTCTTCCAGCTTATCTGGAGATCTTAAACCTTTGTCCTTCACACACAGTACTTCGAGTTGTTAATATGAGGAGAAAATTTGGGTAAGCAAATATTGAAACGAAACATGGGTACAGCTTGGTCTTTGAACTCCTTGACATTTAAAAGTAATTTGCCCAAAACAGGCAGCTGCTTCTTTGATAGCATTTCTTAACATCTGCTTAGAAACTGGGAAGCAGAATGATAAAGAGTTCCTCTAGGCTTGTCTTAGGTCAACACTTAGAACCCCATTCCTTAGCAAATTCCTTCTTGAATGGTTCTAGTGGTTGATGAACTCCTAAATAGGGTATTCAGCAAGGGAACAAGTACAAAAGCAGGGATTTTTTTTAAATTACAGCCAGGCATTCTACCTTTCTTGCCTTGGATTTATATGTGAGACTGGAGCAGGGCTTCATCTATATAGAACTCCTAGGATTATATACGGAGAAAAGAAAGAAGTTGCTTGAGAGACCTTATGAGGTAATAGAAAAGCCTTAGAGTCCAAATACCTACATTTCAATCCCAGTTCTACTACTGTCTACCTCTGTGACCTAGGAAACTTACTTAACCTCTCTGAGTCTATGTTTTCCTAATCTGTAAAAGGAAGACGGAGATGTTGTGAAGATGTGAAAGCACATTGCAAAATGCCTGGCACATAATAACTATTCAGCAGATGCTGGTTCCAGTCCTTCCTTCCCTTAAGTAACTGGAATCAATTAGAGTATTGGGTTAAAGTTCACACATAGGGAATTCCCTGATGGTCCAGTGGTTAGGACTCACCACTTTCACTGCAGGGACCTGGGTTCGATCCCTTGTTGGGGCACTGAGATCCTGCAAGCTGCATGGCGCAGCCAAAAAAAAAAAAAAGCTCACACATAGCAATATACTGAGAACAGATGTGAGTTGAGAGCATAGGAGAGTCCTGGGTTAATCAGTGTGCTATAGTCTGAGCCACAAGGATCATGTGCTATACATCTTGACTGACTCAAGAAGAAGTAGAAAACCTGAGTAGACCTAGAGCAATTAATGAAATCAACTTAGTAATTTAAAATCTTTCAACAAAGAAACGTCTTTGAGGCTTCAAAATGTAAGGATGGCTTCTTTAGTGAATTCTATCAGATATTTAAAAAAGAAATAATACCAATCCTTCACAAAGTCTTCCAGAAAATGAAAGAAGAAGGAATACTTCCCAACTTATTCTATGAGACCAGTATAACTCTTTGATACCAAAGCTAGATAAAGACAACACAAGACCAATATCCTTTATGAACATAGGTGAAAAAATTTTCAACAAAATACTAGCAAAATGAATCCAGCAACCATGCCTAAGTGAGATTTATCCTAAGGGTGCAAGATTGGTTTAATATCTGAAAAACAATTAATATACTATGTTAATAGAATAAAAGATTAAAAACTACATGATTATCTCAATAGACACAGAAAAAAACATTTTTAAAAATGCACCACCCAGGCTTCCGTGGTGGCGCAGTGGTTAAGAATCCGCCTGCCAATGCAGGGGACACAGGTTCGAGCCCTGGTCCGGGGAGATCCCACGTGCCGCAGAGCAACTAAGCCCGTGCGCCACAACTACTGAGCCTGTGCTCTAGAGCCTTTGAGCCACAGCTACTGAAGCCCATGCGCTTAGAGCCCGTGCTCTGCAACAAGAGAAGCCACCACAATAAGAAGCCTGCACACTGCAATGAAGAGTAGACCCCGCCCACTGCAACTAGAGAAAGCCCGCGCACAGCAGCAAAGGCCCAATGCAGCCAAAAATAAATAAATAAATAAATTTATAAAAAAAAAAATGCACCACCCATTCATGATAAAACCTTTCAACAAGGCTTCCCTGTTGGCACAGCGGTTAAGAATCTGCCTGCCAGCGCAGGGGACATGGGTTCGAGCCCTGGTCTGGGAAGATCCCACATGCCATGGAGCAACTAAGCCCATGAGCCACAACTACTGAGCCCACATACCACAACTACTGAACCCCACGCGCCTAGAGCCTGTGCTCTGCAACAAGAGAAGCCACTGCAATGAGAAGCCCATGCACCGCAACAAAGAGTAGCCCCCGCTCGCCACAACTAGAGAAAGCCTGCGCGTAGCAATGAAGACCCAATGCAGCCAAAAATAAAATAAATTAGAAGGAAAAAAAAAATGTTCAACAAACTAGGAATTGAAGGGAACTGCCTCAGCCTGATAAAGGGTATCTACGAAAAACTTACAGAATACAAAAAACTTAAATAATGTCATATTTGATAGTGAAAGACTGAATGTTTTCCCCTAAGATGGGAACAAAGCAAGAATGGCCTCTCTGGCTTTTTCTATTTAACATTATAGCCAGTTCATTCAGGCAAGAAAAAGACATAAATGGCATTCAGATTGGAAAGGAAGAAGTACAACTACCTTTATCTGTAGACAGCATGATCCTATATGTAGAAAATCTTAAGGAATCCACAGAACTACTGGCATTAGTAAGAGTTCAGCAAGGTTGTAGGATACAAGATCAATGTACAAAAGTCAATTATATTCCTATATACTGTCAATGGACAATAAAAATGAAATTATAAGAAAACAACTCCATTTATAATAGCATCAAAATGAATAAAGTACTTAGGAATAAATTTAATAGAAGATCAAGACATAATACTGAAAATTACAAAACCATGCTGAGAGAAATAAAGTTTGTGGGTTTTTTTTTTTTTTGAAGTTTAAATTTTTTATTTTACATACAAAGAGCTAGCATTGTTTCTGCATAAGGTCGATGTCCTGGATGACCCATTCAAGGAAGTTCACTTAGTCCAACTTAATGAAGCTGATGTCCTTCATGTACTAGAGGAAACGCTGGTGGCACATATTGAGGCCATATTTCTGGATCGTACTGTGCCGATTTGAGCAGATGCGGCAAGAGCGAGAACCCTGGCCGAATTTTTTTGGATGGCTCCAGTAGAGCTGCTGGTGAACCATCTTGCTTTCTCGGCTGCAGTGAGGCAAAAGGCAAGAGAAATAAAGTTTAAGTATATGAAAACACATTCCAGTGTTTCTGGATTGGAAGACTCAATATTGGGTTTTTTTTCTTTTAAGGTTAATATTTTTTATTTTTTTATTGACGTATAGTTAATTTTAGTTTCAGGTGTACAGCACAGTAATTCAGTTATATATATGTAGTATAGTTCCGTGTGCTGTACAGTAGGTCCTTATTGGTTATCTGTTTTATGTATAGCAGTGTATATATGTTAATCCCAACTCAATATTGTTAAGATGGCATTTCTCCCCAACTGATCTTTAGATTCAACACAAACCCATCAGAATCCCGGTAAAGTTTTTGTAGAAATTGACAAGTTGATCCTAAATGTTATGTGCAAATTCGGAGGACCCAGAATAACTAAAACACTTTTGAAAAAGAACAAAAAAGTTGAAGAACTCATACTTCTCCAATTCATAACTTGCTATAAAGCTATAATAATCAAGACAGTATGGTACTGGCATAAGGATAGACATATAGAGCAATGGGACAGAATTGAGAGTGCAAAAATATACCCTTACATTTATGGTCAATTGAATTTCACCAGAGAAGTCAAAACTTAATGAGCAAAGGATAGTATTTTACACAAATGGTGCTGGGACAATTTGATATTCACATGCAAAAAAATTAATTTAGACCCTAACCTCTCTCCATACACAAAAATGAAAATGGATTACAGACCTAATGTAAGAGCTAAAACTGTAAAAGTTTTAGAAAAAAATCTTTGTGAAATTGGGTTAGGGAAAGAATTCTTAGTTAAAACACCAATAACATAATTCATAAAAGAAGGATTGATAAATTTTATATCCTCAAAATTAAAGTCACCGTTCAAACCTCAAAAGATACCATTAAGAAAATAAAAACATAAGGACTTAGAATTCAAGGAGATGATAAACAACCCAATTTCAAAATAGGCAAAAGATTTTAATGGACACTTCACCAAAGAAAATATACAAATGGCTAATAAGAATATAAAAAGATTCTCAATATTGTTAGTCACTAAAGAAATGTAGATTTAAACAATGAGATGCTATTTCACACCCACTAGAATGGCTGTAATAATTTTTTTTAATATTTATTTATTTATTTTGGCTGCGCTGGGTCTTAGTTGCAGCACACAGATCTTCATTGAGGCATGTGGGATCTTTTAGTTGTGGCATGCAGACTCTTAGTTGCGGCACATATGCAGATCTAGTTCCCCAACCAGGGATCGAACCTGGGCCCCCTGCACTGGGAGTGTGGAGTCTTACCCACTGGATCACCAGGGAAGTCCCTATAATAAGTTTTTAAAAAACAGAAAAGGCAAATCTATAGAGATAGGAGGCAGATTAGTGATTGTCTGAAACTGAGGGTGAGAGGGGATTTATTGGTTGCAAACAGTCATGTGAGATTTTATTTAGGTGATAGAAATGTTCTATAACTGGATTGTGGTGATAGTTGTACAGCTCTGTAAATTTTCTAAAACTCGTTCAGTTGTACACCTAAAACAGGTGAATTGGGCTTCCCTGGTGGTGCAGTGGTTGAGAATCTGCCTGCCAATGCAGGGGACACGGGTTCGAGCCCTGGTCTGGGAGGATCCCACGTGCCGCAGAGCGACTAGGCCCATGAGCCACAATTGCTGAGGCTGCGTGTCTGGAGCCTGTGCTCCTTAACAAGAGAGGCCGCGGTGGCGAGAGGCCTGCGCACCGCCATGAAGAGTGGCCCCCACTTGCCGCAACTGGAGAAAGCCCTTGCACGGAAACGAAGACCCAACACAGCCATAAATAAATTAATTAATTAATTAAATTTTTTTTAAAAAAAGGTGAATTTTATGGTATATAAATTATACATCAATAAAGCTGTTAAAAAAAGACACTCCAACAAAGCAACCAGCTAAATTTAGAACATGGAGTATTCTACAAGACAGGTGATCCGCCCTCTCTAATCATATGGCTTGTCAGGGGAATAAGGAAGGGGAACTTTTTTTTTTTTGGCTGCGTTGGGTCTTAGTTGCTACACGCGGGCTTTCTCTAGTTGCGGTGAGCAGGGGCTACTCTTTGTTGTGGTGCACGGGCTTCTCATTGTGGTGGCTTCTCTTGTTGCGGAGCACAGGCTCTAGGCAAGCAGGCTCTAGAGCACAGGGTCAGTAGTTGTGGCTCACGGACTTAGTTGCTCCGTGGCATGTGGGATCTTCTCGGACCAGGGCTCAAACCCATGTCCTCTGCATTGGCAGGCGGATTCTTAACCACTGTGCCACCAGGGAAGTCCCAGGAAGGGGAACTTTTTTAAAATGAAATTGCCAAATACATTGAGAGGCTTTGACTGAATCCTGATTCAGACAGACTAACTGTGAAAAGACAAATTTGAATTTGGATTGGATATTAGATGAGATTATGAAGTCGATGATAATTTTATTAGGTGTAATAATGACGTAGTGATTATATTTCAAAGTCCTTATCAGTTGGCAGTGCATACTACACATACTGGAATATTCACAGTAAAATGACATTATGTCTGGAATATGCTTTAAAGTACTATATTAGTTTGCTATAACAAAGCTCCATAAACTGGGTGGCCTAGAACAACGGAAGTTTATTGTCTTAACAGTTCTTGAGGCTAGAAATCTGAAATCAATGTATTGGCAGGGTTGGTTCCTTCTGAGGTCTATGAGGGAGAATCTGTTCCACCCATCTCTCCTAGCTTCTGGTAACCTCAGGCATCCTTGGCTTATAGATAGCATTCTCCTCGTGTCTTTATATTGTCTTCCCTCTAAGCATGTCTGTCTCTGTGTTCAGATTTCCCCTTTATAAGGGTACTAGTCATACTGCATTAGGGGCCCTCTAATGACCTAACCTTAACTTGATCATCTACAGACGTCATATTTCCAAATAAGGTCATATTCACAGGTACTATGGGTTAGGACTTCAACATCTTTTGGGGGGACACAATTTAACCCATAATAAATACTACAGCAAAAAATTTTAAAAGATTAGAAAATGTTGATAATTGTTGAAACTACTTGATGCGCACATGGGAATTTATTATGTTTTTCTCTTATTTTGTGTATGTTTGAAATTTTCCATGATAAAAATTTAAGAAATGTGTGTGTGAAAGCAGAGACTTAAATTGATATTTGTACACTCATGTTCATAGCAGCATTATTCACAATAACCAAAAAGTGGAAGCAACTCAAGTATCCATAGACAGATGAATCGATAAAGAAAATGTGGTACATACATACAATGAAATATTATCCAGAGTTCAAAAGGAAGGAAATTTTGACACATGCTCCAATATAGATAAATTGTAAAGACGTTATGCTAAGTGAAATAAGCCAGTCACAAGAAGAACAAACAAACATTGTATGCTTCTTCTTATATGAGATTCCTAGAGTAGTCAGAATCATAAAGACGTAAAGTAGAATGGTGGTTGCAAGGGGCTAGGAGGAAGAAGGGAATGGGGAGTTAGTGTTTAATGGATACAGAATTTCAACTGGGGAAGATGAGAAAGTGCTGGAGATGGATGTTGGTGACAGTTGCACTACAATGTGAATGTAGTTAATGCCACAGAACTATACACTTGAAAATGGTTAAAATAGTAAATTATACAGACCAGCTAAGGACTTCTATGAAGATACTTTAAAAGCCATTGATCTTTGCAGTTAAACGGTAAATGCTTATCCTTGCATTGTTCCCAATATTTATTTCATGTATACATTCCTCATTTATTCTAAAATAATATTATTAATAATTGTCATAATTAATACCTATTGGTTTTGTTCCTTGCTTTAAAAATTGGTATTCCTGTTCTTAAGATCATAAAAAGATGCTTGATTTCCCTTAAATTTTAAACATTACAAATTAAAATTCTAAAATATACAACTTACTATTTTAAAAATAGGTCTATAAAAATAATCCTAATGGCTTATATTGTCCTAGGTTTTCTAGACTTTTAACTTTTTGTTCATTATTTGTTCTGCTTTTCTAAGATCTTTTCTTCTCCACTCTCCTTTTCTTTTTTTATAATAGACCTTTTTAAAAGCATTTTTAAAATTCTTTTTATGTTAGATGAAGAGAAGAAAAAGCTTCTTAGGGAGCTTTTCAAAGATCCTATAGACTTTGAAGATTAAAAATTTTATACCATTCCTCTGAGTTTTCATCACTGAAAGGATTCCCACAAATTTTTCATATATATATATTATTTTTATTGTAATAAGCTTTTTCTATGGTTGGCAACTTGTTTTAAATTATTTTTTTAAACATAAAATTATGACTATTTCTAAATGTCTTATCATTTCCATTTACTGATTTCTTACTTTATTTTATACAAATCCAAAACATCTTCCTGGCCCAGAGCAATTAACCAGTTACCCAGATCTTGCCGGTGCCTCTTTGAGGTTTTTTGGTATTATTTTGTTTTCTTTTAAAATATCAATTCTTATTTCTAATACCATTTAAAAACAATTAAATGGGGGCTTCACTGGTGGTGCAGTGCTTAAGAATCTGCCTGCCAATGCAGGGGACACGAGTTCAAGCCCTGTTCCAGGAAGATCCCACATGCCTCGGAGCAACTAAACCCGTGCGCCACAACTACTGACCCTGTGCTCTAGAGCCCACGAGCCACAACTACTGAGCCCACATGCCACAACTACTGAAGCCCGCACGCCTAGAGCCCATGCTCCACAACAAGAGAAGGCAACACAATGAGAAGCTCACGCACTGCAACGAAGAGTAGCCCCTGCTCACTGCAACCAGAGAAGAGCCCGCGTGTAGCAACAAAGACCCAACACAGCCAAAAATAAAATAAATAAAATTTATTAAAAAAAAAAAAATTAAATGGGAAAAAATAAAATAAGGAACCAACCTTTTTGGCAGCTTAAATGGCATTGATCTCCCGGTCCCAAGATTCACGTTCAATACAAATTTAATGCAAAAGAAAAAAAATCTCTGAATTACCCATCTCTGTTCCTTCATTGTATTCCAGATTTGTAGCTAAATCTCTAGCCTGGATTATACCAGCTAAATTTTTGGAAATTTTTTTAATGCAAGAACTTTCTGGTTTTACCTACTTTATGTGATGAGAGTAAAAAGCTGAAAAAAAGTTTATAAACTGTAAAATGCTGTATGAATGTTAGTGCCATATGAGCTAGGGACTGGTAACAGTTTAGAAGATGATTACTCAAACTTTTAAGTTATTCCTTTCCCGGGTATATGATAAAAGTTGACTTCAGCTATAAATATGAGAGTAACATATCTACTTCATGAGGTAGTTGCAAGGACGAAATAATTTAAGTAGAGTATGTTGAATGATTCAAGGAATTTGTAAACCAAGGAACTGAACAGGAGAGTTCAACTTTCCAGATTGGTTAGATCAAGGGATAGAATTATCAGGGTGTGAACTTCAGATGAAACCCGGGCACCACAAGGCAAGTAGCCACATTCACATTTGCAAAATTCTATTTCCTGAAGAATTTCTTAGGACTCAAGACTCTCAGGAAGTTAGAATTGGGATATATCTTCTACTTTCTTCTTCATCCTCATTGTATACATTAATTGGCTTAGTGGGATTGTGTAGGTTATGGGTGTGAGATCTGAAATCTGACTCTTCTCTTGCTCTTTTGGAAGCATTTTGTTCCCCCTTCTAACAAAAGAGTGGAAGCCCAGGGTGGTGTACCTTAATCTATTTTGATAAATTACTTCTAGGGTATCTAGATCCCATGAGAATAATTTTCCTTAAGACTATAAGCCAGTCAAAGCAGAGTAACACAGAGTAGTAGAAGAAGGATGACAACCAGGCAGCTAGGATTGGAATTGCCATTTTTCCACCCTACTCCTCCCCTCCTCTCCTTCAGCTATCTTTTATTTATTTTATTAAATAAAATGACCTTGAACATTATATTATAAGCATGACATTTCTTAAGGCTGAAACCAAAGATGGCAGACTAAATAGCAACTAGGCAAATGCCTTAATTTGACCTAATTTATTCATGTCTTTGTCTATTCAACAACTATCTATTAAATATTTATTCTGTGTGAGGTACAATGCTAAGTGCTAAGACTATAAAAATAAATATCTGCCCTCAGGGAACTTTTATTAGTCTAGTGGGAAAGAGCATAAGTAAGTAAGCTGTTATTTTACTGTATGGTAAGTTATCTAGTAGAGATGGGCACCAAGTGTTGTGGGAACACAAATTTGGGTTGTCAGGGAAGGTTTTCTAGAGGGAGTATACCTGAGGAGAGCCCTAATGAATAATTAAGAGTAGGGACTTAGAAAGTATTCATAGAATTTTACTTCATCTTCTATGAACATGGAGTAATACATGCCAAATACTAGAGGAAAGCATGGCTCAAGTATGGCCTGCAGGAAGTGGGGCAGTTGGAGTAGAAGCAGGAAAATGTCAGTTACAAGAATTGTGGGTAGGAATTTGTAGTAAAATAGAAGAATGACTTGTCAATGATTTGATGGCTCACCAATTTTCAATGTCTTTGGAAGCCTGAAGACCTCATAAAGTGTGAGATAGGGCTTATATAAAGAGAAGACCTTTTCTGTGGTAGGATCAGAACCGATATCCACCTTCTTGATCTTCCCAGAGTTGGGTGTAGGCAGCATGGCTCTCACCCTTATAAGCTTTCTAATGCCTACTACCTAATAATAGGGTAGAACTCACGTGACCCTTTCCTCTCTTATTCTTTTCGCAGGCACCCTAGAATACGTTTCCACACAGGCCTTGTGGATGCCCATCTCTACTGCTTGAAAAAATACGTTGTGGACTTCCTAATGGAAAATAAGTAAGAAGGAGGGGGATAGAGTCAAACCCACAGCACTTAAGCTACCCTGTGACTTAATTAACAGTTTTAAACCTTGACAATAACCAGTTATATAAATAACACAGTTTGTTATAGAAATGAATTCATGTTACAGCATACTGTTATTTCGTCTGTACCAGAGTCTCCTGCTTGTATTCTGGGGACCTGTGCTATGATAAACCAGTAATTTATTTGTATAAAACTAATAGTAATTTATGAAGCATCTTTCTGCAGTTTCAGGCTCTTCTTCCTTCCTTCTGCAAGGGTGAGCTCCTCAGCTCTGGTGTTATTTGTCTCCAAGCAGATGTCCTTTCCCTAGGCAATTATCCTATAGATGGGCCCTCTTAGCAAAGGGCCAGACACTTATACCCAAGAGGAGGAAAGAAAGAAGAGCAAGTTTTCCTCCAATTTTGGAAAAGTCCTTCACATCGAATAAAGTTTCATGAATGCAGAGAAACAAAATTTGGTGCTTTCCCTGATTTTGCTTTGATAACAGAACTGTGGGCCTTAAATACTTCCCAGAGACTGTGTCTGGCAGATCATAGGACGTGGATTTCCAGAGAGAAAACTTCCTTTTGTGGTTGATCTCAAGGATTTTTGATAGGAAATGCAACTAGAGTCCTCAGAGGAACAGGAAGGAAAAGATGTAATAACTGCATGGTTAAGAAGAGGAGCAGCTAGTCTTCCTTGATGGCTGCTGGATAAGTTTCTGCCTTGAATAGTACTGGTAGACTGGAAAGCAATCAGGCTGGTACCACAGCAGCAAGTTCCCTCAGACCAGCTGGGGAAGGGAGTCTGAGAACCAGAGTTCAAGTGCTAAGCATGCACTTAAACTCAGGAATATTAGGGGGATATATACAGGAATATTAAGGGGAAGAGGAATTGTTCCTCCATGCCCAGTATAATATTTCTTGCAGCATCCTAACCCTCACCTGCCTACAACACCTGCTCAACCACTACAGAAAGGCCCATGTAGAGCCAATGGTGAAACAAATCATCTGGACTCCTGGAAAGCTTTCCCAGGGGTTATTGTTTCTCTGTTTTTTCTCACCAGGACAGTATTGCCCTGCTCCCCTCTGATTTATTATTCTGTTTTTTCAGTCAATCAACATATATTTATTAAGCACCTGTTACGAAGCAGGCATTGTGCTAAATCAACTGTGGGATCCATGGTGAATAAGCAGACATGGGCCCTGCCCTCATGGAACTTACAGCCTTAGCTCCACAGTGGATTGTAGAGACTTTGCTTTTTAAATAGCAAGGAAACTTGCTACCAAGATTAGAGTGATCCAGTACCCATTTTCCACATACCAGTCTAGGCTATCCATATTATAAAAATGAAGTTAACTCTTTGCCATTAAAGGTTATTTATTTATTTATTTATTTATTTATTTATTTATTTTGTATTTATTTGGTTGCTCTGGGTCTTAGTTTCAGCTCGCGGGCTCCTTAGTTGCAGCTCACCCACTTTTTAGTTGCGGCAGGCGGGCTCCTTAGTTGTGGCATGTGAACTCTTAGTTGCGGCATGCATGTGGGATCTAGTTCCCTGACCAGGGATGGAACCCGGGCCCCCTGCATTGGGAGCGCAGAGTCTTAACCACTGCGCCACCAGGGAAGTCCCTAAAGGGTTTATTTTTTATGCCCAAATGAAAATGAAATCCTGTGAAATAGGTCCTACCCTTGACATGCTGAGAGGGGATACAATAGTGGTAGAGATCATGATTTTTAAAAAAATTTTTTTCCTATGGAAAATTTCACACAGATACAAAAGTAGAGAAAGTGATGTAATGAACTCCCATGTATCCATCACACAGCTTCAATAGTCACCAATTCATGGCCAATCTTTTTTTATATTTGCTACCACCAATCTTGCTAGTGTCACACCAGGTTATTTTAAAGCAAGTCATTATGATATAATTTCATCTGTAATTATTTCAGTTGTAATTATCTATAAATATTTCAGTATATATCCCTAAAACATAAACAAATACCTCAGTATTACTATCACACTTTAAAAAATCTAACACTACTTCCTTAACACTACCAAATGGGATTGTAGCTTTTGGTGTCTGGATATGCAGACAGTTTTGCAACAAAGCTAGCCTCATCCTGGCTGCTGTAGCTCATTTGGCCACCACCAGTTAGCAGTTCCCACACCTGGCAAGTGTAGTACAGTGGTATGTTCCTTCAGGGCAAGCCTAAATTTGGTGATTCTGTGGCTCCAGCCCAGAAGCTCTGCCAAATGGGACTTTCCCAGAGCTTGCTGTGATAAAGAAGTATACAGAGCCTCAGCTCCACTACCTCCCCATCTCAAGATCTGTTAAAGAGACCTTTATCTCTTCTTCGCCCCATCTACCCTTTACCTCTCAGAGTTGTTGGGATTAAAGGCATTATATTGAAAATTGGTAAATTTCAATATAGAATTAAGAAAAGTATAAAGGCACAGCAGGACAAATTAGAATGGTACTTGAGGGAGATTCTTTATTCCTGGCTGGAATAGTGGAGGTTATGTCTCAAAGCTTTGAGAGATAGGATTGAACAGGTTGGTGGGAGCAGTGGGTACAAGGCCTTAACAGCTGAGCAGGGAGTTACAGGTCTTTATACAGAATAGTCCCATATGGAATGAGCAACGATTCAACCTGGCAGGGGAACATAGACTATTCCGAATGGGAAAGAGACTCTTTCAAGGTAAGTAAGAGGCATTTATAGTAATCTGACTATGAGGACTCCTTTAGGAATGGAAAGGAAAAAGTAAACCTAGGAGACATAGCTTCAAGAAAGGACTGATTTAGCAATCCTTTGTTTTACCTATGAAAATTAACATTCTGCCCTGTATATTTTTCTAGTTGTCTACATGTTAATGTCTTCCACCCAAATTCCTTGACATCAGATACCTACCTGGATTGGTAAGGCATTCAGTATATGCTTGGTGAATGGAAGGAAAGGAGATGTGGTGACAGTTTAGACAGCAGAAGTAATTTTGTACATCAGTAGTTAGAGAAGAGACGAGTATTTCTGCAGTTTACTAAGTAGAAAAACTATAGGGAAAGCTGTGGAGAAAAGAAAACCTATACTGTCTTTGACGAGAGAAGTTTAGTAAGTGAGCTGTGTGACCCTGGACAGGTGTCTACCTTTCTGTACCCCACTTTCCTCATCTGGGACACACTGTACCTGACACATGGTGGTTGTGAAAAATACTTGTAAAGAGCTTAGCGCAGTAGTTGGTGCATAGTAAGAACTTTTCATTGATCACCTACTGTGTTGCTAGATGCTAAAGATAAAAAGATGGAGTTTCTGCCTTCAAGTTGCTCACAGTTTAGGGAGAGAGGGACAGGTTAAATTATTACAATAAAATGTGCTAAGTAGTATGAGAGTATAGTAGAGTAGTATAATAGTATAGTAGAAGCACAAGGGAATTTGGGGGGGATGATGGAAGTACTCTATATCTTGATTTGGAGTAGTGATTACAGTAGTATACATTTGACAAAACTCATTGAACTGTATGTTTAAAGTAGGTACATTTTATTATATGTAAGTTAAATTTACAAAAAAAATGATTTTAAGAGTTTAAAAAATGAATTGGACTTACCACAATTTTTTTAAAATTCAAAGCAACAGACATTTAATATATACTTAAATATATTCTAACTGCTGTGTTGGGGGCCGAGGATACCAAGATGAATACAAAGTCTTATAGGCCATAGTCTCTGTAACCTTGAGAAAATTACATTATGAAACAAGAGAAGAAAAAAAAAAAGCCAGAGATCCCCAGTCTTAATAAGTGGGAAAAGGGCACCTCAGGCAGCAGGAGTGTCATGACGGCTATGCTTTAGAAAGATGCTCCAGCAGCAATGGGAGGGAGGGAGGGATTGAATGGTTTTTGAGCTGAACCAACATCAGTGGTTCAGATTAACTTTAGTGGCAAAATCCATCACTAAAACTGGGCAGAAATTAATAAGGTAATGTATTTCAATATTGATTTTTAGCTAACAGTCCATCATTTCTCAACTGGCTTAATATAGCATTCTCCTTCGTAGTCTTCTGCCTCCAGGCTCTCCCCTTTTAATCCATCCTCCACAAAACTACCAGAGGACTTTCTAAATTGCAAATCTGACTGCATCGTTATTTGGTGACTGGCATTGCCACGTCCCAACATTTACCAGTTGAAGTAATGCATGGGCCCAGGAGTAGTGCCTGAGGTAATAAGGATGAGGCAGGAGTTTCCTTAGGGATGCCACTGTTTGGCTTGGATGCTGATATCTTTTGCTGAATGTCTGCTAGTCTACATGTGCATTAAGGCACTTAGCTTCATCAGTATGTGATCTTAGAACTAACTCAAGCTTTCTAAGTATCAAATAAATCTTAGAAGCCATTTTAAAAAAAAAAGAGGGTTGGTAAGTTTGACTAATAACAAGTTTTTAAATTCTGTATTGTGAGGGGAAATTAAAACCGAATAAACATAGTGTAAAAATAAACAACAAAAGTGGGGGGAGGGGATATTTGCAATACCAGGATA